>NC_090443.1:386907312-388208195 GCF_031143425.1 Pleurodeles waltl | reverse complement strand
TGTCAAAGCCAATAGGCAGCTGAGCTGAATACAAAATGCAATGTATAATATCATGTCAAAGCCCATAGGCAGCTGAGCTGAATATAAAATGCAATGTATAATATCATGTCAAAGCCAATAGGCAGCGGAGCTGAATACAAAATGTAATGTATAATATCATGTCACAGCCAATAGGCAGTTAAGCTGAATACAAAATGCAATATATAATATCATGTCAAAGCCCATAGGCAGAATATCTAATAGCATGTCAAAGTCAATAGGCAGCTAAACTGAATACATCATGTCAAAGTCAATAGGCATGCAATGTCAAAGCCAATAGGCGGCTAGACTGGATACAGCATGTCAAAGCCAATAGGCAGAATACAGAATGTAATGGCTAATGCAATGTCAAAGCCCATAGGCGGCTCAACTGAATACAGAAAGTAATGGCTAATGCCATGTCAAAGCCCATAGGCGGCTAAACTGAACAAAACATACCATGTGCTACTGTTGAACATTGAGCAACTAATATGCGCAGTGGTGAAACACAAAGTCATTGGTCAAAACAAAATTTAACAAATGGCAGTACAGGGGCTCAGGAAGGAGCCCTGTGGAACTCCACAGCTGATCTCCGTAGGTTCTGACAGGTAAGGCAGGAGTCTGACTCTGTGTTCTGCCAGTCAGGAAGGAGTGTATCCATAGTGGGACCTTTCCATGAATGCTAGCTGCATGGAGTCTGGAGCAGAGGGTGTAATGCGAGACCAAATCGAAAGCGGGTGATAGGTCCAGTAGAATGGGATCTGCTGTTTGGCTGCTGTTGAGAAGCGAGCAGATGTCATCTGTGATGGCAAGGAGGGCAGTCTCCGTGCTGTGGTTGCTCCTAAACCCTGATTGGAAGATGTCCAGGATGTTGTGCTTAATGTGTTTGTGGAGCTGTGCGTTGATGGTCTTTTCAACAGCCTTGGCTGGGAAAGGCAGCAGACAGATGGGGCGGTAGTTCTTAAGGTCTGGGCAGTCGACCATGGGTTTCTTCAGGAGTGGGCAGGTCTCGGTGGGCTTCCAGTCCTTGGGGAAGATAGCTGTCTCCATGGAACAGTTCAGAGTGTGGCGGAGCTCGGGTTTGAAATAGGTGTTGGCTTTGTTGAAAATGTGGTGACGATAGGGGTCAGTAGGGGCTCCATAGAGGAAGCCGTTCATGATGGAGCGGTTCTTGTCTGTGGTGAGGGTCTTCCAGCAGTGCAGGACTTGTGATGGTTGAGAGGGTCTGAGCTGGAGGGTTTTTGGTGGGTTCAGGGGTTTTGGGGACCGAAGCTATCATAAATGTCTTTGATTTTATGGTGGAAGAAGGTGGCTAGTCTGTCTCTGAGGTCCTGAGATAGAGGTATGTTTGCTGTTTCCTATTGGTGTTTGGAAAACTCTTTGACCACAGTGAAAAGCTCTTTGATGGTGTGTGTGGTGCTGATATGGTCCTGCAGGGTGGTTTTCCTGGTGGATCTGATGCAGTGGTGGTGGGATTTGATGGTGGATTTGAAGGCCGCAAGGTCTTCTGGGACTTGCTGTTTCTCCATCTTTTTTCTAGCCATCTGCAGGTGCGCCTGGAGCCCTGGAGTGTGGGGAGAACCAGCTGGCCTTCTTGAGGTTATGTTTTGCTGAGGTCTTTCAGAGTGGTGCTAGGGTGTTGGCGCATTCAGAGACCCATTGATGGAAGTTCCATGGTGAGATGTTTGCGTTTGTGGCGAGGGGAGGATGTGACTTTCTGAGTGTGTTAGTGAGCTGTTCCTCAGTGATCTGGTTCCATTTCTTGCATAGGGAGCGAAGTGTGCAGAGGTGGACGGTCGGGGTGGTAATGGAGAAATAAATGCAGTGGTGGCCGGTCCAGTGTAGCGCAGAGGTGTTGTCAAGACGTTGTTGCTGGCAGAAAAGACGGGGTTGAGTGTGTGTCCAGCGATTTGTGTTGGCAAGGTGACCAGTTGCTTGAGTCCTATTGTGGTGAGGTTCTCGAGCAGGGAAGCGGTGTTGATGTTGGTGCAGTTGTCCATGTGATAGTTGAGGTGGCCAAGGAGAAAGTAGTTCATAGAGGCGAGTGTGTGGGGAGATATAATATCGATTATGGAGTTGCTCAATGCTGGGTGGGGCCGGGTGGTCTGTAGATAAGGGTGCTGTGGAAGGCGGACTTAGGGGTGACGTAGATATGGAAATGGAGGTGCTCCATGAGGAGGGTGTTCTTCTGCTTTGATTGTCAGGCAGAAGGTGGATTTGAGTACAATGGCCAGGCTGCCGCCTGGTCGAGAGGGTTGGTCTTTGAGGAGCAGTTTATAGTCGCTGGGGATGGCGGTGGCGATGTTCAGTGCTGATGCTGGATTCGTCCATGTTTCAGTGAGAAAGGTGATGTCAGGGCGGGTGAAGTCTAGCAGGTCCCAGAGTTCTACGGCGTGTTTGTGGAGGGATGTTGAGGAGAATGCAGTTGAGGCACTCTGGGTGGGTGTTTGATGGTCCAGAGACGGTATGGTCTGGTGTTTGGTGTAGGGTGAAGGTGTGGTGGCTGTGGATGTGGGAGAATAGTCCAAGCGGGTCTTTGGGTGATGCAAGATGACAGGTGGTGGAGCTTCCTGTGTTCAGCACGTGGAAGGTCTCCAGGTTGTAGCAATGGATGGTCAGAGGACAAAGGTTCGTGGCACTGGCCACGGTCTAGGCATGGACGGGCTTGCCTTCTGCTCCATTAAGAAGGGGAGGGAGTCAGAACGGTCCGGTCAGCTGGGAGGCAGGAGGGTGGGAAATAGCTTTGCAGGGATGGTGGTGGGGCTAGAGGGCTATCAGTGGCAAGGAACGGAGAGTGGGGAGAGGGAAAGGCACTAAAAAAGGGAAAAAAAATTGCTACAAGCAAAGAGGAGAAAAAGCAAGCTAAAAATGAAAAAGAGAGAGGAAAAATAAAGATGACAGAGCAAAGACACACACACACACAGAGATGGCCACTAGGCCACCAGGATGAGACGTAGGCAGGTACATGCAGGTGGAGGTGGGCCTCGAACTGAGAGTCAAGCAGGGTCTCAGTTCACAGCAGCAGAAGCAGCAAGAGGTGGAGCTCTGCAGATGGGAGCGACCAGACACTGACCAAATTATTCTCAGCTGAACTTTAAAGGAATAACAGAAGGAGAGTAAATATGTACATGAAGTTATTGTTATCATTGTCAGGTTAATTGTATACTGTCTGTGGGTATTTCCATCAGTCCAATCCAATAGCATACAACTGCCTTACGAGCTGTTATTGGTGATTAATAAAGTTTACCCACTCACTGTCTGTGCACTTATTTCTATGGGCAGTGAAAGACATTTCACTTGTTCTCAGTATATACAGTATATTTGTGTAGCCAGAGAGAGCCACCATGTGTGCACTCTTGCTATTAGTGTAAATGTCCCCAGGATCACTACATGGCACCTCTCTTACTGTGTTTGTTTCTGTGATCAATGAGATTCCTCTCTAGCTGTCAATGTATAGGTATATATGATCAATGAAAGACACCTCTCTTGCTGTCTTTGTATATGGCTAATGAGAGACTCCTCTCTTGCGAGTAATGTTTCTACCTCTGCAGTTAGTGACAGCCACCATCCTTGCTATCTGCATATATATAGCTATGATTGACAAGAGGCTTCTCTCCTTCTATCGATGGCTACATATTTGTGGTTAGACAAAAGCACCTCCCCTGCTATCTGTATGTTTCTCTCTATGATGGGTGAGAGGCATGCCTCTGGCTAGCTGCATATATGTTTCTGTGGTTAGTCAATGAAAGGCATCTCCTTTCCTTTCAGTGTGTTTGTCTCAGTGGTCAGGTGGGGGTCCGCTACCAGTCACTGCGCATTTTCCTGTGGTCAGTGAGATGTCCCTCTCTTGAAGTCAATGTATATGTTTCTATGGTTGGTCATTGAGACATTTCTCTATAAGTATATATGTCTCTGTGGTAAGAGAGATGGACCTCTATTTCTGTCCGTTTGCACGTTTCCATTAACAGTTACAATGTGATAAATAATAAAGACTCTACATTACCTATGTTTAAATAAAGCATTCCTAGTTGAAGGAAGATGTCATCTGTTCATAAGACTCACTACTTTTACCATTCACGATATCAGTTCTTGCTGTGTTTTAATTTATGAGGCTTAGTGCGAGTGATGTGCAAGAAGGATGAACAAGAATAGCAAGGGAAGTTTGTAAGAGTTAGTGGAGGGAAGGCTGAAGGGCTACCTTCCTTTGTGGATTATGTAAGTGAAGCTTAAATTTGTGATTCATTGAGGATTAATGCTGTTGTCTTGTCCAATGCAGATTGTTTCCAGGCTTGAACATCATCACCGAGCTGACCCACCCGGCCAACATGAGGTTTATGCAGTTCAAAGCCAAGGACCATTACTCTCTGGCCCTCTCCAAACTGGAGAAGGTATGCAGCCTGGGAAAAGTGAAGCTAGAAGGGGGTGAGAGGCAGTGGCGGCTGGGATGTATTTAGCGTTGGGGGGGCAAAATATGGGTGGCATTAAAATAATAATTAAAAAATGGCACTTACCTTCCGGACTTGCCACAACGTCGCCCTTGCTTGGGTGTCTTCTCTCCTGGAAGCTACGGACCCAGGAAACCGCACTACCCAATCCTGGTGCTGCTCTCATGCTATTAAACAGCATAAGAAAAGTGTCAGGATTGGATGGAAAGGCTTCTCTCAGCAATCTTAAGGGTACTGAAGGCCTGTGCTTTTTCTCTCCCAGCTGTCTAAGACAGCTAGGTTAGAGAAGTTTAAAATGTGCATGGCTGTCTGGCCATCGCAAGTCAGCCGGTCAAAGGGACACACTTTAAACATAAGTGCAGACCTCCCTGCTGCCACTCAACAGCAATTGCCCCGCCCTGACACTCGGTTCAGGATGGGTTGCTGAAAAATAAAATGGTAAGAAATAAATTGTATTACCATTTTATTTTTAATCTGCTATGGAGCATTTTTTTAGCGGGCGACGCTCCTCCACTCTCATGAAGGAGCCACTCCTGGCAGTAGGTGCTAAAATCAGTTCACCCCTGTGCTCAGAGGGAAACAATATAGGCACATGAAAGGGATATTCTCAGAGGAGTGCATTGTGTCCATAGTCAGGAGACATTAACAAGGGGATTCTCTGGCCCATACATGGGGAGATCGGAGCACATACACATTGTTTATCCAGACCTTAGCTTTTGTGCGCATTGGGATGCAATCTACTCACACCTGGCTACATGATCTGGCCATGGAGAAGTCTATCCATAAGCAGAGTAGAATATACAAAAAATGACGGATGGAATGCTTGATCTCAGCCACTGGTCACACTTGTGGTCACATTCCAGTCCATTATTATTTTGCACACCATGCCACCTTATTTTGGACCAAGCTTTTTACAGTTTTTATTTATTAAACATTATCCCAACAAGTAACAAAGTCTGGTAGAAATCCTATGCTTTCTGCTACATAAATGAGTAATATCAAAGTTGACCCATCATGTTGTATAGGAAGAACAGTTTACGTTGTAATATCTGGAACTGTATAACAACATTGAAAACCCCTTTTGCAATCCCTTACCCACCCTTGTACCCAGCCTTATGCAAAGTGGTCTAGACCCTGCTCCAATGGGAATAGTCCAGCCCACACTGCTGAATCAGAACGGCCAAACCAGGTCCTCCCTGAACTAGAACACCAGAAACCCAGGACCAGTTTCGCCCTTGTTATGGGCTCGAGTGTTAGTGTGCAAGTTACCCATGTCAGGGCATACACTTCCCACTTAGGGCGACATGCTAAAGGATTCCAGCTTATACCTAGCTGTTGAGACCTTATCAGGATGAAACTGGCCCTGGGTTGCTAGTGTTCTGATGCTTTGAGGGCCTGGCTTTCCAATGCAGGGTGGGCTGTTCCCACAAGGAGCAGGGTCAAGTCTGATTTGCATGTGGCTGGACCCAAACTAAGGTGGCACAATGAGCAAAGGAATGATGGGCTGGGATGCTATTCCAGTGATTACCATGCATTGCTCCTCTCACATTTGTGTGCAGGGCAGTGGTGCTGGAACAATTTTCAGAGTGGGGTGTTGCTATTAATATTCTATCACCAAAGTCCTAGAGATTGTGAAAAATCCAAATGTCCCACAAAAAACAAGTGTAGAAAATGTGCCAGGCCCATTCAGCGGGAGAGTGGTAAGGGAAACAACCTGAACAACTAGGTCCTAAACAACTACTTGCCTAAACCACTACTGCTAAACAACTAAAAAGTCTCTACAATGAAGTACTGAACAACTACTGTCTAAACAGATTCCATGAAGTTAGACCCACATCTATCCTGAATGCAGGCATTATTGACCTACAGGTAGAAAGCATAGTGTATTTAAACAGCTATTTTCAAAAGCAACCACACAAGCTTAAGTATATTTGCTCAGCTCCATATGAGGCTTGAGGGATCAATTTTTCCTTTGTAGGTTTTTTCAGTGGCTCAAGGGAAATCCCTCCAAATTGAGAGTCAAACATCTTTAGAACATTTATTGCAACTATTGCATTAGTTTTTACAACCAGAAAGTGGTTATGCCAAATAATGTTTTTCAGAGAAACTAAGTACTGAGGGACATATTTATACTCAGTTTGCGCCGAATTTGCGTCGTTTTTTTCGACGTAAATTCGGCGCAAAACTAACGCCATATTTATACTTTGGCGTTAGACGCGTCTAGCGCCAAAGTATGGGCAAATAGCGTCATTTTTTTGCGTGAACGCCTTCCTTGCGTTAATGAGATGCAAGGAAGGCGTTCCCGTCTAAAAAAATGACGGCAACGCAAATGCGTCGTATTTATACTCCCGGGCAAAAATCACGCCCGGGAGTTGGCGGGTCAAAAAACCCCGCATTTGCGCCACTATTTAACGCCTGGGTCAGGGTAGGCGTTAAGGGGCCTGTGGGCTCAAAATGAGCCCACAGGTGCCCTCCCCTGCCCCCAGGGACCCCCCCTGCCACCCCTGCCCACCCCAGGAGGACACCCAAGGATGGAGGGACCCACCCCAAGGACATTCAGGTAAGTTCAGGTAAGTATAATTTTTTATATTTTAAACTTTTTTTGGTGGCATAGGGGGGCCTTATTTGTGCCCCCCTACATGCCACTATGCCCAATGACCATGCCCAGGGGACATAAGTCCCCTGGGCATGGCCATTGGGCAAGGGGGCATGACTCCTGTCTTTACTAAGACAGGAGTCATTTAAATGGCGTCTGGGCGTCGAAAAAAATGGCGCAAATCGGGTTGAGGCGATTTTTTTGCCTCAACCTGACTTGCCCCATTTTAAGACGCCCTAACGCCATTTTCCCCCTACGCCGGCGCTGCCTGGTCTACGTGGTTTTTTTCCACGCACACCAGGCAGCGCCGGTCTGCTAGCGCCGGCTAACGCCATTCCATAAATACGGCGCCCGCATGGCGCTTCAGAATGGCGTTAGACGGCGCTAAATTTTTTTACGCTAAACTGCGTTAGCGCAGTTTAGCGTCAAAAAGTATAAATATGGGCCTAAATATTCATAATGCCATGCATGCTGTAAAGGAGGTTTTAAAAGGACAAGATTAACTTTTTAGGCTTCTTAGACAAAAATAATGTTTTAGTTGTTTCAAAACTGATTGTTAAACAGTTTGTTTTTCAAAATTCACTAATGGCTGAGATCTTTTTTGTAACTCTTTTCATTAGTAAGATCTTCCTGTGCAGTCCAACTCGTGAATAGCCCAAAGGGATCAAATGTCCACATACATTAGCCACAAACCATGATCATCTCTATATTTGTTGGTAAAATAATTAGGGGCTGAGTTAGAGTTTGGCAGAGAGGATAGTTTGTCGCAACAGCAAAAGAGTTTGCTCTACCCAAACTCTCAGCCCACCTGCCTAATTTAGAGATTGCAAAGTGAATGCCAACGAAGTAAAATTTACTCTGTCAGTGTAAACCTTCATGAGACAGCCTAAGGGAGCAGAGGCTGTCAGAGGTAAGCCTTCCAACTATCTAGAGTGAGCAGATGGATGGGTTTTTTCACTGTCTCTCATCAGGTATACCAAAGTAATGAGGAGCAGTAAAAAAACAAAAATAACCCCCACACCGTGGAAGATAACTCTCATTGTGTCAGATTCATTGTTTTTTTTGTTTTTCAAAAACAAACTCCCAGCTTGTGAGTTTGTTTTTTAATAAATTAAAAAACTTTGGAAAAGTTTGCCAGCATGCCGTCATGTTTGACAGGACCCTCCATCAATCTTTTCATACATTGAAAGGGAGCACCACTATTTGTAATTCTTGCCAATGTATATATATGTCTGGGGGCCTGCTCACATCTCTAAATTTGGCAGGTGGAGTAAAGGCAACCTGGCTGACAAGAAATCTCTCACCACCCTGTATGCCTTTAATCTATCCGCCAAACCCCAAATCAACCCCTTAATTTTTGAGGTTGTATTTCTAATGTCAGATAGCTACAGACTAAATAATAATGGATAATGAATTTACCACTACTTCAAACAATTTTCAACCAGGATCTTCTTCATGAGGGTTCTAATTCCCTTAACACCTGCCAGGACCTACTTGTTACTGTGAAGAACCTGCAAAATACTAAGAAGATCAAGGGGGTTTTAAGATTATAAAGCTATCTCTATAACACATTCTGATCTACTCTGTCAAAACAGCTCTGAAGTCAACACAGCAGCAGCATTGTTTTCTTGTTACTACAATGGACTTCATTGCCAGTTCCCCAAGAACAAAGTAATGGTCTATAGTGGAGGGAGTTTCTCTAAACCCACCTTCTTCTCTGAGAGTAATCCCTTCACCCTGTGATGAGCTTCAAAGGTGTTTCAAAACTGTTCTCGAAAATAACCTAGACATGAAATCCAAGAAATAGCAATTTATAACTGGCTGGGTAATGGCAATCTCCTTTTTATGTACAGGTTCTACAATTGCCCCTATCCATCATTCAGGAACCTCAGTGTTTAAACAATCCATTGGAAAAATTAGCAAAGAGGTGAGGGTCACCAAAGTGGATTCGAACCTAAGACCACTGCCTGAAAGTTGTCATGGCCACTAGGCAGAGATGCTTTCATGATCCTAAGTATATGAGCGATAAATCTAGTATTCTGTTAGAAAGCTATTTACAACAACCAGTCATTTGGAGAATGTAGAATACTGCAGACAATCAATCATTGTTTAAGAGATAAATAAACAACACAACAGTAGAGCTTGGAACAAAAGTGCTAAAACTCCACAGTGGATGTAATCCATGAAAATTATGGATACGTTGTCGGGCCTGGAAGATCTGTTGCTGTCTGAAACTCCAGATAATTACACGGTCGCATGGTTATTATACAATCTAAGGTGAATTGGTTTCCCAGCAGTTTAAGAGATGGCTTTAGATTCTGAGGTATGTATGAGTCTCTGTATATTTATGGGTGAATGGGGTCATAGAGAAGCATGCAAGGCAACGGCATCAGATGATTCTAGGATGCCAGTGCATCTTGGAAGATTTGTAGATATGTATAAGTCATGATAGATTTAGGATTGTTAAGGGACCTAGCAAATTCTGGAGTGGCTTGTACCTGAAAACTCATAGGTGCTAAGGACCCTTTGACAAAGCTTTGACCCTTAGAGGTTGAAATGTCTTTAGGGTACTGAACCTTTTGACAAGAAAGAAAAACTCATATTCTTGTTTGTCTTACTTCCAGAAAGAAAGAGAGAAAGGTTCAAACTTGGTTTTCATGTTCCGGCTACCTTTTGCGGCAGGGAAGGTCTTCAGTGTGAGCATGCTGGATACCCTCCTGTACCAGGTAAGTTGTATTGAAATTAAAAGGATTTTGATTCACCTGTGTTCAGCCTGACCCAGAAAATCCAGCTTCAGAGGGAGAGAGGGGTGTTTCAATGTCTGTCCTGCAAAAGAAATATCATATTTATCTCAGGCTGCTTCCATTGACAAAGCATTTCTTATCACTGTTGCCACAGTTCTGTTGTGGCCCGAGGATTGTCCCCACATTTTAAACAATCATTTGCATTTTAAAGATATTTTAAACTTTTTCTTTTTTAAAATGGCATGAAAGACTTGAAAAAAATATACTGTATCTTAAAGCATGTTAAAATTAATTCTGCACACATTTAAAAAAAATTGTATGCATACATTTGAGAAGTTATTTGCACTTTTAAATACATTCTTACCTCTTATTAACAGCATCCTGTCCAGTCTGTAAAGTCTAATTACATTCTTAAAGAGTAATTACGTCCCCTTTTTAAATATTATTACTTCTAACATAATCTATGCATTTTTGTAAAATAAATATGTATTTTTTAAATGTATTTTTTAAATGATTCTGTGTACGTGTTAAAAGCTCATTGTAATTCTCTACATTGTCATTGTCCAAAATAATGCTTTGGAGGTTTGTCCCAGTAAAACAAAACATGAATGCGAAGCAGGCAAAAAAAACATGGTGCACAGAAGACATTCATCTCTGCTTCCAATGTATCCACTGCACTGAAGGCCTTAAGGGGCATATTTATAATGCCCGAGCACCACCTTGTGCCACATTAACGGCATTATTTTTTAAATTCCCACGCTGTATTTACAGAGTGGTGCAATGCATGCATTGCGCCACTCTGTAACACTTTGCACTACATTATGCCTGTGCCAGGCATAATATATGGAAAGGGGCGTTCCCCCATTAAGGGAGCTGGAAAAATGGCACAAGGAAATCTATGAGAGTTCCTTGTGCCATTTCTTATGGCACTTTTAATGCTTGCTCAAGAGCAGGTATTAAAAGGGGGCTTCCATTATATATAATGGGCCCCTATGTACTCTGCAGGAGTAGCACCAATATTTTGCTGCCACTACTGCAGAGTACATCAATAGCGTCATAATAAATGTTGCCCCCTACCCTGCGTCATGGTGCACCGTATTTTAAATACGGCGCAAACATGGTGGCAGTAGGGAGGGTGCTAAGGAGCGCAGGGAAAGTGGTGCTGCACTTTCCATAAATCTCCCCCTAAGAGCCCCGTTAGGCAGACGCGGACCTCTAAATATGGCGAGCAGTCCTCTGCTAAAGAGGTAAAGACAGGACCCCTCAGTGCCACTTTTATTGAATTGTGTGCAATTCCTATAGAATCTAGGCGTATGTGTGTGTGTGTTTGTGTGTTCCTCATCACTCATTACCTCTTGCTCTTTCACCTTCTCTTCCTTTTCTCTGTTAAGTCCTTTGTGAAGGATTACATGATCTCCATCACCCGGTTGCTGCTTGGCTTGGACTCGATGCCAGGATCCGGCTTCCTGTGTGCGGTACGTAACAAGCCAATGACTGGGAACCTGATGCTCAAAGGGTTAAAGTAAAAGAAAAATGAGCTAAGCCTTTTTGTTAGTTTACATTTCATAAACGTATGTCATAGGTTGCTGATAGTTACAGAGTCACTCTGAAATGCAGGCCAATTGATTTTCCTAACTTGTTCTTTAATCAATCCGCAGTCTCTAGTTCCGGAAAGATCTTACTAAAGGTGGAAATAGGGCGTATAGTTATCTTAGCCATTTTTGTACTACTTAACACTGTTGGTCCTGCTGTAGTTGTAAATAGACAATTGCAAAATAAGCACTACGCCAATTCCCTGCCATATATTTCTTCTGCTGCAAAACACAGTGCTAGCCCCTGTTTTAAGAAAGGGTGAGTAGCTATGTTTGTTTGCGCCTAGTGCGTTGAACAAAACAAGGATTTGGAAGGCCTGGCCATCTGGAGTCTTAATGGAGCACAGAGAAATAGGTGCAACAGTCTCAGTGTTGAAGATCAGCAGTCCACCAGTGCCATTTTGAGACTTGCTTCTTAGAATCCAAGCCCTGAATTGAGGGAGCCCTACAAATCCAAAAGGTGTTCAGTAAGAAAGACTCTCCACTCAACAGAAGTAAGGATGTTGTCAGCACTTTCATTGGTCCTCAATAGCATATGAGTAAACACTTTTGAGACATCACATCTGAACAGTAACCTGTTAGACATATCTGAGATGTCTGGGTAGATCTGCCATTGAGCCAAAAACCTGATCAGGTGCCCACCGCTTTCCCATACTCAACATCAGACTGACACAAAGATGGTGAAGTGGTGCCTCACACCTTTAGCACATGATACAATACCTACAGCTTGAAGGCAGCAATACCATGCCATGGAGGAAGGTACAGGATATGTATCAAGAATCAGATTTCGGTGGCATTAACAGATCCACAATTCAGACCTTGATTTTTTTTTATAGGGACTCAGAAAAACAACAGGCCTAGATAATCCACACACGTGAGGCAGCACTTGCACATCAGCTTACACAATAGTAAACCATTTGAGAATTAAATATGTACATGGTGTGTGAGCGTGCCGGACAAGAAGGATTGTGAGTTTGACCCGTAACACATCCACAGTATTTTTAAAGTAGGACATAAAAATCCATATGGGATTGCAAGGGAGATTGTCAAGTTCTCTGGGTCAGTAGGTACAAGGTGTTTCATTCAAGGGTGCAGCTTCAAGTGGGTTGTTTGGGGTGTTACACCCCCCTAATAAATGTATTTCCTGATGAATCATTGGGTGCAAGTTCTTCCAGTTGGGTATGGTGCAGTGTCTGTCGGCTTTCACCAGAAATCTTTCCACACAGACAAAAAAGCCCTCACACACTCTTTCCCTTTCTGTTTGGAAAGACTTAAGAAATGTTGGTTATTTCACAAAATAATGTGTTTTCTCTCCATTAGAACCCTTACCAATCCGCATTCCTCTCCTTTTCCAAACCTTAAGCCCCTCTTGTGTGCCGTGCTTGTCATATAATGTATTTCAACATTATGTGCAGGGGTGGCACCTCTGCTATGTTGGAGAAGTGTTGTCTCCCCCCCCAGCTGCAAACCTATGTTTGTTATCATTTTATTTTGAAAGGGGCTGGGCAATGGGGGTGACGAGCAGTGAGGGGAGTGCAAAGAGCTCTCCCCTCAATGCGCATGTATGTTTGGCCAGCCATCTTGCACCGGCCAATCACACATGCGCACAAGGGCTCTCTCCAACCCGGTACTGTGTTGCCGAGTTGGAGAGAGCAAGCCCATGCTCCCAGTCTGCGTTGGAACGCCCATACAGGGCGCTCCAGCCAATCATGACACAGCTCTGAGCAGCATCATAATTGTCCGCCGGGCAGGCTGGGAGCCTGCAGCGAGGCAGAGAGCGGAGGTGCAGCCGCGCGGAGAAGGTAAGTTTAAAAAATATATATATATATTTTATTTTTGTTTCCCTAGTCCCCGCTTGCCACTTTTCCCAGTATCCAGCTGTGACTGGTTATGAGTCAGTGTGACTGTTAGGAAATCTGAAGCTCACACCCTGCCCCCCCTATCAAATTGAGCAAGCTACGTCCCTGGTTTCATTATATAGTCTACATGTGTTGGTTGAAGCAGGATCTGTAGCTTTTGCCAGTGCGGATTGAGACAATTTAATGGTGCTGGTGGATTTGCGTAAGGCGTATGGGTTTCTCTGTTGGTAGGAATTTTCCAATATATATGTGCGGGGAGGATGCATGTTTTAATGTTTGTATTTTTCTGAATGTGTGAACATTTGGAAAATTGTGTGCAGGTGCACAGGAAAACTTGTATCTGATAGAGACTTCTAGCTGCAGATTCCTTACCTTTGAATTCCCTGGCGTCAGCTTCGAATTCCGATTTTTTCTACTGAGCAGTACCCTGCGCGCGCCGTCAGGTGGCGTCGTTCGGATCTGCGTGTGTTGTCCGGCTCCGTGTGGCATCGACAGCATTGTTGGAGCCATCTGTGACATCACGGTCTTCTATATAGGCACCACCCCGGCGCACGTACGTCAGTTCCTTTCCTTCCGCACCGGTTAAGCGCAGGTCTGGATAGAGCTACCCTTTTTTCAACGTTTCGTCGATTTTTTCGATTGTCTGTGGGAATGACTTCAAGGAAGACTGGATTCAAACTGTGTGGCGCATGTCATTGCGCCATGTCGGCCACGGATCCACACCAAGTTTGTCTCTGATGCATTGACAAGGACCATGACGCAAACTTGTGCTCCAACTGTCGGGCCATGGCTCCGAAGGCATTGAGAGAGACATCTCTCAAACTTCTAGCAGCTCGGCAGTCATCTTCAGTCAGCGCGACTCCGAGGAGGTCACGGTCCGCTAAAGGAGGAGGTCGCGGCACCGCTCCAGGAGCCCCAGGTCATCTTCCTCGCATTCGAGTTCCTCAGGCATTCAGGTATGAGGCACAAAAAGAACAAGAATTCCAAGCGGACTTAGACTTCACCACGCCCGTCGGCCAACGAGCCATCTAGGGAACATCGACGTTCAGATCGCGGGTCCGTGGAGCTGTTGCCAGGGCCAAATACGCGACTCCCCCCCTTCCGGAAGGAATTTTACGAGGCTATGCGCCTTGTTTTTGAGTGGGCTGCCCCCTCGGGTGGGTCTTCGGGCCCCTTCAGATTCAACATCGGCGGCTTCAGCCTCAGTGCTGTTGGGGACCCCAGGATCTGCTAGTAGATCTGGACCGGCACCAGGTTCTCACAGTTGGCCTCCTCCGGTGCTGGGCCCGACGTCGATGCTCCCTCCCCCACTGGCGCCCACTGATTGTGGTAGCCCCATCCTCAATCCAGATTATCCGGAGCCAGAACGATGTTGTATCACGCCGATTACGACTTCGATAGCGCCAATTAGGCCCAGATCAGTGCCTGAGGCTTATTTAGAACAGCGAGGCACAGGTGAGGAGTGGGAAGAGTCTGAGGACTCTTTAGAATACGGATTGGAGCATGAACAGGACTGGTATGAGGATCTAGGGTAAGCCAGTGGACTGGATACTTCTCCAGATACTGGCATGCTCTCGCCTACTGCTGTGGCTACGGAGGAGGGGGCATCTTATGCCATGGTGGTGCGTAGGGCAGCTGAGGTCTTGGACCTAGACTTGCCTACGGTGCCAGTCAGGACTAATCTCCTGACAGGGGTTCTTCAGCCAAGGGTTGCTACATCAGAGCTGATGTTACCCTTCAATGAAGACCTCACAGATGTCCTTCTGGGAATGTGGTCCAAACTCAGCACAGGGGCTCCTGTGAATAAGGCTATCAGCCGCTGCCATAGACCAGCTCCAAGCAACCCTAGTTTCCTCACCCAACACCCCACCCCGGAGAGCTTGGTGGTCCAAGCCTCCACTTCCTGTGGTGCCTTCCCTTCCGCTCCCCCCGATAGGGAGTCCAGGAGGCTGGATCAACTTGAAAAGAAGATGTTTTCTTCCTCCAGCCTGTCACTGAGGTCAGTAAACACCTCTTGCCTATTGGGTCATTTTTCCCATATTTTATGGGATACGGTGGCACATGTGCTGCCCCAGGTCCCGAAGGGTGTACGGGACACTCTCGCCCAAGCTGTCAGGGGTGGGAGAGATGCTGCCAAGTTTACCATCAGGTGTGGCTTGGACACAACCGACTCGCTGGGCAGGGCGATTTCTTCGACAGTGGCCCTCCGACACCATGCCTGGCTACGTACCACTGGCTTTTTGGGGGATGTCCAGTCGAACCTGATGGACATGCCTTTCGATGGCTCACGCCTTTTTGGTGAGAAGGCAGACTCTGCGCTTGAGAAGTTCAAGAATTCCGGAGCTACTGCCAGATCCTTGGGCCTTTCAGCACCTGTTTGCCAGCAGTCTGCCTATCCCCCCTTCTGAGGCTGCGGGAGGGGCGCAGTACCACACCAATCACAGGTTAGCCACTGTCCTCCGGCTTCACAGCATCCTGTGCAAGGACGAGGTTGTGGTACCTTCAGAACTAGAGGGTTTAGCCAGAGGTCAGCCACCACACAGCCCTCCTCTTCCGCATCGCCCAATCCCTCCTAGTATGGTTCTGCAACACCATATTTGTCCAGTTGGAGGGAGGATTCAATTTCATCTCCCTCACTGGCGGTCCATTACATCGGACAAATGGGTCTGGCAGATCATACAGAAGGGCTACTCCCTCCCCTTCCAGTCTTTCCCTCACTCTACCCCTCCAGTAAAAGAACGGCTGATGGAGGATCATTTGATCTTACTCTGCAAAGAAGTTACAGCTCTCTTGGCCAAGGGAGCCATAGAAAGGGTCCTGATGTCAGAAGTAGGCAGTGGTTGTTATTCCCGCTACTTTCTGATCCTAAAAAAGAACAAGGATCTTCGCCCTATCTTGGATTTAAGGGACATCAATCTCTTCCTCAAAAAGGAGAAGTTCAAGATGCTCACTCTTGCTCAGCTCTTGTCTGCCCTAGACCAAGGAGACTGGATGCAGGATGCGTATTTTCACATTCCCATCTTGGCAGCCCACAGGCCTTACTTGCGATTCAAGGTGGGCCACGAGCACTTTCAGTTTACCGTGCTCCCCTTCGGTCTCACCAGTGACCCTCAGGTGTTCACCCAGGTGATAGAGGTGGTGGCAGCTCATCTGCGCAGTTTAGGGATTTCAGTCTTCCCCTACCTCGACGACTGGCTGTTGAAGGCTCCTACGCCCAAGGCTTTCATCACCCACATTCAGACTACAGTGGACCTCCTGCATTCGCTGGGGTTCACTATAAACGTACAGAAGTCGCACCGACTCCCTCTCAGAAGCTCCCTTTCATTGTAGCTGCTCTGGCTACAGTGCAGTTTCGGGTTTATCCTCCTGAGCAGTGAGTCCAGGATATTCAGGTTATGATACCGATGTTTCGGCCTCTATCCTGGATTTCGGTGAGACAGACTGTGAGGCTGTTGGGACTCATGGTTTCCTGCATCCTGTTAGTCAAACATGGCAGATGGCATATGAGTGCTCTGCAATGGGACTTGAAGTTCCAGTGGGCACAGCATCAGGAAAATCTTACCAATACAGTTCAGATCTCAGAGGGAACTGCAAAAGACCTGCAGTGGTGGTTAGTGAACTGCGATTGGATCAAAGGCAGACTCCTCTCCCTTCCCCAACCACATCTCACAGTAGTGACAGATGCATCACTTCTGGGATGGGGAGGCCACCTGGGAGATGTGACATCCGGGCTCCATATCAACTTATTGGAGCTTCGGACGATCCGGCTAGCATTGAAAGCATTTCTTCCTGTTGTGAAAGGGAAGATAGTGCAGTTGTTCACGGACAACACTACTGCAATGTGGTACTGCAATAAGCAGGGTGGTGTGGGGTCGTGGACCCTTTGTCAAGAGGCTCTGCATCTCTGGCCATGGCTGGAACAGCAGGGCATAACCCTGGTGGTTCAACACCTGGCTGGTTCTCTGAACACAAAGGTGGACAAACTCAGTCGGCGATGCCTAGCGGATCATGAATGGTATCTCTACCCGGAGGTGGAGCAAGGAATCTTTGAGCAGTGGGGAGAGCCTTGGTTGCATCTGTTCGCCTCCGAAGAGAATGCACATTATCAGCAGTATTGCACGTTGGAGTTTCCAAGGCATCTATCGCTAGGCGACGCTTTTCGTCGCAAGTGGAGTTCAGACTTCCTGTACGCCTTTCTGCCCCTACCACTTCTGCCCAGACAAAATCAAGAACGACCTGGCCCAAGTAATCCTAGTGGCTCCGGATTGGGCATGGAGAGTCTGGTATCCAGAGCTTCTAAAAATGAGCATCAATCCTTCAATCAGGTTGCCCATTCAGGAGGATCTTCTGTTGCAGCAGCAGGGGAAGGTTCTCCAACCGAACCTGTCAACTCTGTGACTTCATGCGTGGAGATTGAGTGGCGGCAGTTGATGGTTTATAACCTCTCTCTCAAAGTCTGTAATGTCATTCTGGCAGCCAGGGCGTCCTTCTACTAAGACGATTTACGCCTGCCTATGGAAGCGTTTTGTACTATGTTGTACAGAGAGGTCTACTGAACCTCTTCCTTCTTCACTCTCTAATATCCTTCTTTTCATTCTGTCACTCGCCCAACAGGGTTCCCCCCTTAGGGACTCTCTTAAGGGCTATCTTTCTGTCTTATCGGCTTTTCTTTGGTTGCCTGACCAACAAACTTTGTTTAAATCTCCTATTGTACATAGATTCCTAAAAGGGCTTGTACATATGTTTCCACTTACACCCTTTGTTATGCCCCAGTGGGACCTTAATCTGGTGCTCACATTTCTCATGTGTGCTCCTTTTAAACCTTTATAAAATTGTCCTCTCTGGCTGCTCACCACCAAGACAGCCTTCTTAGTGGTGATCACATCTGCCAGGAGGGTAAATGAGATGTAGGCTTTATCATCAAAACCGCAGTATCTCACTGTGTATCCTGGTAAGGTGGTTCTCAGTACTTATGCCTCTTTCCTCCCTAAGGTGTTGATCCCATTCCACCTGGGCCAGAATATCACCCTGCCCACCTTCTTTACTCCACCGCATCCTGCTAAAGAAGAGGAGAAACTCCACCATCTGGACCCAAAAAGAGCATTGTCGTTCTACCTTGACCACACAAAAGAGTTCTGGGTGGATGACCAACTCTTTGTGGGGTACGTTGGTGCAAAGAAGAGTCGGACAGTTCAGAAATGAACCATTTTGCGCTGGGTCATTCTCTGCATCAAGATCTGCTACGCATTGGCTAAGAAGCAGCCTCCTGAGGGCTTAAGAGCTCACTCTACAAGAGGAAAAGCTGCCACCACAGCATTAGCTCGAGGTGTACCAGTCCTAGACATCTGTCAGGTGGCAACGTGGGCCCCCTTGCACACGTTTGCAAAACACTACTGCCTGGATAGCCAAGTGAGAAGAGATGGGCATTTTCCTCACTTGGTCCTACAGGACTTTCTTATATAAGGTATATGTCCGCAGCCCACCGCCAGGAGATTATGGCTTGGGCATCTATTCAAAGGTATGGAATCTGCAGCTAGAAGTCTCTATCAGATGAACAAGTTACTTACCTTAGGCAACAAATTATTTGGTAGAGACTCTATCTAGCTGCAGATTCCTTACATCCACCCCCGCCTCCCCGCTCTGAGAATCTATTATGTAGTTTCAGATTTTTACCCTTTTTCAGGGCATGTCATTTCGCACAGACAAACAGAGAAAGTTAGTTCTTCCATGACTCTGCGTTTCTGGCGTGGGAAGTTGTGGAAAAGAACTGACATACGCGCACCGGGGTGGTGCCTATGTAGAAGACTGTGATGTCACAGATGGCTCCAACTACGCTGTCGGCGCCACGCAGAGCCAGACAACGCACGTCGATCTGAATGACGGCAGCCGGCAGCGCACGCAGGGTACTGCTCAGCAGAAAAAATCTGGATTCGAAACTGACACGAGGGAATTCAAAAGTAAGGAATCTGCAGCTAGATAGAGTCTCTACCAGATAATTCAGTACCAAAGGTAAGTAACTTGTTCTTTTGTACGTTTCTGTCTGGATTTGGTGAATTTGAATCTGGTTGTCATCTTTTTTAAAGCACATGTTATCTTACAAACATTTACAGGGGGGTAGGTATAACTCTAGTAAGCTTCTTTGTCTCTGTATATGGCAACTATGCTTAGATTCGAGCATTCTCACTTGAGTAATCAGTAGTTACTCTCTGTTTTTTCAGAAATCAGATGTATAGAAAGTTTGTGGTTCTCATAAAGTAGCTAACTCTATAGGTTCTGGTTGTAAAGCATCAGGTAGTGCTCTTTAAAACTATTGTTCAGGTCGAATTTTGTTAGTGGCTGACCATAGGTGTCTACTACTGGAGTGTAGGCCGAGCCCGCAATTAAAGAGAAGCGTGTCTTAATGTGATCCTCATGATTAACTATATTTGCTCCAAGCACAGCTCGAGGAGGACAGGTGAAACTGGGCTGTTGGTCCATTTCTAATGAACTAAAATGTGTTTTTCATCTATGAAATTAAAAGTAAAACTCCAAATGATCTGGAATGATATCGTGTGACAAAAATAGGATTGTGCGTGTACCTCTTTCAACCATGAGCTGGATCACAGGTAAATCCTCAAAAGAGCACTAATGCTTTGCTGACCAGACGTAGAGATCCTACCAAATTCTATTTGTCTCTGGTTCATGGGGTCAGGCGTGCTCACGCCCACTCAGGGGCAGTTTTAAGTAAACCTTCCGGTTATACATTAAATGTATATGCTTCTCTGGTTTTGGAAGAAATGCATGCCCTCTTCTCCAGCAACTTTACAAACCACATCAGGAAAAGCAGTGTCTAGTTTTACAACCTGCTATAAAATGTCCTTGTGGCAAATCTTTAGCTTTAATAAAAGCTCAAACTCAAAAATGTCCAGGAACTAGAGACTTAAACCTGATAACAGGACAGATAAGAAAGCCTGTCAATGGATCATTAAGCCCTCCATGTTTCAGGATTTTTTTTTATACTTTCATTACATGCGCAACTTACATTCAAAGTGACTTGTTTAAATTAGTACCTCGGAAAGCTGAAGAGTCACACCCTCAGTAATTACTTTCTAAAATTAACAGCTGTTTAAAAAAAATATTAGTAGTATTGGAAAAAACTGTTTAAATTATGTTTTTGTTCGTGTGGGTGTTTAACTGTATAAGTCCGTAAGACTCAACTAAGGCCTCATATATGGCATAATAATTACAAAAGTCTTCCATCAAAAGCTACTATTAATCAGTACATTAAGAGGATCTGTAGCAGTTGAGGTCGTGTGGTCAACAGAACTGATAAGTGTGACTGACTCGCCACCGCCAAACAGGGAGTGCTGAGGTGCCGCACAGCTGTTGTTGATATGTATTGGTGCACAATGGGGATGAGTGTTTTCACTGAGAAACAGTCGCAAGCAGTCTATAGGCACTTCTGACATACACCATTCTGGTGTTGACGCTTGGCTGCATCATGTAGCTGCTTAAGTATAGCTTGTTTAACATTCGTGTCTAAATGATGCTCACACGTTCTCAAACAGATAGTGTGAATGAGTAACATTATTTAAAAGATGAACGCCTGTCATGCATTGAGCGCCCCTCAGATGGTCTCCATGTAGTCAGGATCATGGAGATATTGTTAAGAGTCATACATAAGCAGCCTGAATCCCTGTGAGCGTCCTTCACCTGCCTCTCAGAGAAGTGTGTTCATCATCTTATGCAAACTTGTCTCTACCCATCCCCTGATACACTTCTGTCTCTGACTACCCTCTGATGCCTTCCTTTCTCTCTCCTCCAACAGCTGAAGGTGACTGAGGAAGACCTGTGGATCCGATCCTACGGGCGCTTGTACCAAAAGCTCTGCTCCACCTCGGGGGACATTCCCATTGGCATCTACCGCACCGAAAGCCAGATGTTTGCAGCCTCAGAGGTGCTTTATGTGCTGCTCTGTACCCAACATCACCACCCTGAGAAGCTCTTAGTCAATTCAGATTACAATTTTAAGGGAGGCTGTCTTTTCAGAGCTGCACACACAGTGGGGGACGCTAGTTCCACATATTTGGGCAAGATTTATTTACATTTTTTCATCAGAGTTGCATCACTTTTTTGAGAAAGTCCAAAATGTACGGCGGAATTTACTAAGCCACGCAAAGCCCAATTTGCGTGGTTTAGTAAAAAAGATGAGTAACACAGGGTATTGCATAGTTCTGCTTTGCTTTACCTTGGTTTGAGAAAGTGTTTCATGGGTAGCGCATGGGCATTCCCCTGCATCCACCCATGCATTTGGTGCAAACACATATACACTGTAAACCTGTGTTTGCATCAGAAATGATGTTCCTACCCAAGGCTGGCGTGACAAAGAGAAATATTTTTATTTCTCCTTGTCACTTTCTCTTTGCATGTATGCTGCATTCAGCAGCACACATAGATAAAGGATTAAGGCCTATATTTAAAGGAAAATGACGGAGCGCAACGCTGCACCCAAATTGGCAGTGCAGCGCTCTGTTATTTTCACAACGCAGGGATGGGCCCTATTTAATTGAATACGGCGCACCCATGTGTTGTCCCCTACGTTGCTGCTAAATTAAGCTGCCAGCATCAACGCAGGCATCCTTGCACCATCATGCAAGCATGTCGGCGTTGAGGGATTTGATTGTTTATGTGCAGGAAGGGACACCTTCCCACGCATAAACAATCATGTCTGGCGTTTTGCTGTTTCTATGTGTACTGCAGAATGCAGCACACATAGAAAAAGCAAAAAACGAGGAGGAATAAAAGTATTCCTCCTCGTTGCACCTTGCTAAGGCCACCTTTGGGGTGGCGTTAGATTTTGGCGCTGCCTCAGGTTTACGAAACCTTGTAAATCTGAGGCAGTGTCAAAATGCAATGGGTGTTGCTGTGGAACACATCCACAGCAACACCCATTGCACGCCCCATCCACCCAAAGGGCTGGGTGTGAAGGGGTTGTATTTACAAGGTGGCCTTAAGCCACAAAAAGTGCTTAACGCCACCTTGTAAATACGGAGCAGGGCATAGCACCACCGGAGCGTCACAAAAAGTGACCCTTCAGTGGCGCTAGGGGCTCATAAATATGCCCCTAAGTCTCTAAAAATAGTTTTTGTGAAGGAAGGTATCTCTTCCTGCACTAGACCACAAAGCAGCACACTTGCGTTGTGGTGAAAGGTGCCTGCACTGGCACTAGGCTGCCACAAGTATGCCAGCGCAAAAGATAGCAGAAGTGTGCCATATCTTAGTAAATATGGCACACTTCTGCTATCTCCCTTTCATGCAACGCAGGATAGCAAGTTCCCTTGCTGTGTTCCGTTCAGTGCTTAATTTGTAAATAAAAACATGCTAGTGCCCAAAGCTCCACTTTGAAAGACGAGGCTGCTGCAGTTAAATGTGCGAGCACTGAACACTGAGGTAAAGTGACGAAATGTTTAATGTCAAGATCTGGGACATTTCCTAAAAATAGAAAAGGGACTACAAGTTTACTTCATCCTAGTACACAGAATGACAGCGCTCATCAGTATAAGATTAAAGCAGAGGCACTAAGAACATCATTAATTTACAATTTTTAAAGCCAGTCATGCTTCCTATTTAAATTGCTTTCTTACAACAGCTGCTAATTATCCCTGCTTTGGAAAACATAAAAAGGGGAAATGAGTTAAATTTTCCGAAATCTGCGAGAACAGCTGGTATAAAACCGGGACTGTCCCGGCACATCCGGGACTCCTGATCACCTTATTCTGAGGCAGCATAATCCTAAAGCCATCTCCGGCCTCTTTAATCCATTTACAGCTACTCCCTTCACCATCAGCTCACTCTTGCAGCTTTCTGCTTTCTCCCTTTGTGTTGCTTTTTCGTTTTTCTCTTCTTGCGTATTTCCCATGTGTCGTTTGCTAGCAGTAAATACCTGATGCTGAGAAATAAATGCTGGCCCTCAAAAATAAGTGCACGTGCCGCCCACCGGAAACCACTGGCTTAAATTAAGCACTGGTTGCATTGTATGAAAAGTTAGCAAACCTGGTCCTTAGTTTCCAGTTTTGACAGCTCATACATATGCCTTTATTGCTGCATTGTTTTGCCTTTCCTCATCACAGACCCACACTTATCAGCTCCCACCTCCACTTTCTGTCTCTTTGCTCCTTCCCCAGAACACAAATTATAGGCTTCCTTTTTCCTCGTTCACTCTCTTCATTTAGCCAGGCACATATGCGTTTCTTCCTTCCTACCTGCCTCGCCTTCCCTTCACCATCAGGGTGGTATCAGCACATCATATACTGAATAAATACTATCTGATAAAAATATTATGCAAAATTATTTTAAAACATATCAGCCTATTAGAGTTAATATTATAACATTTCCACCCAATGGTACAATATTGCCACAAATTATATTTAGGACACACTTTTTCTTTTCCTTTCTTGCTTTTTCTTGGGCTCTGTACTGAATTTAGCCAGAACAAGTGTTGGAGCTGGATTGGGTCGTAAAGGGAGGAAGTATAATTGTCCAAAAAGGTTCATATGAGGTTGAGGCACTATAGTCTTAACATACTCTGTGTTTATATTCCATAGTCCCAGGTCTCGATCAGTGTGGAAGACTGTGAAGACACCAGGGACACCAGAGAGCCCATTGTCTGTCGGATAAACCACCGGAACTCCACGTCGAGTGACCAGTCTGATCACCCGCTACTGCGGCGCAAGAGCATGCAGTGGGCCCGGAGGCTGAGTCGTAAGGGGGCCCGCCAACCCAATAAATCCGCCACAGAGAGGATCAGCCAGCAGCGCATGACACTCTACCGCCGCTCAGAGAGGCAGGAGCTGAACGCCCTGGTGAAAACACGCATGAAGCACTTGGGTCTCTCAGGAGCTGGCTACAGTACGTCAGCTTGTGATTATGGGTTGAGAAGATGGGACCATGGCTTGAGAAGTTGTGATTTTGGGTTGAGAAGCAACCTAGTGTAGGATAGGGTTTCTATTTGGGATCTGTTGGAGAACAGAATCATCTTGCATAATGTCAGATCTGAGTTGAAAAATCCCGCCCATGGTTGATAACCAGGTATCTACTGGTGCCTCCTCAAATGCCCAAGAACATTAGTATCTTACAATCCACCTCTGCATCTTATTGTGGTGTAAAGTGGATATACTTTTATCCCCTACTTCAAATAGTGAAAAGTTGGGCTCCTGGTCTGTAAAAATCTACAACGGCCTGGAATTGTTTTTGGCACACCAATTCTGGTTACATGGTTACTGAATGCCAATGTTAGGAGGTGCACAAACAATTTACTGGCCCGTATAAGAGCCAGCTAACTGAGCAGCCCTATTCCTTATCTTATAGTGTATAATGCGAATGAGCATATTACTGCACAGAGTGGCCGGAAATCCTTCTCAGGACAGAAGCCAACCCACAGTGTTCCTCTGTAACACAACTAAAGTCCGGATTTACAAAACGTACTTTTTTAATGCAAACCAATGCAAAGTATTGCAGTAGGATTGACAATCCAACGCAGGTAGTGATTTGCTTTGAGTTGTAACCTAAAGTAACGCAAAACTGTGCAGTGCGATGCTCGCATCACTTTGCACCAAGGGGGCGTTCAATGGGTGGTGCATGGGTGTTCCATCTAACCACCCATGGATTTTGACACAAATCCCTATCATCAAAGAATTGTAGACAGGCATTTGTGCCAAAATCCTAAAGGCAGATGTAACAAGGAGGCACGTTTTGGTTTCTCCTTGTTCTTTCAACTTTGCATGTGTGCTACATTGTACAGCACACATGCAAAGTGGGAACCACCTTAAAGCATACTTTTTGCACAGGAAGGATCACCTTCCAGCAGAAAACCTATGCTTCCCAAAACGCAGAGACCTTTGCACTATAAAGAAAGGGATCTTTATAGGCTCATTGCTGCCCAAGGTGCACCAGTGTGGGGAGAGCACAGAAAAGCACCACCTCTTAGTGGATGTGGCATTGTTCTTCTCTCTCATGTTCACTCAGCAAGTAGCAAAAACTTTACTAGCTGCCCTGCTTTGCAGGACTTCTATGCAAACCTAGGCCTAGGAAAACAATTTATCAATTTTCCATTGACTGTTATTATGAAGGTGCTAAACCCATCCAGTAATCCTTTAAGAGCATGTTTGAGAACGGCGTGGACCATTCTTCGTCGCCTGTCTTTTTGATGATGCTAACTCAGCTCACCTCTTGGGCCTAGTTGCCGGTTTGGTCCCTTTCTCACGCCACTATTTCCCCATGCCCATTGGATTACAACGTTCATCAACCTCTTGGCCTCACGTTTGCAGCGTACACTTGAAATAGCCCACCACAGCAACTGACATTTGTGAAAAGCCCGCCTTAGCTAGCACGCCTGGTGCAGCTAACTGCGTCTTGACTTACGCCATCTGAAAAGGCCACCGAGATTAGCGACTTGCCTCCTCTTGCGCGTCACCTGGTACTCCATGATACTGTTTCCTTTGAATCCTCCCATGTACCTGCTGCTCTTCAACTCTGTCCTTCTCTTCCCACGCATTATGTCATGCTTACCTGCTCCAGTGCAGTGTAAACTGTCTTCACTAGTTGTGTGCAGGATTTATGCACTAAACACAACTAGAGGGTGTCTGCCACAAACATCTAAGACTGTGCTCCCATCTAACCTTCCCGTCTAGGATAGCTAGGAGTACACAGTGATGCACCGGCGGCGCACGGATGCTTGTAAGTAAGCCCCTGAGAGCGCTGTCTGATTCTGTATTGACAGAAGGATTCATGACAGAGAGCAGCACTCTCTACTATGTATGTTTCTGCCACTATGAAGAAAGTTACGTTTTGAAAACATAAAAACGCATCACACAGATTACAACTGTGCCAGACATTGGGCATGTTTTACACTCTATTAATACGTTTTTGGTAAACAAAAAGATGGGGATTATCCGGCGCAAATGGTGTAGTAAACTCTTTTTAATTTTTGTTAAAATAGTTGAAGCAGGTAAAATCTGGTGGTGAGTGCATGTGCAAAAAACTGCAGTAAGCACAATTTGGCACTGGTGTTCATCAGGCACAAACACCACGTCTGTGTGTTTTGCCCATCTCGCCCAAATCTAAATGATACAATAAGCATAATGCGCTTAAATTCCCCCAGCAGTGATATAGTCCTAGAAACATAGAATTTGATGGCAGAGTGCAGGTCCTCTTAATGGTCTGGTCCATGCATACTTGAATGATAGAGATCAGACCTAGAACACACAAAAAGTGATGAGAAGAATGCTGGTGAGTAGCCTAAACCACTGACAATAGCTCCAATGTGGCATTCCAACCCATCATGTCTCACCCACTGTGTCACCCTGGACACATGCCTGTCTTATGCACACCACTGGCCTTACCTCTGTCAATGACTCTTGGGTAGCATGCAAATCGATCATTCTCGTCCACTATGTCACTCTGAGCAGAGGCCTGCATTAGGCAAATCAGTACTAACCCTGCCCATCACGGAAACAGCCCATCTTGAACTGCCAGATGAGGCCCCGTCAAGAAGGAAACGCAAACAACCCCAGACCAGTTTCAGCTTTGTTAGGCCTAGCGTGGATCACGTGGCACAGTGAGCACGGGACCCATGTCTGGGCATACCTTTTTCCACATAGGGTATTAGAGATCAGACTGGAGCACCTGATTTAGAGTTCAGTGGTAAAGCCAATCCCCCAGTTTCTTCAGAAATTTGAATTAAGGAGGAGAATCCACTGGTTGAATCCCCACCACATGGATAATATTGTGAATGGAATGCAGGCAGTCACATTTCTATAAGTAAGCTTGTTAGAAATGGATTAGCACGATGGACAAAAATCCTGTCTATACAGTTCATGTGTGCATGTTCCCTGTTTTCAGTTTGTCAAGTTGTCACTTACGGGAACATACATGTGATTTGCTGGGGAATTAAACATGACTGAACCGTTTGTAGGACACTTTGTTAATCATAAGTTTACTTTCTCTCTTTACAGTGGACATGATGGACCATGACAACACTCTTTCGTACATTCTTATCAACCCATCCCCCGACACTCGACTGGAACTCAATGATGTGGTGTAAGTTGTCTCAAACTCTTCTTGCCCTACTGCGAACTACAGGTTGATCTTTTCTTGAAATTTCCACTTAGTTCCCTTCTTTGCTCTTATCATACATCTTCGAATGAATGAATGATTGCATGACATATTTCTAAAGTATGAACACCTGCTCTAGTTAGGGTTTCTGGGTGCTCCAAATCACTGTTAGGGAAACGACCTTTAGTTGGAATTAAAGAGCCAAGTTTTTAGTTTCTAGAGGAATAAAGATTCAGAAGTAATATTATATAATTCTCTAAGGAGTATATTCCAGTGTTTAGCAGCTCGGCAGGTAAGGTACTGTGCCCCCATTTTGTAACCCTCTTTATAAGAGGTGGTTGTTAAGAGGTTTGCAGTGGCATCCACTGATCTAAGAAAATGACTGGGTGTAACAGTTGACGTAAGTTTGAAATAATAAGGTCCGTTGTTGCCAGTTGCTCTAAAAGTGATGGGTAATTCCTTGAATGTGACTCTTTTATTCGCAGGAGTCAATGAATTTTCTTCAGATGTTCAATGTTGTGGTGATGTCTCGGGATGTTAAGAACCAATCTGGCTCGCATTTTTAATGACCTATGGACAGTAAATTAGATATTGAGGCATGGACCACAGAGCGTTTCTGTAGTCCAGACGGACTGTTATAAGGTTATGAACTACCACTTTAAGGGAACTGACTGGCAAGATATCTAAAGGTTTCCTAAGAGATTTTAGGAATATGAAGTGGGTTCTGGAAAGTACATTGATTTGAGGTTCAACAGAGAGAACATTGTCAACTTTTATGCCTAGTTTTCTAGCTGTCATAGTTGATATGGGAGGTGAGGTGAGATCCTTCGTCCACCAGGCTGGAGACCAGCTTGCATTGCCTCTGCTTTGGATAAGAATTTCAGTTTTATCTGAGTTACATTTTTGACAGTTTCTTTGCATACATTTGCAGACATGTTAGAATTCCTCAACACATCAGGCATAGAGAAAAAACTGATAATAATGCCATGATTCCTTCTCTGTATTGGTTCCCAGAATTTGTGGTAAATCTGAAAGGAAATGCTGGAATGCAACTGCTGTATATTCATCTCTTACTGCTTCTGGCTCCTTTGTCTATTTACACAACTGACCATATCTTTCCATTTGTATTTTCGGCCATTAGTTCATCTGTTCACCTCGCTCATTCTCTTCTTCTCACAATGTATGCATTAGATTCACTATCTTGAACTATACGCAAGATCGATATAACATTTTACTTAAATTTTTCTTTAGACACCTGTACATATGTTGTGTATGGAACCTGGTAAGAAACTGCTAAACCTTTAGGGCCAGATTTATCAATCTTTCCTCTAGTGCAAAGTCCCCCAATGTGATGCAAACCAGCACAAAGGGCCAGATGTACGACCTTTTGTTTTGCGACTCGCAATTTGGATTCATTTGGGATTCGCAAATCGCAAAACATAATTTACACTAGTGTTAAGTACACTGTTTGTGATTCCCAATGGGCTCACAAATTACCTATCTCATCAATATTCATGAGGTAGGTCGCAAGTTGCGACCCCATTAGGCGTGGCCACACTCACAGGGATGGTGGCCTGCTGGGGAGAGCAGACCACCATGTATGTGACTGCTTTGTAAATAAAGTAGTTTATAAAAAAAAAATGAAGCCCATTTTCCTTAAAGAAAATAGGATGCACTTCAAAAAGAAAAATGAAAAGTTTTCTTTTCAATTTTTCAGAGTAGGCAGTGGTCCCTGGAACCACAGCCTGCTCTGAAAAAGCATTTCCGCTACTATTCCCAAAGGGGAATGGGTCCCTTGCGGACCCCTTCCCTTTTGCGAATGGGTTAACACCAATTTGGAATTGGTGTTAACTGCGATTATTTTGCGACGGCATTCCCAGTCAGAAAACAATCAAACATACCATTCAGATTCGGTATTAGGAAGGGACGCCCTGAACATGCCCCATCCTAATACCAAATCGCAAAACCCAAATTGCGATTTGGTAACAAGTTACTGTTCACAATTTGGGCTTTGTACGTCCAACAAAGCATTTTTCTAGTCGCAAATGGGCCGATTCTTTAAATCGGCTTGTTTGCTACTAGAAAAATGCTTCGTACATGTGGCCCAAAGTCTAGATAAAGTATCTCTATTACTCTTTCCTGTTCTTTCTATTTCTCTCTTTCGTTCTTACCTCTCTCCTCCCCTTTCTCTGTCACTTGTCCAAGCCTGGTTACATGTCTCCCCTCTCTTTCTCCCTCTATCTCTCTCTCTCTCTCTTTCTCTTTCTCTTATTGTCTAACTTGCCATGACTCTCAACTTCAGACCATCTGCCTTTACATACATTTGTCTCTCTTGTTTGTTCTCCTACTCTCTTGTTATATCTTTTCATATTTATCTCTTTCATTCCCCCATTTGCTTGCTCTCCCCCGCTCTTGTGTGCCTATGTGTGTGCACTATTCCAGGCCCTGGTTGGCCCACTGCTCTCATTCTTTCTTTCTTTCTTTCTTTCTTTCTTTCTTTCTTTCTTTCTTTCTTTCTTTCTTTCTTTCTTTCTTTCTTTCTTTTTCTCTCTTTCTTCCCTCTCTCCTTTGTATCCCCTTTTCCGTATGGCTCTCTAGATCACTGTTTCTTTCACTGTTTGTCTCCCTCTCTATTTGTCCACCACTCTTGCTCATCTTCTTTCAAGCTGTTTTATTTATTGTCTCTATCCCTTTTTCTCTTTTGCAGACCATAAACACCAAATATGTCTTTCTCGTCCTCTACTGTTCTCCCAGATCCTGGTTGCCACCCCCACTCTCTCTCTTTCTGTATCTTGCACATTCCATCTGCCTGTCTTTCCCTCCAGGACATATTCCCCACTCTTCCTTTCACATTTCCTCTCCCTTTCCCTTTTTCTTTCTGATTATCTCCTACAATCTCTTTTCCTCTCATCTTTTCCCCCTCTCTCTCTTCCTCTCACTCTCCCTATCCCCCTTTTTTGTCCCTTTCTCCCCCTTTTGTACTCATATTCTCCATTCTCACATTCTCTTTTATACTCTTTCACTTTCTCTTTTCACTCTGCCCTTCTCTATCACTCTCCTCTGTCTCCTTCTCCCTCTATTCCCCTCTCTCCTCTTCCAACTCTCTCTCAATCTCTCTCCTTTCTCTCTCTCTCTCTTTCACTCTCTCTGTCTCTTTCTGTCTCTTCTTTCATCAAAAGAATACCCAAAAAAAGTTAACTTCAGGAAAATGAGGTAGTAGGTGAGGGATGGGTAATGGTGTAAGGTAGATGTAAATAATAAGGCACCTAAATGCACGTATGTATGCATCTATATATGCACTAAATGCAATCCTAGTTCAGTGTAACCCCAAAATGACAGGTTTGAATGCCAGCTGAGGCAACTCAGCCTTTCATTATCGAAAGGCTCTTGATATTCCTACCCCTCTGAATGTACCTATTAGTGCTATATAGAAAGTGCTGATATTAAAGATCTAGAGTTTGACTGATTCTCTTCTTCTTCAGGTATGTTATTCGTCCAGATCCACTCACTCTAGCCTCCAGTAGAAACAACAGCCGGAAGCCAAGTGTCACCCGGTCAGATGGACATTCTTACGACACAAAAGATAGCACCCATCTGTAAAGCCTGGAGAATTGTAGAGGACTCTTACCTTGTGCCATGTGCAATACTCTTGCCTTTCTGCAGTCGGGACTTGAAAGGCGGGAGGGGGGAGAACCACCACTGTGAAGTGCACCATACAAAGATGGCGGCCTCTGATCAACACATTCCAGCTTCTCCCTCTCCTCTCGAAAGCCACAGCTTATACTGCCAAGCGTATTCTGCCAACTAGTCCTTTTCCTAACTGTTTGAGCAAAGTCTACCCAGATGCACAGGGTAGTAGCAATTTCATGGCTGCTGATGATACTTGCTCTACACAAAGAATGATCTGGAGGCTGGAGCTGCACCTGGAACCTTACAACAGGTTGGGTTTACAGGGCAGGCGTGGTGCTGGCCGACTTAAGGAAGGGAATGTTGAGAAATCATAGACTTTCCATTCTTGAACGTATCCCTCAGTGCCTGAGAAAGACTATCAAAGATTGTCACCCATTGGGAGTTCCGTTAAGTACCTGCCTCCTTGCAGATCCACTCTGAAGGGTGGCTCTGATGACCGGAAATGATATGTCATTGTTTCAACTGCACATTTCCTTGGGTTTCTGGAGACCACTAGGTTTTCATGATGTGACACACAGGGGTCATGACCGGTGATGAGGATGATGATCACCATAGTGAAGAGTGGTTATCAACACTAATGAAAGTAAACAATGGAAGAGATGTGCTTGGAGTATATGGAAACCCATCACATGGTGATGGTGGACTTGTCATTGCCATCCATGTTGGAAATTTGTTTGGTTTATTATGGTGATGACATAGGTGTCCACTGAAATCAAGTACGATTGGGCCAAAGGTAAAGCCATTACCATATAAGGATGAAAAAGGAATCTTGCAGGGGCAATACTTAAAGACTGACCCAAACTTTCTAGTGTGTTTAACAGCATAATTTTGCATCCCAAAGAATTTGGAAGCCTTTAGCATGATAGGCACTCATAGTCACGTTCTTTGGAAAGAACTAGATGGTCTATGGTACCAAGGAGTTTACTTGTATGAAATCAAATAGAACAGGGGCTGATGAGACCTGTTGTAAGGTAAAGAACGGATTAAGGGGATTAAGCTCTTGTGCCTGGTGGTTTGGGACATCAAATCACACTCCCACCAGATTGTTCATGGGGAAGCTCTTGAATCTTTGGGCATCTAATGGCAATGAGCTAAAACCTACCCCTGTTCTTTCAATTCAACAATGCTAACATGTTCAACATTTCACACTTACCATTTATCAATTGGGAGAGATTATATTTAAGTTGTGGTACCCAACGTAGCAAGCCATCGGGTTCCTTAGGTGTGATGATGATGGTTTCTTCTCTTATCATGAGCAACATCATTGGTTTGTCAATACTCTAAGGGCCTGATTTAGTGCTTGATGGAGGGGTTACTTCATCAGAAATGTGACAAATATCCTGTCTGCCGTATCACAAGTTCCATAGGCTATAATTGAAAGGTAATATGGTAGATGGGATATCCTTCACGTTTGAAACACAGCAACCACCTCCACCAAATCTAAATCAGGCCTTAAGTGCGACTTGGCAATTAATCACTTACTATCCTGTCATTTTCATTTTTGCATGACTGTTTCCATTGTGTGCGGTGCTTTTACAGGCACCAGGAACCCCTTAATATACTTGGGACCATGGCTGCTCACAATCTTTTCTACCTCTTAGCTTTTGCCCCCTCCTATGAATGCCATTCCCAAGGATGGAAGTGCAATGGTTTAGAAACTGTAGAAGGACACTATATCTGTAAAACGGTAGACGTTCTTACCTTTTCTCCTTCCCTGATTGTCCCCGGTGCATGATCTTCAATAAATTCTGGTGGATTTGGCTAACTTAAGATGTTGTTATATGTAGGACCTCCTTTACCACTTTCTGTAGTTCTTCTGTTCTAATTGTTTTATGTCTGGTAGTACGCTCTTTTTACTTAGTACCTGACATAGTCTAATAGCATCAACAGATGTTGGATCCACTGTGTGTGTTCCCTTTGACTACTTCTTCAGGTAAAATACAAGATTGACCAGAGTTCTGCTTATTGGGGGTGTGCAGTTTGCTTCTCTTGATTACGCACACTTTATTACTCATTGCTTCATTAATCTTCATTGCTCACAGTATCACACTGGCCATGGTTAAAATTATATTCACGTCAGTCTATTCCCTTCCTACAATTAGTGGAAGAGTCTTGTTTCTGGATCCTGGTCCCTTCTCTATTTGTTCAGTCAATGTTGTTTGCTAGCACTGTCCAGTAACTGTCCTAAAGAGTTAGACATAACCAGTCACCCATCACCAGCTCACAGAGGTTATCTCACCACACTGCTTCTACTAGCTGATAGTGCAAGTTCCTGTATGCGTATGCTGTGGTGGAATGCTGGAGGGAGTACTTGGAGACTATATTTTCTTTATGGCTTGACGTTTATTGAGTCGGTTGTGGTTGTACATGACTATCCTCAAGCCTTCTACCTCGCTGAATCTCTACAACAATACCATCATTTGTACTGAGTACACCATCAAGGTAATGTTGAAATGTATTTTACTACTATTGAGCCAAATGTCTAGACCCTACAATTACATCAACCCTTTTAATTGAAATTCAATATTACTAAGTTAATTATCTGAACAAAAATTGCAACCCTAGCCTTAAATCAAATGAAATTACATTAACTTTAATTGCTAGTCATATCTGTTAGGCCAACTATAACCCTTCTTAAAATTAAATGAAATGAAATTGAAAGAGTAACCTTAACCTAACCCTAACGCTCACTATAGCACTATCAATAATATGTTTGTTTGATGGAAATAAATAAAAAGTAGCCGAATCTAACTGCATGGTACTCTTAAGCTCAATTTCAAACTATTTTAAAATAAAAAAGGTACATTAAATATTTAACCATAATAGTTGAATTAATAATTCTGTTAACCCATTTAAATTAAATATGTATTTAATACTTATTCTCTTTAAATTCGTTTAACTTTTTTACACTACTTTAAACTGCATAATTTACCCTAAAACCCTCATTGATTTGAATGAAAGTAAATGTAACTAAACATTTAACTCACACACTTGCTTAATATACATTAAATTAAAGTAAAACCCCCTAAACCCCTCAGTTATATTAAAGTACCAGGAAAGTAAATTAAATTCCATTGTGGTTACTTAAATCAATGTAGAGGCAATTTCAATACCGTGACATTGATGCAGTGACCCAACCCTGGAAGTAGCATGGAAACAGTGAGTATCTACCATAGCGTGCACTAGGGTGCCAGAGTGCTGTATTTTCAAATGCTGGAGTGGAAAAGAAACTCTTGAAAAGCACTTTAAGGTTTGCATTACTGCAGTACTCATTGTGCCAGGCACGGCCGATTACAGTAGTGCTCTATGTGAGTATAGAAATTTGCTGTGCGATGTACAGTATAATTTGCACAAAAGACTGTCAGATCAGGGCAGGTGACTAGGAAGAAGTGGTCCTCCTGTGATTCAAATGAAAATATCTGCCCATCGGATAGTTTTCAACCGACCAATTGAGGGTTTTCTTTACAACATTGTATGCCATCTATTTGGTGCCTTCTAAAGGTTTCGATTTAGGTTAAAGGCAGTGAACCCTTTGGGGTGACGTACATCTTTGAAGTCATGTGCCATCCTTAAGCCAAAATAGGTTGATAGGGTGGAAGATACTCATCCATAAATCCCCTAGTGACTGAGACATTCTGGAAAAGCGCAGTGGTCAGGTACTATGCCTTCTACAGTAAGACACAGGTCTCTTGCTAACATACGGCCTGTACCCTATTTGGTAAATCTGGTAGCCCGACAGTGCAAGGCATCCCAAAAGGATGTGTGACCCCTTTCGTTACCAAATACTTTAAACTGCACCACGTGGAAGCAGTTTGGCAACGTCTTACATTTTATATTGCAGTTTTGACCAAAACCTGTTATTAAAAGATATTGATTAAAGTTATTTTATGAGAACATTTGGAGAAAAGATGTGTTTATGTGTGTCTGTATGTGTGTCTGTGTGTCATCCTTGCAAGCACATATACACAAGATAGGAGGAATTGGAAATCATCAGAGTATTGTACAGAAAGCATTTCTTTCAGTGCAAGACACTGATACCAGGTAACTCATTTCATATACTGTGAATTACCAGTATTCTAGCTATGTACAAATTGGGAGAACAACGCATTACTAACGAATCAAAGACAGATGTAAAAAAAAAAAACCCTTTTCCTCCGATTAATTGTATGAGATATGAGGTGGCAAGAATGCCCTCTGCTATGAGGAAAATTCACAGTGGGCTTCTAATTTCATAGGACTGTACCATGTAAAGTGGAGGATCTTGGGCCCATATTTATACTTTTTTAGCGCTGCTTTTACGTCATTTTGTTACGCAAAAGATGCGCAAACTTACAAAATATAATTTTATTTTATGTTTGTGCCGCTTTTTCGATTAAAAAAAATGACACGGATGCGGCACTAAAAAAGTGTAGATATGGGCCTTGATCCCTGGAGTTTACCATATAGAAGCAAATTCCTCCAGGCTACATCACATTTATTCAAACTCTTAGAACTGTAATTACTTTTAGCCAGCTCTGCTTGACCTCTGAGGAGGAGGGCACTTGTCATTTACCCCAGTTATTAGTTGTTACTCTCATGGGAGAATGGTGCTAATTTCTCTTTGAGATTTTGCAAATCCTTTGAGGCTAGCTTTTTGACTTCCTCTCTGCCTCAAGCCCATGATGCATTGTCTTGTCTCTGATGCTGTTCCTGATCTTTGCTAATTATGGAAGGTAGGGGTGGTGCTGGCATGAGTTGGCTATTCTTGACCACTGAGTTTGGCAGGGGGCATCGGTAAACAGTAGAGCTCAAAACAGTAGAGTAGAAGAATGGTGAACAATCATATTGCCCTTTCCCCAAAGGTTCCGCTCTTTAGCCCTTCTATGGAGTTTGGCATCCTGTTCTACGGCACCATGGTTCAAGGGGTTGCTGCTGCCATGCCCCTGACTCTAATGCATCCAACCATGCATTGAAAGGGTATCTGAATATACTACTTTCTAAGCACAAAAAAGCGAGGAAACAAACACAACACCAAATAAATGCATTGAGAATGTAGAACTGAGAATGTATAAAGAAAAAGTCTAAAAATAAAATTCATCAGGCCTTCCCTTAAAGTTACGTTTGAGTCACCCATGAAGATTTTTAAAGGTTTTGTACCATTTCAAGTCACGTGGGTTTGTATTTCATTGTTTAATGCCAGCATTTTTGAGTCCCTTGTATTGCTTTAAGAAAAATGCCCCTGGCAAACATTGTGTCTTGTCGTATTCTGCTGCAACTGAATATCTGTTACCTACCCTCCAAGTCAGGAAGGGGTGGGATGGTCCTGTTTTTCAATGTGTGTTTTGTAACTGCTGTGCCAGGGGGATATTGCACAAACGTTTGAAGTGGGGGACAGGACTGATGTCCCCAACCACTCGGTGCACCCTTATTCTGCCATTTACATGCAGCCATTCCACAAATAAATGTCCAATAATTTCCACATTCAGCGGGTGTGGCATGTAATGTGGGAGTTTCCTGTGATGGATATTATCCCAACAGGCATTGCGCGTGAGGATGATTACACTGTGACCTTTGGAAATAAAAGTACAATAAAGAAGCCGTGATGGAAGGCTGCTAACTGCACCTTTGGTTTGTGTGTTTTTTGTAGACACTCTTTATGTGTTGGCTCGTGGTGAATCAATTGTGTAGTGAATACTCCTTGAGATATCGATTTGGAGAAAGGCATATTTAGACACGGGGAAAACAACTACAAGAAATGACATGTCACTTTTACCCCGACTGGACCAAAACATTTAAACTCACAAGGTGCTATCATCAAACATACGATGGTCCTGTTTTTCTGGAAGTTCTGGATTTGGTGAGGTCCTGTCGTAAAATTCTAGAACAAAATTTCTCCACCGAATCATGAAAATATGCATGCACAAAACATATCAAACACCGTTATGCACTTATAAGATGCACTTATGACATGTATACACATATATACACCAGTACATAGCTAATTACAAATGGTAAGCAGACTAAATTACACATCAGTCTGGTTCAAATTAATGGTTAACTTGAGCCCAAAACAATTACCAAATTGCAAACAAAACCTAATAGTTTGTGGCTGTCAGGTTATGGTCAAACCAAAGCTATGGTTTGGTTAATGCCGATAAAATTGGTAAAAAGATATCGCGTGTGTGTGTATAGAATTTAAAATTGGGATGCATTGCTGGTGATTGTAAGTAATGATTAACATGTACCCAGACCGTTCATCAAATTCAGTGTGACATATTAGTTGTCTTGTTCCTAAAGTAAGTTCTCCTTAATTTGGACTCAGAACAATACTAAATTCAAGTCAAAATAGTTGTAAATAATTCTTACTAAAACAGGAGCCACATGGAAGACAGGGGCTACCCAGCCTCAACTGTAGTGGGTGAGGTTATTTGCCACGGGTGTCCTGTTGTCGTTCTGTGGCCTCGAAAACGGGACCGAGTACAACACTTTCTGCACTTGACTCTAAGGATTGGAAGGGCAAGCAGCCACAGGTTTCTCAGGAAGATAGTGTAGGGGCCACCAACAATTCATTAACATAACCAGTGGCTTAACATAGGCCCCTGAGGTGCAATGGGTGGAAGGCGAGCTCTAACATAGAACCCTGGCCTGAGAGCTCCTGAGTCGGAGGGGGGCGTCCATGTACTTTGAAGGAGGGACCTCTCAAGTTTCATGACGCCTCGGAACATAATGTCACACTGAGTGCTTATCTGTTTTTTAAGAAGAAAGGGCCTTAATCGCACCGAATAACTAACTACAACACAATTAATGCAAGAGACATACAAACCTGAAAACTATGCTTTGAGAGCTATGACCCTGCGGTTGAGAACCTTTATCTATACTATCTGTATCTATACTCCTCAAAACGCCACAGGTTTTGGGCAAGGCTTAGACAGCCTAATTTCTCTCGAACATGAATGACAACTTTAGTTAAAGGTCTCTTTACACCTTTGTTGGCAAAAGGTCTTAGAGAGCATGACAAACCCATGCCCTCCTTACCAGATGCCACCCTACTCCAACTTCCTCCTGTAACTTTCTCCTCCTTTACAGACCTCCACCTAAAAACTCCACATTCCCAGATGTTTTTGTAGACACAGTCTCAAACCTTATTACACTATACTCCAACCTATGCATTCTTGGGGATCTAAACATTTGGTTTGACAAACCCAATATTCCCCATCCAAAAGCTATCACCACTGGCCAAGTCGCATTGAACCTACATCAGATTGTACACAATCCCACACACATCGCTGGTCACATCCTAGATGTCATTTTTGCTAAGCCTGAACTAGTTACTATTCATGGCATCATGCCAATCACTTGGTCAGACCACTATTTGATAACTTTCCGACATACAACTCCACAAATCAACACACCCCACAACTACTTATATACATACACCTATCGACCATGGAGCAAACTCAATTTGGATGACTTAGAAACACAACTAACAGCCAACACAGATCTAGATACAATTAATTCTGTGCCAAAACTTTATGAGTGGCTACAGGAAGCTTTTGAAATCCTAATACCACTCAGAAAAACTAAACACAACAAAAGAAAACCAACACCTTGGAGAAACACAGAACTTAAAAAGATAAAGCAACAAATCAGAAAGTTGCAGCGGACCTGGCTCAAAACAAACAGTCAAGACAAACTGCAGCTACACAAACTTAACAGGATGTACAAATCATCAATCAAAAAAGCTTAAAAAAGGTACTACTCAGACAGAATTCAAAATGCTCAATCTACAACCAAGGAATTTTATAAAATTCTCAATGAATTTTGAGAACCTACATGCTTGGAAGGAAGTCATCCCACTACTCAAGATTTCACAAACAAACTGGCAGCTCATTATACGACCAAGGCAGACACATTGGACTCCTATTTAAAACAGAAGAAAACCATCAGCACCAACCCCTTTCCTAAAATACCCTCTAAGAATAAACCAACCCAACCTCTACAGTCCTTCAAACAAATATCCCAGGATGAATTAAAGGATTTGGTCAAAGCAGGCAGACCTTGTGGTTTCCCTTCTGACCCTTGCCCACCACAAATCTTCAAGAACATTCTTCTATCTACTTCTGCTGCCACACCTGTAAGAAGAATCATCAACAACTCTTTAACTTCAGGAACTTTTCCTGTAGACCTGAAAAAGGCATACATACGACCTTTATTAAAGAAAACAAACCTAGACCCGCAAGACCCCAATAACTACAGACCAATCACAAATGGACCTTTCCTGGGCAAATTGATAGAAAGAGCAGCATTCGCCCAGATGTCACAATTCATTGAAGACAATTCTATTCTTTCAGACTTCCAAACTGGATTCCGCCCAGGAAGAAGCCCTGAATCGGCACTCATAGCAATCTGGGATGATCTTAAAAACACAGTCGACCGAAATGGAGTTGCTGCACTACTTCTCTTGGACCTCTCAGCTGTCTTTGATTCGGTTGACCATGACATCCTAATTCAAAGACTCCACGAAGCCGGCATACAAGGGATTGCTTTCGACTGGATTACTTCCTATCTTCAAAAAAGATCTAATATCATCCACTCGCCCCCCTTCTCGTCCGAACCCTACCTCAAAAAAGCAGGGGTCCCCCAAGGGTCAATCATCTCACCTTTGCTTTTCAACATCTACATGATATCTTTACCGGAACTGATCAATGATTTCCATCTCACATGCTACTACTATGCAGATGACACACAAATACTACTTAAATTAGAATGCCCCAAAAACATTGAAAACTCACAAATCTTCAGTTGCCTCAGAGCCGTTGATCAGTGGATGACCTGGAGCCATCTCAAACTAAATACCTCCAAAACAGAACTACTCATATGTGGTGACTGGAAAAATTATGACCCTCTGTGCGTCTGGCCTGATGATCTCGGACCACCTCCTCAATTATCCAAGGAAGTTAAAAACCTAGGAATCACCATGGATTCCAAGTTAACTATGAATGCCCAAGTGGACAAATTAGCACGAACAAGCTTCATCACCTTGAAGATTTTACGACGCATCTTCCCCCACCTCGGATTTCCACACAAGGTGCAAGCTACTATCTCGCTTGTACTATCCAAACTGGATTATGCCAATGGCCTCTACCATGGATCATCTCGATCTATTATGAAAAAACTACAACGTATCCAGAATTCCGCAGCTAGGCTACTACTACATGTAAAGCCGCAAGCCCACATCTCCCCTGCCTTGAGAGCACTACACTGGTTGGAAGATGCACTTTCAAACTGCTTTGTATCACCCACAAAGCTATACATGGAACAGGACCACTTTTTATCAGAAACAAAATAACCAAATACATCCAACAAAGAAACCTCTGCTCAAGATTGGCACCCCGCCTTAGAACACCACCAAACAAGAAAAAGACTATAGGTGGTACATCCTTCTCCGTTCAAGCAGCCAAACTATGGAATTCATTACCCCCAACTATAAGAGCCACAAATAACTTTCTTGTCTTCAGAAAACTACTCAAGAGTTGGCTCTTTCCTTCATAACCACCATATTCAAACAACTATGGACTGCATATGCCTATGTTGTCAAATATTTTTTTCAGATTATGTGTATATTTCTAGTATAGTTTCTTTAGAAAATATGTATCGCTACTATGTCATAACAATAAAATACACACACACTCTTTAAACCTGTTTGACTAAGTACATTTTACCCATGGTTCTAATTATGTATTGTATGTGCATGTGTGTGTGTATTCATGTGTGTGTGTATGTGTGTATGTATATATATGTATGTATGTATGTATGTGTATATGTTGTTTCTGTGCTTGGCATGTTCGTGGGTCATTGCATGGCTCCTGGGCGGGTTGTTATACTAGATATCTATGAACTCCTGCTCTCATCTTATCACACTTATCTACCCATCATCATATGTCATGTCTCTATCAAACTATCCTCCATTCTCACTCTGACTCATCCCAAATCCTTTCTACTACTTTGATCTCCTAAATAACTCTGCCTATGCTCTTCCCTCCGCTCCCACATCTAACTCACCAAACCTCACTCTACTACCGTGACCTCCCACACAACCCTACTAAATTCTCCCACATTTATCTCACCCTGCTACTATGCTCTCCCTAACCCTTCCACATATTCTTCCCTCCTCCATCCCCCTTTACTCATCCCAAGCCTTTGGGTTGAGTAAATTAAGGATATACTCCCAATTAACACTTCTGGATTTCTTTCCTCCTCCACCCCTCCAGTCAATCTAACTAACAAACTCTCATACCCGCGGCTCAAATTAACTCATAATAATGCTAAAACTGTACTCATTATTTCCCTATACTAATCCATCACTAATTCTTGTTGGGTTCCAGAGTAGTGTGCTACTCACCGAAAAGCACTTCGACGTCTCGTCACGGGTAGTAAGTGCTATATAAATACGATTACAATTCAATACAATACAATGTGCAGATTGTTCAATGCTTATTCAATTGTGTAGGCCGAGCCCTGCAGTTCTACCGGCTTTTATCCACAGCAGTTCTGGCAATGCAGTAGAAGCAGGCCATCTCCCACCTTGATGGTCAGTGTCACTCTGGACGATGGTCTTTGAGGTGATGAGTGAGGTGAACCTGTGTAGCAATGACTTGTATCAAAACAATAGACTTCCTGATCAGCTACTGCAATGTCTTAGGGTCACAACTGCAGCCTCTGGGACAAATGGGGGGCTTCTTGCAGCAGCAGTCACACTAGTCTATTTACCCATAGAAAGAAATCTGCTGAGTGACACAAGTAGTCGTTCAGATAAAATCTTCAATGCAGTTTACGCTGAAACTGACAGGCAATCTGGGGACTCCTTTACAACACAGGTCATGCCTTGTTTGATGCTCTGAGGAAAGTCCACTTTTTCTCGATGCTCCACATGCCAGGAACATGCGTGGCATCCTTTCCTGGACCATTTCTCCTCCTGCATGTCCAGCCACAGTCCTTCCCTCTGCCGGCAGACAGGAAGGCCTTTAGGTACTTCAAACAGACCCCCTGCTTATCCAGGAAAAAGTGCAGAATTCAGGTGATGTCATCTGGCCACTAGTAGTCTGGTTGTCAGGCAGACAGCAGCCCATGTTACCCAACAGCTCTTCTATCACTTAGTGGAGCACTCCTTTCCTTGGTTAAGAAGAACTTGGGACTGGAATGAAGAAGGGTGGTTTGAATTCCAATTTGTATGCAATTTTTGCAGACAGGGGATGTGGATCCACTGTCTAATAATTCAGAAGTGGTTTGGAGATGTTCTCCTTCAAATGTCTTTTTCAGGCTTCTCCCCAAACACAGCCTTCATGCACAGTGATGGTTTCCCCAACATTTAGCAATCAGGCTTGTTCCAAACAGGAGTACCAAAACAAGGGCACAATGCAGTGTGAGATCTCTGCACCTCATCAACCCTCCTAAAACAGTAATCAGAGACAGACAACAGGGCAGGCCCTGCCTAGCAACCTCCTCTTCTTGAACAAGAGAAAGTACAGTCCTACCCTTACCTGAGCACCCGCACTCATCTGTGTCACTCCTGAATCCTGCAAAACAAGAAAAAGGAACCAACAAAAGAGACGAAGGACAAGGACAAGACATAATAGAAAAAACAGAAACAAGGAAAGGACTGTTTTCTTTACAAGAGGAGGAAAGAGTGAAAAACAGTAAAGAAGGAAAAAAGGAGGAGGGAGAGGAGGAGGTGATTGAGGCAGAACCAGAAGACAGGAAGGAGTTGGGAGTCCCGTGGAGCACAGGAGGAGGAGAAAGGACGATGAACGTCAAGGTGGAAGGCAAGACCCTGGTCAGTGTGGCATAAAGAGTGGAGGAATCCAGACCATGCAATACAAATTTCAAAGGAACACCTCAGGGCAATAACAGCCAGAGTGGCGCTCAGTCCCGCCACCTCCTGGAGGAGCATGGCTAGCTCAGGTGCATACCAAGGTACATGAGTGGAGGGTGGTGGGGGTGGCCGGGAAAATGGGTGAAACAAAATAAGATATATTTCCAGGAGAGGTCCCTTCTAAATAGAGCAAGGACAGATGCCATACCATAAGGAGGAGGATAACTCCAGAAAAATCCAGAACAAGGGTGGAAAGTCCATAAAAGATATTGATATATATTTGTATTTACTTCCGTAAGTTTTTTTATCTATTTTGTTTTAGTCTCTTTATCTTTGGGCTGACAGATGTTCAGGGCTTACACTTCTGCCAGCAAGGCAGTCACAAGAGGATTACTATCCAACCAAGACCCTGAATAACTTCGGAAGAATAATCTATTTCAGAACGCAATAATGGAAGAGACTTAAAATAAAATTCCCCAAAAGAAAAGAGGGGGTGAAGAAAATAGAAGTGAGAAAAGCAATAGAAGAACAACATAGATGAGAGGGAAAAGATAACCGTTTATCCTTCAAATTGCCAGTCTTACCTGTGTTTTTCTTTTTTTGAGGGCGCTGGGTCGGAAGGTCACCCACAAACAAAAGAGAAAGAGGAAAGAGGTACAATTAATGCCTGGTAAAAGCCACGAGGTGCTAGTCCTAAAAGAAAAGGTGAAAGTCAGGAAGAGAACAGTAACAGATACCAATAGAAGAATTCAAACATTGTTACGATTCAAAACCAAATAAAGAACCAAATTTGGATGGCCACTCTCGTGAGACATCATTTATTATTTAAGTATACCAAGGTGACAGGTCCTCATTGAATTTCTAAAGGTAGCCATTCTCCTCATTTCATTGTTTGAGTCTCTGCCCAGAAATGCAGGCAATGCTCTTCCACTGCCTGGGGTTAGCTATCATCATCCTCCATCTTGTGCCATGCTAAACCTGGGACATCCAAAATGCATCCAATTTACACCAATACTCAGAAATTCATGCACACAGAGAGCCAGACTACCATACATATGCAACACATCCTGTGCACACACACACATATGCATGCACACAACATATGCACAGAATGTCTGCAACAGGTTTAGGGTAGGGTTTTGCAACACAGCAGAACTTCACATGAGTGTGGTCAGTCGACCACACTCATAATGACATAGGAAAAAGGTCTGGTCATACTATAGATTCAAAACCTTGGTGACACTGCCACCACCTTTTAATGTGATACACCAAGGACATGGACAGTAGTCTAGTCACTAATATGATGGAATGATTGATGCATCCCTTCAGATCACAGGACAAGCACTCAACCTCCCATTACCAGAGAAAAGTCTAGGCTTCTGTGCACGTGGCAGGTTAGTGTGATGCTAGGCCTGAAATTCAATCACGATTCTAGTTTTACACACAGTCAGGCACTTAGGGCAAGAGAATATGCCTCCCTACCATGCAAAAGACATTTTGGTCCCAACAATTATTCATATGGAAACCAAACAATTTGAGCAGTTAGGCCCTAATTTATACTTTTTGGTGCAAAACTGCACTAATGCAGTTTTGCACCAAAAGGTTTAGCACCAGCTTGCACCATTTCTGTGCACCAGCCGGCCACCATATTTATGGAAGGGTAGGCTAGCGTAAAAAAAAATTATGTTAGTCAGGTGCGGCTGGCGGTATGGAAGAAGGGGGTTGGTTAGAGTAAAAAAAAATGACTCTAACCTGCCTAGAGTCATTTTCTGACACAAATCCATCCATACCACGTGACTTCTGTCTTACAAAAGACAGGAGTCATGCCCACCACCCCAATGGCCAGCACAGGGGACCAGGGTCCCCTGGGCATGGCAATTGCACCCAGTGCCATGTAGGGGGGGCCATCTAAAAAAATTTAAAAAATCTTACCTGTACTTACCTATACTTACCTGGGATAGAGTCCCCTATCCTCCGCTGTCCCTCTGGTGTGGGTGGGAATGTCCCTGGGGCCTATTGAGGGCAACTGTGGGCTTATTCCAAGGTGTTCTACCATGGAAACAGGCCCAAAGGTCCCCTAACACCTGCCCTGACCCAGGCGTTAAAAAATGGTGCACAGCGAGCTTTGCAGCATTTTTTTACACCTCCTCCCTCCCGTGCGTGATTTTAGCACAGGTGGGTAAAAATGGCGCTAAGGCCATAGAGTAATTTTTTGCACTGGGACGCCAACTTTGCATCTCATTGAAGCAAAGTAGGTTTCCATGTCCAAATGACTTTAACTCCATAAATGTGGTGCTAGACGGGTCTAGCGCCAGAGTATAAATATAAAGTTAGTTTTGCATCGAATTTGCTTATTTGCTTAAAAAAAATGACGCTAATTCAGCGCAAAACAAGTATAAATATGCCCCTAAGTGCTTAAAATACAGCCACATTTATTTCCAAATACTTGGTATATGTATACTTTTGTACTACAGCTAATTAACACATTTGTTGAAAAATAATGCACAAGTTAAGACAATGCGGCCCATATTTATACTTTTTTAGCACCGCATTTGCACCGCTTTTTGATGCAAAAGTGGTGCAAACTTACAAAATACAATTGTATTTTGCAAGTTTGCGCCGCTTTCGCGTCAAAAACTGACACAAATGCGGCGCTAAAAAAGTATAAATATGGGCCTGCATCTTTATTCGACCTTAAATTAAAATAATAAAAGAAACAAGCAATACATCATAAAATGGTAGGCATATCGACACAAGGTCAATTAGCAGATTAAAGCGCATACAGTTTTAACAACCGGCAATACAGCAAAGTTTAAAACGAAGGGCCAAATTTACAAGCGACTTGGGCCGCTAGTGCATCACCTTTTTTGAAGCACCGACGACACAGGTTGCAGGCCAATACACAGAAAGAGGAAATGCTTCTCATGATTGTTTTTGTGCAGAAAGGTGTCACTTCATGCACAAAAACAAGCATCACCGCAAAGCAGACACCCTTGCCCCATTGTGTGCCAGTGCAGGGGAAAGGGACAGAAATGCTTTGTTTCTTGTAGATACAGGACATTCTTGCCCTTTTCTTTTGAAGCAGTGCAGCGCAGAGCAGCAAGAATCCTTGCTGTGCTGCCCTGTGCTAAAACCTTGTAAATGAGGCTCTGAGTGTTAATAGCAACACAGGAACAAACAATCGAGACTAAGGGGCATATTTAAAATCCCCTAGCATCACGTTGTGCCACATTAGCATAACTATTTTTGATGTTAATGTAGCCCAACGAGGCCAAAATCCCCGTGCCATATTTACAGAGTGGCGCAATGCATGCATTGTGCCACTCTGTAACCCTTTGCGCTACATTATGCCTGCGCCAGGCATAATGTATACAAAGGGGCCATCCCCCGTTAGGGGGGCCGAAACAATGGTGCTAGGAAATCTGTGAGATTTCCTTGGGCCATTTTTTACGGCACTTTTAACGCCTGCTCAGAGGAGGCGTTAAAAGGGGGCTTCCATTATTTAGAATGGGACCCTGTGTACTCTTCAGGACATAGAATGATGCTATTGCCCCCTACCCTGCGCCATGGCGTGCCGTATTTTAAATACAGTGCACACATGATGGTGTGGGGGGTTCTTAGGAGTGCAGGGAAAGTGGTGCTGCACTCTGTGCAGCGCCACTTTCCATGAATCTGCGCCTAAGTGCATACATTTGAAACGAGCAGCGTTTGAGTTATCAGAAAAATATTCCTATGCATAATGGTACATCAGTTGAATTCCAAAACATTAATTAGAGGGCAGTGCAAGCGTTTGATAAGCTAGGGGTTTACAGCTGTACAGACATCAAAAACTTCAAAGGATCTGCTATAATTCTATAAGTTAAAAGCTGCGGGAACCCTGTAACTATCAGACAAATACTGCGTCTTTGATTAAATCTAAGTAATGTAAAGTCCCATAAACGATAACTGAAGTCAAGAACCCAACCATCCATTGTTTTCCACAACTTTATGCCGCTTTGAAAAATCACAATATAAAACAAACATCGGAGTTGCCTAGAAACTGCTACTAGAGTAATGCATCCCTGCACTTTTGGAACTTAAGACACTTTAAAATAGGTTTTAAATAGGATGTAAAAAAAGGTCTAAAAAGTGTACAGAGAAGCATAGGTGAATTAAAGATTGATCAGACAGCCCATCACATGGGCAAGCCAATGCAGCGGTTTCCAAGGTATTCTGATCCTCAACAGAAGTCGCCACACCTTACCTGCTCTAAAACGAAAGCTAAGAGATCTTTCCCAGCATGTCAGATCTAAGGTTAAATATAGCAGGGGCTCATCTGGTACTAATAGCATAATGAAATCCCTAAAAGGCTGTTTATTAGATTCTCTGAGTAGCCTCCGTGCCTGGCTGAGTTCCTGAAATCGGAGTTTAACCACCTGCTTCGTCTTCGGTTAGAGAGGGATGTGATTCGGATTTCAGGGTGCTTTGCACATAGCCCATCCAGGAGATCGACAGTCTCTTCTCAAACTTAAGGCTGTTGCTTATAACTTTCCTTAACAGACCAGTCCCATTATTGGCCCTGGTCCTAAGCCACAGCAAAAGAGGGGCCAACTTCACTTGCTCTGAGATGGTCTGTAAACTTAGCTCTGAGGGGATAACAAAGTAGGAGCTGGTAGGAGGAAGACATAAGAGCCGTCTACATATGTGGTTTTCTTCAGTCTGTAGAGGGAAAGAGTTAAAATTTCCCCAGACCCCTGCTCTATACTGAGCATCAGAAACAAATTGCAGTTTAAATATATTCAGCTGGGGAGAGATGGGCGCTCTACCCACAGTCTGACAGAGAGTTGATATTGTTCCTGCTGAAAAACTAAGGACCAGATTTAACCACTTCGCTACCAGGCCTTTTCCCCTCCTGTGACGAGCCTTTTTTTGCCTATTTGGGGCAGTTCGCGCTTAGGCCCTCATAACTGTTTGTCCACATAAGCTATCCACTCCAAATTTGTGTCCTTTTTTCCAACATCCTAGGGATTCTAGAGGTACCCAGACTTTGTGGGTTCCCCTGGAGGAGACCAGGAAATTAGCCAAAATACAGAGGAAAATTTGTTTTAAAAAAAAAAATGGGAAAAAAGGGCTGCAGAAGAAGGCTTGTGTTTTTTTCCCCTGAAAATTGTATCAACAAAGGATTTGTGGTGCTAAAATCACCATCTTCCCAGCTTTCAGGAACAGGCAGACTTGAATCAGAAAACTACATTTTTCAACACAATGTTGGCATTTTACTGATACATACCCCATTTTTAAAAAAAATTGTGCTTTCAGCCTCCTCCCAGTTAGTGACAGAAATGGGTGTGAACCCAATGCTGGATCCCAGAAAGCTTAACATTTCTGAAACGTAGACTAAATTCTGAATTCAGCAAGGGGTAACTTGTGTAGCTCCTACAAGTGTTTCCTATAGAAAATAACAGCTGAAATAAAAAAATATTGAAATTGAGGTGAAACAAACGGCCATTTTTCTCCACGTTTTGCTCTGGAACTTTTTACTGCGATGTCATATTTTCAAAAGCAATATACTGTTACGTCTGCTAGGCCCTTCTGGTTGCAGTGATACATAGGGCTTGTAGGTTCATCAACAGCTCTTGGTACCCAGAGCCAATAAAGGAGATGCACCTTGCACCAGGATTTCACTGTATACTGGGCATACAGCAATTCATTTGGTGAAATATAAAAAGTGAGAAATAGGTATCAAGAAAACCTTTGTACTTCCAAAATGGGCACAAGATAAGGTGTTAAGAAGCAGTGGTTATTTGCACATCTCTGAATTCTGGGGTGCCCATGCTAGCATGTGAATTACATGGCATTTCTCAAGTATAAGTCTTTTTTTACACACTGTCTTACATTTGGAAGGAAACAATGTAGAGAAAGACAAGGGGCAATAACACTTGTTTTGCTAATCTATGTTCCCCTAAGTCTCCTGATACAAATGGTGCCTCACTTGCATGGGTAGGCCTAATGCTCATGACAGGAAACATAACATGGACACTTCACATGTTTACATTGCAATCTGACATGTTTTTTGCAAAAGTGTCTAGCTGTAGATTTTGGCCTCTAGCTCAGCCGACACCTAAGGAAACCTACCAAACCTGCGCATTTTTTAAAACAAGACACCTAGGGGAATCCAAGATGGGGTGACTTGTGGGGCTCTGACCAGGTTCTGTTACCCAGAATCCTTTGCAAACCTCACAATTTGGCCAAAAAAAACACTTTTTCCTCTCATTTCAGTGACAGGAGGTTCTGGAATCTGAGAGGAGCCACAAATTTCCTTCCACCCAGCGTTCACCCAAGTCTCCCAATAAAAATGGTACCTCACTTGTGTGGGTAGGCCTAGCGCTCGCGACAGGAAATGCCCCAAAACACAACGTGGACACATCACATTTTCCCAAAGAAAACAGAGCTGTGGATTTTGGCCTCTAGCTCAACCTGCACCTAGGGAAACCTAGCAAAACTTCGCATTTTTTAAAACTAGACACCTAGGGGAATCCAAGATGGAGTGACTTGTGGGGCTCTCACCAGGTTCTGTTACCCAGAATCCTTTGCAAACCTCAAAATTTGGCCCAAAAAAACACTTTTTCCTCTCATTTCGGTGACAGAAAGTTCTGGAATCTCAGAGGAGCCACAAATTTCCTTCCACCCAGCGTTCCCCCAAGTCTCCCTCCCGATCAAAATCGTACCTCACTTCTGTGGGTAGGCTGTTGTAAAAACCAACATAAACACTGGTTTGTTTGTTCAAGCACTGTTTAATCGACCAACTCGAGCGGTTCGGTCTCCCTTGCAAACCGCTGCTCCTCCTTCAAAAACCGAACATTCTTTTTTACTTGCACGAGCGCGCTCGCGTTCCCATAGCCCGCTCGTGCTCACAATATAACATATCCCCCTTCGTCATCACACATTTTTTTTTTTGAAACATTTTTTTACATTTTTTTACAAGGATACGACAATAACAACCGTATATTATAAAAGAAAGATAAACCCTTCAATTTAAACGAAAAGCATAAAAATTAAATCGATAATTCGACATAAGATAAGAGAAATACATTAAATTAATTCGATAACTCGACATAAGCTAAGAGAAATACATTACAAGGAAAAAATATTTCCATTACCATTTTCTTACTCATCATTTAATTTTTTTTTTTTAAGGTAATTAGATTTCATTTAATTTTTTTACATCATCTCTCACATAGTCATTCAGAAAAGCAGGAGGTCTTCTCACTCTACCACTCTCCTTCTTGAATTCCGTCTTATTTTCTTTATTCTCCACACCAGTTTGTCCCTCCAAAACCTCGCCGCTATTCTCATTCTCATGCGAAGTGTCAGCATCTGGTCTCTCAACACCTTCCTCCGATAGCATAAACCCGCTGCATCCTCCATCTCCATTAGTAACGGTTATGTTTCCTGCACTTCCACCGCCTTTCTCATATAAGGCCACTCTCCTTTTGTTCCATTTAGTGCCAATCCAGCTTCTGAAATGCTCTGAGAAATTTATTTCCTTCCCTTTGAAGCCTCTCAGGCCCCCATCACATAATCGGAAGAGAAATGCTTTTCTTCCGATCGCGGAGATGTGGCCTCTGATGAGGTCAGCGTGCAATCGCGCGCTGATGTCAGCAGACATCACTGGTGGGAGTTGGGGGGGTCGGGGTGGAAGGGGAAGGGCTTCCCCTGCCATCCCTGCCTTGGGGTGGTGGGAGGGAATCCCACGGAGGGACCGCTAGCGATCCCTCTGAGCTCATGTCCAAGGACGTAATGATTACGTCCTCGGCACAGGAGCACTGTGCTGGTGGACGTAACCATTACGTCCCCAGCATAGGAGGGGTTAAGAAAGCCTAGTGCCTCCTTGCGCCATTTTTTATTACGCTAATGTGGTGCACTCCTCTATCTAACGCAAAGGTGTCTGACATTTCTCCTGATGGGCTGAGTCATACTTTAGCGGGTAGGATCTCATGCAAGATGTACAGGAACTTGACCAGCGGTTCCTCCACCCCCCAGCTTCCACCGTAGCTTAGTGTGATTGACAGAATTAAAAGAAGTTGAAAGGTCCATAAAGACCAGGTACAGTGAACACCACCTAGCGACTGTATATTTGCCAATGACCAGGTGCAAGTTCAAGCACAGTTCCATTGTGCCCAGCCCTGGTCAAAACTCATAGTGGGAGAGGCACAGAATGTAATTTTGACCCTCCCAAAGCCTCAGCCAGTTAAAAAAACACTCTTCCCAAGATCTGAACTGTGCTGCCAATAAGGGATATAGGGTGGTAACATTAAGGTAAAATGCAGTCCCCTTTTTTAAAAATGGGGACTACGGTTGAAAGACCCCACAAACTTCGAATCTTTTTAATCAGCAAATTATTAAATGCATTTGCAAGAAAAGGACCCCATAAATCGATGCTGCGTTTGATGAGGTCCACAGGTACCTCATCTGTCACTGGGGCTTTACCATCCGGACTTAACCTAATGGCCTCCACCACTTCAGTCAAAGTGACTGACAAGTTTGGAGCTTTGCTCAAGTTACCCAGAAGTACCATTTCTTGGATTCCCCCTTCCACTGATTGATAAATAGTTTTGAAGTGCCTGACCCATTCCGAACCTGTAACATTTCAGCTCAAGGAAGGATTAGTTGGAGAGTCCTGTTGCCTAAATCTTTGGACTGTGTCCCAGAAAACCTTTCAGTTCTTGGAGATCAAAGCAATTTCAAGGCGTTCCCAATCTTTCTTACATACATCCTCCCTTCTTAATTGTAATATAAGTTTATAATTCTTGCGGGCTGCTGTAATCTCCAATGGGCATCTTGGTTTGGCACTCATGGCCTCCCTCAGCAGATGATTCGCTAAGAAACAATGGCTTTCAAACTATCTCAGACTCTCCTGGTACTCCGAATAGGCTTTTTCAGGCTGATCTTACTACATGTACATAACTCTTCATAATGGGCTCACATATCTGGGTGCTTCAGCATCAGGGAACTGAACGCAGCCTCTGCTTCCATCGGATGCCAAATAAGCCTTAACCATCATTGGAGGGTTGTGCGGGCAATAACAACCTAAAAGGATTTTTTACCCTGGGTACTGGAAAGTGCCCTACTGCAACTAAAGTATTATGGTTCCCCTCACTCTGTTTCTAGCACAACATAAGACACAAATGGCAAAATAAGAAACATAATGCAAAAATGTTCTTGTTACAAAAACGTAATCAATGGAGGCACAGCTGTTTCCTCTAATGAAGACAAAATAAACCCAGCAAACATCTGGACGATGTCAACTAGGTCAGCGGCGGCTATTTGCTAGCCTAGCTCCATCCCTCTATTGTCCGGGTTCCCTATGTGTCTTTCAAAACTCCCCCCTGCCCCTATATGAATTATTAATTTAGCATTGAAAACCCCCCACGCACTGTAGTTGGGTTGAGTCAAAGACCCCGGTCCTAAAGGTGTTAGATAAGTTAAAAAAGGAGAACAATTCAGCAAAATAGGTACAAACAGTGTTGGAGAAATAATTGTTATGGAAATAAATCAAATACAAATAAAAAAGCTAAAATTGTTCTTAATAAACAGGCCTTGAAAGTCTGAACCTTTCGTGTCTACTAGGGATACGTCAAATTTAAGAACCAATCGAATCCAGACCGGCAGGCAGCCTTTTTCCCTGCCTCATTGGGAAGGAATTATAAAGTTAGGATAACAAGCTAAGCTGTCGCACCATAGTGACATCGTGTCTCATGTTTCCTGAAAGGCAATAAAATCGTATTTAGCAATAAAATCTATTCAGGCCGGTTGTTAATCTTTGTCCTGAGGCCGGCTATGTTCTAACTAAAAAACGAGAAGGGGCGATAGGTTGTTGTGTCCCATGAACTACATCCCTTGTGCAGTACAACGCTTATCGAGTGATTATCGGTGGGCGAGGACTCCTTAGCGGTGACAGGGAGTCAGTCAATAAGGGAACAGTTAGACAAGACTGTGTATCGATTTGTCACAGGAATAGAAATCTAGGGCCAGATTTACAGAAGGTGGTGCATCAGCTGTGATGTGCCACTTTTCTTTCTCCCCCTTGTTCCCCCCTAATGACACCATGTGTGCGCCATATTTACAATACAGCTCACCATGGTGCACATTAGAACAACAGCATCAAAATTTATGACACTGTTGTGGTACTTTGCAGGATTAGCGCCATATATTGTGCCATTAATCCTGCAAAGTAAAAGGGAGGCCGGGCGCAGGCATAATGTGGTGCAAGGGGGCGCAAAGTGGCACTACGCAAGCATTGTGCCACTTTGAAAATATGGTGAAGGAGAATGGCCTCATTAATGCCACATTAGCATAAAAAATATGATGCTAGTGTGGCGCTAAGAGGTGCTAAGGCATTGTAAATCAGGCCCCTAGTCTGCGTTATGCTAGTAGAAGCCAATATAAGATGTATAAGAGCCAGAATATCCACAGGAAATCCTGGGAGTCCCAAAAAAGTTCCTGCAAAATACAGCAAATCCATCAGGAAAGCAACGGGGTGGCTCCACCTAGCCTCCTCTCCGCTTATCTTTATCCAAACAAACCCCCCAAATCTGGCCACCGACCCCGCCTAGCAGCCGCTGACCACTGTGTCATGTGCGCCCCCCAGAGCCCCAGGACCAAAGCACAAGGATGGACCAGTGAGATTCTGCAGCATTGGCGCGATCAGAAGCGGAAAGTAATGGGAGGATCTGCTCCTCTCATTGACTGCACAGAAGAGGGAGCAAGGAAAAGCACTTCCTACCATAGTCGCATGCAGTGCAGTGTGGAAATCCTTCACTGGTTGTACGCAAGTCAATGAATCTCTGCGCGGGTCCACAGCATTTGCAAAGGTTCTGCAATAAACCAGTAGGTGAGCACGACCATTGTGAGCGGCAAGACAACCAAAGGAAGGAACGATCTACAGTAACAGTAATAGTGATCAATTTCCGCACAATCTGATGGCTACTTTGTGCTCCAAACAGTTGTCGAATTATTCCAAAAATAATGATCCTTATATACATGACATAATAGTACATTTGTGGCTGAAATCAAGATCTTGTTGTGTGCCGAATAATGATTAATTTATATCCAAATGTTGGCAATTTTGTTCTAAAATTAACAACAACTAGCCCTCAGGAAAATGATGCTGTAATTCCTAAAATAATGTGGAATCCAAGATAAAGCTCTGATTTCATCAGTTCACAACACTATTTTTACATTCCGCATGAAATACTGCATCAATATATATCTGGGATAACACAAACTTTGAGCACAGGAAATATTACCTTTTGCCAAAATAAATTGTCAGTGTCTGTTGAAATAATGGTCTTTTGGGAGACTAATGACAAACTGTTGCAAATAATAATAGATAGAAGAGATCATTATAAGGAAGTCTGTGGATGGACGCTGGGCTGTAGGCATGACAAAGGCAAGTTTATTTGCCCTGTCCACACGCATTCTGTGGCCAGCGCCAGCCATGCTGCTACTTTTAACATAGACTCCCCCTCCCAAGAATAACATATACTGGTCAAGAATAGGGTTGGGCGGTAAACTCCACACCTCCTGCAGGGTTCTGGAGCACGGAGCACGGAGTTCTGGAAAAACTTCACAACCGCCACGTGGCAGTTTTTTCTCACGTGCGGCTTGCCAATGTTAAGTCAATGAGCACAAATGAAAAAACTGATCGCTAGTCTGCCTCCCAGTGAGATTTCTCAAGGCGGGCGGTTGTGGATGGTCGCCACCGATTGCGTTGAGAAAGCTGCTGCTTGTGTTCAGAATGTTGCAGCTCGAGTAGAAAATCTACTTGAGCTGCAGAAAAAAAGTAGCACCCTCTACTGTGCCACATGGTGCCAATCGCACTGACTGTACAGTGCAGGACAAGCTCTCAGCGCTAAAAATTAGCAAAAAAAGCGCAACAAACTGAATTCCGCCACTCGCAGAATTCCACAGAATCTCACAGAGTTTTTATGTAACCCCTCCCAATTCTTCAGATTGAAACTCTGCGAGTTTCACCTACCCCTACTCAAGAATTTATGGAATTGAGGACTGGAAGTGTTATGTGTAATTACTGGCTCAACATATAGCTGGATAGATATCTTGACTTACATGTCAAAAGCTTTTAGGGGTTGAAGCTGTACAGGGAAACTCTCGCCTGTTTTAACAAATCTAACTGGGGGATAGTAAAAAAATAAAGCTAAACAGTTATGTAAATTCACACGACGACTCACCAATGGATGCTTTCTACCGAAGCATGTTCCATAAATTTAATACCAGATAAAAGTTAAGAAGGTAGATAATATGTTTCTTACAGAAACAGTGCTCAATGAGTACTCAAACCACAATATTATTATAGCTGTATCTTACAGATATTCAATCATTCACCAGGACAGAGAGGTGGAGGGCTGACAATCATTTTTCTTAATATATTTCAGTGCTCAACATTTACACTAAAGAATTTAACAGAAGCAGAAAGTCTGGGCTTTTGTTTTAAAACTTCTCAACAATGCTCCTTTTCATTGGGTCTGATTTATCGCCCTCCAGGACATGAAGCAAAATTTGTTAACTCTCTTAAGCCCAGATTTAAGAGGTCCTAGTGCCTTCTTCTGCCACAATAGTGTCATTTTTTGTTATGCTAATGTGGCCCAACGAGGCCAATATCACCACACCAGATTTACAAAGTGGTGCAATGCATGCATTGCGCCACTTTGTAACCCCTTGTGCCACATTATGCCTGCGCCAGGCATAATGTATGCAAGGGAGGTCCTTCCCCATTAGGGGTGACTAACAAAATGGTACAAAGAAATCTAAAAGATTTTTGCTGCATTTTTAACGTCTGCTCAGAGCACAATTTAAAAAGGGGCACACCATTATTTATAATGGACCCCTATATACTGTTCAGGGTTGGCGCCAATATTTTGGCAATAACCCTGAACAGTACATCAATAGCATCAAAAATGTTTACGGTATTGCCCCTACCCTGTGCCATGGTGCGCCATATTTTAAATACGGCGCAAACTTGGTGGCGGTAGGAGGGCACTAAGGAGCGCAAGAAATGTGGAGCTGCACTGGATGCAGTGCCACTTTTCTTAAATCTGCTGCTTAGTGAGGTCACGGCGCCTCACTGTGTGCAATACTCCAACGTCTCTATACTAGGAGATTTCAATTTCTAAATTCACTATCAAAGTCATACATTAGCATTACTTCATTCATTTTCTCCTTTTATTCTTTCACAATGAGTTACTTTCCCTGCACACTTAGGGGGCACACTCTTTATCTCAGTTTCGGTCACGGCTGGCGACTGAGCAAAGTGGCAGGGGCGGGGGGGAATACCACAAAAATAAATATTAAAAATAAAACTTACCTGGTGCTCACCACCATTCTCCGCTGCACTGCAGGCTCCCAACCGGACCTGCAACCAAACATGACGCTGTTCAGAGCTGCGCTATGATTGGCTGGAGCACCCTGGCTGGGCGCTCCAACGCAGACTGGGAACCTGGTCTTGCTCTCTCCAACCCGGCAACAGAGTGCCAGGTTGGAGACACCTAGGCCCATATTTATACTTCTTTAGCGCTGCATTTGTGTCATTTTTTGACGCAAAAGCGGTGCAAACTTGCAAAATACAATTGTATTTTGTACGTTTGCGCTGCTTTTGCATCAAAAACGGTGCAAATGCGGCGCTAAAAAAGTATAAATATGGGCCCTAGTGTGCATGTGTGTTTGGCCAGCCTGAGACGGCCGGCCAAACATACATGTGCACTGAGAGGAGTGCTCTGTGCACTTCACTCTCTGCTTGTCACCCCCATGGCCCGCCCCTTTAAAAGTAAAACGATATTAAACATCATTTATTATCTTTTTATTTTTTAAGGTTTGCAGCTCTTGCTGGTGGCGGGAGAGGGGGGCGGGGGGGGGGGGAGGGTTACGCTCTGAGTCAGTTTTATTAATCAACAGTGAGTTTTAGTTGGTCAGCCTGTGGCTCTGATTTGGTCTGGCAATTGATTTATTTATTTCCGTTGGCCAGGCAATAAAGGTGGATGCAGGTGAGGCCTGAATCTAAAGGCTAATTTCGACAGTGGGGTAAGATTAAAGAGCAAAGTGTAATTAATACTTCAGCTAACTCGCCCCCTAGACTAGCAGAGTCAAGGAAGCGGACGTAGAACAAGCAAATGCCGGTTGGTTAGATTCATTAATGCATCAACTAGCTGCTTTTAAACCATCCGCATCACAAAAAACGTTATGATTCTGCTCTTTAGTTTTCCTCTACCATAGCCAGGGAAAAAACACGATCTGTAAAAAATGGCGAAGAAACTGTTAAAGGATAAAAATGTGTACACAGCTGATATTAAACTACATTGCAAATGTATTAAGTCATTTCAAAGAGCTTTTTTACAGGAAAAAATCAATACGGCTAAGAACGTTCCATCTTTCGGATAACTACAGTGTTTCTCAACTCAAAGCATGAAATAGAGGCAATAATACCCTCTTTAGAGCTCTGTGAGAGGATCTCTCATTTCATTGAACAAAAGATCGAAAGAATTCAGGCTGAATTCACTGACATTACTTCTGCTGGTATACAATAGGAATTACCAAAAATATATTCTTCAAAAGTGAATAGCATGCTTTCAGGCCCGTATTTATACTCCGTTTGCGCCGAATTAGCGTCGTTTTTTTCGACGCAAATTCGGCGCAAAACTAACGCCATATTTATACTTTGGCGTTAGACGCGTCTAGCGCCAAAGTATGGGCAAAAAGCGTCATTTTTTTGCGTGAACGCCTTCCTTGCGTTAATGAGATGCAAGGAAGGCGTTCCCGTCTAAAAAAATGACGGCGACGCAAATGCGTCGTATTTATACTCCCGGGCAAAAATCACGCCCGGGAGTTGGCGGGTCAAAAAACCCCGCATTTGCGCCACTATTTAACGCCTGGGTCAGGGTAGGCGTTAAGGGGCCTGTGGGCTCAAAATGAGCCCACAGGTGCCCTCCCCTGTCCCCAGGGACACCCCTGCCACCCCTGCCCACCCCAGGAGGACACCCAAGGATGGAGGGACCCACCCCAGGGACATTCAGGTAAGTTCAGGTAAGTATAATTTTTTATATTTTTAATTTTTTTTTGGTGGCATAGGGGGGCCTTATTTGTGCCCCCCTACATGCCACCATGCCCAATGACCATGCCCAGGGGACATAAGTCCCCTGGGCATGGCCATTGGGCAAGGGGGCATGACTCCTGTCTTTACTAAGACAGGAGTCATTTAAATGGCGTCTGGGCGTCGAAAAAAATGGCGCAAATCGGGTTGAGGCGATTTTTTTGCCTCAACCTGACTTGCCCCATTTTAAGACGCCCTAACGCCATTTTCCCCCTACGCCGGCGCTGCCTGGTCTACGTGGTTTTTTTCCACGCACACCAGGCAGCGCCGGTCTGCTAGCGCCGGCTAACGCCATTCCATAAATACGGCGCCCGCATGGCGCTTCAGAATGGCGTTAGACGGCGCTAAATTTTTTGACGCTAAACTGCGTTAGCGCAGTTTAGCGTCAAAAAGTATAAATATGGGCCTCAGTGTTTAAGCATATCACCCTAAAACAATCCAAACAGACCATTCCTAGATGTAAATAGGGGATCGCCGGATGACCCACGTCCACCAGGTGTTTTAATTAAAGCACTTCACCTGATCAACTCGATTATTAATACTCTATTCTAGTTGTTCCCAACCTGTGGTCCTGGGACCCCTAGGGTTCGTGAAGCATCCTCAGGAGGTCCGTCACTGCTTAGAAAATTAATTAATATTAACAGATTAATAAAGTGTATATAAATAAAGTGGCTAAATGCACAGCTGAACATTTTAAAACATAATATATACATTTCTATTTCATTTATTTGCAAATTAAATAAAATGTGTTATTATTTGTGTATGTGCTTTGATGGAATGCTTTTTCTATGTTTTTTTGTGTATTTTTGGTTCAAGTCACCAACAGTGTTTAGGTCTGGGTCCCCGCCTTCTAGTAATGGCTCAGTGGAGGTCCTTAGATTCCTATAATGATTTAGAGGGGGTCCTCAGGTTCCAGTAATGATAAAGTGGGGTCCACAGAAGTCAAAATGTTGGGAACCAATGCTCTGTTTGATACCTCACTGTATTCATCAGTTGCAGAAGTCTGGAAGAAGGTGGCGGTCAGATCCTTTTTATAAAAAGCCTTCTGCCAACTCTAACCTCTGTCTAATTTTCTAATTTTAGGCCTATTTTGTAGCTGCGGGCATTCTCTAAAATGTTGAAGAAGTTGATCAATAGCCAATTGTCAGATTATTTAGAGCAATTCTATCTGCTGCATCAGTCCCAATCGAGCTTTAGACTTTGCCACAGTGTGGAGTCAGAGTTACTGGATGTATCAAAATATTGCTGTGCAAGGGCCAGAACACAGAGCTAAGGGCCTCATTTACGAGGCCCTAGCAGCACACTGTGCCACCAGAGCATCATATTTGTGATGTTCTGATAGTGCAGCCTGCCAGCCCATATTTACAAGGCCACACAAAGCAACTGTGTGTGACTTTTCATGGCCCTGTAAATATGGACCACTTTCACGGATAACACTGCATGAAAGGGGCGTTCCACGGGTGTTGCTTGAGGTTTTCCATGCAACATCCATGGAACCCAAAGGAATCTGATGCATTCCCAAATTTACAAGTCTGGTAATTCTTCAGATTCCTATGCAACCTCAGGGGTGGGGTAAGAGTGCAGCAAAGGGGAGAAATATCTTTTTATCTCCCCATTTTGCCTCTTTTGATTGTTTTTATGCAGGAAGGTGTCCCTTGTACAAAAAACAGTCATCCCCACAAAGCAGACCATGGAGCAGGGGTGCCTGCGTTGGTGCATTGCAGCAATTTGTGTGCTGGGGAGAGGACAGATATGCACCACATCTTATAGATATGGTGCATTTCTGCCCTTTCCCAGTGGCGCCGCATGGACCACGGGCCTTGTAAATGAGGCCCTAATTCTTTTAGATTTATCAGCGGTGTTCAATACAGTATTCCATACCTTACTTCTTCAACGACTAGCTGGGACACTGAAATTAGTTGGCTTGAACTAAGATGGGCACAGAATATTCTCTGTAATAGAAAAAAGGCAGTGCCAACTTCCACTTTTAGCCCTGGAGGTAAGATACTTGAATATGAAGTTCCGTTGGGATCGTCTTTAACTCCCATATCATTTACAATATATATACCCCCCTTGGCTTCATAGACAGAGGCCCTCATTACAACCCTGGCGGTCAGTGATAAAGTAGCGGTAATACCGCCAACAGGCTGGCGGTAATCACCGCCAAATTATGACCATGGCGGTGAGAACTCAGATGGACAGCCACTTTACCACACCGACCACCAAGGCTGAAACAATAGCCAGACGGAAGCCGATGTCCCACCCACCGTATTAAGACCGTGCAATCCTCCACCTTTTCCGGGGCAGTACTAACGACAATAAAACCTTGGCGGAAACTGAGCTCAGAAGTAAAAGGACTCACCATTGGAGATACAGGGAGCAACCACCCCGCCATGGAGCCCGAGCTGCATGTCTTCCCAATGATTTTCTATGTGCTGCTCCACCACGAACACCAACGACGGCGAAGACGACGATGGGAAGTACAGCCACCTAGCACACAAGGGAGAGGGGAGGAAAAAGAGAGTGACACACACACACGCAACACACACACCCCCAACACCATACACACAATCAGCTGCAGTAATGAAACATCTCTACCCTGTACCTCGGATGAATAATGCAAGGACAACAGGAATTTACTAAAGTGAGTGTAATAAGATTAACACAGTATAAATAAGAAATATGCAATGTAACTGATATTTACAAATGTACAGTTCAAGGGACACTGCCCAGTCCTCAGTGTGCGTGGGCCACAGGGCCACAGGCCAAAGTCCAAGGCCCCACTTGTCACCTGCATCAACACGGAGAGAACACTGCAGGGGCATCAGTTGGAAAATAGTCAGGCACCTCCGGGAGATGGGGGGGCACCTCAGCCAGCAGATGGAACAAGACCACTGGTTCTGGAGGGGGCAACATGCCCTGTGCCTGATCATGGGGAGTGCACGGCTACAGTCTCTCAAGTGGGTGACTTGCCCACATGCGCTGGAGGGGGCAACATGTCCTGTGCTTGGTCCTGGGGAGTGCAAGGCCACAGTCTCTCAAGTGAGTGACTTGCCCACATGCTCTGGAGGGAGCAACATGCCCTGTGTGGGGTCCTGGGGAGTGCAAGGCCTCAGTCTCTCAAGTGGGTGACTTGCCTACATGCTCTGGAGGGGCAACATGCCCTGTGCTCTTGATCCTGGGGAGGCTGGGGTTGGTGGGTGTCTTACTCACTGGTTCAGGACCGGGCATTGTGCCCTGTGCTCCTGATCCTGGGGAGGCTGGGGTTGGTGGGTGTCTAACCCACTGGTTCTGGAGGGGGCATCGTGCCCTGTGCTCTTGATCCTGGGGAAGCTGGGGTTGGTGGGTGTCTTGCCCACTGGTTCTGGAGGGGGCATCGTGCCCTGTGCTCTTGATCCTGGGGAGGCTGGGGTTGGTGGGTGTCTTACCCACTGGGTCTGGAGGGGGCATGGTGCCCTGTGTACTTGATCCTGGGGAGTGTAAGGTCACAGTCTCTCAGGTGGGTGTCATACCTACTGGATTAGCAGGGGGCAGGCCGCACAGCTGGCCATGGACGCAGGACTACATACCGTCCTCCGGCGGTGACGGCTGCTCAGAGGTGGTGGTTGTGCTGCAGCCGCTAGTGGGGGGAAGCTCCAGCTCATCCCCAGCAGCCTCGGACAGCTGCTCAGTGGTGGTGGTTGTGCTGCAGCCACTGGTGGGGGGAAGCTCCAGCCCATCCCCTGCAGCCTCGGACGGCTGCTCAGTGGTGGTGGTTGTGCTGCTGCTGCTGGTGGGGGGAGGCTTCAGCCCATCCCCTACAGCCTCGGAAGACTGCCCACTGGTGGTAGTGGTGCTGCTGGTGGAGGGAGGCTCCAGCCCATGCCCTGCAGCCTAGGACGGATGCACAAACATGGTTGGTGGTGGGGGCTCCGTCTGAGTCCCTGCCCCAGGCCCCTTGGCCTTCCTGCCTGCTGGCTCCTTGCCCTTCCAGCCTGCAGCTGGTGCTGGCTCCTTGCCCTTCTTGGCAGCAGCTTGGGCTGGCTCCTTGACCTTCCTGGCAGCAGCTGGGGCTGGCTCCTTGCCCTTCCTGGCAGCAGCTGGGGCTGGCTCCTTGCCCTTCCTGGCAGCAGCTGGTGCTGGCTCCTTCACCCTCTGCCCAAGTGTCCTGGAGCCTTTACCACCAAGAGTGGGTGTGGAGACTACTGGGCCCGTGGACTGGTTGGCTGAGGTAATTGCCTGCGTTTTTGCCACCCTGGCCAGACATGAAGGACTGGGGGAGGGGTAGGGAAGAGGTCAATCGTGGAAAGGAAAAGCTTCTTAGGGACATTGGGGGCGGGAAGAGGGAGAAGGTTTGGGAGTGGAGGAAGAGGGAGTGGTTGTAGGAGGTGTCTGCTGAGTTTGGGTGCAGGTGCATGGCTGGATACTGTTGTGAGGTGGATGGCTGTTGGGTTTCTGAGGGCTTGTGTTTGTGTACTTTAGGAGGGGGCGGACAGACACAGTGGGAGAGGAAACAGGGGACGTGTGCATGGCTGTTGTGGAGGTGTCTGCCAGTGAGGTGTTTGTTGTGCTAGGTGTGGTGTGATGTTGGTAGTGGATGAGGATGTAGTGCAGGCAGGTGTGAGTGCAGATGGAACTGGGAGGGAGGTAGAGGAGGGGGAGACAGTGGAAATGGTGGATGTTGATATGTCTGCATCTGGATGGTGTTTGTGTGAGTGCCTGTGTGATGATGTGTGGTGCTTGTGTTTGCCAGTGCCACTCTTGTGTTGTGTTGTCTTGTGTGCATGCTCATCTGCCTGCGTGCTTGGGATAGGTTGGGGTTGAGGGGAATGGGATTGGGAAGAGGAAGTTGGGGGGGGTGGAAACATGGAAAATGGCTGCCATCAGAGAGGAGGCCAGAGCCCAGATCGATCTCTGTTGGGCCGCCAAGCCAGTGTGAATGCCCTCCAGAAATGCAATAGTTTGTTGCACTTGGGCTGCCAGCCCCTGGATGGCATTCACAATGGTTGACTGCACTACAGAGATGGATCTCAGGAGGTCAATAGCCTCCTCACTCAGGGCAGCAGGGCTCACTGGGGCAGGGCCTGAGGTGCCTGTGGCGAAAGAGATGCCCATCCTCCTGGGTTAGCGGGCACGGGCAACTCGCTGAGGGGCTGCTAGGAGGGCGGTGCAGGTACGGGGGTGGTAGATATACCTGTAGCTGGGGTAGTCACAGAGGTGTCTGCCACCACCAGGGAGCTTCCATCGGAGGAGGTATCTGTGTCTGAACTGTCCCCTCCAGTCCCTGCCGTGGTGCTCCCCTTGCCCTCCGTCCCTCTGGTGCCCTCAGCGTCAGTGGACTCTGCCTCCTGTGGGATGCAGCTCCGTCTGTCGCCGATGCTTCTGCTCCTCCGCCAGATGATGCTAATGCACATAAGGACAGGGTGACAAAACAAAAAGGGGGGGAAGGATACACCTGGTCAATGGCTGCACCTATACCACTGTTGGCGTACACATCACTCTCACACACAGGGAACTGCCCTACGCACTATGCATTGCACTAACAGTTATTTTGCTTGCCACCAAGGCATGGGGAGGGGCACACACCGTCAAATGCTGCACACCTGGGACCCACGCAGCCCTGACCAGTTGTGGATGCCTACGAGCTAGGTAGTAGGAATATCCCTTCAGGACCATTGCCACCAGGGGACCTACTCTACAATGTCAGGCCTGGGCTAAGGTCACCCACTGACACACATCCCCCACCCAGATACCACCTTACCATGTGTAAGTTGTAATGATGGGCACTGCACTCACCCCTCTGTGGCTGCTGTGATGCCCTCATGCACCCATCCAGCTCAGGATAGGCCACCACCAGTATGCGGGCCATCAGGGGGGTCAGGGTTCAATGAGCACCCCTTCCTCGTTGGGATGCCATCCCCAGCTGAGCCTCCGCCGTCTTCCATGCCCAGCGTCTCAGGTCCTCCCACCGTTTCCAACAGTTGTTGCTCCACCTGCCGCAGACCCCCAGGGTCCGCACGTCCTTGGCGATGGCACACCATACACCCTTCTTTTGATGGGCGCTGACCTGTAGAGGTAATACACAGTGGAAAATAGTATCAGTCAGCCAGTCCTGCCTGTTACACTTATGGCCCACGATACCCCTTCACATCACCATTTGCACACACATGGCCCAGCACACAACTAATACGCCACCCAGAGGACATCCCCTACCCCCCTTACACAAAGCCTTCTCACACACCACTTCATGCATTTATGCCACATGCATCATGTCCACAGTATACTCACCTGTTGGTCTGGAGGCCCATACAGCAGTCCGTACTGGGGTAGGACCCCATCCACCAGTTTTTTCAACTCCTCCTAGGTGAAGGCAGGGGCCCTTTCCCCAGTCACACGGGCCATGGTAGGTTCCCGACACAGTCACAGCAGCACATGCAGTGTAGGTCTTCTCCTGTTGAAGGTCAGGTAGCAAGTGAGTGATCAGATAGAAAATGGCGGTCGCGTCCACGGCGGTGCATACTGTCACCACCGGCGTGGATCACCATTGGCCACTGTACCCCATGGGGCCCAATGTTAACCAATGAGGAGTTGCACTGCGGTTCCCGACCGCCTCTCGCAACGGCAAACTACATCAGCAGAATTACCTCACTTCCACCTGTCCATCCACACAGGACAGGCGGTCGCCATTTCAGAGGCGGGGGGCAGGCCCTGGATAATAACTGTGTCACAGTGAAAATTTGGACATGCAAGACAAATCCCACTTACCCATTACAAATTGACATCACGCATTGTACTGTTGTGACTCCAATGTTAAGTTTGTGACCGGCTCCTCACTCTTTTGTCTTTTAGATTGCTTCCGCTGCGGATGAATAGGAGATGGAGACATACCCCCCCCCATGCATAGACCTCTGGTGGACTTGGCAACAATGGAGGACAGGCACATCATCCTCGCTTATAGACTTTACAGGGCCACAATCACAGAGCTGTGTGCCCAATTGGAGCCTGACCTGATATCTGCTATCCGTCACCCCACCGGTATCCCCCCTCTTTTGCAAGTTCTATCTGTGCTCCATTTCCTGGCAACTGGTTCTTTCCAAGTGACAGTGGGCTTGGCAGCAGGAATGTCACAACCAATGTTCTCATTAGTGCTGACCAGAGTGTTGTCTGCCCTGATTAAACACATGTGCAGCTACATTGTTTTCCCCCAGGTGGAGGATTTGGCCACAGTGAAGGCTGACTTCTATGCAATGGGTTATATCCCCAACATAATTGGGGCGATTGATGGAACTCATATTGCATTTGCCCCCTCATCACAATGAACAGGTGTCCAAAAATCGTTGGCGGACCAGTACACCTCCCATGTCAATGCTAAGTATCCTGGGTCGGTGCATGATGCCTTTATCCTGAGGAATAGCAGCATCCCAAATGTGATGGCCCAACTACAGAGGCACAGGGTGTGATTAATAGGTCAGCCCTGGTTCCCACCCAGTAGATGTTGGTGTATGGGGTGGGCCATATGGGATAGTGTGTGGCTAAACGTTGTCCCACCATTTGAAGGTGACTCGTGTTACCCCAACTTATCATGGCTACTGACCCCTGTGAGGAATGCCAGGACAAGGGCAGAAGAATGTTACAATGAGGCATATGGGCAAACAAGAAGGATACTCAAAAGAACCTTTGGCCTCCTGAAGGCCAGGTTCAGGCGGCTCCATCTAACAGTTGGATCCCTGTGCTACTCACCCACGAAGGTCTGCCAGATAATCGTGGTATGCTGCATGTTGCACAACCTTGCCTTGAGTCGCCACGTGCCTTTTCTGCAGGAGGAGGAGGCTGGAGATGCCCGTGTGGCAGCAGTGGACCATGTGGACAGTGAGGATGAGGGGGTAGAGGATGAGGATGAGGACAACAGGACAGCAGTGATACGACAATACTTCCAATGACACACAGGTAAGACATTGTTACTTCCCATTTCATTGTCATTATTTTGAATATCTTTGGCACTGGCATGCTATTATTTCCCACTTCTATGCCCACTTACTGTACCCTTTGGCAATTCATTTTAAGATGTTGGTGCCCCTCTATCGCTCCTGGTGTGGTCACTGCAGCCAGCTACGGGTCTTTCCTATGTGCACAATTACTGTACAGTTGAATTGCAATGTTTGATCCTGGTTAAGCGAATACATACTTTAAAAATGTAACATACCTCATGCTTTTTTTTTTCCAAGGGTGTTTATTGAAGTGCTAAGAAGAAGAGAGGCAAGTGCATTGGGATGGGGTGATGATGGAGGAAAGTCGAGGGTATTGTTCCAGTCTATTTGTAGCACAGGTGCATTGTCCATGGGGACATAGGAAGGGGAACAATGGCAGTTCAAGGTGGGCAGGGTGAGAGAATAGGACACAATGGTGACAATCAGGAGAGTCTCATTTCCTGGCGGGAGTCTTGGCAATAGTCTCTGGCTTCTGCCTGGATCGCATGGAATGTTTGCGGAGTGGTTCTCCTTCTGCAGGGGGAGTGGTGCTGGTGGCCTGTAAGTCCTGTGGCGGGGCCTCCTGGCCACTAGTGGCAACAGAGGTGGAAGGCAGTTCAGATGTCTGGCTAGTGGCAGTGGCCCGCTGTTGTGAGACTGCCTCCCTCATAATGGTGGCCATGTCTGCCAGCACCCCTGCAATGAAGACCAGGGTGGTGTTGATGGCATGCAAGTCCTCCCTGACCCCCTGGTAATGTCCCTCCTGCAGCAGCCTGTTCTCCTGCACATTGCCCAGGATCTGGCCCATCGTGTCCTGGGAATGTTGATATGCTTCCAGGATCTCAGTGAGTGCCTCCTGGAGAGTCGGTTCCCTGGGCCTGTCCTCCCCCTGGCGCACAACAGCCCTCCCAGTTTCCCTGTTGGCCTGTGCCTCTGTCCACTGAACCGTGTGCTCACTGCCACTGATCCCAGGTCCCTGATTGTCTTGGGTATGAGGTGTGCCCTGGGGTCCCTTTAGAGGTGGACACACTGCTGATTAATGTGTCCTGGGGACAGAAGTGTGGGTACGCTTGGTGGATGTTGTGGTGGTGTTTCCAGATGGGGGAGGCTCTGTGGTGGTGGGTGACTGGGCCGGGGAAACCGACTATCCAGAGGTCTCTGATGGGCCAGGTTGGTCATCCAGATCCAAGCGACCAGAGTTGCTGTCATCACTGTGGGCCTCTTCAGTTGGGGGACTGGATAGTGCTGGCACCTCTTCTCCGGTGACATTGGCTGGGATACCTGTGAAGATGTAAATGATGTGTTATTGTTTCTGTGTGTGACATATTGTGCATCAGTAGGTTGCCCTATTTGGTTGTATTTGCCCTGGCAGCTTTCACTTGAGTAAGTTGGTAGATGGTGGGCTAGCTGATTCTCTCTAGTGTGCATGCTTTGGTAATAGGTGTCCATGCAGGGCTGTGAGTGATGTCCATGCATTGTTAGTGCATGCAGGGCTTGGCATTGGAATGAGTGTGATATGATGGTGGGGTGTGTGGGAGTTGGTGGAGTGATGGGAGTGAGGGTGGGGGTGAGGGTATGTGATGGCATGCAGGTAGGGGGTAGAAGTAGTATAGAGTTGACTTACCAGAGTCCAGTCCTCCTCCTTCTCCGGCCAGGCCCTCAGGATGCATGATTGCCAAGACTTGTTCCTCCCTTGTGGTTAGTTGTAGGGGAGGAGGTGGGGGTCCACTGCCAGTCCTCTCTACAGCGAGCTGGTGTCTTGCTGCAATGGAACAAACCTTCCCCTGTAGGTCATTCCACCTCTTCCTGATGTCATCCCTAGTTCTTGGGTGCTGTCCCATCGCGTTGACCCTGTCCACGATTCTCCACCATAGCTCCATCTTCCTAGCTATAGATATCTGCCGCACCTATGCTCCAAATATCTGAGGCTCTACCCTGATTTCCTCCGCCATGTCCCTTAGCTCCTCCTCTGAGAATCGGGGGTGTCTTTGTGGTGCCATGGTTGTTGTGTATGGTGTGTAGGTGAGGGTGTGTAGGGTAATGTGTTGGAGTGTGTGATGTAGGGTGCGTGAATGGTGTATAGGTGTGAGTGGCATTTGGCTCTGGTTGTGTCAGTGGTCTTGCTGTCTCTCTCTGGTGGCATTTATGTGTAGTCGTAAAGGGTTGTGGGTGGGTGTTTTATAGTGGTGTGAGTGGGTGTGTGTGGTGTGTGTATGGGTGACAGGTGTGTGTTATTTAAATTGACCAATGTAATGTTGTTTTGTATGTGTGTGTGTATTTTGAGCGTGGCGGTATGTACCACCAATGGTTTACCGCGGTTGAATGTCCGCTGCGGTGACTTGTGGGTCATAATGTGATGGGCGTTGTTCTGTTGGCGTAACGGTGTGGGTTGGATACCGCCAGTTTATCACTGACCTTTGGTGTGGCGGACTTGTGTCTGTCGCTGAATAGTGACGGATTGGTGTGTGTCATAATATGGTGTACAGATATCTGCCGCTGCGGTGGTATGTTGGTGGCAGTCGGCATGGCAGTAAGTGGAATTTACCGCCAATGTCATAATGAGGGCCTTAGTTTGCAGAAGGCTCCAAAAGTGTGTAATTCTGTCCTTGTGCTTTTCAGCATGTGTGCTTCACTCTTGTGGTGTGTAAACAATTGCAAACTTTTTGTGCCTTGCCTATTGGCCCAGTGACCTAGGGCACAACAGAGTACATCTCACTACCAATAAACACTCCAGGGCTAACACATGACTGATAACAGTGACCAGTCAGGTCATGTTGTTTGTTGTGTGTGTTATTTGTACCCAACAGTCCAATTGCCTTCCATGTGTCAGCCCCAACAACAAACATGATGGAATAGATCCCTGTGCTAGGCCATGTGTCTACTCAAGTGAGTGTATTGGCATCAGTCCCCCACATGCTACTTGTCTTTAGTGTGTGACAAGTGCTGGTACCTCACTACTGTCTCTCATGTAAGCTGGCCATCATACATGTGACAGGGCATCCATAGCCCTTTGGGTGCAGCCACAGAGCAAAACCTTCCCTTCATAATTAATGAATGTCCACTGACATGAATTTGGTAACATCACTGTTGCCCTCAATCCTTGTGCCTACATATTACCATGTGTACCTTTCTGTTTTAACATTTCATTTTCACTGCTGTTTCATGCAAGGTCTACCTGTCTTCATGGGATGATGTCTGATTCCCTCACATATGTGTGCATGCAAACATGTGTTTTGAATTGGACATATGTGATGAGGCTACAGTTCATGTGATGGCACAGATAGGAGTGGGTTACCATTGCTTGGTGGCTCACTCATACCTTGTGCATTTCCATGCCATTGATGTAGAATCATTTGGCAAAGTGCTTAGCACATGTTAAATGGTGAAGGAACATTGCCTAACTGTTGACATGCATCAGGGAGTGACTTGCAGGAATGTGGGAATCATATGTGGTTGTGCACACTCATTCATCCAAGTGAATCTGTGTTTGCATGGCAAAAAGGGACAGTGATGTGCCTTCCCAATAGGCAACATGTTAAGGGCCTTTTACAGGTACTGGAGATTCCCTGAGTCTCTACAACATCCAATGGACTATTGGCTTTTACTTATGCAATTTAAGTAGGGTATTCCTAGCAGTACCAATCAAGACAGGTGATTTCCCTTGGGCTAGCTGATTTATTGCAATGTGAAGTTAGCATTGGGGAGTTTTTACAGTGTGAAATGGGTGTTTCCATGTAACTTTCTTCTGACTACTGTACTTCGTGCTGCAACATGTTTAGATTATTTGGCCATCATTTCTTCATGATGTGGTGTTGTATAATGAAGATTAGCTGGATGCATGACCTTGTGTGGGATCTGTGAGATTGAACTTGCCAAACTATTTTGTGACAACAGGTTACTGAGGGATGCTACATAAGCCAAACCATTCAAGATGATAAGGTCTCCTACTTGCTCCATGGGTATTGTGATTACACAACTCCACTCATGCAACTGGAGTTGTCTGTTATCCAGATTTTCTTGTGAGTAATTGTTCACAGTTCATGTAACTGGTATAGCAAATGTTGGAGCCACTTTACTGTAGCTTATGGCTGGGGGCTACTGTACATTATTGTAATGTTTGGTGATCAAAACTGTTGTTCAAGTGTGATCAGACACATTTAGTGACCCTATTTGTCTTTATAATTTCAGCATCAGCACAGGCAAGTAGAAGAGACAGGGCCCAAACCAGTAGGGAAGCAGCTGGCCACGGTACCTCCAGTCACAAGACATCAGACACGGAGGGACCCAGTGGCCTGGAGGACATGGGGAGTGACATGGAGCACATAGGATGAATATCTTCATCTTCAAATTATTACTCCAGTGGCAATTCCCTAGTGGTGGTGGACCCATCAGGACCTGAACCTGTTTCATCCTTGTCTGCCACTCCCAATTCCATCTCCACCCTCCCTGTTGCTCCCAACCTAGTTGGCTATGCCCACTTACCCAAGAGGGTGAGTGTCTCATTCTTACCAGGTACCTCACCCCTTGCCCCCATTACACCTGGTGCTGTGAGTGAGGAGGCTATTGACCTCCTGTGGAGTATCCCTGTTGGTCAGACTGCCATAATAATGCCATCCAGGTGCAGGACACGCAGCTTCAGCAGGTGGTTGCATACCTGGAAGGCATTCATAGTGCCATGTCTGACCTACAGAGATCTGTTCAGGCTCTGGCCTCCTCACTGACGGCAGCCTTCAACCCCCCATAATTCTGCCCACCACCTACCTGTTCCCCATCCAATTTCTCCTGTCTCATACCTGCCCTAAGCACCTACACAAATCTGTACACACCCATCTAAGCACACACAAGCAGCACACATAAGCACAAGCACCACAAGACACAATGGCACACAAGCACTCAACTGTCACTCACAGACACCACAACACCCACCATCCCCCAGACATCACCCCAGCACCCACAGGCCCACCATACCCCAGTCACAACCCTATCACCCACAGCTCCACACAGCACACAAACCATACCCCCAGACAACAACAGCACCCCCACAGGCCCACACACCATACCACGAGACACCACCCCAATACCCACATACCCACACACCACACACCTTACACCCTGACACCACACCAACACCAATAGACCCACACGCTACACACACAATACCGCTAGACACCACCCCAATACCCACAGACCCACACACCACACACACCATACCCCCAGACACCACACCCACACCTACAGTCACCAGACCCACCTTGGTCATCATCCCAACCTCGCAGCTCCCAAAAGACACAAACGCTCATACTCACACGCAACAGACACAACCCAAACCCAAGCATACCGCAGACACACACACTAGCACCAACAACACCCACAGCCAACACAAGCACTTCCTAAACATCCCAACCCCTAATCCCTTCTACAGACCCTACCCATTTTCACAAAGAAAGTTTCCTGTTTGACCTTGCCCTTACCCCCATGAAACTCCCTATCTCAAAATCAAAAGGACCCCACCCACATCCCAACCCATCCCTTCAACATCCAAGTCCTCCCCTATCACACCTGCTCTCACACCCCCAGAACCAGCCATACCACTCCCAGCTCCAAGGTGAAACCCATCCCTCTCAAAGTTAAGCCCACACCTCCCAAACCCAACCATCCTAAATCGGACCTCATCCCACTCAAGGGTGATCACTGAGTTGCCTGGCATGCCCACTTGATGCCCCTTCCTGAGAAGGTTCCTATTTCAGGGATCAGGAGATCAAGTTGTGTTACACAGCAGTGTGCATGCATTGATATTAGTGGACTGGCCATTGGCCTTTATTCAAATTTGAGTTCTGTTGATAAACCCAAGCTGTTTTTTGGAGTAAACATTTGTCCTGTCATTACCTTTCTACCTTTTTGATGTTCCTGAGTAATTTGTGATGAATGCCTACAGTTGTGTTTGATTTACCCTGATTGCTGATCCAGTTGTTATGGTTGGCAAGTTATGACTTTTGGAGCAGTGCTGGTGTCCCCCAGGACAAGAGGAGATGTTCATTGGATGGATATGTGGGTGGTAATCCAATTAGGGTGTTATTCCATTGTGTGTTGTTTGATATGGTAAGTATTTCATCTTAGCTTAGCCAGTGTCAACATCTATTGGGTTACATTTGTCACCCTGATATTGATTGTACATTTGTATCATGTGTGCAAACTAGAGTTTTGTTTGTCCACACATGGAGGGTGTTCAATTGTGCTACTTTCCTACACATTTGACTGACCATGTGTCCATTTTCACGTGTCTACCTTCCAGCTACTTTAGCTAAAAGTGTGGCCCATGCTCTTGCTATTGCATTTGCTTTCTTGACTGGCACTTACACATTTGGCACACAGGCATGGCACTTGGTTATACTATTGGTTGTCTCTGAGATACATGGAGCCCCAGTTCCTGTGCAAATAGTGGTTGGTGGCATGTGCAATGTGGCATGTGTCACAGGGCAGCATCCTTCCTGGGGCCCCCGATGCGACCATCCCTGTTCTGCAGGTATTGTTTACATTGTGAGCTTTAGATATTTGTCTCACAAGATGCTGTGCATCCCATTCACATTCCATTCTCTTGCAATGAGAGTGATATGTGTGGGCCCATTACAGGCATACATGAAAGGGGTGTTTGGGTTAAATGACACATCCATGCATATGTGTCTTCAATATCATGATAGGCTATCGCATGTGAGCACTGTGAGGGTGTCAGTTCAATTAGTAGGTGTGAGAGTGATGTGGTGTTGCTTTTGTGTGACACAATATTATGTACACTTCACTTTCCCTAAAACTGGGATGGACAGATATGTGGTTGTGTGGAGTGCGGCACTGCAGTGTCAGTGACCTGCCCATAGGGGGTGCCATGGGGTTGGGATTTGGTCATACATTGTGTACTACTCTGACCCAAAATACATAAATTTATACTTGGTCCACAGTGCACAGCCCCCATACCAGGCCTCTGGCAGCGTGTCGATTTGCTGTTGAGTTTGGGGACATGGGTAGGTGTCTTGTCTCACCGTCGGGTGCATCCATGATGGAGTTGATTTTGGGCTCCATCTATCGGCAGTGGCATGACATGAAAGTTCAGCTCCATGGCAGCACAGGTGTGTGAAGCTGCCTACAGGTGAGTTCATGCCTTATATGCCTCTGTTTTTGCAGGCTGAGACATGGTGTTTGGGCCGCCACAGTGACGTTGGCGGAAAGCAACATCATAATATGTCTGGCAAAAACACTAGCGGTCCGTCCTCCGACAGCCTCATTGGCCTATCTTGTGGCTGCGGCAGTCTGTGCTGCCTGGCAGTTCCAGCTGGTCCGTGGTGGTCATTCGTCTATGGAACTGCATGCCAACCCAGCGGCGGTCGGACGGCTGCCACTGCCATGACGGTCGACGGACCACAAAACATGTAATCAGGTCCTTAGAATGGATGGAAAAATCAGACCCATCACAATGTGCACAAAAGAAAGAAGGTAACACAAAATGGCCACACCCATGCAGACAGACTGTTGCCGTTCGTGCTCATTTTTCAGTCCAGAACGAGCTACTGGCATGAAAAGCAGCGTGAATGAGCAGCCGAGCATTAATGCCACCACTCGCAGAAGTATGCGGATTCTCACAGAGTTTTTTGTAACTGAGGAATGCCACATAGCAAAACTCTGCAAGTCTTCCCCAGGCTTAGTCTTAACCATGCAATACATTTACTACGCAGTCCTAACCACGCTTATACCGTTACTATTCTTGTCATTATCGTGCATGCCTTAACCACACATTATTGACATATATACTGACCGTGCATTCTTGGGTAAGTACATAGGTAAGTATAGGTAGGTACATAGGTAAGTATAAATCTAGTCATATGGTATATTCATTTTTAGAAGAATAATAAATAATAAATAATTGAAAATTTATAGTAATATTTATTTAGATGTACGTTTGAGCAAAAACATTATGGGGGTCATTCTAACTTTGGCAGGCGGCGGAGGCCGCCCGCCAAAGTTCCCCCGCCAGAACACCGCAGCGTGGTCAAATGACCGCCGCGGTGATTCTGACTTTCCCGCTGGGCGGGCGGGCGACTGCCAAAAGGCCGCCCGCCCGCCCAGAGGGAAAGCACCAGCAACGAGGATGCCGGCTCCGAATGGTGTCGGCGGAGTTGCTGGTGTGCGACGGGTGCAGTTGCACCCATCGCGATTTTCAGTGTCTGCCACGCAGACACTGAAAATCAATGTCGGGCCCTGTTAGGGGGCCCCTGCAGTGCCCATGCCAGTGGCATGGGCACTGCAGGGGCCCCCAGGGGCCCCACGACACCCGTTCCCGGAATCCAGCAGCGCCGCCGTGGAGGATTCCCTGGGGCAGCGCCCGCCGGCTTCCCTTTTCTGACCCCGGCTTTACCGCCGCGGTCAGAATGCCCCCGGAAGCACCGCCAGCCTGTTGGCGGTGCTTCGACCGCCAGGGTCAGAATGACCCCCTATATATAAAAAAATTTATAAAAATGTAACAAGTAGTAAGGGGCAAGATGCAAGGGATGTAGGAGTAATGGGTGGGGGAGTGTATTAGTAATCAAGTATTAATTTTAGTATCTGAGTATCAACATTCAAACACAATTATATAGGGGTTTTAATAACGTTATTATTTTTTATTGATTTAAGGAGTGTTACACATACCATTAGGGATGGGTTGTAAGGGATATATGAGCATTAGATGGGGAAGTGTATTAATATTCAGGTATTGATTTGAATACCAGAGTAGTAATATTTAAACAAACTTATATATGGTTTTCAGTAACATTATTAATTATATAAAGTAATTTTTGGAACGTTACACATGCCTATAGGGATGGGATGCAAGAGATATAGGGGTATTGGGTGGGGAGGTGTAATAATACTTGGGTATTAATTTTAATACCTGAGTATTGATATGTAAACACAATTCAAATGTGTTTTAATATTATTCATTTCATAAAATATGAATAGGGCTGTTACATAGACCTTTAGGGACGGGGTTCAAGGGACAGAGGTCTTTTGGGTGGGGAAGCGAGATGTGACTTTTAGTAATATTATTATTTTATAAAATCATTTTAGGAATGTTACACATACCTTGGGGGTGAGATGCAAAGGATATAGCAATATTTAGTGCTAAAGTGTATTACTACGGAGGTATAAACATTAATACCTGTTTTTTAAAATGTAAACAAAATTTACATTTGTTTTTAATAATAGTATTCATTTTCTAAAATGTTAACAGGAATGTTTCATATACCTTTAGGGATGGGCCTGCAAGGGTTTGTTAAAGTGTATTAGAACTCAGGTATTATTTTAATAATTTAGCATTAGGATTAAAACAAAATTATATATCAATTTTAGTAATAATATTTTGATAAATTATTTTGGAATGTTACATATACCTTTAAGGCCAGGATGCAAGGAATATGGGGGTTTTGGGTGAAAATGTGTATTGATACTCAGGTATTGATTTGATACTTGAGTATTATTGTTTGAAGCTAGAAATATATGATAGTTAATTAGTTAATTATAATATTAACTATGCAAAATAGCTTAAAGACTGTTACACCAACCTTTAGAACCAACAGGCAAGGGAATTAGGGCTTTTGAGTGGTGAAGTGTGTTAATACTCAATTATTAATTTTAATACCTGAGTATACATTGGTAAAGATAATTAAACTAGCTATTAATTACAGTAGGAAAATAACAACAGAGTAAAATTAATATGTAAAAAAAACTAAAATATCTTTTTAAAGTACAGAAGTATTAAAATATTTTTTACAAAACAAAAAAACATTTTTATAATTTAATTGGAAACCACAAATAATCAGACAATGTTTTGATAGTTAAATATGTATTTGTAAATAGATTAAAATTAGCAAAAAAATAGTAAAAAATATAACTTATTTTACAAAAATATAATTTGTTATCAGTGCATGACATGTGTTGTAGTATTTTCCCAAGCTTTCTTATTGACTTTAAGGGAAAAAAAAATCCTTTTCTCCCTTGTTACTTTCAAGCTTGATGTTCATTGTATGATGTCTGTGTCTAAGGTCGGTGGAGCGCCACAGTCAATATCAGATGGAAGAAGAGCTGGCATCAGGTAAGAGCAATTTACCTTAAAGGGCGAGGTAGATAGATGTTGTACAAGATAGAAATTTATTTTTTGGTGTTGTTACCACTTTAACATCCCCATGAAGGTTGGGTTCATATACCCACATTGGGATAGTTGTTTTTTTTCAAAGTAGGTTTAAAAAAGTTGCAGAAAAACAAGATTAATACTTTTTTTAAATTTGAAATAAAAGCAATACTTCAATTTTTAGGTGTCGTGTTTTGTACAACCTTTGGAGATTTTCGATGATAAAAACCACATTGCTGTTGGAAAAACTGTGGATTAATGGAGGAATTACCACAGGCATTTTTCCTCAGAATTTGTTTTTGGAGAATGGATTTTTTTTTTCTGATTATATAAAATCATGTAATGTTTTGGGGATTTGGATTTTTGAGTGGAATGTTTTATTTGAAAAGTTTTGTTTGATTTTCAAATATTTGATGGTAGGAAATGTTTTTTAAAAAGATTTTTCATGATTTGGTGTTGTCTTTGAATGCTGGAGACCCTGTTTGGGTTAATGGAGTAGAGAAGAGCCTTGGTGAGTGGTGGTATGAAATTTTACGAAGAGGAGAAGTGAGAAGACAACTACAGGTAGGAACCCCAAAAGTCCTTTCATTTGTTAGAATGTTTTTTTTTAAATGCCAAATTATTAAGAAAGTGTTGTCAAAACAGGCAAGTTATTTTACAGGTTGTTAGTGTGTGTTAAAAGTATAGGATGTAAGAAATATTGTCCAGGTAGTCTAAAGTTCCCATCAATAGAAAATGATGGGTTTTAGCCAATAGTCTCTCAGATGTTTCCTTATGTTTTTTGGGGGAACTCGAGGACTCAGGCTACCTGACAATGACTGTGACATTCTCATTTCTTGGAAGCTTTGTTCCTTCTTCAAAATTTCAAAGAAACGAAGAAATGATAAAGGTTAGGGTGAGGTCTGCCAATTGATCTGTTAAAAGAAGCGTGCCATCCCCCATGGCATTGTTTGTCTTTGTACCTCCCTCTAAGCAAGTTGAGTAACAGTTCCACAAGCCAATGGGAAGCCTTGGCTTCCTCTTGTGACCTGACCCGCTTAGATGGCTAATCCAAGTGTTTTCAAAATAATTTAGAAATGGATCCAACTTTTCTTCATTTTGTGTAAACTATTCAGATTCTGTAATTGATTTGTAGACCTCATCCACAAACTTAGGGGGTACAAAGCTGTTATTTTTCTTAATTCATATTGCACTTTACTGTTTGACATGTAATTCTCAGCTAAGGATGTTTTTTGAATTTTTCACCAATATGCCTGGGAAAGTGAAAAAAAGCATCCTTGAATTTGGATGTCAGGGTAAATTTTGGTAACAGTACTAATCATTGTTGATTCAAAGTCAATTTTAAATTTTCCTAGAACTTTAAATAATAATTTGTGTTTTTTTACTGCTAAAAATTCAGTGTATGTTGAGGATTGCTTGTCAGGGAGTAAGCTGTAAATTAATGGGACAGTTGTGTTATTTATGTAAGCATGAAGAGTGAATATTTGGGTGACTGGATGGGGTGCTGATGTAAAAGTCCCAACCATCATCCAAATTTCACTATCATCAAGGCTTAACAAGTTATGGGTTGTGCTAAATATTAGTATTCCTTTGAGAGAGGTTTCATTGTCATGAAGGAGAAAAGGTTCATTAGTGTAAGAAACTGTTAGTTCAGTGTGAATAATAATTTCAAAATAAGTTTTGTGGTGTTACTGTTTGGGGACTACTTGCCTGTTTTTGCCTCTGTACCGTTCTCCTCAAATTGGGTATTGTGGGCATACTTCAAGCTACATGCTTGGGGATGTTTTGGGCTACCTCCTTCAAAACTGAGCTCTAGGGTTAAGTGGATGTGGATGTTAGCATTTTAATGTGCTGCACATTTTACACAGTCTCCATTGCAGAGTGGTTATGCTCTGTGGTACTTTCCACAGTGTCCCCTTCAGTAATCGCTTTGTAATGGGATGACAAAATGCTGCACACACCTCCAATGACTCCTGGGCTCAGTTAACCTCTCCTTACAATAAATGTCTCCACCATCCTGCAACAGTCTTTTTGACTGGATGAAGCTAGCCTGTTTTCAGATTTCCATCTTTAAGTAGTCTGAAGAAATACAAAAAAGAAACATTTTGTGAATGCTATTGATTAAAACTGTGATTTATTTTCTTTGTCTTTTCTTCTGCTAAAGGAAACAGATTTGTAAAGTTAATTCAGTCTGCTGAAAGTGGGAAAAAAGTTATTATTCCTGTAGAAAATGAGAAAAAGTTAAGTGTTATTGGTTGTAGTCTGTGGAAAGAATGTCTTTAGCTTTGGCAGTTTATGATTTCTCAAAATTGATTTTACCCGGTGTGGTTTTTCTTTATTTCAATATGGTTTTGCAAACTCTGTGGTATATTGTTTTGGTTTTCGGGTCTGCCCCATTGCTTGTTCCTTGGTTTTCTATAAGTATTTACAAAGAAAAATAGATTATATAATGTCTGCTTTGTTGTGTAACTGTGTTCTTTATATTTTCAGTTTTTAAAGGATAACTATCCTGTGTCCTGTTAGATTTTTTCTAAAAGTTGAATTGCGATTTTGCACTATTTTTATTTTCTTGTACCCTGCAATGTCTTTTTAGCTGAAAAGGTCTGTGGAAAATAAAAAGAGGCATGTATTCAGCGAACATACCATAGTGATTTTGCCCCGAGTCTCCATCTAGCACCTACTGTGAGGTAAGCAGTGCTTAATTTGAGCCGGTGATTTCCGGTGCAGGCCACCAGCTCTTATTTTTGAGGGCTGGCACTTTGTTTCCTGCATCGGACATTTACTGCAAGTAAAATACACGTATGGGAAAGAGGGAGGAAGAGAACAACAAAAAAGCTTCACAAAGGACAAAAGCAAAAAGCTGCAAGAGTGAGCTGAAGGGCCAGGGAGTGCTTGTAAATGGATTAAAGAGGCTGGAGATGGCTTTAGGATTACGCTGCCTTGGCATTCAGTGCTCGCACATTTAATTGCAGTAGCTGAGTATTTTGGAGGAGAGCTTTGGGCACCAGCACGTATTTATTTATAAATTAAGCACTGCAGGTAAGTATCCTGTGGAGTTAGAATTGTAATTTCCCACCCCAGTCACTATCCAGCACCTTTTCTGAGGTGAGTACCAGCAGAGTTAGAATAGTAATTTTGCCCCCAACTACTGTCCAGCACCTTCCCTGAGATGAGCATCCGGCAGTGTTAGAATAGTAATTTTGCTCCCCCCAAGTCACTGTCCAGCACCTTCCTTGAGGTAACTACCCAGTGGAGTTAGAATAGTAAAATGGTGGACGGCTCCTTTTATATGTATTTAGAGGGTAGACAATAATCTACAATAAAATGTGTGCTGAAAAATGTATTTTTTCATGAATTAAACCATGGCTACATGTATAATTCTTTTGATTGTGGAAAAAAATGTGTTTTTGGTTTTCTTCACGGTGTGTGACAGCCATCTTGATTGAGGACCAGGGAGACTGCATGCACAGAAAAAGAACAAAGACAAATGTGTGTATGTTAAACGTCAATCTGTTACACACACTGATTGCACTAAGTGTTAATGTGTTTTAAGGTTTTATTTTTAAATGCAAAAAATGTGGAGAATAATTTCATAGTTTTGTCTTGCTTTGTGTTGTAATACGTCATTGTTTAACTATGTTGTTCTGATCTGCACGGTGTTGTGTTGCTCTGGGATAAGTTGCGGGGCACAAGCATGTAGGAAATATTTTTGTGTGATGCTGCGATGTATTGCGTGTTTTTTCGCCACACTGCGTGATAATCAGATATAGTTGATGCGTTTGCGCCACACATTTAATATTTATATCAATTTCTCTTCATTAGTATTTATTTAAAAAGAATTTAACAATATTTCCTATCAGAAAATAAAAATGTGTAGTAAATGTTAGCATGGTAATGGTAAGTGTGGCAAGAGTATGCATGGTAAAGGTACTTTTAATGTACCTCTATGTATGTTCGTGGTAATGACATGCATTGTAAAGACATATGTGGTGGCGCTTGATGCATGGTAAAGACTGCATTGTAAAGGCATGTGTGGTTAAAACACGTGTTGTTTTCTCATACAACTATCCCTAGTATATCGTACGCAGGGTACCCAGGACATATAAGGCAGAGTTTCCACTCAGGGGCTGCAGCACTGTTTGTGCCACTTTTTGTATGGCAAGGTGCAAAATGGCCCACGCTTGCCACCGCGGACTGGAAGGACAGTGTTTTCAATGCTAGATCGACTTTGCCTTTCGCCCAGCTGTGGTGCAGACTGACCAGTAGCCCAGCGTCAGCTGGCCTGCTATTGCAGCGTGAAGGGGACTTCAAGGAACCTTGATCTCTGGTCAAATTCGCCCCACTTCACCTGTGGACTGCGGAGTTCCCACAAAGACACCCATGTCGACCACACCACAAGTGGAGCATCCTTTGAGCATCTTTTGCCTGCATCCCTCTGCATCAGGACCACTCCATTGTTGCCTATTGCAGTTGTCCTGTTAAGGTCGGAATTGGCTTCAGAAATGTTGTGGTGGCCAGGAAACTGTCCAAGGTGTCCACTCTGGCCCCACAGACCACTGTCCTGCCACAACTGTTTGCCCAACCTGCCCCTGCGTTGTCAGACTAACAGTTTCAATCTTTTCAAAAGTTTCCAAAATGTTTGTTGAGCAATGTTTTTTTGCAGTTGCATTTAAAAGTGATAATATCTTCTAAAATCTGTATCTCCGGAACCCTCCAGTGGATTTTGTTCATCAAGGTCTCTAAAAATTCATAAAAACCGAATTTATTTTGATAAATTGGTGTCTTCTTTCATTCAGGTGTCGTTGCTTTCTTCTTTTGTTGTTTGGTGCTGTTAAATGCTTTGCACATTGTTCTTTAGCTAAGCCTTACTGCTCGTAGTAACAGCTACCCAGGGCTGAGCTTAAGGTTAAGTAAACATATCTGACAGGATCCAGGACTGTACTTGAAAATGCAATGCATGACAAGGCCCCACATTCATATCATATAGTACATATAAATCTTCACTGCTAGGATATGGCTTCTATCTGTTGTACCTTTAAAGCATAGTGGAAGCTTTAAATGATACAGAAGAAAAAGCAAGGAGGATATACAGGGAGATTAATAGAGGAGAATTGCTAGAGGCAGATAAGCTTTTATCCATATGCAGGACAATAAGTGGGATGAAAAAACTAGATAGTCTCTAAAAGAAGCATGGCAAACCTGTTAAAGGGGCGTGGTCAACACAGTTGGGAGCATAGTCTAAATCATGAGAACTAGAATCATGAGAACTAGAATCGTGTCCTTAAGAAATTAATAAAAATCTCATTTAATAATATAATAGCACAAAAGTTATATTTATTTACCATAAGCATTAAAAACAACCAACAATTTAGAGAGCTGATACAAATGATTTACATTACTTAGAAAGGTATTGCAAACACTTGAGAAAGCATATACAAAAGATTTACATTACTAAGAAATCTGTTGCAGACAGAGCCTGAAGGGTTGGTCTCACAGAGCAGTGTATGGGCTGTTTTTTTGGCCATCTGGTGGATTAGTTTTTACTGTTGATTTTCCTGATATTAAAACAAACATTGGATGCAGCTAGCTGAAATCTATGCAGCCTTCCATACTTTGCAAAACACTCATACAATGTGTCTTCACAAGGTCAAAACAGCCCAATCTGCAAATATGGGCCTTTTTTAACTGTCTGATTCTCTAACAGGGCCACTTTATTTAGCACCCTGGCCTATTGTCCATCCCAGTCTAACCCTGCTGAGCTCTCATCTCATCCTCCAAAAATTATGGACAAAGCATTAACCTTTGAAGTAATTAACGGTTAGTTACAGAGAGGTCTAATGGAAGGCTTGTGCTCCAAAAAGCCTAAGCAAATACTCTGTTTCACCGAGCCTCCTTTTTGCACACTATCACAAATACACGAGTTGAGGGTGTGTGCTGTACAAATTCCTCTCTTGAGTTTGTTTTAAAAGCATATATGGTAATGGGTGATTTATTGCTTTGCACTAGTACAGTATTGATGATGGATATGACTCTTAGAAGTTTTGTTTTATGTGAGTGTAAGAGTGTCAAGCAGTAAAAAGGAATTGTTAAGCAGCCTCAATGAACTAAAATGAACTACCTGACTTTGGAGTATTATAGTATTGGTGTGGGTTATACATTGTATGTAATTACATTATATAGCATTTACTATTCATGATGAGGCATTTCCTTATGCTATGTAAACATAGGGGAATTCTGATTAACCCTAACAAAACCTGGGTATGATCAAATACTTCCAGTTCCGCAACTACTAATGGGATAAAGCATGCAGTAGTACCGCATTTCATGTCAGGATCAGAGGCGAGGATTATACTAAATTTTTCTCCACTTTATTTATATCCAGCAGCTTTATCATTTAATAAACTACCTTTCCCATGAACCACCAGGAACATAAACAGAGAAACGTCAACCAATCAGAGTGCACAATGTCCCATATATGTCTGTGTCTTCCTCTAAGTCCCTTCTTTCGTCACTGCTTCAGCAGCCCACAGACGAGTGTCTCTTTTGCCTTGTATTATTTCTTGTTAGCGTTATGCTTGCAATTTTATTAAAGCGTTGTGTTTTTAATTGTATTTTTCCTTACAGCTAGATCCCTGCTGAATCACGTTTTAGTGCGCCTTTCGCTGTACTGAACGATTCTTGAAACAGGACTGCATGAACATGGTTGGACATTCTGCCTGCTAGAGGGTGCTCAAGGGAAATGCTGGCTCTGCAGGCATCCGTCTCATTGCTCCGCGGTCGGCGTGCTGTCAAACGGCCATAGTGAGCCCAGCTCTTGCCTTAGATCTTTGGCACTTCCCGAGCTGCCTAAAAACACTATGCTCTGTGGGGGGTCTGTACTTGATTTCAAGCAGCAGCATCCACGCCTGACATGGTCAGGTCAGGATTCATTATGTTTCCCTCTCTGCAGGGATTTTTACACTGCATGCTTGTACATAGCACCACAGGAACAGAGCTCAGTCCTGCAACCTCACTGATCTCAAGGGGTGTGCTTTCCCAGGGCTTGACCTCTTGTCCTCTGAACATACAAAAATTAGCTAGTTTCACTCCAATGCTACATCAGTAAGCATGCCAGGAGCTGCAGGTTCTCAAAAATGCTGCTTCTGCAATACCCCAGCATGATGCATGGAGGAAGAGTCAGTCTTTATCCTTCCCCAAGATGAGAAATTCCGTAGGACTGCTGATGCCTTACACCAGGCAGTGGCCTTAGCCATGGAACCTCTTGAGCGGAAGGTCATGCAGCTAGCCTGCATTTTCCCAGGACCTTTGAAACTAGGCCTAAAGCAAACCTGCCCCCAGGGCCCCCTTCAGCTGGCTGGACAGGAAGGGACGTACCAGGACAATGCCTGGTAAAATGTAAACAATGCACAGGGTTTGATGTGAGCACCTTTGACAGACTAAAGGAGAACTTTCTATCATGCTCCTGCATTGGACAGGAGGAAGAGCCAGCTGGGGATTTAGGTTTCCCTAAAGGGCACTTCCTCTCCATCATACACCCGAATGGGGATGATGATAATTGTTGGAAAATTACCCTCTCTGAAGGGTCTCCCCAAACTTTTTGCCTTCCTCCTCCTCTTTTTCTGACCTCATTTTCATTGGCTTTGGACTCTGGGAACTTTACCACTGTGCATTTGCTCTCGCTCTAAAAACATGGTAACATTGGTTCCTATCCAATTGGCATAGTTAATGTACCTGTAAGTCCCTAGTAAAGTGCACTACATGTCCCCAGGGCCAATAAATTAAATGCTACTAGTTGGTCTGCAGCACTGATTGTGCCACCTACATAAGTAGCCCCTTAACCATGCCTCAGGCCTGCCAATGCAAGGCCTGTCTGTGCAGTGTCACTGCCACTTCAATTTGGCATTTAAAACTACCTGCCAAGCCTTAAACTCCCCTTTTTTTCTACATATACGTCACCCTTAAGGAAGGCCCTAGGTAACCAATAGGGCAGGGTGCTATATAAGTAAAAGGCAGGACATGTACTTATGTGTTTTACATGTCCTGGTAGTGAAAAACTCACAAATGTGTTTTCCACTACTGTGAGGCCTGCTCCTCTCACAGACTAGCATTAGAACTGCCCTCAAATACTTTCAAGTGGTAGATTCTGATCTGGAAGGAGTAGCCCTGTCATGTTTAGTACGGCCAGAATAATAATAGAAAATCCTGCTTACTGGTGAAGTTGGATTTAATGTTACTATTTCAGAAATGCCACTTTTAGAAAGTGGGCATTTCTCTGCACTTACTGCCATCTGTGCCTTACATACCAGTCTCCAATCCACGTCTGGTCTGTGCTGGTTGACAGCTCCCCTTGTGTATTCCTCCCAGACTGCCATAATCACAGGACACTCAGCGTTTCCGCCCGCCGGCCCAGCGGGAAACACACAACATTGACGCCGGCTAGTAATGGAGCCGGCGACAATGTTGCAGTGCATCGGGTGCCACAGCACCCATCACGCTTTTCACTGCCCGTAATTCAGGCAGTGAAAAGCGCAATAGGGCTGTCCATGGGGGCCCCTGCATTGCCCATGCCAGGTGCATGGGCAGTACAGGAGCCCCCATAGGGCCCCCGGCAACCTCTTTCTGCAAGCCTTTGCATGGCGGTGGGACAGCCATGCAAAGGCTGGCAGAAAGGGGACTCGTAATCCGGATTGTGACTGCCGGCACTGCCAGGCTGTCGGCAACCTGGCGGTGCTGGTGGTCGGACCGTGGCAGCTCCCCCACGTTCATAATGTGGAGGTCGGACCGCCCCTGTCAACGACGGTCCGAGTGCCAACGCGAGTCTGGCGGTCCATGGACTCGTAATGAGGCCCTCAGTCACATCTGCATTCATCTACATACTGAATGGGTCTCCCTGGGCAGAAGGGTGGAGGGCCTCTTTCTTACAATTCTTCAAAGGCCAGTGGCCTGCTCTCACACAAAGGACTGATAACCCCCAACAGGGATCCTGGCAGATGAGACTGGGCTGAAAGGGGAAATTGTGCACTTCAAAACCACTCTTTGAAGTTTCCCCCATTTCAAAGTTTTTTGGGGTGTATATATACTGGGACCCCACCAAATCAGATACTTCTGGATGTACACCTGGACTCTGTCAGAGGGACTGCCTGGCTGCCCAAAGGACTCACCTGGACTGCTTTTCTGAGTATGACTGCTGCCCTGTTTGTTGTCCTTCTGCCTGCTGGCCTTAGACTCTGCTGGAAGGACTCTGCTTTCTCCACAAGTGCTCTCCAAGGGCTTGGTTTGAGCTTTCCTCTGTCGCCTAGGCTCTCATTATCCTAATGAGACTACTGGATTTGGGCGGCAGAATCACTTGCACTGTGGGGGACTGAGTCTGAACCCACTACAGATGACACCTGTCGGCCTAATCCACGTTTTGTTCCGGCTAACTAGTAGTGCCTCATCTCCACCCTAGAGCATGGATGATTGGACAACTGAGCGCATGACACAATTGACTCATCAGGGAAATTGTGGTCATTCAGATCTCATCCGTTCCTCTCAGTTACATTAGTCTCACATACACAAGGACGATCAGAGGTAGAATAGAATTCAATAAGGTTTTATTGAAGTAACTGCATCTTCAATAAGAAAGCATGTACTGCAATAACTAGGATGATGAAGCATGACAGGATTAAAATTGTGACAAGGAGAGTGAATCATAAAAATAACGCTGCCATACTGTCACCAGAATCATTAAAATAGTCCTACCTATGCTATGTTAGAGCACAGCATTTTAAGCTCTAAAACTGCCCTTTAGGTTCCCCTGGGAAAACATCATCCCTCATACATGAGCAAGAGGCCTGAAGTCTATTTAAACAGCTGCAGCAAAGCACTCAGCAATCAGCATACAGTCGTGGTCATCTGGCTGGAATCTTCCTCTCACGTACATGGGTCAAAGTAGTGTTTTTATAATAAACAGCTGGTGTTCCAAGAAAGGATCCCTACCTAAGAGTGTGTATGTTTCTATGAACACTAGAGACAAAGCGTTACCACATTTGCTGGCAACCTATCTTACTGCAGCCTTGAGAAAAGCACAGAGTGAAAGAAATGTCTTGTTTAAGAAAGCAGTGCTGGCCCAGGAAAAAACAGCTAGATAGAGAAAAAAAAAAAAAAAAAACGCAAATCTGGCTATTGTTAAAATAATAAACAAAGCTGAATAAAATGTATCTAGTTTGAAGTGCACAGTGGCAGGCCTAGTTCGCTAAAATAGTGTGTATGAAGCTATAACTAAAATAGCTACACAACACCTCCTGTTCTGAAGTGTCAGGGCCACAAAGACTTCACCCTAGAGCAGAAAATTCCCAGTGCATCGGAAAATCGTTGCAACGCCTGCAGAAATCAATGTAGTGCCTGCCTTGTTGCTGAAAATTTGCCACATCACCTACAGGATTGAGGGAGCACCTGCTCCTTTTACCAGCCCATCAAGGATTTTTAACGCATCATCTCTGGGTGTCAAAATATCCCCGCATCGCAGTGAGGAACAAAGGCTGCACTCCTGGAAATCAACGCATTACCTTGCTGCATGGAAAGAAACCACTCATTGTCTGTGCTGCAGTGGAAAATCTGATACAGTGCCTTATTTTTCAATGCATCACCTCTTCTGCGGCCCCCGAGCGCCATTATTTTTGACACATCCCAGGTACTGTGTGTTACAAGGATACAACTGCTGAATATTAAGGATTGTGACTCTTTTAAATCTTTAAAAAATGATATCTCAACTTCTGCATATTGGACTTTTGTCTTTTTTATCTTACTTTATTCAGAGAAATATTATCTATTTTTCTAAACCTGTGTGGTGTATTTTTGTGGTGTCTTCACTGAGTTACTGTTTGAGTTATTGCACAAATACTTTACACATTGCCTTCTAAGTGAAGCCTGACTGCTCTGTGCCAAGCTACCAGAGGGTGAGCACAGGGTAATTTGGATTGTGTTGTAACTTACCCTGACTAGGATTGTGGTCCCTGCTTGGACAAGGGTATATCTCTTTGCCAACTAGAGACCATGTTTCTAACAATGATGATTCCCATGGGGTCTCCAACGATGAAGCAGGGCTGTCTAGACCCTAATGTCCATCTCCGCATACCCCTTCCCAGAAGCCCCTCTCTATCCCTCAGGTAGCGGGTGCTTTTACCCCTGATATGTTGTACCTATAGGACTACCTACACCCATGATCCTCTGAATGGTCGCCAGCAGAGATGGTCGCTACCGACATGGCTAGCTGCCTACGTAAGCCCCTAGAAAAAAAGGTGAGAACCAGCTTGTGGGCGGAATGCCCATGTCCTTTATTGGTGGGCAAAGTCACCCTGACTCAGGAGATCAACACCAGAATGGCTACTTTCCTATAGAAGTGCATTAGAGACCCAAAGAATGGCATCAACAGCTCCTGATATTCATGTCAGGATAAGTTGTTGAATATCACAGGACCCCTCACAAAAAACCTAGACATGGCTGACAAGGGAATACAGTCTGGCTCCCTCATTCCACCAGATGTCCCAATAGTGTGGGCCCAGAGGGCCATGACTATGGGGATCATTACGAGTTTGGCGGTTCCAGGACCACCATGTCAGCGGTGGCGGCTGAACCGCCAACAGGCTGGCAGAGAAGACCACCAAATTATGATCATGGCAGTACTTCCAATAGAATGCAGCCAAGCCACCGCCGGCACTGCCAATGCGGTTAGGCCACTACGAATTACGGTAGCCACCTGTAGGCCAGGGGAGACCATTTTCCACCAGACAGATTATGAGGTAGCACACCACCAAGGTTTCTACCGCGATCTCACCACCACGGAAACCCAGGCAGAAACCAACAGTATAAAAGGAGACACTCACCTTCAGGAAGCCATACTCGCCCCGAGCTGCCAGGGAACCAGATCTACATGCCCCCCCCCCCGCTGCTCCTGCTCGCCCAACGACTTCGGAACCAGTGACAACAACAGCAACCGTGAGTACACACACTTACCTGTCACTGTTGTAAATTGTCAAAGTGCCTATGCGCACACAACATACCAATCGGGAACGGGTGGCGAGGGCAACACTCACACGTAACCCCATACCGGCACGCACACTCACTCACAGCCACATGCACATCTGCACATACACAGTACGCACCCTCCGGCCATCACACAAACATACATGACTGAAACACACACCAAGCCCCAGATACACAGCACCAGCACAGTCAAACACAACAACACCAGCAAATGACACAACTACACCACAATCAAAACATTGCCAAGGACACACAATAGACAATACCCCTTGAAAAATCATACATACAACACCCAGTACCACCACCAGGGAACAAACACACACAACCACACATCCAAAAAGGGCAGTACACCATATATCCCACAAACACACTACACAACGTACCTGACATACCATTCTCCACATACACTCAAGCACATAGTCCAAGCACACGACGGCACACAACACTGCAACTAATACATGTCAACACAAATACCACACAATACCAGTACTACAACATGTCCACAACAAACACATGGCCATCACACAACACATCCATCACTGGTGAACAAATGCAATGCACACAACCACACATGCTGCCCAAACAAAATACGTAGCACAACCACCACTACCGAACAAATGCACACACAGTGTCAGCCAATACCAAAACAGCGCTAAGTAAAGAAATTCAGGACAACGATATGCAGTAGAAACCAACAACAGGTTAATCCCAATATATATTATCATCAGTAAATAAATATCTGTGTCCAAGACCAGAGGCCAGTCCAACAATGGTGTGTGCAACATGCACACAATGTACATGTTAGTGCCCCCAACTTCACGCCTGATTGCCATGTAATCTCCACAGGTAGGGGCATCAAGGGGGCAGGCAGGTACCTCAGGGATTGGGGGTGGTGGGGGAGGTTTGGGTTTAGGATTGGGAGGGGGACCTTTGGGTTTAGGTTTGGGAGGGGGGCATAGGTTGAGGCTTTGGAAAGGCAGTGATACTTTTGGGAGGGGTTGATTTATTGGTGGGGGAGGGGCATGGGTGCTAGTAGGGTCGGCAGGGGAGGACTTTGAGGTGGGAGGGACGGACTTGGGGACGGGCACTGAACATTTAGGGTTATCACAGGGCAGGAGAGGAGTAGGGAATACTCAGAGAGGAAAGCTTTCTTTTACATGCAGGGCAGTCATAGCAGAAGGGTTTGGGTGTGAAGGGAGAGGGAGTGGTTGTAAGAGGTACAGTTGTGGATGTCTTTGGTGCATGTGTGTGCGAGGTATGCTTGTGGGTGATGGTGAGTGTGGGCATTTATGTATTTTGGAAGGAGGGGGGTGGAGGTGCTGGGAGATGCCGTGGTGGATGGGTGACTGTCTGTCGGGGTGGTGACTGCAGGTATGGTGGATGTGCTGCATGTAGTCGTGTCTGTGGTATCTGTGGATATGGTGACGGAGGATGATGTCTTAGGGTCTGCTCTTGTGATGCCTGTGGGTGAGACAGTTGTAGTGGCTTGATCTGTGAATGTTGGTGTGGTGTCTGCAGGTGTCTCTGGTGTTGTGTCTCTGATGCTGGAGGTGGTGGGGGTATCAGGGCAGGTTGTAACTGTTGAAGTGTCTGCAGGTGGATGTTGCTTGTGTGCATGCCGGTGGTGTGTTTTGTGGTGCTTGTGTTTGTCAGATCTGCCCTTGGATGTTGAAGTGTATGCATGCTTGTCTGTCTGTCTGCTTTGGCTAGGTCAGGGAAGAGGGGTTTGGGATTGTATTTTTGTGGTGTTTTCACTGTGTTACTGTATGAGTTATACTTTACACAAAGGGTGACTGGCTGCCGTCCATGTGGAGGCCAGAGCCTGAAAGGATCTCTGTAGGCCAGCCAGTGCACCGTGAATGCCGTGCAGCAATGTATTACAGTGTTGCACTTGAGTTGCAAGTCCCTGGATGGCATTCACGATGGTTGACTGACCCACAGAGATCGACCTCAGGAGGTCAATAGCCTCCTCACTGAGGGCAGCAGGACTGATAGGGGCAGGGGCAGAGGTGCCTGCAGCAAAGGAGACACCCACCCTCTTGGGAGATTGGGCACGGACAATTGGGTGAGGAGGATGGCGGTGGTAGAAAGGGGGGTTGTTTGGCAGAGATTGTGCTGAGGTAATCCCTGATGGGTCCACCACAGCCAGGGAGTGGCCACAGGAAGAGGATTTTGAGGATGATGAGGTCGATCCTGTCTCCCCTGTGGCACTCCACTCGCCCTCTGGGCCACGGGGTCCCTCACTGTCGGTGGTCTCAGCACTCCATGTCCCATGGCTGGCAGCATCCCCACTTGCCTGTGCCCTGTCTCCTTCACCTACCGATGCTGAGAGGGAGGGAGGGAGAGAGTGGGAGAGAGAGGTTCATCACATCCTTACATACACATATTACAGCATGTACAACTGTAAGTATACATCTCCTGGCAGGGAGTTGCAATTTAAAACCCTCAGATCCGACATCATGTCCAAATATGATACTTCAAACTACCCCATTTGTCAATTGTCCACCGACATCATAAGCTAAGTATTTGAATACTACTTTACCATTCCATCAAATCACCTGTAACTCAAAGGCAGCATGGTCATCATGGCCTAACCAAAGCACATAGTTCATCACTATACAGCGCATCACTGTCCTTCCATTTATCAGTCAAAGGTAATGAAGTTGACAGATAATACCATATCATGGCCACTCCGACTACACACCTGCCTAGTCCATCACCAAAAGTCATGTTCCTTGCAAGGAATGTAATTTCTCATCACATACAAGACAGCACCTAGCCTTCAAATCACATGCCTAGCTGATCCTTGTGCACATACCTGACACAATGGCTACATACACTGAAGTATGCACATGTGGCAGTCCCATACAGTGTCCATCACAATTAGATATTCCATGTCTGGAGAACAGCAAACTAAATACATGTACCAAATCTGACAGGGTTTACTGCAGTCACTATTCACAGACATTGCCAAATACACCATGACTCCATGTACTTGAACTATGGGCTACCTTGCACCCATGATACATCCACAGACAATCACAGAGAGCATAGTTACAACAACCACCCATGGAGATCCAACAAAATCCTATGAGGGCTCATACTATTTCACCTGAGATGCTGAATCAGAGCTACAACATGTGTACACAGACTTCACTTACAGCTGACCTGACATGTGCTCCCCACAGTAATGGCACTACACTTATCCCACTTCAAAGCTATGTATGCATGAATGACACATGTCCCTACACGAATGCTTTGTGACTGACTACATATCCCACAACAATAACATGTGTTAGTGACATGGAAGTACAGCTAAACTATTATATGTGGCTCAATAGAGGTGAGCCAAGACCAAAACATGTCCAAACTGGGCACATCAGCTCAAGTAAGTGTAGCAATGAATAGCCCACTCTGCAGTATCAGCCAACAAGTATCCTTTGAGACATTATGTAGGTAGGTAATACCATATGTAGCACTCTTATAAGTATGGCAGTGGCATATCTAGCATGGACAAAGCACATTGTACAAGGGTAATTCTGCCTAGCCACTTACCTCATCTATAACAAAGAATATGGGACATAATATTTATGTCCACATGTAATTGTAATGGCAAGAAATGTAAAGGGCTAAAACACAACATGCGTTTCCCACTGTTAGATGTCCATCCGTTACAAACTCCACATACCCTATTATATGATGATGAGTTGACTATGGGGAAACCTACTGAAATCACATATGGACAGTACTATATTGGCCATACCAATTGCCTGAATGGGATGCCTGCTTCATATGAAGCATACAGTTGTTTCAGGACACTCGATATCTTGATCCTGTAACTTATAGTTCAGGGCCAATTTTACAAATAGAGCAGATCAATTGTAATGGGAGTAGTTTAACACTTTAGCAGTAAATGAAATAGGATTATTAGACCTGGAATCACTAGATTAGAAGGATGACACTGCACCTTACTGACATATATATGGCAGGGTAGAGTAACACATGTGGCTCAGTCACATGTGCATCTCCACATGCAGTCATACGTACTGCTGGACACTGATGATCAAGGTTCAGTTTATATTGTGTTTACTTCCATTTGTGTGAGATGCAGACAGTGGCCTAACATGATTTCCTGCAATGACATTGACAGCTGCTGCACAGCATACCTTCGTTTTACATACAGCTCTGTGACTAGATTTCCATGTCCCATGTTTTGAGTTGTTAAACTAGGATAGTACAGTTTTCACTGCAGATGGGATATGTTTATTTCATTTTTTACATGACAGTTCACCTCTGTTACCTGGTGAATTCTAAGGCTTGCTAGATGGCACATATCTTTTCCTTTGGACAAAAATGTGTCAGTCACATCAGAATACCTTCCAGGTAAAGCCAACAGACTAGCGGATTAGTGTTCCAAGCATGGAGAGACATGAACCTCTGTAAACTAGACCAAGCTGTCTCCGTGGCAAAAAAGAACACATAAAGACCATTCACAGGTGACTATTTGCATCACGGCTGGGTCACCAAATTTAAAGGCATTTCAACTAAAAGTCAGATCCGCAAGTAGCAGCAACGGACGCCTTCCTACACAACTGGAAGCAGGAGCAGAGGTGTGCATTTCACCTGTTAGTGATGATAATGTGGTTGATGGCCCACGTGACAGGTGGCCTTAGTTTTGATCTTGCAGATATGGAGATCGCAAGTCTGGTTCCAGGTTCCAATGGAACTTTCCTGAAATTTTCCAGTCTAACTACTTCAGGATACTCTCGGGAATCCTCACCAATTAGTGCTGCAAGGGAAACTGCCCCTAATGGCATAGAGAATTACAGGGAACGATGGAGAATACCAGGACTTTGCAAGAGGTTAAATGACTACTGTCTTAGGCATGGGCGGACAGCACAGTCTAATGCTATAGGTCAGCATGGATGGGATGATATGTTGGTGTCTGCAAAAAGGTGCAGTCCCGTAGGGTCCAATATTGTCCATGTCATGAATTTCTTATACTCGTTAGCAAAAGATAGCTTGGCAGATATGTCATTTAACACTTTCAAGTCAGCAATATTGGCTGGCGTCTCATTTCCCAATTGATGGATATCCAGTCAGTGAACATCCCTTGGTAAGTAAATTGACGAGGGGCATTCGGTTGTCCTTGCCTCCAGAGACGAGATACTCCTCCTTGTGGCATGTTAACAGGGTTCTAAACCTATTTATTTTATGGCACATTAATGAATATCTTTCCAGAAAGGAATTAGCAGGTAAGATGTCCATGCTACTATGTTTGGTATCATATAGAAGAGTCTCTGATGTCCGAGTATTAGACATTTCAGGTAGCGTATTTATCCCAGACGGGATTACATTTCATATTTCCAGAAGGACAAAATGCAACTCCAGAGTGGTTTCATCCCCAGCTTACAAAATGTGCAAATTATATGTGGTATATTGCCTTAAGGCTTATGACAATGTGACTGAGTAGTTAAGGCCACCAGGAGGAACACAGCTCCTACTATCCCTTAGAAAGTCCTTCAAGGTGGTATCTTCTCCAACTATAGCCCGGTGGGCACTCTGGACAATGTAAGAATGAGGCACAGATGTTTCACGGTTTGGTGCCCACTCTGTATGCTAAGCCATGGCTTTCCAAGGCTTTTCTCTAGGAGTGAAACTGGAGGACATAATTAATGAAGTGTACTGGTCCTCAGATTCCATGCTCAGGAGATTTTATTTCAAGCCAGTCCTCGATATGGCATCATTATCGTTGATCAAGCTTTGAACTATTATAATCTTCATCTCTGGCCCTGACATGGAATGTTAAATTTCCTAGATTTTGTAATAGAAAATGTCAATTCTGTTAAGGGCGTAGAGGTGAGGATTATTCCCACCTGACAATCTGAGAGACCCCAAGATTCAAGGTGGTTATGGGTGTTACATGTTGATAGCATCCGGACAGACATTTGTAAGATATAGGGAAAGTATTTATTGGTTTGTGTAAGGTGCCAGTGGCTTATCAACAGACTCGTGCATCGAGGGGGGCCAGTCAGCTAAGGTCAGTAAATATCTGTGAGCTATGGTTGGCTCGGACCCTTCATCACATTGTGCAAGACAGGGCACCATTTTTCACGTACCACTGCAAGGTGGACAGAGATACATGGCAGCAGCAGCGGCTCCTCCGCTATGGTGGAGGAGCATCACCCACTTTACCTCCGCCCGTAGCAGCAAACCCTTAAAAATATGACAATAATAAACAGTGTTTATTGTCGACTTATTTTTAAAGGGGCGGGCTCATGGGAGGGTGACAGCCTTAGAGGGGAGTGCACAGTGCTCCCCTCAGTGCACATGTGTGTTTGGCTGGTGAAACACAAATGCACACATGGCTCGCTCCGGCACTGTGTTGCCAGGCTGGAGAGAGCAGGCAAAGCCCTCACTTTGCCTTGGAGCACTCAGCCAGGGCGCTCCAGCCAATCATAACGCTACTCTGAGCAGCATCACGATTGGCCACAGGATAGGGTGGGAGCCTGTGCCTGCAATGCAGCGGAGAACGGAGGTGCGGCAGTCAAAGTATTTTTTTTTAAATATCTATTTTTACTTTCGTTTTTTTCCCCCAGCCGCGCCACTTTGCACTGTTGGCAGTCGCGACTGCATGGCAGAGAGACTATATGGTAGTTTAGGGTAAAACTATGCTTCATAATGCCCTGAAGTGATGCTCTCCAAACAGTGAATAGAGGCGCGTGGTGAGCGGTGGTCCGTCCTGGTGTGCATTGATAGATAGTAGTAGCCTTTCTCTGTTAAAGGACAGAAATGCCGTGTGTTCAGATTATCTCCAGTGCACTGGCACTGAGTGCACACATCCAGCCACAAGACAGGGCAAGGCACAGGTTTTAATGCATCACTCAGGGCGTGCTGAAGATGTCCTTGGGTTCCCTTTTGTGCTTACAGAACGCACACCTTCTCTACCTTTTCTGTGTCCTGCTAATTGGTGGTGTTGCATTTGTGAAAACATTTCATAAACTAGGTCAGTCCCAGCAAGGTGACACCCGTAACTCATCTTATTCTAAGCAGAGTCTGTCCCGGGGATCATTCTGGTCCGATTTCTAGCAAAACTGCTTCCAGCAACAAAGGTCACAGTATGTAGCCAGAAGCGTTATGGGTGCCTGGGGGGAGCATGGGCTTGCCCGGTCTCCCCCCAGGCTTATCGGGCGGCGGTGGGAGAATCCACCATGCGGAGGGTTTTGATTGGAGTAGGGGCAGGAAAGGGCGAGTGCAAAGGGTTGGGTATAAGAGCAAGGGGCAGGGTATGGGCGGCCTCTTTGGCCGTTTGTCACACCAAGTAGGCGTTTCGCAAATTTGGTGGGCGTGCTAGATAGGTAGGCCTTAGATTGTGTTTTTTGGTGATTTTGGAGTTTTTGTACATGTTATAAAAATTGATGGGGCCAATAAGGTGGTGCAAGCACTGAAAGTGCTCCAGGATGAGGGCAGAGAGGATCTCTTGTGGGAAGGGGTTTTAGAGCAGGCGTGGGTGGGTCTGAGGAGACCTAAAAGGGTTTCCTCGGAGGACAAGGCGGCAGCCGTGATGGCGTGCTGGTCACCCGTGCACTCTGGCAAGAAGTTTAGGCAAAAAAAGCGCGTCCGGGCGAAAAGCAAGAGTTTTGCCCGACCGCGTATTACTTGAAGAACAGGCAACATCCTTTGATTCGCCAACAGTCTCGGCGACAGCTTCTCGGAGAGGGATAAGGTTCACGAGGCGTGCGGGAGCCTCAATAAAGCAGCGGGTCCTCTCTCGAGGTCGGGGAACCCCGGAGAAGCATGCGGTGACCGGCGTGGGCCTCGTGGTGGTGCGGCAGGAAGGAGCGCATGTGCGTTTAGACGCGTGCGCAGCACTGAAAACGAAGAAAAAAGCTCGGCTCACTATAGAAAATAACGGTGAGCGAAGGGAGAGGAGCTTAGAGAAAAGAACCTGGGGAGAGGCAGAAAAGATTGTGGTGCCCTGTACTGGGGTTCATGAAGCCATAATCGTGATTTCAGACGAGGAAGATAGAGAAGATGATCAGCTGGTATTAACCCATATGACATGTGAGCCAATTTTAAATATTACTTCGGGTGAGAGTGGTTTCAGGCAGTTTGTTCCAAGGTTAGTGAGTCCTATGTTATGCAATGTTCAGGAAAGGGAGGTAGAAAATCAAAAAAATGTTAAAGCTGGGGAGCAGGTTGAATTTGTTGACAGTAGTGGTTTGGTGACGAGAGGTACTATTTGCGGTGAGACAAGTGGGAGTGGTGAGTCTGGTATGGCACAGGTCAGGCTGGATTTTTGGCAGTCAGGTGTAGGGGCATTGCAAACTGGGTGTGACGGCACTCATGTTCTGGGCGAGCATGGGGAGCAGTCAACTAGACGGCTGGGACGGCCGCCTCAGGTACAGCAGTTGCCGCTGAGGGTCGGGGCACACTCAGGACATCGGCTGGAAGAGAGGGTGCAATCCAGAGCGGTTTGCCAGACCACAGGGGATTTGAGGGGTCCTGGACTGGGCATCCAGGATTTCTACCAAATGCATGAATGTGTGCCATCTACCAGCCGTGGCGCTGTTGCGACCGACCAGGAAGCCATCGAAGACGTGCTTCTTGATTATGAAGAAGAGGACGAATTGGAAGAAGTTTTGTCGGGTCAGCGGAAGGCGGTACAGAGTGGTGTGTTGCGCATTGCCGCACGGGGAATGGTTCAGAAGGCAGTCCAGAACGATCATAGGGTTGGAGGAGAACGGCAGGTGTCTGTGGCCGGCAATTTACCTAGAGGTGAGACTAATAAGGTACAGCCAAGCAAGACGGGGGCTCAGCAGGTTAGGTTGGGTTGTGCTAAGGGAAGCACAGGTATGGACATGGCTATTCAAACAGGGCTGATTGACAACTGTGAAGGTATTGAGGTTTCTATTCAGGTTGAAGGTGGCGAAGCCCCGAGTAAATCCGAGGTAAAAGAGGTAAGTGATGGTTCGGTTGCTGTTTCTACAAGTGAAGGGTCTGGCGGTTTGATAAAAAACAAGAAGTTGCCATATATACGAGTGTTGATGCCGTTGGGGGCGCATCTCACTCAGACTTTGAAGGAAAAAATAGGGAAGGGGGAATTTATTGATGCCTTTAAACTATTACATAGAGAGGTTCAGTCAAAAGAGGGTTCCAAGGAGGAGGAATGGGAATTGGCATGTAGGCCCAGGGTTCCTACGACTATTGAAAATTGGACCTCTGCCTTTTTGATATTTGCCTGCGTTTATTGTGAGCGTTGTCCTGAGAGTTGTGTTGCATTATTTAAGTATATGGATATTGTACGTAGGGCTCAGATGGATTATGGTGGTTTTGGTTGGTTTCAGTATGACGAGGAGTTTAGAGACAGAAAGGCATTGTGCCCGGATAATGTGTGGGGAGAGATTGATAACGAGCTATGGATGCAATGGCTGAGAACGGCCAGGAATGCCTCAACGACGCATTCAGCGAGAGGTTTGCCTATACAATACAAGCCCTTTCAGGGGCGTCCCATCCATAGTGGGGTGGGATTCACGGCTATGGGGCAGTTGCCACAGAATGGATCATGTTGGTCATTCAATAGTGGATTGTGTACCAGACAGCAGTGTAAATTTTGGCATGAATGCTCCAGTTGTGGGGGTAGACACCCGGCTTTCCAGGGCTTTGAGGGGATGCATTGGGGATGGCAAGGTGTGCAAGGTAGAGGAGGTGACGGGGTAGGGGTCAATTGTCGCAGTTGGCAGGTAAAGGGTCCTACGCCTGTTAAGGTAGAAGTTCTGAGTTTTTGGTTGCAATTCTACCCACGGTTGGAGGAAGCCAAAGTTTTATGGTGGGGTTTCAAGGATGGGTTTAGACTGCATTATCAAGGTCCCAGGATCAGAAGACGGGCTAACAATTTGAAATCGGCAAGGGACTATCCTGAAGTTGTGAGAGCTAAACTGCAGAAGGAATTGGATCTAGGCCGAATTGTTGGCCCCTTCTCTTGTTGGCCATTGCCTAATTTGACCATATCTCCTTTGGGGGTAGTGCCCAAGAAACAGGAAGGTAATTTTTGTCTAATTCATCATTTGTTATGGCCAATGAGGTTGTCCATTAATGATTTAATTGCACAGGAGGATTCAATGGTGCATTATGCTTCAGTGGATGAAGCTGTTTCATTGGTGCGAAAATGTGGCAGGGGGGCTGAAATGGAGAAGTCTGATATACAGTCAGCTTTTAGACTCCTCCCTGTACACCCTGAGGATTTTTCATTATTGGGCATGCAGTTTAAAGAGGCAATTTTTGTGGACAGGATGTTGCTGATGGGGTGCTCTGTTTCTTGTTCATTGTTTGAAATGTTTAGTACTTTCTTGCAGTGTTTTTTTCAGTTTAGATGCGGTCACAGATTTATAACGCACAACCTTGATGATTTCTTTCTTGTGGGTAAAACCGATTCAGGCGACTGTGGTAAAGCGCTGTCAGATTTTGAGGAGGTTATGTGCCTTGGCACCCAAAAAAACAGAAGGTCCAGCGACGTGTCTAAATTCTTTGGGGATTGAGTTGGATTCTAGAAATATGGAATTGCGTTTATCCAAGGATAAAGTGCAGAAGCTAATTTCTCTGTTGGAGGAGGCTGTGCAAAGACCAAAGTGGGAGTTACGTCAGGTCCAAAGTTTATGGGACATTTGAATTTTGCATGCAAGGTGGTGAGAGTTGGTAGAGCTTTTTGCAGGAGATTGGGTTTTGCTATTCGAGGAGCAGTACTACCACATCATCATGTGCGGCTAAGGGCCAGTGTGAAAGCAGATTTGAGCATGTGGATTGTTTTTCTAAAAAACTTCAATGGAGTCACGATGGTGGACGAGGAGAATTGGGTTTGGCACATTCAAGTTTTTTCTGATGCATCTGGAGTTCACGGTTTTGGTCTCTTTTGGGATGGGCATTGGGCTGCAGAGGGTTGGCCGGCGAGTTGGAGAGTGGCCAGGCATAGCATTGCTTTTTTGGAAATTTTACCCATAGTGGTTGCCTTGTCCCTATAGGGTGACAAGTTTGCTGATAAGAACGTTGTGTTCAATGTTGATAACCAGTCTGTGGTCAACTTGATAAATTCTCAGAAGGCCAGGGATGAAAAGGTGTTGAAGCTCTTAAGGCTGTTTTTGTTGAATTGTCTGAAATTCAATATAATGTTTAAAGCTAAGTATGTCCCAGGTGTTCAGAATCATATTGCTGACGCACTGTCTTGTTTTCAGTGGCAGCGATTCAGTGGGCTGGCACTTGGAGCGGATGCACAGAAGACGGAAGTTCCTGGGGAATTGTGGGAGATCGGAGAGTGAGAATGTTGGAGTTGGTACAACAGTCTATAGCTCTGTCTACTAACAGGAGCTATGTCCAGGCTTGGTCGGAGTTCCTAAATTCAGGTGCTGTTCGGCGGGAGGGCGGCAGGGCGGTATGTGGTGAAAGGCGAAAGGATGCAGTGCAGTTTATAATGCAACAGATTGAAATGGGGTTGTCTGCAGTTGCAATATCAGGTAAGTTGTTGGGGATTTCATTTTATGGCAAATATTTTTGGGTTTATGATCCAGTGGAGGGTGAGATCTGTAGGAGGATACTAGCTGGGTGGGCCAGAACGGGGGGTGCAAAACTCGATCGCAGACGTACGATCACTTATCAGCTGTTCCGAAAGTTACTGTTAACATTAAATGATGTTTGTTTTTCCACATGGGAGATTCAATTGATGTCGCTATGTATGTCTTGGCTGTTTCATGGGGCGTTCAGAATTTCTGTGTTACTGGGATTGCAAGTTAAGGAAGGCATATCACGTTCAGAGGTACAGGTAAGAGATGGGGATTTATACATATGGCTGTGTGCATCTAAAATGGATCAGTTGTGTTGGTGCCGTGAGGTGAGGTTGGAAGGTAAGGGGTCTCAGGTTTGTCCAGTTGAACTTTGATTTTCCTTTTCCAGTATGTTACCGGCAACTTCCAGGTGGGTATTTGTTCATGAAGATGGCTCCCCTTTCAGGTCTTCTCAGCTGCTTTCTGTTTTAAGGATGGCGCTTAAGTGTTTGGGCATAGAACCGCAATTTTATGGCACTCATTCTTTTAGGATTGGAGCGGCTACTGAAGCAAAATTGATGGGAATGTCAGATAAGGCAATTATGGACTTGGGGCAGTCTCAATGTTTCCAGCGTTATGTTAGGTTGAATCAACAAGGAATAATCTGACTTGTTTGATGTTTCCAAATGTGGTTTAATCTTTGTCGTTTTTTCTGCTTCCACCCCTTTTTTCTTCCATACATTTTTTCTTGTAGGATGCGTGGCGGGCCCGGATAGAGCTTGTACAGTTTGGATAGTAGGGCACTCGTTTGTACATTGGGCCGAGAAGCAGGCTGCCTCACGTCATTTTGGAAGGCAATTTGGGGTTGGATGGAGCTAGGATCAAAATTAGTTGGGTAGGGAAAAGCGGCATGAGGTGGGGGAGTTGTTGTATGTCCTGTCAAAGAGATTAGAGCGAGGTGTTTGCCCTGACTTATTAGTAATTCATTTGGGGGAGAACGATTTGGTTGTGTTATCTGGTATTGGTCTTCTGAAAAGCATGAAAATGGATATGTTGAGGATAAAACAGAGATGGGCAGGAACACATATAGTTTGGACTACTTTGGTAGCTAGGCTCGTTTGGAGAGGTGCAAATTCATTTAAGGGTATTGAGAAACAGAGAAAAAAGGTGAACAGGGAAATGAGAAGTTTTTGTCGGGAAAAAGGTTTTTCAGTTCTGTTACACAAGGAGATTGTTTTCACGGATGCTGATTTGTACAGGCAGGACGGAGTGCATCTTTCTTTTTTGGGGAATGAATATTATCTATTGGACCTTCGTTCTGTGATTACGGATTTGTTGGGTGAAAAGTTGTGGGATTGGACGCTTTTTCAGGTGGGGCAGGAAAACGCCTGGCGGGTTTTCCTGTTTGGCGGGGTTTTTCACAGAAAGGCTTTGGAGGGGGAAGGGGATGGAGGCAAAAAGATGAGAGGGCAGGAAGTTTTCACAAGGAACACAAGGGAGGAAAGGCAAGGGTAACTACAGAAGGTGGACGGCAGGACAGATGCGTAATGGATTGGTCAGGTCAAGGTGGGGAGGGGTAAGTTTTAGGGAGGGAGGGGTTTCGGAAGATATATGTATTAGTTATGAATTATAGTTTTGTAAGGCTTAATGCCAAGGTTAATGTTATCTATACCAGACCTGTGCTATTAAAGTGGCCTTTTACCCCTTAAAATGGTGTGTGGTGTTTTTGTACACATCTCGCCCAAGGTCCTCCACACAAAATCATGCAGGGCAGCTGCAAGAGGCTCCAAAGTGACTCTGGTTACCTTTCTCGAATTAAACAGAGAAAGTGTTACATGTCGCTCACATAGGGATGCGTGAGCCATGTTTCTTAGGCCTCCCCTCCACCCGTCTGAATTGCCAGGGTAAGGCACAAAAAATGCTGGGCATAAAAACAGAGCCCGATAGGGACCCTTTTGATGCCCCCTTTTTAAAATTGCCAATGCTCAGCACCGGCAGTACCCGCTCACTTAAAGCCCTTTCTCTAGTCAACATTACCTTGGTTCTGCTTCAGTATGAAAATTCCAGCCTAAACTGTTTTGCCATGTCCCATCCGAATAGGAACATATGTAACTCCAGATGGGTTTTGATCTACCTAAGCCCCTTCAGTGAGTTATAGCTAAAGGCCTTATGGCGCTCGGATCTGGACATACCGATCCCCTTAAGGGCATCGGTCTGAAGAAAAAACTCAAAGGTGACGGGTGTCATTCTAGCAAAAATTCTAAGCCACTGTCAATTGCTCAGGGCAGCATTCCAGTCCCATCCTTTTTTACCCACTATGCCACCCCGGATGGAGACCATCTATGTAATTCGTCTTGATCCTGCTCCAAATCAAATTGTCCAGCATGAACTGACAAGCCAGGTCGTACTGAACGGGAACATAAAAACTCCAGACTGGTTTGGGTGTACTTGGGCCTCAGTGAGGTACAGATCGAGTACTATGGCACAGTGAGCATAGGACAGGCCGCATGCATATCCAAGAGGTTACAGTCCTTGCCAGGCATTCTACCAACCAGGCCTGCCAACACACCCTGTTGCTGCCTGTAACAGTGCCCAGAAAGCAGCGCTTGAACCAGGAGCCAGAGATCTTCTCTTATACACGCCGTAGGCAGGATAGAATGGCCTCAATGACAAGCACAGAATATGAGGTGCACTTTCCCCTAAATGCAGGACAGGCCATGGGGCTTCCATGAGTGTAGGGCATGTGAAGCATGCTTCCCTATAGCATCTGTTTATGCCAAATAGAGCCATCTTACCTACAAGACAGCTGTGGGAAAGGTAGAGCAAACATTCCTAGACCACAGGGTCTCCATGACCATCATATTTTTTACAGGACAAGCCGAGCAAGCTTTTTATAAATCAAAGGTATAGGCCAGACAGAGCAACACTGGTGTAGGAGAGACAGAGGTCGCTTTTCTCCTGGTTCTGCTGGTTCAAGAAAACACCTAGCCGTGCCAAAGGTAAGACTGCATGTTCTCCCTAGTGATTTACGTTCAGTAAATTAGCTCCGAAATGGTTAGCCATAACTCTAGCCTATTTGACTATCCAGGGATGGAAATGGGCAACCTGACAAGGAAAAGTACAAGAGAGTACAAGGGAGTTGCTCAGTAGGTTGCCATCAAATACACTAGAAGACACATTATTACAGACAATGAAAGCCATAGTTCGATTCAGGATTTTATGTTTAAAAATATTGGGGGTTATTCTAACTTTGGAGGAGTGTTAATCCGTCCCAAAAGTGACGGTAAAGTGACGGATATACCACCAGCCGTATTACGAGTTCCACAGGATATAATGGACTCGTAATACGGCTGGTGGTAAATCCGTCACTTTTCCGTCACTTTTGGGACAGATTAACACCTCCTCCAAAGTTAGAATAACCCCCATTATCTCTTTAAAATGCACATTAACGAATAGTCTATAAAATGAACTTTAGTGAAATCAAGCAGTCTCAATCCCACATGATTCACTCAATATGGCCTCACTTTTCCATAACAAAGTGTAGAACAGCAAAGATGAATGAGATCTATTGTAAGCTACATAGAGGCTTTACAACGCCTCACAAACACTTTGAATCACAATGGGAGGTATTCAGGTTCACGTCACCATAGGCAGCCATTGGGCCAGTATTACGAGGGAGGGGAAAACAAAGTACCACAGCTGATATCTGATACCGTATCTGTGAACCCACAACTGGCCCAACTATTTTTACAAGTCTGCTGTAAGGTGCCAAGATAGCAGCTAAAGCCTCTTTACCACACACGCTTCAGACAACTTGTTCTTCATCTTGACTTCAGTAACCAATTTCAGGAATCGGAGACTTATGCCTGAATCCCTGCTTCCTCCTTTCACTAAATTGCGAGATCCTGAGCAAAGTGCTTTCTCTCGCCTATTTTGACTACCTACATTTAACTGATTTCGCGGTGCATGCTTGATTCAAAAACATGTAGAATAAATTGTTAGTGAAGAAACAGATAAAGTAGTTGCTGCAAAAGTGTTTGCCTTTAGAAAAATAAGATGACTATTCAAAAACAGGTGGCATTGATATTTAATATCAACAGTTTAATTTTGCATAAACAAATTAAAACCAGGGGTGCCGCATAATGCACGGAATCACAAAGAGTACAAAACCAGGGAAATGCTGCTTTCCTTAGCATGGCACGCATATAGGACGTAGCCTACGAGGTAAGGATAGTCCCAACGCCCACCCACCCCACCCCCTCATCGTGGCTGGATGAGACTGAAATACTTTTGAGAGGTTTAACGCGCTCCGCTGCCCTGCTTTGTTTCTTTCACAACAGTGGAAGTTTGGATGCAATTAGACCGGGTTTGCAGCAGTACTTAATTTATTTTTAAAAAACGCCAGGTTCCTTTTCAGGAGGACACTGGAGCTTGCCCCATCCATTGCCTCTGCCAGCGCTAACGCCAGTGACAATACCCACACAACTATTAACCATCATACTCTCACAAATGTGACAAATCATACTATGCCAGACCCCAAAGCTGTGAGAATGGCTTGGGTGGCAGACATCAGTCATTGTTAATGTATATTGAATTAATAAACAGCTGTTGCTGTGCTGATACCTAAATTAGGTAGACAGCGCCACCACGTGGCAGCCTGTTAAAGCGTCAGTGCTGACCGATAAGTGCTGGCCACCAGAAACCACCGGCTCACCACTGATTTGCAGAGGAAGTGACATGAGTGGGTTAAAATGTCAGCAGGTGCTCTGCTCCAGAAAAGTCACCAAGTTATTACATTTGTATGGGTCGCTGGAAGGATGGATAGTCCCCCTCTCTTCCTCTGGCCCCGGTTCACTGTACCAGCTGCATCACTGGCGTCTACGCCCCTGCTTACGCTTGACATCTTAATTTTGGTGTTTTGTTTAAGAATGTCTGTGGTTACGTCTGGGTATCCCGGTGCACTGGAAGGTCATCACTCACTATGCTCCAAACGTTAATACGTGTAATTATTTAATGGCAAATGTAGGGGTCAGGCTCGCTTGCTGCGCTTGCTCACTACAAAGAGTTTGGGGGCTGGTTCAACTAATTTTGCCATGGCTCCTTTGGGTTCGAGACTATTTAAAACGCAGATTGTGTAGCATATCACAGATTAAGTGGCATATGCGGCACATCCATTATTATGCAGAAAATGCAATGACCGCAATAGCACATAATTCCAGTGGTTTTGCCACTGACCAACAGGGTGGACACAGGTGTCTGCAGAGCGTTTATTAACTCGCTGAGCTGTTTTACCAGTATTAGAGCACATGGCAGGCAGATTACACACTACAACAACATGTGCATTATTTCATTGCGCTACCTCTCTAGGGTTGGTGCACACAGATCTCTGCAGTATGTGTGCTATTCCACTGTGAAATTTCTTTTGGAAAGGTTGAGGCGGGTGTGTGAGTTTATTTGAGGGTGGGGTCGCAGTGATACACATACCACGGAGGCGTACTTTGTCACTGTATTTGTAGAAGCATTCCATTACGTGGGCACAGGAGACCGCGCCTCCGGTCCCCGCCCGCTGAAGCCCCCGCCCCGCAGCGCTCCCACGCCAGGTGGGGGAGCAGCCTCGGCCAAGAAGAGCTTCACCTGACAGGGGTAGAATAAACGCACCACCGGTGGCGCGGCCCAGCTCCCAGAGAGGTACGTGCTCCCTCCACCGAGGTACATGTGTTATACGCGTCCAGCTCCTACTGAGATTTATTCAGCTGTCCTTTATTTCTCCCGGGTACTGGCATCTATACTCTCTCCCATCTGTCATTTTATCTTCTGTTTATTTGTGAGTAACACTCTTCCGTCAACATCCTTCGCTTCGTTGTTTCAAAAGCTTAATTTCTCTATCATTGTTTTTTTATGTCGCTTATTATTTTCTCTTACTTTCGTTCAGCATTCTGTTAATTTCTCTGAATTAGTTTTGTTAACCTGACTTCCTATCTTATTTTTTTCTAGTTCAACTTTTATGTCCCATTTCTACTTTTTTCCTCTGGTTCGTTTTTTCCTGCTATATTTGTCAACTCCCCCCTACTTCCCCTTTAGCTTGTTCGATCTTCCCTTTTTATACTTTATGTTATTTTATACAACACGTTGCCCACTGGGGTATGTTTTACGTAATGTTACGAACGTAGTATGTTTTAGACCTTTCTATTGTTTTTTACAGTATAAGCCGCTATGCTACGACGCGCTTTTTTGCGTTACATTTAGATTCATGTTAATGCACTTTGCGTTAGACGATGTTAGTGAATACTGAGTGCTACGTTCCCTCCTCTAGGCGCTGTCCCCCCCCCCCTCCCCACCCCCTGCCCTCCCGATCAGACCTTGAGGAGCAGGGAACAATCAGTGTACGAATAGGTGCACAAATTCCTCTAAACCATGGGTATTCGCAAACATTTTCCCAGGGGCCAAAAAGTTTGCTCCGTGACGTGCCTGGGGCTGCATTGATGCCAGGGCAGTGACAGTCGGGTTGGGTGGCTTGGGGGATTGGCGGCAAGGTAGGTGTTGGAGAAGCAAATTATATACATCTAGCGGCTGAAATAAACAATGGGAAACCAGAAAACCTGGAATTAATCCCTGCTTACCCACTTTTCCAAATTGTGTGATCCTAGGCAATTGTTTAGTCTCACTTTCCCTCCTTTTTCTGCATTATCACATTTAAGATGACCTTGAAATACATGTTTCATGGTGTGCGCTGCACAAAACCTGCTTCTATGTTTGTTTTATTGTACTATAATGTTGTTAATGTATGATAGGAACCCGGGCCACCCATAAAGTGCACATACCAAGTGACTTGTCTCTTTAATTTACTATTGGTGGTGTTCTCAGGGTAAGGAAATAATTAATGTTTCCAAATTTATGTTTGGAAACTATCACTTTTAAATGAATACATTTCAATGCACTGATAAAATAAATTGTACTAAGGTGAAAAGGTTCTGCATGTTAACTAAATACACTTTTTAAATTTTGAAGAGACTGTCTTAGCTTTACACTTGTGCTGCAAGATGTCTTTAAAAACGAAGGTGTTTTTAAAGTTAAGTGCAGGAGTCCCTAGTTACTTCCTTTCTCTAACACCAATTAAGTTTGAAATAAATGATTGTGTGTCTATTTGATATTTGTATTGTTAGTGTGTAGTCGGGCAAACAGCTGCCCTGGGATCCTGTTGCCTAAGGGGCCGCATGTAAAGGTCAGAGGGGCCGCATGAGGCCCACGGGTCGTACTTTGAGTATCCATGCTCTAAACTGAGGAAGTTTAAGTCCTTGTGGCCAATCGCAGGGTCTGCAAAAGAACAGCAGAACCGTCCTTCCAAGAGGCATCGATTCCCATCCCGGGCATGTGACCTGTGGATGGTAGGATGAGCGGCAGGTGTGTAGTGCCAGGCATGGACCCAGCACGCCAACCAGCTGAGAAACAATGGGGCCATGTCATGTAAAACTGGATTACAACTCTAATAACTCATTTTTATATAGCGCATGTTACAGCAGATTTCGATTTGGCAGCGCTATGAATTAGCCCTGACACGTCCCGCCTTCGGACGGGGTTGGAAATCGTGTCTGCAGTTAACAAACATCACTGTAGCAAAGTGGTATCCCACTGAGCTATTACCCCTAAGTCCCTCATCCCAGTCATTACAACGTAAGGTATACCAAAGCCGGAAGTCCTTTGACAAACTGAAATGAATGAATTACGGTATTAAATTAGTGCATGCAAATACTAAAAATGAGAACATAGTGATTATAATGCAGAGTTCAAAACATTTGTACCCAAACTCAAATGAAAACCAGAAACATTAAGGTGATAATGCTTGACAAAAGTATGCTCTGAGTACCAAGTAGCTACCCTACAGATTTCCTGGATTAATACTCCCTGGACCTCAACCCAGGAGGTGGACCTTCCCTTGACTGTAAGGTCTCCTGGAAGGTCCTGTAAAATCAGCTAAATTGTAGGTTTCATCTTTCTACTCAGAGTCATAGAAGTCTCCTTCTTGTCTTTCCCAGATTGTACAAATGTCACAAACAAGGAGTCAGTTGTTCGGAACTGCTGAAAACTGGTAACATAAATCAAAAGAGCATCAAGTGTATTCAACAAATATTCCTCCGGAGAGGAGGAAGAGGGAAAGAACGAAGAAAAACATATTTCCTTGGATCTGTAAAAAATAGAGTTAACTTTTGAAACAAATGTATGGTCAGGTCTTAATACAACCCCATCTTCCAAAAACGGAATGAAGGGAGGCAGCATTTTAAGGCTTTCAGCTCCCCAAATCTTCTTTCTGATCTGAAAGGAACTAGGAAAAGAACCTTATAGTAAAGAAACTTTAAGCCTACCATATCCAGAGGCTCAAAGGGATGGTATTGCATAGCTCACAAAACAGTAGGAAGATCACAATTTGGAGAAAAGCAATTTTTCATTGGACTTACCACTGATAAACACCTTAACAGTGTAGACCAGTGGTTCCCAACCTGTCCACTCTACACTAGAGTCAAAAAGTTTGACGCAGGTGCAGCAAAGCACAGGGAGGCCCATTGAATATAATGGGTGCATCATTTGAATGCCTGCTATGAGCCGGTGTTAATAGTGATAGGAAAAATGGCACAGAGAAATGTTGTAAATTTCACTGCACAATTTTTTCGGGCCTCCCTGTACCAAAATGCTCCCCTTCCATACATTATGCCTGACACAGGCATAATTTGGCGCAAGGGGTCACAAAGTGGCACAATGCAAGCTTTGCATCACTTTGTAAATATGATGCTGGGAAATTGCCTCCTTAACGCCAAGTTAGCATAAAAAAATGACACTAGTGTGGCGCAAGGAGGTGCAAGGGGCTTGTAAATATGTCCCAGTATCTTTAAGAAACCAATGGGGCATCTGAAGTGTACTTTACACCCACTAAGAAGCACTGTGGAGGACATGTGGCCAAAACTCTAAAATCCAAAAAAGCACAACGCACCTCCAAATGTAAGCTCTAACTAAAGAGTCACTTCTTATACAGATAACACGTCACCTATTTAGCGTGTGAAAAGTATACATTTTATTACTTTATTCCAAAATTCATAGGTGATCATGATATGACACTCAATGCCAAATAATACACAAACAGAGAAACACAGAGACCTCCCACCCTTATATATTAAAATATACCATACCAAGCATACCGTTCATACTTTACACATTAGTATAAAATAAGAATGGTATGTTTGGTATTGAGGAACGTGGTGTGCTTCTCTGTCTGTGTATTATTTGCCATTGAGTGTCATATATCATTATTGCCTATGAAGTCTATTAGCTGTCCCCTCTTTATCACCTGTAGCACCCACTGATTCGTTGTCAATAGTTACCACTGAGAAGCAAATTGTTGAATCCTTTCACCAACCCTCAATACAGAGGCTTCCATCTCAGCATAGTCAGATGTGCTGCTCTTTAGGGTTTGTATCTGGTTTACCCCTCTCTAAAGAGTGCTAGGCTGAAATCTAGCTGATTGGTCTTGATTCTGTTGCCTTCTTGAGGGCTGCCAAAATGATGACCTGTAATTTGAAGAACTTGCTCCTTTTGAGGAATGGCATTGAAATGAAGAGGAATGTTTCCTTTCCTTAAACATTTGGTGCAATCTACACTAAAGGAACAGCATTTTCAGTGCAACAGCCCTTTGCGCTGCTTCAGTATACCACCCTTTCAAACAAAGGTTTCTTCGAGCAGCAATTGATGCCCCTCCTGTGAGCACCGCTGATCATCACGCAAGGTGGCTTTGCTTCGCTTTTTTAAATACCAATAAAAACGGACATGTACTTTGAAGTGTTTACTATTCTCTTAGTGAAGAACTCTTACATTCGTTTTTCACTACTGCAAGGCCTGTCTCTCCCATAGGTTAACATTGGGATTGCCTTATTATATTTTATAAGTGTAATTTCCAATAGGGAAGAGATTGGAGCCCCGAGTTTGGTGTCCCTGAAATTATAAATTTAAAACCACAATTTATGTTGAAGTCAGATTTTAAATTGTAATTCTGAAAATGCCATTTTCAGAAAGTTGGCATTTTCTTACTTTAAATCTTCTAGCGCCTTCTGCCTGTCTCTGGATACATGTATGGGTGGTTGACATCTGGGCTCTTGTGCATTCCTTTCAGACGGCCACACACAATGTCTGCTTAGGTGTGATTGAGTGGCCATCTGCATGTTGATGGGCCACCCTGGGCAGGATGGGAGAGAGGAGCTGACACACCTAAATGGGCTGTGTCCTGAGCCTACGTAAAGGCTGCATAACCCTCTGTATTGTGTCTGGCGCCAGGATAGGAAGGGTAGGGACTCTGCACTTCAAAGGCCCCTCTTTGAAGTCTCTTCCACTTCAAAGGCACCACTGGGCATAAGGACTGGACTACTGATGCCATCAAATCATTATACTTCTGGACCTGACGACATTCTGCAAGGAGGAAGGGCTGCTGTGCCGCTGAGGGGGCTGTCACTCTGCTGGCCTCTGCTGGACTCCTGCTGTACTGTGCCTGCCCTGCTGCCTGTTGCCCATCTTTTCTGCAAGTGAGAAGGACTGGACTTGCAGCTGTACATCCCCAGAACAAACGTGACTCCACTTACTTGCTGGCTTTCCTCCTGTTCTGAAGACACAGGGACATCAAAGACTACACTTCACCCTGCAACAGCACCGAGACTTTGCTTGCTGAAAGTTTTTCCCTGCCAAGTGGTACCAATCCAGGCCTGGGCACTTGGAAGTGGGTATAAAGTCCTGCAACTTTAAAATCCACACATGGCTGTCGTTGCGCTGGTTGGAACCGATTCATCTCCCTCGATGCAGATGCATCACCAATGCCACACAGGACAAAGACATTGCATCGTCGGCTGCGTGGCTCAATAACAATGCATTGCCTTCATCACAAAGGGGTCTGCTGATGCAACACTGTCCAAGAACATCACATCAATGGTTGCGCTGCATGACAATGATGCATCTCCAACTGTGTGTATCGGAACTGATGCATCGCCTACATCCAAAGGGATCAACGCCTACTGATTGCCTCCTCTGTTCCTCGCATCGGGTCTTCAACATTGACTCAAGGTACTTGCTCAGAGGGACAAGGTTGGTCCCTGTATCTGACCCACGCATTTAAATCAGCCGTTTTTTTTTCAGATCTCACTGAATAATGTGACCAGATAGCCCCAGTTGGTACTTTATCCTTTTAAGCACTATATTTGCAGATATACAGTACTTTTAAAATTCATATCTCAACTTCTACTTATTGGATTTTTATTGTTTTGGTCTTGTTTCACTCATTAAATTAAACTCTATTTTTCTAAAGAGGTATGGGATTTTCACTGTTTTAAGTGTTGCACAAATACTTAACACATTGCCTCCTAAGTTAAACCTTATTGCTCTGTGCAAGCTACCAGAGTGTGAGCATAGGTTTATTTATGGTGAGCATCTGACTTACTCTGATTAGGATTGCAGTTCCTGCTTGGACAGGGTTCATACCTCTGCCAACCAGAAACCCAATTTCTAACAGGGTAGGTTGATATTGTCCAGGGAAAAAGCCTGATCATACCACATATGCATTTTGATTGTCCTGCATATCGAAAACACATCCAGGGGAAACATGATTGTCTGGACTTTACTACTCAAACATGGAAAGTAGGGTTTTGTCTGCTGGAAAAAGTTTCAATTGATAGATTTTACAAAGCAAAAAAGGAGGTGAGAATGGGTTTTGCATGCTGGAAAAGGTTTAAATCATGCTTAATTTCAGTTGCAGGGAGTATTGAACACATATCAGTGAGACGTCAGGCTTTAGAAATCTGCTCATTCCATTAAGTTCACTGCTGTGCAGGTTGCTGATAAGAAGAACGTGCCCTTGTTGTCCTGGAAACTTGACATAAAGTTTGTGGGGGAGGTTACAAGAGCAATAGTATAGTAGGCACAGTTGCGCGCACACAGCATTTCAGGCATATTTGTTATTTAGATAATTACCACTATCACCTGATTTCCTGTTCTGGACTGACTGCTCACACACACATGATATGGAGGCATCAGGGCCTGCTGCACACGCCCAGAGTGATAAGTATTCTAGACCCGATGGGGGCCATAAGCTGAAGAAGCCCTGATAATATCGAATATAAGCCATTCAGGGATAAACTGTAATGCTGCTCTTCTGTCTGAGTAGTGTCGGGGGCGCAGCTAGACCTGAACTTCTTGGTGGGGCTACCATTTCGCACACTGGGTGCTGACACAGTATTAGAATACACGTTTGGAAAGCCAGTAGTTGAGATTTAATGTGTAAACGCATGGAAAAGGCATATGTTTTTTCCTGCTCATTCCTGAAACTAGCATATTAAAGCCAGATCTGCTGTCTTCCCAAAGGCATTCCCTTGAGACACTGAGTACTGCTGGAGCTCAGTGTGTCCACCAAGCCTGTGACCATCGGATGTCTACAAGATGGTTGGTACCGAGCAAGTCATGTGCATGGCAGAAATTAAAGCACTGAAGGCTTACTGGAGAGTGCCTTTTCTGATTAAAAGTAGCATGAACTGCATAATGATAAAATGCTTTCAGGGAAAAAGAAGATATGTGCAGGTTTAATCTCCCAGTGTTCCCAATGAAGTGCTTCCACAGACATTGAGAAGTAGACTTGAGGTGTGGAGAATAAACCGGGCTAAAGAAAATCATGGGAACTTCCACGTGGCTTTCACAAAATGAGGTAGGCTCACCATAGCTCAAAAGGAAGGGGTATGCACAGAATAATAAGCCGAAGCCAGATATCTGTTCACCTTGTAAATGCATGGCTATGTTGGTATTTTCATAGCTTGAACCTAGCCTGAGAGCAAAAGGGTGTTGCCCAGTATGGGAGGTGATGGGAAATTATGCAAGATATATTCATCAAGTGATGGCTTATACCTTTTTGTTACACACACACTTACACTAGAATCTCACACATTTAAGATTTAAACACATTGTGAATAAGTGATTTCACAGAACTGCACAATTTTCAGTCAGTGCCAAGCTGGATTGAAATCAAGGTCCTCAGATCACTAGTTTAGCCCCTAGACCACATCTCTTTGCTCATTTGATGTACTAAAAGTTTAAAAAAAGCTTCAAACATTCAATTTCACCAATCCTTGTGAACACTCATGTTCTGTTGATGTTTCAACATAGCCTTTATGCCGCATTCTTCATGCTATCTAGTGGGTGTACGGAATGCAAATTATTTTGGTATTTATGTGTTATACATGGGTAGCACCTAAATGAATTGTCTCTTGTTTGAGGTTGAGGTTTACCTATTTCCATATAGACAATGTTGCAAAGTTAAGTACATATAGAGCATGCATAATGGGTAACTATGTAATCTGGTCCTGTATTACCATTGAGGGGTTCTGGTGATATCTTTGGCCTTGTAGTTTGTAAATGTCACCAGAAGTCTGAAATTGCAATGACAGGGTACCAGTTATGTCTTTTTTATGTTGCAAGCTGTTTTATTCAAAGTTCAGATAACAATGGGCATTGACTGGAATTAAAATGTTGAGCCTTTTTACCTTTCACAAATACATTCTTGAGAAAACTATAGGAAATGGTGAGATCAGTGGATTTCTGTGCCTCTGCATGATTATAGATTTACTGAATTTGCCACACAATTTTCAAAATATGTAGATTTCACCAAAATTGTTGTTTCCAGATCAAACAAATGAAAATACAGTCAAAGTGCTCCATAATTTGCATTTATTGTTGATTAATTGAATTGGCCTTGATCCTCCAAGCTGCATCATTCTAGTAGCATGAACAGTGTAAAACCTTTGCATAGTGCAACAAAATCTGTATTTCATATGTAACCATAAAATATTTTCCATATTTCACGGTTCCTTAAATATTTGCGGGTCTAATACCTGTGCGGTTGTGCAATGAAAGCAACAAAACATGTACTATGTACTTGAAGATGTAATGACTTCTCAATAATCTCTATTGTACCCATGAGTATATTTTTAATATGGTATTTTATATCATCTAAGGTAGTGTTCAAATGATTGATTAATCTTTTTCAGTTTTTGGCCCTGCAATACTACTTTAAAATGGCTAAAACTGCTGCCAGAGAAATGAGGCTATATTGTAAATTTCAACTATACATACAGTTCCTATTTTGTTAGCTCTAGATTACTCTTCTTATAAAAATACACACTTACATCTAAGCCAGGCATCTCCAATGAGTAGCTTGTGAGCTACTGGTAGCTCTCCAGCTACCTGTAAGCAGCCCCCCTCTGTGCAGTGCATCCCATTAAATTAAAGGCTATTGTTTAGATGAGAAACCATGTGTTTTCCAAAATTGAAAAGTGCATATTCAAGATGAAAATATGTGCATTTTCGGAGCTCATAAGATGATGTTTGGAGAAAAATGACTGAATTTCCAGAATATATCTACATTCCAAGTTGTTAAGACCTTTCTTGCATTATTAATGGCATCCCTGCCTGATGTACTGAGGTGATCATGATGGCCACTAATGTAATGTAATGTTGCCCATACAACACTAATAATATCAGTAGCTCTGCATAATGTTTTATTGAACATAAGTATCTCCTGTTACAGAAAAGGTTGGAGACTCCTGATCTAAGCCAAACCTGCACTAATTCACTGTTACTTTCTCTCCAAACTAAAGAAGGTTAGACAAAGATGCACCAATTTAAATGTGTGCTTGTTGCAGCCATATTAGTGAAGGACCTGATGCTATGTAAAAATTAATTTTCTTCATGTTATTGTGAGCATCAATAGCATAATACACTTCTGCAGGATTTAATTGATATAGCCGGAAGGAGTCCTGCAAGTAGGCCCATGTGTTTGGGAAAGTGTGTGTATGCCCATATCCCTGCTACACTGCTCTCAAAGGGCTCCTCTATCTCGAGCCAGTGTACAACAACTGCACCCTCAGGCAGGGCAGAGGTCATGTCCCTTTCCCCGAACAGGTGCCTGGCGCTCTCTCGCAGGAAGATGGAAGGTACAGCTAGCAGAATAGGGAAGTACACAGAAGTTTTGTTCCCTGAGGGTGCCATGATTTGAGGGCACCATGACTGGAGTTGTTCCCTTTATTTGTGGTGTCACCATGCTCTACATTAATGATTAGCGCATGCGCACTAACAGAGGCTCCACAAGAAATCCCTCCTATTGCACCCTTAAAGTTGACCTGCCCTCACAGACTTTGTGCTTTACATCTCCATCCACTCACTTTGTGGTTTGCCTGCTTCAGCCACGCCAGGGAAGGAAGTATAAAATGTCAAACTCCTTCAGAATATTAAGCTTTTACATTTGATGTTCCTTGTGAATCACTATTTCAGAACTGAGTACACCACCTTGTACAATTCTAAACCATAGCTGCCAAGTGAATCTGTCACATATAAGTAACACCTTCACCCCAACCCAGTGCTTAGTATGCTAAAAAAGTTTGTGCTGGTGACTAAAATGTTTCTGAGGAGATTGGCAGTGGCACCATCCACAAACAGCACCGCCCAGTGACACAGTGAAAGGCAGACTTTTTATGAAAGGAGCTAAAGGAATTGGTGAAATGTGCTGTAAAGTTTGTTTTAGTGAATGTAGGCACTGCCTCCTTCTTCCACACCCTCAATATGCTCAATGTGATCTTCAAATGGTTCCCAGTCAACAGATGCAGAATGGTCACCCAGACCCTCATCACCAGCAAGCTAGACTATGGCAACACACTGTGTTGGTGTCACTGTCTAACTGCTAGGAGACTTCAGTCCATACAAAACCCAGCTACCAGACTGAAACTTAGGCTTTCCCCCATGCCCACATCACCACACCCAACAAAGACCTCCACTGGCCCCCTCATTCACTAACTCACACTAATCAACAGATAACACACCCACCAGACACTTCTGCTCTGCCAGAATCCTGCTCAAACACATCTCCCACATACAAATAATTAGAGTTGATTGTCGTGCTTTCCCCTACCTCCTGCCCAAAACCTGGATTGACCTGCCCCTACACATTGTGTTGCCTCCTCAGTACATTGAGCTCTGCAAGAATTTGAAAACATGGCTCTTCATTTGGGGACAACTTCCCAGTCAACATATCCCCTGCTTTCTCAGCACCCAGATACTCTCCGGGGTGAGATGTGCACTTCACAAGGACCTGTAACATAACATGACATAAGTATCATTGTGGTGTTGTTCACACATCTCTCTCTCTGGTGTCTCCTGTTTCTCACTTCGTCTCTGTTCTTTGCATCTCAGTCACACACTCCTTATTTCTTTCTCACCATTCTTTCAATATTCACAGACATTCTTAGTTCTTTTTTATTACTATCTACCCTCTCTCTCTCTATTCAATTGCTTCTCTCAATCCCTCCCAATCCCACCTTCTCCTCCACACTCCCTATCAGAAACAGTTCTTGTGGAAGATGAACCCAGGTGAGAGACGTGTGAAACTCTCACAGAATATTAGCTGGTCCTGTTTTTTCAGTCTCAGTCTTAGTGGAGCTCAGCTCTGTCTGCCCAAGGCAGCAGGGCAATATACATGCAGGAACTCAGTTCCAGCTCAATGAACAAAATTACCCGTAGGTTCATAGTCTCTGCTCTATCAGTTCAGTCCTTCACGATGATAAGATATGTTTGTGGCAGAGCTCCACTCTCTCTGTATGCACAATAACCTAGTTTACTCTGTGCTATTTATGTCTTCTAAGTGTTCAGCCTATCTCCAGAAGAACAACCAATATCCTCTTCTTAATAAATTTGTCACTAAAACGAGCAGGCTTCACCCTTTTCAGTGGTGTTTTTTTAATTGACTTTGTGCTGCTGGAATATGAATACATGGTGCTGATCTCTATTTACACTGTCTTCTTATCTGCTCTCAAAAGCACATACTTTTCCTTCTCAGACAGTACTTTGTTGTGAACATTTTCTTGATGTTCATTGCTGCTATATCATTTTGATATGGAGTTTTGGTCTACATCTGTAGTGAGTAAATTAATAAAAAGCGGGGAAGATCGGGCTGAGGCACGGACACAACACTAAATATGAAACAAGAGAAAGATAAAATGTATGGGGAGGAAAGGGGCAGGTTGAGGAAAATGAAAAGGGAGGATCAGAGGGAATAGGAGAGCAGGCAGTGACCTGTGGAGAGAGTGGCAAAAGGGACATAGGGCAGGGTGAACACTGCTGAGGTCCAGGTGACTACATATGGGTAATGCTGTAGAAGTTAAACTGCACTATAGCACATGGGAAGGAAAGAGTGTGCCGTAGCAGAAAATAAAAGTTTAACCAGTATTAAAGTTTATGAGTGTGTCGGAAGGAAAGTTACTGCCTCATTGTGATTCTGTCAAAAGTTTATATGAAAGTTTTCCAAGGGTTTTTAAAAATGGTATTGGTCTTGTCAAGGGGTTTGAATATAGAATTAAATTGAAGAATGATGCCAAGCCTGTCACGCAGAAACTTAGACTTGTGCCGTTTTCTGTTAGACGGGATCTTAAAAAATTACTTGACGGTATGTGTGAACAAGGCATTATTACTCCAGTTGATTCATCTGAATGGGTTTCTGCTATTATTCTTGCAAAAAAAAGGGGTGCTGATATCGGTTTGTGTGTTGACTTGTGCGCCCTTAACCATAATATTCTAATGGATGCCTATCCTTTGCCAAAAATCAATGATATGTTGGCAAATTTGGGTAATAGCAAGTATTTTTCTACTATTGACCTAAGGTCAGCTTATCATCAAATCCCGTTAACCAAGGATTCTCAACCGCTGACTTAATTTATAACACCCTTTGGAAAGTATATGTATTTGCGTATGCCTTTTGGTTTGGCTTCCCCAGCTAGCGTTTTTCAAAGATTTATGAATGCATTGTTCAGGGAGGAACAATGTGTTCACATTTTTCAGGATGATATTCTCATTCATACTGAAAGTAAAAAGAAACATTTTGAAATGCTGCATCTAATATTTAGAAAGTTGGAGAAACATGGTGTTACTGTCAACAAAGAGAAGTGCAAGTTTTGAATAGAGCAGGTGGACTATTCAGGACATAACATTTCCGATAAGGGTATCACACCTAAGTCATCTTTAGTTAAGCTATTGTAGAAGCCCCTGTTCCTAATGACAAAGATGCTCTCAGATCTTTTCTAGGTCTGAGTGAATATTACTCCAGGTTTGTGTGTGGTTATGGTATGGTGGTACAACCTTTACGAGCAATTTTGAAGAAGAATGTCAAATTTGGATTGAAGAAGCATGGATGGCTTTTAGTCATTTGAAAGAGATGATGGTTGATGCACCTGCTATGAAACCGTTCACTCATGGGGTTAGGAGTGTCATCACTGTATACGCCAGTTCTGTTGGTTTAGGTGCTGTGCTGAGTCAATTTGTGGATGGTTCTGAGAATACCATTGCTTTTGCGTCTAGAATGTTGAGTTTGGCTTGAAAAGGGAGCGCTTGCTTGTTCCTGGGCAGAGGAGAAGTTCAAGATGTATATTTGGGGCACAAATTTTGATTTGTATATAGATCATAAGCCTTTGATATACATGTTGGGGGAATACTAGCTCTAACAAGCCATGCTCTAGGTTGGTTAGGTTAATTTCTAAATTGCTTGAATTTAACTTTAACATGAAGTACATTCCAGGTGGTAAGAATATAAGATCAAACTGTCTGTCTTGGTTGCCAGTTGTTGAAGATAACACATAACTTTATGTTGAGGAAGAGTGTATAATGACAGTGTCTGATGCTACCGGTGCTTTCAGAGGAAGTGTGGATGAGAGTTGCAACAATGATGTTTGTTTTATCCAAGGTTAAAGAGTATCTTGTTTTTGGTTGGCTTTCCGATAGTGCCTTGGACAAGGAGTTGAAATATTTTGCTCAAGTTGCACCGGAATTGTCAGTGGTTAATGGTATTGTGATGAGACAGACTATGTTTGTGCCACCTTTAGCTTTAAGGGATGGCATTATTTCAATGGAACATCAAGGACATTTGGGTATTTCAGCTACTATCAAGAATAATAAACAGCTTTACTGGTGGCCTGGATTAGACTCTCAAGTTAAGTGTTATGTGGATAAATGTGCAGAATGTTAATGGTCAGATAAACATTGGAAATTGAACACTAATCCGTTGTGTTTTGCTGAGTGGCTTAATAATGCCTGGGAAAAGATTGGGTTAGATTTTGCTGGACCTTTTAACATGCTAAAGAATGAGAACAAATACATGATAGTGGCTATTGATTATTTTTCCAAATGGTTGCATTTTATGTTTGTCAAGACTGCTGACTCCAACATGGTCACAAAGTTTTTGAAACGTTTGTTTCAAGTTGAAGGTCCTGCTAAGGAAGTGGTGACGGATAATGGGACACATTTTGTGTCCAGTGAAGTTACAGATTTCCTTCTAAGTCATTCTGTGAAACATTTTAAGGTTCCTCTTTGCAGTCCTTCTTCGAATGGACTGGTCGAAAGAGTGAATCGCATGTTGAAGGAAGGCTTACAGATGGCCATTCTAACAATCTTAATGTTGCTGAGTATTTACAGCAGAAAGTTTGGTCTTATAATACCACACCTCATAGTACGAGCGGATTACACCTTTTGTCCTATTGAGGGGTAGAAAATCGGTTACAGCTTTAAGGCCTAACTGGTTGGATAAAACAACTTTGTGTGGTGAGGAATGTGTTGATCTACGTCACGTTTGTATGCTTGTGAGAGGCAAACAAGAATGTTCCAAGAAATATTTTGACAGAGTGAAAAATGTGAAGGATTTAGAAGTGAAACCTGAGGAACAGGTGTTACTTAAAAAACCAATGAGGATTAACAAAGGTGAATCGAAATTTTCTGAACCAGTCAAGGTTGAGAGAATTTCTAGAAGAGCTGTCCTGTTGCAGAACAAAGGTTGGTGGAACAAGAATGATTTAGTGAAAGTTACGTGTGAACAAGCTGATATCATTAAAAACAAGTTGAATGATGGAAATCATGGGGATTTGCTTCATGACAATATTGACTTTAATTTCTGGGATTTTTTTTATGACAAAGAGAAATATAGTGGGGATGTTGAATCTCCTGCTTCTGAGCATTGCATTATTCAGCAAGAAAATGTTGACACTTCTGCGGGAAGGAATCTGGGTAAAAGTTGTAGAATTAGAAATGCTCCTGTTAGATTCAAAGATTTCATTAGATATTAGTGTTTTCTTTGTTTTGGGGTTATTGTTGTGTCATTTGTTAATTTTGTTATGTTGGTTAAAAGGGAAATGGTGTTGTAATGGAGTTATGTGGGTTGTTATGGAGATTTGTACAGAGGGTCTGGAATGTTAGAGCTGGGGAGACAGTTGAAACCTCTTGCTCTGGAGACTCTGTTGTGGGTCATTGATGGGGAAATAAATCTACTTTCTGAACCTGTATTCACTGTTCCTGACTTCTCTTTTCATGCTTCTGACTACACTGAGACAGCACAAAAATCTAACACCACCCCAGGCGTGGCATTAGAGTGGCACAACAAGGAGAAATGCTTTCATTTCTCCTCGTTTTTTGCTCTTTCTATGTGTGCTGCATTTTGCAAAATCAGCAAAAACAGAGTGCAGCACACATCAACAACCTGGGAAACAGAGGCAAAAAGTTAAGGGAGACCACGCCAAGGATGAAAAGTCTAACACACTTGCTGGAGAGATGTATTTTGTCTGATCACAGTTTTGATTCATCAAGTAGCATAGCAGGTTAATGTGCCAGCGCAAAGCATATCATGTGACAACCACTGTGTTATGTTTTAAATGTTGTTTTTGTGTTTCACCAAACCAAGCACTCCTAACATATAATGGCTGACAGTAAAAGCAACATGTGTCTCCTACATTTGTAACCCTCGTTGTCTTAGGTGACATGTCCAATACATTAACTTACATACTTGTATAATTTATTGTCTCAATGTAATGTGTGTGTGTGATGTATGACACTGTGACACCCACCAGTGGGATGAATAGCTCTATAAAAAACAAGCATTTGCAATGTGATGGGTCTGCGTTTGCTCAGGTTAGAGCTATTAGCCTTGTAAATTCCGAAATGGACTTTTCTTGCCACATAAATTGGAAATTAAAATTAAAACAGTTGACGTAAGCAAGCCGATTCGAAGCACCACAGCCGCCATGAGCGCGAAGGAGAGACACAAAAGGAAGAGAAGTTCGCTCACAGTCAAACAAATCAGCAAAAGTGAAATTATCCATGTTACAGGGTTGATGGTCAAGGCGGTAACAAAACTGGACCAAGGAGGGTCAAACGTAAAGCATTTACCAATGATAACAAAGGATTTTTGAAAGGTAAGCCCATGAACGAGTGATAGTGATTGGCGTGGTTAAAAGCCCACAGATATGTTACAACACGTCAGAGCACCTTCATGCTCAACCTAATGAGTGCTATTTAAATTCTTATTCGGGTAGCCACTCACACAGACAGATGCTCTGACATTATTACAGTGGATGCATATCTCTTGTCTACATGGGTTGAACAAAGTAAAAAATCTGCTTCTACACTTAGCTTCTCTTAACTATTTGTGAAGTAAGAAGCTGCATGCCTTTGCTTCCATCCATTACATTGGCAGCCAGGTGTTAAGCTCTAGATACCTTCCAGCCAGGATGATACCGTAACAAAAAGAAGGCAGATGGCCTTCTAAAAAAGGCTTTTGTTTAGGGCCCATCTGAAAGGGAAACTAGGAAAGCCCCTCCACCCAGGTTGCTGCTGGGAACGACAACATGCATGCACTGCTGACTGTTCCCTGATGTAGGCAAATCCCACCGGGACAAATTCAGCATATTTAATTGGAGTCAGCCCGGATTACGGATCCAGTTTAATAAAAAATGCAGGTTCTGGGAACTGACTAGACCCTCCTCATATCCTGCATCCAGGATAACACACAGGACAATCCACGCATTGATTCAGTTCACCAGAGAGGAGAAACGAAGCCAGATCATAATTTATGTACACACCATGGCCAGCACCCTTCACTACCACCTAAACCTCACACTTCCGTGGAGCCCTTGTACCTACAACAATAGAGCAACTTAACCCCCTGGGAAAACAGCACAGCATTCATTGGGAAACACAAACTCTCCGGGGTGCCTGAGGGCAGGGTGCGAAATAGCTAGGTTGTCACTCTCACCCATCTCAGAAAATTCACAGCACATCATGTCATACAACACCAGATGACTCTATGACTGACAATATGATACCCTAGCACTCCATGCCATTACACATTCCATTGTGGTAAATCATGCATGGCCGCGCCACGGTGCACCACACCATAGCAGACTGGACCACACCATATGACACCATACCACACCTCAACAAAATCTCTTAACACACAACATCCAACAAAACGTGCTACACCACAAAATGCATCCCCCTCAACAAAACCCTTAAAATCTGACATTCAAAATAACGCCGTGCCCCACCTGAATACAGTATTTCATACTATACCTCACCGTCTAGAAATATATCACTCCAAACTTAATCAAAATAATTTCCCCCTAACATCCTGCTCTAAACTGTCCAACACTACATCACACTAGTCCACACAATATTACATGTCAGTGCACAACACCAGAAGAAAGCCTCTTACTCCCAGACGCCCTACAACACACCATGCTGTACCACACAAATCCTGGTCACTTAAGACCGAAATAAGTGGCACTGTATCAAGGGTAAAAGTCAGGATGAAGGGAGACAGGCCTCCGTTCCCTTTACCCGAGACAAAATGAGGCTGAGGGGTGTTGCATTGTGCTACAGCACTACAGCCAGATATTTGTGTTTAGAAATACCCTTTCTGTGTGAGAGAAAGTCAGTGAGGGCTGTGTTTTAATCTCTTACCACAGAAATGACAGAAATCCTCACTAATATCTTGTAATCGACTGCAATGTGCAGCACGTCTGTGCTTTGAAGCTGGATAAAGAACACTAGTAGAAACAAGCATGCATCAACTGTTACAAAATACACATCCAGCACATCTTGCTCATTTTTTGACACAGTTTAATACCAGTTTCCGCAGGTCTGTTTAAAAATAGTGAGCGTTTTAGGCATTTCTGAGCTCAATCACCGGGAGAGGGTAAGGCAGTGGGAAGAAAATCCACTCAGTCCTGCTACCCTGAGTTCACAATTCCAGGACTGGCTCTGCCAGATTTTAGTGGGAAGAAATGGAGAAACTAAGGTGTGGAGGGACAGGAGAAGAGAGTGTTGTGTGACATGCTGCGAGACGGGGGTGTGCACTCTACTTTGTAAAGGGTGAGGACTGACTGACCTCTGTACGGGGTGAAGGAAGTGTGCTTTCTGTACAAGGGTACAGGAAACGACTGCACTTTGTACAGGGAGCTGCTCCCTGCAAAGGGAACTGTACAAGTGAGGGTGGATTTCCTCTGTACGAGGTTCGCAGGGCACTCTGTGGGCGGGGGGAATTGTCCTATATAGAGTAAGTGAAGTGTGCATCCTCTACATAGGGAGGGAGTACACTGCTCTCTGGATGAGTGCAAACTACTCACTGTGCAATATAAGGGAAGTGTTCATTCTGTGCACTGGGAGGGGGGCAACCTGTACTCAATCTGTAAAGGGCGAGGGCAAACAGAACTCTACTGGGTAGAACAGTAGCACTGCACCCGAACTCTATAGGGGTTGCACTGCATTCATCACTAGCTGAGGGCAAGGTATACTCCACTGCGTAAGGGCACTCTGCACTTGAGTCACGGTGGATGGAACTTGCGGAGTTTCACTCTGCGGAATTCAGTGGAGTGAGACAAAAACTCTGTGAGACTCCATGGAGTTTCTTGAATCGGCAGAATTTGGACATCTCACGCTGCTCACTCTGATTTTCAACACCCGGAGCTTATTCCGTGATGTAAAATTTTACAGTGCAACTGAACCATTCAGAGCGCCAGAGGGCACTGTTTCTTTCTGCCGCTCGAGCAGATTTTCTACTCAAGTGGCAGCTTTCTCAATGCGAACGGTCCTGAACTGCGGCGACCACTCGCGTTTACAAATCTCACCGCGAGGAGTTCTACCGTCCGAAAATCGTGCTGAGGATGCAAATTCTTGCTTGCACTTGCCAACTTAACATTGGAGAGCCACGCATGAGAAAAAACTCTGGCACACAGCAGTTGCCAGAGTTTTTCCAGAATTCCACGCTCCAAGCGGAATGGGGAGTGGGCAAAACTCTGTAAACTACGCCAGCAGAGCAGAACTGTTCACCCACCTTTAGACTTGTCACACGTGCACTGTGTACAGGAAGAGTCTGCTTTATGGAAAGGGGAGAAAGCACTTTAAGTGGAGGTATTAGTGAACAGTAGTGTGGAGCAAACAGTACTGCTTAGAGGGGATGCACTTTCTACAGAATGTGGGCAGTTTGTGGTATAGGGTAGACAGTGCTGTATTGTCAAAGTAGACTGCACCTACAGGGTTCTAGTCTGTGTTATGCATGTGTAGGTGGGAGAGGTACTCTCTGGTGAGGAGGGCCAGACCTCTGTCTGTGGGTAGAAACACACTGCACTTTGTAGAGCCAGAGTGACACCTTCCTGTAGAGGGAGGGCTACACTTTCTAAAGATAGGCTGCACCATGTGTGGAATAATGGGTGACCCTTCACTCTCTAGATAGAGTCCACTGCATCCTAACTGGGTGTAGACTATACTGAATGGAAGGGGTGAGGTTGGTGGCGGTGGGTACCAAGTTGCCATCAAGATAGCTCCATGCACAGATCAGACGTACAGATTCTTGTAGGTCATCGGTTTGAATCTTTCGATATCAGACTCTGGGCCTCATTTAGAGTTTGGCAGGGGGTTACTCCATCACAAAGATAATGGACATCCTGCCTGCATTTTGCAATTCCATTATCGTCTATAGAACTTGTAATACCGCGGACAGGATATCCGTCACGTTTGAGATGGAATAACCCCTCCGCCAAACTCTAAATCAGGCCCTCTGTCTTTCTTCTGCCCCATGGCCGATAACCCTGCATTATTGAGTAGGGTGAAAACAAGGCATATTACAAGCCACCACTTGAAACTTTAGTTTGGAGTTATTACAAGGAAGGCAGAACAGTTTTCCTATGTTAAATACTGTTCTGCTTGATCAAAAAGGGACCAGTGTTCACTCATCTGATTTTACCCGGCCAGGCCCACTGGACTTGACTTTAGCAGCCATAAGGCTCTGGCTGCAATAGCATTCAAGCTGTGCTCCCAGGTTCCTGGGAAGCTTTGTTTTTAGCAATGGGGAGAACTGCACACTCCAGTCAGCAAAGACCTCAAGTCCAGCAGCGACCACATCATGTCTGCAAAGTGTGAGCCCAAAATGAAAAAGGCAACACTCTCAGGGCTCATCCGGCTCCAAGCTGAATTGTATATTCTATTTTGTAGCATGTATCTCAACAAATACATAATCTGGAAAAAAAAAACAATCTGGCAATGCTGCATAGTTGCCACTAACGCCTTTACCACGAATGCCTTAACAACAATTTTTCATTGTAAAGGCATTCCTGGTAAAGGCATTAGTGATAGGCATCCATTGTTCCTGCATGCGTCCTCCCTGGCCCCCCACCCCCACCCCTAAAAATTACTGCGACCTCCCCCACCCCCCCAAAACCACAACAACCACCCACCCTTGCCCCTAAAACTACCCCACCCGCCCCTAAAACTGACCCCCACCCTACCCCCAAAACCTAAAACAACCCCAACCCCCACCCCATCCCTGAAACCTAAAGTACCCCCTTGCTAAAACTACTCCGAGCCCCCCACCCAGCCCCTAAATCTAAACCCCCCCAACCCCCACCCCACCCCTAAAACTACCCGACCCCCCCAACCCACCCATAAAACCTAAAACCCCAACCCGCCACCCCCGCCCGCTCCTAAAACTGACCCCCACCCTACCCCCAAAACCTAAAACAACCCCAACCCCCACCCCATCCCTGAAACCTAAAGTACCCCCTTGCTAAAACTACTCCGAGCCCCCCACCCAGCCCCTAAATCTAAACCCCCCCAACCCCCACCCCACCCCTAAAACTACCCGACCCCCCCAACCCACCCATAAAACCTAAAACCCCAACCCGCCACCCCCGCCCGCTCCTAAAACTGACCCCCACCCTACCCCCAAAACCTAAAACAACCCCAACCCCCACCTCATCCCTGAAACATAAAGTACCCCAACCCATAAAACTACTCCGAGCCCCCCACCCTGCCCCTAAACCAAAACCCACCCAACCCCCCTCCCCGCCCCTAAAATTAGCCGACCACCCCAACCCACCCCTAAAACCCCAACCTTCCCCCCCCCCCCCCGGCCCTAAACCAGAAAATACCCCGACCCCCCCAACCCCAGCCCTAAACCTAAAACCCCAACCCCCCCACCCCCGGCCCTAAACCAGAAAATACCCGACCCCCCCACCCCCGAACCTAAAATCCCGACCCCCCACCCCCGCCCTAAACCAGAAAATACCCCGACCCCCCCACCCCCAGCACTAAACCTAAAACCCTGATCCCCCACCCCGCCCCTAAACCAGAAAATACCCCAACCCCCCACCCCCAGCCCTAAACCTAAAACCCCAACCCTCCACCCCTGCCCCCGGCCCTAAACTAGAAAATACCCCAACCGCCCACCCCCATCCCTAAACCCAAAACCCCAACCCCCCCACCTCTGCCCCCGGACCTAAACCAGAAAATACCCCAACCCCCCCACCCCGGCCCTAAACTTATAACCCCCAACCCCCGCCCCTGGCCCTAAAACAGAAAATACCCTGACCCCCCCCCACCCCCGGCCCTAAACCTAAAACCCCGACCCCCCCACCCCCGCCCCCACCCCTAAAACACAAAATACCCCCACCCCAAAGACTAAAACCCCGACCCCCCACCTCCACCCCACTTACCTGAGTCGACGCCTCGTCGCGTCCTCCTCCTCAGCCGACTCCCTTGTTTGTGCCTTAACCATGCATGTGCGTTGTTCAGCACATGCGTGGTTAAGGCACAAAACAACAAAGTCGTGGTTAAGGAAAGCGTTGTTCCGCTTTCGTTAACCAGGACTTCGTTGTTCCGGAGTTGGCCCTAAGGGCGTTTCCCATATCGGGCATCTATGCACAACACAGCCTAGATGTTCTGTTCATTAACCAAGCCCCAGGTCCACATCAAACACTCACCCTTGACATTGTCATCTTCAGAAGCTATAGCATCCAAGTGTAGCCCACATACTCAAGACACAAAGAGAAATCACCATCACTCATATGTCCAATTGGCCATGCACCATTAGAGACCTAACAACTACATACAACTCTCCTGCGAAATTCAACAATCTAATACCTGGAAATCCTACAGGCTGTCCTCGACATAGCAAGAGCTTAATAGATGAAATATCAGATTGTATTACCTCTTTCTCCATTTAGCACAAACACCCTACATCTCTCACAAACATAAACCTCCACTGTGACTCGAGCAGAACAACAATGAATTAATACTTTGACACAAAAAGCAGTACATCTGTATCAACATAAATTAATATAAACAATGCCTAGTATTTTCAATTAACCTTCGTCTCATCCCTCCACTTCCCTCTTTATGATGCTATGTGGTCACTTTGCAGAAGCTAGGTTATTCTCCCCCAGCCAAATCGATGAAAACAGGTCACTCTGGAGCGAGAGGCTGGTTTATGTCCTTGATGGTCTATACAGGTGCCTTTGGATAGGAAGTCAGCTTGTGTTCTGGATGGTCTGTACAGATGCCTCTGGATGAAGGACAGGCTTATGCCCTGCATGGCCTCTGCTGGTGACTCTGGAGTGAGACACAGACGTATGTCCTGGGGGATCTGAACAGGTACTTCGGGGGTGGTAGATATACTTATGCCCTGGAAAGCTTCCTCGGATGGACTGAGAGGTAAGCTTATGTCCTGGATAGTCTGTATCGATGCTTTTGGGATGGAAGACAAGCTTATATCCTTGATGACTTCTTCATGTGACTCTAGAGTAGGAGGCTGGCTCTGCAGTGATCTTGGGAGCAGAACATGGGTGCTTAAATGGTGCAATGACAGTTCGACAGGCAGTACAGATGTACAACTCCTTTATTGAAAGAAGCCCCAGCAATTCTTACATGGCAGCCTGTTCTCCAAACCCCGCCCCCCCCACTGCTTCTCAGATCCTCTAATTCTCTTACCTCATCATTTCATAATTTTTTAACCCTGTGATTAAAAAACAGATATGTACATTCCAATACCACACACCCCCTTTCCTTACACAAAAAAGTTATTAATGATACAGAGATATAAGCTGCACAACAAATAACATATCATAACCTATAACTAAATATGTCAAAACAATGGCTGGACAAAATATGTCTAACAACATTCAACTTTAGTAAAATATTTATAATAATTCCAAATGCTCAACTGAGAATGATAAAAGTATATAAATAATTGACTAAATATACTTTAAGGCTTATTACCTAAATGTGGGAGTATTCAGCATCTGCCATTTCAATTTTGAGGTAACAAATGTCACACAACATAGTCATCATTTTCATACACACCCTACAACAGAGTCATTGTATTTTTCAGGCAATTGTACATGCCTACCGATTGTGGTAAATCTTCTCTTCGTTTTCCAACTTTTAACTCCAGTTTCTACTTCTTTTGATATTGTACACCCCCTCCTATGTGTGTCATACAAGGCTGAAACCTTTGTCAACTGAAGGGTCTTGTACACACTGATCACTCTTGAACAGTTTTGTCCATCTTGGATATTGACTTCAATTTTCTCTATTAGAACACCTCTGTAGTCCCATTTCTCAGCGTGAGCTCTGTCCATCAACCAAATCTTATTCTCATTACTGAGTCAGTTCATATTGCTATGGTTGGAAGTACTTCCCAAACTTACTAAAATGCCATACCTCGCCATTACTCAACTTGACTGAATTCTTAAACACATCTACAACTCTGAATGGGCCTTTAAATACTCCACCGACCTTAGTCTTCCTTCACCTTGACCCAATCACCCATTTTTAGCTTAACCTATTTTACTCCATGCTTAAAATAATAACGTTTCTTGTACCTCCCTTAGTTGTGCCATCTTAATGTCTTCCTTCACCTTATATAAGGACCAGTTAATCCTTATTTTATTCTTCAACCATTCAACCAGGCGTGATTGTCTCTAGTGCAAGGATCTCCAGCCCTTAACAATTAGAACAGACTGTGTTGTGTCACCGTGTGTGAGGTACAGTATGCCCACAACAATTCCTTTACTTCAATTTCCCAAACTTGACAGTTTCTAATGGTAATATGAATACTACCCATCGGAACACAATACACCTTTCTACAGCACTATTACCTGCAGGACGATATAATGATGTGCGTCTCCATGTAATGTTATTTCTGTATAAATAACTCTGAAATATTTTGGAAGTGAATTGGCCACCATTGTCACTCAACAAAGTTTTAGGAATGTCTTAACATAAAATCAGCTCATCACAAAACCTCTCTATACCAGCAGAATTTCCTGCATATTCAAAATAGTTTCAAAAATATCTATTGTCAGGGCTTCCCAAGGTCCATTGTAATACTTAGGCCCAGATTTTCAAGAATCTGGAGCATCAGTACTGATGCACCAGATTTCTTCTGCCCCACCACCACCTAACAACACCATGGGTGTGCTGTTCCGCACGTTAGGCCAATAGCGTCAACATTTTTGACGCTATTGTGGCACTTTGCTCCACTAGCATCAAAAGTTTTAACGCTAGAGGAGCAAAGTGCAAGGAGGCCCCTTGATTTCAATAGGTGTGTCCTTTTAATGCCTACTTTGAGCAATAGTGCAATGAAATCTTGTAGATTTCATTGTGCATTTTTGCAGACCTCCTAACCACAGAACCCTCCCCTTTGCACACATCATGCCTGGTGTAGGCATAATGTGGCGCAAGGGGTCGCAAAGGGGTGCAATGCATGCATTGTGCTCTTTGTAGATATGGAATGGAGATTTTTGCCTCGTTGAGCCACATTAGTGTAAATTAATATCAAAGTCTTACCTGCAGTCACACACTCTGGACAATTCCTTACCAATCTCTCTGTTTCCAGATATATACTCAGCCAATAATACTGAGCTTTAATCCTGTTTTCATTCTTTATAATGATGCCTACATGGTTGATTTATGAGATTTTCTTTCTAAGGCATACAGATGGAATTACTCTTTCACTCCTCATTAGAAATGTATCATCTTCCCATTAAAGTTAATTTCTGATATCCCATTAATGTCTAGCTTTACTACTTATGCTGTTTTAGAGGGCCAGCCATTTGATATATATATCGCAGGACCTCCAATAATACTGGATCCGGTTTGTACCCTTCGCTCCAATTACTTTTGGAAATTCCTGCATGTTCAGCTTTATCCACAACTGCAACTGAAAATTCCTCCCACAATTTCTGTGGGTTTGCGAATGAAGCAGTAAAGGGGCCATACTTAAGAAATCAGCCACTCCAAAATACACCCCAGGCACATATTCTACCTTGTAATTAAAATTTAACAAATGTATTGACAGTCTCACTAATCTAGGTGTTATCTTGTTCATGCCTACATTGGCCAGAACATTGGTCAGTGGCTTATGATCAGTGCAAATGATAACATTTGACCCCCACACAAATTGTCTGAACTTTTCTATACCCCACACACGCCAAACATTTTTCTTTCAATTGTGGAAACTTTTTCTTCTGCAGGAGTATGTGAGCACCATGCAAATTATATGGTATGTTCTTCATTATCCTTACCTTTGTGAGAAACCTCTTCCACTGACATCAGTGCTGATGAAAGTTACATCATTAGGGCAAAAACCTGGAGAGGAATGGCATTATAATAATTGTTTGTATACTCTCTAAACAAGATTGGTGGATATCATTCCATAAAAATAAATACACTTTCTCAATATTTGCTTGATCTCAAATGGTTTACTTGCAAAGTTTTTGACAAACTTCGGGTAAAATTTTGCAAGACCCAAAAAAGAGCTGACATCATCCTTCAAAGCAGGCAAAGAGCATCACAAGTTACTTATTATGATTCCTTCTTGGGAAGAAAACCTGTTTCACTAATTTCATCTCCAAAATAGGTTGCAGAATTCATTGAAAACTTACATTCTTTAAAATCTGCAGCAACACCTATACTTTTAAAAGTGCTTAGGATGTTCCTCAGTCTGTTGTCATGCTCATCTGTATTCCTTCCCATAATTAAAATGTCATTATGAAAAAACTACACCATTTTGGTGGTTGAAAAGTTGATACATTAATTGCGGAAAAGCTGCTGCAGTACTGCAGGCCCAAGACTAAACGGCATATGATTAACCTGGAAGTAACCATGAGGTGTAATGAATAAAATCAGTTATTTACTATCAATATGTAGGGAAATCTGGTGATATGCTGGTGTAAGATCCAGTATGGTAAACCATTTGATACCCTTTGTCACAGTCAACATGTCATTGATTTTGGGTAGATGACATTTATCAATTACAATATTAGAATTTGAGTCATGAAAGTCAATGCACAACCTGACTTTCCCATTGGTCTTGGATGCTACCACCAAAGGGGCTAAAAGTCATTCAATTCTTTTTGTTACACATTATTCAGTTAACTTATCCAATTCCTTGTCTTCCTCTCTGATACTGAAAGGAATAATTCTCACTTTATGTGTGATAGGTACGTTATTGTTCTCCTGAAACCCTTATAACATACCCACATTACCTGCAAAGACTTCAAAAAATTGGGTGCCCTAAACATTGAGAAAAATTGTAGTACTGTCAGCTGAATCTGCAGGTAAACCCTGTTCTGGTTTATTAGAGTTCGCAATGATACCAAGATTCCCTTGATCAATCAAACCCTGTATCAATGGACCCTTCTCAGCTACATAAAACTTTCCCTCTGTTACCCTTCCTTTGAATTCAAATGTCACTCTACAGTACCAAACCATAGGAATAGGTTCACCAGTAAAGCTTACAGGATGTATATCAGAAGGTAATAATACCTTGTCTCAGTTAACTTTAAATTTCCATACCTACACTTTAAGGTTGATGATAGTACGTGGCGAATCTGAGTCTGCCACAATATCAAGAGGAATAACCCCTAGAATTAACAAACACATGTTTGTTTTAAGAATTACCTTGAAACATTCTTGAAACACACTGCACGTCTTCATCTTCTACTCCCAAAGAATTAGAGTTGTTTAGTACACATTTATCAAAAGAGAACATGTTTTTCTTGCATCACACTCTGGCATAATGGCCAAGCATTCCACATTCTGAGCAATGCTGCTTTGCAGTTGGGCAGTATTTATCATAAGCAGGAGGATCCTGATCACAAATAAGTTCATTTTGCAACATAACAAAGTTAAAAGGTATAGCCAATTTCCTTAAATCAGCAACAAAGTAGTCTATGGATTCTTCGCTGCCTTGCCGCCTGTCAAAGAAATGATATCTGTCTACTGAAATACATATGGAGGGCATGAAATATTTACCTAGATCATTTAACACATGTGCAAAAACATTAGTACCATTCACTGCCCTTGAGTCTTTCTCCTTATGTTCATACAATCTTAATCCTTCTGGCCCTAAAGTTTGCAGTAATTTTTCCTTTATCTTCTGTGAGAAAATTCTTCCTCAGTGTCCTCCTCTAGTGCTGATATATCATTAGGAAAGTATTATTTCCATTGCGGCCATTTCATTATGGATTCTCCAGGCTCTGATAAGAATAGTTGAAGAAGCGGTAATTTGTGAATGTATATGCACACAAGAAGAAGAACAAAAGTCAAAAAAGCTCACCAGAAACACCAAGGAGTCGGTGAGTAACCATTATTTGTTAGTGTTAAGCAAAAAACTATGTTTTGATCACTGCAGCCTAAAGTACACTCAATATGGTGCCTACGTTGGTTACGATATGTTACCTTTACAGCGTAAGTACAAATGCACGTAGGGTTATGAAGTGAGGTAGCCAACATGAGCAACAATAACTGTGGCATGCTCTTCGGACAAATCATGTGCTGCAATTGCTGTTAATTCCAGTACCCACAGGTATTTTCTGACAGCCTGAATTCCTGATTTCAGGCGATAGACAGAAAGTAAACCACTTACTTAGGTTGTAGCTCCTGCAGCTTCCAGGTTCAGAAAGGCGAACATTCAGCATATGTACAAGACACTCTAAAATATCAAGAACACATGTGGCATCAGGTAGCTGGGGTCAAACTTGTTGTCAAATCTTCAATGATCATTTGAAAGGTGATAAAAAAAATACCACTCCTTTATTGTAGGAAACTCCAGCAAATCTTTATGGTAGCCTTGACTCCAACCGTCCTTCCACAGAGCTCCTCAGCTCCTCAAATCATTTTACCTCATCATTTTAGAATCCTGTGACAAAAGAAAAACTACATACATTCCAATACCACAAACAATATCTCCTCAATTGTGTCCATGCTCTGCCATACTACTAGAGCTTCAGTCTCAGAGAGCACCGCCAGTGCCCTGGGTGGCCTCTTCACTTTCATTCCCAGTGACAGTCAGGCACTAATCAAATTATGTTTCTTTAGTGGTTTGGTTCTCCTTCTGTAAATAAGCATCATCAGAATGTGGCTGTAGCATCCTTGGAGCAGGAACCCAGACCCTGAAGTGGCACATCTGTGTTTTTTTCCATGCCCCTTGGTAGTGTTTGCACTTGGGTGTCAATGAGCCAGACCCAGGTCTGGAAACATCTACATTCGGAGATGGAAAGTCTATAAGCTTCTCTCAGGAATGGTTTCTGGTAAAACCAGGAGAAATCCTATAGCAGCCATAGAAAAATTATTCTTATCAGATATCTAAAGAAGTCAACATGTAAAGGTGCTATCTTCCACCAACGCCTCTCAATGAAAGCCCATGAGTGAGGAAAACTCTGGAACCATATGACAAATTAGAGATTCTGACCACCTTCTTATGTGAGGTCACAATAGGGGGAACTTTGGCCTGCTGCCATGAAGACCGGTGTCAACAGCAAGGCTGCACAAATCTGAGATAGATCCATGGGGCTGTAGTGTATGGGTAAATTCAATCTTGGACACAAATGTAAATGTTCATGGCAGTTAAACAGCTGGAGAGTGGACATTAATGTAATCTTTGAGTGAACGATTATTGTTTAACATTACTTAAAATCATTACAATCAATAAAACCCAAATGCTAAATATGGCAGGAAATCTAAAAAAAACTGTTAAAAACAGCATGTCACCAAACCCACCCATTCTAAAAGCAGCACCATTGCCTCATCCGTATCCACTCTGTAAGGCTCCATTCCACCTGAACTGGACAGTTGATTTTGTGTGCCTTTCTGCATCCTTCACTCCATGCAAGACATCACCACAACCCTCAAACAAAAATATACCTTCCACACATGACAGAGTCCCTTTAAGAAATGATCAACCTATCAATCCCCAAGTACCCGCATCAAATGTACACACACTTCCTACATATCCAATATGCCCCTTGCCCATGAAAAACCTTATAGAACTCACCACCCCACAACAACACACAGCACAAATCCTCAGCACCATATTACACCCAAACATTTTCAGAGGGTAAACCCTGAATTCGAAGACAAGAAATGAATTGGAGATGTACCATTATCCCAAACAACCGCACTCTACTCAAAGCCCTCCACTCAGCATATAGGTCCCTCTTCACCACTGCCAAAGTAACCATCTACAAAACTATCATAAAAATGCAGCCAGTAGAAGCCTTCCTTAAGGCTGTCAAGCATTGCCCCATTCCGCTTGCAGACCTTCCAATCCCTCAGTCAGTTGGCAAGTTAAATGCCAATAACTATCTTTATTGAAAAAACAAGAAAAGCAAAACCCACATCAACAACACAACAACACATCTTGCCTGCTTCAAATCTCACAAGTTCCTACTCCAAAGTGGCTAGCTTTCAACCTCATCTCACATGCTGTAGTCATCAATATCCCTAACTCAGTCGTCAGCCATTTGTGACCATGGCCCACTGCTATCATCAGTCATGAAATCTCAGAGAGGAAATACACTTATACTTATCATCAAAATCATCAATACCTTCCTCAGCCAAGGAATTTTCACAGATCCACTCAAGAAAGGATATGGTCTCCACTAGCAGAACGAAAGTGAGCTTAGATGACCTTGCAAACAACCTCTACATCGCCAAGCTGCCTTTCATCACGAAAATCATCAAGAAAGTAGCCCCCTCACACACATCAAGGTGCAGATTTACAAGAATACTATGCTTAAGGAATGCCAACCACCACCAACTACTGATCAACCCTAGAAACATGCTTGGGTTTCTTGGACACTTCCCTGCAATGGTGCACCTCTTACCTTGACAGGTAACTAAAGCTCCATGTCTTCTTTGGAATCCTTCAGAGATCCATCCTATTTTGCATCATCATGTACCCCCATGTGGAAGCCGGGATCTGTTGTCACAGACAACAATATCCAGATTCACTGATATGCCAGTGACACTCAAATTTACTTCAAAATCTATTAAACGGGTAAGATTCATTGGCACAACTCATACCTCGAGCAGTATGTCAGACATCTTCCTGAAGCTCAACCCTACAAAGACTGAATTCTTCTTGTTTGCTAAGAAACAAGCAAGTCCAGATCTCAACATGAATCAAGATGACTTTACCCCAGCTAACAGCTAATGGAAAGTCACTTGTTTTCACCTTCTTTACAGACCTTTGCTTCAGGGAACATGTCACCAAGAAAACAGAGATGGTTTGGTACCACCAATTTCACTTGACAAAAGATGAATCCATGCTCCTAAGGTCTCACTTGTACACTTGTACCTTCAGCTAAATGTTCTAGAACTGATAACACACAATCCTTGAGACATAAGTTTACCATTACGCATTTCTTTGGTGTTTATGTATTTGAATGTTATCTGAATACACTGACCCCTTCTCCCTACTAATGGGGCTAGCTCACACATTTCTACAAGTGATTGGCACATGCTCTGCCAGGTGAGTGTACTCTCTTCATTAAAAGCTACAATCCTGATACAGACTGCAGCAATATTGGAGAATTCTCTGACTGGTATAGAATCATCAGTTGGAGGATCTCAATTGCATCTGGCAGTGGGATAGTACAGTAGAGATAATTCTGCCAGATTGTTCACTGGAGCGGTTAATCCAAAGGAGGAATTAGCTCATCCACAGAAATGTGGAGGGTTTTTCATTACAACCTAAGTCTAATCCATGCCTTACAAACTCCTACAGCTAAAAGGTGGCCTCTCCTCATGGCTCTTGTGTTCAAATGATGCAAAACCTTTTCACAAATGTTTCAGTTCTTGGAAGAACGTATGCCCTCACTAGCTGGCCACATTCCCAGAGATTAGGTTGTTCGTCTTCAACCGCCCTTTAGACAAAGTCACACTTGAATCTGTGACTTCTGCCTGATGTAGTAGCTGATGCCTACGGTTGGCATCAGCTGGCTCGGCATCTCCTTATGCATGTGTAGCAGACTGCTAGTTGGGTGAGATTAGGCGAAGGATGGTAGTGCTCCTTCAATATGCTCCTTGGCTTTTGGCTTTTGGCTCAGGATCGTGATTGTGAAATTGCAAACAACAGCTGTTAATATCTTCTACAGAGCACATAAACCATAGTCTAAACATAGGGCAACAATATTGAATATTTTGCCTTGGTTGTTACATTTGCCTGTATCACCTAGCTATTATCTTTCTCTGAGCTACCACCTGACTGTTGTGTTTATTGCCACCTTATTTTGGCACAGACATGACTGACAAGGGTTAAGGAGCGTCTAGGGGTCGGCCCATTGACGCCTCCCTTTGTTAACATTATTGAGAGCCACTAGCTTAGGCAGACTTGAGCCTTAAACTTGATCACCTAAAATATCCACATTACCTGCATAGCTACACACACTCTCACTAATTGGTTTGGAGAGATGACATCCACCACTTTGTTCACTCTCACCTACCTGGGAACCTATATTATTTTTATGAATAATGTTTTAAATATTTGATTACCTCTTGATATGGTACTGCTACATCATACATTGCTGACAGACCGCTATGTAGGAGAGATAACACTGGCAGAGAACCCACAATGGGAAAATTCAATAGTGGACAAACAACATAGTTTAAAGAGGCATTGTACTCAAGGGCATCAACATTAAGCATGTACCAGTAATACATGGCTAAAAACAGAGAAATAGGTGTTGGAAATGGTAAATAAAATATTTATATTGGTTTTTCAGGTAAAACGCCATATGCAATAAATTAATGGTGAATAGCAATTAGTTAAAAAGGGTAGCGATAGCTTTTGGGACGTTAGAATGAATACGTTTAGGTCTTGGTTAAAACCTATGTTTCAGAAACTTAGATGTAAAGTCTTAAATGTACATTTAGATTAGGGTGACCCCCCGTCCGTAAATTTCACGACCTGCCCGTAATTTCGCCCTGCCGTCCGTTGTCCGTGATGAAAGGCTTGACAGACGGCATTTGTCCATAATTTTAGCCTTTCACCAAAAGGACAACAGACTGCAGGGCGAGATTACAGGCAGATCAGTTTCCCCAGCAGGAGTGTAAGGGAGGAAGTCTCCTGTGCTGTCAGGGAGGGAGGGGCAGACAGATAAGAAACAGACCTTCTTGCCAGGGTGTCTCCTTCCCTAAAGAAATGCAAATGTGCACAACTGGGTAATCTGCAAAGGGGTTTGAAAACCTGCCATTGACTTTAACCAAAGGAGTCACTTAAAGCTTTCTGATGGCAAATATATTTTCTTTTAGCGAGGTACTGTAATGGTGTTCCATGGTGAGCTGTGGAGTGTGTGGTTTTAATGGAGTGTTATAAAAAATGTTAGTACTAGCTATAAACTGTATATTATTCACATCTGTATTTGAGAAGCACTTTTTTTTATTTAACCAAAATGTAGTTGCACATTTTGTAGCAGCCTATATTATGCTGTAATTGTATTCATATAGCGCTTACTACCCTTGACGAGGCGTCAAAGGCATGTTTAAAATAAGGACTTACACATTCACAGTTCTTTCAGGGACCTCGGTACCACATAGTACTAACAAACATTGGGAAAGCCAATAAGTCTCGTCTACACAAGAGTTATTGGCTTTGCCAATGTGTTTTAGCCATGTTATACACTAGAGTGGCTGCTGTTCATGGTTAAAAGTTAGTGGCATAGTGGTGTGGAGTAGAGTGGCATAGGAGCAGTGGCATAGTGGTGCAGGGTACAGTGCAGTGGGGTACAGTGCAGTTGTTTAGAGTGCATTGGCGTAGAATGCAGTGGTTTAGAGTGAAGTGGCATGGAGTGGCGTGGGGCAGTGTAGAGAGGCCTACAGTGCAGTGGAATAGAGTGGCATGCAATAGAGTGGCAGAGTGCAGTAGTGTAGAGTGGTGCAGTGGCATAGAGTGCATTGTAGAGTGGTGCAGTGGCAGAGAGTGCAGTGGTGTAGAGTTGAGTAGTGTAGAGTGGTGTAGTGTAGAGTAGAGTGCTGTTGCTTAGAGTGGAGTGATGCAGAGTAGACTGACATAGAGTGCAGTGGCAGAGAATGCAGTAGTACAGAGTAGATTGGTGTACAGTACAGTGGCGGAGAGTGCAATGTTGCAGAGTAGAGTGTCAGCGCAGTGATGTGTAGTAGAGTGGGGTAGAGCGGCACAGAGAGCAGAGGTGTAGAGTACAGTGGTGCAGAGTAGAGGGCAGTGGAGTATAGTGCAATTGTTTAGAGTGCATTGGCGCAGAGTGCAGTGGCATAGAGTGGCTTGGGTAGAGTAGCATAGAGTGCAGTGGAGTAGAGTGGCATACAATAGAGTGGCAGAGAGTGCAGTAATGCAGAGTGGTGAAGTGTCATAGAGTGCAGAGTAGACTCGCGTGGCAGAGAGTGCAGTGGTGCAGAGTGGAGTATTGTAGAGTGGTGCAGTGGCACAGAGTGCAGTGGCATGGAGTGCAGTAGTACCGATTAGAGTGGTGTATAGTGCAGTGTTGCAGAGTAGAGTAGAGTGTCAGTGCAGTGGTGTAGTGGTACAGAGAACAGTGGCATAGAGAACAGTGATGCAGAGTAAAGGGCAGTGGCATACAGTGCAGTTGTTTAGAGTGCACTGGCGTAGAGTGCAGTGGCATAGAGTGGCATGGAGCAAAGTAGAGTGGCATAGAGTGCAGTAGAATAGAGTGTATTGGTGCAGAATGTAGTAGTACAGAGTAGAGTGGTGTAGAGTATAGTGGCGGCCACTGCAGTGTTGCAGAGTAGAGTGTCAGCATGCAGTGGCATAGAGTGCATTGAACTACAGTGCAGTGGTCAGAGTGGCGTAAAGTGCAGTGGCATAGAATAGTTTGTTTCAGAGTAGAGTGCAGTTGCATAGAGTGGAGAGGTGCAGGGTAGAGTGCAGTGGCACAGAATGCAGTGGTGTAAAGTAGATTGTTTCACAGTAGAGTGAAGTGGCTTAAAGATGAGAGGTGCACGGTAGCGTGGAGTTGCGTAGAGTGGCATAGAGTGTGATGGAATAGAGTAAAGTGTTAAAGAACGCCATGGCATAGAGTGCAAAGTAGATTGGAGTGATGTACAGTGTATTAATGTAGAGTGCAGGGGCATAGAGTTGAGTGTTACAAAGTAAAGTGCATTGGCATAGAGTGTATTAGCTTAGAGTGCAGTGGCGTGCAGTGTTGCAGGGTGGCGTAGAGTGGAGTTGTGCAGACTAGATTGGTGTTGCCTAGACTGGAGTGGTATAGTGTGCAGAGGCATAGAGTGCAGTGGTGTAGAGAGGCATAAAGTGCATTGGCATAGAGTAGAGTGGTACAGAGTAGAATAGAGAGGCATAGCGTGAAGTAGCATAGAGTGCAGTGGCATAATGTGGAGTGGTTCAGAATGGAGAAGAGTGCAATGCAGTGGCATAGAGTGGCGTAAAGTGGAGTGATAAAGAGTAGGGTGCAGTGGTGCGGAGTGGATTATGCATGGTGTGGTAACACACTGCCATTACAGACAACACATGTTTGATTGAAATGACCATTACATTTGCACAGACATACAGTTTTTCAAATCAAACTATACCGTGCACAGACGATGATGTGTGGAAATTGCATCACCTAATGCAATGATTTGTTTTAATCATATAAATGTATTTGGTTCCAGCACAGTTCAGAATTGACAAAAATGTGCTTTATTTGTACTCCTAATTCTGATATGTTCTGAAGTTTATTTAAATGTTGTCATGTGATAGAAAAAACTCTTTCCTAACCCCAGTATCCAGCAAGATTGTCGCATAAACCCTCTCACTTTGAAGTCAGAGAAAGAAAAGTCAACACCAAGTTCCCACCGAAGACAGAGCCTGACATTTGACTTTGTTCTTTGAATGCACATCAAATGTGATGAGATAATAACAAGATTTACAGGCCTGTTCACAGAAAGGGAGCACTCGGAAGGATACTGTAAATAAGGTTTGGGCAAGGGAAGGGACGAACTGAAGCTGCATAGCCTAAAACAAATAAAGCCAGCAAATTGAAAGCAACAAAATGTGAGCTAAAAACCACAAGGCCAATTGCTAGCAACGGGCGGAACGCATTCCCAAGGAAGCTCTATGAATGTACGTAAAGTGACAGTGGTGGTATACTCTGTGGGTAAAGTCCAGAATTTTAGTCCAGTCCATATGTAGCAGAGGTTTGGCCACATCAATCACCCAGGTAGTATGATGAGAAGACCTGGAATGGTTTCTATGTTGCAGACAAGGTCTGTACACCCATTCTATCAGTTTGCCACCAATTCCTATGGAGTTGAGCTTCTGGCCCACCTCTTGTAGGGTTAGTACTTGGTGGCAGACATGAAATAGGGTATTTGATGATTATTTAAGGTGGTTTTAAGGAGTTGACCGGGGTGAAGATGGTAGTCTGACACAAGGGTTTGGAAATTTAGTAGCTCGCTGTCCAGAAACAAATCCCCCAATTTTAAGACACCGTCAGCATGCTGATGATGGAGTTGCCCTGAGCACAGCCGTTCTGTGTGAGTGGGAAGGCTTAGAAAAGGTAGTGCAGGAGCACAGAGTTTCTTTGTGTCAGTGAGTTTACAGGTTTTAGCAAGGCAAGAGAAAGCTGTGCATGATCTACCCGGATGGTGATCCTTAGAATGGTCAGTAGAAAACAATGAGCAGTGCATTAAGCCGCCTTAAAAGTCTTTACTGATAAACCCCATCTCATGGGTGGGCAGAAAGCCAGTGAGCCACCCATTGGACCTGTGCAGCTGAATAACTTTTTAAGTCCAGAAGACCTAATCCACCTGCAGTCACGGGTAGCTTTACAGTGGAAAGAGCTACCCAACGGTGCCACAGCGACCAAATCAGATGTGTGGCATGTCTGAAGAAGGAATAAAGGGTGAGCAGGAGAAGGTTTGCAAAATAATACTAACTTTGGGGTTGCATACCATCTTCACTAGTGCCACGTGGCCCACTACAGAAAGCAGAAGAGAAGACCAAAAAGCAAACTGGGTTTGGAGAGACGATAATGCTCTGCCGAGATTTCCATCCTGCAAATCAGTGGGAGAATGGTAGATATTAATCACTAGGTATCAAAAGGTAACTGGTTCCCAGTTCAATCTAGGAACCAATTGTATATAAAGTGGAAAACAGTGCCATTTGTTAAAGAAACACTAATTACATTTTAACATTTTTACTTTTTGTTTGTGCAATTTACATCCAAAATATTTTGAAGATTCTATATTTACTTGACACTTAGGGATAACCCAGATCACTAGTTTGACTTTTGCTAAATTTCAAAACCATTTAAAGACATGGACAAAGCGGGCAATTGCCTTGCACAACCTTTCAAGGGGTCTGGCCCCTGCTCACCCTTCACAAGCATGAACAGCAGACCATTGCACCAGAAGAGTTTTCCAAGGTGGATGGGTGTTGCTTGTTTAACCACTTGACAGTGCCTCTTCGGTTTCTCTCCTGTGTGCAGAGACAACGCTGCAGGTACCCAATATCTTCTGATAGTCTTGGTGGACCCATCTTGTCTGATTTTAGGAATTGTCCCACCTTGTTCTTCTCTTCCTTATTTATCCATTTCTTAGCAACAACCCTTTGAATCACTTGCCGTGGATCTCCCATTTGATCTTGATTTCATCCTCCTCTTTTATTATCTTTGATTGGTAGTCCGGGCTCCCATTTCTGAGATAAATGTAGAGTCCAAGACATACACTCTAGTGCTGTTAGACTACAGACAAGTTGTGGGTACCTCACTTCCTGACATTAGGTGTGAGACTGTCGCCCACACCATCTGCCCTGCCTCATTAAATTTATTTTAGGTTGAAAGCCCGTGGGCGGTTGTGGTGAGTCAGAGATTTTTGTTCAATTTGTTTAAACTAGCATAAGGGTAATTACGTTAATGATTCCCAAACTGTTTGTCAGGGGTTTTAAAATGTTCAGAAACATAATCAAAATGTTGCTGTTTCTTTCTCTTCAAAAATGATTGGCTAGATTTGGCTAGGTGTGATGGCCTTGCTGCAGTACTGAAGGGCATTAATTTACTACTGAACAAGGACGTAATGTGACACCTGAATGTAGGATACCAGGAGGCAATCACAAAAAGACCATAATGAATAAATCGTGCTATGTTAAAAAAAGAATAAATAAATGCACTGACAACATAGTGAGGCATGGCCTCTCTTGTGTGTGTCTGTAAAACTGACATTTGTTCTTGAATTTTTGTCCTGAATTTTGACCCTTTGTCCTGAATTTTTTAGAGTCCTGTTCAGAATTTGCCTCAATGCCAGGTAGTCACCCTAATTTAGATGCAAGTCTTAAATCAACGGGAAGCACATGGCAAAACCAGCCAGTGGGTAATGCAAAATGGTGGGTCCCCCATGCAGAATGTGATGAGGGACCCTGGCGCCTCCCAGTTTACACAGATATTCCTTAGTATTGGAGTCAATAGGGGCCCCCTGAATGGCTACCGACCGCCACGCCACCTTGGAGGGGCCTGCTCGGGAAAGCACAGTGGCTTTAGCGAGCGTTCTTATTCAATGCCTTTGAATGCATTTGGCTTAGAACACTGTGGATTCCGACATACCTCTCCCCCTCTCCCCCCACCCCCACCCACCCACTGCATTGTGGGGGCCTCCGTTATACCCCTGTAATAAGGGGGCATAGCCTGTAAAGAAATCCTGCCTTTTCGACAGTCAGCACGACCAGTGAATCCAGGTCCGTGGCTACACATGCCCATTTTTGACCCACGACCATTGTATTATTCCTCATACAGCACTGTTCACGTTCCATGGTGCAGAAGAATTACCAGTGCAAGTAACCTTGCTGTTTCATGCTGCACTGTTGGTACCTTGATCAAATCATTAATAGACATTGTCAAACCATTCAACCAATCAATATTTTATTTGAGCTCACACTATTGTTATGTTATGTTATGTTATTGAGACTTATATAGCGCCAGCTACCTGGAGGCCTCGTAGCGCTGATCAGTTTGAAAAGTTTAGAACATACTGGAGGAATCTCAAAGTTCCCTGGAGAGGGGGAACTTAGAAGAATTTAGAATAGCCAGGTTTTAATGGCCTTCCTAAATTCTGTCTCCTGATTCATCATGCGAATATTCGTGGGTAGGGAGTTCCAAAGTCTGGCTCCCTGGTACTTCAGGGATCTTCCTCCCCATGATGTTCTCTTTACTTTGGGTACCACTACCAGGGCTTTAGAGGCCGATCTCAAAACTCTTGTGGGTGTATATAGTGAAATTAATGATTTTAGATAATGAGGATCCTTTTTATATAGAGCTCTGTGGAAGAAGCAAAGAGTCTTAAACTTTATCCTTTTTGCCACTGGAAGCCAGTGCAGTTCAATCAGAGCTTTTTTAGCTGATGTGGGCCTAGGCAGATTAAAGAGCAGACGTGCTGCAGCATTTTGTACCACCTGTAGTTTGTTAACCACATAACCTGGAGATCCCAAAAAGAGGCTGTTTCCATAATCTAATCTGGATAAAATCAGGGCTTGTACGGCCAATCTTTTGGCCAATGGCGGAAGCAGACCAATAATCTTCCTTAGTAGCTTAAGAATCCCAAAGCAGGTGGCTGACGTTCTCTTGGCTTGATGTTCCATGGTGAGTTTGGGATCCAACCAAACTCCCAAGGCTTTAATCTGATCTTTGGGGGTGGGTAAGTAATCTAAATGTATCACTGGTCCTATATTTTTAGCAGGGTTGGCCCTATTAACTTGTGACTACAAAGGAATACAACTCCGTTTCCCTTGTAAACTTAGAACTTCCGGAAATTAATACTGGCCTGCATATTATAAACACTGCATATTATTACCAAGATGTTAATGACTTGACTTAAAAACTGAAGGTGCAAGTGCTCACAAGAAAATGTGTTCAGTTTAACAGTGCTAATTATTTTTCAGCCAAGACCTGAGGGCATTGTTAAAGTGCTTCTGTCAAAATGTCCGCCATAAGGCAGTTGTTGCCTGTGCTGTCCTCTCTCCACACCGATTTGACGGTCACTGAACAAGTCTGCAGATTTAGCTAGTTAAAACTCTATGGCCCTCATTACAACCCTGGCGGTAAATCCCACTTACCGCTGTGCCGACGGCCACCTACATACGGTGACCACGGCAGAAATCTGCTACGGGTATTATGACCTACACTGAGAAATCCACCACTATACAGACACCCTCACAAGTCTCCACACCAAAGGTCAGTGATAAACTGGTCATAGCAAAACCCACACCATTACACCAACAGGAATACGCCCACAGTATCACGACCCACGAATCAATGAGGCGGTCTTTCAACCACGGTAAACCATTGGCGGTACACATCGCCGCGCTCAAAATACACACATTTACAAAACACAACCACATTGGAAATTTCAAAATACACACACCTGGCACACATACACACACCACACCCATACACTCACACCACTATAAAACACACACCCACATTACCCACAACCCCTTACGTGCAACAATTTTGAAGAAGCAGAGAGAGAGAAAAGCAAAGACCACACCATCATCCAAAGGCACAGAACACCATCCCACACACACCATCCACGCACCTCACACCACACACCCCAACACATCACCCCACACATCACATCACCCATCACCTCACACATCACTCACACCACATCATGGCACCTCAAAGACACCCCAGGTTTTCTGAGGAGAGCTCAGGGTCATGGTGGAGGAAATCATCCGGGTAGAACCACAGCTATTCGGATCACAGGTGCAGCAGACCTCTATTGCAAGGAAGATGGAGCTATGGTGGAGAATTGTGGACAGGATCAACGCAGTGGGACAGCATCCAAGAACAAGGGATGACATCAGGAAGAGGTGGAATGACCTACGGGGGAAGGTACTTTCCGTGGTATCAAGACACCAGGTAGCCGTACAGAGGACTGGCGGTGGACCCCCACCTCCTCCCCCACAACTAACAACATGGTAGGAGCAAGTCTTGGCGATCATGCATCCTGAGGGCCCTGCAGGAGTAGCAGTAGGACAGGACGCTGGTAAGGCAAATCTTTACTACTATATCCCCCCCACCCTACCTGCATGCCATCACATACTCCCACCCTCACCCTCACTCCCATGACTTCACCACCTCCCACACACCCCACCCTCACAACCCACCACTCCCACAACCAAGCCCTGCATGCAACAACAATGCATGGACACCCATCACAGACATGCATGGACACCCATCACCAAAGCATGTCCAATAGAGAGACTCACCCAGGGCACAAAATCACCACTCCCACAAGGGCCAAGGCAGTAATACAGGGAAACACATCCATTGCACAAGATGGCACACACAGATAAAATAACAATGCATTTACATCCTAACAGGACCCCTACCCAATGTCACCGGATAGGAGGTGCCAGCCATATCCAGTCCCCCCACAGAAGAGGCCCACAGTGATGACAGCATCTCTGCACGCCTGGATCAAGATGACCAGCCTGGCCCATCAGGGACCTCTGGACAGTCGGTGACCCTGCCACAGTCCCAAACCACCACAGAACCTCCCCCCTCAGGAAACACCACCACAGCACCCACCCAGCGGGCCCATGCCACTGTCCCCAGGACACGTCAATTAGCAGTGTGTCCACCACTACAGGGACCCCAAGCAACCCCACTAACCCAGGACGATCAGGGACCTGGGGTCAGTGGCAGGGGGCACACGGTTCAGGGGACAGATGCACAGGACAACAGGGAAGCTGGGAGGACTGCTGTGGACAGTGGGAGGACAGGCCCAGGGAACCGACCCTCCACGAGGCACTCTCCAACATCATGGGAGCATACCACCATTCCCAGGAGACCATGAGCACGGTACTGGCCAAGTTTCAGGAGATCCAGTGGCTGAAGGAGGGACAATACATGGGGATCAGGGAGGACCTCACCAACATATAAACCATCCTGGTCACCATAGCAGGCTGCTGGCTGACATAGGCAAGACCACGAGGGAGGCAGTGGCACAACAAAGGGCCCCTGACACTAGCCAAATGGAGGAACAGCCCTCCACCTCCGCCTGCGCTAGTGGACAGGAGGCCCGCCACAGGACCAACAGGCCACCAGCACCCCACCCCCTGCAGCAGGAGAAACACCCCCGCAAACGGTCCCTGCAATCCAGGCAGAAGACAGAGAACATTGCCAAGACCCCTCCTGATTGTCACCCTCTGTCCCACTATGTCATCCTGTCCAAACAAACTGAACTGCCAATACTCCCCTTCCTATGCCCCATTGGACAATGCACCTGTGATACCAAAAGACTGGACTCTACTATGGACCTTCCTCCACCATCACCCCAGCCCCTTGCACATACCCCAATACTCATTAGCCCCTAAATAAACACTCTTTAAGCACAAACCAATCTGGAGTCAGTCTGATCTTTCACAAATGTATGATGACAACATTAGTAACAAATAGCAATGTAAATGTTCATTTGCTCATACCAATATATGACAGTTGTTGGGCAGCAGTACATATAGCAGAAGGCAGATTGGGGTACCCACATCTGAAAAATGGAAATCCAAAGAGAACTGTCAGTGTCCATAGACAGAGGTGAAGAGGCTGACTAATACAATGTCCTACAGTATTCTGAAATGTGAGGAGGAGTTACAGTCTCTTACCTGTGTGTCACTGGAAGTACTGCATGATGATGTTTGTTCGGTTGTCAACATCTTCTTCCTCTGCCTCCTCTTCCTCACTGTCCACAGGCTCCACCGCTGCCACAATACCATCACCATGCTCATCCTCCTGCAGAAAAGGCACCTGCCGTCACCATGCCATGTTGTGCAACATGCAGCATGCCACGATTATCTGGCACACCTTCTTCGGTGAGTAGCATAGGGAGACACCTGTTAGATGGAGGCACCGGAATCTGGCCTTCAGGAGGCTGAACGTCCTCTCAGTAATACGCCTAGTTCGCCCATGTGCCACATTGTAGTGGTCCTCTGCCCTTACCCTGGCATTCCTCACTGGGGTCAGTAGCCATGACAGGTTGGGGTAACCAGATTTACCTGCAAATGTCGAGGGATAACTGTTAGACACACACTAACCCTACATGAGAGATGTACTGGTCCGCCAAACACACCATCTACACATTCATCGAATGGTAGCTTTTTCTATTTCTGTACACTTGTTCATTTCTGCAGGGGGGGAGGACAAATGCCACATGTGTACCATCAATGGCACCAATGATGTTGGGGATATGTCCCAGGGCATAAACATCAGCCTTCACTGTGGGCAAATCCTACACCTGGGGAAACACGATGTAGCTACGCATGTGTTTCAGCAGGGCATACAACACTCTGGTCAACATGTTAGAAAACATTGGCTGAGACATCCCTGCTGCCTGGAAAAGCTGGCAGACTGGTGCCTTGTTACAGGGTGGGCGGTACACTGTCTTCGGCATGTCTGTTGGCGGTTACCGCCGCAGTGTTTGTTGCTAACGCCATGGCAGTCGGAGTGTTAAAGAGGCTGTCTGTGTTGGCGGTTTCTGCCATTGTCGTGATCCCATTTTTTTACCACCAGCCTGTTGGTGGTATTACCGCCATTTTAACACCGATGGCCAGGGTTGTAATGAGGGCCTATGTTAGTTAGCTAAGGTGTGCATATTAAATGCATGGAAAAGTATGTTTTTTGATGTTTTATGTTGGCAATAGAATCTAATCTTTTCCACGCCCATGCTATTGTATTCTTCAATTGCTCAGTTTGATCATCCCAAAAAATAGAATCTTACAATTGCCTATTAATTTGGTAGACTTTTGTTTTGTACAAATATATCTAGTCCTATGAAGGACGTTGATGAGCAGTGTTCATATCCATGGAGAAATAGGTTAGGAGCAAAGCATTTCATTAATCCCTTTAGGGTAAATTCTTGCACTATCGGCCTCTATGAGCACCCAGGTTACTCAGCTTACTGTTGAGTGTGAGGCCTAATACTCCCCTACCTCCTTAAGGTAACGGCCTACAGTCAGTCCCACCAACTTACTTGTTGCTTCCAATTTTATAGTCACTTGTCTCATGAGCTGCATAGACTTACACAGTTTAACTCGGGGAATTTGTGCATTGGACACTTCATCCAATATTCAAATGTTCAGGTTTCTATCTCTGATCACCGTCCCAAGCATTCATCAGCCATGCTGTTCGTAGTCTCTTTTAACAGAGAAGAGGGATTGGCAGGTATGTATTGCATATTCACAGAGTGTGTGCACACTGTTGTTTATTGGTGCTAAAGAGCAAACATAATCGTATAAAACTACATAAAGATCAAAAACCTAAAGAGAATTAAAACTGGAACCTTACCAAATAAAAAGCCACATTTTCAACATTTTCTAAAAACTTTGAAATTAGATTCTAAGCAGAAATACAAGGGCATTATATTTAATAGCTTTGATACTGCTATGTGAAAACGATCTGTCGCAATACGCTACCAAATTTGATTTGAGAACTTTGAATCTTGGGTAGTAGAGAAAGCAAGTGATGCCAAAAAATATATAATCTTCATTGTGGCTGATGCATTTGTTGGTGAAGTGATTATTGGCTCTTGATGACTTGTCCCACTTGAACTTTTTGTTAGACCCTCTTGAATGGATGCCATTAGTTCTGTTTTCAGTTATGGTTCTCATATTGTATTACTTATCAGTCTTTTAGTTATCAACCATTCAACTTTTCCCTTGCTAGGTTTGTGCTTTACAAATAGTATTAAATACATACCTAAAGCACCAAAGAACAGAAGAGACAAGTGCTAGTCTGCAGTGTTGTACCATGATCATCAGCTTCCACTATCCCACCCAACCTGAAGGTCCACTGGGAAGTTGGTCAAATTGATAATAGGTTACCTAGATTTCCTGTGACCCTATGCCAGGCCTAATCTAAAATCCAAACTTGCTGAGAAAAATTCTGCTTACAACTGCCATGGTGCAGGGAAAATTCTGCAAACGTCCATATAAGGGCTGGTCACATTTTCCATCCTGGCTGGGTTTGATTAGGTAACAAATTATACTACAAAACACAAAAAAACTTTGTACAGATGATGGTGAACTTAATGCAGTAAATGTTGCAGACTTCACTAAGTGCAAAAACTGGAAATTTTGCTGGCTTAAAAAATACACCCAAACACCTCGATATCTCCTACAGACACTGCCCCAACTCATGGTCTGTGGTCTGATATATCAATCCCGTGAGATATTCAATGAAAGCAAGTGATAGATATCTCTTAACTGCAGTCACATTGCCCTCTCTGTTACTGCAGAACCCCTGGCTACCTCCACTGTATCTTGTCTCTCCTACATCTCTCCCCAGTTGCTATGCCACAGGCCTCAGTAAAATAAAGGTCCATTTGGAGCAAGAAACGCATGATGCGCCGCACACCACCTGCTGCCTGCCATACTTGTTGGTGAGCGATAGAAGGCATGACACAGGACTAGCTTTATGGTAAGCCTCCTTGAGCATGTAAGCCTCCTTGAGCATGTGAATCAAACTCTTTTCTGCTTAAAAAAACATTCTGAGGCAAAAGTAAATCACCTCATGGAAAGTCAGCACTCTTGCAAAAGGGGTAAACAATGCACCTGTGACCTCATAAATTAAGAAAATACATCCCTCAAGTCTAGAAGCAAGAAGGTCAGGATGCAGGGGAACTGATGTTAAAATTGTTACCAAGGGCAAATGTATTTTATGAAGGCTAGTAGACTGAGACAGATCTGCTTGAAAATGAAAAATCCTGTCACGGGAATCAAGGTGGCGGAGCAGGGCTAGCTGCAGAAAAGATACAGAGTGCCCCCGGGCTGCAGTCTTTTCAACTCCCTTTGAGTGTGGGAGCACGTCTCACCTAACTATCTGTAACCGGGAACCTTGGATGACTTTCCACTCCTAATGTAGCAGTGTGGAAAGTGGTGGGGGCTACTGAAGTTGTGAGGCAACAGCATTGATTACCTTTGGAGGCAGCACATTCTGGTTGGCTGATTTCAGGACCCTAGCAGAACCCACCACTTCCCTCAAGGATGGGTGACTACACTTAATGGGTAACCTGTGCTCACCCTTGGGTAGCTTGCCACAGAAGAGTCAGGCTTATCACAGAGGCAATGTGTAAAGCAAAGACACAGCACTTCCCTGTCACAACCATGCTGCATGGCACAAAGGAGACTTCACACGCAGAGAATGTATAAAAAGATTATATTAAACACAAACCTTGTCAACACAGTGCGTTTATTATGTAACTCTGGGCCTATGCTGTATGTACAAATGAGGAAAACTGTACATTACCTCCCAGCACCCACATAAGGTGCCAACACTGTCAGCACAAGACCCACCCTAGAATTCCCCACAATCAGTGTAACACATAAATTCAGGTTGCACCCTAGTTCCCAATATTAGCAGCAAAACATACATTTATGGGTTACAACACTTTGCTTAGCACTGCAGCTGAAGCCACACTAGTAAGATGTGATGCCAGCTGTAAGAACTCCTTGACAGGATAAACGTTGACCAGCAGCACCACGGTACTGCCTTTGCATTCGCCCACCCTCACTCCCTCACATTCACTCTGCCCCACTGTGCAGTGCCACAGGTATCAGCCGATGCGTGCACGCACTCACTCATATACACTCATACCCGCACCCTAATGCAGTGCCCTGATAGCCGGATAGTGGATGCCACTGTGTTTGCAAGCACTCTGGGACCCTAGCCGCCCCTCATCCACCAACTAACTTCAACTAGCCCGCTCCTCTATGAACCAAAGATTGCATCAACCTTTCCCTGGTTACTGAGATGCTCGCGGCTAGTCACGAGTCTCAAGGTTCCAGGGTCAAGGTGGGAGAAAGGAAAAACAACAGCCGGTAAACAATTAAGTAAGAGACGTTTGGGCTCACCACAGGGGGTTCACTCAGAGGTCACCCAGCCAGACAGTTTAATGTTACCAAATAGTTGCCAATTTCAGCACCTTCGTAACAGAGAGGCGCCGTCAGGGCTTGTTGAGGTGTGTCGCCCTAAACACTTCCACTTACACATGAAAAGTTACTAGGCTGCACCTCCTGTATGAGGAGGTGCCGCGTCTGGGTCACGAAAACTCAAGTGACCCGAGATGGTTACAAATCTATGTGAAAAGTGCTCAGCGCTGTGCCTCCTCAAAAAGGAGGCACACTGTCAGGGGTCCGATGATCTGAGTCACCCTGACCATACGTTCACTCACAAGCCAATTCCCAATGTGGTACTTCCTCAGAAAGAGGCACTAGTCTGGTGTGTGATTACTTACTAGTCTGATGTGTGATTACTTGAACCACACCAGACAATCGCAGACTCGCCAAAACATATAATGTAAATCCTGCACCTGTCTGGAAGGCATAGCGTCTAGCACATGAGGACTTGAGTCATACTAGTCCCTCCGGTCGCACTCAAAACTTGCGGGCAGATTTAAGGAAAGTGGCACTGCACCCAGTGCAGCGCCACTTTCCTTGCTCCCCTTAGCGCTCCCCTACTGCCAACATGTGTGCGCTGTATCTAAGATACGGCACACTGTAGGCGGGGCAATAGCATCACATTTTTCAATGTTAGTGCAAAAATGTTGCCGCTAACCCTGAACAGTACATAGGGGCCCATTGTAAACAATGGTGTGCCCCCTTTTAATGCCTGCTCTGAGCAGCCGTTAAAAGTGCAGAAAACAATGACGCAAAGAAATCTTCTTTGCGCTATTTTTTTGGCCCCCCTTTGCATACATTATGCCCGATGCAGGCATATTATAGCACAAAGGGTTACAAAGTGGTGCAATGCATGTAGTGCGCAACTTTGTAAATCTGGCGTGGGGAAAAGGCCACCTTAACATAAAAAAAATTAAGCTAAGGTGGCGCTAAAGTGGTGATATGCCCTCTTAAATCAGGGCCTTGGTTTCCGTACCTCTCTGGGATGAGGTATACTGTCTAGAGATCAGTGACTTTAGTCCTACCAGACTCCCCGGTCACACACTTTGACACAAGTTCAGCTGTGCCATACGAGGACAAGTGCAGCACAGCTCAGGGTGAACCCTCACCTTCAAGAGTAGGTCACCACACACAATGAGCATGCAGCCAAGGCTCACACGAGAAAATGCAACACACTCAACAATAGCGGGCCCGCAGTGTCTTGCACAGGGTGATCCTTTTCACACCAACAAGATGTTTCATTGTGCAGTGATCCCATGATGAAGGGCCACTTACCTAAAGTTCGGGCAATCCTTGGCAAGCTCCACACCAGGCAATTCTGGTCTCCATACACAATACTTAGGCCATGCTCATGCCTCTGCTGCCAGGTGAAATCTAGCATATGATGTAGACGCAGCAGAGGCCACCACTCTCCAGATCTTACCGGTTGTCAATGTAAGTCCCTCTCAGGAGGTCTTTGATGTCTCTGAGACCTTCTCCGAGAATAGGGGGCAAGCCAACGTGCCCTTGGACAGTTACTCTTTGGGATACTACACAGTAGCTGGGAATCAGCCCCAGGCCAGTCTCTAAGCAGGAAAAGGAGTACTGATCCCCTCCTCAGACAGTTATCCTCCTGGGCACAAGATATTTCTCTGGCAGTGTGCCCACGTGGCCCAGCTGCATCGGTCCCACGTTGCCATAGGTTACTTTGCCTTGCAGACGTTGAGTACCCATAGTCATACTAGATGGTTCCTTTGAAGTTGGGATTGGTTCAAAGGGTTGTCCTTTGAACTACAGATGTCTTCCTCAAATTTTCTCTGTCTGCCTTGGGGCTCTGGAATTTAAATCTTTATCTCTATTGGGGCCATGCCCTGGCTTTGAGAGGCCAAGTGTCAAAAACCTTTCCCTCCAAACTATCTATCCAGGCCCCAAATAGCAGGGATCAGTAGTTCTGGATCCCCGAGTTTTACAGTGGTCATTTGGGGAATGCACAGAAGTGCTTTTCCCCCATGACCCGTGGAATGAAGCCTAATTTGCAGGACAGCAGAACTATTTCAGAACCTAGAAATGCCCACTTCCTAGAAGTAGCATTTCTAGGGCTTCGATGACAAAGCCACCTTCACCATCCGAAGGGGTTTGTGATTCTGAATCCAACGATACTAAACATCTTGAGGCTGCTCCCTTGCAATCCACTATTGCAGTCAGACTTACTAAGACTCCTACTCCCTTGTTACCTTATGGGCAGAGCAGCTCTCATAGGTAGTGCAAACACGCATGGGCATTTTGCACTCCCTGGGGCACGTATACCTGGCGCACACTTATGCCTGCTGGGCATGTGGGACACCTTCGTTAAAGCTACCACCAAGGTGCAAGTGCGCCAATTCTGGCCTGCTCTATCAGGCTCAGTTCCTATCTTAAAATACCCATGCGCAAAAGTGCACACCCTGGTAAGTGATGCCAGGTCCAGTACCTATATAGGAAAACCACCAGAGTGCAATTGCACACCCAGGCGAGTTTCACTTCCAGGTGGATAGAAAGATGGGGCTGGCACTTTAACACTGTGCTTCCAGTGGGGAAGTACCTAGGGCTGGTAGGATCTGTGTGAGATCCAGCAAAACATCCTGGAAAAAAGCAAAACATTTGGGGAAACCACTACGACCATGTGTCAGGTCTAACTTCAAGTCTTGTGAGAGGTGTCTCCTCCCTCTCAGAAGAGAACAGTCCACAGCCACAGGACACGTTGTACTGGGTGCAGTGCTTTAAATGGGCTGGTACTCACAGGCACTGAGCAACGGCACTTCTTATTTTTACCGCTGTGAGTACCAGCACCTCTACTGTCAAAGAGAGTATCGATACTCATGAAAGGTAGAGGCTCATTGCTGGCTTGGCTGCATTCATGGTATAGGGGTTCTGCAATTTTGATTTAGGGCCAATTCCCATCAGGTCTTTACACCACATGCCATTAACATACATAGAGGTAAAAGGCCTTACCCATTTTACCTTGTTAAGAGAGGCTGGCCCCTAAAAGGCACCCCTATCACACCTTATTTACAGTGTGCAGCTACATCCATGTCTGGCCTCTTCAGGTGTTTTGGTCCACCCTTGCTGGGTATTTCAAATTCAGTAACCAGAAAAGCGAACTATGGGCACTTTCAGTTAATTTAGTACCTCAACTCACAATTATATCTGTTATACTGCAACTTCATAACAATCACTAATATGATTATTACATCCGGCTAACTGTGAAAAGCCTTTCTGTCTTGTTATGGGGATACATATGCCTCTACATAAGGTGCAATTAAATCTACTTCTCTTTGGAGCTGGAAAACACTTTATAAGATGTATGGTCAACTCCCTACACACAATGTTAGTGTATTAGTGTCCCTTATCTCAATATACAGTGCTGGTCCGGTCCATCTAAATAGCAAGTGGTAGGCAAGATCACTCAGCGTTGTGGCATGGGCACAAAAATTGGGCCTAGTATCACAAAGCGCACACTAAATATGACACAGTGCTTTCCCAATATATAGCAATGGCATAAATTCACATACTGTCCTGTCAATGCCCAATATACCACAGTATGGTGATGACATAACACTGGCCTACAACACTGTCCAGGTCCAGTCGCGGCTCGCTGCGCTCTGAATTAGTGGGCGGGTGCAGCGCGGGGGGAGCAGTGGTGTGAGTGATGAGGGTGAGGGGAACATTTAATTAAAAAAAATTATCTGCTTCATTGCAGCCACGCCGCTACTCTTTCCCTCATCACTCTAGGCACGGCCTCCCAGCCTGCCCTGCAGCCAATCCTGTCGGTGCTCAGAACAGCGTTAGGTTTGGCTGGGAGTGCCCAGCCAGGGTGCTCCCGGGCAGACTGGGAGCCTGTGCCTGCTCTCTCCAGCCCGGCATCACAGTGCCGGGCTGGAGAAAGCATAGTGCACATGTGTGTTTGGCCAGCCCGAGACAGCTGGTCAAACATACATGCACACTGAGGGGAGTGCACGGTGCACTCCCCTCATCTCAGTCATCCCCCATGACCCCGACCCTTTCACAACAAAAGGAAAATAAACATAGTTTATTATCCTTTTGTTGTAAAAGGTTTGAAGCGGCTGCTGCTGGTGGGGGGTGGAAGGCGACGCTCCTTCGCCATAGCAGAGGAGCCACTCATGACCAGATCTAATATCACACATAGAGAATGCCAGGGTGCACCATGTAAATTCTGTGAAACTTATTCCAAGGATCCTTTGCCATGGTCTGGTGTGGCCAGCCCATATAAAATGCAATGGACCTCATGAATATGCCCCTTTACGTGCAAGAGGAAATGAGGATGAGCCCTTAAAATGAGGACCACTTGAAAACTGTGGTGCTGAAGGTGGAGAGCCCAGGACTGCACAGGTATGAATTGGTGTTACCTGGTTAAACAGAAAAAATTGAGAAAGCAGTGATGGGTTGACTGTGGGTTGAAACTGCTTTGCAGGAGCTGCACCCTCAGTCTTCTGCTATGGCGTGGAAGATAGGTAAAAGGACAATGACAGCTTACATTACAGACCATACTGCATAAATGTCAACATATTAGGAAGATCTAATAGTTTTAGAGACCTATACATTGCAAGAACTGTATTTTCTTCTAAGCATTTATCAGAATGAGACAGTTAAAATACAATTTTAACTTCCCCGTCACCATCATGAGGTTGTGCATGCTTGTCATTAAGAACTAAGGGGCATATTTAAGAAAAGTGTTGCTGCACCCAGTGCAGTGCCCACTTACCTTGCACTCTTTAGTGCCCCCATACAGCCACCATGTGTGCGCCATATTTAAAATAAGGCACACCATGGAGCAGGGTAGGGGGCAAAACCGTAATTTTTTTTTTTTTTACTCTATTGATGTACTCTGCAGGAGTAGTGCCAAAATATTGGAGCTACTCCTGCAAAGTACCTAGGGGCCCACTGTATGCAATGGCATGCCCCCTTTTAATGCCTGCTCTGAGCATGAATTAAAAGTGCCGAAGAAAATGACACAAGGAAATCTGTGAGGTTTCCTTGCGCCATTTTTTTTGCCCCCCCCCCTAACAAGGGAACACCCCCTTTGCATACATTGTGCCTGGCACAGGCATAATGTAGCACAAAGGGTTACAAAGTGGCACAATGCATGCATTGCGTCACTCTGTAAATATGGCACAGCGTTTTTGGCCTTCTAACACCACATTAGCATCACAAAATGCCACTAATGTGGCTTTAGAATGGTGCTAGGTGCTTTTAAATATGCCCCTAAGTGCTGCTCTTCATGAGCTCACCCTCATCTTTTCATTATCTGTCCTCTGTGGGGACAAAGCACTGAGCAAAGATCTAAAGTGACTGAGCCACAATTAGATAGGGCTGAGCTAAGATCCCACATCACTGGCACAAGATTGAACATCAATAGTTCAGTATTAGTACTGGCCTAAATCACAGCAATGTCTCAAGATTAGATAAGGATGGCTTAAAAACAAACTGTTTTGAGCCATATTCACCTACTACTAACCTAGGACAGCACACCTTTGGTTAAGATCACACTGTGTTGAGCCAATTTCACACACTGTTGGGCTAAACTACTCACTGGGCACTGATCATACAATACTGGATCAACATAACACAGAACTAAGCCAAGATCACATACTAATGGGTAGAATTCATCATCAAGATCCTTGTGACCATTATGCACAGTATTGAAACTCTTGAGGCATGGAGATGATCATTCATCCTAAACATTTCCTTTAAATGTAATGAACTGAATGCATATTTCTGAGGGCCATGGCATCATACTAGCTGTTAATTACTACATATGTCTTGTGCCACATGTGTGGAGGGAATCTGCACACATGGGGAGTTTAAGACTACTATCAAGGGCGATGCAAGGCCAATATGAATATTTGATAGAAGTGCCTCATGTATTATCATGTCTCGCCCTTAGCCCCGCCCCTAGCCCTGCCCATCAGCCACACCAATAACTCACTTTAATGGGCACCTGCACTTTTTCCCCATTTAAACCAATGACTGGGACCGTCAACACTGTGCTGTTGGAGGCGGGGGAAGCCAGTCTTTCTTATCCTCGCCACGACCTGGAAAGTTTGGATTCATCAGGTACCATCCCGGTTTGGAACCTCTGTGAAAATGTAGCTTTGTTTAAAGAAGGGGGAGTCTTTGGTTTGGGTGGTGAGTGTTCAAAGCCAGGCTATATTTTTATATTCATTACTCACTGTGGAGCAAAGATCCTACCTAGGATGGCTGCACAAAGGGGTGTTTGGTTGCTAGGAGAAAGGTTTCAGCAAAACAGAGAAGGCTGAGAAGGAGGAGTGAGCTGATATTTCCAGTGAGTTCAGGGAGACAGTGGTTTTGGCTCTGTTGGTACCCCAGTTGGAGAATACCAAGCCAGAGGAAGGCAGCAGGCGCACTGCGTAAATGACGAATTGGTACACAGCACTGGAGCATCCCTGTCTTCTCAAGCACCAGTGGCAGTTCCTTTTGTTGCCCATTAAGACAACTATTGATCAGTTTATACATCCCAACAGCTCCACATAGGTAGCAGATCCATGAAGGATTGAGAACCAGAACACGTCCAATCAGTCTAATCAATCTAATGGCATTGGTGCCACTGGTATAGAGGTCATAAACTCACTGTATTGATACATGTGCCTAAAGCTACAACTGTGCTTAAAGCTGTATCAAAAGAGACTGTAGCTAGTAAAAAGCTGTCAGACAACAAGGTTCCAAAGATCAATGTGAAAGGGGTGGGAGTTTTGCTGATGAGGGCAGTTCTGGTAATGGCCCCTATTTGGTAGCAGGGTAGTCGATTAGCCCCACCTCAGTGGATATGGAGGGGTGAAAGGGACAAACTACACAAGCAAGGTGGAGATTTCCTTAAAGAAAATAGGGGCAGGACACAATCATCGGAATAAGGCAGAAGTTTTGCCCTAACCCACTAGAAACTGTTGAGGCTTTTTACTTGCTTTCTGAGGCTGGCAGTCTGTCTGATGGTGAGGATTTAGAGCTCGTATCAGATGTTGACATTGCAGTGAATTCTAGGGAATCACTGCTTTGCAGTGCAGATAGCATGAGTGGCAGGGCTGTTGCTGGTACCGATTGAAAGTAATGGTGATTGAGCCTGTGCCAATAATGCATCTCAAGTTTTTTATCCATGGAGACCTGGATCCTGCTCTATCCAAGGAGAAGAAGGAAATGTTATGGGATACTAAAGGTCTATAGCTTACACCAACAAATCCTCCTCTCCCTACCCCCGAAACCGAAACTCATGCTTCAGCCGGCCTCAGGGGCAATGCTGGGTCTAGCTCATTGGATTGGCAATGGTCAGAATAGATCCTCTGATGACCAAAATAGATCACCAGAAGAATGTTAGTGTTGGCAGCATTGCTGATTCTACTTCTGCCCATAAACGATCAGCTATATATGATCTTTTACAGCTGCACTGGGAGGAGTATAGGAAGGATTTCCTCACTCTGAGGATGGCACATTTGAAGACACAGGTGGTGTTGAGAAAGTTATCCAGAAACAGGACATTAGCAATACCCACCTGGGGGATCTGGAGAAATGCCAGGTTCGCCTCCAGGTGCCTGTTAGAAGGACTGAAACTGCTTTCCAAAAACATGAAGGTCAGCTAGAAGGGCCCACTTCTAAATTGGAAGATCTAGAAAATAGATCCTGAAGAAACAGTCTCCAATTTATGGGGATACCTGAGGGCAGCGAGGGAAACAACCCAAGAGGTTATATTGTTCATCTCTCCAGAGAGGCCTTTCCAACAATTTGTGACTGGGAGTGTTGTGTGTGTGTGGGGGGGTGTGCATGTATGTGTGTGCATGAATGCGGGTGTGTGTTGAGTGTTGATTGCGTCTGTGCATGTACGGACATGTGATTGCATGTATGTTGTTAAATGTGAATGCGTGTCTGTGTGTATGTTTGGAAGTGTTTTCGGATGTGTCTGAGATTGGTTGTATGCATGCGTGTATGTATGTGTGAATGAGTGTGTGTATGTGTGTGTGTGAAGTTGGGGCGTGGATGTAGAGGGGGTGCAGGGGTTGGAGAGGTAGGGGTTTGAGGGGGTATCTGGAGAGGTAGTGGGAGTGGGACCCCATCAGTGACAGGAAAGGAATTTCCTGTCACTGATATGGCCTACCACCATGGTTTTCGCGGCGTTCGGATCGCCACGAAAACCATGGCGGTAGGCGGGGTCATAATCCCGCAGGCAGCACAATGGTGGCCGCCGGGCTTGAGATGTATATCTCCAGCCCCGGCGGCTGTACCGCCGTGGCGGTCGGAGTGGTACATTGGTGGGTTGGCTTCAGCCAAATCGCCAATGCTGGTCCTTGATCACCGGTCAGAGCTTGTGGAGTGGAATTCGTTGTTCGGTCAGATTTTTGTCATGAGCCAATTGTCCACCGATGGCAGCTCTTCAAACAAATTCCGGGGCTTCAGAAAATTGGGGCAGCAATCTTGCTGATGGAGCTTGCTAATCTGGGAACTAATTATGTAGATCATATGTATTTCTGTTAAGATGCAACTAAAGTTGTTGAACTGATAAAGAAATGTCAGTTTGCAAAACAACCTGATCCAAATCAGGAAATCCCACCACGATCTAAGGACTAATTCTTATATCCATGCTCTATCTGGAATATTCTCTTTATCTCTAGCTCTTTAGCTATCTTTGGCTCTTTAGCTTTGCTAAGTAGATTTTTTTTGTCTCTCACTGGCAAGGAGTAGTCACTGTAATTGCTCCGGGTGATTTTATCTTTTTTTTTTTTTCCATTTTGTTTGGGTTTTATTCTCTTTTGTCTCACACCCACGGCATTGAATGATGCAGCCGAGAGAGGGGGGAGGGGAGAGCTTGGGGGTCTATCTGTTCACAAGCATTAGTGTATAAGGCATAGGTAGGGTGATGGCCCTGAGGCTGAGCATAGAAGTTGGGAGAAGGGATAGCTTTGGGTAGGGTGATACAAGGATGGGTTTGAGGGGCATGGATTAGAGCATGTAGCTTCAAGTAGTTGCTGTTTGAATCACAAAGGTGTGGAAGGATATTGGGGAAAAATGGAGGGAAAGTTGGAAGGTGTGCTCTGGATGAATGGCAGGACGGGAATTCGCCAAAAGTAGGAAATTTGTGCATTCAGCAACACTATGAGATGAGGACATGATGCTGGATGTTCCTGTGATGAGCCATGGCCAGTATCTTCATATTCTCTCTTGGTATAAAATAGGATTAATGCATCAAACAAGCGTAAGCTAATCAGGAGGAGCAACATACCCTCAATTCGCATCTTATCTGTCTTTAGGAAATGCATCTGTCTCAATAGCAAATCCTCCAGCTGTATGACCTAGGCTATAGGATTTTCAGTGCCTCTGGCTACAGTTCTACCTGTCATGGGGTCGCCCAATTAGCCTGGGACAAGAACTGGGTGAAATTGCAAACTAAACTGCAAAAAAGGGGACGGGGCTAATAGCCCTGATTCATAAGGGCAATTTTGAATTTACTATTTGTATCATCTATGGGCCTAATCAGGATGATCCATCCATGTTTATCTATCTGCAAGCCAAACTTCATCAGTGGCCAGAGCCCCTAGTACTACGTGGGAACTTTAACATCACACTATGTCTAGGGTTAAATATCACATCAGGGAGACTGCAGAATAATGGTTGGCGGGAGAAAGTTTAGCAATGCTCTGAACCAAATTGTGACCTCCTATGCATTGGTGGATATTTGGCATAGCTGAAGACCACAGCATTCTGGTTTACTTTCTACTCAGCCAACCATAATCTCTCTTGGATCAACATGATCATTATTAGCCATTCACAACGCTTGTTTGCTAATATCTGATCAAAAGCAAGACTAATTTCTATCCACAACTCTTTGTTCATTCCCTCAGAGTGGTCTGGTCAGTTCTCCTCCCCATGGCAATGGACCCATGACCGAAAGCGGCTGTTAGATGACAAGTATATCTCTATAATAATGGATAAGATTAGGGAGTTCCTAGAGGTGAATCTGGGCTTAGTGCCTACAAGTCATGTTTGGGATGCACTTAAGGCTTATTGCATGGGACAAATGCTGGGTTTTTCAGACCATTAACAGAAGGTATTTCATTCTCTTGAGACGCACCTTCGGGTTTCTCTCAACCAGATCGAGGTACGATTATCCCAGATAATTTTTGAACATGTTTGGGGGGAGAGTGCCTGAGCTCTTGGAACAGCAAGTGGACTTACAAGCAACATGAAATAAAATAAAATATGGAGAGTATGAACAAGAAGATTCGGCATAGGTAAATTTCTTCCTTCAAGAACAATGAGAAGACGTGCTGGTTACTTGCTTTTCCAACCCAAGATATACCTAGCAATAATCTCATACATTAGATAACGGCATTGGAGGTGGCATCATTGGAGGAGGTTCCCACCAGGACGATCATGTTAGATGCCAAAAAGGCATTCAACCAGGCCTACTGGCGGTGTCTTGGGCAGTCATGAGGATTTTAGGTTTTGGTCCTGGGTTTATATCACCGGGCATGCAAATGTATAGGGGATTGGGGCTAGGGTTGTGTGGTGGAGTTTTATCTGATCCAATCTGTGTCACTAGAGGCACCCAGCTTTTTGTGTCCTCTTTCTCCTCAACTCTTTGCTCTCTGTCTTTAACTTTATATTCAGGTGTTACAACTGCCAGACAATATCTCCGCATTGTGACTGCATCGCATAGACCTGAAAATCTTGGCTTATGCTGATAATGTGGCCATTTTGATATCTCCTCTAGTCTCTGCTTTGACAGCGGTGGAAATAACTGCTACAGAGTTTGGTAGGGTCTCAGAATATAAGCTTAATACCAATAAAACTTATGATACGGGTCCGGTCCATGATAAGAGGAAGTTGCAATCTGCAACTTATTGGAGTGTAGAATTGTCTTTGAGGGTTGCTGAGATTATCGATTTAAACAAGGATACGTTTTATATTCACTCTTTACATGTTTTTAATAAATGGAATAGGTAGCACTTGGGCCTGATTGGGCGATGTAATATTATTAAGATAGTTATATGCCATGCTATTTTTACTTATTCAGGTGCATACTGCTGTATCTCTCCAAAACTTGTTTTAACAAGGTGAAAGCTAGTTGGGAGAAGTTTATCTGATGTTATCAGAAACCACTGCACAAGATCCTGCACATACAACTGTCTTGGGATAGAGGCGCTATGTCTCCACCGGCGTTATGGGTGTTTATATCACTGCCTTTATATTTCGACTCACTATGGTCATGGTTAGGGAACTCTGGCTGTTGGGTTCAATCTTTTATGATAATCTACCCTTCGGTAATGTTGCCAAACCACAAATTGGGTTAATTGACACAATGTACTTTAAGAGAACAACGTTTATAACCCTGTGTCAGTTCTGTCCCCCAAATTTGGTTTTGGGGACAGAACTGATTTCCTAGCATTACCCCTTCCAATCAGTATATTCTTCTGGGTTATAACCCAAACTTGTCACTGTCGGCCCATTATAGTTTTCTCGGTGTTGTGCTGAGGTGGGCCTCTGTATGTTTGGATAATTCTGTAAGGATTCTTCATTGTTATCATATGAGGCACTTTAGCATTGGTTCTCCCTTATTCTTCAGGGCTTTTCTAAATATCTTCAACTATGTCATGGTTTACAACTGCCAGCAGGGGAAGTTAACTGCTCTAGGAATAGCGTTTTGGATTATCTGACGAGAGTGAGCTGTAAGAGTGATATTGATATAAAGACACTTCAATCAAATTCCTTTTACTTCAGTCTTTATTCTTTCATCTCTACTGCCTCAGCAACAGTTCTCCACACAGCTGCTCTTCTAGCTCCTCAACGTTCTACTGTCAACTCCAGCCCAATAACTGTCAGACTCTACCATTCTAAGGGGAAGGGGAGGTGGAACATACTACTTCTATCGGTGTAAATATTAAACTCCTATTAGGATAAACTTATTTATATAGAACAATATATATATATATATATATTTAATTAAAACTGCGATACAACACATCTTCCCTTCTAACAAAACTAGAAATAGTACAGTCATCTGCTATCATTAATTACAGTTCATTATACTCAAGTAGTAATCTCGTAATCTTTATGCCAACCAGGAGGTTTAATTCGTCGGCTATATGTTCTTTTCTCATAACCTCCTTCATTGCGATTCTGTGGAACTTCCTGACTTCCTTCCGCTTCCTCAGGATTGCTTTCAGTCTTTTCTACACCCGGTGGCTGTTTGACGATCCTATCCATGCTCCAACACTGTCCATTCTCTAATACAACTACATTTCTTTTTACTTTGGCAATATTGAATGGGCCCATAAACTTGGTGTCTCTCACATTTGACCTCATTCCCTTCAATGGATTTTTAACATACACTCTGTCCCCTACCACCCACTGTTGTTGTTTCGTACCATGTTTCTTATCATACATTCTTCTGTATTTATCTTGGTGCAGAGATAATTTAAGTTTGATATGAGGGGTTGCAGGTTCACTCTTCTCTCCTCCACCTAACCATGAGGGAAAGAATTTTGTGCTTGGTTTTCTGCCTTTTAGCGCAGAAAAGGGGGAAACTTTAGTGATTAAATTTGGAGTTGTATGGTATGCCCATAACATGTCTCTGATAGCATTTTCCACACTCAAATGATTAACACTAGCTAACTGTATGCATTCCTTGATCATACGATTGGTTCTCTCAATCAGACCATTTGCCCTTGGGCAATACAAAGCTGTAGTGAGGTGATTTATACTGAGAGATGCAAGGAAGTCTTTCATTGCTAAAGAAGTCAACTGAACCCCATTATCAGTAATAAGGGTAGCTGGTATGCCCTCAACAGCAAACACATCCTTGAGGAAATTTATCACCGATTCAGTTGTGATTTGGTTAACTAATTTTGCATTTATCCAATGCGAGTGGTAGTCAATTAATACTAAGGCAAAGCGTTTGACTACTCCTGTCATGTTGATTGGCCCAATGATATCTAATGCCAGTTTGGACCAAGGTTTGTCAGGTATGGACACAGGAGAAATTGGGGTTTTGCGAATCAATTTCGTTTTATCACTGCGTGCACATATGGTGCAATCTTTGACTTCTGTTTCAGTCATGGAGTCCATATTAGGGAACCAGTACCGTTCCCTAATACGTGATTTTGTTAGGCTTCTGTCCAGATGGCCCTCGTGAGCCAGCCTAATGATTTTGTGTCTTAAACTTGCAGGAGGTATTATTTTATCATTCCTAAATACACAATTTCCTATTTCATTTATTTCATATCTCACCTCCCAGTAGCTTTTAATAACTTCATCCAGATCCTTCCTGGATTCAGGCCATCCTTCCTTGGCTCTCAGTTTTAGCAAGGATAGAGATTCATCTTTTTGACATGCTGAATTCCATTCATCTTCATTGATAGAAGATGTAGAAACTACCAATATAGGATATTCTGGAGTATCAAAGTCTTCTACTACATCCAACGGAACTCTAGATAGAAAATCCGCAGCCAAATTTCTATTGCCAGGGAGGTACTCAACCTTGAAACAGAAGCTTTCAAGGCCCAAGGTCCACCTCGCAATCCTTGGAGTGCTGTTGTAAACTCCCTTAGTGGAGAATACATAAACTAACGGTTTGTGGTCTGTGCGTATGGTAAATTGTGTACCCCAAAGAAAAAATTTAAAATGTTTAACAGCCCAGAAACATGCCAGAGCCTCTCTTTCAATGACTGAGTAATTGGATTCAGCTTGGCTTAGAGCCCTTGATGCAAAAGCCACAATCCTCTCTTTGCCATCAATGACTTGTGATAGTGTAGCCCCCAAACCCAATTTACTGGCATCTGTGGTGAGAATAGTTTTCCTTTCATGATTAAAATTACAAAGATATGGTGCTGATAAAATGGCCTGTTTAATCTTTTCAAATGCATAATCATGACATTCCCTCCATTTATAAGGTATGTGACTCTTAAGTAACTCTCTGAGATCATATGATGTATCTGAGAAGTTTTTGACATATTTGGCCATATATTCAGTGAGACCCAGAAATGACTTGAGTTCATCCTTATTTTTGGGCGCCTTTGCTTTTTTAACTGCCTCTACCAGGGAAGTTTTAGGTTTAAAACCATCTCTCGATATTGTATACCCTAGATAATCTACAGAACTCACACCAATCTGGCATTTTTCCTTCTTTAACGTTAAGCCTGCTGTTTTCAGTATATTCAGAACCCTCCTCAGGTTTGTGTTGTGTTCCTCAACTGTCGCCCCATAAATTAAAATGTCGTCCTGGAAACACAAAGTTTTAGGAGTGTCTCCTAAAATATGCTGCATGATTTTCTGAAACACTGCAGCAGCCGACGCCAGCCCGAACGGCATCCTATTGAACATAAAGGAACCCATAGGGGTGGTAAATGCCGTAAGCCACTTAGAATCTGGGTGAAGTTCTACTTGATGATATGCACTGGAAAGATCCAGCACCGAGAAACATACTGCATCTCCCATGGTACTTAAAATCTCATGGATTATAGGAAGAGGGTGTCTTTCTACCCAAATATTCCTATTCAGGTCTCTTAAATCAATACATACCCTGATGTCTTTTGAATTACTTTTCCTAGCAATCACAATGGGGGATAACCATTCAGAGCTGTCAATAGGTTGAATTATGCCTTGAGATTGCATTCTGTCAAGTTCCTCCTTGAGCGCCTGTTTCAGTAAATGGGGTATCGGTCTGGTTTTGTGTACGGTAGGCTTTGATTGGGGTTTCAACTTGATTTTGTGCTGAAATCCTGCTAATAAACCCAATTTTCCACTAAAAACTTCTGGGAATTCCTGAAAAATGTGTTCTTTTGAGTTGGGTTTGTCAATGATCAAAACTTGTTCTGGATTGTTTGGATCCAACTTAATCCCCAACTCCTTCTGATGCTGCCAGCCCAAAAGACTCGATCCCTCTTTTACAACATAAACCTTCCCCACAGTGGATCGACCCTTGAATGAAATAAGTGCTCTGAACATTCCTTTAAGAGGAATAGGGTCCTGGTTGTAACCTTTGGGGTTAATATCTGGTTCCGTTAAGCTGGTCACAATTCCATCATCAATTTTGTCAAGGTTCACAGCATTAATAATCGTAAAAGGGGAACATGAGTCAGCAAAGACCTTAACCGGGTTGCCATCAATGAAAATTTCACATTCTGGATACTGAAAAGGAATTACTTCTTTATCATTCACCTCTAATATAATTTTTTTAACTTCTTGATGATTTCCTTCTACATTCTTGCCATCATATGGTCTTTCTGGTCTTGACATATCCCTACACACTCTAGCAAAATGCCCTTTTTTGTTACATTTCCTACAAATGGCTGTTCTTGCTTGGCAACCAGTTGAATTCGCTAAATGGTTGCTGCTTCCGCAACGAAAACATTTTAGATTAGGATTTACAATCTTGTTTTTTTGAGGTATTTTATCTACGCCTCTAATTTTGAGAATGTTGTCTTCTTCTATGTTACCTTTGATTTCTGTGACCTGATCTGGAGCAGATGGACATCTAATTTCCTGTAAGCATATAGCAGTATGCTCAATGGATTTAGCAATTTCAATTGCTTCATGTAAGTCAGGTTGCTTTTGTAATAGCTTCTCTTGAATTTTTATATTACTGGTGCAACGAACTAATTGATCTCGAATGAGTGAATCATTAAGCTCCCCAAAATTGCATAAAGTACTTAATCCTCTCAAAGCAGCAATATAGTTGGTTATACTTTCTTGCTTACTTTGATTGCGAGAAAAAAATTTATGACGTTCTAAAACAACATTTATTCTGTCTCCAAATTGTTTTTCTAATTTCATGTATGTGGTGACATATTCATCCCGCACCTGATCTTCTGGAATATTAGGTTCAGGCAAGGATTCGTAAATTTTCCTACCATGTGTTCCTAAATTGTGTAATAAAATATGCTGTTTTCTAACTGGATTAAATCTGTCACCCCCAATGGCAATTAAATATGATTCAAATATTTTGAACCATTCTTTCCATGGAGAACTAGGTTCTCCAACCTCATTTAAAAACGGAACAGGTTGGGACATACCTGCAGCAGCCATCATGAGTACAGATTCCCAGGTAAATAGGGTAAGTCAAATGCAATTCACCTTAACACTAACTAAATACACTATAAAATATTATTGAAGTAACAGTTATGCAGTTATCATCAGTACAGATTCATTAAATCCCCTTATCAATAATTAAATACACATAGAAATTATTGAAATAACAGTAGAGAACAACCAAAATGTAAAGAGTAGGTTTTGTAGCAAAATTAGAGGAAAGAGCTCAAGCAACACACTTCCCACCATGCACCTCAAAAATGAAGAGAACTGTGCCTGTCAGCGTTTCATTACAGGTTCGTGATTGTGAGCGCTTGAAAACGAAGTTCCAGTCAGATTTTCTTTGAATGCACTTCAGATTTCTGGGTTTCAGGTAACCGAGATTTATTTAAAATGTTTTGGTGCACTGCCAGCAACAGAAATGTGAGGATACTCGTTCCGCAGTTTACCGCGCCTTCCACATTACCATATTGGTCTGTATTTGTTTTCCTTTCTGGTTCGAAATGCAGCTTGTAATGTAATTAATTCCGTCTTAAATGCCAGTTCTAAAATCTTTAAGGCAACAGGAAAACAGCCTTTAATTTAATCATATTGTTGTGCTGCCAGGAACAGAATGCTGCTTACATGAAGACACACGATCATTGCACTTTACCGCACTGCATGTGCTTATTATTTTTATATTTTCTTTCCTCTGTAAAATGCCACTTGAAAAATTACAGCCTGGAATACTTTTCTTGTTTTGTGTCAACGCTTAGATGAAATACTGGTTAAAAGCTGGATTGAATTTCAATGCTTCCATTTCTTTCCTAAAAACGTTTTCACTTTGTTATTTCAGTGTTCTCTGTCAGCGCAGGAAAGGTCAGAAAGGTTAAGTAAGGCACAGGAAGCGCTAAGGCGAAATGGCACGCTTATGTTCAGCTAGAGTATTCTTTAAAGTAATAACAGTACCTTAAGATAATTAAAGTTGCTGAAGGGTTATCCAAAAGGGGTAGAGATGAGAGTGCCCCCTTCCGCACGTAACTCGTCGCCAGTGATATAAAGACACTTCAATCAAATTCCTTTTACTTCAGTCTTTATTCTTTCATCTCTACTGCCTCAGCAACAGTTCTCCACACAGCTGCTCTTCTAGCTCCTCAACGTTCTACTGTCAACTCCAGCCCAATAACTGTCAGACTCTACCATTCTAAGGGGAAGGGGAGGTGGAACATACTACTTCTATCGGTGTAAATATTAAACTCCTATTAGGATAAACTTATTTATATAGAACAATATATATATATATATTTAATTAAAACTGCGATACAACAGATATGTCTGGTTTGTAAACTGATTCTAGAGGCCGAGAGTGTGGGGAAAGTAGATGTATTTCAACTTAGAGTAGATAAATGGAGCAGATATTTGGGGGCGCAGTTACAGGGAATGAAATTAAGAACAGTAACATCATAGATTAGACAGTTCTGAATGTCTCACTTATCAAGGTATCTTGCTCCGGATGATTTTATCTTTTTTTTTTTTTCATTTTGTTTGGGTTTTATTCTCTTTTGTCTCACACCCACGGCATTGAATGATGCAGCCGAAAGAGGGGGGAGGGGAGAGCTTGGGGGTCTATCTGTCGCAAGCATTAGTGTATAAGGCATAGGTAGGGTGATGGCCCTGAGGCTGAGCATAGAAGTTGGGAGGAGGGATAGCTCTGGGTAGGGTGATACAAGGATGGGTTTGAGGGGCATGGATTAGAGAATGTAGCTTCAAGTAGTTGCTGTTTGAATCACAAAGGTGTGGAAGGATATTGGGGAAAAATGGAGGGAAGTTGAAAGGTGTGCTCTGGATGAATGGCAGGACGGGAATTCGCCAAAAGTAGGAAATTTGTGCAAAATAAAATAGGGACAGTATGAACAAGAAGATTCGGCATAGGTAAATTTCTTCCTTCAAGAACAATGAGAAGACGTGCTGGTTACTTGCTTTTCCAACGCAAGATATACCTAGCAATAATCTCATACATTAGATAACGGCATTGGAGGTGGCATCATTGGAGGAGGTTCCCACCAGGACGATCATGTTAGACGCCAAAAAGGCATTCAACCAGGCCTACTGGCGGTGTCTTGGGCAGTCATGAGGATTTTAGGTTTTGGTCCTGGGTTTATATCACCGGGCATGCAAATGTATAGGGGATTGGGGCTAGGGTTGTGTGGTGGAGTTTTATCTGATCCAATCTGTGTCACTAGAGGCACCCAGCTTTTTGTGTCCTCTTTCTCCTCAACTCTTTGCTCTCTGTCTTTAACTTTATATTCAGGTGTTACAACTGCCAGACAATATCTCCGCATTGTGACTGCATTGCATAGACCTGAAAATCTTGGCTTATGCTGATAATGTGGCCATTTTGATATCTCCTCTAGTCTCTGCTTTGACAGCGGTGGAAATAACTGCTACAGAGTTTGGTAGGGTCTCAGAATATAAGCTTAATACCGATAAAACTTATGATACGGGTCCGGTCCATGATAAGAGGAAGTTGCAATCTGCAACTTATTTGAGTGTAGAATTGTCTTTGAGGGTTGCTGAGATTATCGATTTAAACAAGGATACGTTTTATATTCACTCTTTACATGTTTTTAATAAATGGAATAGGTAGCACTTGGGCCTGATTGGGCGATGTAATATTATTTTTACTTATTCAGGTGCATACTGCTGTATCTCTCCAAAACTTGTTTTAACAAGGTGAAAGCTAGTTGGGAGAAGTTTATCTGATGTTATCAGAAACCACTGCGCAAGATCCTGCACATACAACTGTCTTGGGATAGAGGCGCTATGTCTCCAGCGGCGTTATGGGTGTTTATATCACTGCCTTTATATTTCGACTCACTATGGTCATGGTTAGGGAACTCTGGCTGTTGGGTTCAATCTTTTATGATAATCTACCCTTCGGTAATGTTGCCAAACCACAAATTGGGTTAATTGACACAATGTACTTTAAGAGAACAACGTTTATAACCCTGTGTCAGTTCTGTCCCCCCAAATTTGGTTTTGGGGACAGAACTGATTTCCTAGCATCACCCCTTCCAATCAGTATATTTTTCTGGGTTATAACCCAAACTTGCCTCTGTCGGCCCATTATAGTTTTCTCGGGTGTTGTGCTGAGGTGGGCCTCTGTATGTTTGGATAATTCTGTAAGGATTCTTCATTGTTATCATATGAGGCACTTTAGCTTTGCTTCTCCCTTATTCTTCAGGGCTTTTCTAAATATCTTCAACTATGTCATGGTTTACAACTGCCAGCAGGGGAAGTTAACTGCTCTAGGAATAGCGATTTGGATTATCTGACGAGAGTGAGCTGTAAGAGTGATATGTCTGGTTTGTAAACTGATTCTAGAGGCCGAGAGTGAGGGGAAAGTAGATGTATTTCAACTTAGAGTAGATAAATGGAGCAGATATTTGGGGGCGCAGTTACAGGGGATGAAATTAAGAACAGTAACATCATAGATTAGACAGTTCTGAATGTCTCACTTATCAAGGTCTCTTGTTGTGTCATTCACATTTTGCTTCCATCCTGCTCAGAGTGCAGCATGGGGCTGTGCGTCGGCCCAGTTCAACCATTGATTAACTCCACTGTGAATGGTAGCATTCTGTTCTTACACAATGTGAAATTAAATGGAAAAAAATGGTCACTTTAGTGCCAGTCACTACTGGCCCACTATGTACTTTTTGATGAAACAAACAACGGAAAATAATGTTTGATAAAATAAAAATGTTTTTTGTGATTAAGGTTTCCAAAAGCCATTGCAAAACAAAACGAGCATTGCCAAAGCAAACGGTTTTCAGCCAATGCCAAAACTATACTGGCTCTGCCAATGGTTGTTTCTTGATTGTTCCCTAAATTACGGGGACATTTTCATATTTCTTCAATATGATATTATTCTGTCATTTCATTTTTATACTTTTGCTTTGGCTCTCCTGCCTGTCACAGTGTCCATCATTGTTTCATGAGGGATGGAACAAGCCAGATTTTCAGATACTCAACATACAATATACACATAATTCTCAATGACGGTCGTAAATCTGGAACAGCAGGCCTACAATCTTACATAGGGGCATGTTCAGTGAGTCACACAAATTCCCAGAAGTACACTTAGAAACCTGCAACAGGAATTCCTATTTCCAACAATGTGGAGGCATTTCTGCATGAATAAATGTGCATGTTGTACTAACGCGTCTTTGAACATTGGTACATTTTTTCATTCTCTAAAGAGACAATCATTTTCATCTTCCTCCCTCGAAACCGCCATCACTTTTAAGAGTGTTCAATCCCCTTCTAAAGCTGGAGAGGAATTTACTTCAGCCCCTGTCATGAGTATATGTCAAACAATTTCCAAAATGAGAAGCAGCCGGACAGGAGTTTGTTAATACCCGCAATTGTGTAAAATTATGGATGTGAACAAACTTATAGGGCATTGCAGCCCTAGCATACTCCACCGCCATCATGAGAGTAGATATACTCATGCACAAAGAATAGTTTTTACAAGAGCAAAACCAATCTTTGAATTAAGAGATGATCTTGGACTCCCAGGAAAAGGTTGCTTGCACATGTACTTCGAAGTTTTGTATGCAAATAACTTTGTGAGTCAGGTCTAATTAATTAACATTAAATCATTTACATAGTCAGTGGACATTCTGAAAATATGGCATAGATCCAACCCTCCAAGACCAGTGCTTAAAACCCCTGTGCTACTCCTTACCGTATGCTCTAAAAAATGGCAGCCTCAACCCCCACCCCACCCCACCTGCTCGCCAGGGAACATACAGGGTTTTAATTAGCATCATGGACGCCAAGCCGGCTGTGCCCTTCCCTTCTTGGCAATGGGATGTAATGTGACACACTACAAAACCCACACATTTGCCGCTTTTGCACTAAGCCTGAATCAATGTCGCACCTGCGGCTGAGTCACACCCAAGAGATACACATCTGCTATTGCGTCCATTTTCTTGACTGTCCATTCTCTTGTGCTTTACTCCAGCTCTCAAAAGCAAATATTAATCGCAGTCCCTCCCTGTGTACTTTGACCTGATGAAATCCCTGATTCAATATTTGAACAAGGGACGGGGTGATTATGAGTCTTCTCCGTAAGTCCAGTCATCAAACTGCACATAAATCCTAAATCCTGTGCAAATCGGCTCCCTTGCTGAGGTTTTTGTGTTCAGAAGCCACCGGCAAATTCAAGTTCTTCAAGCTTGAGTCCGTGGTTAGGCCATCGCCAGATGCAAGGCGATCACTTTTATTGGGTCATTATATTGAGGGCCATTACATTGTATTCTCTTCTTATCTCTCCGAACTCTCAGCCATTATGGTAGTGAGGTGGAAAGTGTACTGGGAATGCCAAGCGCTCCACTGAGTCTCTTGAATTGTTCCTTTTGTAACGAGTGACAAGAAAAGGGAATATTTCATTTGTTCATATATTTGTACTTTGAAGGGGTAAGAGAAATCTGATGGAATAGCAATTGTTCTCTTTTTACTGTTGTGTTTTATAGGACAGTGGACTTGAACTGTGAATGTACATTTTTGACTGGGAGGAACCTAGCTCTTTTATCCAACCTCACTCCATTATGGCCAGCCTTAAAACTTATCCGTGACCCCGTCAAGGGTAGCCAGATGACTACAGTTAGCGAGTAATGCTTTTTCCAGTATTTTAAAATTAAAACTTTAAAAAATCATAACTCCTGTTCTACTTAGTGGATATTTGTGGTTTAGGTGTCATTTTATTTATTAAAGTTTGCTCTAATTTGTAAATACTTTCCGATGTTTCCTTTGGTTTGACTTTATTACTGTTTGAGTGATGCATAACTTTACACCTTGTCTCTAAGTCTCTAAGTTAAGCCTGTCTGAGCTGTGTCATAGGCACCAGGGGGTTAAGCTCAGTTTAATTTAGTGGCTTTAAGGGTTCACATTGACAAGGCTTGTGGTTATAATTTGAGGCAGGTCCTCACCTGCCTTAGCTAATACCCCCATTTCTTACATAGGTTTTGCCACATTTACTTTTAAGAGTGCATGCCAATAGCAATATAGAGACAATAACACAGGGTTCTCAAGTTTTCCAGTTCCATGCATGAATAGTTTTTGCTTTGGAATCTTCATTATAGCAAATTTATAAACAGGACTACAAGTCGCATCATGCACAGTAAAAATAATTGGCATGTATGGGTTACTCATGGGTGGACACGGGAAACTTGAAAGCTCTTAATAAAGGAAAGGGATCTTGAGGGTAAAGCTTTGTGTGGCATACTTAAAATGGAATCACCTGTAACACTGCCCCTGCATACAAGGAGAACATGTGTTTCCCTGTCCCAGGACCTGGTATCTGATGGTGATGCTAGCATCAATTTCGTCCAAAGACTCAGAGCCTATAACTAATACAAATTCAGAGTTGCTGCCTGCTCGTTTGTGTTTCTTGCCCTGAACTGCACCTTCAGGTAAGCACTGAGCATGGCAGATACTTTAAGGTAAAAATGATTATTATAACTCCAGTCCTAGAATAGAACAACTTTCCCCCATATATTCCAGAAGTCTTATTTGGGAGCAACACATTGGGTGGTGGAGGCTGATGTATTCATACTCCGGTTCTGGAGTATTTTGGGGAAAGTTTTACATTGCCCAAGTATTTTTAGGAATGTTTGAAAAGTAGTAATTTTGAATGGTAGAAAGTGCTGTTTAAGGGCACTGCACAGGGCAAAACACTAGGAATACCCAGGTGCCTACAAAAACGGGAGGCAGTCTCCTTACTGATTGGGGGGCCACACTGGTCTAAGAGAAATCCTTCCCTCCCCAAAGTGCGGAAGGGATTAGGCTGTGTGCCTCTCACATGTTTAGGAAGAACCAGGAGGAAAAGGGTGCACAAAGAACATTTTTGCAAGTATTCCTGCAATAACACTTTAGTATTGCAATATTTGTTCCCCTAGATAACTGTGATGGGCATGCTGCATTATCTGATGCACTCTCCAAGGAGGGAGGAGTTTCTCAGAAAACAGTGGAGACCACCCACCCACCCACTGAAGAGACCCCTTCCTACTTCTTTAGGAAGCTTCAATTCATACACCAAGAACTGAAGCAGCTTATCCTCTGTTTAAGGATTGAAGGTAGCATCACAGTTAGGGTGAACAAATCAGCCTGAAGAGGCCACCTTGAGATTTAGAGGCAGGGGGCCACCACACTGTGCGGGCTGCAGGTATTAAGTTCCTGTCTGCATTTCTCCAATAAGCTAATGAACACTGATGCAAGAGCTGTTGGTAGAAGGAACATGCTGTTAAGCCCGTGTCCCATCCAGTGAGTGTCTCCTTGTGAAGTCAGATCTTGTGACCTACCCCGGGGCAAACCCTTGCTACAAGTGCCACTGCACCATGAACATTTCAATGCACTTTATGATGGTCCAGATAAATCCAAACCATACAAAACTCAGCATCCAGGAGAACCTTCAATCTCTCACAGGCACGTACATCACCCTGCACTTCAAGGAGATCCACTGGCTCTCAATCCACAAACGAGCACTGGTATTGTGCAAGCGCAAGTCCTATCCTCACTGCTGACGACCAATGTTATAAATGGGGTTTCTGGTTGGCTAGGGTATGCACCTAAGCCAGGCAGAACCCACCCACTCTAGACAGTGCAAGGGAGTAACACGTCCAAGATAACCGCTGCTCACCCCCTTGGTAGCTTGGCACGAGCAGTCAGGCCTAACCCGGAGGCAATGTGTGAAGCGTTTGCACAACACACACAACACACGTGATGCACTATCCCCACCACAAAGGAAACACAAGACCAAGTTATATGAAAATATACTGTATTGTACACAACGCAATTATTAGACTAAACATCACATATCAGTAGTATACTGCTACCTTAGCAGTTGTCAGAACGTTACACATTAGTTACTCTGCAAAATAGCAGTAGTCACATATAACACACAGTTTACTCAGTATTCTGAAACATAAGCAGTAATCAGGAAACACGTTATTACACTAAAGCACTTGTCATAAAATATAATAAATGCCCTTAAAAGGAACAATATAAAACGTATAGCAAGTCAGAAAAACACATTAGCATGTGGCCCGCAAGTACTGGCAGCTCCCTGGACCGCCACCAGCCCTCACGAGGGGAGGCAAAAGTCAGGGAGAAGTTTAAAGGAGGAGGAGGGCGATGTGCATCCCCTCAGTTTCAATAAAGGGACCTTCCTGGGGCCCGCAGTCACCAAGGGGCCCCTCGGGGCCTCCATTGGCCCTCACGAGGGGGGCCAAAATCCAGGCACTGGCCCACAAGGGGCCACACAAAGGGACTGGCGGTGTGGGGGCCTCCGATGAGGCTTCCGCCCTGCCCGGGGTCCTGAGGCGGCTCGACAGGGGCAGGGAGAGACTTCCTTCTCACATGCCCATCTCGTGCCTCGACCGGGCCCAAGTAAGGGCCTTATGGTGCCCCGGGGTGTGCCTCGGAGCGATCCTTGCCCCGGGGGCACTGCTAGGAGCACACTTGCTCCAAATTCAATTTTACACTTTGCTTCGTGCCCGGGGAGCACAGAAATCAGCATGACTCCGACGCTACACTTGATCCAGCCCGGCTCGCGGCGGTAATGCCCCCACAGCTGGGAAGCGCTTTTTAAAGCGCAAATGAATAAAAGGGGCAGCGCTTAAAAGCGCTAAATGAATCCAAGATGAAGCGCTTTCCAAAGCGCTAATTTTGAGGAAGATGTGAAGCACTCCTTGTGCTTCACAGTGTGGCAGGGGTCAGGGGCCATGGCCCCTGCCCCTGAGGAGCAGAGTTCAGGGAGAAAGGCCCACAGGTGGAGAAGCCCAGCAACAGGCTAGCACAAAGAGGATGCAGCAAGTGGCAAGTCCTTTGCAGTGACCCAGCAGGTCACAGGTCAGCACAGCAGCAGCAGTCCATGGCGGTCCCTGGTGAGTCCTTCCAGCTTTTCTGTGTCCAGTTCCCAGATGATTCCAAGAGTCTTCAAATTGTGGGGAAAACTCCCCTGTACTTATACTCAGTCCTTACAGTGTTTTACAATGGTGGGGGAGAGGAGGTTCTGTGATGCTATTAATGATGTTTGACCAATGACTTTGTGTTTCACCACTGCGCATATTAGTTGCTCAATGTTCACCAGTAGCACATTATGGCCCTCATTCTGACCTTGGCGGTCTTTTCGCAAGACCGCTGAGTTACCGCCGCGGTGAAGACCGCCGACCGCGGCGGTGTGCCGCTGTGCGCATTCTGACCGCTGGGAGCGTTCCGCCGGAAAACCGCCAGCAGCCACACTGGCGGTCGGCGGGAAAGTGGAGACTGGTCAACCTCCACCGCCACGCCAGCAGAACACCGCCCACAGAATTACGACCCACATTTCTGTGTGGCGGTCTTCTGTTGGCGGTCTTCTGTTGGCGGTCACGTCCCTATGGCTCCCGTCGCCTCCCGGAGGACCAACGCACAAGGTAAGTTGATCGTCCGTGAGGGGAGGGGGTGGGGGGGTGTTGTGTGATGTGGGCGTGCATGGGGGTGTGCGTGTGAGTGTGTAGAGGGGGTGTGTGAGTGCGTGTATGCGGCCGGGGGGTGCTGCTGTGTCTATGGGTAATGTGTGCTGTTCGGCAGGTGCGCATGTCGGCATGTATGTGTGCGGGTATGTGTCCCCGTTGTGTATGTGTGTGTAGGGGGTGTGTATATGTGCATGTTGGGGGTGTGTGCATGTCGGGGTACATGTATGTGCATGTCGGGGTGGGGGTGGGGAGGGGGTTCGTACCACCTCTGGGGGGTGGCAGGGGGGTGGAGGGTGTGGGGGGAGGACTCGGGTGGGTAGTGGGGGGTGGGGGAGACCCCTATCAGTGCCAGGGAAGGAATTCCCTGGCCCCGATAGTGCTTACCGCCATGGTTCGCACAGCGGTTCCCGCCCGCAAGAAACCGCGGCGGTAGGCAGGGTCATAATACCCTTGGCGGTCTTGGGACGACCGCCGGGCCGGAGTGCGCAAACTCCAGCCCCGCGGTCATGACCGCCGCGGCGGTCGGAGTGGAGAAGTAGCGGTCGGTCGCGGCGGGGACCGCCGTGGTCAGAATGCCATTTTTAATACCGCCGGTCTGTTCGCGGTCCGACCGCCGTCTCTCCGCCGACCGCCAGGGTCAGAATGAGGGCCTATATGTTTTGTTCAGCCTAGCCGCCTATTGGCTTTGACATGGCATTAGCCATTACTTTCGGTATTCAATTTAGCTGCCTATTGGCTTTGACATTGCTTTAGCCATTACATTCTGTATTCTGCCTATTGGCTTTGACATGCTGTATTCAGTTTAGCTGCCTATTGGCTTTGACATGATATTAGACATCACATTTTGTATTCAGCTCAGCTGCCTATTGGCTTTGACATGATATTAGACATTACATTTTGTATTCAGCTCAGCTGCCTATTGGCTTTGACATGACATTAGACATTACATTTGATATTTAGGTTAGCTGCCTATTGCCTTTAACGTGGAGTTAGACATTGCAGTTGAGAATCCAAGCTGTATTTTTCCAAGCTGTGTTTTTGCACAAGATGAACCAAGATGTTTTCTTCTCACACTAGACTAGACCTGATAAGAGAGAGTACATTTGGTGTTTTCCTTTCTGCTCAGGCCTGGCAAGAGGAGCAGTCTAGGAGATCTGGCCAGTCTCCAAAGGCTTGCGTAGTTTTCCCGAGTCTGAGAGGAGGGGGCACGCTTTTGTAACGGATGACTCGGGCTTCAGAGAATTAGATTCAAATCTGCTGGACTTCGGGCTGGAACTTGGTGCCAGATGCCAGTCTCCCGTGTGGGTAGATAATCTCTTTCTCGCAGTTGACCGGAGTCATCAACTTGCAGACCCTAGAAAGATGAAGCTGTAAATAGTTTCTCACACGGTGAAGTATTTGTTTTGCTTTGCATTCAATATCTTATCAATATCTTATAAATATAACCTGCTGTGTACATTGCAACTGAGAAGTACTGTGATATATTTTGTTTTCATTGAACGTGTGCTAGAAATCTATTAATTCGTCTCTCACGAACTTGTGGGTGGGGAAGAATTAACAACAATAAAGGTCTTCTTTGAACTCAGAAGTGCATTCTTGATATTTTCTGTAAGCTCTGATACGAGATAAGAAGGAAAGCAGAACAGGTTCCAACCAGTTACAACTGGTTCTGGGAGTGCCCCCTCTCTTCTCCAGCACAGGCTCCAAACATCAGTTGGGGGTAAACGACCCTATTGTGTGAGGCCAGGGCACAGCCTTTACAGATGCAGGTGTGCCCCGCCTCTCCCTTCTCTCAGCCCAGGAAGACTATTCAGTATGCAGATGCACCACTGTGACACCTTTACCCTCCCTGTGTACAGGCTGTCTGAAACGTATGCACAAAGCCCCAACTGTCACTCTGCCCAGACGTGAATTGGAGTCAAGCTGCAAAACACCAGAGTCATAAGCACAGTGAAATGTGCACTTTCTAGAAGTGGCATTTCTGTAATAGTAATAAAAAATACACCTACACCAGTAAGCAGCACTTATTATCACCATCACAACTATACCAAACCTGCCTACGCTACCCCTCATAAATCAGACAATACCCCTTACACATAAGGCAGGGCATTTCTAATGCAATCATGGGAGAAGGCAGCACTCACAGCAGTGAGACACCAAGTTAGGCTGTTTGTCACTACCAGGACAGGCCACGCAACCTGGCACATGTCCTGCCTTCTACATACATGGCACCCTTCCCATAGGGCTAGCTAGGGCCTACCTTAGGGGTGACTTACATGTAGTAAAGGGGGAGTTCTGGCCTGGCAAGTAAATTCAGATGCCAGGTCGCTGTGGCAGAAAACTGCGCACACAGGCCCTGCCTTAGCGGGCCTGAAACAGGTTTGAAAGTCTACTTCAGTGGGTGGTGCAAGCAGCGCTGCAGGCCCGCTAGTAGCATTTAATTTACAGGCCCTGGGTATAGAGATATCACTGTACAAGGGACTTCCAGGTAAATTAAATATGCAAATTAGGTATAAGCCAATCATACCAACTTTAAATGGGAGAGCACCTGCACTTTAGCACTGATCAGCAGCCAACAGCGACAGGTCAGAAAAAATAGGAGGCAGGAGGCAAAAAGACTGGGGATGACCCTGCATAAGGAACAAAGTCCAACACGTCCCCCTATCAGCCTAAAGCCAGGGAAGAACAATCAATACCTTGATGTACTTCCCTGAAATGGGCGATAGAACAAGGACCCAGGCCCACATCAGAAGGGGCATGTTCCAGTTCTACGCCTTCCTGACTCCAGATGGATCTCTCTGTCAATGCTTCCCAGGCAACCTAGACCAACCCACAGGGGCTCCATAGCTGCCAATGGCCACAACGAGGCCCCAGGCCACCTAGGAGCCTCTGGTCTCTGAAACCATAACGAGTTGGGGCAGTAGCCCCAGGTGCAAAGCAACCTGTCTCCACTCCATTTCCAACCAGTTCATGGACTCTACCCTGCCACTGATCCACCAACCTAAGGTCCGCACCCATAGGTTCCACCGGGGCTGAAGGCGAGGCTATCTTCCCTCTATCCCTCCTTATAGGATCCCGCCCTCCTCTCCTAGGAGGGGTTTCACCAGAATCCACAACTGCCAGAGTGCTGGGTACAGCAGTCCTGCACAATTCATTCGCCAGCCCAGGATCACTACCTGGTGACTGACCACCCAACCTAGGGACGATACCCTTGGGTTGCACTGGTGTTCGGAGCGAGCTTCCCCCTCCCTGGACCCCACTTCCAGAGTTCCGCGTGTCCCCACCTCAGGAGAAGCCATCGGAAGTTTCACATGGGGGGTGAGCACACTAAACGCCCCCCAACCAGGTCAGAGTTTACCTTCTGAACCTGTCCATTCAGTCCAGGGATGACACCCTTAGACCGGACCATTGCCCAGTGAACCAGGACTTCCTTGGGAGCACACCTACCCTCTGCCAGGTCAGAGCTTACCCCCTGAACCTGACCATCCAACCCAGAGTCACCACCCTGCGGTTGAACCACTGCCTGGCACAACAGGACTTCCTTGGGAGCACGCCTTCTCCCCATCAGGTCAGAGTTTACCCCCTGAACCTGATCATCCAACCCAGAGTAACCACTCTGCAGTTGAACCATTGCCTGGCGCACCAGGACTTTCTGGGGGGCACACCTACCCCCCAGAAGGGAAACACCTTTCCCTACATCCACACAAGAGTCTGGCTGGGTCAGGTCTCCTCACCTCTGCCCATCTGATAGAGTCTGGATTCTCCCCAACCCAGAAATGGTCTCACCAAGGTAATTCCTGGGGGGCTCTGCTCTCAGAGCTGACCCTCCAGGTTCTGCACTGGAGCCTGCAGCCCCCTCTCAACTCTACGCCTGGATTTCCACCTCCTCCACTCTGGAGAAAGGCTACCAGACAACAGAACCAGTGGAACGCTATCACCAGCCACCCGCCCAAGTCCTACTGGCAAAATGGGATCCCTCTGAGCAGCTGGCCCTACGGTGCAGGCAAGGCTCCCATCCTGGTGTCCACTCATGGAACCAACCAGGCTCTCAGACCGGATCTCGGACATCCTGGGACACAACCCACCCCCACTCCCTCTCCTCTGAGACAAGACATGGGATCCCAAACCCCTCTCATTACACTGGACCTACCTGGGGCACAAGCCTTTCCCATCACACCTGGTTGGGAAACACTTACACCACTCTCATTATGAACACCCCCTAATGCCACACCAAACCCCCTGGTACGCAACCAGAAGTCTGCCTCCTTTGCAAGCTCCCTGGGGTCAGAGAGCTCACACACTAACAAGTTTTGGCGTAACCTTGAAAAACAACAACGAAGCAGGTTCTCTCTGACAATCAGATTAAAAAGCCCTTCAAAACTGTTTACTGTGCTACCCTTTACCCATTCATCTAGTGCAATGTAGCAATCCTCCACAAACTCCTCCCAAGACTGGTGGGACTGTTTCTTACCGCCCCTAAACTTCTTTCTGTATTCCTCAGGGAAAAAGCCATACTTCTCAATCAGTGCGTTTTTCATAGTGGAGTACCCCTCCTTGTCACTCTCTTCTAGAGTCAGTAGGGCATCCCTCCCCTCCTCAGGAATATAGCTCCCTAGGCCAGTCCCCCAATCCTTCTCAGGGATCCTGCGCTCAACCAGAGCCCTCTCATATTCCTTAAACCACTGACGTATGTCACCCGCCTCTTGGAACCTAGGTATCAGATCTATGGGTATGTGAGGAACATCTTTGCTACAGCACTCTACATTGCTGCCACCACTGGAGTCCACCTGCAGAGCTGGTGAGATCAGAACCTTCAGACTGCGCTCAACAGCGAGTCTCTCTCTGTCAAAGGCCATCTCTGCCATCCTCTCCTGTACTAAGGCCATCTCCACCTCAGCCCTTCTCTCCTCAACAGCTAGGCGCGCTAACTACAACTTCAGGTCCCTCTCTTCCCACCTATCTCTTAGCTCGTCAGGCATCAAGGAATGAGAGGTATCCCTGCTTCTTACAATGGACCCAGCAAGGGACTCCCTATCACTGGGGCCTTCCCTGTCAACTGGTGTCCCCGCCCGGTCATTCTCACCCTCCTGATCAGTCTCTTCACCACGCTCTAGGGATGAGGTCTGGGAACCCTCCCATTGGGAACCCTCGCTACACTCGGGATCCTCTGGGTACCCCCTAAGCACACTCTTCCCTTGGGTATATGCCACAAACCTTTCAATGAAATTCAGAGATCTCCTGAGGTCCCCTTCTACAGGCAGCCCTCTCTCTCTACAGAACTCCCTCTAATTCCTCCTGCGTGTAAAATGGCAGGTCCTCTAAATTAAAGGTTAGCCCCATTTTGAAAAGGTACAGTACACACATGTGTGACAATCCAAATACCCAAGCGTGAGAACTGAAAACAGAAAAAATTACAAAAGCGAGAAAGTTAACAGAAGCAAAACATGTGATGGTCTAAACACAAACTTTGTAGTGAAATAATGAGTCACAAAGGTATTGTGCAAGCTCAAGTCCTATCCTCACCGCTGACGACCAATGTTATAAATGGGGTTTCTGGTTGGCTAGGGTATGCACCTAAGCCAGGCAGAACCCACCCACTCTAGTCAAGGCAAGGGAGTTACACGTCCGAGATAACCCCTGCTCACCCCCTTGGTAGCTTGGCACAAGCAGTCAGGCCTAACCCGGAGGCATTGTGTAAAGCGTTTGCACAACACACACAACACATGTGACGCACTATCCCTACCACACAGGAATCACAACACCAAGTTATATGAAAATATACTGTATTGTACACAACGCAATTATTAGACCAAACATCACACATCAGTAGTATCCTGCTACCTTAGCAGTTGTCAGAATGTTACACATTAGTTACTCTGCAAACTAGCAGTAGTCACATATAACACACAGGTTACTCAGTATTCTGAAACATAAGCAGTAGTCAGGAAACACATTATTACACTAAAGCACTTGTCATACGAATATCATAAACGCCCATATTAGAAACATTATAAAACGTATGGCAAGTAAGAAAACCATACTAGCATGTTATGCCCATAAAAGGAATATTTGCATACACATATGAAACATCATGAAACAGGTAGGCAACATATAGATCAATAAAAAGTCTCTAGAAAGAACTTATGATGTACATCTTGACTTTTGGTAGTACCTGATTTTCTGATGAGGCACCTCCACTGCCAAGGAACGAAGAAGGGCCCCTCGGTGCTGCTCCTAGCAATGTGGGGGCCACCTTAGAACTCTGGGGTAGAGGGGGCGGCACGCACACCCTCTGCACTACTGACAGGCCCCTCCTGGGGCCCACGATCGCTGGGGGCCCCCGGGCCTCCATCGGCCCTCACGAGGGGGGCGCCAAGGTCAGCAGTTACTTTTTGTAAAGGAGGGGGGTGCTACGCACCCCCTCTGGTTTCAGGACGGGCCCCTCCTGGGGCCCACAATTACTGACAGCCCCCTGGACCTCCACCGGCCCTCTTGAGGGGAGGCAAAAGTCAGGGAGAAGTTCTAAAGGAGGAGGGGGGCGACGTGCACCCCCTCCATTTAAAAACTGGCCCCTCCTAGGGCCCGCATTCGCCAACGTCCCCCTGGGCCTTTACTGGCCCTCACGAGGGGAGCCAAGGTCCAGGCACTGGCCCACAAAGGGTCACACAAAGCGAATGGCGGTGCGGGGGCCTCCAATGAGGCTTCCGCCCCACCCGCGGTCCTCACACGGCTCTCCTGGGCTCGACAGGGGTAAGGAGAGACTTCCTTCTCCCCTGCCCATCTCAAGCCTCGTTGGGGCCCAAGTAAGGGCCTTCTGGTGCTCCAGGGGCGCTCCTCGGAGAGATCCTTGCCCCGGGGGCACCGCTAGGAGCACGCTTGCTCCAAAGTAAATTTTACAGTTTGCTTCGTGCCCTGGGGGCACAGAAATCAGCACGACTCCGGCGCTACACTTGATCCAGCCCGGGTCACAGCTGTGATGCACCTACAGCTGGGAAGTGCTTTTTAAAGTGCAAATGAGTAAAAGTGGCAGCACTTAAAAGCGCTAAATGAATCCCAGATGAATCGCTTTCCAAAGCGCTAATTTTGGGGAAGATGTGAAGCACTCCTCGCTCTTCACAGTGTGGCAGGGGTCAGGGGCCACGGCATCCTGCCCCTGAGGAGCAGAGTTCAGGGAGAAAGGCCCACAGGTGGAGGAGCCCAGCAACAGGCCAGCACAAAGAGGATGCAGCAAGTGGCAAGTCCTTTACAGTGACCCCGCAGGTCACAGATCAGCACAGCAGCACCAGTCCATGGCGGTCCCTGGTGAGTCCTTCCAACTTTTCTGTGTCCAGTTCCCAGATGATTCCAAGAGTCTCCAAATTGTGTGGTAAACTCCCCTGTACTTATACTCAGTCCTTACAGTGTTTTACAATGGGGGGGGAGAGGAGATTCCAACCAGAGTGTCCCCTCTCTCCTCCAGCACAGGCTCCAAACATCAGTTGGGGGTAAACGACCCTATTGTGTGAGGCCAGGGCACAGCCTTTACAGATGGAGGTGTGCCCCGCCTCTCCCTTCTCTCAGCCCAGGAAGACTATTCAGTATGCAGATGCACCTCTGTGACACCTCCACCCTTCCTGTGTGTACAGGATGTCTGAAACGTATGCACAAAGCCCCAACTATAACTCTGCCCAGATGTGGATTTGACTCATGCTGCAAAACACCAGAGTCATAAGCACAGAGAAATGCACACTTTCTAAAAGTGGCCTTTCTGTAATAGTAATAAAAAATACACCTACACCAGTAAGCAGCATTTATTATCACCATCCCAACTATACCAAACATGCCTATGCTACCCCTTATAAATCAGATAATACCCCTTACACATAAGGCAGGGCATTTCTAATGCAATCCTAGGAGAAGGCAGCACTCACAGCAGGGAGACACCAAGTTAGTCTGTTTGTCACTACCAGGACAGGCCACGCAACCTGCCATATGTACTGCCTTCTACGTACATGGCACCCTACCCATAGGGCTAGCTAGGGTGTATCTTAGGGGTGACTTACATGTAGTAAAGGGGGAGTTCTGGCCTGGCAAGTAAATTTAGATACCAGGTCCCTGTGGCAGAAAACTGCACACACAGGCCCTGCGCTAGCAGGCCTGAGACAGGTTTGAAAGTCTACTTCAGTGGGTGGCGCAAGCAGCGCTGCAGGCCCACCTAGTAACATTTAATTTACAGGCCCTGGGTATAGAGATACCACTGTACAAGGGACTTACAGGTAAATTAAATATGCCAATTAGGTATAAGCCAATCATACCAACTTTAGAAGGAAGAGCACCTGCACTATAGCACTGATCAGCAGAGATAAAGTGCTCAGAGTCCTAGAGCCAACAGCGACCGGTCAGAAAAAATAGGAGGCAGAAGGCAAAAAGACTGGGGATGACCCTGCATAAAGAAAAAAGTCCAACAAACACTCCCCAAACTCCTTACACACACATATACAAAGCCTTATACAACATTGGACCCATATATCTAAACACCTACGTAAAGTTCTGCAAACTCACCAGACACCTACGGTCAGCCGGACTCCTACTCACACACTCAGATCCAGTGGTTGTGCTTTCTCCTGCTCTTTCTTAAGACCTAAAACAACCCACCCCTGCACATCAGAGCTGCATCCTCAGTTCTTGAATTCTGCAAGAAACTGTCTGCCCCTTAACACAATATCGGCCCTGGCTGGGCCCATGGAGCTCCTGCTTTCAGCACCAGGATACCCTCCTGGGTGAGGTGTGCGCTACACAAATACACGTAACATAATAGTAAATTGCGTCAGAAGATTTTCATAGATTCAAAATTTTGCTTTTGAGACTCCTGTAAATTTCACGGCAAAAGTAATTTGATAAAATCCATAAGTGTATGCCTGCAACTCAAAAATCTATTCTTATCTAATTTTTCTCTATAATGGCCGTGGAACAGAACAGATGAGAAATAATAGATATTATTAATTTACTACGTCAATGACATCTAAAGATCATCTCTTTCAGGTGGGCTCATAATCCCTGGAACTAAGGATGTACGGTCTTTACTCTAAATTTTCGCTTCAAAATTGCACACACTTGTGTCAGACTAGGAGAGAAAGTGGGCCCTGCCAGCAAAATAATAGTGGTCCCCTCTAGCCAAGCAGCTAACTACAAAGGTGGCCCATATTTCAAAGTCATGGCAGTTTTGAATTTGTAAAGACTTGCTGTGTAGGTGTTTTGCAAGGTATTGGAGATTGCATTCATCTGTCCTTGCTGCAGGCCGTATTTGTGGCAACACCAGAGAAATCGACAGTTATAAGCATTGTTAACGCCAACAGGTCTCACCTTTAGGACCTATTGGCTTTGTCAATGGTTTTGAGCTATGAGCCTACAAAATGACACAGCTACTTCTTCTTTAAATTTGAAATCCAAGTGTGATCGGCAAATAAAAAGAAAAAAAAGGTGCAAAAGTATTTTTTGACAAGAAGATGAGGAGAAGCAAAAGGGTCGAGATGTTGTGAAAGCAACACAGGCAGCAAAGTGGGTTGAGGGGAACAATACGGGTCAGAGGTGACTTGGGAGCAACACATTGGGTGGTGGGGGCTGAAGCAACTCGGGAGCAGATGGGGGAAAGCAACAAAGGGGATGCGGGTGGAGCTAACCGAGTAGCATGGATCCCTGACGGAGAGAGAGAGCCTAAGGAGATGGGACCGGGTAGAAGCACATAAGCGAGAAAGGAATGCGGGTAATAAAGCAACACGGGTCGAGGGAGCCAGAGGAGGGCAAGCCCATCACGGAGAGTGATGGGAGACAGTTGCACAAATGAAAGAGGAGAAGTACACTACGAAGAGAGATGGAAAACACTTGCACTCTGTACAGTGCTAAACCAAAAAGAGAAAAGAAGCACCTGAAAATGCGAGCAGTGAAAGGATAAAGTAATGCATTCGTGCTCCAAGTAAGGCACGAGCACAAAAAGAGGAAAGAAACCCCCCTCACGCGAAGGAATAAGAAGCAAGCAATGAAAGTGACAGTGAAGCCAACCAATGTTAAACAATGGTTGTGATCTTAGTCCGCTGTGAACTAGCAATATATTTTGCAACAGGCAGCTCATCTGCCATCTAGTAGGCGAGACATACATCCTGGCCCACTAGACAATACATCAGGCACCCAAACAGACGAAAACATGAACTACCCACTGACTTGTTAGACAAGCGCTTCGACACTACACATTGCCCTATAAGCCAGTCCGACCCTGCGTGTGCTCTTTTAGCCACTCTTTATTTATGTGAAGCTGAAATCTGCTCCGATGAAATGCGTTAATAGGAATGCTACTTCGAAATGTAAAACTGAAATTATCTTTGAGACAAAATAAGATTAACATTTGCTTAGCAGCACATCAGTGTCTGCTGTGTGCAAAGTTATAATATGTATACAAAAGGTGCAGCTTCAAGAACTTTGTCATCGGACATCTTCGAGCAGGAAAGGGTCAGAGATTAGGATGCAGGTCTAAATTGCTCCTCGGCGAATGAGGTGATTTGATTTTCAGTTTCTACCGCTCTACTAATGCCCATGGGCGTTTGGTGCGCCGTTGTTACAGCAGCCCGTACAATCCAGCGGTAAATCAACAGCTACGAGGTTAGGAAGAGATCTGCCTATAGAGTGTACAGCCAGGTCTTTAATGCCTTTCTGAACGGCAAGTGCACTTTAATAGAAATCAAGGACTGGGGAGCGAGTTCCAGAGTCTGGCAGCAGTAACTGAAAAAGCTATCCCCCCCCCCCACCACACACACATCTCATCTTGCAGACTCAGTGCAAGGTGACCAGATTTCTATGGGCATATCGCAAGTCTCTACCTGGAATGTACCAATGGAACATCTCCCTTAGCTCAGCTGGACATACTTGATATAGAGGCTTATGTATTACATAGATAGCCTTAAATTTGATAGGCTTTCTGACATGGAGCCAGTGAAGCTCCCGCAGTCCTGCAGAAGTAGATTGACGCTTAGGAATAACACGAACAGCCCTAGCAAGAGTGTTCTGTACTGCCTGCAGTTTTGCTTGGGTACTGATGTTAGAGTTCAGATAGCAATAATCAATTCTGAACATAACCAATGCCAGAGCAACCCGCTTCCGCGCCGAAGCAGGAATGAAGGGAAAGGTTTTTTTCAACCTTCTTATAAGCCAGAACCACATAACAACTGTGTGATTGGCCTGTCCTTTAAGGGAAAGCTCAGTATCTAGAATCACTCCAAGATTTTTAGCCTTATCAACTGGGACCTTCAAAATGCCAAGGATGTCCGGCCACCAGGCATTCTTCCAGATTGAGGAATGCATTCCGAACAGCAGCACTTCGGTTTTCTCACCATTGTGTTTAAGGAATTTTCTTCTCATCCGATTTGCTACCACATACATACAATATGAGAAATTCACTGCTGTGGCTGCAGAATTCTTGAGAATCAACACAATACGGGTGTCGTCAGAGTTAGATATCGCCTGCACCCCAAAGAAATAGATAATGGTGGCAAGTGGAGAAACACACAAATTAAATAAAGTAGGGCTCAAAGACAAGCCTCGCTGTACTGCGCAAGGCAATGAGAAGACGTCAGAGCAGTATTGGTGAACATGGAGATCTTTGCCCATCTTTGCCAAGGACGAAGTGGACCAAGAAGTCCTAGTAAAGACTTCACCTGCCAAAGATCAAAATAATCTAAAACAAACTAAAAAGAAATTACAACATATTTGGCCTAAATAGAACAGTGATAGAGACTGTACTTGCTGCCCTAACCAATCAAGATTGAAGCTTTCCTGAGCAACACTTGGCAGACATCTAAAATAAATAACAAAAGTAACATTCAGGGTAAGGTACTTTCTCAGAGAAACAAAGGAAGAAATGAGTACAAAAGAACTCCTATCAGCTTTCAAAAAAAAAAAAAACAGATGGCTATAACAAAACTGCTCCTTTCAACACTTTCACAGTTGGAATGCATTGTAGACTACATCATGGTAATGTAAAAGCTATTTAAACATATAGCATTTTTAGGAAATTCTGAACAATCATATTGTAAATTTTCATTAAACAAGTTTTGGCCTAATTAGCTAGTGCACACATACTTTCCACAGAATCTTTATACCCTTCACCTAAAATGCATTTGAAGAGGAAACATTTGAGAAGTATTTATTTTTCAAAGTAGTTATTTTCAGAAGTAATCAATCTCGGCTAATCACCCACATGGGGATCCAGGCGCTGATAACATAGCTTCTAAGGTGTTCGGTTAATCAGCCAGGTCTTGAGTCCTTTACTGAATTCTAAAAGAAAATCCGAGGTACACAGGTGAAGGCGGTTACAGGATTTGGCCTCAAAGTAGGACAAGGAGCGTCTTCCACTGTTGCTTCGGCTGATATGGGGGGGAAGAGGAAAGGGGAGCACAGGTGTCTGGAAAGTTGGCAGAAGTTCAGGTGGTGGTTGATGTATGGTGGTCCTTGATTGTAAAGGGGCTTGTAGGTGTGAATCAGGATCTTAAATTAATATCTCGACTGAATGGGGAGCCAGTGGAGTTTCTTGAGGTGGGAGGCGGTGTGGGTCCATTTGGGGAGGTTAAGGGTGAGTCTGGCCACTGAATTCTGTTTGGTCTGTAGTCTCTTCAGGAGGTGTGTGCTGCTTCCTACGTAATAGTTTAGAAGTATTACTTTTACAACAGCTAATTTCTGATTACCTAGCACCACTTTGCATCTGTTTCAGTGATAATTTGACAGCAGTAAATAGAGGAGAGATAACTTATCTTCCTCCTGCTTTCTGCTTTTGTTTTTAAGATTTCACAAGCTCTGAGTATACACAGTGTGGATGTAGAATGTATTTACTGGTAATAACTAGGGGAAAACCCACCAGGAAATAGACTGCCATGAGAATGAGTGAGACTGGCCTTCTGAATCTACATGTGGGGCAGTCTGGAACTGATGGATCCTGTTACTTAAAAGCTTCCTCGTTGTGCTTGGCCAGAATAGCTGGATAAGTGCAGCTTGGGGGCGTTCTTTCTGGGGTCTGGGCCTCTAATGGTGCATGTGCCTGAAGACCACGGAGGAAGCATGAGCAGGAACTCACGGACCAATAAAGAAGGCCCATCTAGGTTACTGTTCTGGTTGGGCATGAAAAGGTTGTGGTATTTCACCAGCTTAGACCTGAGCCCAGACATAGAGGTTCAGTTATTTTTCCATGCCTCATGTTACTAATTTCTGTGTTGTAATACATGTGTTTATGGCACACATTTTGCCACAGGTACAGCTTCGAAGTCTAATCGCTTCCAGACATGGTTTCTGGAATTCTTTACAGAGCAGAGTCAGGTGTGGTTTATGAGATGTAACTTGGAAGCTTCTGTGTATTTCTGTGGCCCTTTTCGTTTATGTTTATTTTTTTGTCTTTAGTGCTATAAAGTTTTCTGTTTGTGACATGCAGTCTAGCCAAGGAGCTTGTGGTGCCTGGGTTATTTAGCTTGCAAATTTCCTGAAAGATTGGTATGTGAGTGCATGAGTCTAGATGTTGTTGTGTCCAAGATCTTATTGTACTTACTCAGAGAGGTCCCTGCCCTAAAGGTGGATTCCTCATTGTTATCTGGTGGCCGGTCAGTGGACAGTTTATTGAAATACATTCTGTGTTCTAATTTTTGTCCCTCATAGCTGAGTGGCTAACAGCACCCTAAGAAACACAACTCCACCAAAATGCAGTATCAATGATACACCTTGTCTTCAGCAGCCTGGCAGCAGCACTGAAGTTCTGAATCTGGCAAGGGCTGCCACTGTGCAAACATAAACTCCCTGGTGCATGCAGGGAACATTTACATTGACATCTGAAGGGCATGGCTTTGAAAGCCTTAACTGATGTTGAAGAGGAACAGGCGTAACATTTCTAAAGTGTGACGTGAGAACACACGACGAAAGGAAAGAATACTCTCTGCTTTGGCCCGGCTCAGAGTCTTCATGTCATAATCCAAGATGTATATATGTAAGTGTCTGTTGAGTGCAAACCTAGCTAGAGGCAACAGAGTGTTGAGCAAGGATGGGAGGCTTGAGTTACAAATCAGGTTTGTTTACAATGAAACAGGATGTTCGTTGATGGCAGTTCCTCTTGTGTGGCTACTGTGGCTGTAGTGTGGAGGCTACTGTGAGGAGGGGATGGGAAGTCAAAAGCGGTTCTTAAAAGTGATGGCCCATTGTGGGAAGAAATTCAAGAAGCACTGAAAGTTGTTCCTTGCATGTACTGAACAATACCGCTCCTTCACACAGTGATTCAGAAAAGTACTAAAGGTGTCCAAAGGTTTTGTTTCCCAAGAAGTCTTGCACAGATCTTAATGAATAACTTAACCATAGTTTGTGAAGTTTTCCACTTTGCTCACACCTACACTGTGGAGTAGTATTATCCCACCAAATGGCAAGAGCTACTCCCTTGTGCTAAAAATGGATGCCCCATTTTCTCACATGTTACATTTATTATTGATTTCCTCATTCATACTGGTCATACCAGTATAATATCTGTCTCCAGAATAGACGGAACTCTTAGCCTGAGGAATAAATAATGAGGACTACTGGTGATCCTAAGTGACCTCCAACATGGGACGACGCCTTGCCCGATTCACCTTTCTGCCAAATTCTTCAAATATGTCAAGCAATAATCAAGTAGGTGACAATGACTGGTGAGCACCAGCAAGATTTGTGTACAGCAAACATATTCATAATACCCTGCCTGATTGACTACAAGAATCATGCCCGATTTCCTCAACAATACTGAAGCCAAGATCGTCGCAAAGGTACTGGTTACAGACCTGCTTCAGGTGATTGGCTTTCCAATGTGGCTTTACGGTTCAGAGATCTAGGAGGCATACCATAAGACACTTTCATGATGCTTTGGACCCAGCAAAGCGCCTAGGAGTCACTACTAATGGTGGATCTCATAAAGGTATTTGATTCTGTTGGTTGGGATTACATTTTCACATTTTTAGAAAAAAATGATCTGAGGCCCAGATTGACGGGGTGCTCTCAGATGCTTTTCCTGTGCTTAACGTGACTAGTCAGGTTGCTCCCTATTGCCATTTCTCTCCACTTCTAGCAGAATTGATGAGTTTCTGAGGGGGTTTGAATGGACGTCTAGGAAGGCCGACAGTGTGCTCCTTATGCAGATGATTTACTTATATTTTCACATCTCCCTGGATGGACTTGATCTAGATCAATGCAAAGGCTCCAACCTTTCAGAAAATTCTCAGGCCGAAACATCAGTCTTTTCAAATCGATAGTTTACCCAGCTGATGTGCCAACTCTTCAGTGGGCCACCCAGGAGGTCTTTCAACAAGTTAGATGTCTATAGCTCCAGAGACAGAGAACATGCCTGAGAACACAACCTTCCACCCCAGATGTCCAGGGTACAAAGCAATCTTGCCTTCCTGTCCTAACACCCATTTTCACTGAGGGGGAGGATGGCCATCAATAAAATGATCTCCTTATGACGTCTATTGTACTAACTTCAAAATGACCCATATGACATTCACTGTTGATTCTTTACCCACTTGATAGCTATGATGCGTACCTTTCTCTAGGCAGGTGGTGCACCACAAATCGCCATGTCAAGGTGCTTCAAATCTCAGTATCATGGCAACATTTGGGCAGTAGATGTGATGGCATTTTATCCTGCCACACATCTAATAATTATTAAGGAGTGGCTTAACAATCCCTAGGCCAACCCCTCATTTGGGACAGAGATATGCACCCAGTGCTTTTCCTCTACGGTGGAAAGATTGATGTGACTCTTACGACTGCAACAGAAACAGTACTGAAAGTATGGTAAATGACTCCATATAGGTCTCACTGGTAAAACTGACTCCCAGAATAAATCCCACCATGGCTAGGTAATATGCTACACCAAGTTGACGCTTTACAGGACTTTTGCTGGTGGTCCATGATAGTGACCTCAAAAGTGGGTGACATTACGACTGGCACCACCATGCGTTCATTTGTTGACCTCCACGTGAACTTTTTATGCTCCATCGGCTGTTTCATTCTGTAATAATCAACTTGTCCTATTGCCTAAGATAAAGGGAACAACCAGGAGACGTTATACACGCAACATACGCATGCCCCCGGATTAGACCATACTGGGTGGGAGAAAGAGACATACTTCAGAATGTGACAAACATGTCAAGGCACTCATGAATAAAAGTTCAGTCCTCCATGTGTGTCAGATCTTGGTATTTTGTTCAAAATCATCAAATATAAGTCGGACCGGGATTAGAAGGCAAAGGTTCAATTTAATCTTGAAATGCAATGTCCATTAGGGCAACAAAAGCCGTCCTTGGAAAACAATATCCATAATGCAACAACAGCCAACACGTGTTTCGTCCTATGAGACAAATATTCTCAAAGACTTCATCAGGGCTTCCATAATAGTTGAAGGGACTTGAATCCCCATAACAATCGAACTATATCTAGGTATCCCGTATTGTGCCGATCCAAAGTTATGCCGTACTGCTCAATCTGTTATGTGTAAATCCCACTTTAATTAAAAAATATTGGAAAACCGCGTTCCTATCCTCCCGCGGCGCTCCTGTATACAATAAAAAGATGAGCCTCTTCTTCAGAATGTGACCGATGGCATCTAGAGGAGGACCTGAAACTGATTCTCCTGCACATCCACCTTGACTGATACACACAGGTCTCCAATTGCAAAAAAGAGGCAATGTCAAAAACTGGTGGAACAAAGACCCACCTGGTCTGAAAGGATTACGATTTCATGAAGCTCGGGATCCCAGACTATACATCACTGGCTTGCCCACAAAAACACACAAACATTTTGAAGCGAATAGATGGATTACTGTAGAAATGTGAGTAAATTGAGGAATGACGATGTGAGATATAATTACCTTATTGCGATCCTTAGTCTACGTGGAAACAGAACCATATAGTGTGACTAGCTTATAATTACCATTTCTATGTGAATTACATGATATTTTGTGATGGCTTGCCGCTAAATCTACAATAACATTTCTGAATAAATATGCCAAAAAATGTTCTATTAAATTTTTTTTTACTATAATATTCAAACAGGATGGGAGGCAGCAATCTCTTTTCCTCAAAACAATTCAAAGGGCACGCGAAAGACTTTAACATGAAAACCCACATGCAGAAAACTTAGCAGACTATTTATACTAATTGTTTTAATCTCAAGCATTACAGGGAGTTGGTGAGACAATCTTTACAAATTCACAGCTCACTGGTGAAGACCTATCTTTCCAACTCCTTGAAACCTCAAATAACCAGGAGGCACACGACAATGACTGAAAAGGACCTCCGAAAATAGTTATACATTTTCCACCTAGAGCTTTCACATCATAAAGAGAATCCTAGTTCAAATGGAAAGGAGAATTATTGCAAAACGTCTGTCCCTCTTTGACAATGGGCAAAACACTGGCTCACGGTAGAAAAAACAATTAGTCACACAAGCGTCAACATTCAGCAAAGTGTTGGTTGATGTTGCACAAACTGTGGAATAACACATCCGGGATAAAACTTTGATAGCGCCTTCCATTTTCCAATTGTACATTTTACTGATTGTATGCGACAGATAGCATGTACAAATAAGCACAGTGGCTAAAGCATCTTTATTACAGAGCTCAGGAAACCCAGATAGAATATCTGTAAGGAAGCGTACACGCATGCCATGCAGTGCTTAAATGGTAGATTAATAGTACATGGCAGGCTGCAATCTCTTGATAAACGCTTGCTTCTAGTTTTCTGACTTGTGAGGTCTCTAGTTGCCTGTAATAAAGAAATGTTGGAGCTGCTCAAAGGTAACAATTATAGGGGGTGGAGCCAAGATGGTGCAGGAGACAGACACTTAGTGAGAGAGCTCCATCCTAGCCTCAAAAGAATCCTGTAAGGCAATCCGATTGCCTTCCAGTCTGGGCCCCCGGGCTGCGGAATAAGACCAGGGAGCTGGTGGAGTGGTGTTGATGAGCCGGGCCGGGCCAGCCATCTGATCCCGGGAGCCTGCGTACTCTCCGAGGCCCGTGGTGCCTCTGACGCTGGGCCACTGCGGTGCGGGGGTGCTGAGGACAGGAAGGAGCTCCCAGGTGAAGGAGTGTTCAGTGCCCTCCTCTTCACACTAGAGCGACAGGGCGAGGACGAAGCTGGCTGAGGAGAGTTTAAGGAGGCCTCGCCCGGTGGTATCCGCGAAGGCAGTGGCACAGGCGTAACACACAGGAGTGTTGTGTGTGAGGCCGGGGGTGCCCCGATTTTGCCAGTGGGATTGTGTCAGGGGGTTGGGGGAACTTTTAGACGGGTGGCAGTTGGTGGGAGTCTCCCCCCCCAGGGCAGGAAGTGAAGTGGAGTGTGTGAAGGAAGCCTGGTGGCCTACAAAGATGATGAAGGCACCTGAAATGGAGTAAGGAGAGGTTCCCCTTTGCCTGCTTATCCGTGAGCCCCCTTCCCCCACGTCCTGGGGCCATGCAATCCTCGACGAGGAGCGTTGAGGTGGAAGTGGCCCTACTTGGATCGACCTCCTTTTGGAGCATTGCAGATCAAGTATGGACAGAGTGAGGTAGAGGTGGTGGATGGTGCCCTAACATCACCGGCGAGATCGCTCCGGGGGGATTCTGGACAGACTATAGTCTGTGTGACTCTTCCTTGGGGCAGGGGGCTGCCTGGGAGACAGTGACTCCTTGCTGTTTCTGCCAACCTGTCTTGTGAAGGGAGGTGCCCAGGATCGACTAAGGTGGGCCACCCACCCCCTTATATATCTGGGGGCTGATTTTCTCTACGGGGCAGCCTGGGTGGATGCAGCCCAGTTGGTCTGGGCCTCCCCAGGGAAAACATCTGAGAGAACGCATTGGCTGCAGAGGCATTAAGATGGACTGCTGTCTTGGGGGCTGGGGGTGTCGTTGGTGAGTTATCCCTACTGGGGGCAGATACTCTCCCCCCCACCAAGCCCCCCTCTCTTAGCTGTGTGGGAGTCGCCTGCTGCTGGACCGGATAGAGGTTGCTGCTTGAGAAGGACTTGTTGAGGGGTGTCCCCTTGCATCTCTGAAGGAGGTCATTTGAAATAGATGGGACAGGATGGCGAGAGATAAAGTTTGCAAACCACACCGGCAGGGCCACAAGGACCGGTACACAAAGGTGGTGACCCCCCCCCCGCCGCCGGCTCTGGAACCTCCGGCAGTGCCAGACAATGCTGCCCTTCTGTCTGCAGTTCAGTCCTCCCAAGAGGCCCCGGAGGGGCGGGTAGGAGAGGTGCGATCAGAGGTTTCCCTCCTGTGTCAGGATCTCTGGAATGTGGCAGAACGTGTTACGTCGGCAGAGACTCGGATATCAGACCTTGAGGACACTATCCGGGATCTCGGTAAGGAAATGGCAGACAAGGACATTATGTGGCGACTGGAAGATGCGGAAAACTGTGCCTGCAGGAACAATCTGAGATTTGTGGGCTTACCAGGGGGAGCCGAGGAGACGAATGTGGGACTGTTTCTAGATACATGGTTGCGACGAGTTCTGCTGTCTGAAACGTTCTCGGCCTGTTGTCTGATTGATCGTGCCCATCGGGCTCTGGGTGGTAGACCCTCCCCAGGGGCCCCCCAGACCAATAATTGCCCGCTTTCTAAACTTTCAGGACCGAGACATGATCATGATGGAGGTTCGGAGACTGGGAGAAGTCTGTTATGAAAATTCTAAGATTCTTATCTTCTATGACTACACCAGAGAAGGGCAGAGGCAGAGTCGTACCTTTGACTCTTTGAAGAACAAACTCCGCAGCCTTCAGATGCAGTACATGCTCTTCTTCCCAGCCAAAACTGAAGGTCCTGTTCCAAGGGGAAATATTTTTCTTCCAAACACCTGAGGAGACATGGGTGTGGTTGGAGAAGCTTCCCCGGCTTTCTGGGAAGGGGAGTCAAGAGGCTGACTGTAGACCCAAGGACAAAGAGAGCAGGAGCAAAAGATTGGTTGCGCCCCGGGCGCAGAAGCCCAAGGAGGCAGAGAGGGAATAGAGACACACCGTGGCGGCAGACGTGAGCGACGGGGTGGAGCAGATTTGTCTGATTCGGAGAGAAGCCAGAGCATGACCACCTGGAAGAGAGACAGAAGGGAGGACTCTGTTATAGAAACAAGGATGGCTGGTTTGGGTGCAGACATTAAATTGGAGCCTGGGTCTCCTCATCCTTTGATGGAGGTAATTAGCAGCTTAGAAACTGGGAAAGAGGCCCTGGGGGCCTGTGGTGGTGATAAGACTGTGGAGGCAGTACCTTGATATGAGGCCGAATGAGCATGGTTTGGTTCCTTTTGCCTCCTCCCCCACATGGAGAGGACCTGGAATTGGTACTGGAGTGTTCTCCAAACTAAAGTAACTTGGCCTGTTGTGTGGGGTGACCCAGGGCACTTCCTCTCTTCACCAGATACCCGTGCTCTGAACTGAAGGGATAGGGAGGGCTGTAGGGGGCTATAGGCCTCACAACCCCTGCTAAGATGGTGTATGGGGTTTAGTACTCATAGGGGTTTGTGGGAGGTGAGGAGGGGGTGGGACTGTTACTTGTTTTGAGGGGGTTTGTTCTTTATGTTTTTTTGTTTAGAGTAAGGAATACACAGACACATGCACATAGTAGGTCCCCTCTAATGAGATATCGGATTCTGGGTGTCCCGTGGGTGTTTGCAGGGGCTGCGGGTGGAGTGTGCTCTCCCACATACTTCTTCCTTCCTTTGATTAACCATGACCTCCATAGGTGATCAGGGGCTCCCCCAGGTCCCCACACTCCCCCTCTGCCTTATCCACACACCCTCTCTGTCTCATCCTGGAATGTGAATGGATTGGGAGACAGGGTTAAGCATGGTTTGCTGTCTCAATATATAAGGAGGCTGCACCCGGATGTAGTTCTTTTGCAGGAGACGTATCTTAAAGGCACAAAGTGTAAACTCCTGGATAGCGGGCTTTACTTCTGGCTCTAGGGGGGTGGCGTCCCTGATCCGTAGGTCCCCTCTCTTCCGACCCCTAAGGAAGTGGATGGATCCAGCAGCTAGATATGTGGGGGTGCAGGGGTTCTGGGGCAGACAAGAAGTATTACTCTTGACTGTTTATTGCTCTGCCAAGGCTTCAGTCTCCCTTGCTGGAGAAACTGGCAGAGATTTTCTTGGAGGCAGATGCTCCATGTGATAGAGGGCGATTTCAATGATGTGATGGTGACGGAAGGGGATCGATCTGGGGCATCTGAGGGATCTTCCCTCCTACTCTGTTACATAGCTTTGTGACAGCCCTGGGATTGTCGGAATTGTAACAGCGGGCCTACCCCACTGAAAGAAAATACTCCTATTTCTCTGGAGCCCATGAGGTCTTTTCTAGACTAGATTATATCTTCACCCCGGCCGGAGAAGTTAGGTCTATCCACCTGGCCCGGGGTTTGTCTGATCATTCTCCCTAATGGGTTCCCATCGGAGCTATTCAAAAGATTTAGAGATATCTTTGCCCCTCATCTGTTGGATATATTTCTGGAGGTGAGAGGTCAAGGGGCCCTCCCTCCAGACCTGAGGCAGGCCAAAATAGTGGTAATACACAAAGAAGGAAGGCCTAAAACGTCATGTTCATCCTATAGACAGGATTTCCCTCCTCAATGTAGAGGTGAAAGTTCTAGCCACAGTTTTAGCGATGCGCTGACATGGAGGGATCTAATAGACAGTGTTCTGATCGCTCAACAGTTCTGCCTAGACCAAGCCCTACCCTGGCCCTAACTCCAGCACCAGTAGGCACAACATGAGTAAGATCTTAAATATTGCACCTGATGTAGTTGAGGAAATATACAAGGGTGTGGAGACCTCCTTCACATGTGCACTAGAGCTGAACTTGGCTTGCCTCAAGAAGGGTGAAGAAGCGCTGACAAATCTGAGCAATGTCCCTGTATGTGAGTCGCCCTGCAGTGTTATTGCCACCTGGTTCTGGAAATAATGCCAATACTACTGCTTTGCACACTGTGTCCCATGTTCCAGCTGATCTGGTGAGCATGACCGGTCTAGTAAGCGCTGAGGAAATTGTGCTGAGAATAGGATGGGCTTGCAAAGCAGCCTGACGGCGGTTGTGGGGCCCACTGCTAAACAAAGGATCCTGTGGCCCAACGAGCGGTACAACAGGCTGAACTCTGGTGTCCCTGCCTCCTAAGCTACACATGCTACATTTAACCTTCAGGCCACTCCCTTCATCAAGATTCTGAAAAGTGCCCCCCGCCCCCTTGAGGCGCAACACATGTGAAGACTATGACCAATTGGCTAATAAAGAAGTACACTGAATTAATGGCAGATTGGGTGGCCCTGACTTGCTCCACAGCCAGATTAACCTCGTTTGAAGAGTTTCATGAGTAGGCAGTACCCCAAAGCCTGATATCAATGACTGTATGTTCATCAATTTCAAAGACAGAATGGTGGCCAAAGATATCTTGATCAGGCTTAACTTTGTTGTCTATTCGCTCCTCAGTGGAACCACATCCGTTAGGTTACTTCTACAGACCACCTGATAGATGGATGCCTGCCCCTATGAACTTTTCTCATCCTGTTACTACGTCAAATAGATTTATGCTCATCTCACACCTGGCTTAGCTGGACTGACTCCCTGCCAATACTACTATTTCCAGACCAAACAACTCACAGGGCAGGAATTGATTGGCTAGGCCCAGTGCAGGCCCAGCAGGTCGAGCCTTAGTTCGGTGCATTACCAGGTCATTTTGCTACAGTGCTCGACTAAGCAGATGTTACTGATAAATATGTATAACAATGTTTTGACCTTACCAATGTGGAAATGGCTGGTTTATTACTAAAGGACATTGATAGTTGTATCAGAGGCATAAGAGGCAGTTACGTGGTTGTGCTCCTGAGGGACTTTAAGTTGAGGATTCGCTAGCTTTTGCCAACTAATGTTTATGAGCTGATGAATGGTGCAGGGCATCCCATGGCCCATTTTCCACACAGCCCACTTGGGAATGCATTCAATCTGGTACTGATAAAATGCAACCTAGGTTTTGCTTTAGACTCCTTGACCATGGTCCCGATTACTCTCCCTACCTTTATTGGTAGGGGCTCTCATAGTCATATTAATTTTATTTTATTCTCTGGAAATCTGGGAGATTGGACACTGGACTATACGTTAGTCGATTCTCCGCTTCATGACCATAGGCTCTTAGCCCTATCAACTGATGTGTCCTTTTTCGCAAAGAGGCATATCAAGATCAACCCCCTTCTATTATCATTTTCTTAAAAGGTGTGATTAAGAGCTGGTCAAAGGTGGACAATGATTCCTTCTTGTTGGCTTTTCTGGGCTCTACGCTTTCTCATTTTCTGATAAACGTAGATGAAAATGGTACACTGGGGGGGTGGATGGGGTAGAAGTCCGTAATCTACTCACTGTCCCATTCAAATCTGGTAATTGAAAGCAAGCTAAATGGTTTGATGCCAACTGCATCAAAGCCCATAATTAGTTATTGGCAGCCTTTAAAGAAGCTCCCAGGAATCATGAGATGGTGTGCAACTTTAATCAGCGTATAACAATGTGCTAAGTGCCCACAAGAAAACCATGGGGGAGGGAGCTTATCTTTCCCTAGCACAGGCCAGTGAGTTAAAGAACAGTAAAGCTTTTTGGACAACGGTAAACCATAATTATTTTGAAAATATCAAGGAATCTGGCCTTGATACTGTGATCCCTCCTGAAGTCAGGGTTGTTCATTTCACCAACCTCTATTTTGACCCTTTCTATGGGGAAGTCCTCACCATGGCCGATGCTGTTGTTATTTCTTTACGGCCACGTCCTGGTTCCTTTCTGTTTCCCTGGCCCTTGGCCATGCCATTTTCTGGTCTGGCGATCGAGCTGAGTGAGGTAACATCAGCAATAGCTAGCTGTTCGGTGGGGAAAGCTCTAGGCCTGGATGGGATTCCAGCTGACCTTTTAAAGGCCAACATACCGTTGTGGGCTCCACTTCTGACTAATGTCTCTAATACCATATCAGTATTATGCCCACCAAAGGTTCGGTCTCATGCAACTATCATTCCAATTTTAAAAAAATGCTCAATTGGAAATCCGTAGTGTTATCGCCCCATTTAATTGATTAATTCAACCACTAAGAATACTGTTAGTGCGCCTGCAAACCTGGGCAAGTGAGAACAATGTGCTCTCAGAGCTCCAATTTGGTTTCCGCCCTGATCTAGGAACAGTTGAGAAGTCACTCAATGTATATCTTTTAATAAACAAATATACTGTGGCCAAGAATGGGAAGTTGTACTTGGCACTTATGGGTCTAAGCTCTGCATTTGATTCTGTGAATAGAACCAAGCTGTGACACATTATGTCAGAAATGGGGGTAAAGCAGAATATTATTAGGTTTTTGAGAGACCTTCACATTGAAGTGACTGCCAGTGTGATGTATGGCCCTTGGGGGAGACAACTACTGCTTTTAATCTGGCCAGAGGTGTATACCAGGGCTCAGTCCTGGCCACCTTCCTCTTCTCTTTATATGTAAAAAGCCTAGAAGATCAACTGCTGAAGCTTGGTGTGAACTGCCCACGTATAGACGATTGCAGCCTCCCTGCACTGATTTATGCTGACGATACAATCTTCAGTTTGCAGCACTGGTAGGATCCGTTCTGTAGTTTTATGATGAAGTTGGACCTGATAGTTAATAAATGGTCTTTGGCACCAACAAGGTCAATACTGTTCCCACATTTTCCTATCATTTTTTACAGGAATCTCACCTGGGGCCCACTGAAGACAAGTGGAGCCACTGCCTTCACGAAATCCATGGAGGACGTTTTTACTTTTGCTAGGAGGTTAGGCAATAAGTCCATTAGGGAGCTCATGGACTATAAAGCGAAATGCAGCACTATCGCTAGCTATGGGGCAGGTGTCTGGGGCCTCAGTGACCAGTCAGGGCTGGGGAGGATTGAGAATGGCTTCATTAAGAGGTTAAAGGCTGTCCCTCAATCTACTAGCTCTTTTATTAGCCACTCTGATGTTGGGTTAGGGTTTATCAGTGACGCCATACAAATGCAAACCCTCCTTCTGTGGCTTACGATCTGGACAAACCTCTTTTAACCTGGCGATTCTCACTGATTGCTTGAAGTTGTACCAATGCATGAAAATCCCCTGGATTCTGTATATATGTAATACCTGTATCAGCCTGGGTCTGGAAGATCTCTTTACCTCTCCTGGAAGCTTGAAGGCTAGTTTCCTAAGCACTTTAAAGAAAACATTTTTAGCTAAATGCACAGATGAGAGAGTGTGGGGGGAAGATAATAAACCTACTCTCTAGGCATTTGTTGATATCTGAACAAGCAATGGTATTGAGCCATACCTTACATGGGTTAGCAATCTGCATCACATGTTCCTCCTAGTGAGGTTTAGATTAAGCACTGTGCACTTACTAGCTGCCTCTCCTCAGCAGGGTTCATATCTTACCAACCTATCTCTGTCACATCTCTGGAAGCCACTGCAGACATTTTGCCGCTACTGGATGCCAAGCACCCCATAGAACAGTTCGGAAGTAGCCAAAAGGTGCACCCATGTCTGCTGGACCTGTGGATGTTGGTTGTGATCAGATTAATTGACCAAGAGGGACACTAGCCCCTACCAAAGATGTGCACCATGACCACTGTGTTACAAAAGTGCAAGGTCTGCATCAGCAGCCCTTGGAGCACTGCAAAGAGGACTTTGTGGGACCCCAAGATCCATGGACAGAGTCATCCCTACTCACCTGTGGACCAAGGACTCAACCGGACTTCACCCTCATTGACTGCACAGCATCAAGAGCATCTTTGAGCCTGCAGCCCTCTACATCAGGACCACCCCATTGTGGCCTATGGGAGTAATCCTTTAAAGTTTGGATCTTGCTCTAAAAACACTCTGGTGGCCAGGTAACTGTGCAAAGTATCCTTTCTGACCCCCTAGACCTTTGTCATGCCAGATTTTGTGGTCTACCTCATGCCGGAGTTGGTGAACAAACTATTACAAACTTTTCAACAGTTTCTAAACTTTTTGTTGGCCAATGCTTGTTTGCCATTGATATAAAAGTTATTTATTATTTCTAAAATCTGTATCTCCAAATCTCTCTGGTGGATTTTAATGAGTAAGGTCTCTAAAACGTTGTACAAATCTACTGTATTTTTATAAAACGGTGTGTTGTTTCTTTCGTATTTTGTGACTTTCTTATTCTGTTGTTTGGTGGTGTTAAATGCTTTACACATTGTTCCTTTTCTAAGCCTTACTGCTCGCAGCCAGAGCCACCCAGGATTGAGGGTAAGGTTAAAGAAACATTCCTGAATGGACCCAAGATGGTATTTGTGAGTGTACAGTATGGTAGAGCATCCCAGCCATACCATAAAGTACACCCAAATCCTCATACTGTCCAGTTATAGCACAATGTGGGCCAGCATAAATGAAGGTATCTGTGTGTATGGCTGACCTAACAAAACTATAGGCTTTTTTTTTGGTTGCACTAAGTTAAAAAAGGTATCTCGGAAATTAGATCTATTGACTGAAAAAATAATGTTGCCTCTGTTCCTTGAAAAAAAGAATACCTTGTACTACTGGTATAACAGTCAGGGGATAAGAGGCTGGAAAAGTGTGTCTGAAGGGAGGAATTGGAACTTGGAGCAGAAACTGCGATTGTGAAGCTGATGCTGCACAGCATCTTCACAGTACTATGTTCACTGGTTTAGATTTTATTAATTTAAACTTGGGATTTCTGTATTTGCCCTTCATAATACTTCAGGCATGGATTTTATTTACTTAAGCAAAAACATACAGGTGTTCAGCTACAGAATGTTTAATGTGAAAACTAAAATGATAATATTGTAACATCCTAGTTGGGTACATTACGGATACCCCTCTTTATCATGGCACAGGATACGGGTGAGAAGAGCCTCCCCAGACACTGGGAGTGTATTGCCTGCATTCTTATGGTTTGAGGATAGTGACCGGGCATTAATGTGAGAAAGAATGGAGGCAGAGATCTCCTTGGCAATTCATTGAGGGCCTTGTAAGGATGAGGCTGCTGATTACTGTTTTTTCCTGGGCACTGCAGGTCTGATAGATTTTACATTTGAGGGATAAAAATGCAGTTTCTATTTCTCTGGAGATTTCTAGGCAGAGCCTTTCTTTATGTGTCTCTGGTTACTGCTACAGGAAGGTTGAATGACAGACAGCCGCAAGATCCCACACATCAATGCGACTATGTTGTGGGTGATCCAGATTCGAGACAGCCCCAGTGCTACCTGCCCTGAGAAGCAATATTTTGCCCAAACTCACACTAAAACAGACTCTTTTATTCATCATTCCACCCTTTTCATAGGAAGGAAAGGGGAGCATCTCTTGCACTAGTATTTAAAATACAACATTCCTGTGTTTGCGTTTTCCTTCATTGGATTTAATGGGAAAATGAAACTATATTTATTTAAATCTATTTACCGCTTGGGTGATGCAGAGTGTGTGTGAGCGCTGGGGTTCACCTGGCCTACAGTGTTATTGAAACACTTACAAAAAATGTGCCCTACAAATTTGCATGCTATCCCAGAAAGCCTCTACAATACTCCTAAAAAACCCTGCATGAAAAACTGACCTTGACTTAAAAATTATGAGTGCCCACACTCAATTTTTTCTCGAACTACTCTCTCCTTCCTTTCCATTTTCTGCTTTCCTCATGCACAACCTATTCTAAGTCACACGCATGCTTGCCATATTCCCTTTTGGTATATCTCTGCAACTCGTCCACAACTCATCTCAAAGATCACAACCTGTGCTTTAAAAGTCAAACCCATGCAACGTAACATACTTAGGGCCAGATGTAAGTACAAAAGAATTTGCGACTTGCAAATTGCAAGTCGCAAACTGGTATGCAGAAAGGTGTCTCAGACACCTTCTGCAACTCGCTATGAGGTCGCAAAGACCCACCTCATGAATATTTATGAGGTGGGTCCCAGTTTGCGACCCCATAGCGAGTCTAGGCACTCACGGGATGGTGGACTGCTGGAGACAGCAGACCACCATGTCCGTGACTACTTTTGAATAAAGCAGTTTTTTTCTTTTCTTTTTGCAGCCCGTTTTCCTTAAAGGACCACTGCCTGCTCTGAAACAAATATTTTTGTTTGCATTCACAAAGGGGAAGGGGTCCCATGGGGACCCCTTCCCGTTTGCGAATAAGTTACCATCCACTTCAAGTGGATGGTAACTGCGAGTTGATTTGCGACCGCTTTCGCAGTCACAAATCAACTCTACATCGCGATGCGGTCGCAAATAGGAAGGGCACACCCCTTCCTATTTGCGAGTCGGAAACACATATTGCGAGTCGGTTCCGACTCGCAAAATGTGTTTCTGCATCGCGTGAGGCCTTTTGCGCCTCGCAAACGGCGTTTTTCGCCGTTTGCGAGGCTCAAAATGCTACCTACATCTGGCCCTTAATCTCCTGTAGCTCATTTATTAATACCGTCAACCAATGCATAAATTGACATTCCCTTCTCCCACTAAACATCACACCTAGCTCCTTTTACTGTAACCTACTACATAGAAACTAGAGCAAATGCACAGAATGGTTTCCTTTAAAGTGCAAGCCTAATTCCAACAACCAACAAAAAAAAAAAAAAAAAAAAAAAAGACTAGCCCCGGGTACACAGCAATGATCTGTCCGATGTAAAGTGTTACAATGCCTTGCCCAAGGTAGTAAATGCTATATAAATGCAATTACAATACAATATATAACCCACACTAATACTAATACAATAACACTCAGCAGTCAGGCAGTTGATTGTAGTTCATACAGACTGCATAATAATTCCCTAGCACTGTTTGATACTTACACTTGCGAAAGACAAACAGCTAACGGTTTTGTCTGTCACCTGGCACTGTACCAGTCCATGGCAATAAATGACCCATTATCAACTGGACCAAATGGAAGAGGTCTGCCATTTGCCACTTTAATTTAGTCCACCATTGGAAAACCCAACTAGCATACTACAACCATTTTTCCACATTTTGCAATGACCGTCAGACTGGGGATGATATTAACAAAGTTCGACCCCGCAGATCTCTCCACCATTTCACTCTTTAACCTATGTCTGCTGAGGACCATAACCTTTAAACAAACTATTTGAGAATCAAACTATCTCAGAATGTACAACCCAGTGCAGTAACCAGCTAAGTGTCCTATGAACAAAACAATACCATAAAGAGACCTACTGCACTACTCAAAACCAGCAGCTTACTGAAAACCATAACTTGCACACTCCTTTCTCACTCATAGTCATGTATCGCACTGCTAAGTGCTGCATCCCATGACATGATAACTGCACCTCTGTAGTCATCACACATGACATGGAAACACAGAATCAAAACAAAGAGAACACAATTTCAACTACACACTGTACATGGTGTAGTGTGCTACCCATTGAGGCAAGCACTTCAGCACCCCAAATAGGGATAGTAAGTGCTATTTAAATGTTGCTATACAATGTAATATAATTGATACGTGGAAAACCTATATGTGATTTGTAAAACATAGAACAAACCATGTATGTTCCTTTCACATTTCTGTGTGAATATGCTAAACGGTTGATTTGGCTGTTTTGTTTTTATCTGGAAAATTGTATGAGGATTTAACATTAAATATTGTGGCGTCACTTTTTGAGACATCATTGTGAACGAAATATGCGAATTAGTGCACCCACTATTTTTACTAGGACGTGTCCCCTGACCGTATCTCACTCTTAATTAATCAATAAAACTCCTTAGCACATGTCATCCAATACCAAACCTTACTCGCCAACACCAGACAAATCTGGTAACATCTCACCGCCCCATTTCACAAGGCATCAAAAACAAAATACTTACCATCCATCATCCAACATGGTACCATATTATACCATAACAAAACACATCACACATGACCACACCGTATAGCATCATATAGCACCAAACTTTGATAAAAAACCTTTCCCTCTCAAGTCACCATTACAACATGCTATACCACACCACATCTTATAAGCCCACATCATATGTCAACGTACAGCACAACACCTCAATAAAACACCTTTTCACTCCAAATCTAAAACCCACAATGCTACACCATGATACGTTACAACACACTAGGCTACATGGTATAGCACCTCACTGCATCATTTCATATTTTAGCAAAAGTCCTTAGCACACACCATTGAACACCTAACTTTGTGACACCACTCACATCGGCATTAGACCACACCACATGACAATATACTGCACCACATACTGCACCACATCCCTCAAAAAGACCATGCTTCCTGACACCCATCACCACAATATGCAATTCCATACAACACAACATTCTTCTAGACCACACAGTATGAAACCATACTGCAACATTACACATCTCACTGCAAAATCTTATCGCTTTCCTTCCAGCACTACACAATGATAAACGACACGCTACACATCACACAAGATCACAGGTATGACACAATGCAGCACCATTCCGCACATCAACAAGACCACTTACTACAATCAAAAACACATAGGGGGTCATTCTGACCCTGGCGGTCATGGACCGCCAGGGCCAACGACCGCGGGAGCACCGCCAACAGGCTGGTGGTGCTCCCATGGGCATTCTGACCGCGGCGGTACAGCCGCGGTCAGAAACGGGAAACCGGCGGTGTCCCGCCGGTTTCCCGCTGCCCAAGGGAATCCTCCATGGCGGCGCTGCAAGCAGCGCCGCCATGGGGATTCCGACCCCCTTACCGCCAGCCTGGTTCTGGCGGTTTTGACCGCCAGAACCTGGCTGGCGGTAACAGGTGTCGTGGGGCCAAAGGCATGGGCACTGCAGGGGCCCCCTAACAGGGCCCCACCAAGATTTTCAGTGTCTTCCAAGCAGACACTGAAAATCGCCGGCATCCTCATGGAAGGGGGTTTCCCGCTGGGCTGGCGGGCGGCCTTCTGGCGGTCGCCCGCCAGCCCAGTGGGAAACTCAGAATAACCGCAGCGGTCTTTTGACCGCGCAGCAGTATTCTGACGGTTCCCGCTTGGCGGGCGGCTCCCGCCGCCCGCCAAGCTCAGAATGACCCCCATAATGCCACACTACAACATGCTGCATCTATAAAACTCCCTGCCACATCATTTTACAGAACACCTCAACCATTCTCTTACAACACACTTTTCAGCACCACATTCTGTTACAGTATGCAACTCCACATCATATTGGACCAAACCAAATGACACCATACCACACCGCAACAAAATCCCCCCCACACCATCTAACCACCCCAATGAGCTACACTACACAGTACAACAACAAATCACCCTGTATCAAACATATGAAACATATGAAACCATGCTACACCTTTCCATATCATAGCTCAAGAAAACTCTTGAAATCCTGCCATCCAGCACCAGTCTACATCATACTATTAGTTTGTTTTTGTTTTGTTTATTATTGCATAAAACCACAACGGCCAAGATAAGCTTTATGGCACACAACAAATGTACAACAAGCACTGGCAAAGGCAAAAGCTTTTACCTTTTGGACCTATTGGCTTTGCCAATGCTTTTTCCGAATTCTGCAATGTATCTGCAAAATAATGCTTGCCCATGCTGTGCAGCAATATCCAAAATAAATAAAAGTAAAAAGGCATGATGAAGCTGCTGCTGGCAGCGTTTCATTTTTTAGGTGGGCTCATACCTACGAAAGCACGGAGGCAAAAACTTTTTAAAACTGATCTAAGATGATAGACACCAGTTCGACAAGTAAATAAAACAGGAACTGGCAAAACCAACAGGTCTCACCTTTGGGAACTACTGGTTTGCTTATTGTTTTTAGTGAGGCTGTACAGCATCCCCAACATTGTGCAGCATGGTTAAATAAGAATTTTAAAAAAGCCTCTGACTCAGCCGCCCACGTCACTCTGCAGGTACATACACTTTTTTTTTTTTCTTCACCTGTCTGAGTTGGATCTGCACATAAAAAGAAAAAAACATGCAAAAGGGCATTTTCTAAAGCTCGTGGGGGGAGCAACACAGGGCCCTATGGGTGGAAGCTACATAGTGATATGTGTGAGGGAAAGGAATCTGGGGGGCATCTGTGTATGGCGGAGAAAAGCAAATGGGCAAGAGAGAGAAAGAGCTACCTGGAGCTGGTGAGGAGATGCACACAGGCAAGAAAGCTCAGGGACTTTGAGAACTATATAGGGACTGCATTATGGAGGGGAATGGGATAGAAGTGGAGAGGAGCACACATGCAAGAGAGAGCAACAGAGCATGCAGGGTAGAAGAGATACCACAGAGGAGACAGCTGGAAAACACCTGCACTTTTGTGGAGTTCCTAAGAATAAAGAAAGTAGTAGTTCTTTAAAAAGTGAGCAGTGGAAAGAAACAAGTAAAATGGAAATTTTCCATGTGAGGGACAGCCATACAATGGACAAGGGAAGCCATCAAATAAGAAGTAAGCAAAAGTGACAGTAAAGTCAACCAATGGTAAGTAAAGGGCGGGCTCAAGGCACCCCTAAGTTCTTTATATGAACACAATGTGGGTCATTATGACCCCGGCGGATGGCGGTAAAATGGAGAAAAGTCCTGCCAACAGGCTGGCGGTACTTTTCCCCATATTACAACATTGGCGGTTTGGCTCAAGCCAAACCCCAAATAAACCACACCGTCCGCGACGGCGGTAATGACCGCCAGACTGGAGACTTCAGTCTCCAGCCAGGCAGCCATCACTAGCCCGCCCGCGTGATTATGACCCCGCCTACCGCCATGGTTTTCGTGGAAACCTTACCGCCACGAAAACCATGGCGGTAGGCACCATCAGTGACAGGGAATTTCTTCCCTGTCACTGATAGGGGTCTTCCCCATCCCCCTCCCCAGGTCACCCCTAACATCCCCTCACTCTCCAGAACCCCCACAACATACAGGCACCTTCACTCACCAACGTACACATGCATACACACACTCATACCCACATTCATCCACACATGCATACATTCATTCAAGCACTGACATACATACATGCACACACGCATGCACACAACATACACGCACTCACACATCCATACATGTACACACAGACAACACGCATCACACTCCCGCATACACGCATGCACAAACATAAAAACACACACACAACGCCCCCCTCCCCTGTCGGAGCACCCAACTTACCTGATGTCAGGGGGTCCTCCGGCAGGAGACGGGACGCCAGCAGAACACCGCCAGGCTGTATCATGTGTCATGATACGGTCTGCGACAGTCTACTGGCGTGGCGCTGCTGCTGGCAGCAGCGCTACCTTACCACCGTTCACCGGCATGACCACAGCTGGATTTCCACCACCCTTCTGGCGGAAATCCGGCTATGGTCATAATCCGGTTGACTGCTTGTAGCCACGGCGATGGTCTTTTGGTGGCGGTCGCCACGGCGGTGGGCGGTATATACCGCCAATGGTATAATAAGGGCCAATATGTCTTTCACAACCAGATACTTATGCTGCCTTGTACTTTCCACCTAAATTTGAAATTTGACTTCCACCGAAGCACTTTTTCTAAGGCACAGTAGCCTGCCAGCAAATTACAGCTGCCAGGCCCTAAACATGAATTAAAGGCCATTGGGTTGGGGACAGTGGAGGACCTGATGGGGGTGGGAGGCAGCAACAGGATTTGCGCAGGGATGAGGGAGCAACATAAGCACTTGAGGCTAGGCCCAGGAGAAGGAGCAAAAAATACTAAGGAGAAAAGCCAGGGAGGAGTAGGGAAACTAATGGACGAACTTGTAGTTGGGGGAGAGTGGTGGGGTGAATGAGAGAGCAACACAGAACATGCATGCAGTGCAGGTGTTTGGAGAAGGAAGCAGTACACACAAGTTAGAGTTTCAAAAATAGTGCACTCTAATGGAGTGCTGAAGAAAAATACAAAAGTAGCTCCCTCAACGTGAGCACTGAAAGAATACAAGTCATCCAATAAAAATGATACTAAAGAGGCTATGGTCCATGGGAAGGTTAAACATAAGAACAGGAAAGGCAAGCCATTGAATAGAAAGTAAGCAAAGGAGTCTGTCAATGAAACCAATCAATGTACATTTTTGGGATGGTCAACAAGAGACTTTCACCTAAAAGCTGTCTGGTAGGTGAGTCTTGAAAAATAATAATCTATAAATCATGACCAAAATTCACAGTCAGCTCCTGAAATGATAAGTTTAGACTTTCTCCTTAAATTATATGCACTGCATGAAAGAACAATGATATGTCACCTAAGTTTAAAAAAAGAGATGTGATCAATAAAATTACCATTTTCTTTTACAAAACCATCTATATGACAGGATACCATACCACAACATAACATGCCACATCACAGAACACCATTCACACTGCATCACAACACTCTATGCCACTTTGTACAGCACCACACTTTTAGGGCCAGATGTACGAAGCATTTTTCTAGTTGCAAAGGGGCCGATTCACAGAGTCGGCCCGATTGCGATTAGAAAAATGCTTTTTGGGATGTAGAAAACCTTAACTGCGATTTTGTAACTTGTTACCGAATCACAGTTTGGGTTTTGCTATTCGGTATTAGGAATTTGCGTGTCAAGGGCGTCCCTTCCTAATACCGAATCTACATGGTATGTATGATTGTTTTGTGACCGCAAATGCGGTCGCAAAACAATAGCAGTTAGCACTAATTTCAAATTGGTGCTAACCCATTCGCAAAAGGGAAGGGGTCCCAATGGGACCCCTTCCCCTTTGTGAATGCATGCAAAAACATTTTTTCAGAGCAGGCACTGGTCCCATGGACCACTGCCTGCTCTGAAAAAATGAAAAGAAAACTTTTAATGTTTGTTTACGAAATGCATTCCGTTTCCCTTTAAGGAAAACGGGCTACATTTGAAAAAAATACTGCTTTATTTAAATGCAGTAACAGACATAGGGGGTCATTCCTACCCTGGCGGTCCGAGACCGCCAGGGTAGGGGACCGCGGATGCACCGCCAACAGGCTGGCGGTGCATCCAGGCCCATTCTGACCGCGGCGGTAAAGCCGCGGTCAGAAAAGGGAAACCGGCGGTTTCCCGCCGGTTTTCCCCTGTCCTGCAGAACCCCCCATGGCGGCGCTGCAGACAGCACCGCCATGGGGATTCTGACCCCCTTCCCGCCAGCCTGGTTCTGGCGGTTTCGACCGCCAGAACCAGGCTGGCGGGAACGGGTGTCGTGGGGCCCCTGGGGGCCCCTGCAGTGCCCATGCCAATGGCATGCGCACTGCAGGGGCCCCCTAACAGGGCCCCACATTGATTTCCAGTGTCTGCATAGCAGACACTGGAAATCGCGACGGGTGCAACTGCACCCGTCGCACAAAAGCAACTCCGCCGGCTCCATTCGGAGCCGGCTTCACCGTTGCTGTGGGTTTCCCGCTCTAGCCTTTTGGCGGTCGCCTGCTCGCCCAGCGGGAATGCCAGAATAACCGCCGCGGTCTTTTGACCGTGGTACGGTCTTCTGGCGGTTCCCGCTTGGCGGGCGGCGACCGCCGCCCGCCAAACTAGGAATCACCACCATAGTGGTCTGCTGACACCAGCAGGCCACCATCCCTGTGAGTGCCACCATTCCCAATGGAGTCTCAAACTGCGACCTACCTCATGATTATTCATGAGGTAGGTCATTTGCAACCCCATTGCGAATCGCAGACAGTGTCATTGACACTGTTGTACATCCGGTTTTGCGAGTCGCTAAGACTCGCACTTTGCGACTCGCAAAACTGGATCTTTATACATGTGGCCCTATATTACCACACCACACGATACCACAGCAACCTTCAGATGATTCTGCACAACACCATACTATGGGGGTCATTCTGACCCCGGCCGGCGGCGGTAGCCGCCGGCCTGGCTGGGACCGCCAGAAGACCGTACCGCGGTCAGAACACCGCGGCGGTCATTCTGGGTTTCCCACTGGGCTGGCGGGCGACCGCCAAAAGGCCGCCCGCCAGCCCAGTGGGAAACACCCTTCCACGATGAAGCCGGCTCCGAATGGAGCCGGCGGAGTGGAAGGTGTGCGACGGGTGCAGTAGCACCCGTCGCGAATTTCAGTGTCTGCTGAGCAGACACTGAAATTCAAAGTGGGGCCCTCTTACGGGGGCCCCTGCAGTGCCCAGGCCATTGGCATGGGCACTGCAGGGGCCCCCAGGGGCCCCACGACACCCCTCACCGCCATCCTGTTCCTGGCGGTCGAAACCGCCAGGAACAGGATGGCGGTGAGGGGGTCGGAATCCCCATGGCGGCGCAGCAAGCTGCGCCGCCATGGAGGATTCCCATGGGCAGCGGAAAGTCGCGGTACACCGCCGACTTTCCGTTTCTGGCTGCGGCTGTACCGCCGCGGTCAGAATGCCCAAAGGAGCACCGCCAGCCTGTTGGCGGTGCTCCCGCGGACCCCGGCCCTGGCGGTTTTTACCGCCAGGGTCGGAATGACCCCCTGTATCACATTTCACTATCTGGCTCAACATGACCTCATTCTATTCAGGCTACATGATATAACACCACTCAGTGCGTGTCACATCATACCATATTTCAACTTCTGACTCAACTTCACACCATGTCGAACATAACATACCACACAATGCCATGTAATGACACACCATAATACAAACATTATTAGACCATATACAACCGCTGTTGGGATGAGAATGTCCCCTGTGTGGTATATGGAAATGTACTCCTGAGCTGAGTGCTGGACTGCATGCAAAACTACTATTCTGACATATTTTGGTCCTGGCGTCACACTAATCTAGCATGTACACAGGGGCCCTGACTTGTTCAAGGCTACGTAAGATCCAAACCCTATTCCCTGGGGTGCACAAATGCACATAGTGGGTACTGGACTACAGTCCATGCTCTGGGACTACCACATAAAGTGGTGGTGGCAGCGTAGCATGTTTTGTGAACCTGTACTGTGTCAGTGAGGGTGGGGGTCTACTGACTCTCCTCATGTAAAGGCCCTCTATTCTGTGAAATCAAGAACCTGGGATGCCCTTTTTTCTGTCTCTGATTACTGCTACAGAAAGGCTGATGGCAGCCAGGTGCAGAGATAGCTGTTTCAATGTGTCCATATGTTGGATAATCCTGCTTGAAACCAGCCCTACTGCTATCTGCTGTGAGAGTCATCAATTTGCACAAACACTGTGTCTGGTGCGATGCCTGAAAATACTATTTGAGAAAGAACTGTCCCAAACCGGTTCTTCAACCATATACAGTGGATCCAAATGAGCTGTCTAGACTGTGTGTTAAATGTGGCGCCTCAGTCACCAATACTCTGAACTTTCTTCTGAAGGGGTAAACGTACTGCCTGAAGTGCCTAGAGCGTGCCTGCCTTTCGACAGAAGGAAGGAGTCTGCCTAGTTCCCTCAAGAGGAAGGACTGTACAGGAGGAGCTGTCCAGCATGATCCACCATGACCCCAGAATGAGGAGCACCCAGAAAAAGCAGATTATCCCAGAAAGTGAACCCGGGAGTGACCCATGTGGTGAAGACAGCACTGGGCTACACTACATCACATGTCATCATACTGTCACACTGCAACAGACCAGGTAACCACCACACCATCACCATTCATTACCATACTCCACCACACTACATGCCACATACTTGGCCCACAAGACCACATAGCTTTAGAGCAGCAGCATACCGAGCCCTATGCCAATCTATGACCAGCTAACCATCCCCTACCATGAATCAGATTTTAAAAGGGCCAACTTAGGAAAGTTGGTTTAATGGTGTGAGGAAATAAAATTGAGGAATGACCAAGCACCAAATTCAACTAGGAGAAGGAAAAATAATCAGTTAACTGCAGCTGCAGCACTAGGTCTCTCTTCCCCTGATTCATGGCACGACAAAGAGGGTGAAGAGTCCATTTGATACCTTAACAACACCAGCTGATGGAATGGGTACTGCTGAGGCACAGCAGTGGGAAAACAGCCAGGGAATGCAGCATAGGGAAGAAATGCTTCTAAATATAAGATCATGTTATGTGGTATCTGACACCTTCCCGAATGTTGGTGGTTTGTCCTTGAGGTGCTGCCAGGTGGTGAGCTGCCCCGTTTGTATTTGGTGGAAATGTTTTTAACTTATGGTTTTGGGCAAGCCAATGGCTAGCGCCCATTGCTGGTGGGCTTAACTGTACTATTAGATCCTGGGGTGATTGTATTGGGCCTGAAACCTTATTGCTGTGAAGTGATGGCTCGTGCCAGCTGCAGGTGCTGGCACCAGTTGGTTTTATTGGTGGTGTTTGGTGGAGGGCACTGGAACAGGGTGAGAACCTGGCGGCGGGCATGTGGCCCCACCAGAACAGGAGGTGAGGGCGATGGAACAACTGTCAAATTGGGAAAAGGAGAACATGACGTTACTTCCCACTCTGCCCCGGAAGTCTTTTGACTCACAGCTATCCCCTTGTATTTTGTTGTGCATGCTCCAGTGGGAGAGGTTGCGCCTGGAAGCGTTTGGCAGGGATGATATTTAGCCACTTCCTAAGATTCCAAGAGGGTCAAGCTATTAAGAATTTGTTAATGCTTTTGTCTGTTCTCCCTTCCTTCCTTGTTTGTTTCGGTGTATACTTCATTATATGGTTTCAACAGACTAGTGATGAGGATGTGGCATTGGTAGCGAGAGGGACGTGGTGGGGAGGAAAATGAATCTTTTTTATGTTTTAGTTGAAGGTTTCTGTGCAACATCATGCTTGCACTGTCTAATGTTTTTTTCTCTGACCTTCTGTCCTCATAACGGTTTGTTAAAAAACAATTCTATAGATTAACCAAGCGTAGGCCAAAGGCTCATCCCCAGAAGGTTCCATGGACTCAGAGCTGTGGAACAGCAAGCCCATGCACCAGTCTCCGATGGGCAACGTTTATACCGCCCCAATGGAGCAGTCCTGGGGCCTGTCTAATCCGCAAACCCCGGTCTGAGATTTGATCATCTTCTCCCTCCTTTTTTCACTTCCTCGGGATGTCCTACCACCCAGGCATCTGGAGGTAATGGCGGACACAGAAAAGGGTGCCAACTGCTCCTCAGTTCACTATTATATTTTTTATTAACTCTACAGGAGTCCCCTCTCTCACAATCACACTCGGACCATGGCAACACCCATTCAACCCCCACACAAAGTACAGAAACAGCCTCATCTCACACACACCCCACTTAGCAGCATGGATAGGTCTGCACAGGTGCCGATGGAGTGAAAAATAGGCTTCTGCTATGGATGGTCTGTAGAGGTGCCTTTTCAGTGAAAGGCAGACTATTGTCCTGGAAAGCCTCCACGGATGCCTCTGGATTGAGAGACGAGCTTTTGATCGGTATGGCCTCTTCAAGTGACTTTGGAGTGCTATGCAGACTTACGGCCTTGATGGCTTATACAGGTGCCTTTGGCATGAAAGATAGGCTTGTGTTCTGGACGACCTGCTCAGCTGCCTCTGGAGTGAAAGATAGGCTTGTGTTCTGGATGACCTCTTTATGTGACTCTGGATTAGGAGGCTGGCTCTGCAACAGTCTTGGAAGCAAAGCACTGGTGCTTAAGCTGCATCCCCTCAATTTTCTCTGTCCTCTGACCTATCACTGATGCTTAGGTCTGAGTGGGCACTGCCTGCGCCCTGGGTGGCCTCTTCACGCTCCTTCCTGGGACACTCAGGCTCTTAGGCTCAGTGATTTGGTTGTCCCTCTGGACAAGAGCATCATCAGAATGTGGCTGTAACAAGTCTGGAGCTGGGACATAGGTCCTGAAGTGGCATACCTGCAATTTGTCCTGTGGTGTATGATAGTGTTGGGGTTTTGGTGTCAGTGAGTGATGGCTTGGATCCTGAAACACCATCATTCAGAGACGTAAAGTCTAAGATCCCCTCCCAGGAGTTGTTCCTGACAAAACCATAAGATACCCTATGGCAACTGTAGAAACATGGGTCTCAGTAGAAGTACATAAAGGTCAACAGGAAAAGGTGGTATCTTCCTCCAAACCCTCTCAAAGACAACCCACAAGCGAGGAAAACTCTGAAACAGCATGACATCCTGGAAAACCTGACCATCTTCTTATGTGGGTTCCCAATGCTCATGTCCTATGCCATGAAAACAGGTGTCAAGAGCAAGGCTGCACAATTATGAGACGGACTCATGGGGCTGTAGGATATGGGTAGATTCACTCATGTACATATGTGTAGATATTCATAGACGTTAAACAGCTGTAGGGGTATTTATGTAATCTTTTAATCTTTTTTAACAGTTTATTTAATTCAGGGCAGAGATGTACAGAGCAGTACAATAAAAGGGAATCATACAGTAACACATGCAACATCTGAATTAATTAGTTGGAAAGCACATTATCAGATAAGTAACAGGGAATTTCCCATAGAAGCACATAGAGACGCATCATACTCCCCAAGTTGCAATCAATAAATCAGAGCTCACACCCTCAGTATATTCCATTAATCAGCAGCTGCATGCAAGAAATGAACAGTTCAGCATACATGAAATATAGCGAGACAGCTGTCAGCCGGAGTCCAGCGTGGCCAGATAAGACCTAAACAGTTCTCAGAAGTCTCTTGGCCTTGCAGCCCATGGCAGAGTAACTGCATAATTGCCAGCCCGTTCTTCACATAAAGGCATATCCTTGAGCCATTTTTTAAAAGTATTGCACTGGCGACTAGCTTGCAGTATTCTTTCAGAATGCTTTTCACATATCCCAGTAATATCATGTCAGACGTCAGTTGAAAGGAATGATCCACCATACCAGCAACTGCATTCATTACCTGCTGCCAACACTCAGCAATCGCCGAACAGGTCCAGGCAAGGTGCAGAAACCCTGCTCCCCAAGCGCCACAGCACCCACATCTAGTTTCATCAGAGTGACTGCTCTTGGCCAGCATCATAGGGGTCAGATATACCCTGGGTAGGAATTTATAGTTGATCTGCTGAAATCTACAATTAGAAGATACTGTTTTAGACTGTTGACAGCAATATTGCCACATTTGATCATTCACCTCAAAACCCGTTTTTTCAGACCACTGCAGTTGTGCTTGGAATGGGACATCTTCTATCTATTCCATGGCCACTGAATAGAGTCTAGTTCTTATTCTATCTGGATAGAGGTTGGAAATTAGGAAAGTCAGCAAGGGTCATTCATCAGGCTGTGCGGCGAACATAGCGAAAATCTGTCTAGACTCTTAGGAAACCTTATTATAAACTAGGATGCCCACCAATGAGGCAGGCATATCTCCCAAATAATCATAGTATGTTCTGAATGTGCAGTTTTGAGAACGGTCCCCCAGTGTATGAATGTGATGTTGGTTTAGGGGGCAGTGCTGTGTGGAACTAAGGTCAAGTTTAAGTAACCTATAGTGTTCTGTCTGTATGTAGGGTGAACAGAGCACCGGGACAGCACACAGGGACGCCAGGTGTGCCACAGCCCAGGAGAAGCAGTGGACCATATATATCTCTCACAAGGGTCTCGCAAACCTGGAGTACAGTACCGCTTGTAGTGGAATCGGTTGAATATGCACCTTTTCAAGGACAACATGACATGTATGGCAGCTATTATGAGGCCAATAATGCATGAAATTAATTGGTGCCACCAAGCAGTATACTTCAAAATGGAATGCTGCAAACCCTCCTCTGTCATATGAAAGGTGCAGTCTATTCTAACTCACTCTAGGATGTTTCCTGGCCCATGCTAATTTAATCATAAGGGTGTTCAGTTCGTCAAAGAATGCTCTATTCAGGGGAATAGGAATATTTTGAAACATATACAGAAGTTTCGGTAAAAAACATTTTCATTAGAGCAATCCTACCTGCCAGGGTCAGTGGAAGGGAAATCCAGTGATCCACTCTATCTCTAAGTGCTTCCAAATATGTACTGTAATTCTCTTGAAGGATAATCAGGATATCCGTATGATATTGTATACTTAAATAGCGAACCGGACCAGTTTGCCATTTAAATGGGTTGATACAGCAGGCTTGTTCATGCCCTCCATCAAGTGCACCATAATAGACTTCGTCCAATTGACCTGCAGCTGAGACCTATGACCTAATTGCAGTATCTCATTGATGACAGGTTTGATGTTCTCTTCAGGGTCTCGAATAACTAAGAGAGCATGATCAGTATATATCGATAAGACTATATATCGGAATCCCATATTAATGCCACATCTACAGTGATGCTCTTGAAGGGAGAAGCCAAAGACTCCTTTGAAAGACCAAAAAGAATGGGAGATAGGGAACACCTATCCTCCTCCTACCTATGGACATCTCATCATTAGTACGCACTCTAGTAAGCGGGTCTGTGTAAATGAGTCTGACCCAAATCGCCATTTTCATCCTGAGCCCCAATCTTACCAGCACCTTCAATAAATATTGAGGCCCGTATTTATACTTTTTTTAGCGCCGCATTTGCGCCGCTTTTTGACGCGAAATGGCGCAAAACTACAAAATACAATGGCATTTTGCAAGTTTGCGCCGTTTTTGCGTCAAAAAACGACGCAAATGCGACGCAAAAAAAGTATAAATACGGGCCTGAGTGAATTAATGTTTATTGTTTAAGATTACTTAAAATAAGTACAATCAATAAAACCCAAATGCTAAAATACTTCGAAACGCAGCAAATAATTCCACAAAATTGTTAAAGCAGCATATCACCAACCCCACCCATTCTAGAAGAAGTACCATTGTCTAACCCTATCCAAAGTCAGGCTCAACTTCCCATAGACTGGATAGGTGAATTCTCTGTTGCCTTCTGCATCCTTCACTGCACACTGATATATCAAGAATAACCTCAAACAGAAAACATATATTCCACTCCTGATGGACACCCTTCAAGAACTTACCAACCCATCAAAACACCAACTGCCTCCATTAGATGTACACACACTTCTCCACATATCCAATACACCCCAGACCCCAAAAACACTTTACAGAACCCAACACTCTACAAGAACACACAATCCAAACCCTCAGCACCTTGTTACAGACATACACTTCCAGAGAGTAAACAGTGCATACATATACAAGAAAGGAAGCTGGGTTGACTATTATCCCCAAATAACCTCACTTAAAGTGCTCCATTCAGTACGCAGATCCCCATCACCACTGTCAAAAGTACCCATCTACAAGACTATCATAAAAATGCAGCCAGTAGAAGCAAAGCCCTCTTCAATGCTGCCAAGCACTACACCATCCCACCTGCAGACCTTCCAGTCTCTCAGTCAGCCAACAAGTGCAATGCTGCTAATCACTTTTCACTAAAGAAACAAGGAAAGCAGATCCCATATCAACAACACAAATTCATTCCTGCCTGCCTCCAATACCACAAGTCTCTCCTCTGAAGTGGATATCTTTTTACCTTGACTCACATGATGAACTTCCCAATATTCTTAACTTAGTCAAGGTGGCCGCTTCTGAAGATGTCCCTCTACTGTCATCAGTCATAAAATCTAACAGGGGACATTCCCTCATACTTAGAATAAAAATTGTCAAAACCTCCACCAGCCAAGAAATCTTCACAGGCCCTTTCAAGAATGAATATAGTATCTACTAGCAGAAAAACACCCTGGATTCAGATGACCTGCAAACAACCTCTTCAACACTGTCTGCCTTTCATCACAATAATCATCAAGAAAGTTATCCCCCTCCATGAATCTGATGGAGATGTAAAAGAATACTATGCTTCAGGAATACCAATCACCATCATCTACTGATCCAACCCTGGAAACATGCTTGCGATTTTTGGACACAGTCCTGCAATGGTTCACTTCTTACCTCGTCAGATAAAGCTCTAAGTCTTCCTTCCAAGTCCCCTAGTATTCCATCTTATTGTGTGTCTTATCGTGCTTCATCATTTACCCCTATGTGGTAGCCCAGAGAACCATAGTCACAGACAATATCCAGATCTACTAATATATCAGTGACACTCAGTTTTACCTCAAAATCCCCTCAATGAATAACATTCAGTAGCTCTAAATCTACCTCGAGTTACATGTCCAGCATCGTCCTGAGGCTCAGTCCTACAAAGCTGAATTCTTCCTGTTCAAAAAAAGCACTGAGCAACCACAGACCTGAACAGTAATCAAGACGACATCACCCCCAGATAAGAACTAATGCAAACTCACCTGACTTCACCATCTCCACAGACCTTGGCCTGAAAAAACACATCACCAAGAAAACAGAGATGGCTTGGTATCAGCTATTCCACATGAGAAAAGTGAAACCTTTTCTTCCAGATGTCAACCCCAGAAAAACAACACACTATAATATTCTTCCACCTGGAAGGAGGCAATACTCTGAATAACTTCTTCCCAAACACCTCATTAGCACTCCTGAAAGGCTTCCTGTCAAAAAGTGGAACACCTCAGCAAGGGCTTGAAGAAGTTTGACCACATCCCCTAAACACTAATTGGCTCCTACTCGAGGTCAGCACTCTCTTCAAAATGAGCTATCTCACCTAATCAGTGATCCGAAGCAGCACCTCTTCATAGCTTACATTATTCCAAGAAAATCGAAGGAAAAAAGATCAAAATCATGCCTACTCTATCCACACGCCCAGAGTTTGAAACACCATCCCCACAACATCAGAACTGCTCTCACCCTCCTGCAATTCAGAGAGAAACGTAAGTAGTATCTATCAGCGATCAGTATCATGTCACACAACAGGTGATCATTTGTTACCTACCTCTTGCTATTGACCTTGTAATTATAGCTTAATCTCTCTCCACCTGAATAGTATTCTGTTGGTGGCCACCTAGGTTTGTGCATTAGAAATACCTTTACATTCATAAATACATGACATACAGTCATGCTATTTCACACCCACTATATCACAACTCATCAAGTACACAAAACCACGGAAAACCTTACCTTATTATACCACATCACCACTTCATCCAACACCATTTCACTCCTGACTATACTTCACACCACATCTCTCCATACCTCACCACTTCACAGCACCCGACACCAGAACAACACTAGACCATGCCACACCAGAGGCAGAAGAACACAGAGACACAGAATTGGAAAGTAGAAAGGGTAGTACCTCTAAAACGGTGTCCTCTGCAGAGATGGAAAGAAAAATAATGGCTACTGCCTTTTTTGGGTTCTAGCAACTGAGTTTTTGTAGTCACCTTCATCACAGCTGCTCTATTTCCTGAGGGATTGTCTTCTGTTTTAATGCCCCAAGCCTTTGGTGCTGCAATATCATCATCTGCTGGGAGAGGGGAGAAGAGGGGGTTACGTGGCTTGCCTGTATTCATGGTACCTGCTCCTGAGCCAATTTTGGGCAATTCTTGATACTACAGGGACCCCAATGCTAGACATAAGCATCCAATACCAGCACCACACATCAGGGAAAGTATCATCAAAGTATTCCAAAATGCTGACTTGCACACCACTTTTTAACAATAACGCCAAACGCACAACAAGCATCCTTCATTCCTATGTACTCATAGGGTTAGCTGTAAGTCACAACATTAGTGCCCTTGTTCTGAGTTCCATGGTGCTATCAGCTGCAAACAGTGATTGACAGACAGGAAGCACATGAAGAACAAGATCAGGAAAACACAACAACCAATGAAGACGGCTCAACAAGAGGAACAAAGAGATACGCACCATACTAGAGGGTTAACATACTTCCAGAATCAGACTGCACATTTAAAGCCAGGATAGAAACATGACAGGAGGTTTGAACCTGAGGTTTTATTCCTCATACTAGCAGCCTCCAGTTGATATCAACCCAAACTGAGGCTTTCTAAACCACTGACAGTTCCAAGGGATGTGACTGTAATGAAACAGCAAAAAATAGGCTAAATGAGCAAATAAATGGTAGCTATGCACCATAACAATAAATGTAAAATGACATAACTTGTATCTGATGGAAAATGTCACAGGAGCATAAAAAGCCCTGTAGTACCTTTTGAATATTTAACTTCATCAAATCGATGCCTGTAGGCTGCAGATGTCTCTCAACGTGGAGGGGAAATCAGGCAGCAGGGACTGGTGCTCATAGTTCTTTTTTTTTTAACAACTATTGATTGATTTGACAACTTGCAATGAAAAAGCAGCACATCGAGAGCAGTACCTATTCAGAATCAAAGGATATGTCACATTACAAGAAGAACTGAGGAAAGACATCACACTAAGGGCCTGATTTATTAAAGTTTGTGTTGCCTTTGCGTAATTTTTTGACACAAAAGTGGCACAAATTTACAAATATCATTGTATTTTGTGAGTTTGCGCCGCTTTTGCATCAAAGAATGGCGCAAAGGCAGTGCAAACTTTTCATAAATCAGGCCCTAAATCCCATAACTAAACTACTGACCACCCAACAGTAAGTCAGGACCCAACTTTCCCGTTTGTGTATCAATATTGCTCATCCCTCACAGTCACATAGCCCCCACCCTCTGCCCATGGCCTCTCCGTGCATTGATCTAGCTATATCCCTATGTACTCCACCCAGTCCTTCCAGATTTTAAAATGTTTCTGGGGGAAGCCCCGTGACAAATAGATTGGACGGTCCATTCCCAAACAATGACCCATGCCCTTGGCCCAAGTGACTATGGGCCAGATGTAGCAAAGGTTTTGACCCATTCTGTGTCTATGGGAAAAAGTATTCGTACATATGGCACTATGTGAGAAGCCTCTTTCACCTTCCAGGACCTTACAATATCCCTATTCACGACCATGAGGCCCAGCCATAGAAGTGCATTCTGGTAACATGTGCTCCCCATATCATCTGTGATATGCAGAAGGATAAGTTTAGGGTCTTAGGGAATACTCCAGCCTCTTACCCTCTCAAGCCATCCCAACACTCCACCCCAGAAATGGGCCAATCCCAGGCAGTGCTAGAACGTGTGAGATAAATCCCCCCTTGGAGCATCACACCGAGGCGCTCGTTCTTCTTTCCCTGCAGCTAGATGTCAGTGAGCAAGGTTTCAGTGAGCAGGGAAAGGAAGTTACGTGGCCAAGAGGTAACCACTGTGTTTCCATACAGCTATACACAGCAGTCACAACTGGAATGGCTGTTGCTCAGCCATATCATCTTCTTTCCCAACTTCCTGACGTTTTGCCCTAGAACTTCCAGCCATAAGGGGAGGATAAGAGGCACAGCAATGCCAGCTTAAAAGATAAGTGGCTGCTGCAACTCTATAGAGCAGCAGGAATGATTTGTTTTGAGGAAAAATAATGGTCAGCTTTATACTTGGGCAAGCTAGCAAACTTTTCTGAAGTATGCACTTTCAATATCTATCCTACACAAAGTCCGAATGACCACATACTTAGTGGAAGTGGTGCGGGAGCTCGTCACAATAACCCTCTCCAAACCACCTTTATTCCGCGATTGGCAATCTTCAATGCTCTGACAAGTGACAACATTCCCCCAATCCTCAAACTCTTGCCGGGGAACAGAACCACAAAGGATCCAGTGCCCAGAGCTCTGATGCTGGGAACAAATCTACAAAGTAACAGTTTTTCCTGGGAAGTTTGGGAATAAGGACCATTCCACCCAAGTGTGTTCCTAAATGGGTGTGTGGCTGGCTCACCCGATGGCTCCAGATTAACCTAAGGATAATGGGACAAGACAGGTCTGTAAGAGAGAAGACAACACCTGGCACTTGCGCCTAACGTAGCAGACAAGATGAACAATAATGCATGGTAAAACAATAAACAGAATTAATGTAAATAAACCCCCCCTAAGTAATAAAAGGTAAAAATAGCCATTTATTACATTTCCTACAAGGGAAAACAAATACATACAATTGTACATTGCATTGTGAACTCAGTTTCTGCAAAATTGCTGCAAGCCCAACCACAGAGCACCTCCTGAAAATGGTAAAAATGGCTAAGTCCGGTTGGCTCCCTAAGTGTTCATGTGCATATGTAATAAAAACAGACAATTGCTAAGTTTATAGGCTCAGAAGATATGGGAGCAATGGATGGATTTTGTGGCCATGGAGGGCTTAATTTTCACCAGTGGTTTCAGGTGGTCGGGACCGGCACTCATTTTCGGAAACAGGTACTTAGGATTTTACTTCTTGGTAGTAAGGATACTCCATCGCAATGGCAACAGAGTTCTCTTATCGCCAAGAATGCAGTCCGCATTAGATGCAGGTGGAACTGAGTTTAATCACAGCGGAGACTACTCTGTCTCCGCCATGATGAAACCCCTCGTTCGGCCCTCTGGAGTAAGGGTCATCAGAGCCAGACCTCTAATTCCACCCACCTAATTTAGATGGACGGAATTAGAGGTCAGTTTTAACTGCCCATCACCGTCAGTAAAAGACAGACGGTAAGGGGCATTGTATACAGCTAAATGCTTCCCTCGCAATGTGACAGGACTCCCAGGGCAAGGGGAGCATTTTCCTTTTAATTTAAAAAAAAAGTCTTGCTTCAGGATTTTCTTTTTGAAAATAAAAAGGAATACAGTTTGCTGCAAGGCTGCGTCATATTGATGCAGCTCTGCATCAAACTGTAAAAAGCATTGACAGGAATCGCTGTGACGGTGGTTCCTGCTGATCCTTTAGGAATTACCGCCAGGTTGTCGGTCATTTCTAAATTTGGCGGGCAGAATATTGTAGTCTTGGCCTGGCAGACTTTACGTCATCTCCCAGGCCAACTGAGATTACTCTGTCCGCCAAAATAAAAATCGGGCCCTTGGTTTTCATAATTAGACTTCGACCCAGAAAAGGAGTGAGAAAGGTAGACGGGAAAAGGAAAAAATATGGCTAGAGGCAAAAGAAGAAAGCAGTGGTGAAAAAAATAGCAGAAAGAAGAGATAGAGTGAGGAAGGGTTGAGTGGTGATAGAGAGGGACATGGGACTATTCAAGACTATGCAGCATAAGTATTTAGCAACCCCCAGCAATTGACAGGGCCGGTGACAAGCTTTCTAAGAATAATTTTTTTTGCCCCCCAAACTTTTTTTTTTTTTTTGTAATGCTAAGCATTGTGGCCATGTCACTTACAATTGATGACTAACTTTCTCTGGGATAAGTGGAGTTTCAAATCAAATGTTTTCTGAAACTTTTTTGGCATAACTCTTTGCACATGGGTGAACATTTAAATTAGACTATTTCCAGGTAGCCTTGCATTGAAGAGTCGAGGAAGAATTACACTTTAGCCTCCTGATGCTCAGGTGTACCTTCAAATACATTTTATAACTCGCACTCCTTGAGATATGTATTCACTATTAGAAATTTATTTGGTGTCAATGTACTTGAATTGTATCTGAATACACTGACGACTTTTCCTACATATGGAGTTTTCTCACAACTTTCCACAAGCGCCTCTCGCAATTTACGTCGTTCTGCCGGCCTCCCTGCCAAATCTGCTCTCTTCATTATGTGCAGAGTGGCTAAATGCTACAAGCCTGACAGCGTAACAGAGGATTCTCGGATTTGTGTAGAATACTCAGGTGGGGTGTTTTCAATTGCCTCCAGTGGTGGGATAGCATAGCAGAGATAATCCTGCCAGGGGATTCTCCACGGTGGGGAATACAATGCAGGTATCAGCCCTTCCACGAAAACTGGAGGGTTTTGCATTACCACCTAACTGCAACCCGTGTCTTAAAAGCCCCTACAGATAAACAGTGCCCACTCCTCACGGCGCTTCTGTTCAAACAATGCAAAACCTTCTCACAAATATGACCAATTCTGGGAGACAAGCATGCCTCCACTAGCTGCTCACCTTCCCAGAGATTAGGCTTTTGCCTTATTGCTCCCCTTATACAAAATGGACTCTTCTTTGCAGGACGCATTCACATTTGAGTCACTGACTTTTTGTGTTTTGTGACTGCTGGTGCCAAGGTTTGCACATCCATAGAGCAATAGCTAGTTAAGTAGGGTTGGTGGGAGGGAAATGGTAGCGGACTTATTATCCTCCCTCTGTTAGTTGTTGACTGTTAATTGACCTTTCCATCATTATGCACCCTGCCTTTCTCCTCAGGCCAATGGCTAAGAATCTGCAATCGATAGCTGTTAATGCCATCTACAACGTATTTTGACCACATTTTCAACATAAGACAATCATATTTTAAACATGTTTGCCTTTGGTGTTACATATGTCTGCGCTTATCGTCATGTGAGCTAACCACCTGACTTGTAAATTTCTTGCCACCTTATGTGGGCACAGAGTAGAATGGTACATTACTAGGATGGCTTCGCACTTTTTCACTCACTAATTTAGGCAGATGACAACCCCCGAACCCCTCCACCCCACTCAGTTCCTTTTCACTTCTCTGGGAACCTATATTGATTTTATTTGTTACTTATTTTTGTATTTTAATAGTTCTTGATATAGTACTGCTTAATCCTAGATGTTTGACCGAGCACTGTATAATAAAGCCAATATTGGCTGAGAAAAACATTATGGGAAAAATGGTATAGTGGGCAAACAATAAAGTTTAGAGCAGTATTGTGATTGTGAGAATCAAATGTAAGGATGTATTGATTATTCTCGGAAAAAAAACATAGACATACGTGTTGAAAACACTAGATAAATGACTTACAATTGATATGTCAGATGAAAGACTAGGCGGTAACAGATGCCACTGTTACGATTTCATCAGTTCGCTGCTGGGAGTGCTGTGCAAATACAAAGTGCAGCCTGGAAATCACCACTAAATACCTCCAAATCACTGTATGACGTCTGCCTGTTTCCCATTTCATTACTGGACTCATTGGAAAATCTATATTTGCTTCACAGGCTACTGATCCCAGAATGCATTGCTCAATATTCTTAGAGAGCTGGCATCCACTGTACAATACTTTCAATGGGAGCAGAGCCGCTGTTCCTAAGCACTGGATTCCTTCTTCCATCCAGGACTGAGGGCTGTGAATTGTATAGACCTGCGGATAGTCTTGTGCAGACCAGTCACGTTACTCTGCTTTGGGCTTCCTGCTGCCTGGAACTGCTTATAACCTGCCATTGCCTGCAGCTCCTTGCTCGTGCATTGAAGTTTGAACCTTTGTGTGCCGGAACCCATGGAAATATTTTCCTGGCCTATACTTGCCTTGCTTCAGCCAGAGCATGTGTCTTCTTCCTGTGCAGCTTGCCACAGTTGTTCTCCCAGGTCGGCCTTTGATTCTGCTTTACTCCTCTGTCTGTTTTTTGTCTTCAGTTAAGTACAGCAAGAGCTGCACCCTTTCTAATGTGCTCTGAGTTCCATCTATTCCTTCTATTATTTCCCTTGATTATTCCTATAGTTTCTGTCATTGTTCTTGTATTTGATTCCTGTATTTGCTACATATCTAACGTTCCATTCTAGTGTTTGCTCTATGTGCTCCTCTTGGGCGCTTTGGCCCATATCTATGAAAAATGAAGCAAAACTGCGCTAACGCAGTTTTGTTTCATTTTTCGTAATTCCGGCTAACGCCATTCCCTAGAGCCATCTTAGCGCCATATTTATTAAATGACGCAAGTTGCGCTAAGGAATGGCTAGCATCTAAAAAAAAGACTCTAGCCGGTCAGGGATGGCGTTACAGAAAATGACACTAGTGGGTCTGAAATTATGTTAGGCTGGTTAGCAGCAAATATTATGCTGCTAACCACCCTAGCGTAATTTTTTTGATGCCCAAGCAACCAAAAAGTGATTCCTGTCTAAGCGTAGTCAGGAGTCATTACCACCACCACAATTCCCACCACAGGGGACCAGAGTCCCCTGGGCAAGCCCAACATACCCAGTGCCAGGCAGGGAGCCCCAGGTAAGGGGCCACCAATGGCACTTAAAAAAAAATATTATACTTACCTAAACTTACCTGGGATGGGGTCCCCCTCCTGTAGTGTCCCTGTGGTGTGGGTGGTGGTGTTCCTGGAGCTTCTGGTGGGCATCGTTGTGCCCATTCCATGGTGTACCACCATGTAAATGGGCATACCTGCACCCTAACGTCTGGTCTGACCAGGAGTAAAATAATGGCGCTAAGCGGGCGTAGCACCATTATTTAGGCCTGCCTCCTCCTTACATGTTGTTTCTGCGACTGGAGATAAATATGGCGCTAAGGGGTTGGTTTATTAGTTCTTCTTCCTGTTTGTTCACATTAGAGTTGCTTGCCTTCTCCATCCTGTTTCTGTGCTTTACCAGTTGTCTGTTCTTTCCTGGAGTATGCCTTTCCCTGCCTTTCTGCATCAGTACACTACTTCTGTGTGTTGAAACCACTTTTGTCACAGTGTCAGTTGCTCTTTCATGAGGAATGGATCAACCTAGATTATCAGATGCTCCACATACAATTTACACATAATGGCAGCGGCAGCTGGCAGCTACAAAGAGTGATGAGGCGGGGCAAATGGGCAGTAAGTGTGTGCATGCATGTAAGGCGAGTGGTGACTATAAATAAAAAGAAACAGTCACTTACCTTGCTTGCTGCACAACATATACGACCTTCTCCTCACTCCAGTGAGAGAAGCACCAGGATTAGAGGGAGCGGCCTCATTCAGCGCTCTCAAGGGCACTGGAGGCCTGTGCTTTCTCTAACCCAGCTGTCTAAATCTACTCTTAGCTCATTGTTCTCTAAAATGACCACAGAACAAATCAGAGGACAAATGCTCTGTTGGAGGTTGATGATTTAACCAATGGAATAAAAAAAAATACTTAAGATGGAACTAGATATTTATGGTCTTTATTTGATATTTTCACTTAGAACTAGCTCCACTCAGGGTCAGACTGGGACAGAAAAGAGACCTGGCATCATAAAAGTGGCCTACTTTAGCACATAAGATAGTTATAAAAGAAATGTACCACCTCTGCTTATTGAGGCAGTTATTAACTTGTAAAAACAGCTGTATATGAATTTTGCAAGGTAGGGGAGACTATGCATCTGTGCTTGTTTCAGTAATATCAGGGAACGCAACAGTAATCACCCACCCACCAGACCATAAAACTGGTTCACAAACAGACAAAAAACGGTCCAGAGACTGTTCAGTCAGACCAGCCCTCCAGATACTGCAAGGCTGCCCCAAATGCCAGCCAGACCTGCGTCTGCGCTCATAATTATGTCTTCTTTTAGTATTATTTCGAATCTGAAATCTGCTATGTTTAAATGCATTGAATCGAATTCTACTTCAAAAGGCAAAACTGAATTTATCTTCTGGAAGAAATAAGAATAAAATTTGCTTAGCAGCACATCAATATTGGCTGCACGCGCAGAAGTTGAACTTTTAAAAATAAATACTAATGTGGCAGCTTCCGCGACCTTCTCAAGGGACATCGTCAAGGACCAAGGCTCAGATTTATGAAAAGTTTGTGCCGGCTTTGTGTAATTTTTTTTAAATGCAAAAGCAGCACAGAGCGACCACCATATTAATATTTTGATGCTAGACCTGTCTAGCATCAAAATAACTGAGTTAGTGTCATTTTTTGGGAGCGCCAATCCACCTTGCGTCATATTGTGACAATGAAATGCAAGGTAGGTGTTCCCTTCCAAAAAATGACGCTAGCCCTCCAGCTACATATTTACATGCACAGAATGGAAGCGGACCCAAAAAATGATACAAAGGCCGATTTGCATAAATTTTTAACACTTGGCCAGGCATTTAAAAAGAGGCCCACACACCACCACTTAACGAAAACACACAGAAGGAGCATTGGCAACCTCCAGGACAACATGGAATTGTTATTGCTCCAGCTTTGCACACGCCGCAGATGTCAGCGACGACAACAGGTCCCTTCACCACCTCCGCAGCTACCCCCAAACACCACCACAGCAGCCACAAAGGCAGCACAGAAGGCAGGAGAGGATCTTTTGACAGCGTACAACCATCCTTGTTCTCAGGGAACAAGATGTCATCAGGAATTACCCTCTGAACTGGGAGTCAACAGTGCGCCTGCTGCACCGTATCGCGCCAGACATCACTACAAGGGTGGCAACTCCAACAAACATACCACCCATGATCAAACTCCTCGCTGTCCTCCATATGCTGGCATCAGGATCTTTTCAGACAACGGATGCACAAGTGGAAGGTATCTTCCAGTCAATCTTCTTCTTGGTCTTCCCTCCAAAGGTTCTTGATGCAATCATACGCCTCACACCCCACCACATCTGCTTCCCCAACACACAGAAACTGCAGCAGGAGACCACGCAAGGTTTCTATCTAATTGCTGGGTTCCCTCATATGCTGGGTGCAATGGACTGCACCCATGTCCAACTAATACCACTTGCAGCAACAGAACACCTATACAGGAACCACAAGCACACCCATTCCATAAATGTGCGGGCCATTATGGACCAGAGTGGGCTCTTCTCAAACATCCTTGCCAAATACCCCAGCAGCGTACATGATGTTTACATATTCTAGCACTCCACCATCAACAAGCGGTTCCACAATGGGCAATATGGCAATAGCCTACTTGTAGGTAAGCCACCATAGCAAATAGTACACAGATAACACACCTACCATGTAGGACAGACAAAACATATACCACACTAAATACACATAGGCAGGGGAAAACAGATGTACAAGCAATAACGCATATGCCACATGCCACACCACACCGCAATCATTGCCCATCACACACACATATCCAACCACATGTACATAAAACAGCCACAACCTGACTGGCACACCATGTGAAGACAGGTGGAGCTATGTCCCCTTTGCGTACAGAAGCTGTGCACAAACCACTGCAAGTGTCCACATGTTGACACCTAAACACAGATCCCACACACATTACACCTAACACTGTATAGCTCAGCAATGTGAATGACATCGGTCATGTCAATGTAAAGAAAGTCACACATAGGCACAGCTCCTCATCAGTCATGGGTTTCAAGCCTCTGGCAGAACCAATATCAAATGCCACCCAGGTGTTGCCATGACCAACTACATATCACCTACACATACCTGACGTACCTGTAGTGTGCACATTCACCTGTCTGCTGCATTGCATCGCACACATCAGAATACAACATTACCTGCCATGAAAGACCATGGGGCAGAATGAAGAGCAGTCGTGTAGCACCTAGTCCAGTGCCACCTCACATGCGCCCCTTAGCGCCCCCCTAACACCACTATGTGTGTACTATATACAAGAAATGGTCCACCATGGTGCAGAGTTTGTGCAATACTGTAAAGATCATGGATGCCATAGAAGGACTCTGTAGGAGTATAGAGGACATACCTGACCTTTCATGCACCATGCATAGAGACCCATGTAAAAGAACGGTGTGCCCCCTCCCAATGCCTGCACTGTGCATGTGTAAAGTAATTTAGGAGATTCCACTGTACCAACTTTTGCTCATCCTCCAATTGTGTGATTTACACGCTAGTACACTTGATGGCTGGCACAGCAATCATCTGCCACAAAGGGTCACTATGTGTTGCACTGCATGCGTAGTGCCACATGGTAACATGGAGGCCAGAGTTTGGCTTTGTAGGGCTACAATGGTGTCTGTACATATGACACAAGGAGGTGGAAGGGTCCATCCACCAATAATTTGACACTGGCACAAATGTGGACAACACAACACATATTTGCAATGGTTGAACCATCAGTTTTGATTGAATATTACAATCCCCAGGTCCCTGAGCCACAACCCAAGATTGTCATGTCTATCAACACAGACCTATGAAACCATTTCACAAAACAGGAACGTACACTTTACCAGAAGCAAGTCTGAGTCACTACTTCACCTACAACTAACAACTGCCAAGGTACATACCAAACCACTAACAAGCATTACCAACACATCTTCTCTCATTCCTTTGCAGCTGACCCAGGTTACGGTATACAGCCATGGGTGATGACGCTATCTGGCAATCCCAGAAAGTGTACATATAATACAGGGTACAGAAGAACACAAAATGTGGTGGGGAGGACATTTGGTCTTCTGAAGTCAAGGTTTAGGTGCCTGGCCCTGACAGGAGAAAGCCTGTTGTATGCTCCACCACTGGTATGGAAGATGATACTGGTATGTTCAATCTTGCATAATATGTGTATACTGACCAATGTTCCATGCGATGAACAGGTTGATGTCCCCAACGAGGTGGAGGATGACAATGTGCAGCACATTTGGAGGGGTACTACAAAACACTGCTACAGGAGTTTGCAGGAGACTATAAATTGTACAGAACTTCTAAACATAGTCACTGTACAAATATAATCACTTTCTAAATATCACAAATAAATTACTCAGCACCTGAATCTCCATGGTCTACTCATTCTCCACTACATATACCATTGGAATGTTACTCATACCTCAGAGAGCAGGAAAGAAACACAACTTTACAAGCATGGTTGTAACATACTTTGTGATGTAAGATGGTCTAGTGACTCCATATCACACATCAGTGGCACATAACTCACAGGCATGTGGGCGGAGCGTCACGTGGAGCTCCCGTCATGCACCGTGAACGCAGCTGAGACCTGCATCGAGCGGCAATGGTGGCGGAGCGAAGCGCTCAGGAGAGTGGTGATGCCCCCCACCCCAGCCGTCGGAGACGCGGGCTGGTGATTTTCCCGTAGCGGCACTTTGGCGATCGGAAGCAAACAGGGGGAAAGGACTTGACGGACTTTACGGAGCTTTCGCAAGCTTGGGACTGCTGTTTTTTCTAAGACCTCCAACTCCTGGATAAGCAGCCCTCGGTCCACCGCTTATCTTTCCGAAGGTCCACAAGCAAGGCGTGGCGAACAGAGGAGAGGAGTGAAGAAAGGGGAGAGGAGAGAGACGAAAATTTCAGCTTCATTTCTCACACAGTAAGTGGAGGGTTTGAGTGGGGTCTTGGAGTATTGAGCAGCACTGTGTGCCTCAGGTGGACGGGGGTTGCAGCGCAGGAGAGTGTGAAAGACTTGTGTGAGGAGGAGGAGACGATTACAGAGGTATACCTGGCACTGACTCTAAGGAGGGATAAAAAAAGAAAACCTTGCTGTATGGGAATCGGTGTGAACAGCGGTCCCTGGCAGAAGAGAGGGGGTAAGGAGCCCAGTGTGTGGTAGGATTAGGCAGGGCAGTAACATACCACGAGCTGTCTGGGTCGACGGGAGCGCGACGGAAGCGTTTAGGTGGGTGTGGCTGTCTTTCCCTAGGGGTGCCTTGTTACTCCCGTTATTTCCGGAGACTGTCGTTATACTTGGCCTCCTCACTCTAAAATTCAGGACTCCCAACTACCTATTCAGCTACCATCCTCTGGAAATCTTATCGCCCTCTATTTCAACCTCTCCCCCACTCCCATCTCGTTTGGCCTTATCATCATCAGAGGTCCCCCCCCTCCCAGTTTGCCATGAAACGTATGACGCGGGACGGAGGATTAAAAACACGGATAGCACCAAAGAATCCGAAAGGATCAAAATCGAAAACTCCGGTTCCAGCCCTTGGTAGGCATAGGCACAGTTCTCAGCAGTTAGACGGATTAGGCTCCTTTAGAGTCTCCGTGGTGAATCAGGACTCTATACCGTCTTTACTGGGTCTCCCTGGCATGGTCGAGCCTGGCATGGTGGACGGTTCTGTACAGTCAGCGGTGTGGTCCGTGGAATTGCATTCCCAAGACAATTCAATAGTAGCAACTCCCTCTCCACCACCAAACTTAGTAGGACCAGACACTCTCCCTCCTCCTCATTTTATGTTATCACCTAAACTTTAGGAGAAATCCATCGTGAAACTTTCTTATCCGCTTTTTTCAAATACTATCAACAATGTGAAACAACTATCTAAAGCGGCTGAGGGAGATATATCGAAAGAGGGAGGTCGTGAGAAAACAACTCCTTTAGGAGAAGTATTTGCAAATAATAACGCTACACTTCCCGTCAGTGTTCCTGCTAGGGTGTTAAGTGGCTCAACGGTGCTCAATCCAACCGCAGAGAGTCCACTAGCCAATACTATGGTCTCGCCACCCAGTTCCTTACAAAATCCCTGCAGTTTGGACAACACTGCACCTGTTACAAATATTACTGCAACAATGGAGGACAGATCTTAATAGAACTTCGAGCCATCAAAGTCTCTCAGGAAGAAACTCGTAGGGAGACAAAAGAACAGCCGATTCAACTTAATACTCACTTAACTCTTCTTTCGACTAGAGTATCACAGGTGGAACAGAGGGTCTTGGATTTAAAGGATATTAAAAATCAAGTGGAGTCAACAACATCTCAGGTTCAATCCAAATTAGAAAATCTCCAAATGAAGTTGGATGAGATGGAAAATAGATCATAACGCTCTAATCTTAGATTTGTCGGGGTCCCAGAGGAGACGAAAGCGGGCTCATCAGTAACCAAGGTGGTGTCCGGACTTATTTGTAAAAGCATTCTTCCGGACTGGGCAAAGTCGGAAGGGGATCTATCTATCATGAGGGCCCATAGAGTACCCTTTGTGCGACCTACCAATTCAAAGTATCCACGCACTATTCTGGTTAATTTCGGTGACTTTAGAATTAAGGAACAAATCCTTTCTGAAGCCAGGAAAGTACGTGAATTCAAGTTGGATGACACCTCGAACGCTACCTTCCGGGTGTTCTCAGACATGTCAGTGGCAGCAGCCCACCGGTGTCGAGAGTTTGTTGGACTAATTGACGGTTTCAAAGGATTGGGGGCTCCGGCTGGTATAGTGCAAGTGGCAAATTTGAAAGTACTCTATAAGGGCCAAGCGAAAGTTTTCCAAAACGTCCAGGAAGCAAGGAACTTTCTAGAGCATATAGAAAAGCAAGAAAAGCAAAGAGCTGTCCATTGAGAGGAGAAGTTCTTATGTTTAGTCAACTAGACCATATCAAGAGGAACACTAGATTTCCTAGTGTACTAGTGTACTATTGCTGCTATTTAGGCTGCCATTTAGGAGCTTAGCTATTATTGTTTGTGCATGTACGCTTTCAAGGTTCAGTAAAAATCTACATCCGCCTCCCCTTAGAGAACTCAGGGCATCAGGATAATAGACCTCGAAAAGAGGTGCAGGAGGCATGAAATGCGTAGAAAGGAGGGGGAGGCAAGGGGAGGGGAGAGGATAGGGGAGGGGAGAAGCGATTAAGATAATGCTGCCTAAGGTATTTAATGAGTAGGGGAGATTAGTTCTGTTCTACGGGGCCAGTGTCGTCTCTCCGCCTTGCTGCTCTTTGGAGGTTAAGGTGTAAGGGAAACAGCTCAGGTTCAAGTGTTTCTCTTACAGGAGACACATTTAAAGCTCAATTCCAAGTTATCTAGACTTTCGCCACACAAGGTCAATTCCTTTCATGCTTCAGCGGATGCCACCGTACGGGGTGTGGCAATTTTGTTTTCGAGTAAATATGTAGGGAAAATAAATAGAGTTGTCCGCGATTCACAGGCAAGATGGATAATAGTCTCCACAACAATGGCAAATAAAGAGTGCCATTTTGTAAGTTATTATGGCCCGATAGAGGATGATAAAAAACCAATGCAGACATTATATATGCATCTTTCCCTTCTTCAAGGGTATTTCATAATAGGAGGGGACTTTAACGTTATGTTAAATACTCAATGGGATTCATCACGTAAGAACAAAGCACAGAAGAAACTTAAAACTTCTCAATTTCTTGCAAAATTAATTCAAGAAATAGCCCTGGTAGATGTGTGGCGGGCTGATCATCTTTAAGTTAAACAGTATACGTGTTATTCCAAAAGGTATAATAGGGCGTCAAGAATTGATTTCATTCTAGTCTCTTTGATATTAAAATGGCATCGAACAGGAATTCTTTCAAACTCTTTTTCAGATCATGCCATTCCTTGGGTCGATTTTGAAGATTTCAAAGATTTGGTTAATCAGCACCATCGTTCACAATGGCGCCTGGACAGATTTCTCTTGACAGAGGAAGACTGGGTTACCAATCTCAAAGTGTTAGTAACAGAATTTTTGAAGATAAATAAGGGATCCACCCCGGTTTTTTATATTTGGGGGGCCACTAAGGCCTTCATACGAGGGGAGGCTATTTCTTTTAAAACTCATTTAGGAAAAATAGTTTGTGAGAAAAGTTTCAAGTTGCAACAGGAACTAGAGCAGGCACTAAGACAAAAGCAACTATCACCTAGTCCGGACACATTATCAGGATTAGCAAGGGCCCAGGCTAATCTAAAATAATTTTTTATATCTAAGGAAATACTTAATAGCCATACAACTTATCAACATCAATATGAAGAAAGTGAGCATGTCGGAAGATTTTTAGCCTGGTCAATTAAAAAGCGTGCTAGGAGTAATCTAATTAAAGCCATCTTTGATGAAGACCAGGCTAGGATAATTACACACTCAGAACAGATTGAAAAAATATTCTTTTCATATTATGATAAATTATATACAGAGTCATCACAACCGAATGTGTTCCAAATTCATCAGTATCTAAATACAGTTTCTCTATCAAGTCTCGACGTCGAGGCACAGAATTTATTATTATCCCCTATTACTTCCCAGGAAGTCATTAAAGCAATAAGAGATGCTTCTAACGGTAAAACGCCAAGTGAAGATGGTCAAATAGTTGAAATATTAACAAAGTTATTTCATGCAATACTGGAGGGAGCAGAGATTTCTTCTGAATTTTCATGTGCAAGGGTGGTTAGTTTTATTAAGAAAGACAAACCACCGGAATATCCTGGCTCATTTCGTCCAATCAGCTTGTTAAATCAGGACTACATTTTTTTTACTAAGATTCTGGCAGCTCGTGTAACGCAGGTAGCCCAAATATTGATGCACGAGGATCAGTATGGATTTCTACCAGGTAGGCTACTATCCACCAACACGAATTTCCTAATACAGGCCATAGATTATCTGTCACATAGCTTCCATCTGGCAGCTATTATGTTGCTCGATGCAGAAAAGGCGTTCAATCTGGTTCATTGGCAAGTGCTATTTTCGGTGCTTGCAAAGTTTGGTTTTCTGAGGAAATGTATTCAGATTATAAGGACGCTGTATAAAGGGGCTTAAGCTAAAATTTTAGTTAATGCTCGGGTTGTAGGATCAGTACAAATTACACGAGGCACGAGACAGGGCTGTCCCCTCTCTCCAGTTTTATTTGCACTGTTTATTGAGCCTTTAGCCACAGCAATGCGACAAGATTCAAGTATCAAACCTCCTCTACCAACAGCGCCCAAAGTAAAACTTTTTGCAGACGATATGATATTGTATCTCAGGGCGGAACAACAGAATATCGATAGAGCATTTGCAAAGATTAGGGCATTCTCCGAGCTTGGGGGCTATAAAATTAATCAATCCAAATCAGAGGCCTTGTTGTACAATGCTGAGCCTTCGGTCTTGCAGCATTGTGTTCGTGTTGCATCTTCAGCTTCCCATCCTATTAGATATCTCAGTATATATGTATCTCCAAGTTCGGCAGATTTTTTCAGCTGAATTATATGAAAGTATTTAAAACAATTCAAGGGCTGCTACGCAAATGGCAAGAGTCTTCTATGACTATTATAGGAAGGGACGCTTTGGTTAAAATGTCGATCCTTCCTCTACTATTATTTTATTTTTTCAAGTGTAATTTTGTGAGTCCCGAAATGATTTTTTGTGAATCTTGATGTAGGAATTATACAATTCATCTGGAATCATAAGAAGCATTGGCTCCAACTGGCTAAATTGTCTTTGGCAGTGGAAGATGGAGGATTAGCTCTCCCTAATATTCCAGTTTACTAAGAAGCAGCAATATTTGATTGGGTGTCGAGAGCAGGGCCAAAGTTAGAATGTCATTTCTATCTCAATCAGATGATGATAGAAAGTAATGTACATCTTTTGCGTTTTTTGAAATTACATCGCCTACCAAAAAGGGTTAGGTATAAACTACTGGTTATGATTCAAGTAATTATATTACAGTTAAAGCGTAAATATCAAATTGATGAGGCTTTTTCATTCCTACGACTAAGAGATATTGGGTGTTTAGGAGTTGAAATAAGTCAAGGCAATATTGTGCAATGGGAAGCACTGGGCTTTACGAGTTTAGAGGCTTTGTTTTTTAGCGGATCATTTTAAAACATGGGCACAGTGTGTAGTAGGTGTAAGCGATACTCCAGACTGTTTAAAATTTTCATATTGTCAAATTCAACACTTACTGCGTCTAGCACACAGATCCACGAGCTGTATGAATAAACCCATTGCCCAGGCCTTTTATGATAATCAATTTAGCATTGGAGAGTGGTATAAATTACTTCAGGATGCAGGGGCAACCAAGTTAAGTACCCAACTTTTGGCTCGGATAGCTAACATGACAAGATGGAAGATCGAAATACAGCAGTGGAGAAAACACAACGAGGTGTCGCACAAAGTTCTTAGAGGGGCCAATTTTAAAAGGATTACTTTATTTTCTAATTGGCTGGTGTACTATACCCCCGTTGTAGTAAGACACATGCATCCTGAGTCATCAGGCTCCTGTCCACGCTGCCAAAACTTTAGGGGAGATTGGATGCATAGGTGTTTTTCTTGTATATTTTTGGGAAGGTACTGGGAGCAGATTTTTCAGAGGATAAGCTCTTGGATAGATTATGTGATTACTCCCAATCCTGTGGTGGCGCTTTGGGGTATTACGCAGATCACAAATCTTACTATTGCATCCAGACAATTGATTTTCGCGGGCTCGGCAATAGCTTTATCGCTTATCCTACAAGCATGGAAATCACCCATCCCTCCGACTTATGCATTATGGGAGGCAAAAATTGAGTCTACAAGGCTTAAAGAAAAATTGTACGTTAAGCGAAAAGGAGCCATGCGAAGATATCGTTGGATCTGGGCCAAAATAGGTAATTTGGAGGAAGATTAGATGGAGGGAAATGGAAGTAGAGGAAGCAGACTTATTTAGTCAATCTTAGTTTGAGCAACTTGGATGAATGATATAAGTTGAAGTTATATATATGTAATGCAAGTGTCACCTGCTTTATAAAAATAATAAAAAAAGTAAAAAAAACCTCACAGGCATGTGGCTCTTGAAGGCCTAGATCCACACACCACAAAATATAACGGCCATTAAGTGGCCAATGTGCAAATTCCTAGCCCTTGTCCACATCATCATCACACCTGGCAGGATGTATGCAAGGGGGGCATACCTAAAGTAGGGACTGTTATCAAATGGTGTTTAAGTAATGTAGGAACTGAACAGTGTCACATCTCAGACAGGCCGCTGCTACACCAGCACTGTGCATGTGTGACAAGGGGGGACATCATTGGTAACTATGGACCTTTGTTTACTGTTCAGGGTTAGTAACCAAACTTAGAGCCAGAACCTGCAATGTATATCAATGGGCTTATGTCCTGGCACTGCCATTGGGCCTAACCCTGCCACATGGTGCACTGTACCTCACTTATGGCACACACACGTTGGCTGTGGAGTGCACTATAGGTTGTCAGACAAATAAAGCAGCAATGGGTGCTGAACCACAAATCAAACATATGGCCATTGTCAGGATTTAAGAATAAAATGGGACAGTGCACCACCAAATTAATGTCTGGGCGGAATGTAGGCAGAGTGTGTTCCACTCCCTATGTACATTCTATACACACTTGTCACACATCTGCTGTTTTGACACATGCCTACAGCAAATTCAAATATACATATGAAGATTGATATACGGGTATAGGGCCTAGGTAGCAAAGTGTTTGCAAGTACCAACAATGGTTGACATATGTCAGCATGGTAACCTAATATAGTCTGTATTACACCATCACACAATATATATCAATACACACCACTTATTGTCACTTACATGCCAGACCAAGAGAAAGTTACCAACAGTGACAACATTCCCTCATATGTCTAGGTCTCTAACATGCCAATCAGGTGTGAGATGTGCAAGTATGTCCAGAAATGTCCAAACATGTCACCGACCCATTCAAAAATGAATGGGAGTAGAAGTAGACAGATATGTTGCATGTGACTAATAAAAAAGCAGCACCGAGATGATTTCACACACTTACATCATACATTCATGGTAAGAGTGACAGTTTGTGGAATGCAGAAATAAATGCATGCCCATGTTCAACGAAGGATGTGGGTGGACAGCTGAGAGATAACCACAGATACTTGGAGATACAACATGGGAGATCACTTGAAGATGCCACAAGTGCTGTGGCAGGTGTAATGTCATGTGTGTGTGGAAAAAGAACAGATGATGTTCAGCATTCCATCCATCATTTGTTTTTTTGGCATTTGTCACCTCAAGTGGTAAGGGTATGCCCAGACTTGGGTCCCGTGCTCACTACACCACTGGATTCAAGCTAGCCTGGCTGATGAAGGGTGATACCCTGAAACCGGTCCTAGGATGCTTGTTTCCGGTCCAGGGAGGACCTGGCTTGGCAGTTTGGGCTAGACTGTTCCCATGAGGAACAGGGTCAAGATTGATTTGCATATGGCTGGGTCGAAACTGGAGTGGCATGATGAGCAGAAAAATGATGGATTAAACCCAGATCTTTGTGACGGGGTGAATGTTTGCATTGTACAGCATTCCGTCCATCATCTGTTCTTTTTGCATTTGTCGCCCCAAGTGGGAAGGGTATGCCCAGACGTGGATCCCGTGCTCGCTGCGCCACTGGATTCAAGCTAGCCTAGCTGATGAGGGGTGATATCCTGAAACTGGTCCTAGAATGCTTGTTTCCAGTCCAGGGAGGAACTGGCTTGGCAGTGCGGACTAGACTGTTCCCATGAGGAATAGGGTCAAGACCGATTTGCACATGGCTGGGTCCAAACTGGAGTGGTGTGTAGAGCTGAAAAACGATGGATCAAACCTATATCTTTGTGACGGGGGTGAATGTCTGCATTGTTCAGCATTCCGTCCATCATCTCTTGTTCTTGCATTTGTTGCCCCAAGTTGGAAGGGTATGCCCAGATGTGGGTCCCGTGCTCACTGCGCCACTGGATTCAAGCTAGCCCAGCTGATGAAGGGTGATACCTTGAAACTGGTCCAATGGTGCTTGTTTCTAATCCAGAGAGGACCTGGCTTGGCAGTTTGGGCTGGCCTGTTCCCATGAGGAACAGGGTCAAGAGTGATTTGCATACTGGAGTGGCGTGGTGAACAGGAAAACAATGGATTAAACCCAGATCTTTGTGACTGGGGGTGAATGTTTGCATTGTCCAGCATTCCGTCCATCATTTGTTCTTTTTGCATGTGTGTGTGTGGAAGTCATGTAATCTCACAAAACTAGGCAATGGGACGGTAACTATCATGTAGCCAGTAGTAGCAAATGTGTACATCTACAATTTACACAAATCACACGTTGCATCCTGTCCATGTATGACAGGACAATGTTGCTATAGAAGATGTGTACAAAGTGTAATCAGCCTAAAGATTGGCAGCAATGTAGGACACAAATTATTCTTAACAAGTTTTGTGGTAAAAAGTGGAAAAGGTACACAAATAGACCAGTACCGACTATGCAACACATCAGTGTCAACATGTGATCACCCAACATATGTACAGAGAAGATGGCTAGGTCAGTACACACCCCACTCATGATTGCTACTACAATAACCTGTTAGTTGCCCATCACATGCCAACATGACAGGGGGCAGTGACAGATACCACCATCTGTCTCCTAGCTAGTCCCTAAATTAGAAGTCACAACGGAAATACAACCCCTAACCAAGCTGCCCAGGGAAATTATTAAGTACATGAAATCATGTCTGTCAGACCATGCCAAATGATGAGACATGTCCTATACATGCAAGTAGCCAGTCCTCAGTACATGATAGGGGAAGGGGGACATCAAATCCTCTAGAGGAAAAATTATATCCCAGTCCTTTTGATCACAATTGTGTATGTGTCTGTCTGCAGGGGATAGTGCATTGTTCTGCTGAAGAGCAATCATGAAGAGGCTAGATACCCGCCCAAAACACCCTAACACCACTGCTCAGGCTAAATAGACTATTAACATTGTCAGGGACCTGATGCATGTGCACAGTGGACTTAGTAGTGTGGAGATCCGTAAACCTGTGCCTAAACATGCAACCATGGTTCTGTGTGGGCATCACTCCCACAGTAGTGAAGATGAGTAGGCTTCCATCTTTCCCAGATTGCAACACTGCTATACAGTGGTATGCCATTGTATGTGACAGTCATAACAAACATGACGTGGTCGATTGTGAGTACCTAGTTGGTTGCATGCATACATGTGCCAGATATCTCTGCACACATGTACCACTTAAATGGCACAGGGCTGGTAATGTGTATTGGAGTCTAAACAAAAGGCAACTTTCCACAAATGTAAATGCATATGTATCACTAGATCATTGACAGAAATAATGACCTAAAATGACCTAATGACCTAACTGTAGGAAAGTACCATCTTGCCTGGCATGTTAACCCCATATTTCACTGTATATATGTTGTTTTACTCTATGTGTCACTGGGACCCTGCCAGGCTCTCACCTGGGTCTGAGTTGTAGGGGGAACTCAATCCATGATTGTCTGTGTTTTCCCCTGAAGTGGTGCAATCTGTTCTCCACCTACCAGGTGTCCCAGATAAACCACCTTACCCTGCCCCATCTGGCACTTTGAGGCCTTGATAGTGAGTCCTACCTTTTGACGGGCCTCCAAAACTTTCCAAAGGTGGACCAGGTGCTCATCCCAAGTTGAACTGAAGACAGCAATATCATCAAGATATGCTGCACTGAAAGCCTCCAATCCTTGCAGGACTGTGTTCACCAACCTCTGAAAAGTGGCAAGTGCATTTTCCAAACCAAAGGGCATCACTGTAAATTGGTAGTGCCCTCCTATAGTTGAAAATGCAGTCTTTGGTTTAGCATCTTCTGCCAATTTGATCTGCCAATACCCTGCAGTCAAATCAAAAGTGCTAAGATACTTGGCAGATGCCAGTGTATCAATGAGCTCATCTGCCCTGGGTATAGGGTGAGCATCAGTTTGTGTTACCTGATTGAGACCTCTGTAGTCTACACAAAACCTCATCTCCCTTTTTCCATCTTTTGAGTGAGGCTTTGGTACAAGCACCACTGGGCTAGCCCATCGGCTTTCAGAAGGCTCAATCACTCCCAGATCCAACATTTTCTGTATCTCTTGCTTTATGCAGTCCCTGACATGGCGGCCAGGCTGCCTATAAATCTTACTCTTGACTGGCAGGCTGTCACCAGTATCAATTGTGTGTTCACACCAGGATGTTGTACCTGGCACAATTGAAAAGAGGTCAGAAAATTGTCCTAGGAGATTGATGCAGTTGTCTTTCTGTTCTGCAGTCAGACAATCTGCCAAAACTACTCCCTCCACTAAGGCATCTGCTTCAGTGGTGGAGAAGAGATCAGGGAGAGGGTTACTCTCTTCTTCCTGTCCCTCATCTGTTGCCATGAGCAGGGTGAGATCAGCCCTGTCATAGTAGGGTTTTAGGCGGTTGACATGAATCACCCTAGGGGACTCCTGGCAGTGCCCAGGTCTACCAAATAGGTAACCGCACCCTTTATCTCAACAATTAGATGGGGTCCACTCCATTTGTCCTGGAGTGCTCTTGGGGCCACAGGCTCCAATACCCACACCTTCAGTCCTAGTTGGTACTGAATCAGAACAGCCTTCTGGTCATGCCATTGCTTTTGCAGCTCCTGGCTGGCCTGAAGGTTTTTACTGGCCTTTTTCATGTACTCAGCCATTCTGGATCTTAGGCCAAGTGCATAATCTACTATGTCCTGTTTAGGAGCTTTTAAAGGTTGTTCCCAACCATCCTTCACAAGAGTGAGTGGACCTCTTACAGGGTGCCCAAACAGGAGTTCAAAGGGGCTGAAGCCCACTCCTTTCTGGGGTACCATTATCATACCTTTGAGAATTTTATTAAATCTCTCTACCAGTCCATTAGTCTGTGGATGATAAGGAGTGGTGAACTTGTAGGTAACACCACACTCCTTCCACATTGCTTTCAAGTATGCAGACATGAAGTTGCTACCTCTGTCTGATACTACCTCTTTAGGGAAACCCACCCTAGAAAAGATCCCCAGGAGGGCCTCTGCCACTGCAGGTGCTGTAGTGGTCCTTAGAGGAATTCCTTCAGGAAATCTTGTGGCATGGTCCACAACCACCAAGATAAACCTATTGCCTGAAGCATTAGAAGGGTCAAGGGGGCCAACTATTTCAACCCCTACCCTTTCAAAGGGCACCCCAATCACTGGTAGTGGAATTAGAGGGGCCTTTGGAGTGCCACCAGTCTTGCCACTGGCTTGGCAGGTCACACAAGACTTGCAAAAATCTTTAGTGTCCTCTGACATCCTAGGCCAGTGAAACAGGGGGACAAGTCTCTCCCATGTTTTGATCTGGCCCAAATGCCCAGCCAAAGGAATGTCATGTGCAAGAGTTAGGAGGAACTCTCTGTACAGCAGGGGAATGACCAATCTCCTGGCTGCTCCAGGTTTTGGGTCCCTTGCCTCTGAGTACAAGAGGTAGTCCTCCCAGTAAACTCTACGAGTGTCACTGACATCCCCATTTTACTGTTTGGCAGCTTGCTGTCTGAGACCCTCTAATGTGGGACAGGTTTGCTGTGCCACACTCAGCTCTTCCCTGGCAGGCCCCCCTCCACCCAGCAGTGTCTGCTGCCAGCTCATCTGGTGAAGGTTCTGCACAGGGAGAAAAATCCTCTTCCTCAGAAGGGGAATCATCTGTAGAGGGAGGGATAGTGGGTAGGGATTTACCCTTGCTACCCCTAGCTTTAGGGAGCACTTGGTCCATTCTTCCAGGATCCAAGTTACCCTCTCCTTTTTGCTTTTTGGCCTGAGCCCTGGTTAAAGCAAAAATATGCCCAGGAATGCCCAGCATTGCTGCATGAGCCTCCAACTCCACTTCTGCCCAAGCTTATGTCTCTAAATCATTCCCTAGTAGACAGTCTACAGGTAAATCTGATGCAACCACAACTTTCTTTGGACCAGTAACCCCCCCCCCCCCAGTTAAGATTCACAACAGCCATGGGGTGGCTAAGAGTGTTGTTATGAGCGTCTGTCACTTGGTACTGCTGACCAAGTAGGTGTTGTTCAGGGTGGACCAGTTTCTCTATCACCATAGTTACACTGGCTCCTGTCTCCCTGTAAGCCTGGACCTCAACACCATTTATTAGGGGAAGTTGCTTGTACTTATCCATATTAAGGGGACAAGCAACCAAGGTGGCCAAATCAATGGCACCTTCAGAGACTAAAACAGCCTCTGTGGTCTCCCTAACAAGACCAACCCCAACTACAATGCCAATAGTGAGCCCAGCTACACCCTTGGATTGGCTATTAGTAGGCTTCCCACCACCACTGCTATTACTAGGGGCACTAGAATTTGCAGCAGGGGTTGTGGTGGTGGGAGGTTTGGTGTTTTTCTTTGGACAACTCTAATCAGTTTCCCAATGGCCTATTACTTTACACAATTAACACCAAGGCTTTTTAGGTTGATTATTGGAAGTGGATTTGGACCCACCACCGCCACCAGAGAATTTTTGTGGGCCTGATGAAGACTCAGTATGCTTACTTGTGTCCCCACCCTTGTCAGAAGACTTACCATCCTTCTTCTTGCCATCCTTCTCATTCCCTGGGTGAACTTTTCTGTTCACCCTTGTTCTGACCCACTTGTCTGCCTTCTCTCCCAATTCTTGGGGAGAGGTCAGATCTGAGTCTACCAAGTACTGGTGCAACAAATCAGACACACAATTGTTAAGAATATGCTCTCTCAGGATCAGATTATACAGGCTTTCATAGTCAGATACTTTACTGCCATGTAACCACCCTTCCAAGGCCTTCACTGAACAGTCCACAAAATCTGTCCAGTCTTGAGAGGACTCTTCTCTGGTGTCTCTGAGCTTAATCCCATATTGTTCAGTGGTTAAGTCAAATCCATCCAAGAGTGCATCCTTCAATACTGTGTAGTTGTTAGCTTCACTTTCTCTAACAGTAAGGAGCCTATTCCTACCCTTTCCAGTGAAAGATATCCACAAAATAGCAGCCCACTGCCTTTGAGGGACCCCCTGTACCATACAGGCCCTCTCAAGTGCAGCAAACCACTTGATGTCATCCCCCTCCTTGTAAGGGGGGACTATCTTGTGCAGATTCCTGGAATCATGCTCTCTAATAGGATTACTATCAGGAATACTGCTGCTGCCACCATGGGGTCCTAACCCCAACCTCTGTCTTTCCTTCTCAATGTCTAGGGATTCCCTATCTAAGGCCAGCTGTTGCTGTTTAAGCTTCAGTCTGGTCTCTTCAACCCTCAACTTTTTGAGTTCCCTTTCTAACACGTTATCCTCAGGGTGGGTGGGTTGGGAATGCTTTGACACAGATGACAAATTGGAAACTTCAGAGGGGGACCTGTCCCTAACTGTCTGGACCATGGTAACTTGGCCTCTAGGAATAAAGGATGCCCTACTGTGATGGGAACCTCCATTACTACCAACATTACTGGGTGTCCTGCTAGGGGGCAGACCCTGTTCAGAACCCTCCCCACCCTTCTCAGGGAACTCTCCTGAATCAGACTGGGAAGTTTCTACATGTTCTAACCTCTCATTTGATGGACCAGCTTGGTTCTCATCATCTACAATAAGCATTTTGAACAGAAACTCTTTTGTAGGGTTCTTTCCTATAACTAAACCTCTATCTAAGCAGAGACTCCTTAAGCTCTTGTAATTCAAAATGTCATAAGTAACATTGACAGTTTTGGGAGCAGAATCTACCACAGAAATGATAGCAAAAAGGTCTAGAGATACTGAGAAGAGAGAAAAAGTTTCAAAACTTTTAGAAAGCACAGAGAAAAAACTTTTTCTAACTTTTAGAAAACATTTAGAAGCTTTAAGAAACTTTTCAGAACTTTGTAAAATGTTTTAGAGAAGAAAAGCAAACTTTTTGGTTAAGTGTACATACACTGAACTGTTTGGTATATGATTCTCTTATGAAAAGTACAAAATGACAAAGTGGTAAGTAGTTACAAGTACTTATCCCACCGCTGCACAACCAATGTAGGAGGCTGGCCTGGCTTGCAGTAGGTACCAGAGGTACTTACACCGTGTGCCAGGTCCAGCTATCCCTTATTATTGTAGAAGAGGTGTTTCTAGCAGCTTAGACTGATAGAAGGTAGCTATGGCAAAGCAGCTTAGGCTGAACTAGGAGACATGCAAAGCTCCTACTATACCACTTTTATCATATGCACAATATCATAAGAAAACACAATACACAGAGTTACTAAAAATAAAGGTACTTTATTTTTATGACAATATGCCACAAGTATCTCAGTGAGTACCCTCAGTAAAAAGGTACGTACTATACACAAGTTATATCTACACAAACCAAAATCAGGTAAGTAAGAGCAAGAAAAGTAATGCAAACAGTGTAGAATTACAATAGGTTGCAATAGGAGAACATAGGTATAGGGGCAACACAAACCATATACTCCAAAAGTGGAATGCGAACCACAAATGGACCCCAGACCTATGTGAGCTTGTAGAGGGTCGCTGGGACTGTAAGAAAACAGTGAGGGTTAGAAAAATACCCCACCCCAAGACCCTGAAAAGTAGGAGTAAAGTGCACCTACTAGCCCCAGAGAGCACAATAGTCGTGAGAGGGGGATTCTGCAGGAAGAACAAACACCAGCAGTGCACTGACAACCGATTTCCAGACCTGGAGACCTGCAAGGCAAGGGGACCAAGTCCAATAGTCGCGACAGTGTCCAGGGGGGGCAGGAGCCCAGGAAACCCCGGATGAAGGTTCAAGGAAGCTGCCTCAGGTTGGAAGAAGCTTGGAGTTCTGCAAGAAAGAAGAGGACTAGGGACTTCTCCTTTGGAAGACGGATGTCCCACGCCACGATGAAGCTTGCAGAGGTGTTCCCACGCAGAAATACCACAAACAAGCCTTGCTAGCTGGTAGAGGTTTTTGGGTGCTGCTGAGGACCTGGAAGGACCAGGATGTCGCCTTTTGGAGGTGGAAACAGAGGGGGTGCTCAGCAACTTAGAGAGCCCTCACAGAAGCAGGCAGCACCGCAGAAGTACCCCAACAGGCACTTAGAAGAAGAGCGAACCGGAGTCCACAGGGTATTATACCGTGCACTATACATAGGTCACTAGCTATGTATAGCGTCACAATGGTAACTCCGAACATGGCCATGTAACATGTCTAAGATCATATCTCTAGCACAGAACCCGGGTACTGCCAAACTGCCTTTCCCGGGTTTCCACTGCAGCTGCTGCCAACCCCTCAGACAGGTTTCTGCCCTCCTGGGGTCCAGGCAGCCCTGGCCCAGGAAGGCAGAACAAAGGATTTCCTCTGAGAGAGGGTGTTACACCCTCTCCCTTTGGAAATAGGTGTGAAGGGCTGGGGAGGAGTAGCCTCCCCCAGCCTCTGGAAATGCTTTGATGGGCACAGATGGTGCCCATCTCTGCATAAGCCAGTCTACACCGGTTCAGGGATCCCCCAGCCCTGCTCTGGCGCGAAACTGGACAAAGGAAAGGGGAGTGACCACTCCCCTGACCAGTACCTCCCAGGGGAGGTGCCCAGAGCACCTCCAGTGTGTCCCAGACCTCTGCCATCTTGGAAACAGAGGTGTTGGGGGCACAATGGACTGCTCTGAGTGGCCAGTGCCAGCAGGTGACGTCAGAGGCTCCTTCTGATAGGCTCTTACCTCTCTTGGTAGCCTATCCTCCTTCCCTAGTAGCCAAACCTCCTTTTCTGGCTATTTAGGGTCTCTGCTTTAGGGAATTCTTCAGATAACGAATGCAAGAGCTCACCAGAGTTCCTCTGCATCTCCCTCTTCACCTTCTACCAAGGATCGACCGCTGACTGCTCCAGGACGCCTGAAAAACCGCAACAAAGTAGCAAGACGACTACCAGCAACATTGTAGCGCCTAATCCTGCCGGCTTTCTCGACTGTTTCCTGGTGGTGCATGCTCTGGGGGTAGCCTGCCTTCACCCTGCACCAGAAGCTCCGAAGAAATCTCCCATGGGTCGACGGAATCTTACCCCTGCTAACGCAGGCACCAAAAGACTGCATCACCAGTCCTCTAGGTCCCCTCTCATCCTGACGAGCGTGGTCCCTGGAACACAGCAACTCTGTCCAAGTGACTCCCACAGTCCAGTGACTCTTCAGTCCAAGTTTGGTGGAGGTAAGTCCTTGCCTCCCCACGCTAGACTGCAAAGCAGTGTGCTGCGTGATTTGCAGCTGCTCCTGTGCACTCTTCCAGGATTTCCTTTGTGCACAGCCTAGCCTGGGTCCCCAGCATTCCGTCCTGCAGTGCACAACCTTCTGAGTTGTCCTCCGACGTCGTGGGACCCCCTTTTGTAACTTCACGTGGACTCCGGTTCACTCTTCTTCTAAGTGCCTGTTGGGGTACTTCTGCGGGTGCTGCCTGCTTCTGTGAGGGCTCTCTGAGTTACTGAGCGCCCCCTCTGTCTCCTCCTCCAAAAGGTGACATCCTGGTCCTTCCTGGTCCTCAGCAGCACCCAAAAACCACTCAACAAGAGAATCACGTTCAAACTCCTCACACACGCTCACACGGCACTGCACAACACCGGACCAGAATACCTCAACAGACGACTCTCCTTCTACACCCCGACAACTTCGCTCCACCGACCTTGTCCTCGCCACCATCCCACGAATCCACAGAACGACCACTAGTGGCAGATCGTTCTCCCACCTCGCTGCCAAGATGTGGAACACTCTTCCCACCCACCTGCGACAGACACAGGACCTACTTACCTTCAGGAGACACCAAAAGACATGGCTGTTCGAGCAATAGCAGCCCCCACCTCCCATCAGTGCCTTGAGACCCTCACAGGTGAGAAGTGCACTTTACAAATGCTCTGATTGATTGACTGATTGACCTTCACATGTGTTCTGACATACGGAAAATAGGTGGCACTGATATGACTACACAGGCATTTGTCAAAGTCCAACATGTTTCCATGCAGGAAGATAGATATTTGAGGTTTCATAATCCATGAACACACCGCAGTGGTCATATGTTGCTGAAATGACACCACACATGTCTTTCCACACACAGCACATACCAACCTTCATTGACACATGTGTGTACACCATCTCCTGCAACTAAGATGCATGGGGAACTATGGCCTATATTTATACTTTTTTTTACTCAAAATCGCGCAAACTTACAAAATACAATTGTATTTTGTAAGTTTGTGCCGCTTTTGCATTTAAAAGCGGCGCAAATGAGGTGCCAAAAAAGTATAAATAGGGGCCTATATGTCACACGTGTAGCAGAGCATCATGAAGGCTGAACCTAACAACACACCACAGAGTGGGCACACATGCACACACATTGCCAGGGGTAACATGATTTTAATCCAGCCGTAGTCCCTTGCATCCTCTGATTACAATTTGTCATGGCTGTCACATGCTTTACCTTGTATTGGATGTAGCCCACCATATCTATTGTGTTGTTGGTATAAGTACATTTGTATGTCAAACATGACAATGTGGTACACCCATAGATATGTGTTAGAACACATATGTACACTCATAGTACACATGTGCTAACATGTATGTGGACACAATCTAGCTACACATGCACATATGCACACAGTATCAGTCGTTGCATGCATCACACACAAATACAAACATATAGGTAAAACATACCAATGTCACCGTCAAGATATGGACAGGCATTCACACACATGTAGCCATACCATAGTGACACCATAATTGCATAGCCTCTGTGACATCGTATGTGAATCTGGGTGTACTATAAGCCTTTTGAAATAATTTCCATGCATTCCCGTAGTGCGTCAAAAATTTAGACTCAAACACTAAAACTTCATACTTTCCTATGCAGAAAAATGACGCCTGGCTCCTGAGCGTCAATGTCAAGCCCACAGGCCTTGTCAGGCACAATGGGGGAAAAAACTGACGCATGCCCGTCATGCATCAAAAAAACAACGCATATCTGAAAACGTGACGCACAGGTTCAGGAAGTGATGAAACAGGACATCTTGCCCGCATACATGTTATGTTATGTGTATTTATATAGCGCTTGGCTACCCGGAGGCCTCCCAGCGCTCGGTGCTAGAACACTAGAGTCGAGAATGAGAGCGGAGGGGATTATGTTTTAAATAGCCAAGTCTTTAAAGCCTTGCTGAAGGTTAGTTAATGGCTGATCGTTCGTAGGCTAAGAGGTAGAGAGTTCCATATCTTTGCCCCCTGAAAAGCTAGAGGTCTTCCACCCCATTTGGCCTTCTTCACTCTAGGGGTCACTACGAGGAAGGCTGTGGAGGATCTGAGTGGCTTATTAGGTGAATAGAAGGAGGGTAAGGTCCTCAACATTTCCGGACCTCTATTGTGCAGTGCTCTATGTATATGGCACAGTGTCTTAAATTGTATCCTCATAGCCACAGGAAGCCAATGGAGAGAGGAAATTCCTGCTTTTATAGATTCATGTTTAGGTATGTTCAGAAGCAAATGTGCAGAAGAAGTCTGGACTATCTGTAACTTTTTGATCACATATCCAGGCGCTCCAATATACAATGCATTTCCATAGCCCAAACGTGAACCAATTAATGCCTGTATAATAATTATTTTGGCTATGAAAGGTAGGATTGTAAAGACCTTTCTTAGAAGCCTGAGGAGGCCGAAGGAGGTGGCAGCCATTTTATTAGCTTGATGGGCCATCGACAGTTGTGGATCAAGCCAGAAACGAAGACTCTTGATATGTCCTTTGGGTGGGGGTAGGTATCCCAAACCCTCCGTGATTGATGGATTGGGGATGGGCTTTGTGGGTTGCCCAAGTATCATCACTTCCGTCTTATTATCATTAAGTTTTAACTTGCTTACGGACATCCATTCCGCCACAGCTTGGAGGCATGGACCAAGTGCTGAACCTTTAGTCATTAGATAGTGATACAACTAGCTGTGTGTTGTCTGCATATGACAGCCAAAGGGCTTGAATATTTCTGCAAGAGGTAACATGTAAATATTAAATTAAGTGGGGCTGAGGGAGGTCCCCTGTGAAACTCCTTAGCTGTTCTTAACACACTCTGAGAAATATGATCTATCTAGAACATGATATGGTCTATTCTTAATAAAGGAAGTGATCCAGGCAGACCCAGATATTCCAGTCTCTTGTATCCTGTCAGTTAATATGTCAAGGTCCACCGTGTCAAAAGCGGCGCTGAGATCTAGGAGGATGATAGATGTCTCCAAACCCTGGTCTAAGCGCCTTCTGGCTTCTTCCGTGACAGCGATCAGTGCAGTCTCAGTACCATGTAGTGGTCTGAAGCCCATCTGAGTGGCGTGTAGGATATTATTATCCTCCATGAAACGGGAAAGTTGAATATTAACGTGCTTTTCAGTATCTTAGAAAGAACAGGCAGCAGTGAGATGAGTCTTTAGTTACTAAGCAATGCAGGGTCAAGATTAGCTTTCTTCAGGAGTGGTTTAACAATTGCATGTTTCCATTGTTCTGGCACTGAGCTAGAGGACAGTGAAAGATTAACAAGATTTGTAATAATAGGGACCGTCGCTGGGTCACCTAAGGTCAGCACCTGGGGAGGGGCTGGATCAAGGGGGGATCCTGACTTAAGGGATGAAAGATATCTACCCACGTCTTCCTCAGATATCAAGGGAAAGTCTGAAAGAATAGCGGAACCCATAGACTTCTGTTCTAATACCTTCTGTACCTGATTAGCAGCTCTAGGGAAGGTCGAATAGATGTCTAGTACTTTTTGCTGGAAATACGTTGCAAGATTATTAACATGTTCCTGAGAGGCATCCAAGAGTGCCAGGTCCTCCTGTGGCTGGGTGATCTCATTGAGAACGTGAAAAATCTCTTTGGGAGTATTTGCCACCCGCTCGATTTTTGAGCAGTAGTAGCTTGTTTGAGCTATTTTTATTTCAGTGTGATAGGACCGAATTGCTGTCCTGTATTCTTGTTTTAATGCTTCATCATATGATTTTCGCCATCTCCTTTCCCAATTTCTACATTCTCTTTTGAGATGCAGAAGATGCGGGGTGAACCAAGGAGAGCTCTGCTTACAGCGTCCTTTCACTTTGGTGGAAAGCGGCAGAAGAGCTTCTAAGCTGCCGGTAATCCAATTATTAAAGGACTCTGATATGTCCATAACATTATTTTGAATAGATAGTTTATGCTTCTATAAAATAGTAATCCAGGCACCGGCTTTAAGGTTACGCCTGCGTCTGGTAGGTAGAGGTGTATAATGGATGGGTTTCCTATGCCTAAATATGGCTAATTTGAGTGTTATCAAAAAGTGGTCGGACCATGCCAAAGGGCGAGGTGACATAGGTTTTAGTTCTGTGACATTCGAAAAGACTAAGGGGGTGATTCTAACCCTGGCGGTCGGTGATAAAGCGGCGGCCAACCCGCCAACAGTCCGGCGGTCCAAAAAATGGAATTCTGACCCTGGCGGGAACCGCCAACACAGCCCGCCACATTAACACTCCGACCGCCACGGCGGGACCGTCAAACAGCGCGGCGGTCACCACCAACAGCCAGGCGGCAGACAATGTACCGCCCACACTATCATGACCGGCCAATCCGCCACCTTTTCCGGGGCGGGAGCACCGCGATAAAAACACGGCGGAAACAGACTACGAACGGGAAAACGCGCACCTCTACCCACTCCACGAGGAAGGAGGACAGCATGGAACCCGAATTAAACATCCTACCTGCTCTCGTCTACCTGCTCATCTACCACGAGTACGAACGCCGGCGCAGACGACAACGGTGAGTACTGCACCTACGACACAGGGGAGGGGGGAGGACGATAGGTTACGTGCACACACATACGCGATACACCCACCCCCCCAAACCATGTACACACCAATGCAGAGCAACAAGTCACAGTGAAACCACCCAAACCCCCGTAAAGAAAACAAGGACATAATTAAATAGTGACTCGAAATTTATGGGAAATAAAAACCACTGATAAGTCACGGTCAAATAGCAATAACAAATCAAAAATCCAAATTCAATATCCAGTGCATACGAAAAACCGAGGCAATAAGTCCTGCACATCTAACGAGATTCAAAGTGTCCGTGGGCCAAAGTGTAGCCACACAAGGGCAAAGCCCACACAGGAGACCTGAGTCCTTTGGAGAGAACACAGCAGGGGCATCTGATGAAAAAACCACAGGCACCTCAGGGGGAAGGGAAGGGGGGGGCACCACAGCCACATGATTCCACGACGCCAGATCCACGAAGGGGCCACCATGCCCACTCGGCCATCCTGGGGAGTGCAAAGCCACAGTCTCTCAAGTCTCTACAGTGGGTGGCTTGGCCACTCGGCCATCCTGGGGAGTGCAAAGCCACAGTCTCTCAAGTCTCTACAGTGGGTGGGTTTGCCACTCGGCCATCCTGGGGAGTGCAAAGCCACAGTCTCTCAAGTCTCTACAGTGGGTGGGTTGCCCACTCGGCCATCCTGGGGAGTGCAAAGCCACAGTCTCTCAAGTCTCTACAGTGGGTGGGTTGCCCACTCGGCCATCCTGGGGAGTGCAAAGCCACAGTCCATCAGGTGGATAACAGTCTCCACCGGTCAAGGAGGAGGCATGGTGGGCACAGTGAACCGTGAACAGTAGCTCGAGACAGATCCGGCACTGTCATTGTGCCAGTGGTGCTTGAGATGGCGGTGCCCAGCGGAGCGGTGCTTGAGACGGCGGGGCCCAGCGGAGCGGTGCATGAGACGGCGGGGCCCAGTGGAGCGGTGCTTGAGACGGCGGGGCCCAGCGGAGCGGTGCTTGAGATGAAGGGCCCAGCGGAGCGGTGCTTGAGATGAAGGGCCCAGCGGAGCGGTGCTTGAGATGAAGGGCCCAGCGGAGCGGTGCTTGAGATGAAGGGCCCAGCGGAGCGGTGCTTGAGATGAAGGGCCCAGTGGAGCGGTGCTTGAGATGGCGGTGCCCAGCGGAGCGGTGCAGAGACGGCGGGGCCCAGCGGAGCGGTGCATGAGATGAAGGGCCCAGCGGAGCGGTGCTTGAGATGAAGGGCCCAGCAGAGCGGTGCTTGAGATGAAGGGCCCAGCGGAGCGGTGCTTGAGATGGCGGTGCCCAGCGGAGCGGTGCAGAGACGGCGGGGCCCAGCGGAGCGGTGCATGAGATGAAGGGCCCAGCGGAGCGGTGCTTGAGATGAAGGGCCCAGCGGAGCGCTGCTTGAGATGAAGGGCCCAGCGGAGCGGTGCTTGAGATGAAGGGCCCAGCGGAGCGGTGCTTGAGATGAAGGGCCCAGCGGAGCGGTGCTTGAGATGAAGGGCCCAGCGGAGCGGTGCTTGAGATGGCGGTGCCCAGCGGAGCGGTGCAGAGACGGCGGGGCCCAGCGGAGCGGTGCTTGAGATGAAGGGCCCAGCGGAGCGGTGCTTGAGATGAAGGGCCCAGCGGAGCGGTGCTTGAGATGGCGGTGCCCAGCGGAGCGGTGCAGAGACGGCGGGGCCCAGCGGAGCGGTGCATGAGATGAAGGGCCCAGCGGAGCGGTGCTTGAGATGAAGGGCCCAGCGGAGCGGTGCTTGAGATGAAGGGCCCAGCGGAGCGGTGCTTGAGATGAAGGGCCCAGCGGAGCGGTGCTTGAGATGGCGGTGCCCAGCGGAGCGGTGCAGAGACGGCGGGGCCCAGCGGAGCGGTGCATGAGATGAAGGGCCCAGCGGAGCGGTGCTTGAGATGAAGGGCCCAGCGGAGCGGTGCTTGAGATGAAGGGCCCAGCGGAGCGGTGCTTGAGACGGCGGTGCCCAGCGGAGCGGTGCAGAGACGGCGGTGCCCAGCGGAGCGGTGCTTGAGATGAAGGGCCCAGCGGAGCGGTGCTTGAGACGGCGGTGCCCAGCGGAGCGGTGCATGAGATGAAGTGCCCAGCGGAGCGGTGCTTGAGATGAAGGGCCCAGCGGAGCGGTGCTTGAGATGAAGGGCCCAGCGGAGCGGTGCTTGAGATGAAGGGCCCAGCGGAGCGGTGCTTGAGACGGCGGTGCCCAGCGGAGCGGTGCAGAGACGGCGGTGCCCAGTGGAGCGGTGCTTGAGATGAAGGGCCCAGCGGAGCGGTGCTTGAGACGGTGGTGCCCAGCGGAGCGGTGCTTGAGATGAAGGGCCCAGCGGAGCGGTGCTTGAGACGGCGGTGCCCAGGGGAGCGGTGCTTGAGATGAAGGGCCCAGCGGAGCGGTGCTTGAGAAGGCGGTGCCCAGCGGAGCGGTGCAGAGACGGCGGTGCCCAGCAAAGCGGTGCTTGAGATGAAGGGCCCAGGGGAGCGGTGCTTGAGATGAAGGGCCCAGCGGAGCGGTGCTTGAGAAGGCGGTGCCCAGCGGAGCGGTGCAGAGACGGCGGTGCCCAGCAAAGCGGTGCTTGAGATGAAGGGCCCAGCGGAGCGGTGCTTGAGATGAAGGGCCCAGCGGAGCGGTGCAGAGACGGCGGGGCCCAGCGGAGCGGTGCATGAGATGAAGGGCCCAGCGGAGCGGTGCTTGAGATGAAGGGCCCAGCGGAGCGGTGCTTGAGATGAAGGGCCCAGCGGAGCGGTGCTTGAGATGGCGGTGCCCAGCGGAGCGGTGCAGAGACGGCGGGGCCCAGCGGAGCGGTGCATGAGATGAAGGGCCCAGCGGAGCGGTGCTTGAGATGAAGGGCCCAGCGGAGCGCTGCTTGAGATGAAGGGCCCAGCGGAGCGGTGCTTGAGATGAAGGGCCCAGCGGAGCGGTGCTTGAGATGAAGGGCCCAGCGGAGCGGTGCTTGAGATGAAGGGCCCAGCGGAGCGGTGCTTGAGATGGCGGTGCCCAGCGGAGCGGTGCAGAGACGGCGGGGCCCAGCGGAGCGGTGCTTGAGATGAAGGGCCCAGCGGAGCGGTGCTTGAGATGAAGGGCCCAGCGGAGCGGTGCTTGAGATGGCGGTGCCCAGCGGAGCGGTGCAGAGACGGCGGGGCCCAGCGGAGCGGTGCATGAGATGAAGGGCCCAGCGGAGCGGTGCTTGAGATGAAGGGCCCAGCGGAGCGGTGCTTGAGATGAAGGGCCCAGCGGAGCGGTGCTTGAGATGAAGGGCCCAGCGGAGCGGTGCTTGAGATGGCGGTGCCCAGCGGAGCGGTGCAGAGACGGCGGGGCCCAGCGGAGCGGTGCATGAGATGAAGGGCCCAGCGGAGCGGTGCTTGAGATGAAGGGCCCAGCGGAGCGGTGCTTGAGATGAAGGGCCCAGCGGAGCGGTGCTTGAGACGGCGGTGCCCAGCGGAGCGGTGCAGAGACGGCGGTGCCCAGCGGAGCGGTGCTTGAGATGAAGGGCCCAGCGGAGCGGTGCTTGAGACGGCGGTGCCCAGCGGAGCGGTGCATGAGATGAAGTGCCCAGCGGAGCGGTGCTTGAGATGAAGGGCCCAGCGGAGCGGTGCTTGAGATGAAGGGCCCAGCGGAGCGGTGCTTGAGATGAAGGGCCCAGCGGAGCGGTGCTTGAGACGGCGGTGCCCAGCGGAGCGGTGCAGAGACGGCGGTGCCCAGTGGAGCGGTGCTTGAGATGAAGGGCCCAGCGGAGCGGTGCTTGAGACGGTGGTGCCCAGCGGAGCGGTGCTTGAGATGAAGGGCCCAGCGGAGCGGTGCTTGAGACGGCGGTGCCCAGGGGAGCGGTGCTTGAGATGAAGGGCCCAGCGGAGCGGTGCTTGAGAAGGCGGTGCCCAGCGGAGCGGTGCAGAGACGGCGGTGCCCAGCAAAGCGGTGCTTGAGATGAAGGGCCCAGCGGAGCGGTGCTTGAGATGAAGGGCCCAGCGGAGCGGTGCTTGAGACGGCGGGGCCCTCTTCAGCGGTGCTCTTCTGCATGGCGGGGCCCTGTTCAGCGGTGCTCCTCTGCACGGCGGGGCCCTGTTCAGCGGTGCTCTTCTGCACGGCGGGGCCCTGTTCAGCGGTGCTCTTCTGCACGGCGGGGCCCTGTTCAGCGGTGCTCTACTGCACGGCGGGGCCCTGTTCAGCGGTGCTCTTCTGCACGGCGGGGCCCTGTTCAGCGGTGCTCCTCGCCACGGCAGGGCCCTGTTCAGTGGTGCTCGTCCAGTAGGTCAAGGGAGCCAGACCTGGCCTGGACTCCCTGCTCAGTCGCCCTCCGACCGTGCTGTTGCTGGACCCTTCGGTGACGGAGTCTTGGGCCCTTTGGTGTCCTTCCTAACACCCGGGATGGGGCTTGTGGGCCCCTCCTGCTCCGCGCTCCTGCTGGCTGACTTTTCCGCCCTGCTGCCCTTTCGCTCCTTAGATGGGGCTCTCGGGCCCTTGCCTCCCCTAGATGTTGTGGCTGGTGAAGTGGGCGAACTTTGCTCCTTGGGGGCAGCCGTGTCAGTCCTCTCACGGCGGCCCTTTAGCTTCCTGGTCTTCTTGCCTGGTGGGGGGCTGGCTGTCCCCTTGCTGCTGATTGAAGTGTCACTGCTGGCAAAGGGTGGGCTCCAGAACCCATGCACCACAGTGACACTCGAAGCTGGGCTGGTGGTGGCTGAGGTGCTCTTGGGACTCTTTGCAGATGGAGGGGGTGGGTCAGTGGAGGGAAAGAGGTCAAGATTAGCAAGGAAAACTTTCTTAGGACCAAGGTAAAAGGTAGGAGAAGTGGTGATGGAAGTGGAGGAAGAGGATGTGGTTGTAGGAGAGTCAGGTGTGCTGTCTTTGGGTGCAGGTGCATGTGCTGGAGGCTGTCGTGAGGTGGATGGCTGTTGGGTGGGTGTCTGCCTGCGTTTGTGTGTCTTGGAAGAGGGGGTGACAGACACAGTGGGAGAGGACACAGGGGGCGTGTAAATGGTAGTGGGGGTGGTGACTGCACGTGTGCGGACTGGACTGGAGGGTGTGCTGGTGATGGAAGCACTGGCTGATGGTGGTGTGCATGCAGGTGTGAGTGTAGACGTCACAGGGAGGGAGGAGGGAGACGAGGAGGAGGGGGACACAGAGGTGGTAGTGACTGTTGGAATGTCTGCATCTGGGTGTTGCTTGCGTGAATGCTTGTGAGTTCTGTGGTGCTTGTGTCTGGATGAGCTGCCCTTGGGTGTTGAGGTGTGTGCAGGCTGGTCTGATGGTGTGGATGGGATAGGCTGAGGAACAGGAGACCGAGACAGGCTGGAGGCAGTCAGAAGAGGGAGGCTGGAGACAGGGACAATGGCTGCCGTCAGTGCTGAGGCCAGAGCATTGAACGATCGTTGATGGGCAGCCTGACCCGAATGAATGCCCTCCAGGTAGGCATTGCTCCGATGCACCTCCCTTTCTACCCCCTGGATGGCATTCAAAAGGGTAGTCTGCCCAACAATGATGGTCCGCAGGAGGTCAATGACCTCCTCACTGAGGGCAGCAGGGGTAACAGGGGCAGGGGCTGAGGTGCCTGAGGCGAAGGAGACGCCCGCCTTCCTGGGCGAGCGGGCACGGAGCGTAGGCTGAGGGGCTGCTGGGAGGGCGGGCTGGTGCGCTGGGTGGCGGCTGTACCTGTAGAGGCGGGGGGCCCGGATGTTGCCGCCACCGCTAGGGAGCTCCCATCCGAGGACGTGTCGCTGTCGCTGGTGTCACCACCGGTCCCCGTTGTGGTGCTCCCCTCACCCTCCGGATCACTGGTGCCCTCGGTGTCTGTTCCTGGTCCCACCGGGGCCTTGTGACTTGCAGCTCCCTCGTGCTCCGATGCCAATTCTCCTCCGCCTGATGATGCTAATGCACAGATGCACAAGAAGACGAAGAAGAAGGGTGGGGGGAGAAAAACGAAGACCAGGTTGAGTGCATGCAATGTCAACACCGTTGGCGGAGAGGACAGACACAGGAGCCTCATGCACTAAGCCGCGCATTCGGGGTACACTACTCAGTACTTCTGACTAGGACAACAGGTCTAGAGACGACAAAGGCGCACATGTGTGATGCTGGACCATCGATAGCTGTACTTGTCACCCTACAGAGGTGGGGGCCGGGAGCACAGGGCCATGCCTAAAGGAGAGGACTACACTACAGAAAGCGCCCTGGCCTAATGTCACCCCCAACCCTCCTCCCCCACCCAGACGCCTCCACTGCACAGAGAGATAGCAGAATGTGCTGATACTCACCCCCTTGTGTCTGCTGTGATGTCCTCAAGCGCCCATCCAAATCAGGGGAGGCCACCGCCAGGATCCGGGACATCAGGGGGGTCAGGGTACGACTGGCACCCCTCCTAGGTTGGGAGGCCATCCCCAGCAGTGACTCAGCGGTCTTCCTGGTCCCGCAGCGGATGTCCTCCCACCTCTTGCGGCAGTGGGTGCCCCGTCTGACGTGGACCCCCAGGGCCCGGACTTCCTTGGCGATGGCACGCCATATGTCCACTTCCTGATGGGCGCTGACCTATTTGACATGTACAGGGTGGGAAGGAGAAATCATCATATTTCTGCATGTTAGATGCGATTGGCCCCCCCTCCCCAACCTTGCCATATGGCACATGCTCTCATCTGTCGTGCGTTGCACTCCTCATTCGCCCCCCACCCCACCAACTTAGCATCCACCCCACTCCACACAGGCATAGCCCATTCAATGTGCACCCAGTGTACTTACCTGTTGGTCTGGAGGACCGTAGAGTAACGCATACTGGGGGAGGACCCCATCCACAAGTTTGTCCAACTCCTCAGACGTGAAGGCAGGGGCCCTTTCCCCAGTCGCAGCAGCCATTGTCACTTCCAGACCGAGGTCACAGCAGCACTTGCAGTATAGGTCCTCTCCTGTGGATGATCAGGTCTCGAGTGATTAAGCAGATAGAAAATGGCGGTCACGCCCGCGGCGGTGCGTACCGCGGCGGTGCGTACCACGACCGCCGGCGCACCTCGTCATTGGCTCCTGAAACCCATAGGCCTCAATGTTAGCCAATGCGGCTTCGTATAGCGGTCTTCGACCGCCTTCCGCCACGGTGTGCCACGCCAGCGCATTGACCTCACATCCCATTGTCCCACTTCACAGGTCAGGCAGCCGCCATTTCAAGGGCCCACATGGCATTATTTGTACTGCGTCACACAGGCCTAGGCCTTGCATTGCCACACATACACACCTTTCAATACATAGATAATCGTGTGCTATGCATGCAGTGGTGAACGTACCTGTGACTTGCTTGACTCTGTGCTCCATGTTGTCCTTCCTAGGCACCGTCCGCTGGGACTTGCGAGGAGAAGGATGAATCCTCGCGTGTACCGACCGCTGGTGGACCTGTCGACAATGGAAGAACGCCACATCATACTACGATACCGACTTGACCGAGCCACTATACATGAACTGTGTGCCCAGCTGGAGCCAGCCCTGATGTCCCCCATCCGCCAACCCACAGGAATTCCCCCTCTAGTGCAGGTTCTGTCAGTCCTCCATTTTCTGGCAAGTGGCTCATTCCAGACAACAGTGGCCATGTCATCTGGAATGTCTCAGCCTATGTTTTCAAAAATCTTGTCTAGAGTGTTGTCTGCCCTGACGAAACACATGCAGCGCTACATTGTATTCCCTGAGGAGGTTGATTTGGCCACTGTGAAGGGTGATTTTTATGCCCTTGGACATATCCCCAACATAATTGGTGCCATTGATGGGACCCATGTGGCTTTAGTACCCCCAAAAGACGATGAGCAGGTGTACAGAAACAGGAAAAGTTACCATTCGATGAACGTTCAGGTGGTCTGTTTGGCTGACCAGTACATCTCCCATGTGAATGCCATGTTCCCTGGGTCAGTGCATGACGCGTATGTGATGCGAAATAGCAGCATCCCTTATGTGATGGAACAGCTACAGAGACAACGTGTGTGGCTAATTGGTGACTCTGGTTACCCCAACCTGCCTTGGCTATTGACCCCAGTGAGGAATCCCCGGACCAGGGCAGAGGAACGGTACAATGAGGCCCATGGGCGAACTAGGAGGATCATAGAAAGAAACTTTGGCCTCCTGAAGGCCAGGTTTAGGTGCCTACATATGACAGGGGGATCCCTGATGTACTCACCAAAGAAGGTGTGCCAGATCATCGTGGCCTGCTGTATGCTTCACAATCTGGCATTGCGACGTCAGGTGCCCTTCCTGCAGGAGGATGGTCCAGATGGTGGGGTTGAAGCAGCTGTGGAGCCTGCGGAGAGTGAAGAGGAGGAAGACGAAGAGGACGACCCAGACAACAGGGACAGAGTTATCCAACAGTATTTTCAGTAGCACACAGGTAGGAATCACCCACGCCATTTAACATTTACTGAATGCCCCCTGCATCTTTACTTTGTGTATTTCCCCCCAGTTCTTTTGAACTGAAGTTTACTTTTCCCTTCCCTTTTCAGTGCTGTATGACCCACTGCGTGACTTCAGCTTGGTTAGCCCATGGACTAATGCTTATTGACATCGGTATGTTGTCCACACATAAATAACAGAACATTATTGATAAGTAATGTGTTATACATTTGTAATTAATACAGGCTGACTCCAGAATGATTTATGTGCAATGAGTGATTTATTTTTAGTGCTATATATTGGTACATGATATTAAAACGGTGATGGGTGAGGGTGGAGTTATGTCCATGGCAGAGTCCAGTTCTCGGTCGCACAGGTGCATTGTTCATATGGCTGTGGAAGGATGGAGCAGGGGCAGTTCAAGGTTGGACAGGGTGACACTGTGGGTCAGTGGAATGACATCCGGGGGGATATTAGGCTGGCGGGGGTCTTGGCATCCTACTCTGTCTTCCTTTGAGATCTCAGGTTCCTCTTGCGGGGTGGTTGTTCTTCAGCAGGAGGTGGGGTTCTGGTGGCCCGTCGTTCTGTGGGGGCCTCCTGACCACTAGCGCCGGCGGAGGTGGTAGGCTGTTCCTGGCTAGTGACAGGGGCCCTTTGCGGTGCCACATGGTCCCGCAATGTGGTTTCTATCCGGTTGAGGGCCTGGACTATGGTCCCCATAGCGGTAGCGATGTCCCGGAGTTCATTGCTGAACCCCATGTACCGTTCCTCCTGCTGTGCCTGGATCTCGGTGAACCTGGCCAGTACCGTCGCCATCGTCTCCTGGGAGTGATGATATGCTCCCATGATGGTGGTGAGGGCCTCTTGGAGAGTCGGTTCCCTGGGCCTGTCCTCCCCCCCCTGTCGCACAGCAGCCCTCCCAGTTGCCCTGTTTCCCCGGGCCTCTGTCCCTTGGACGGTGTGCCCACTACCACTGCCCCCAGGTCCCTGTTGTTGTTGGGGTGTTGGGTCAGCCTGGGTGCCCTGTAGTGGCGGACACACCGCTGATTGACGCGTCCGCGAGACAGAGGCATGGGCCCGCTGGGTGGGAGCTGTGCTGGTGTTCCCAGAGGGGTTTGGGTCTGCTGTGGCCTGTGTCTGTGTGTGGGGAACCGACTGTCCAGAGGTCCCCGATGGTCCGGGCTGGTCGTCAGGTTCTAGGTCGACAGAGCTGCTGTCCTCGCTGGGGGCCTGTTCTGGGGGTGGGATGGACATCTCTGGACCCTCCGTGGCGGTGTGTTGGCGTTCGGGCCCTGCAGGGGTAAAGGAGTATGGTTATTGTTTCTGTGTGTGCCATGGTGTGCATTTTGAGTGCCCTTGTCCCCCAGTGCTGGCATTCCCTTGTGGGAGGTGTTGTGAGGGTTTGGGGGGGGGGGTGTATGGGTATGTGCAATGGTCATGCTTTGGTGGTGGCTGTCTATGGTTTGTGTTGGCATTCAGGGGTTGGTGTTGTTTAGGGTGGGTTGTGCTGGTGAGACATTGGCAGGGAGGTTATGTGCTGGGGGGTGATATTGGGGGTGAGGGGGGGGGGTTGGCATGCTGGTGGTTGGGGGGGGTGAAGTAGTTGAGATTCGAATTACCAGAGTCCATTCCTCCGTGTACTCCAGCGAGGCCATCAGGATGCAGGATGTTTACCACCTCTTGCTCCCATGCTGTGAATTGGGGTGGGGTGGGTGGGGGTCCGCCGCCAGTCTTCTGCACAGCGATGTTGTGCCTGGAGATCATCGAGCGCACCTTCCCCCGTAGGTCGTTCCATCGCTTTCTGATATCTTCCTGATTTCTGGGATGCTGTCCCACAGCGTTGACCCTGTCTACGATCCTTTGCCATAGCTCAGCCTTCCTTGCTATGGTGGTGTGCTGCACCTGTGTGCCGAAGAGCTGGGGCTCAACCCTCATGATTTCCTCCACCATGACCCGGAGTTCTTGGTCCGAAAACCTTGGGTGTCTTTGGGGTGCCATGGGGTGGTGTGGATGAGGTGTGGGGTGGTGTTTGTGGTGATGTGCGTGGTGATATGTTGTGATGTGTGCGTAGATGTGGTGTGGGTGATTAAGTTGGGTTCCTGTGTGTGTTGGGGTTTTCCTATTGCTGTGCTCGCTATCTCTATTTCTCTCGCTCTCGCCTTCGCTCCGATTTCCAACTAGTGGGGTTTGTGGGTGATGTGGGTGTGTGTTTTATAGTTGATTGGATGTGTGGGAGTGTTGTTTGTATGTGTCTCAGGTGTGCGTATTTCAAAATGTCCAATGTGGCAGTGTTTTGGAGCTGGGTGTGTATTTTGAGCGCGGCGGTGTGTACCGCCAATGGAATACCGCGGTTGAAAGACCGCCGCGTGGATTCGTGGGTCAGAATGGCATGGGCGTGTTTGTGTTGGCGTGACGGTGGAGGTTTGGTCATCTCCAGTTTTCCGCGGCCCGCTGATGTGGCGGTCTTCCTTGGATGTCGGATTTTTGCCGGTTTCACAGTTGGTGGTCAGAATGACCGTGGCGGTTTACCGCGGCGGTAGAATGGCGGACTTCTGACCGGCGGTAAGGGCCTTTTACCGCCGAGGTCAGAATGACCCCCTAAGTCAATCGTATGACCCCTGTTAGGCGTCGGTCCCTTGATCAGTTGTACTAGATTTAGGGCATCCATGTCAGAAAGCAGAGATTTAGTTACCACATTATCTGCCTCCTCTGCATGAATGTGAAAATCACCTAGTAGCGTGAAATTAGGTGACGGATGGAAAAATACATACTTTCACATCCTATTAGCTGCAGAGGGTGTGAGTTGACCATTAGGTTATTCCTATAGATTATTCCAATGTCCCCACCTCTAGCGGAGGCTCTATCGAGCCTGTTTATTAGATATCCGCTGGGTAGTGCCAAGGCAACATCAGGGGCCGAACCCTCATGTAGCCAGGTCTCAGTCAAAAAGAGAATCATAGGTTTAACCTGTTCCAAGAGCAGGTATATATCCAAATTATGTGCCACCAAGGAGCAACAATTGGCTAAGAGGATAAAACATTTGCTACCTTCCTGGGCTGTTGGATCCAGATTATCCAGAGTAAGTTGCGGTGACCATAAGCACTTTGAACAATGGTGCTTAAGGTTCACAAGGTCTATGTTATGGGCGCAAACACTCTGGGTATCAGGTCTCAAAGCATGGAGGAAGTCCGAGGAGTACTTGGTTCTTTCCTCTTTTCCTCTTTTATAGGGACATGGGCATAGGGACTGGGCCCATTCTGGCGCGGACGGGCTTGCCTTAGGCACACCTGCTGCGCGCGCCCACTGCGCGTAGCTTGCATCTGTGCTAAAAAATAACCCAGATGCCGAGGTAGATGAGGACTATATTGCCGACCCACCAAAATGGCGGCTATAGCTGTGCTTCCGAGGAAGGGGAAAAATGGTGGGTGGTGGGCTAGAATCAAAAGTCCCTGCCACCGAGGCCACTGAACACGGACCAAGGGGGAGGGAGAAATGAAAAGTTATCCCTTAGAGGTGAGGAGACGTGTGTATGGCAGTCCCTGCCTGCTCCTTAAATGTAAATATCAGCGTTTAAACTATCAGCGCATTAAAAAGCAATTCTTAAAAAAATTTGGCAATTTAAAAATTCCAGGCTCTAAGCTTTGCTAAAACTATAACAGTGGCTGTTCTCACCTACTAGTTGTCCCTCGCTCCACGCTCATGGTACAATGAGTTCACTTTCACTTCACAGTCTTACTGTCTGTGACTGTGTGAGGGTGTGTGGAGCTGGTGCTGTTGGTGGATTGGAGTTTTTGGAGTGTTTCTGTGCTGTGTCCTGTTGTGTCATATTTGTCTTTTCATCAGTCTTTTGTAGTGTTTTTGTACTGTATCCGTCAGTGTATTGTGGGGTGTTTGTCTAGGGGTAGTATAGTTTGTTGGGTATTTGTGGTAGGTGGGGTAGTTTTATATTTACTTTTTGTTGTGCTATTACATTTGCAGTATACAAAAACTGCATTATGTCTGAGAAAGGGAGGATATCAAAGATGACAGCTGATGAACCGGGCTTTATATGGCTCGTTCAGCATTACCCACCAATGATACTGGTTTTGGGTGGCCGCATTATCTAAGGCTACCCCACAGAGGTCAGAAAGCTACAGTGGACCAAGGTGCTCCACCACCTAACTACAGTTTTTGGAGCAGGATGCAATGACCACCAGCTTAAACACCCTTGGGCTGACCTGATCTCAAAGGAACAAGACCTATTGGATCACCTGAGGATTACGATTGGTGGAGCAGTTGGTAAGTATCCCATTTGCATAGCAACACCGTTATTTGCATGTGCATAACAGGCGGAGATAAGGTTGTATTGGGCCTGTATTAAGAGCCCCAGGGCCACCTTAGGGCTGCCATTGCGATTTACATTAATGAGGCAGAGCCAGGGCAATGGTGGCTTCCTCCCTGCACCATAATAGCAAAGTGGTGCAATGCATGCATAGCCCCACTCAGTTTAGACCAGCACAACATGAGGCCGGCGCCGGGCGTCATGTATGGGAGGGGGTTCCTACTCCTGTATGAATGAGGCAGAGCCAGGGCAGAACTTCCATCTTCCCTGCGCCATAATGGCAAAGTGGTGCAATGCATGCCTAGCGCCACTCAGTTTAGACCAGCACAACATGAAGACGGAGCCAGGCATCATGTATGGGAGGGGAGGCCCTACTCCTGTATGGGGGGCTAAAGTATATGGGTCTGGGAAATATGATACATTTCCTATTGCCATATTTCCTGCACTTTGAACGGCTGCTCAGAATAGGTGTTAAAAGGGGGCATATCATTGTTTATGATGGCCCCCTATGTACTCAGCAGAGGTCGTGCTAATCTTTTTGTTGCTACTCCTGCTGAGTACATCATTTGCGTCCATATAAATTGATGCTATTGCCCTCTACCTGCAGCATATGTTTTATATGACGCACACATGGCAGGGGAAAGGGGTGCACTAAGGGCCACAAGGACTATAGTGACGCACTTGGTGCAGCACCACTTTCCTTAAATCGCCCTTTTGTGTCATTGGCTGACGTCATTTAAGGGAGCTTGTCTATGCACTGGGTCCAGACTACTAGCACTTTCCTCTTCCTGTACATTGTGTATCACATACACCCCAAAATGTGCCCATTCCCCCCACACATGTGCTGAATTTGTACCACAGGGCTGCCACGTTTTACAGACAGTATAGGGCAGGCCTGCTTCTGCACCAGCACTAACACATTACTCAGAAACCTGCATCAACACAGGTATCCTTGGACCACAGAGCAAATGTGACTGTGTTGCGCAAATGTCTTTGCACATGTTGGTATCCTTTCTTGGACAAGAAATAGTATACCATGGCAACAATGGCTGGCCACACAGTAATGGCAAGACATCCGTAATGTCATTCAGTTAATGTGCAGATAGGAACAACTAAATTAACATAAGTAAACTGCCATGGCATAATAGCTCAAGTGTGAGTGCCTTGTAATGGCACACCCATATAAAAAAAAAGACACAAGGATGTATCTATACATTCTTCAGCACTTTGCAATACTCACACAATCCCTGGGCAGTTTTCTGTCTTTTTGCGGTGATAATGAGTTACATGTCTTCAACATCTGGGGCAGGGTCAAAAGCTATGTGTGCCACACCGGGATGGCCACTGCACAACCATTGCATGCCCCTCAGATGCAGAATACTCTGTCATGCAGCACCATGTGGTCATGGAAGCGTAAAGCAACAAAACACCTGCATGACGATTCTATGTACACATGGTGCCGTTAAATGCACCACAGGATTGCCAGGGAAAGTGATGCTTTGTAGGTGCCAGGGTCTTCATTACCTGACCCTATGTCTGACTGACAGATTATAGATGTTTGACAGTTGTTCTGATCTACCACTAGGTTGACTAGCTCACTCAGCTTAACAAGTTGATTTTGAAACTCTCGACCATGCACAGAAATGTCCAAATATCACACAGCTATGTTTTCCTTTCATGGATTGCAGGTGAGCCTCCACCCTACACCAGTGGAGAGGTATCCAGATTTGAAGACCCCAATGCTGCCAGTAAGTGTCACCTTGTGCGTCACATGTGGCATTCCAGAGTTTTGTGTGAGACAGTCTGATGTGTTCAATGCAATGATTAAAAGTGTTGCGTGACCTGTTGCGTGACCAATGCTATGAAATCATCTGAGTTAGGATGTTGATATCATGCCTGGTACAATGTTGACAATTGAGAGTGGCTTGATTGTTGCGAAAGTAGCAATGTGTGCTGATAGGAATTGTGGGTGTTAGGAAATGGAAAGCATGCCCACATATACATTGATGTCAATCATGATAGGTGTCAGAGCTGCTGTTTATGTGATTAGCATGCTGGTTGCCAACAACTCTGTCACACCACCTTTGACAGCACTGTGAGCCACACGTAGCTTACAGTTACTCACAGAACTGTACAGATGAAGGAAATGCATAGAGGTCTCTAGGGGGCTTATGTAGGAGACACTTGCACCACTGGTGCCTCAGTACTCTTCAGATTTAAATTGATGCCGCAGTCGTGCAAGGAACTGTATTGTGTTGAGCAACAGTCAGTAGAGTACACAATTAGTATACAACTCAGCTCCAGATGGTTGTGGGAAATGTCTATGGATTGTAGCAAGCTACATCTCAGCATATTTACCAATTTACCAACATGGTTTAGCCATCATGAAATGTGTGAGTGATCTTGGTCACATCACATGTGCATATAATGTGAATGCTGAGTGTGAACCTGGTAATTAGGTGATGTCTGACATGCATGTGCGCATGTTGTTCAATAGATAGGAATACTGGAGCAGCACCCAGTGAGGTACCTATCCTACTGTGGCCTTAAAGGCACCCATACAGCTACCATGTGTGTGCTGCATTACACATTTTTCACAACATAGCACAGGGTAGGGGCAATAATTACAAAATCTGTACACAACTATGATGTGCTGTTCAGGCTTTGCCCAAACTATATGGGAACTTTGCGTCATTTGGAAATGTGGGCTCATCATGAGCAATGGTGTGCCCCCTTGTAATGTATGCTCAGAGCAGGACACATGAAGGAAGTTTTACCAAACGTTAGAATAGCCGATGGGAAGTTTCCAGACCCCTATCAGATGACCCCCATCTTGCATCTATGATGCCTGGGCAAGGCTTGATGTAGCACCATAGTTGTCAAAGGGGTGGATTACATACAAAGTGCTGCATATTGACTAGGGCACAGGGAAACTAGACTTGTTGGGCCACTTGACATTTGAATGTTGAGAAAGGACACAGTAGTCCACTCACCTCTGGGGCCCTGATGGTCAACAATGGATAGCTGTTATCCCAGTGACATGTATATGATACTGCAGATGGCTGGTAGAAAATAGTTATAGATTTGGAGTCAGTCATTGTTGTGGAATGTGTGATGGACTGCATGTACCATCTAAAGATGCTGTGTACATAGCATGTCTGTTCTACCTCCACCCAATGCAGTTTTTAATGCTCTATCCTCCTCATATTTCAGCTGCCAATATGACCCCATCAGAACAACATGCTTTCCATAAGAGGGCAGACAGGTACAAGCACATATTGGAGGTGAATGACGGGTACCAAAGAATGGAGAGGAGATTTCGGAAGGAAAAGGCCACAGGGGCATGCCCTGCATTCCCACATGAGGGACCTCTGCAGCAGCCACAAACAAAGCAGGCCACATTGGGAAAGAAATCTGGAATCCAGGGGGCCTCTGCGGGTCCGACCCCCTTCACATCAGGTGCACCTGTCTCAAGCCAGGCACCCATACAGCCACCTGCTGCATCCACAACATCAAACTTTGAAACTGGCATGAGACAGGACCTGGCCGATGTGATGGCCAGATTGAAACGATTGGAGGAGAGTGCCAAAAATCATAAGTTGCTAAAGTACTGTAAACAAATTGAAAAAATGTGAAGTGTCAGTGCCACAACCTCCCAGTTTCTTCCCTCTCCTTTTTACAGTTATTAGATATTTATATTGGGTTTTAGATGGGTAGTGTTAGTTTAGTGAAATAATGTAGGTTAGGCATAGGTTAGAGTACGTATAGTTGGGGGTGGGTCTTAGTACATTTTTTATTTTGGGGGCGTTGGGTAGGGGGTTACATTGGGGTCTGTATGTATAAAAAAATATATAAAAATAAATAAAAATCTTTAAAAAATATATATTTGTTTATGACATAGGTTAAGTTAGTACATGTGTAGCTTTAGTTCGTGTTGTCTTCTTGTCTCTTAAGAGGGGCTGGGAACAATGTTTAGAGTGTGGAGTTACATGCATAAGATTAGTTTAGAATAGGTTAGCTAGGTGTAAGTTAAGTTAGTTTAGGTTAGTTTAGTTTAGTGTAGTGTAGGGTGTTTTTAGGATAGGTTTAGGTATGAAGTTTTTATAAATTTTTAATAAATCCTGTTTGTATTAGATTATTTTTCTCCATGTTGATTGAGTGCCTGGGTGTTCTCATGTGTGCACTGGACAAGTAGGAGGAATGGCTTAGGGTATGCTTCCTGACTTTATTTCTATAGATTACCATGTTCATCCACAATGACCAAGGAACTGTCAGATTGGCTGCTAAATGACATAAACTAGTCAATACATTTGTCATCCACTGTTCCAGCCATTCACATTGTTTATGCATACATTACCTTGGACATGTAAGCATGCAACTTCAACAGTCATTGGTGGGGACTAGCAGTATCATTATTGGAAAGTGTGGCACATATGACAATAGCCAAATTTGGGACTGTATCCTTCAAAAGTGACAGCTGCCTGTCACTGTTTAGATTAGCCTCTTCTGTACCACACATATTAGTTGTGCTGGTGCTCCCATATGGGTAAATTACCATTGACTTGGTTCTGAATCATACATGCCCTATGTCAACTTCCAAGGATTTCTGTTCAATGCATGTATTGAAGATTCTGTAAGATGGTTGTAGCCCACAACACCATCATTCACCTTTTTCATGTTGGGATCCTAGTGTGTGGCTTTGTGTCTGACAGTAATGCACTCATGTACTTATGTTCTGTACTCACTTTCATGGCTTAACACAATGCATTCATTTAGCTGAGTTAATGGATCACAGTGCTATACAATGTCCACTGCACAGACCCCATGAGAGATCCTTAGCCATTTGTTGTACAAGCAGAGTCCAGAGGTAAGGGACATGTAATGAGGCATGGTTAGAAGTATACATAAGTGAGGAGGTGTCCAAATTGCAACTGGTAAGATTTGAGACAACAACAGTACATAGCAGACTCCTCTACAGTGGCTGAGCGAAGAGGGCACATTTCCAGCTGTCACAACACTGGCATGATCTTAAGCACAGAACTTGGAGGTGACGAAGAGCTGGTGTTGGTGCTCCATTACTTCTCAGACCAGGATGTCATGCTCCTCCTTACCAAAGTGACACTTCTGCTTCTCTTTGGACTTTGCTGGACCCTTCTGGCTGGTTCTTGGGTGATTGGGGTCTCTCCTGGCCTGCATTCTCCATCTTGTCTTTCCAAATGTTTTTTCTTATTTGCTCATTTTTTTTACACTAATGCAGTTAAGTATGGCGCTAACCCGTTTAGTGCCACTTTTGCAGCATTAGAGTCAGTTTTTCTTACAGCATGTCACAATGGTTAGCATATTTTATTTTACGTGAACCATTCCTTAGCCCCATTGTGCATCATTTTTTAAATATGGCTCACAGATGGCTCTATGGAATGACGATAGCTCACGCTAAAGATTTTGACGCACAACTGCGCTAACATAGTTGTGTGTCATTTTTCATAAATATGGGCCCAAATCTTCATATATTTGGCCGTGGGCTCAACCTACACAGCAGCAAATCGGGAGAAGATGGATACCTTTGCCAAACTTTGCCAAGGACGAAGTGTCTCATAGAAAAACTTCACCAATCAATAATCAAAATAACCTAACCCAAAATAAAATATTTTTTCTGACCTTAAAAAAAAACACATTGGGTTTAAATAATCCTGTAATAAACATTATTACTGCCCTCGATATTTAAGATTGAAGCTTTGTTCGACAACTTTTGACAGACATCTAAAATAAGTAATAAAACTAACCCTCAGGTTGAGTTACATTGTCACATAAAAATATGAAAAATTAGTATAAAAGAAATCATATTAGTGTTCAAACATTAAAATCAGATGGCTAAATGAAAAATGCCCCCTTCGCAAATGAAAGAACAAACATCTATCCTTTCAGACAGAAATAAACCACAGATTGAAACATTAATTTAAAGACAATACTTCTAAAGTAAGAACACATTGTATATTTCATCAGGGGTAAATTAAAGACTAGTAAAACATGTCTTTTTGATAGGAAATTGTGATTAACCATATGCTGTACATTTTCATTAAACAAGTTGTGTCCTAATTAAATGATCAAGTGTACGCAAGCTTTAAATCGTCGTTTTAAAATGCATTTGAAGAGGAATTTTTTTTCGAAGTAGTTATTTTTAGACGTAATTGTTTAGAAGTATTATTTTTTAGAAGAGATCATTTCCGATTACCTAGGGACACTTTGCACCTGTTCGAATGATAATTTGACAGCAGTAAATAGAGGCGAGATAACTTATCTTTCTCCTCTTTCTATTGCCTTCAAGATTTCACAAGCTCCGAGTACACACGGTGTGGCTGTAGAGAGTATATACCGCTAAGAACTGGTGGAAAACCGCGTCACTGAGAGTGAACAGGATTGGCCTTCCGACTCTACAAACAGGGGAGGCTGGGGACCTTCCTGGTGGAAGTGTACCTGGATCAGGGTATTTAAAAGCAAGGCAGACCTTCTCATTCTCTCTGCGTTTGGCTTGAATGCAGGTTAAGTGCAGATCGGTGCATTCTTTCTGGAGTCTGGGCCTTTCATGGTGCCCGCACCTCAAGATCATGGCGGTAGCGTGAGTGGGAACGCGCAGACCAGTAAAGGACTCCCATCAAGTGTGGCGTAACCCAAGGTAAAAATGCAGCATTTCAACCATTTAATCAAGATTGTCTGATGAGAAGAATCCCACTTTGCAAACCACCCTAGCACAGGGTTGGACTTGGTCATGTTCTACACTTGCTTGTCATGAAATCCTCTAGGAGGATTGTTTTATTTCCCCAAATAACCCTGTAAGACTTGGAGTATGGGGTAATGTGGTGGTTTGGTATGATAAAGTTGCAGTCCTTATCTGGTGTAGACCTAGGCCTAGCTATAGCAGTTAGTTAAGTTATGTTACGATAAGCCATGTTGCAATTTTTTTGTAGGCATACATGTGTTTAGGCCGCACATCTTCCAGTTGGTACAGCCTTGCACTGCCAATAAGTCCAGTCGCATCCAGCCCTCGCTTGAAGGATCTACCATGTACCGGAGTGTGGTTTGGTTTATGAGCTGTAACTTGTGTTTTTGTGGTCCTTTTATAGTTGATGTTTTCACTGGTGGTGCTATGCGAGTTGCTGTTTGTAGCCTGCTGTCTGGGTTATTTGGCTTGCACATTGCCCAGCAGGTTGGCACAATATGAGAGAATGATCTAGAGGAAGTTGTATCCAAGATCTTTTTATACTCACCTGAAAAGCCCGAAAAGGTGGATTCCTCATTGCCGTCTACTGAATGGTCAATGGGCAGTCTATTAAAATGAATTCAGTGTTCTCATTTTTGTCCCGGGTGGCTGAGTGGCCAACACCACCATAAAAGAGACATCGCCACCAAAATACAGTATCAACAATACATCTTGTCTTTAGACAGTCCAGAAAATGATGAACCTGGCAAGGGTTGCACGCTATGCTCCCTTTAAGCTGCGTCCCGGTGCATACGCACTCACCGTCATTTCTCACCACACAGGGAGCCAGCAGAGGCGCGCAGGTCAGAAAGAGCGAATGCGCAAGAGCGGATACAACAGACTGAGGCCCAGATTTGCAGTGCAGTGCAGCATCCAAAAAAGCTGCGCTGCGTGACAGGGAGAAAGCAGGACAGCACCATGTTCACATAGAAATGGCACTCTCCTCCACTCTCCCTAGCACTGGGGCTGATTTTAGCTGCCGTGCGCACACTCCTTAGCACCATTGTGCAAACTAGGGTATGTGCGTGAGTCTAGCATAGGTTTTGTACAGAAAGGCTATCCTTCCTGTAAAAAATACTGTGCCTAGACAAGTGCAAATGTTTTTCCCTCTTTGTATATGTGCTGTACAGTGCAGCACACATGCAAAGTCGGAAAAGCAGGGAGAAATGAAAACGTTCCTCCATTTTGCACCTGCTTTTAAAAAGCGTTAAATTTTGGTGCCAAACCCTTTCTTCTGATCTTTCAGAATAGGGTTTGGTGCCAAAAAGCATGGGTGGTAGCAAGGGGAAGCCCATGTACCACCAATGTAACCACCCCTTGACACAAAGCAACGCAAGGCAGTTTTTCACACTGCTTTCCGTTACTTTGCCACACAAACTAATGCAAAAACCTATTTGCGTTGGTTTGTGAATGCCAATAAACGTTTAGCATCGGTTTAGCGTTAAAAAGCAACGCTAAACCGACACTAAACCTTTGAGAATCTGGACCTGAGTTTCTGAGCAAGACAGTCTTTTTTGGAGACAGAAAGAGTAAGTGGGAAAAATATAGATCAATAACATGGTTGAAAAAGTTAGTGACCGAGAGATGGTGACATGGTTAGCTTGTAAATATGTGTTCTAGTAAGATTCTAAGGGCCAGATGTACAAAAATGCAATTTTGCATTTCTTAAATAGACTTCATAGAATTCCCTATTTAAGAAATGCAAAACACTATGCACAGGGATACCAATCTCCTGATAGCGAATCCTACTTTGTAGGAATCGCTATTAGGAAATCTGTATTAAGAAATCCCATTGCATTTTAGTCAATAGGCCAGCTTTGAATTTATTAAATAGCGATTTCTTAATAAATGCAAAACCAGGGATGGCAATGGGCAAAATGCCCCCCTTGGTGCACCCAAAAATAGGGGTGCACCTGTTGAGCACACATACACCTAAGGGGCATATGTGTGCTCTATTGCAATTAAAAACAAGCATTTGCAAAGCAATAGGTCTCGCATTTGCTCGAGTTAGGGCTATTAGCGTTGTAATCTCCTAACCAGACTTTTCTTGGCACATAAATTGAAAATGAAAAGTAAAATAGTATCACATAAGCGAGCCGATTCAAAGCGCCACGCCATGAGCATGAAGGAGACACACAAAAGGAAAAAGAAGTTCGCTCTCAGACAAACTCATCGGCAAAAATGCAATTAGCATGTAACAGGGTTGATGTCCAAGGTGATAATCAAACCTCCCGAGGAGGGACAAAAGTAAAGCATTTACCAATGATAACAAAGGATTTTTGAAGGGCAAGCCCATGAACGAGTGATAGTGATGGGCCTGAGGTGGGTGTGGATAAAAGCCCAAATTGATAACAAAACGTCAGAAGAGCAGCACTTGCACGCTGTTATGCTCAACCTAAAAAGCACTTTGGGGTGCTTTTTTTAAATTGCACCTGGTTACCACCGACTTCAGGTTGGTGGTAATTGCATCTCCTAAATGCCCAAGTCGCATTTAGGAAATGCTATGTACATCAGAACAGGAATCGCAAATAGGGAATCCCTATTTGTGATTCCTTAAGGGCATTTGTACTTAAGAAAAGATAGTTTTGCATTTCTTAACAGGCCGAAATTCCTATTCAGACAGTTAAGAAATGCAAAAGGGCTTTGTACATCTGGCCCATAGAGAGCATAAGTGAGATAGAGAAAGGTAGAGAATGATAAAGTAATAAAGGGACAGATTTACAAGCCCCTTACGCCCCTTAACGCCACGTGCCAAACTAGGTTTGCGCCACCTTTGCGCCACATCTTGCTTAATATATGATGATATATGCAAAGAGAGCACTCCCTCGTTAGAGGGTTTCTCAAAATGGTGTAATAGAATCTACAAGATTCTATTGCGTCATTTCTAGCGTCATTTATGATGTCTGCTTAAAGCAGGCATTAAAATGAGGGTCCCATTGATTTCAATGGGCCTCTTAACACTATACTGGATTAGCGTCATCTTCTTTAATGCTAATCCAGTATAGCGTTACAATAGCGTAAAAAAAATTATGCTATTGCCCCTAACATGCGCCATGGTGCGCCGTATTGTAAATACGGCGCTACCATGGTGGTGTTATGGGACGCAAGGGGCCACAACAAAAGTGGCACATCACTAGTAATGCGCCACTTTCTTGTAAATATGGCCCAAACTGTGGGTGGTAAGAAGATATATATATGCATTGGGAGCTGTAGATGATAGGAAACTAATACTGAAGAGAGTTACAAATGGAGAGAGAAGTTTGAAGGCATAAAAAGTAGATTAAGAAAGAAAGGGCAAGGGAGGAAGAGAAAGATACAGAGATGACAATCATTCTGTGGCCCACTAAGTGATCGGGGTATTCTGGACAGGAATTTGATGCTTCTTAAGTAATGCATTATATAAGCAAAAGCATCTCAGAGTGAGACCTACGGAATGTAGAACCCATATTTCAGATTCACTGTCTCTACGCGCAGGACCTGGAAGGCATGCATTCTGTGCACACTTATCTGCAGGACAGGTGGTTTGATCACTGCGACTGAGGGTGCAGCAGGGTTACACATGCTTTATGAGCACAGTAACAGGTATGGGTAAAGAAACTGCAAAGAAATTACCCATTCCGTGGCCTAGCAATACTGACACAGATATTATCCTGCCACAGGAATGTTTATGGCCTTTCTTTGGAATTTCTGAATTTGATTGGCCCTGTATTTCCTAAAGTATACGTGTACAGTGGCATATTGGGTGTTTTCGGGACTCCCTCCAAAATATGTTTTTTTACATTTAAAGTGGACAAATATACTTCCAAGTATACCAGTCAGCACCACGTAATCGCAAATTTACCAAGCAATAATCCCTCCAAATTCTCCCGTAAGAGTGCAAGCTTATTCACACTTGCGCAGAGTGTGAAACAATGGTGCACAGAGTTAAACATTCCCTTTCCGCACAGACAAAAATGATTAGAGGGAACATTGGTTGCAACTGTAAAAAGAGAAACTTGTTGGAGCATCTGGGCATGCAAATAATTACTAAAGGGAAAATGTACGTTGGCACAGGTATGTCAGTGATTTGAGAAGCCTTAACCGATGTTACAAAAGAACAGGCGTAAAATGTTTAAAGTGTGACTTAAGAACTCCAGACGAAAGGAAAGAATGCTTTCTGCTTGAGCTCGGCTCCGAGTCTACGTGTTGTAATCCAAGATGTATGTATGTAGATGTCTGTGGAGCACAAGCCTAGCTAGAGGGTACCGGATTGTGGAGCATGGAGGGGAGGCTTGAGTTACACATCAGGATTGTTTACAATGAACAGGGTGTTCATGGATGGCAGCTCCTCTTGTGAAGCCACCATGATGTACCGTGGACGCTACTGTGAATAATGTTGGAAAGTTAAAGGGGATTCTTGAAAGTGATACCTTCTTGTGGGAATTAAAAAAGACAAATGAGAGACCGAAAGACAATTGTGGGCTTTAAAGAGCAGTGAAGGTTGATTCTCATCAGCATTGTACACCACAGCTCTGTCCCCCATGCTTCCGGCGATTACTAGGGGGTGCAAAGGGTTTATTTTTCAAGGCGGCTCACACAGAGCATAGTGACAAGAACTCCTTAAGGGCCAGAAGTAGCAAGCCTTTTGCGCCTCGCAAACTGCGAAAAACGCAGTTTGCGAGGCGCAAAAGGCCTTACGCGATGCACAACCTCAAATTGCGAGTCGGTACCGACTCGCAATTTGAGGCTGCGACTCGCAAATAGGAAGGGGTGTTCCCTTCCTATTTGCGACCGCATCGCCATGCAGAGTTGCTTTGGGACCGCGAATGCGGTCACAAACCAACTCGCAGTTACCATCCACTTGAAGTGGATGGTAACTCATTCGCAAAAGGGAAGGGGTCCCCATGAGACCCCTTCCCCTTTGTGAATGCAAAAAATATATTTTTTTTTCTGCTCTGAAAAAACCGAAACTAAATGGTTTCGGAAGTTTTTCGTTTTGCAGCTCGTTTTCCTTTAAGGAAAATGGGCTGCAAAAAGAAAAAAAAAACTGCTTTATTTAAAAGCAGTCACAGACATGGTGGTCTGCTGTCTCCAGCAGGCCACCATCCCTGTGAGTGCTTTGACTCGCTATGGGGTCGCAAACTGCGACCCACCTCATTAATATTCATGAGGTGGGTCTTTGCGACCCTATAGCGAGTCGCAGAAGGTGTCTGAGACACCTTTCTGCATAATATTTTGCGAGTTGCAAATTGCGAGTCGCTGTGACTCGCAATTTGCAACTCGCAAAACATTTTTTTGCTACCTCTGGCCCTATGTGTGCTAGCTGGTGCTGAAAACAGATGTGCTATTTTCTCACAAGTTAACTTTAAAACTGATTTTCTTATTCATGCAGGGCATCAAACTGTGCTGTCTCTATGAGCAAGAGATGGAATACTAAGGACAAACAATAAATAAAGAAGTGTAGGCGGCCCTAACTGACCTTCAAAGTGAGAATGCGCCTGGCCCTATTGACCTTCCTGCTGAGTTTTTCAATTGAATTGCAGGGGCAACTATATTGTCTCGTAAAGCAAAGCAAGAGAAGATGACAATGACTGGATTAGTATTCACTAGATTTGAAGAAACAGTCCTAAAACCCATGCTGAAAAAACAACAGGAATTCTGTTTGACCTATCACCTGATTTCAATACTAAAGCCAAGATCAGTGCCAAGGTATTGGTCACCCACCTGCTTGGAGTGACTGGATCTCTGATACAGCCTCAGAGATCTACAATGCATTAAGTAAACCCTTCTGTCCTCTCCACGCACCTACATGTCCCATTGGAACTTCTAATGGTGGATTTGATTTTGACAAGGCATTTCATTCTGTTGGGTGGAATTACCTTTTCACATTATTAGAAAAACAATCCAGGGCTCATATTGGAGGGGTACTCTCAGATGCCTTCCCCGTACTTAAGGGAACTTTACAAAGTTGCTCCATATCATCCTTGCCCTTCAACATTCCATTTGTGCCTCTATCAGAGTAGATCTGAATTGATGCGGCCCTAAGGAGTTTCAAATAGGCGTTTAGGGAAGTGGACAGAGTATCCCTTTATGCAGATGATTTACTTAACTATTCACATCTCCCTAGGTAGTTTGGACCTGGAGACCTCCATCTGCTCCAAACCTATGACAAATTCTCAGACATAAACATGAATCTTATCTAATAGAGTTGGTGTGCCTGATCTTCAGTTGTTCAAGAAAGGGTTTTGATGCTTATATGTCTATTTCGGCTGAGGCAGACCTAGTCCCCCAAATGTCCAGGCAACAAATTGATAGTGCCTTCTTGTCCCCAATCACGTTGTCACTGATGGGAAGGTTGGCCATCATTTGAAGTATTTACTAACTTCAAAATTATCCATATGACGTTCACCAGGAATTCTTCACTAACCGTACAACTATGATTTGTAACTTATTCTGTGCAGGGGGCGCAAAACAAAATGCCACGAGGGTGTGCTTAAAATCTCCTCTAAGGCAGGAAGGCTTATTCGACTGTCCCATGAGCAACAGAAATTATGATAAAAGTATGGCAAAAAACTATATGTAGCATTAGCTAATATAAGTGTCTTTCAAAAGAAGTCCCCTCGTGGCTAGATAACAAATTACACTTAAGTCAACGCCTTAGAGGACATTTGTTGGTAGTCTAAGATGGGGAACTCAAAGTTGGGTGACATTATGACTGGCACCACTATGTTCTCGTTTGCAGGACTCTAGGCCAACTTCAACATCATAAAAAACTATTTTTCAGTTAAAGTTGAAACTGCTGACTGGAGATATGGGTTAAGGAAGATCTCCACTGTTTACTGATCTTTGGTGGCACACACGCACACACACACACCAGACACCTTTGATACTTGGAGAAATGGGAAGAAGATCTGGGGTCTCTCTCTGAGGAAGAATAGCAGACAGCCAGAATGGTTCCAGAGAGATCACCATGGCCAACAAACTCATATCATTCAACTTAAATATCTGTATCTGGTACATTTTACACACCATCTGCTGTTTCCTGGAAATCAAAGCATCATGTTGCTTAAGGTGAGGGGAACAATCAGAACACTTTGTACACAACACATGGCAAGGCCCCCAGATTAGACCTTTTTGGGTGAGAGTGATATGCACACCATAGAAGGTGGCCGGATGAGAACAAGATGAGGATCCCAAACTGACTCTTGTACACATACAAACAATTACAAACTCACACTGACTCACATTGGTTTGCAAAAAGAGGCATCACCAAAAACTGGTGGAACAAAGATCCACCTGGTCTGAAGAGATGGGCTAGATGCACTGGCCATTGCATGAACTTGGAGATCCCCATATTTACATCACTGGGTTGTCTAGAACAACAAACAAACATTTTGGAAGGAATGGATGAATTACTGTGAAACTGTGAGGGATTTGAGGAATGACAGTATGAGATGTAATAAAAAATTACCTAGCTATTGTAACAAAGTTTCAATTCTATTAACGACACAGAGGTGATGGTTATGCTATCCTTTCTTAACTTTATTGAACAGCAGCCATGTTAACAACACGATAACAAGCTACATTTCCCATGAACCACTGGGAAAAGAAGGAGTTTCAGTCCAACCAATCCGCAGGCAAGCCAATCCTCATATCCCCCTGTAGAGTCTCCTACCTACTCCTTCTTACTACAGGATGCTGTGCTTCAATCTTCTTTATACAACTCTGTTCCTGGAATAAACATATGTCCATTAACTTTCAAGTAATTCGTGCCAGAAAAAAACATAGGCAAGTTCCAATTCTAAACATATAGAATGATCAACAATCATACCTATAATAAATTATTGACTCCATCATAAACCAAATTAGAGTGGAATAAATAAATACCTACTCATAATGTCAGAAAGCAATCCCTTGAAAGGGTGGGGTGAAAATAGTCAGCGTCAGCCCGGCTATTCCTTGCTTCTGTGTCCTTAATAGAATTTAAACTTTCGGTTTGGATAGCTAGGACATTTTTACCTCTATGTCAAGACAGGAGGTGAGGATTATGCCAATCTAAAGCTCAGACACCACCAGAGCTGCAATCTGGGAGAGTGGTTTAAAATAAAATCTCCTAAAAATGGAATCCGAGGACCAGTCTGCGGCGTTGAGAATATCCTCCAAATGTGCCCCAACAACACAGGTTTTAGAGTTTATAGCCCCTCTGGTAGAGGGAGCCCAAAATACATTGGTTTTGATAGAAGCCTTTTGCAGAGCCCATCTTACCCACTGTACTATAGTAGGGGTGGAAACCGCATTATCTGGCTTCTTAATGGCAACATGAAGTTAACGTACACCCAGTGGATGGATATCTTCCGTCATAGTCTTGTATGTTTTCAGATACTGCACCACACATAGCTTAGGGGAATCAGCAAAGGCCAGATATGCAACCACTCAGGAGTTGCATTTGTTTCTCCTTGATTTATGGAAAGTAATCCCCTCCGGAATAAAGGTTCTTCCCGTAATATCTAAAGCCCTGATGTCATACACCTTCCAACAGGAGATGAGTGAGGCATAGCAAAGTCATCAGGTTTGTTGATGTTTCCTTCCTAGAAAGCTAACGGTTGCTAGGCCAAGATAGAAACAGATTTAACACTCTGTTGACATCCCAGAGGACTGAATACCTTGATTCTGAAGGTAAGGACAACTGAATCACTCTAAGCAATTTGCAGACCAATCGGAGTTCTTCTACCAGACGACTAGCAATGGGGGCGTGTCCTACTGATATGGCAGAAGGAAAGGTATTAACCGAACAACAGGTCTTCCCTTCCAAGGCCAGAGAAGCCCAACAGTTCAGGATGTGAAAAATGTCTGTCCCCAGGGATCAAGATGTCTTTGCTGACACTCACCCATCCAACAAGACCAGGTCGATCTGTATAACTTGATGGTATTATCTACCCATGCTCTTGAATGGAGGTGCGCAGCTTCCCCTGAAAGGCCAGAGACCTGCAGTCTTGCCCAGTAATCCTCCAGGCCATAAGCTGGATTGTGCCCTCTATAACCAGGTGGTGAAGATTCCCGGAAGGATTCCTGATGAGAATCGGAGACGGAAGGAGAAGGATAAAAGAATGCCAAGAAAGTTCCATCAGAACTGGAAACCAAACTTGAGACCTCCAAATCAGGATTATCACAACTAACCAGTTGCCTTCAAACCTGAGCTGCAAGCCCCATGATCATGGAGAATGGAGGAAACGCATACCCGGCTTCAGGCGCCTTGTCCTGCAGAAAAGCATCTGTTGCTACTGCACGAGGGTCTGGCCTCCATTTGTTATAACAGGAAAGTTGGTAATCCAAACGGGTTGCAAATAGGTCTACCTTGGATGGACCCCACCTGTTAGAGAGGGCTTGGAAAACAATCGGGTCAAGATTCCAGAGACTCGCGTCTCTCAGACTGCAAGACAGCCAGTCTGCTAGCTGGTTAGCTTTGCCCAGAGGATGCTCTGCTGTCACCAGGATGTGATTCTGAAGCCAGTATTTCCAAAAGCTCTGGGCTAGGTCCGAAAGAGCTATGGATCTCGATGCCCCCAAGTGGTTGATATACCTGACCTCTGCTACATGGTCCATCTTCAAGAGGACACACCACTGTACTTTGTCTTTGGTCCAGCATTTTACTGCAATGTATTCCACCAGCAACTCCAGACAGTTGATGTGCAAGGACTGTTATGAAGTGAACCCACTGCCATCAATGGCAAAGTCCCCACTTCTTGCACCCCAACCAGTACAGCTGGCATCAGATTCTATTATCAGGTCTGGTTGGAAACTTAAAAATTTAGCACATGTTCCAGGGCTCCATATGGATGAGCCACCAACAGAGTTCATCCTTGGTCTCCTCCAAAAGGGGAACCATTTGCAAGTAAGTGAGCACCTGCAGAGATGTGAGGCTTTCAGAAGCTTAACCTGGTAATGCAGGGGCCCGGGAAAATCGCTTTTATGGAGACGGACAGAAGCCCAACTATTCTTGCAAGTTGTCTGAGCAATATAGTGGATCTGGCCAGAGTTCTGAGAATCTTGTGACAAATGTTGGAAATTTTCCTGGAGGGAAGACTCAGTTTAGACTTGACAGAGTCTACTACAAGGCCCAAGAATGTTAGGGTCTTAGACCGGGTTAAGGTGGATTTCTTCCCATTGATAACAAACCCCAGGGTCTGAAGAAGCTCAACCATACGGTGCAGGTGGTCCAACAGTGTTCAGGTACATTGGTCCATAAGGAGGATATCTTCGAGGCAGACTATCATGCGGATGCCCCTGGCCCTGAGGTGTTTCACTACAGGTTCAAAACCTTGGTAAAACACCATGGGGTGGAGGATAAACCAAAATGAAGAGTTGTGAACTTGAAAGTGTGGGATCTCCACTGGAATTGGAGGAGCCAATGATGTGGTTGGTAGACTGGAATCATCAGGTAGGCATCCTTGAGTACAAATATATCAGCCAGTTGTTGGGTCTCAACAGATCCCGAAAGAGATGGATCCCTTCCATTTTGAAGTGGCAGAAAACCAGCCACTTCTTGAATTCCCATAGGTTGAATATGGGGAGTTGACCCCCATTGGGCTTCTCGACCTGAAGTAGATAACTGAGGAAGTCCATTGGGTGTACTATTGATGGAACAATAGCCCCTTTGAAGAGCAATTTTGGCATGATCTATGTCTATGGCTTTGGCCTCCCCTTCAGAGAATAGCAGGGGAGGAAGCACAGCGGGTTGAAAAGGGGATCCACAAATTTCTATGCAGAAACCTTCAATGGTCTCAAGGGCCCAAGAATCTGAACTCACCACTCCCCAGTTGTGAATAAAACCTGCTAGTCTGCCCCTCCAGACATTTGTAGGAGAGAAGATGCATACTCACCCTGGACTGTGAAGGAGTCGTTTCCTCGAGCACCTCCCCTGGTGTCCCTATGGCAAGGGTAATTTCTACTGGGTAGAAACCCCCAAACTCTGATGCGTCCTGCCACTGGTCCCTTTTAGAGCCCTGAGCTCTGGAGGTGTGGAACTGAGTGCAGCTCACCAAGAGCCTCCTGCCACATCCAGCCCTAATGAAAACCTATGGGGTAAAACATTGTGTGACAGAGGACTGTGCTTTGTCAATGAACTGAATGTGGACACAAACTTACTGAGTTCCTTTATGAAGGGATCACCGAAGAGCCACCCCCTTGCGCTACCTGGCCTGCTCGGAGGATGCCATATCCCCTAGCTTCGTGTCTATCTTGATGAGGAGAGACCTGTGCTTCTCAGTAGAGATGGCGTAGTTTGCATGTCCAAGGAAAATTATTGCCCTCTGGGCCCAACCTGAAAGAATCTCTGGAGATATCAGGGTCCCTGCTGCTTTGGCGTTCTCAGCCATGTCAAGAATTTTAGTCAGCACTCCGGTGATATGTAAGAGCTTATCTTGACATAACCGCCAAAAGCGGTCAATCCGGTTCTTGGGGCCCTCACATATTTGACTATAAAGGTAGCCATCCTCATGTCTATATTGAGCGTCAGTGGCACTTTACCTTCCAGCGATGGACAGGGGCACTCTTCTCGCAGGCACCTGTGGCCTTGTTTTCCAGCGGCTTCCCAAGTCTGCCTATCACATATGTGGTGACTTTTTCCGCTGGGGCCCACTCCAAGGAGCAAGGGTGTAAAAGATCCTCTGGATCTAGCATGTCCGAATCTTTGTCACTGGTGTCGTAGTTTGGACTCTTGCTCTGGGCAAGACTGCTGGTTAGAGGATGACAGTACTTTTGTTTGTAGGCGACTATGCCTATCCTACAACAAGTCGCAACTGTTGTTCCAACCTTACCGGCTCAATAACAGCACCTCACCAGAATCACAATAGTAAAGGGTGATTTGTGGCAGCCTTTACGCATGGACTCGAGAATAGGACATCTCAGGGAGTGTCGTGGTTAAACGGAGATTACCCCTTTCTCACAGGTATATCATGTCTTATACAAACACAGGCAATGACAAAGATGCAGTAAAGTTTCAATTGTTTTTACTCAACACAACTGCAATTTGAGATATGTTGCATGGACTATGATGATCAGGATAATGAATAATGCAAGAAACAGAATTGTGAAGACGAGAGTCATTATTACAAAGACCCCCACCATCTTGCAATGCATGAAAAAGACATACGAGATGTAATATGCCCCAATACCCTAATGTGATAGGCCTAACCTCCTACCTAAAGGAGAGCTGGGTTTGCTAAACCTAATCTGCCAGTGCCATGTCCATGAGAGGAGCCCCCAACCCTCGTTACCTTGGAATGAGGTCTCTATCTCAGACTCCGCAGGGACACGAAGACTGGGTCAGCATCAAGACGACGTGCAGCATCAATGGTGGCGATGCCCTCTGGTCAGAATCCGTCTGATTATCTGTCTAAAGTGCGATGTATTTATACAGATCTACCAGGACCCATGACGTAGGTGTGTTCCCAAACAATAGTTAATAGACATGCTTGGGACGGCAATTATTATAAACAATCCCTCGAAAGTATAGAGAGGGAAAATCCTTAAATGTGAATACCTACTGTTTGTTTGTCTTTGTTGCTTGATCTTGACGCCTTAGCGCGGTGGCACTGATAATGCAAAGCATAACAAGCGGCCTAACTATCAACAAGGCAGCCATCTTAAATGAATTAAATAATGAAAGGAGCTAAAACAGAGCAAGCTAAGTAGGTTAAAAGTCCCTAGGTGACGGGGGCACGAGTCTGCAAGCCAAAGCTAACTCCTGTAATCCCATTATAACAAACTAGGATTCACTACACTGGATTCTGACTGGGGAGGGAGGTGCCCCCCTAGAAGCACCTGCGGTGGGGCGCCATGGCTTATCGGGCTTCATATACCTATCGGATTCAACAGCGGAGTCATCCTCATCTGGAGAGTGGGGGGAAGAGTTGCCAATCTCTCTGGGTTCAGTCCCTTTTAAGGCTTCCAAGGATGGTGGAGGAAGGGAGAGGAAGGAGCTTGTGTAGCATGGTTATGAGGGCTTTTTTAAGTCATGCGAACGCATCCAAGTCAACATCCGGGATCATATGCCTTTGTGCAGTGTGGTGTTAGTCATTGCAGTAGACTGCCTTAGAGGCATGGGAACCAATGCCCAACAGGGTGTGCCCTCATAGGGAGGGTTATTATGCAGTGTTCTGCCATCCCTAGGAGCTCCTTCTCCAAGGGCGCACCGCGTCCAACACTGCTTTGTTGATGGTGGAATCCATTGCCTCTCAAAACTGGTTTGTGATAGGGAAATAGGAGATAGACTCCTCTTCTAAATATGACTCGTCAGACTCTTGCATAATGAGGGGGCAATATGTTAAACCTAATAGGTTTGAGTTCGATCATTCTCCTGGCTTGATAGCCAATGATATCCTGTGGGACACAATACACCCTATTTCTTGTAGACATGGCTTTTTCCACAATTACATGCCTGGGCCGTGTCCCTGATTGAATCGCTTATCAAGAGCGCCCCATACAGACCCCAGATATGGGGCGTAATGTTCCAGGTAGTCTGGACAGTCACAAGCCCTGAAGTGGGCTCCAAAGGAAGTTCCTGCAGCACGTGCCGACCACCTAAAGAATACCAACTGAAAAAGCGTTTAAACATTAAGCTACACGTGCTGAGGCGTGCACCCCTTAGGAGTTAGAAGACTGCCGGCCCGGATCCTCACTTAGGTGAGGAAATGCACACAGTGGCCACGAAGGAGGGCAGAGATGTTACCGTGGTCACACTTGAAAAGGAACGGTGTGTAATGAACAATATAAGTGCAATACAAGTATAAAGATCAGCGCAATGCACTTAAATAAACAGCCTAGGCCAATTAATGAAGAAAAAGTACGAGCAAGCACGCACTTAACTGTCAGCTGCTTGTGCAGCAAAGAAAGAGGAGGCAGAGAATCTACAGGGGGATCTGATGAGTGGCATGCCTGCAGATTCGTTAGACTGAAACTCCTTTTTTCCCATTGCTTCATGGGAAATGTAGTTTGTTATAATATTGTTAGCACGGCTGCTGTTGAATAAAGTGAAGAAAGGATAGCATAATCCTCATCTCCGGTCCTGGCATAGCATTAACTATGTATGATCATGTGTCTCCATGGAACCATAACCGTATAAGAAGCCAAAAAATAATCCTTGCCTAGCTTATAATTACTATTTTCATGTGAAAGAAAATTGATAATTTGTGATGTCATAAATGTTTTATAAAAATATATTTCAAAGCGATATTCAAACTTGATGGATGGAAGCAATCTCTCTATTTTTAAACTAATCTAATGGGGCGATAAATGTTCTGATTTCAATATGAAAACTCACATGCAGGTAACTTAAGAGACTATAGATAGTAATGTAGTTATCAGGAGCATTACAGGAAGTTGGTGAGAAAAAATGCTGCAACTTCACAGACCCCTGGTGAAGAAGTATCTTTTGAGTTCCTTGAAACCACGAATTATCTAGAGGTGAACATCAAGGATTGAGGAGGACCCCCGAAAACTGTTATGAAATGCCCAGCTGGAGTTTTAACAAACTAGGCGTATCCTAGTTCAAATGGAAATGAGAATTCTGGCAAAATGTCTGTCCCTTTTTGTCAGAAGGCCAAAACACTGGTACATGGCAGAACAAACAATTAGTCACACAAGCGTCAACATTCAGCTAAAGTGTTCATTGGCATTGTGAAAAGGAGAAGCAGATCCGGGATAAAACTTTGATAGCGCCTTCCATTTTCCATTTGCACATTTTCTTGATTTTATGCAACAGATATCATGGACAAATAATCACAGTGACTAAAGTATGTTTATTACAAAGCTCAGGAAAGCCAGAGTGAATATCTATATCAGAGTGTACACGGCTGCCATGCTGTGGTTAAATTATAGATTAATAGTACATGGCAGCCTGCAACTCTTTGTAAAAGCTTGCTTCTAGTTTTCAGACTTGTGAGGTTTCTAGTCACCTGTAATTAAAAACAAGTATTTGCAATGCAATAGGTCTCGCATTTGCTTGAGTTAGATCTATTGGAATTGTAAATTCATAACTGTTTTTTTCATGCCACATAAATTTGTCAACCCTGCCTCATAATTTCGTGTTTTCCTGCCATATAATTCCAGTGGCCCGGCATATAACGAAATCACCTCCATTTACCTTCTGCCTCTATCTCCAGGCAAAAATGAAAATGTTGCCATTTAGCATCCTAATTTAAATCTGCCATGTTAATTCCAATAGAATACCACTTTCACCACCCCACCATCAGAGCTGGCTTGCTAACACAATTCCCCCCAAAAAGGCACAAGACAGCCACGGAGGGGTAACAAGAGAAATAAACTACAAGGGTCACCCAAACATATCAAGAGTGTTCAAACAGTAATAGTGTAATAAGGATGTTAAGTTGGCCTGAATTATGGTCATAATTGTAATAAAGAGAGATTGTTAATACATATACACTTATAATGTAAAACGTTATCAGAAATAAACGTTTGGCATTAGACTGTCATGCTCAAAACAGCCCATAGAGGGCACCATAAAACAAAATATAATTTGTAAGACACATGGTCATCTAACCATATTGTTAGCCTCAAGAGGAGATATCCCCATGAAAAGAATACAGGAGAAAGTAACGAAGTGTAACCCCAGACTTAGCCCCTAGAGGAAATTTTTATGGCTAGCAGGCCTACTGCAAGGATATTACAAACAAGGCCTTTAAAACAAAAATTCTCTCAGCTGTAAAACAAACGTTATAGCCATGAGAAAGCTTAAAAGACAGTGAATGGTAGGAGGGGTTAATATTTTGGGGTCCCCACTAACCTAGTGTGGGGTCCCAGAGATGATATGGACAGAAAAAGCCTTTTGAGGGTGGTCCCATTGTCCTAAGACCACCACAGGCTGAGTTATGAGCAAAAATGTTTTGTAAAAGTAATGCCCTGAACAACATTATGGGGCAAGTCTTCATGGCGCAAATGTATAGTATGTTGGCTGCAATGCTCAGAACAGCCCCTAGAGAACACCACACTATAAACAGCATTTGGAAGAAAAATGGTCATGTGACTATACAATCAGCCATTAGAGAGCATAACCACATGAACAAAAATAAGAGAAAGTATTGCAGTATTACTATATATTTGGCTACTAGAGAGCATAGTGCATAACACATTTTCAAGACCAACAAAACTATCATAATAACATTGCAAACAAGGTCCATAAAAAAAAGAAAAATTCTCTTAGCTGTAAAACAAAAGTTCCAGCCATGAAAAAGCTTCAAAAGATAATGACTGGTGGTAGAGGTTATTATTTTGGAGTCCCCACTAACATAGTGTTGGGACCCAGTGATGATGTAGACGGAAAGAGCACATTGTGGTCAATGTTTTGAAGGTGGTTCCATTGTCCCAGGACCATCACAGGCTAAATTATGAGCAAAAATGTTTTTTAAAGGAAATGCCCTGCAAAGCGCTATGGGATAAGTTTCTTTGCCACGACTATTTTAATATGTTGATATGACTGTAATGCTTAGAAAAGCCCCTAGATTACCCCACAATGAAAATAAAATAGCATTTAAGAAACATGGTCATGTAACTGTATAGTTAGCCCCTAGAGAGCATAACCACACAAAAAGATAGCAGAAAATAATGCAGTACTACAATATATTTAGCCCTTAGAGGACATAGTACATTAGACATATTCAGGACTAACAGGCCCATAGCAATGATATTACAAAAAAGTCCTTAAAACACAACCTACTTTCAACTGTAAAACAATGAAAAACATTTAAACATACACTAAATATTGGGATGGGTTATTATTTTGGGGTCATCTTTGGATCCCTAGTGTGGGGATCCAAATATGATATAGACAGAAAGAGCACGTTGTTGTGAACGTTTTGGTGGTGGTCCCATTGTCCTAGGACCACCACAGGCTGAGTTGTGAACAAAAATGTTTTGGAAAAGAATGCTTGCAATGCATTATGGGAGGAGTTTCCCGAGTGCAGTGAATATTGTAGTATCGGCTCTCCTGCTGTGCTGGGAGAGTCGCTTTCGCTTTGAAGATTTCTGTTGTAGTAAAGCATTCACCAATTTCAAGTGTCAACTCTGATTAGGTAACTGTGAACAATATGACCAGCGCTCTAATACCGCTGATCGACTTCACGGTGTTGTTTCTGTTTGCGCTGTGAGCGCCATGGCAGCCATGCAGCACGAAGGGGAGAGACAAAAGAAACAGTTCTCCCACACCGAAGTATATTGACAATCGTGCAATAATCCATGTAACGGGGCAGTCTACACGGCGTGACAAACACAGCCTGAAGGCAGGACAAACGTAAAGCATTTACCAATGACACCAAGTGATTTTTGAATGGCAAGTCCACAAATGAGTTAAAGTGATGGGTGTAAGGTGAGCGTGGCTAAAAGCCCACAATACTTACAACAGGTCAAAGAGCTTGCGCGCTCGACCTAAAAAAATGATGGAGCTGTTAAAAAGTCACAATTCTAAGTTCTAGAGCCAGCAGCCAGGGAGAAAGGCAGGTCACTCAACAAAATCACAGGTGCAGTTTAAACAAGGAACATAGGAACTGGGTTTTCCTTTTTCTGATCTTTTTTTCTAAAAAGAAAAAGTGACCAGCAGAAAGGAGATATTGATGGCAACATAATTTTCCCACACTATTGGTCAATGCAGGAAAGGTAAAACCTTTCCTTCTTATAGACAATCTCAGCCACAGGATTTTCTATCCTGACTTACAGTAAACTGATTCTAACATATGTTTTGCAAGAATGCCTGCTTTTTGGGGTGTTCAATTTTTCACTACAGATTATGCCTTTATATCTATTATCTGCTATGAAATGCAAGATACCAAGATTTAAACAATTTGTTCGAGGGCTGATTGTCATAATGGTATGACCAGGTCATGTAAGAGATAAAGTTCCACTGATGTATAATATAAGCTCCTCAGTGGCTTGCAATATCATCATAAAATATGAGAGAGAGTACTTTATCAAACATATACTAAGCAATGGGGGATCCAAAAAACAGGCACCTAGGCCCAGATTTACAAGAATCTGGCACATCAGTACCGATGCGCTAGATTTCTTGCGTCCCCCCACCTCCACCTAACCATACCATTGGCCAGATTTACAAGCCCCTAGCGCCTCCTTGTGCCACATTAGTGTATTTTTTTTTACGCTAATGTGGCTCAATCAAGCAAAAATCACTACGCCATTTTTACAAAGTGGCACAATGCATTAATTGCGCCCCTTTGTGATCCCTTGCGCCACATTATGCCTGAGCCATGCATAATGTATGCAAGGGGGGCATTCTGGCAATAGGAGGCCTGCAAAAATAGATCTTGTAGATTTAATTGCACCATTTTTTACATTATTTTTAATGCCTGTTCACATCAGGCGTTAAAAGGATGCACCCATTGAAATCAACAGGTCTCCTTGCACTTTGCTGCACTAGCGTCAAACTTTTGACGCTAGTGCAGCAAAGCGCCACAATAGCGCCACTTGGCCTAATGTGCATCATAGTGCGCCGTATTGTAAGTACGGCGCACCCATGGTGTCATTAGGTGGCAGTGGGGGGGGTGCAAGAAATGTGGCGCGTCAGTACCGATCTGGCCTGAGTTTCTTTAGTCTGATACTGTGTTGGACTCTTTACAACCTACTGAAGTTAGCCTTGGCTGCCCACACTGAAAGCGCTGAAGAACACCAAACAGATTACTTGTCACAGAACAGACAAAACAGAAAGCTTACCACAGATCACACCTTCTAGAACTTCCAAGCACTATGGAACAATCACAACAGAATACTCAACAGAACACTTGTGAAAGAACACTAGTCCTAGAACACTTGCCACATAACAATTACCCCAGATCAAGCACCACAGAACAATCACAACAGAACACTTGACATAGAACACTTGCCCACAGACAGTTCTTACAGAACACTTGTCATGGGACACTCGACCTAGAATGCTCACCCAAGAAAAGGCGCCTCTGATCACTTACCAAAGGCCACTTGTCACAAAGCACTAGGGATAGGATACTTTTCAAAGAGCATTCAAAACAGAACACTCGCCACAGCACAGGCAAAACAGAACACCTGCCACAAAGCACTTAGTCCAGAACTTACACCATAGAACACCCACCCTAGAAGCCCTACCTCAAAACACCTGCCATAGGAGAGATGCCATAAGACACCGACAACAGAACAGGTACCATGCAACACTTCCCACATAATGCTCATCACAGAACACTCACAAGTGAACACTAACCCCGGAACAGGCAAAATGGAACACTCTCCACAGAACTCTCACCCTAGAAAAGTGAAAATGGAACAAATCCCACAAAACTCTATTCACAGAACACTTGCCTAGGGAGACTCATCGGAGAACACTCACCCCATAATAATTACCACTGAAACAATTCCTCCAGAAAAGACACCATGGAACATTCACTACAGAATACTCATCGGAGAACACGCACTAGCCACAGGTCACTCACCATAAAAGACTCTTCATAGGGCACTCACAACACCTGAACACTTGGTATAAAACATCAGTTAAAGAATACTTGTCACAGAATATCTGCCAAGAACTCTTCTCAGAACACTTGTCACACATCAGCCACAGAGCACTGTTCACAGAACACTCGAGCAACAATTATCAACATAAAACATTCAACATATGACAGACTCCACAGAACACTCACTCCAACTAAGGATCCCCTGTTCATTTATCAAACCTCCCTTATCACAGAACACTTGCTGCAGACCACACACTAATACTTCCCAAAAACACTTTCTAAAATCCATGGCCACACAGCATTCACCATAAACAAATTACTACAGGATACTTACAACAGAACAAACATTACAGAGCACTCGTCATAGAACTGCCACAGAACACTCGTTATAGAATGGCTGCCACCAAACTCTTGCCCTGAACACTCACTACAGACTACTCAGTGCAGACCACTCACTCCAGAACAGGCAACACAGAACACTCACCACAGAGCACTCCCACCTGAATGTTCGCCACTAAACTTCCCACAGAACACTTGCTCCAGACCACGGACTGTTATACGGTTCCCAATAAAATAATAGGACTGAAAATTAGGAGGAAAGAACTTCAGAATGTGGGGACTGAGTCTGTCCACACGATCAGAAGCTGCCGGCCCAATTCCTGGATAGCTCACAGTGTCTCATCCAAACCCCTAAACTTACATTCTGATCCCCAAGGAAATCATGAAAACAGATCCTACACTTTTGTTGCTTTAATCATTCATGCCCAGGTGAAACACAAGAGATATACAAGAAAAGTTTTCAATGCATTTATTGAAACAATTGTAGTCTTGCATAGAGAGAATGAGCTGTGATAATTAGGCAGATCAAACAAAGCAATTTTATCAGCATTACAAATATGATTAAGAGAATAAACAATCCAACCATGATGAATGATTTCTGGATATTCCTACCTGTCACTAACCCTAAACAGAAATCACAGTGAGTGTACCTTCTGCCTTCACCCAGTCTAAGAGGATAGCCTTAGCCCTAATACCTGGAGAACTAAACCAGGAATCAGTCTGTAGTGTAGATGGCAGTCCTTCTCTGTTAACTAGAAGATCTGCGCCAGCAGAGCTGCATGTCGAACACAGCATTCCGCCCAAGACGATCGCGGCTGGAGTGCGCCTCTGGCTCCTTGGGTCAGTGCATTCTTTATATAATCAAAGTCACACTGTTTTAGAGGCACCGTTCTGATGCAATGATATGTCTAGATCTTAGAAGATGTCTCCGAATTGGCAACTTAAGCACTAGGATATGTTGAACTATGTTCCTAGCGTTGAACAGAATGTACAGACTACATGTCGAGAAAGGCTAACTAAAAACAAACAATGTACAATATAGTTCTTTTGTGCAAGCCTAATTGTGTAAAATGTCACTGCTAAAAGTGGTCTGCTAAAACGTTTAAAGAGTAAAATATCAAACAAAGCTAAAATGGAGAACCAATGTGGGTCCAGGTGGTCCTCACTACACCTCCAGGACAGGCAGCATGGAGCACTCACCACAGAACACCTACAAGGGAACACGCATCATAAAACACTGGCCACAGAACCCTCACTTCAGAACATTTACAACAGAACATTCACTCCAGAACACACCACAAAGCACTCTCCAAAAATTACTGCCACCAAACTCTCGAAACAGAACACTTACTAGAGAACACTCAGTGCAGAACATTCACTCCAGGCTAGGCAAAGGGGGACACTCACCACAGAGCATTTGCTACAGAATGGTCACCACCGAACTTTCACAACAGAACACTCACCACAGAACACACACTGTAGATCACTCACTCCAGAGCAGCCACCATAGAACACTCAACACAGAATATTTACCACAGAACATTCACAATGAAACACTGGCCCCAGAACATTCACTTCAGAACATTTACCACAGAGCACAGCACTCGCTAATGAACATCTACTAAGGAATTCGTGCAGCCAAGCACTCAAACAGAACACTTGCACCAGACCACTCACTCTAGAACAGGCACCTTGGACCACTCGCTACAAAGACTCGCTAATGAACTCTCACCACAGAGCACACAACACAGGACACTCACAGCAAACCACTCACTCCAGTACCTTCAGCATTGAACACTCACCAGATAACACACACTAAAGAGCGCTGCCCAGTAAAGTAAGCTAAGGTAAATTCATTTCAGGGTATGAACGCCAATTATATAAATGGAAGAACAAAGTAAAATCAAACTATTCATGCAGATTGAGACAAAATAATGCCATAAATCATACAAACACAGTTAAAAAGCAAAACATGAGTGAATTATCTAAAATGCATAAAACAAGGTTAATGCATAATCTGGTCAGCAATTCTGGAAAGTATGTTTCAGATTTTGACAATCAACTAAAGTGCATAAAGCAGGTAAATAGGCAACAATTACCAAATGTTACCTTGTGACTTCTAATAGACAGGATAGCTGAGGAGGGCAGATTTCGGATTAATATGGTACTAGCTGCCACCTTTCCTATAAAGTGGTAAGTCTTTCAGGTCATTTCCTTGCTGGCATCCTTTGGCAAACCTCGTTGCAACCTGGAGAGGTTCACGTCACAGTCAGCGGGAGATAGCTGGTGACGAGCGGTTATCCTGTTGAATAAAAATGTTCGGTAATAAAAGTCAATGCTCCAAATGTAATCATGTACAATTAGATAACCTTCTTTATTGAACAGCTTCTTAAAAAGGGCATGTGACATTTGTTGATTCCATATACTGTCAACGCAATCCAGATGTAGACCACTGTTCAAGATGTTAGACCAAATATTTTTCTTGGTGAGATCACCAGGATTTATGACCTCCCAAATAAAATGCTTTACTGTTGAACTCTAAGAAGTTTTAGTGTACGCACATATTTTAAGAGGAGTGCTTTTTGCTTCGTTGTTGTTCGATTAAGTTGAATTCAAGCCGGATCTGTGCTGGTGATTAGTTTTGCGGTAGCCTGAAAATAGAACTTTATATTTTGCGTTTGGTGTTATTCAAAAAGGAGCAAATGTGTTAGGGAATGCTACTTTGCCATATGTGACGGTGGGAATTCGTTTAGTTTTTATTACTTTTAAGACTGTCGTTAAGGAAGCGTTTGAGTCAAATTCAGAAGTGATTGAAATGCAAAAAGCATGAAGGCGATTTTCAGTTTCAATGCAGAGATAATGCAGATGCCCTCTCCAGCCGTCTAGCCAGACCCTCAAGCACTTGTATCTGTCACTTTTGACTGAACACCGGTTTTTCAACACCATGCATCTTCTTTGATTGCTTTTCTCCCAAAGAATGCTATATTAGTTTTTTCAAAGTTTACTGTCATGTCGTTGGCTTTGCAGTAGTGACAGTACTGACTAGTCATTGCAGGCCTACACTTGTTTGATTCAGGAGTACCACATCATCGGCGTATAATAAAGTTGGAATAGGTTGACAGCCCATTTTTGGTGGATGGGAGTCTTCTGAATGAGTTGATGGGTCAAGTCTGCAATATAAAGATTGAAAATCGTTGGTGCTAAGACACAACCTTGCTTGAGGCCTCTCTGAACGGGTATTTTTCTTGAGATCCTCTGATTGGCGCCAAGATAAACTTAACCCCAGATATCTGTGTATAACAATTGAATGGTTCCTAGGAGATTGTTTGGGATAAGGCAACTCTCCAGATTTTTCCTTAGGATTGAACGATTTACATGTCTGAAAGCTTTGCTTAAGTCAATGAGACAAATATATTGTGGCTGCCCTTTCTTGATGTGTTTTTCTGCCGTCATTGACAGGGCAATCAAATTGTCTTTGGTTCTAACTAATGATTTAAAATCAGTTTGATTGAAGGGGATGAGATTTTGTTAGGTGCACACTGCTCAAGATGTTCCAAGAGGAGAGAGGGGAAATATTTTGATTCCATGTCCATCAAAGCTATAAAACCATAGCTGTCATAACTGTCTGGAGAGAACGTAGACCCTTTTTACAGATGAGTTACATGATGGAACCCTGCCATGTTTGCAGGATTACTTTTGCTGTTTGGCAGTATACAAATAGAACCTCGAACAACTGTGCCCAGAAGGCCACAACCCCTGGCACACTGCTCATTCTGCTTTCGTTGATGCACCTTTTGATGCGTTCGGCTCTGTAATGTGAAATTCTATTTGGATGGCATCATGTGGAACTACTGGCGTGCCACCTATTTGGGCATTTAACGGCACTGTCTTATTGCTCGAGAAACACGCTCCACAAAATAATGGTCACAGAGCATTCACTAGAGAAGATTCACAACGGGACACTCACAAAAGAACACACACCATAGAGCACTCGCCACAGAACACGAGCCACCAAACTCTCAAGACAAAACACTCACCAGAGAACACTCACTGCAAAACATTCACTCCAGATTAGGTACCAGGGAGCACTCATCTCAGAGCATTCGCTATAGATTGGTCACTACCGATTTTTCGCTACAGAACACTCAAAACAGAACATACTGCAGATCACTCACTGTGGAACTAGCACCATAGAACACCCACCAGTGGACATTTTTCCACCATTTCTTCATAAAACACAAACCCCAAAACTTTCACTACAGAACATTTACAGCAGAGCACAGACTACAGAATACACACCACAGAGCACTCTCTACAGAACATCTGCTACAATCTTCTTACCGTAGAACACTGACAACAGTATACTTGCTTCAAATCACTCACTCCAGAACAGGCACCCAAATCTCTGTGTATAGCAAATAGATGGCTTGTAGGTGATTGACTGGGATATGCCAACCGACATCTTTTTCCATCGCATGAAATGATTACCATTGTCAAAAGCTTTGCTGACTTACAGAATGCCACTCGATTTTGTGAAGACATACAGTAGTTGGTGGATCTGCCCTTTGATGGGGGTAGACGTCCTGCAGAAAAAGCTGATGCAAGTCTGGAGCGTTTCAAGAACAGAAAAGTTACATCATTGTTATCCCAGTCTCGTCAGTTTCATCATTAGAACAGGAAGTTTAGTGGGATTCTTCAAGGGCCTTGTCTTCGTCCAACGGCAGCTGTCATTGCTCATCTAACAATCAGTACAGCCTTAAGGCACTAAAGGCAGTGTTCATGTATGGGGATGGCAGCATCAATATTCGTTTTCCTTGCCTCCATGCAACAAACCCCTCAAGTGGACATCAGGGGTCCGTAGAGAAACAAATATGACAATGCCCACCCTACTGGCACTCGGTCACTTCAGAACTATGGGTCCACTAGATTGTCCAAGGTGGTTGTACCCTCCCCTTTCTGGATACTCCTCCCCACGTGCCAATTTTTTACATCCAGACTTTGGCATCCCATGGCAATATAATTTTCTAAAAGGTGTTGATGTTGCTCGTCAAGAGAACTGTGGAGTTTGTACCAGAGACAAAGTGTGGACTATGCTATTATCTGTGCATCTTCCTGGCCCCAAAGAAAGATGTGGGCTTGAGACTGGCCAGAGACTGAAATTCTTTTTATGTTACTGTTAAGGATGATAAACCTTTTTCAAGTTCTTCTGTCCTTTGACCATGACGATTGGAATGTGTCCCTGTACACGCAGGGTGTGTACCTGCATGTACCAGTCAATCAATCCCACAAGAAGTATCTTTTCTTTGTGTGATCACACAACTTGAACACACAGTTCTGCCTTTTACCCTTAGTATGGCCCTTTATATCTTTACGAAGGTCATGGCAGTGGCTGTGTCCCATCTTCACAGATCGTGGACACATGTATTCCAGCACCTCAGCGACTGACTTTTGGAAGGTAGTTTCACCTTAACTAGTCTTGGACCATCTGCAGATTGTCATTGTTGTCCACTCTGGTATTTTCCATCAACAAGGCAAAAACACATCTTCGAATTTCACAGAAGCTACCTTTTTCCTGATGAATAATTCTAATCGCATATTCCTTGCCTGTATCCATTAACAGATCAAGCACGCCAGCTAGTGGCTCCACCTGACTCATTTCTGCCTCTAGACATAACACAGAGCCACATATATGCACCACCACTGTGCTTATGTCAGTAACCGTTTTTCTGAGACCTTTGAAGCAGATATAGAGCTTCCCTCCTTCCAGTCAAAACAACTGGCTTTTAACTGTGCTGCATGTGTTGCAGTGGTTGTCATTTACAGACCTAAATCACATCTTCCTCTGGGCCTCAACACCAAAAACTCAAGTTCAATGACAATGCTCCCTAATGCATCCTAAGTCACTAGGGGGTTGGAAGCTGAACACCAAGCGGGACCAGTTCCGTTCCAAGTCGCAAGATTGATCCAGATCCCAATTCCCACTAGCATTCTTCAGGTAAGTCCATGACAAAGGATAATCACAAACAAAAACATAAGTCCAAGCAAGGCTACGCACCTGCGCTCCACTCCTAGGAAAAGTCCCACAGTTGGTGCTTGGAAGAGGCCACCTCAGCTTTAATAACAGATTCAGAGTTGGTTTGATTCTGAAGTTAATGCACTTTAAATTTCATGGACCATGCTGACTCTGTAGCAGATTGTGGCCTTCAAGAAGGCCATTCTGCAATTTCTCATAATGGTTCTAGATCCCTTTAGAGCACCTTCAGGGCCCTCAAGTTGGTCTTCTGTTGGCAGATCCTTCCCTAGCACAGACTGGCCCTGTTCAGCCGATTAAACTTCTGGTATGGGGTCATGATGCCACACATTTTGCCAGCTCTGGTTCTGGAGACTACTCCAAATCTGTCAGCAGATCTAGAGCTGATGCCATGTCACACTGGGATTACCAGAGCACAACCTCAGTATGAGGATGACTGCCCCTTACCTCCCAGATTTCTTGCCACAAAGGCAGTATTTCAGTAGGAAAGAGGCCCGCTTTGGCACCAACTCCAAAGCTCTTGAAGGACTGGAGCATGTAATAAAACAATGATGAGGAGGTGGATAAGTTGCTCCCACACCCTTCATTTCACTGATGTTAGCTTATACCTCGATCTACAGAGTGACAGGAGTGACACAGGCTAAGACATGTTTCAAAAAATGGACTTGAATTTGCTCTTAGTGCCCCCAACTAAGAAAAATGCTTCTTTAGCTGTGGCAGTGCGCTGAGCCACTGAGGTGTTAGATGTGCAGTTTTTCCAGTGTCTCTGCCCTACCGGCCCGCAGGTCCTGGGGAAAAAAGTTATTTTTTTTGGTCTGGCTTGGTAGTGCAGCTCTCTGGCAGACACGCTGTTACCAATTCTCTAAAATATACCTACAGTGGAATTTGGCTCCATCAAGAGGGACATTACTGTCCGACCTCATGCTACTGGCTACCAGGAAGTGTTTCTATTAGAATGCCTTGGGGAATATTTCACATATGAAAAGTACACTGCTGAATGTCTCTTTCAAATGCATTTTTTTATCTCATATGCATTCTATAAAGAAAACAGTCCTGTTTCTTGCTGCATTCTTCCCAGGATTGACTCAATAGGGTGGGCTTCACTGTTATATACAGTTTTTGTGAATGATGGTGTTTACACATGTTGGAGCATTGACGACAGGCCTTTTGGATTTGCCCGTTTTTACATTGAACCCTAGCAAACAGTGCAGCTATCTGGTTGAGATAAGAGTTTTTAGGGACATTCTGAAAGCTTCTCTCGGAATGCATCCCACCCACTGTTTAACATTTGCTTTGTGGTTTGTGACTCACATTTGCTTACGTTCTATTTGCTGGCCATATTTGTTTTAGGCTGTCCAGCAGATTTTTGCCCACCTATAGAGCACAGTCTGTTTACTGTATCCTTCCAGGGTCATTTGCTTTCTGTAAGCAGGCCTTTAAATGTTGTTCTTTTCTTGTCCCATTTGCTGAGCATTCAAAGAAAGAGGTCAAATGCCAGGCTATGTCTTCTGGGGTAGCTTGGTGTTTACTTTTCTTTCTCTGACTTCAAAGTGAGAGGATTTATGTGATAATCCTGCTGGGTACCTGGAAAGAAAATTATTTTTTCCCTAACACATAACAACCTTTAAATGTCTGTAAATGAACTGTGAAAATATTTCAGAATATATCACAATTAGGAAAGTATAAATGAAGCACATTTTTGTAATTCAGAAGAGTGGTGGAAACAAATATTTTAATACAATCAGAACAAATCAGTACACTAGGTGATGCAATTTCCACACATTTTCGTTTGTGTGCAGCACAGTTTTATCAGTAAATGTGTAAGTGCAGATGTAATTGTCATTTCAATTGAATTTAATTGAATTGAATTATTTATAGAGCGCATTCCGGCGGGAGCATCGAAGCGCTATGCGGACCTAAATGCAAAAAAGTGAATACAGAAGGATACTACTAATTAGTTTGCGAAGAGCCAGGTTTTCAGGCACCTCCTGAAGGCCAAACGATTCCGTATTTGTCGCAACGGAAGCGGCAAGTCATTCCAGAGTCTGGATGCTTGCACCGAAAAAGCGCGCTCTCCCCATCTCGCTTTTTTGCAGTGTTGGACTTTGATCAAAAATCTGGAAGCTGATCTCAGAAGTCTCGAAGGTTGATAAAACGAGAAAATAGATTTTAAATAGTCACAACCTGATGGCAGAAGAGCTTTATGCGTGAGACAAAGTGTCTTAAACATTATTCCCTTCCGGATTGGGAGCCAATGAAGGGATGCCAAGCACCTAGAAACAGAGGCAAAATTGGGCATATTTAAAGTTAGGCGGGCCGCCGCATTCTGGATAGACTGTAATTTATCCAGCGAGGACTTATTCGCGTTAAGCAGTAGAGAATTGCAGTAGTCAAGCCTAGAGGTGACCAACGCCAATACCACTGCGTGTCTAAGGTCTTCCTCTAGAAGATGGAGAATTTTCTTGAGGGTTTTTAGGGTCCAAAAGCAAACCTTAACCAACTGATTGATCTGTGATTTAAAAGACAATAAATCGTCAAACATAATACCCAATTTTTTGGCAGCTGAAACTGGTGAGGGGCAGCCCCCACACACGGGGGGCCACCAATTATTATCCCAAGGGGACACTTTTCCCCCCAAGTACATAATCACAGTTTTGTCCCCATTAAGTTTCAGCCAATTGCAGGTCATCCATTTATTAATAGCTGTCATACAGCAGTGAAAGTTTTCCTTAGTGTCCTTCACATTATGGGAGATGGGCACAATCAACTGAGTATCATCTGCATACGAGACGATCTGAGCCCCAAATGAGCGCACCAGGTTAGCTAATGGAGACATATAAAGATTAAAAAGTGTCGGACTGAGGGAAGAGCCCTGCGGGACACCACAGGGTAGTTGGAAAGGAGAGGCCTTATAATCCCTGCATGCTACCGTAGTGGTTCGGTCACACAAAAAGGAACTAAGGATCTGCAAGGCCTTCCCTCTTACTCCAACTGGGGCAAGCCTATTACATAGAATAGAGTGAGAGATGGTGTCAAAAGCTGCTGAAAGATCTAACAGAACCAAAATCGAACCCTCACCCCCATCTCCTCTTCTCCGGATCATATCTGAGGTGGAAATCAGTGCCGTTTCCGTGCTATGGTCACCCCGAAGACCATGCTGTGAGGGGTCTAATCCACCATTCTCCTGTAGGAAAGCAGACAGATCCCGATTAAGATGTTTTTCAAAAAAATTTGAAATCCCTGGAAGTAACGAAATTGGGCGGAGAGTAGACAAATCTGCCACATCTTTCCCTGCTTTTTTAATGAGAGGAATGACGGTTGCCTGCTTCCAGGTATACGGAAAGATTCCTTCTTGGAGAATCTCGGCGTACACCGGTTCCAATGCCTCGGCCATCATCTGGGGTGCTAGCTTAAGAACCCGAGGAGGACAGAGATCTGTGGGTGCCCCTGATTTAAGAGTCAGAAGAGAATCTCTAATAGTATTTACGGAGAGCAGCTGAAAAATATCCAACGTGTTCCGAGGTTTAACCGTACCTACGGAACCTATAATCGCATCCTCTGTCCCAACAGGGAGAGAGGGACTAAAATTATTTAGCAAATTAATGATTTTGTGATGGAAGAAGTTTGCCACTGACTGACAGAATTGCTGTGAGTTCTCCAAGGGGGTAGCTGCTACCGAAGGAGTGGTTAACGTACGCACTGTCTTAAAGAGTTCCCTCGGGGCATTCAAGGCCCCTCTAATCTTTTTGGAAAAAAAAGTCATTTTAGCTAGCTTTATGGCTGATTTATAGTTCTTCAGGGATTCCCTCAGAAAACCTTTTTCAAGAGGGGCTTTATTCAGAAGCCATTTTTTTTCTTTCTGACGGTAATTTCTTTGTAAGATTTTCAGTTCCTAAGAGAACCAGGGGGCAGAATAAGTCCGGTGGCCATTAAAATTAGATGTAGTCTTGGGAGCAAGCTCATCAATGGCCCTTTCCAGGCCGTGTTCAAAACTCTCCAGTTTAGACCCACCTAATGGCTCAGCCATGTCCCGACCTGTTTTCAAGGCCTGAGGAAAATTGTTTTTAATCTTAAACCATGGTCTTTTTAGGGACATATTGACAAGGGGTCTAGCTGGAGGGAGAGGCCGAGCTAGCGTAATAGATAGTAAAAAATGGTCCGACCAATCTACTTCCCTAGATTCCCTCCTAGAGATCATGCCTGGCCTAGAAAAAATGGCATCAAGCCTATGGCCTGCTCGATGGGAAGGTATATTATCTCCAGATAGCCAGTCCAGGCTCTGCATGAAGTTCATAAAATCTACCATGCTGGGGTCCTCAAGATCTTCTAAATGGAGATTAAAATCACCCAGAACCAGGGCATTCTTAACTAGCAGCAGTGGTTCCACCATAGATGGCCATGCTGCCAGAAAGCTATTTTTGGGGCCTGGAGGTCTATACAGCAGCAAGCCTTCAAAGTCCTGGCTGTTCTGGGTTTTAATTTTAAAATAAGAGCTTTCACAGGTCTGGTTATGGCCCTTCTGTTCCTCTAATATACAGCACAGTTCCTCTTTAAAAATAATAGCGAGCCCTCCCCCTCTTTTTCCTACTCTATCTTGTCTTACATAGGAAAAACCAGGAGGGGAGGCAGTAAGGAAATTTGGATTAGAGTCTTCACAGGCCCATGTCTCAGTAACAAACAGGCAATCCAAGTTGTCAGTCTTAATTAATTCACTGATTTCCAGCGCATGTTTCACCAGGGAACGGGCATTAATCAGCCCCCATACCATGCTGTGCTTAGGGGACTTAACATTCCTCCGTGCGTCAAAGCTAACTACCTCTTCTAAATGAGTAGCGGCTTTCCAGAGACAGTGTTCGCAATTCTGACTTAAGACCTCTGCCGGGTCAGTGCGTCTACAATTAGAATCCCTGGGGGTTTTATTTAAGTTGCGCAAGTCTCAGTTAGAATATTTAATCAGCTGTTTTGGTCCATAGTAACCGCCCCCGACCCCGTCCAGGCGCGGACAGGCGCAGATGGGCTTGCCTTAGGGGCGCCTAAGGCGCGCCCGCTGCGCGTGTCCGCTTTCCTCGCAGTATTTATGCAGAATGGCCCCCAGAGACCCCGGTAACAGTACACGTCAGCAGACAACTAGAGTGCTGACCTCCGAATCTAGTACCACCACGGAATGTCTGCTGCTAGAGCCGCTAAGGAGGTGGGCTCTTACAGACCCAAACCTCACGGCAGGCAGCAACACCCCGTGGGACCAGGTGAGCACTCAGCACACAGCTATTCCAAAAACCGATTAGAAAGCGCGCCGTGGCTATTAAAATCCAGCCCTTCTCTGCCTTCCCTTAGAAAGCCCCCTTAAAGGAATGCCGAATCCAGCGGGATATACGTCAAAAATAACCCCCAGAAGATTAATAAAAAGCTTAAAATTCTAAAAAACCCTAGAGAAGTGCAAATAGATGAAAAACAGTTTAAAAAGAATAAAACACCAATTCTCACACATTCGGTCTGCTGCGTGTCCGCTTTCCTCGCAGCATTTATACAGAATGGCCCCCAGAGACCACAGTAACAGTACACGTCAGCAGACAACTAGAGTGCTGACCTCCGAATCTAGTACCAACACGGAATGTCTGCTGCTAGAGCCGCTAAGGAGGTGGGCTCTTACAGACCCAAACCTCACGGCAGGCAGCAACACCCCGTGGGACCAGGTGAGCACTTGAAAATGTGTTGCCTGTAGTAAAGGCAGTGCACTAACACACCATGCATACACTACTCTAAGCCACTCCACCACACTCCACTCCACGCCACTCTATGCCACTTTACTCTAGGCCACTCAAGTCCACTCTACAACACTCCAATCTCCATTCTATGGCACTCTACGCCACTCTAAGACACTCCATTCCACTATACTCCATTCTATGCCACTCCACAGCACTTTAATCCACACTATGCCACTCCACTCTCCTCCAAGGCACTCCACTCTGTCTCTCCCCAACACTTTACCCCCCCACACTTTACTCCAAACTATGACCCTCCACTCTGACACTCTAGTGTACTCCGCTTTACAATACTACTCTACACCACTCTACTCTGTGACACTCTACTTTACTCCACTCTGATCTACTCCACTCCACGACTCTATGAAACTCCACTCCACGCCACTCTGTTCCCATCCACTCTGTCCCTCCACTCTACAAATCTATGCTTTACACCCCTCCACTCCAAGACACTCCACGCTTCGTACCTCCACGTCACTCTCCTCTACACCACTAACTTTTAGCCATGCTGAAGAGCAGCCACGCTGGTGTGCAATACGGCTAAAACACATGGCAAAGCAAATAGCTCCTGCAGAGGCAAGACCTATTTGCTTTGTCAATGCTTGTCTTCCTCTGGTGGCATTGTAGGTTGGGCAGGGAAGGCAGACCAGAAGAGGGGGATAATTGGCTCACTTGCTTTTGGATGTCATCACGCAAGCAGAACCCCCGCAGTCTCCCTGAAGCAGCCCCACACAAGAGCCTACTCTGGCCTAAGACCCTCACTGCACACCTATTCACCCTCACCTGTTCGACGTTCTCGGGGGGCACTGCAAGACAGCCAGCACTTTTCGGTGTTAATTATCCATCCCCGTTGCCTCACGGGGGTAATCTATCAAACCCCGTTGTTTGCAGCCCACCTCGGATCAGGCATTTGCTTATAGTTATTTATTTTTTTAACTACGAACACAACTTTTGAAGTTGTATTCACAAAAAGGTAGGACTTTTTTTCAATTGTTTCCTTAAAGTTACGCCAGCAATGCGTTATCTACTTTCATGATTTCGGAGTTTACAAGTGTTATGATGTTTTGAGCGTTGAACTATGCGTTTCTGCTCATAAGATTTTTGCTTCAGAAGGTGGTTCTCGGAGCTGCCAACACGCGAGGTCTTGGAAAAAAAGGGGGACAGTGGCGATTTAGGTTATTTTTTTGTTATTTTTTGTTATACTGCACGTCTCTTTTGGTCTGTTGCTGCAGCTACGAAGGGCGGGGAGAGAATGTAGCCTAAAAGCCAGAGATACCAGGTCACGGCGTCGGCTGGGCATCATGTGATTCTGGGCAAATCACCGACACTTCCTTCCTCTGGCAACATTATTGGCAGCCGTTTGTTTTACACAAAAAATGCTTCCTTTATTGAAAATACGAAAGTATTCCAGAAGAGGAACAGAGTGCGGAGGTGAGTGACCTAGGGGCAGGGGAGTGGCTCACCTGGCAGGGGGCAGTTGTGGTGTTAAACTCCTCAGTGGTCGTACGTGTATCTGGTATTCACATAAAACATTCCTTCGGGTTGAGTTCGGGTCATGTATGACTGCTCCTGTGGCTCCTTTGTAGCCTTCACTAAGCCATGCCTGTGCACTAGGCGCAGACCTGCCAGCTCACACGGTGCCACCATGTGACACGGTATATCGGCTACCCTCACACGATCTCCCGGTGAGGATCCCATATCACACGGCGGCAGGGAAAACGAGCTTGTTTTTCGGAGGATTTTAACTGCCGAAATCTATTAATGAGTGTGAAAACACCCTAGGACAGTGGTTCCCAACCTGAGGTCCGGGGACCCCTGGGAGTCCGCGAAGCCTCCTCAGGGGGTCCGCGGCTGCTTAGAAAATTAAATATTGTTAACAGATTAGATCCCAAGTTTACAGTAATGTCTCAGTGGGGGGTCCCCAAATTCCAATAATGATTCAGTGGGGGTCCCCGGGTTCCAATAATGATAAAGTGGGGGTCCACAGAAGTCAAAAGGTTGTGAACCACTGCCCTTGGACATCAGCAGAAGCCTTAGCAAGCCTTTTAGTTTTTTATAGGAGGGGGTTTGGGGTTGGCATGGGGGCAAAAGTGTGTCAGGCGCTGCTCACGAGGCCTCGACCCCTCCAAGACTCCGCCTTCTCCTCTCACCTTAAGGTATTTGGTGAAGTTGCAGGTCTGCCGGAGGAAGAGAAAGACGGAAAACCGTTACAAAGGGAGGGTCGAAAGAAGAAGTGAGATAATGGTGCAGGGAGTGTCTGGCAGTAGCTCAAAGAGGCGTGAGATGGATTCCAAACTATGCAGCCTACGAGTCGCCCGCCAGTTACACCATCGGCGGCCTCCTGAAGAGAGCCTAGGGCACCAGCACCCAGTCACTTAAAATGAAGCACTGACCGTTAGAGGCTGCGTAACACGTAAGCATGCCACTCCCCCACCCCCCAACCCACATCATGTTACTTTTCGGTTGTGTTCTATTATCGTGCGCAGAGTATGAATGGAAGCCGCATCGTATGTAGCTGTGCTAGCTAAACACTATTAATGTGTAGGTATATTTATTTGCCATCTGCTTCCACAGAGGCACTGCTGTAACGCAACATGACATACAATACAACACTACATACAGGGCTTTTAATGGGATGAAAAAACTAGGAGGTCTCTGAAAGGGGTGTGGCCGATGTAGTTAAGGGTGTGGAATAAAACTATGTAAGCTAAAAGTCTGTGTTGAACATTGTGTGCCACCCGACTGGTATTTTGCTGCTTCTTTCTCTCATAGCATTCAGATGTATAATACAAGTAACATTACACCTAGAACAAGCCAGAACTTTTGGTTTTGTCAATGGTTGTTAGTTGAATAACATAAATAATCAACAGCAATGGCTTAGTTGTATAAAATATTGAAAATGCTTCCGTTCTGAAATGATGAGACTGCGAAATAACTATAACAAGACTTAAGTCAAAGGAAGTGAAGGATGGTATTGCTGCAGAGTGAATATTTTTTTTTTCACTTGGATAGTGAGGGATAAAATGGAAAGCCCGATAGGGATTCCCCTGCGCACCTCCTTTTTATAACTGCCAGTGCTGAGCACCGGCAGGATCCCCCCACCCACACTTAACGTCCTGACTAACCAACACTACACACAACTCTCATAATCATTTCTTGAACTGGCAACCACAAATCACTTTATTTCAGCAGTGAGTGTTCAAGTTAGAGCTTCGCCCTTCAGAACACCGGAGGGTCCCAGGTTCAACTGCAAACCGTTTTCTTGTTCAAACTCTGTCACATTTCTTTAAGGCCTCAGCACGATCCATATTGTGCAATAACGACCCAGACACAAACGTGTATAGCAAAAAATGCCTCTTTACTAGGACTGGCTTGTAGTCATCAAATTGATTATATGCACAAGATAATACACAGACCATAGACATCTTCACTATTACATAATGCTTCCTGGATCCCTCTACCTGAACAATTCCCTAAATTTCTAACAGTTCTCGAGAACAAATTAACTCCCTCCACCTGCAACATAATCTTTCATCTTTATTCACAGTCCTTACCTTGAGTTACCATCTCTCTCACACTCAGCCTACCAGTCAACTCCAAACAAACTCCCTTTCTCCAAAAACTCTTCTCCCCCCTCCTCGGACTTCCCCTTATTCCTTGAGGGGTGGATATGCCCACACCTTGTCTCTAAGGGCCAGATGTACCAAAGGATTTTACCCATTCTGTGTCTATGGGAAAAAGCTTTCGTACATATGGCCCTAAATCCCTACCAATAAGCCCTCCTAAACTGCTACAACCAGTCTTACTGTGGCATGCCCATGAATATTTAAAATCAAATAAGCCATAGCTAACCAAAATTAAGAAAAACAAATTCTAACTTCAAATTGCCCTGCACCTTCACCCGCAAAATGGACTCCACAATAAGGCTGGCTGTCTCTTCTAATGACACTTAAAAATATCTTAAATAGATCCCATCCCCTGAGTTCTGTCCCCACCTATACCTGTCCCCCTGCTTTATGTCCTGACCCAATTGCATTAAGTCGCCCAGGCGGAGGCAGGCTGCCTTTGATTTCCTTCGGGGATCCACATCATGCAATAACAACCCAGACATAAGCTGCATAGCATAAAATGTCACTTTATGAGGACAGTCTTGTAGTCATCAAATTCATTAAAGACAATGATGAACCAGAGACATCCTCACTAATACATAATGTTTCCTGACATACCCCTACCATTAACAATTCCCCAAATTTGTAGTATTTCCCCAGAACAAATTAACTTCCTTTCCTCCACAATTTACTTTTTCATCTTCATTCACAGTCTTTCCCTTGCATTACCCAATCTCTCTCTCACCCAGCTTACCAATCACCCCTCCCACCATCCGAGACCCACCCCCTCGATTCCCCCCCTCTAAAAGGGGTGGATACACCCACACCTGGCTCTCCATCTGCCCAGAAAAAGCTCCACCCAGGAAAACCCTAATAGGTGTTTTCCTGCCACATCCAGCTGCTCTGAACATGACACCACCAAACCAAGTCACCAACTACCACACCACAAATTCTCATTCCACTTAGTTGCTGATACATCTCTAAAGTCCAATAAGTAAAAAAGAATTCCCAAACTTTGTTAGATGTACCCATCAGTCCGAAACAATATCTCTTTCTCTGCCTTTATGTTATTATGTGCTCTTGCCATACCTCCAATGGCCTAGCAAAAACTCTCATAGCTCTTTTCTGCGAGATTTGTCCCCTGCTGCATGTTTCACGCACCCTTCCAGTGTCTCCTTGGTACAAACTCGGTCCAGATCAGGCTATCAGGCTTGAATAATTTTCAGCATGATGGTTGATCAGCATGTCCAGGCGATCCCTGGTAGTAAATAGTTCAGAGAGTAATGGTAACAAACCACCTCACTTCATTCAACTTTTTCCCTTCCATAAACTTTGTGTCTGCTGCTTGGAAGGCCTAGAGATCTGCTGTAAGCCTACTGATCAGCAAATTGCACTGCACAGCAGATACATGACTGACCTACTATCCAGCTAACCATCTTGGCCCAGGTATGGAACCTGTATCAATATAAATACACAACAATAAATGTGTACATATGTGTCTTAAAAAGAAAACCCAATCTACTTCCTGATGTATCTTTGACAACACTGTGTTTTTAATCTGCCAGTTCTTCTTCTTGGCTGTGTGAAAAACCCAACTAGGCTGCCTTTGTAGCTGCACCTATCCTAAAGGAATGTGTGCCAAATTTCTCCTTGTTCTGATTGAGGCGGCTTAACGCCACTCTCATGACGGACAAAACAATGGATGCTGTTACTCCGGACCTATTTACATGGCAGAATATCTCTTTGCCCTTCTTTCCTGGCAACACCAAGAAACTCTCATACAGGACGAAGCTCCAACTTATCACCCTTACCCAGACAAATCCATTTACCCATCCCTTTCTGATCTATTTTTGATGTCAGCCATATCCTCAAGCACCCTGTTTGACTTAAAAAATGAGGCCCATATTTATACTTTTTTAGTGCCTCATTTGTGCTGCTTTTTGACGCAAAAGCGCAGCAAACTTACAAAATACAATTATATTTGGTAAGTTTGCACCACTTTTGCGTCAAAAAGCAGCACAAATGCGGTGCTAAAAAAGTATAAATATGGCCCTAAGTATGTAACAAACCTGCTCTCATCTTGGAGCCAAGCAGTTCAGACACTCGAAATGCACCAAAAAATATCCACACCATTGCCAAACGAAACAATTTCACTTCAAATGCATCATAACAGCAACTAGGTTATGTAAGCAGTAATTGTGCTAATAAACCTACTGTAACTGGTTTCCTTAAGTTATCCTTATTGCTCTGTTCTCTGCCGCCAACAGCTCAGCACTCTAACCAGTTCCCCATCAGATGGACCAAAACCCCACCATAGCTTCCCATAAAACAACATTCCTGTCAGTTTTCCTCCGATGGTAGTGTGTGACAAACTCTCATCTATTAAACCCAAAACAAACTTGATAATGTCGACCTCCCTTTCTCTTTGGCTCATGCCCAATTTGTTGCATATAAAGCACCTTAATTGCAAAAAATCCTGTCACCCTTATACATAGCTCCTTTTTGTAGATCCTGATACAGATTTTTCCACCAATTCAACTACTTTTGCCCAGATGTTCAATGGTAATTCTGTCTTCTTGGCTTCTGCTCCAGTGGCTAACGTACAAAATCTTCACCATGCAAACAAGACAAAGCATCTGCTATATTATTGCTTGCAGTGGGCACATGTCTAGCTTTAATACAATGTTCAATTCCAAGCACAAATGCATACATCTCCTCAGTAAATGTAAAACTCTCACATCTTTTGCCTTCTGACTATTTATCAAGTCGACCACTGTCTTGTTATCCACTTGAAACATTACAATTATTTTCTCCAGTTCACACCCTCAGACATTCAAAGCCTCTACAGAAAGACTATACTTCTGCCTTGTGCTGACCAGTGTGCTGGCCATTCCTCTGCACACTACCTTCCATAAAAAAAAAAATCCAAAACCTTTAGCAGCTGCTGCGTCTGAAAATATCTGAACCTGCCAAGTTTCCCTATCTTCCATAAAGCCAGTGGGAGCCCATTGAAAGTGTTAAAAAAATGTTCACCAAATGCACAAGTCTGCCCTCGCAGTCATGGAAATGTGCACTCTATGATGCGGTAATGAAGCTTTTGTGATTGCAAAACCTAACCTTCTACAAAATACGCATCCAGCTCTGATCACTCTACATGTGAAATTCAAACATCCAAGAGGTTTCTGTACTGTTAGTAAAGTCACTTTTCGTTCCACTATGACTCAGTCCAAAAAAGCCTGTATCTCTATCCTGTCACCTTGGTATCAGGTAATTTGGCAATCATCTCTAGTGCATTCAGTTCTCTACCCACAAAAATCATAGAAAAAGATGGACCCTCATTTTTGTCAGCCACTAGAGGGACACCGAGATCGTCTGCCAAAGTTTCAACACAATACAAAACACGTTGGCACTGATCTGTCCCTGTCCTGCCCACAATCAGAAAAGCATCAAAGTAGTGGCAATCGAGATCATGATCACTAAGACGCATAAGAGCCCACTGCAGGGCAGTGCCTAACAACTCCAGGACAACAAGATATGGCGCAGCCCATTGAAAGTACTTTGTTAATGTAAATCCTGTCAACAAACTGGACACCCAACTAAAAGAAATCCTGAGGGTGTACTAGCAGAAGACAAAAAGCTGCTTCAATGGCACTCTTTGCTAATTCACCTCCAACACCCCCAATCCTCACTAGCTTCATGGCATTGTTCACTGAGGCATATGCAACTGTGACATCCTCATCTGCAATGTAGTCATCAACGGACTCCTCTTCAGGCCATGCCAAGTGATGGATCAAACAGTTGTAAAGCAGTGTGGCTGCTGTTCTGCATGGCTAAGAATTAGTGGCGTGGAGTGACACAGATTAGAGTGGGGAGCAGTGTTGTAGAGTGGCTTTGTTGGAGTACAGAGTTGCAGAGTGGAGTAGGGGGAGTAGAGTGACGTTGAGTTCAGAGGTTTAGTGGCAGAGAGTGTCATATAGTGCAGTGTCATAGAGTGGAGTGATGTAGAGTTGAGTGGGGTGGAATAGAGTGGAGTGGGTTGAAGTGGATTGAGGTAGCGGGCTGGATTGGATTGGAGTAGAGTAGGGTGGACAGGATTGGGATAGAGTGCGGTGGATTGAGTAGTCTGGGATGGATTTGAGTATGGTGGCTAGAAATGGAGGGAGGTGGATTGGATTGAGGTGGACCGGAGTGGGGTGGATTAGATGAGATGGAGGTGGGTTGATTGAATTGGAGTGATAGGACTGGGGTAGGGTGGATTGAACTGCAGTCGAGTGGTTTGGAGTGGGGTGAATTAGATTGGACTGGAGTGGAGTGAGGTGGATTAGATTGAACTGGAGTCGGAGGGATTAAAGTGGGGTGAATTGGATTTATTGGATTGGAGTATGGTGGATTGCACTGGAGTGGGGTGGATTGGACTAAGTGGTGTTGATTGGATTGGGGTGGACTGGAGTGGGGTGGATTGGACAGGACGGGGGTTAACTGAACTCGGGTGACATAGACTGGATTGGGGTACAATGGGGTGGATTGGGTTACATTGGATTGGAGTGGAGTGGGGTAGATTAGATTGGAATGGAGTGGGGTCGATTGGAGTGCGGTGAACTGGAAGGGGTAGATTGGAGTGGCCATATTTTTTGTAATGGAGTGGGGCAGATTGTTTGGATTGGAGTAGGGCAGATTGTAGTGGGGCAACATGTTTTGGATTGGAGTGGGGCAGAGTGTTTTGGTTTGAATTGGGGCAGACTGGAGTGGGGCAGATTGAAGTGGGAAAGACTGAAGTGGGGCAGATTGTTTTGGATTGGCGTGTGGCTGATTGGAATAGGGCGGGTTGTTTTGGATAGGAATGGAGTAGATCAAAGAGGGGCAGACTGGAGTGAGGCAGATTGTTTTGGATTGTAGTGGGGCAGTCTGGAGTGGGGCAGACTGATGTGGATTAGAGTGTGACAGATTGGAGTAGGGCAGACTATTTGGATTGGAGTGGGACACATTGGAATGGAGAAGATTGTTTTGCATTGGAGTGAGGCATATTGTTTTGTAATTGAGTGGGGCAGGCTGTTTTGGAGTGGATTGGAGTGGTGCTGATTGTTTTTTATTGGAGTAGGCCACATTGCTTTGGATTGGAGTGAGGCAGATTGGAGTGGGGCAGATTGTTTTGGATTAGAGTGGGGCAGATTGTTTTGGGGCAGATTGATGTGGATTGGAGTGGGGCAGGTGTTTTGGATTGGAGTGAGGCAGATTGGAGTGGGGCAGATGGGGCTGTGAGTGGGGTGACTGGGGAGGATTTGAGTGTTGATTGGAGTGGATTGGGGTGAGTGGTTTGGATTCGATGGGTGGATGAATTGGTCTGGGGTAGATTGGATTGGTTTGGGGTGAATTGGATTGAGTGCCGTGGATGGATTGAATGGGGAGGACTGGAGTGGGACAATGTTTTGGATTGAAGTGGGGCATATTGTTTTGGAGTGGGGCTGATTGTTTTGGATTGGCATGGGGCAGATTGAAGCAAGGCAGATTGTTTTGGATTTGAGTAGAGCAGATTGTTTTGGACTGAAGTGGTGCAGATCGTTATTATTGGTGTAGGTCAAATTGTTTTGGATTGGAGTGGGTCAGATTGTTTTGGACTGGAGTGGGGCAGATTGGAGCGGGATAGATTGTTTTAGATTGAAGTGGGGCAGGTTGTTTTGGATTGGTGTGGGGCAAATTGCAGTGGGGAACATTATTTTTATTATTGTAATAGGGTAGATTGTTTTGGATTGGAGTGTGGCAGAATGTTTTTGGAATGGAGTGGGGCAGACTGGAGAGGGGCAGACTGTTTTGGACTGGAGTGGGGAAGATTGTTTTGGATTGAAGTGGGGCAGATTGGAGTGGGGCCCATTGTTTTGGATTAATAGTGGGGCATATTATTTTGGGTTGGAGTGAGGTAGAGTGGTGTGGGGCAAACTACTTTGGATTGAAGTGGGGCAGATTGGAGCGGCGCAGATTATTTTGGATTGGAGTGGGGCACTTTTTTGGGATTGGAGTGGGGTGGATGGTTTTGGAGTGGGGCAGATTGTTTTGGAGTGGGGCAGATTGTTTTCGATTGAAGTGGAGCAGATTGGAGTGGGGCACATTGTTTTGGATTAATAGTGGGACAGATAGTTTTTTTGATTGGAGTGAGGTGGATTAGAGTGGGGCAAACTGCTATGGATTGGAGTGGGACAGATTGGAGAGGGGCATATTATTTTGGATTGGAGTGAGGCAGTTTTTTGGATTGGAATGAGGCACATTTTTTAGAATGGAGATGGGTGGATGGGTTTGGAGTGGGGCAGATTGTTTTGGAGTGTGGCAGATTGGTTTGGATTGGCGTGAGGCAGATTATTCTGGATTGTAGTGGGGTAGATTTTGGTGGATTGGAGTACAGTGGATTGGGGTAGAGTGGGGACGACTCAATCGGGGTGAGGTGGATTGGATTAGAGTGGGGTGGATTGGATTGGATTGGGAAATATCGATTCAAGTGGGTCAGACTGGAGTGGAGTGGCCTGGAGTTGGGCAGATTGTTTTCGATTTGAGTGACAGATTGGAGTGGGGCAGATCGCTGTGGATTGGAGTGGGGCAGGTTGGAGAGGGGAAGATTGTTTTGGATTCAAGTGGGTCAGATTGGAGTGGAGTGGATTGGAGGTGGGTGGATTGCTTTGGATTAGAGTGGGACAGTTTGGAGTGGGTCAGATTGGAGTGGGGCAGCCTGAAGTGGGGCAGATTGGAGTGGGGCAAATTGCTGTGGATTGGTGGATTGGAGTGGGGAAGATTGGAGTGGGTCAGGTTATTTTGGATTGGAGTGGGGCAAAGCGGAGTGTGAAAATGTGTTTTGGAATGGAGGGGCGCAGACTGAAGTGGTGCAGACTGGAGTAGGGCAGATTGTTTTGGATTCTAGTGGGGCAGATTGTTTTGGACTGGAGTGGGGCTGATTGGAATGGGGAAGATTATTTTGGGTTGGAGTGGGGCAGATTGTAGTGGGTCCGACTGGAGTAGAGCAAATTGGTTTGCATTGTAGTGGGGCAGATTGTAGTGGGGCAGATTGCTTTGGACTGGAAAGGGACTATTAGAATGGGGCACACTGTTTTGGATTGTAGTGGGACAAACTGGAACGGTGAAGATTTTTTTAGTTTGGCATGGAGTGTCTGTAGTGGGGTAGATTGTTTTAAATTGGAGTGGGGCAGATTGTTTTGTATTGGAGTGGGCAGATTGTTTTGATTGGATTGGAGTGGTGCAGATTGTTTGTATGGGAGTGGGGCAGATTGTTCTGGATTAGAATGAGACAGATTGTTTTAGATTGGCATGGTACAGACTGGAGTGGGGCAGAGTGTCTTGTATTGGAGTGGCACAGATTGTTTTGGATTGGAGTGGTGCATATTGTTTTATTGGAGTGGGGCTGATTGTTTTGGATTCAAGTGGGACAGATTATTGTGGATTAGAGTGGGGCCGATTGGAGTGGGGCAATTGTTTAGGATTGGAGTGGGGCAGATTGTTTTGGATTGGGGTGGGGCCCAGTGGGGCAGATTGTTTTTGATTGGCTTGGGGCAAATTGGAGTGGGGCAGATTGTTTTGGTCTGGAGTGGGGCAGATTTGTTTGGCATGGAGTGGTGCAGATTGTTTTTATTGGTGTGTGGCAGATTGTTTTGGACTGGAGTGGGGCAGATTGTTTTGCATTGGAACAGGGCATATTAGACTGTGGCAGATTGGAGTGGGGCAGATTGGTGTGGATGAGTGTGGGGCACATTGGAGTGTGGCAGATTGTTTTTGATTGTAGTGGGCAGATTGTTTTGGATTGAAGTGGGGCAGACTGTTTTATTGGAGTGGGGCAGATTGTTTTGAATTCTGTTGGGGCAGAATGCTTTGGATTGGGGTGGGGTAGATTGTTTTGGATTGGAGTGGGGCAGATTGTTTTGCACTGGAGTGGGGCAAATTGCTTTGAAGCAGATTGTTTTGGATTGGAGTGGGGGAGATCGGAGTGGGCAGATTGTTTTGGATTGGAGTGTGGCAGATTGTTTTGGATTGGAGTGAGGCAGATAGGAGTTGGTCAGATTGTTTTTTCCTGGAGTGGGGAATATTGCAATGGGGTGGTTTGGAGTGGGTGAATTTGATTGGGGCTGATTGTTTATGATTCGAGTGGGACAGATTGTTTTGGATTGAGCGGGGCAGAGTGGCGTGGGGCGGAGTGTTTTTGATGGGAGTGGGGCAGATTGTTCTGGATTGGAGTGAGTTACATTGGAGGCGGGCGAATTGACTTGGATTAGAGTGGGACAGATTGTTTTGCATTGGAGTGGGCCAGACATTTTGGATTGGAGTGGGGCAGAGTTTTTGGATTGGAGTGGAGCACGTTTTTGGAATGGTATGGGGTGATGGTTTTGGAGTGAGGCGGATTGTGCTGGAGTGGGGCAGATTGGTTTGGATTGGAGCAAGGCAGATGGTTTTGGATTGCGATGGGGCAGATTATTCAGGATTATAGTAGGGTATATTGTGGGGGATTGGATTGGTTTGGAGCAGACTGGAGTGGGGAGGATTAAATTGGGGTGAGGTGGATTGGATTAGAGTGGGATAGATTGGAGTGGGGTGAATAGACTGGAATGGGGTAGATTGGAGTGGGGTGGACTGGAGTGGGGCAGATTGGATAGGGGCAGATTGTTTTGGATTCAAGTGGGTCAGATTGGAGTGGAGAGGACTGAAGTTTTCAGATTGTTTTGCATTGAAGTGGGGATGATTGGAGTGGGGCAGATTGCTATGGACTGGAGTGGGGCAGATTGTTTTGGATTGAAGTGGGGCAATGAGTGTGGAAAAGTGCTTTGAAGTGAAGTGGGGCAGATTGAAGTGGAGCAGACTGGAGTGGGGCAGATTGTTTTGGATTGGAGTGGGGCTGATTGGAATGGGGAAGAGGAGTGGGGCCGACTAGAGTAGGGCCCAGTTGTTTTGCATTGTAGTGGAGCATATTGGAGTGGGGCAGATTGTTTTGGATTGGAGTGAGGCAGTTGGAGTGGGGCAGACTGTAGTGGGGGAGACTGTTTTGGATTGGAGTTGGGCAAATTGGAATGGTGAAGATTGTTCTAGATTGGCATGGGGCAGACTTTTTTAATTGGAGTGGGCAGATTCTTTTGGATTGGAGTGTGCAGATTATTTTGGATTGGAATGGTTCAGATTGTTTTTATTGGAGTGTGGCAGAATGTTTTGGAATGGAGTGGGCAAATTGTTTTGGATTGGAGTGGGGCAGATTGGAGTGAGGTAGATTGTTTTACATTGGAGTGGGGAAGACTGTTTTAGATTAGAGTGGGGCAGAATGTTTTGGATTGGCATGGGACAGTTTGGAGTGGGGCAGATTGTTTTGGATTGGGGTGGCGCAGATTGATTTGGATTGGAGTGATGCAGATTGTTTTTATTGGAGTGGGGCAGATTGATTTGGATTGGAGTGAGGCAGACTGAAGTGGGGCAATTGTTTAGGATTGGAGGGGCAGATTGTTTTGGATTGTTGTGGGGTAGATTGTTTTTATTGGAGTGGGGCAGATTGTTTTGGAATGGAGTGAGGCAGATTGGAGGGGGGCAGCTTATATTGGATTACAGTGTGGGGCAGATTGGAGTGGGGTAGATTGTTTTGGTTTGGAGTAGGGCAGATTGTTTTGGATTTGAGTGAGGTGGATTGGAGTTGCCCAAATTGTTTTGGACTGGAGTGGGGCATATTGAAATGGGGTGGTTTGGAGTGGGTGGAATTGAGCTGGGCTGATTGTTTTGTATTGGAGTGGGACAGATTGCTTTGGATTGAGCGGGGCAGACTGGAGTGGGGCATATTGTTTTAGATTGGGGTGGGGCCCAGTGGGGCAGATTGTTTTGAATTGGCTTGGAGCAGATTCGAGTGGGGCAGATTGCTTTGGAATGGAGTGGGGTAGATTGGAGTGGGGCACACTGGTTTGGGTTTGTGTGGGGCACATTGGAGTGTGGCAGATTTTTTTTATTGTAGTGGGCAGATTGTTTTAGACCCAAGTGGTGCAGATTGTTTGTATTGGAGTGGGGCAGACTGCTTTGGTTTGGAGTGAAGTAGATTGTTTTGTATTGAAGTGGGGCAGACTGGAGTGGGGCAAATTGTTTTGGACTGAAGTGGCACAGATTGTTTTGGATTGGAGTGGGGCAGATTGTTTTGGATTGGAGTGGGGCAGATTGGAGTGGGGTAGATTGTTTTGGATTGGAGTGAGACGGTTTGGGGTTGGCCAGATTGTTTTGGACTAGAGTGGGGCATATTGGAATGGGGTGGTTTGAAGTGAGTGAGGCTGATTGTTTTGGATTTGAGTGGGACAGATTGTTTTGGATTGAGCAGGGCAGACTGGAGTGGGGCAGAGTGTTTTGGATCGGAGTGGGACAGATTGTTTTGGTTTGGAGTGGGGCAGATTGTTCTGGATTGGAGTGAGATAGTAGTAGTAGTAGTTACCTTATTTCGCTAAAACAACCATGAAAGCGTACTTAAGTAAATTAATAGAATAGAATAAATACAATCTCCTAGTGCAATCAGATCCTAAAAATACATCATTTACACATGTAAAAAACTTAAAATACATATAGAGCATATAGGGAGCAAATACAAATTTAAACTTAGAATACATGTACGGCATATGGGGAGCAAGTACAAATTTAAGAACAAGGTAGTCGGTTTAAGACCAAAATGTATCTGCCAGGCCTCTTATCATCCTGGGCGCTTTGTCAGCTCAAGAATTCCCATTAAGACATAATCCTCCATCTTATGCGCCATGCTTGCTCCAAGTGTTTGACTACAGCAAAGACTATCACCGCCTTTGAGTCATATTTGAGTATTCTCAGGACCTTTGGAGTTCTAGAAATGAGCAAGGTATCACTGGCAAACATTAATATCGGGAGTGGGTTTCCAGCTAACCCAGGGGCACCATGCATACATTGTGAAAGCCATTTAACAGCCCCATTAATATAGAGGCTGAAGAGTGTAGGGGCCAATACACATTCTTGGTTTACCCCCCGGCAGGTAGAAATCAAGTCTGTTAAATCCCCCGTGTTCCACCTCACTTTACATAGGTGTTTCTGTGGAGGACTCTCAAGATCCGTATTAGGTCACACGGCACCCCATATCCTGCAAGTATTTCCCACAGACTATCCCTAGGTACCAGATCAAAAGCTGCCCTACGATCTATAAAGGCAAAATACAAGTGGTCCCTCATTAGGGTAACATACTTCTAGCACAACAACTTGAAGCGAAAGACCTGATCAACGGTACTGATCTTACACCTGAATCCTGCCTGGGCACCCTCAAGGATATGATTGTCCCTAACCCATGATTGTAACTTAGCCAGAACCTGTCTGCAGAAGATTTTTGGAGAATTGTCCAACAGACTTATAGGTCTGTAGTTAGAGGGTACGTCCCTACTTCCTTTTTTAAATATAGGTACGATAACAGCTCCCATCCAGGTCGGTGGAATGGTCTTGCCCCTCATTATAGCGTTGCTCGTTGCATTCAGGTAGGGGAGCCAGACATCTGGGTGAGAGAGGAAAAGATTACCAGGAATACCGTCCAGCCAATGAGCCTTCTCCTTCTTCACTTGCATCAAGGCTACCCTGGTTTCAGCCTGAGAGAAATACGGACACTCTGTCTCTACATTAGCCTCCTTCTCTGGAGGGTTAGAAAAAGCCCCCAGACCTGCAGAGCAATCCCTCTCAGTTAGCTCCTCCGTCACATTTCCAGCGTGTTCCAAACCCCTCTCACTATACAAGAACCTGAAATGTTCAACCCAAACTCTAGATTGCACTAACGCTTCAAGGTGGTTATCTATTAGTTTCGAGCTGGATGCAACCAGTTTCCAAAACATCTTTTGATTCTTACTCTTGAGTGAATTGGTAAACTCTACCCATTGTTCCATCTCCCAATTTTGTTTGGCCTTTTTTTGTTAAGGTAGCCTTATAGTTGTTACGAGCAAAAATTATTTTTGTCCTAATTCCCTCCTTTACAGCATCTAAGAGACAGAGCTTGGCCGACCGACAGTCCTTAGTGAACCATCCTGGGGCAACTTTATTAGAAGCTCCCCTTTTCCTTGTTTTAGTAAACAAGGGTCTTTCCATTAGCTGACAGTGCGCAAGGACCATATTGGGCTCGTTGTCCCTTAGGGGTGTTACTTCAACTAGGTTATCCACAAATAGATAGTAGATTTTAGTTTGAATTTCTACATTAACCACAACTTCTGCCCATTTCACATTCCTCCTGCTATTAACTGTCTATAGGGGATTTACATAAACTACTGTTGGTAGATTACAGCTAGTAAATATGGGAAACATCACTTTCAACGTGGGAAATGCAACAAGATACATTTACCTCAATACCGTAACCATGCTTACTGGAACAAGGACTCCCCTTTTCTCTGCCTTAACCACGCATGTGTTGAACAATGTACATGCATGGATAAGGCAGAGAAAAAGGGAGTCAGCATCAGGAGAGGACACGATCAGGTAAGTGGGGCTAGGGGGTGGATTTTTAGGGGCAGGGGTTGGGGGCGGTGTAATGTTGTTTCAAGGGGTGGGGTGGGGTAATTTTGTATTTAGGGTGGGTGGGTTTTTAGAGGCAGCGGTGGGGGATCGGGTAGTTTTGTATTTAAGGTGGGTCAGGTTTTAAGGGGTGGGGATGGGGGTAGGGGTAATTTTGTTTTTAGAGGTGGGTTTGGGGGGTCGAGGTAATTTTGTATTTAGGGCAGGTGGGGGGATGGGTTTTTAGGGACTGCAGTGGGGGGGGCGGGTAAATTTTGTTTTTAGGGGTGGGGTCGGGGTAAATTTGTATCTAGGGTGGGTTTTTAGGGGCGGGGAGGGTGTTGGGGTAATTTTGCATTTAAAGGCGGGTGGGGGGGTCGGGTTTTAAGTGGTGGGGTGGGGGTCGGGGTAATTTTGTTTTTTGGGGTGGGGGTCAGAGTAGGATGCAGTCAGGTAAGTGGGGCTGGGAGAGGATGAGGGTAGTTTTTAGGGGTGGGGTAGTTTTTAGGGTTGGGGTGGTTGGGTTATTTTTTATTTAGGGGGTTGGATAGGTTTGTTTTTAGGGCGCGATAGGGGGTCGGGTGCTATGGTTTTTAGGGTGGGGTGGGAGGTCGGGGTAATTTTGTTTTTAGGGGCGGGGTGGGAGATCGGGGTAATTTTGTATTTATTGCAGGTTGGGGTGCAGATTTTTAGGGGCAGGGGTTCAGGGTAATTTAGTTTCTGGGACGGTAGTTCTTTTTGGGGGGTCGGTTGTTATTAGGGCGGCTGGGGGTTGAGGTAGGTTTTAGGGCTCAGGGTGGGTGGGGGTATCAGGGTAGTTATTAGGGGCAGGTGGGGGGTTTGGGGTAGTGTTATTTCTGCCCCCTAGCAAATCTTTGCTTCCCGTTGAAACTACTTTCACTAGCGGGAAAAGATCTAATTTCAGCCAAATATTAAGACACCCAGAAGCTCTACCTGTGGAGGAAGGGGCCGCATTAGCAGCATAGGTGATGTACCCACTTCTATGTACTGGGACCACTGCCCACGTCTCCTGCAGAAGAGTAATCTGGTGGCAATCGATGAACACAGCCCACTCCGGGTCTGCGAGCTTAGCATGCATGCCTGCTACATTCCAATTTTGTACTCTAATGATGTTTTCGGCATTTGGCCTGCTAGCACACCTCAATCCCACACTAGTGCCTGCCTGACCAACCATAATAGAATTAATCTAACTCTGTGTTTCTGTGCTCCTCATATCATCTCCCACGACACTCACCTCTAGGTCCTGGGTGGAATGTGCTGCTCTTTGCCCACTCATATCTCCCCTAGGTATACAGTTAAGGACAGAACGTAGCCTTACACCCCAGTTAAGGACAGAACGTAGCCTTACACCCTCCAGTTGTCAATCAATTTGTGCTAAATTAGAACATTCTACCACATATGTGATGCGTTGAAGGTGAGCTAAAGAGTTAAACCCTTCTTTAGTCTGGAGTTCTCCAAGTCGGTTGGGGGCATTGAGTTTAAGTTGTATGTGTGTGCTTGAATTGGCCCTAAATCTTAGTTCCATAGATATCAACTCATCCACCAATTTGGGACGTTAAGAGTTCAATCCTATATAATCCAGTTGGAGTCCAAAGGGGCTACAACAGGAGGCAAGTAATATGTCATCCCTGATAATAGATATACATTCCGTGGTATGGCGGAGCCAGTGGATTACTTTATTGACACAGGAATCTTAAGTTTACCTGGCTCCACGTGGAAGTTAAAGGACTTTATCAGGTAGATGTTGCTAGACAGACGTGTACTCTGGTTGTTGCTAGAGGTGTTTTGGCTCCCACAATGTTTCTGGCCTATCTGGCTGGCGGGTGGCCAAGTGGGCTGTGCGTTATGTTGCTTGAGGGTGTAGTTTCCTTAAATTAGTTCCCCCCTTTCAAGATTAGATGGAGTTGAACGTGCTCCTCTAGTGAACCCACCATTGTCAGCAGCTAACCCTTTACTCTTGTGGGACTGCGGTTTTAGGAAGGGTGCTTGGCTATAGTGCTTGGGCACTGGATTAGCACCACCTATCTTGGTTCCTAAATTTCCCCCAAAACAGATAGTTTAGCCACCTTTTCAACCAGTTCAACAGCCATCTTGTTCATACACTCACGCAATCCCTGTATCTCTCCTTTTAACATCTGTACCTGTGCCAGTGGTTCCCCTGTCTTGTGCTGATTTACATCTGCTGTGTCTGGGTGCCTTGTTAGATCAGTTGGATCTGGGTTATCTGCTGGCATTATTCCTTTGGTAGCTAAGGGGGCAAAACAGTTGGAGCAGTCAATATTAATAACGGATGTACTTCCATCCTGTGTTAGATCCTTAGAAGTGACCAGGACAGCTGCTGGTGTGTTTTCTCTTCGTAGCTCTTCCCCGGGTGCATAGCTATCTTTTGGCCTTGAGCTGGGCCTGATGCCACGCCCTTCGTGGTTTTCCTAAAGTATGTCTGAATACCCTTGGGTGATGAATCTCGTTTCCCCTTACACTGAGATAAATTTGGGTTATTCGTGGCCAATAATCCCTCTACTTCCACTATCAAGTCATCAGTTTTGTTCAGGGTACATTTCTCTGCAGAATGCCTACCAAACTTACTTGTGCCTGCTGTCCCCAAGAGTTTCTCGGTTGCCTTTTTCTCCCCCTTAAAAAATAAGTTACTCAAAGAATCTTGCATGCCTCAGTGATATATCAACAAGTTGCCAATAGTGTTCTTTGGGGGTCATTCCGACCCCGGCGGGCGGCAGGCGCTGCCCGCCGGGCGGAAACCGCCCAAACGCCGCACCGCGGTCAAATGACCACAGCGGTGATTCCAACTTTCCCGCTGGGCCAGCGGGCGATCTCAAGAAGATCGCCTGCCGGCCCAGCGGGAAAGCCCCTGCAAAGAGGAAGCGGCTCCGAATGGAGCTGGCGGATTTGCAGGGGGCAGATTGTGTTGGATTGGGTGGGGCGGATTGCTTTAGAGTAGGGCAGATTGTTTTGGATTGCCTTGGGCAGATTGGAGTGGGGCAGATTGTTTTGGATTGGAGTGGGGCAGATTGTTTTTCACTGGAGTGGTGCAGGTTGCTTTTATTGGTGTAAGTCAGATTGTTTTGAATTGGAGTGGGGCAGATTGTTTTGGACTGGGGCTGGGCAGATTAGATTGGGCACATTGGAGTGGAGCAGATTGTTTTTAATTGTAGTAGGGCAGATTGTTTTTGACTAGAGTGGTGGAGATTGTTCTGGATTGGAGTGGGGCAGAATGCTTTGGATTGGAGTGGGGCAGGGTGTTTTCAACTGGAGTGATATGGATTGGAGTGGGAAAATTGTTCTAGATTGGAGGGGCTGGAGATTGTTTTGGATTGGAGTGGGGCAGGTTGTTTTGGATTGGAGAGGGGCAGATTGGAGTGTGGTGGATTGGGATGATTGGAATGTGGATTGGAGTGGATTATGGTGAGTGGTTTAGATTTGAGTGGGTGGATAGATTTGGTCTGGGGTGGATTGGATTGAGTGTTGTGGACTCGATTGAATGGAGTGGATTGGTGTGAGTGAGGTGGGATGTATTGGTGTGGATTGGAGTGGGGCCGATCAGATTGGAGAGGGTTGGATTGGGGTGTACTTCACAATTATCTGTTGAAGCATAATTTTGGAAATTAAACAGAAACAATGTTGCTTTGAAATACTTAGAACAAGATAATCGTTTTCTTTTGAGAATAGTGCCTATGAACAAAAGCAAAACATGATTGCAAAGTGAGAAATTAAGAGTTTTCAAAATAAAAGAAACAAGTTAACTATAGAAAATAAATCTTTGCAAATTTGTTGGCTGTGCTGGGTATGCTTTTGCAAGTCACACACCTTCTGTTTGCAGGGCCGTAGAAGTTAAAAAGAAGTACCTCAGTCACGTCTGGAGCAGCAGACAGGGCACTGATTAAGTTGATTCAATCAGTGCTTGGTCCCTGCTCCACAGACAGGAACAGGAATGATGTTAGGCTTGCAGTGACCAATTACGAGGCTATAAAGACAAGTACCATGCAAGGCAACAAATGGTAAGCAACGGGCAGGCGTGCTCTGAGCCCAATGTAAGATTACAATAGTCTCGAAGAGACAGCGCATGCACTGTCCAGCAGAGACCTAAAAAGGTAGATGCCCAATCCTCTACAGTCACTTGTACTCTAGTGCGTCTGGCCAATTTCCATTCCTCCTCTTAAGAACCTTCTTTAGATTCTAAATCTTTGTGTAAGAGCTTAAAAATCTCCACATATTCATGTTTTCAAATCCTGGGGCATTGCTGTTTCCATATAAGGTAACTTCTTACTATGCTGCAGCTCTTCATTCTCCTCCTCCGCCTTCCTATCCTCCTAACATCCGACTTTCTTATCTTTCTTATTGTCACATTGCATTTCCTTCTCACACATCTCTTTAGCCCCTCCAAATTTCAGTGATTCCGTGTTTTTGTTACTCAGTACTGACTTCTTATTAACACCATCTTCCACACCTCCTTATATTTTCCGGCCCTCACAACCACAGATTTTTTTCACCACCATAGTATATCCTTTGTTTCCTGTATCCCAAACCGACCACCATTCCCCAGTATCTTTGGGCAACTTCGTCATATTACTGTTGGTCACTACACTGCATTCCAACCTGCTCCTCTGTGATTATCCTGCGCCATCACTGGCGTTCCTTTCGTCCACATGTGACCTCTGAAAGGCACTAAAATACCTTTTGTTTCCTATTACCTCCTCTGACAAATGCAATACCTCTAGTAAAAACCCACCCGCTTCACAATCCCTCTTCGTACACATTGCACCCTCAGCAATACGCACTTCACCCTCCAAACTGTCACTCATCACCATAGTCCAATACAAAACCATTCACCCTTCAGCCTTGCACCAGCACTTACACCTGGTCTCATAAACGTCACCCAGACCCCATCATATACTCGCCATTTTCTGGAAGTGTTGGGTTTCTTCTTTTCAGTGCACTCCCTCATAGCTCATAAAGCCGACGCAGACTTTGGCCAACACACAGGAGCCGTATCTTGCTCCGCTGGCGTCTGCATACTGTTTCCTTCCACTGTTGCTAAAGGAAACCTAATTGCATGCCCCGGGTTGCTCCTACCCGGAGGATTTCCAATTTGGCGAGCCCCCACATGCCACACCAGCTTCCTGTGTTAACCTCCTAACCTCTTCCGCTGGTGTCCGCACCCATTTTCCTGCTACTCCTATCAATGGAGGCTTAGGTCTCTCTCTTTCAACTGAGAGCACCTTATTCCCATAATCCGAAAATGTTGAGGGACCCAAAACACAAGCAGGAATAACTGAAGGCACAAAACTATCATCTTTATCTACACCTACTGCAGCTCACATATCATCCCTTTCTCCAAGTGGGATTGTTTTAGGAGTTATATAATTACCTAACTTTTTTTCTTGCCTGTCAACCATCTCTATCTGTTGCTTTACATTATTGAAATCGATATCAGTCATGCTAAAACCCACCGGAATTACATTTCCCATCATTCCCTGCACTGTGATGTCATTACTATTTTGCAGCATCACCATTGTTTCTTTAGCCCCACCTCTGGTGGCTAATATTTGATACCACGCTCTGCTGAAGGGTTGCTGTAATCTCCGGGCCGCCTCTTTCATCAAATAACCCACTGTAGGAAGCTGACCTGGTGTCTGGTAATTCCCTAAACTTATACTTTATACCAGGTCCAGGTATCCCCTCTCAGTGAAGTGTAGGCAGTGTCTAGAAGCCAGGCTCTCTGGAGGTAGCTGTGGATGAGCAGCCAGGGCTTATCTAGGAAGCATGCAAAGCTCATGCAATACCATTACAGTCACACAGCACTTACACACAAGAAAGAAAACACTTGGTTGTACAAAAATAAACATACTTTTTTTGGGACACAGTATCAGAAAACACTAGAGAGGCAACCCTCTAATAGGAGGTAAGTAAATACACTATATCTATATATATCTATATAGCTATATATATATATATATATATATATATATATATATATATATATAGCTATATAGATATATATATACACACACTAATACACAGTAAGAGGCATAAAAAGGTTAGAAAACAGTGTAAAATAGCAATAAGCAATAGTAGCCCTAGGGGGAGCCCAAACCATATAATAAGAAAGTGGAATGCGAACACAGGGCCCCCACCTAGGTAAGTAAATGGTGTAGAGGGGAGCTGGGAGTACTAGGAAACCACACAGGTAAGTAATGTAGTGCCCCCCAGCAACCAGGAATGCAGGAGTTAAACACTGGATTTCCCTAAAACCACCACAAATTATGTAAAGAAGAAAAAGAAGAGACCCAGAACAGCCTGCAAGGGACCAGCAGTGGTAAATCAACGATGGAGACCTGTGGAGAGAGGGGACCAAGTCCAGGAGTGTCTGTGGAGTCCAGGGGGAGTAGGAGATACTACCCACCCAGAGGTACCTTTTGGAGTTGGTCGACAAAGAAGGAAGACAGGTCAGCACTGCCGCACAGAAGCAGGAGAAGAGTTCCTGATGTGTGCAAGAGGTGTCCCACGCTGGAAGCTGTATTGCAGATGGGTGTTGGTTAAGGATTTCCACCAACAAGCCTTGGCAAAGGCAAACATGCGATTGGAGGAAAAGAGGTGCTGCTGGGGACCAGCAAGGTCCAGAAGGACTCTACTCAGAAGGGGGAGTCACAGGGGACACTCCGTGTTGCAGAAGGCCCACAGGAGCAGAGGCAGCACCCACAGGTGTCCCACAGGGCAGGGACACAGAAGTCGCACAAGCAGCCCATGCAGCACCACAGAAGTTGCTCCCACGTTGCTGGAGGACAACGCTGAGGTCCACAAGTTGCAGGATGGAGTGCTGTGGGCTGGAGCAACACGTCACCTGAAGTTCCCCTTGGCGGTGAAGCAACAAGCCTTGGCAGCTGCAAAGGACGCTGTGCATGGGGGTACTGTTTTGTGTGGAGTGGAAAGGACTTACTACCACCAAAGTGCGAAAGCTGGTAGAGAGGACCAAGGGAGACTCTTCAGAACACCACCTGTGATGCAGGACCAACGCCACTCAGGATGAGGGGAGATCCACGCAGCTGGTCGTCGATGCAGCGTGGTACCTGTAGTTACAGGGGAGTGATGCCTTCACCCAATGGAGATTCCTTCTTCTTGTGCAGGCTGAAGAGTTGCAGTCTTCTGAGGATGCACAGCCAGGGAAATGTTGCAAAGCTGGCAAGAATTCTGGATACAATGTTGCAGAAGAGTCTTCCTGGAGGGTCCAGTTGCGGTTCCAGAGGCCAGAGGTCGAAACAGAGGTTGCAGAGGAATCCTGCTGGAATCTTGCAAGCCGAATCTAAGGACTCACCCCAGAGGAAGACCCTATATAGCCCAAGGAGGGGGCGTCGTCACCTAACTAGGTAACTACCTATCAGAGGGTGCCTCTGATGTCACCTGCCTGGCCTGGCCACTCAGATGCTCCCAGAGTTCCCTATCAAGCTTGGAATCAAGATGGCAGACCCCAGGGACCCTCTGGAGGAGCCCTGGGCACCACCCCTGGGGTGGTGATGGACAGGGGAGTGGTCACTCCCCTTTCCATTGTCCAGTTTCACGCCAGAGCAGGGACTAGGGGTCCCTGAACCAGTGTGGACTGGTTTATACATGGAGGGCACCAAATGTGCCCTTCAAAGCAAAATCTGTGGCTTGTGGAGGCTGCCCCTCCCAAGCCAGTCACACCTATTTCCAAAGGGGGAGGGTGTTGCCTCTGTCTCCCAAACGAAATCCTTTGTTCTGCCTTCCTGGGCTTGATCAGATCAAGCACCAGGAGGGCAGACACCTGTCTGAGGGGTGGCAGCAGCTGGGCTCCCTGGAAAACCCTGTAAGACTGGTAGTAGCATTGCTGTGTGTCCACCGAGGAGCCCCAAGGGTGCATGGAATCATATTTCCAATACTTGCAACAGTATTGGGTATGATTCCGACATGGTTGATATCAAACATGCCCAGGTTCGGAGTTACCATTATGTAGCTGGACATAGGTAGTGACCTATGTCCAGTACATTTGTAAAATGGCATCCCCGCACTCACAAAGTCCAGTAAAATGGGGATGTGAGGGCACCTCTGATAGTGAATGGGTGCCCTCACATACAGGTACCTGCACCCTGCCCTCTGGGCTGAGAGGGCCTACCATAGGGGTGACCTACAGTGACCTGGTGCAGTGGCCTGCAGTGAAACCGGGTGCGTTTGTATTAACCTAATCGTCATGCTGGGAACAACCCTGCTTGGCTACTACAGCGAGGCTTTGCCAGGGATCAGAGTGCTGCTCACAGGAGCACAGAAAGCAAGATATGCCCTTCCCGTAGGTCACCAAGCTAGCACCACGCTGTCAGGCCAGCTCCATAGTTAGCACATTCTTGTGGATGTAGCACCCGACACCTGCTCAGGAGACACTATTCCCTAACACTCCTGTTCATTTGTCCTGGAAAGGTCTATTTAATGATTCAATTGCTTACCAGTAATTGCATCACTGTAAGTGCTTTTTCACCATAGGAAAACAAAGGCAATAAAACCCAGGAAGATAGTCATAGGATTAGGGCGCTCACAGTAAGTCCATATAGTAACATTTCAACTCATTCGTGGCACGGTGCTCCTGGCAAGAGGATCTTCCTTAATCCTCCAATGTTTCATGGGAAACTCACAGTGAAAAAAACAAATGTCAGGGCACTCATGAATCCATAGTAGTGTATCCAATCTTCATTGAAAAATGACAATAGTTTCTTGTAGACATCGAGTCCATTTAATTGTACAGTATGCAGTTCAGTACAACAAAAAAGGCCGTCCTTGAAAACAAAATTAATGTATAAATCACGGCCAATAATCCTTTAGCAACCACAGCCAACACGTGTTTCATCCTATGAGAAAATGTTCTCGTAAGGACTTCATCAGGGCTGAAAGTAAATAAGAGCAATGACTATACATGTAATATGTATATCAGAAATGGTCAGAGCAGAGCACGACCAATTCAAAACGTGACAATGGTGAGCATAAGCAAACATGCCTATTGTGACTTTTGTGACATTAATCAAAATAAAATTAATATTTAAAATTAAGTTCCAGTATAATTAACCAAATGAGAAACAAAACATATATCTATAGAGGATGCCCAAATCAGTTAAGCAACGGAGCCCTCAAACAGGACCAAAATATACAATGTCTATATGTGCTAAATGTTAACACAACGAGCTCCCCAGCCCCACTGTCATCAAGTTAGATAATGAGTCTCACTACTCGTTCCCCCAGAAATCGTACCAGCGGATGAAGAAGCGTGGTGAAACACCAAGGAGCTGAAGACTGCCCGAAGGGGAGAGCGGTGAACTCGAAACAATGGGACCCCCATTGGAATTGAAGAAAATGTCTTTGGGGTGCAAAAGCCAGCACTGAAAGGTATGCATCTTCTAGATCAAAGCGTACCTACCAATCACTGTTTCTAAACACATCTCGGAGAAGATGTATGCCCTCCATTTTGAAATGGCGATATACAATCCAAGAATTAAATTTCTGTATGAGCACAAAAATCTCTTCCTCGATCAATGCGTGATCTGCGAGGGAGAAATGAAGAGGAGGAACCCTCTGAATCGGAGAAGCATAGAACTCTAATTTGAACTCTTGGACAGTTTGTAGCACCCACGGATCTTGTGTGATATTCTGCCATGCAAGGAGGAACTGTTGAAATATGCCCCCCAAAACTTCTTCCGAAAAGGGAATGATCCTTACCTGTGGGATTGGTGTCTTGAGCGGAACCTCCTCCACAATACCCTCTAGAGGAATGGCCACATCCTCTGTAATGATTGGGGTAGAAGGTCAAAGAGCTGTATGCACCTCCTCTTCCCCTTTGGGTGGCAATTCTGGAAGCCTGGAATCTACGACCTGGTGCGCGGCCCCTAAAGCGCCCGGCCTGGGAAAAAAGAGCGTTGTTGAAAACCTTTGTTATATTGGATTGAGCTTTGTCCAATGCCGTGAATGTTGCAACATACTTGCCCAAATCCTTGACAAATTTGTTGCCAAAAAGCATGGCATTAGCTAATGATCCAGCCTTGTTCGCTGCCAAGACTGCCAGCTTAGGATCCAAACGTATTAGGAAAGAGCATCCACATTCAGTTGAAACGGCGCAGTTTGCGTTGCCCAGAAGACAGATAGCGCATTGCGCCCATTCCAGCATGACCTCAGGGTCCAGCGGGGTATTTGTTTCTTTGCATTGGATAGCCAAATCCAAGATTTTTGTGAAAGGCCTGACAAATCTAGTAGCTTATCCTGACACCCACGCCAAGCGCGGTCAAGTCTCTTTTTGGGGTCTTTGGTGAATTTTTTCAGGAATGTTGCCATACTGCGATCCAACTCTGAGGTATCTACTACATTGCCAACCAACGAAGGTTGGGGGCATTCCGACCAGAGAGTGTTGCGCACTAATTTTTCAAAACTTTTGCGCAGCCTATCCTGCACATAATGGACCACCTCAGCACTAGGAACACACTCCATAGAATTATATCCTCAGGTGGAAGATTTATTTATACCCCCGGTGGAGAAGAGGAGATTCTGACCTCTGTAGCAGGTATGTCAGGGTTGACATGACAAGACTTGCTCTTCTTTTTGAGCGGGACGGAATCTGTATCCGAGTCATCCGACTCGGACTTAGAAGAAGACTGTTCCTGTAAGTCAACTTTAGAGGGCTTGGAGAAAGGACTTGCAGATTCTTGTGGGAAAAGACCTCCATACTCGTGATCACGCAGCACTGAAGCTGCCATTTGCGCCAGTATTTCCGCCGAGGAAGATTCCCCCAGAGCGCTGCAAAGTGAGGCCAGAAACCTCCAAAGGCTCATAAATCTGCAAGAAAGCTTGCTGACTGCCTTCGCCTAAGAGCTCTCTCCTGCCAAAGTTGGTCAAGGGTTGAGTGAATGGCTTTAAGGCCTTGATCAGAGCCCAATTCACAGTCTTGCACATGGTGTCCAAGGGCCTCCACCAATCTTTCCTCCATTTGGTGCTCAACTGGCACTTCCTGTAGCTCCTGATACTGCTCCTCCTCATCAGCGTAGTACGCCATGGTATTAATGCTAGGAGGTATGGAGAAGTTCAAGGGGAGGGGAAAAGAACCCCGAAGCAGATACAGCTGAATGTAAGGAAAAAGCTGCAATATAGCTTCTTAGCCGGTAAATATCTGTGGAGGGAGCCACTTGCTAAAAGCACATCAAAAGATTAAATTCCCCCTCGGCAAGGCCTAATAATGTTTTATTGCAGCCCCGTTGGGTGATGGTAGAAGGCCGCGTGCACTGAGACTCACGCTATATGCGTTGAGCTGATCGGAAAATGAAAATCTACCAATTTGGCTTAATGCGCATGCGCTTCAAGTGCAATAGAATGAGGACCGCGTTCTCTGATAACACAATATACGGAGAACCCTCCGTCGGCCTCCCTCCAGCTCCACAACACCATAAACATAGGATGGGAGATTCCTATGAAAGAAAATAGCGCAACAGCGCGATAAACTACAAAAGGAGCACACGCTTGAAACAGTTATTATACCATAACATTAAAGTGAAAAAGCAGATCATACAAGAAACACATCTGGCTGCTGCAGCAGCAAAGAAAGAGGAGGGACTCTGTTGTTAAAGCTATTTATATCGACAGAGAAGAGTCATGATTGTATGCCTTAGTGTTCATGGGATATGTAGTTTAAAGTTTTTACTGTTTTCATTGGTTGCTGTGTTGTTAGTAAATGAAAGAGAAAGCATAATCCGAAGCCTCCGATCCTGCCATAGAATCCATTCACTATGCACTCAACTAGATTTCTCAACAGCCTTCAACCTCAGATTTGTTCATCCTATATTTTCCACTTAAGCTGTGCTCTAGGTTGATTTGTACAGCACATCCACGCAGTGCAAAGTAAACTAAAGTTTAAGGTTGGTGTGCCTTTTTAAATTACAAATGACATTGTCGTGCTTATGTAGCACTGAACTTTTCTGTAGAGGTTCAATACAATCTCTCAGTAGCCTTGTTACGCAGAACTGGATAATATTTAATTACTCTTTGTCTAGTTATCTTTCCAACTACCCAAATACATTTATAACTGTGACTGTGTAACAATTATTGTAAGGGTTAGGATTCCAGATTGGGAAACTCAAGTATATTTCCAAATTTAGAAGAAATTATTAACAGGTACGTAGTGCCTAATGCTTTATAAGTTGCATTGCATCAACACATTCTTAGAGTGCCATTCACAAGCTGAAGTTGAAATGAACGATATTTGTTTGTTTTTTGATAAAATGCAATAAGTACATGTATTGGCCTGCTGCAAATCTTTAAGCTCTTTCATCTCATTTTCCGCATGCGTTGATCCTAGGCAGTTTATGTTTAAAGTTTTATGGTTTTAATTTGAATGATGTTCATTTGAAACAAGAATATTCTGCTTCCACCATCTTATTCAGCACTGTCTGCAAATGAATTTCTACTTGAAGCTTATGTTTCTTGAATAACACAACTGGTGTTTGTGCTATGAAGTAAAATGGTAGGTGTTTTTTTTTTTTTAAAGGCATACATTTTTTTTGTTTTCGAAAGATGCACAATGTACAGAAACCAAAGCAAAGAGAAGGCTAAATAAATACGTTGTATAAATACACATCATTACATATGTTTGTTTCATCAATATGCAACAGACAACAAGACCACTAAAAAGGGAAGCATGAAGAACCTATTAGAGACCGTAAAATACAAATAAAGTGCAAAAGTTGAACATGCTTAAATAGATAAATCCCCTACAAACATGACTCAGTTATTCCCTAACCATTGTGCAAACGGGGCCCAAATAGCTTCACCAATCTGTCTGCCTATTCTTGGCTTGAGGCAAGATGTCGGCCGCGAGTCTCTAGCGGTCGGAGGCTTTCTTCTCCCCCGGCTCCCAAGCGGAGAGGATTATGCGGGCGGTTTTTGACTGGGGCACACCTGCCGCAATTTCTCGTGGCTACACTTGCGGTAATTGCCCGCCAAGCAGCATTACCCGCAGAAGCAGCAGGAGCTCCCTGGGCGACCTCGGCGATTTTGGCCATAACGACCGTGGTTTCGCGGTCTTGACCTTTGTCATCTTTCTGGCCCCACGAGGCAAACAGCGGCAGATGGCCTCGAAGGCCGCACGTGGCTGCCGGACAAAACCAGGGTCGCAGGATCGGCGACCTTTGGACTCTCAGCCCCCCGCTCGGGGGGGGACATCCAGGAGCAGCAGCTTTGGAAATGCTGGCAGCTGTGAGAGTGCGTTTGAGGGCAAGCAGCCAGCACCAGGGAGTTCCGCGGCCCTGGGGCAGACGCATAGGGTGAAAAATGGCGCAAACCCGATTGGAGAAAAGGAGGAAGGGGTGACTATACCCCGGATGTTTAAAATTCCTCACAATTCAGCCCCTACTGGGAGTGGTATCACTATAAAGGCCTCTGATTTTGGATCTACACGAGATGTGGCAGCACTGACTGTGGAGGGCGACAGCACTGGCCCAGGACGTCTGGCTTCTCTAGATAGTGGGGGTTTACCTCAGGTGAAAGTCGATGTTGGTGGCAGTCGATCCCTGGACGGGCACAATACTGTAAGTTATAATGCTGGGGGATTTTCACAGGCTTCTGCTCCTTTTACTGGGGGTAATGGTCTTGCAGCAGCATCTGAGGGGGAGGCTGACCAGCCGTTACGTGCCCCTGGATACCAGGGTAATGTAAGGCTTGCGCAGGAATCTGTGACAGGGACAGGGTATTGCGAGCAAGCAGTAGCAGCATACTTATTGGCAAGTACCGACCCGCCAACCATGGCTTGTACTCTGGAGGCGATCCGTGATTTTCGGCAGGGCAGGGAGGATTCGTTAGTTCAGGGTGAAGTTGGGGAGAATTGTTTTTCTCTGTCGGATCAATCTCGAGACTCTGACGAGGCCAGCACCAGCCCCTCCATAGACTCAGAGACATGTGACAGCTCCACAGCCCCTTTGACTCCTATTTCTGTGCTGAGGGGTACCGCAATTAAATGTCGACCAAGACAGAGTGAGGTATCTAGGTCGGACAAAGCTGGAGAGTCTAGTGAGAAGAGGAAAAAAAAAAGAAGACGTGTAGGACGAGAGCTATGTCCTGGGATTACACAGGAACACAACAGCTACTGCACAGTTTGGATGATCTCTTGGTGGTCCCAGCCACCTCAGAGACCGACGCTCTGAATGCAGAGACTGTTTCCCCCTCCCCTTCTTTGCATCTTATCTATCAGACCATCATGGCACAACACAAGCAAACGCAGAGGGACAGCAAGAAAGCCAGGGTGGCCACAAAGCAGCTACAAGTGGCAGTCAGCAAGATTGCAAAGACATGTTCTGAAATTGGGGAGCGGATTGCTGCTATTGAGTGCCTGGCGGACGTGCTGGAGTCAGACTTGGGGGCGTGACAAAACAAGCTGCTATGCATGAGACTCAACTCTCTGATATTCAGTGGAAAGTAGAGGACTTTGAAAATTAGCAACTTCGTAACAACTTGCGCTTAATAGGGATACAAGAAGGAGTAGAAGGGCAGGATTCAAGGGCCTTTATAATCAGATTGTTTAAAGCAGCATTTCCGGAGCAGACTGGATGGGAGTGGGAGAAGGAGATACAAAGAGCCCATCGGTTTCCACTACATCTGAGGAATCAACAACTGGTAGGAGTAACCGGAACAGCCCAACAACAGCCTAGGGCCTTCATTGTTTATTTTGCCAATTACTTGCTGCGCCAAATAGTCTTCGAGAAAGCCTGCCCTGATGCAAGGATTAGCTGTGAGGGTTGTACATTTTTCTCCCGTCCCGACTTTTGCCATGCTACGGTAGAGAGACGTTGGCGCTTGAGAATACTGATCAGCTCCTTCTAGGAGAAGGGAGCCAAAGCTTATCTACTGTCCCCGGCCTGACTCAAGACAATATATAAAGGGTCAGTACGAGTGTTCTCGTCCGAGATCAAAGCCAAGGAGTACTTGCAGTTTTTGACTTAATTGTCTATATGTGGTTTATAAAAAATGTTTAAAAAAAGAGGAGGAGGGTTAAAAAGAAAAATGAAAGGGGGGTGATAGGGATGGGCAGTTGAGGAAGAGAAGAGAAGGAGGAGGGATTCTCTTCTTAAATGGTAGGCTTATGGGGGTTTTGTCTCTAGGGGAAACAGCTTTTGTTAGTGAACTTGTTTAATTTAGGAGTCGCCGCAGGAGCCCTCGAGGGGGGGGCCTTGTCCATCTTACAGACTACAGTCTGGAAGCCTCATCTGGTAGGGTGGGGAGTGGGTGGGGGCTTGAGGTAGGGTTTTCTCTTTTGGGGGGGTGGGGGTAGGTGGGGGGTTGGGGTTGGGCAGGTTTTGTATGGGAGATGCACAGAAATATGTACTTGAAGGCACAGGAGTCTATTAGGTGTATGATGAAGCAAGATGTAAGTTTGGGTGTATTTACTAGAGCTTTCAATGGGGGACCGTAATGTTCTGCGGTGGCCACCTTAAATATATGTGGGCTAAACGATTCCACAAAAAGACGCCTTGCCATTCATGAGCTCAAAACATTAAGGGCGGATATAATTTGTTTGCAAGAGACGCATGTTACCCCGACTAAAAAGCATCTGTTGGAGTTTCCTGGTTTCCAGCTAGTGGCGTACACCACTCAAGAAACCAACACTAGAGTGGTTGCAGTACTTGCACGGCGAGATCTTCTTAAGGTGGTTAAGAAAAGGGTTGATAACATGGGCCGATGGGTTATAATAGAATGTGCTATGGGACAATCGAATTTTACTGTGTGCTCTATTTATGGCTCCAATTTTGATGATCCGGCTGGTATTAATATGTTGAATACTGAACTTCTCCTTTGGGCCTTACCGCTTATTATATGTGGGGACTTTTATATACATACTGAGACTAATGTCCCCTTACAGAATCAGGATTCATATTTGGGACGGAAACCGAAGGTGTTTTGCGCCTTACAAACGCTGGTGCAGACTCATGGCCTTGTGGATGCATGGCAGCACTGTATGCCTATGGATCCTGGGTACACTTTCTTCTCTTATCCGCACCGAAAGTCTGTCCGGTTAGACAATTTTTTTTTGTCGTCATCGCTATGTGAAGGACTTTTGGTGGAAAAATTCCCTAGGGTCATATCTGACCATAATCCTTTGGTAGTGCAATTTCCGGACTTGCGTAAAGAGCGACACTTAAAACCCTGGTCTTTTGACCGGGGTTTGCTGCTTGACTCAGCTTATGTGTCACGGATGAAAGAATGGATAACGGAATTTTGGGGTTTTAACAGGGACACGGTCCCACCGGGGATGTTATGGGATGCTTTAAAGGCTGCTATCCGCGGGTGAAACCCTGAGCTATGCCCTTAGGCGGGAGAAACAACGCTACCTAGTTATATCTGCGGCCCAGATTGTATTGGCTTCTCTGGAGAGTCAGATAGTGGGGCGGGCAAGGAACAATGCTCTGATACAAGATACCTTGGATAAGATTGTTGCCATGAAGGCCAAGATCACTCAGCTGTATCTAGATCAAGACATTATCAAAGCCCAGACCGCAGGCAGGAGTGCTATGAGTTTAGTGAAAGGGTGGGTAAGGTGCTTGCATATAAGACCAGACAGAAGGCGGCTCGGAGCACCATTTTGGCAATTAAAGATAGGCAGGGGCAGGTTATGTGTGGAGATGCGTCGGTATTACAGGTGTTTAAAGAATATTATTCTGTATTGTATCAGCAGGAAAATCTCTCCTCGGATGACAGAGACAAAAAGATTACTCAGTATTTGAGTGATATCCCATGTCCAAAGTTAACGCAAGATGAGGATTGTCAACTGACTGCTCCCATTGAGTTGGATGAGATCATCTCGGCTTTAACTGCTTTATCTAATGGGAAAGATACTGGTCCTGATATGATCCCAATAGAATTCTTTAAAACCTTTTTTGAGGAATTGAAGGATGATATTCTGGCACTCTTTACGTCAGTGCAGGCTGGAGAACGGGTGCCGGGCTCATGGTTGGAGGCCAATATTGCAATATTCTTAAAAAAAGAGAAGAACCCACTTTTACCAGGCTCCTATCGACCTATTTCATTGATAAACACGGACGCCAAATGGTATGCCAAAATTCTTGCGGTTAGGCTGAGTCGAGTTATTAGTGGGCTTGTTTCCCCTTGGCAACATGGGTTTATTCCTGGGCGGTTGACCGCCGAGCATGTTAGGCGTGTTATCACCATGCTAGATGCGTCTCAGGTTATGGCGGCCCCTATGTCATTAATACTATTAGATGTCGAAAAGGCTTTCGAGCGGGTGAGCTGGAAATATTTATGGACAGTGCTCAGTAAAGCTAATATAGGGGCTGGTTTTATCAGGGCTATGCAAGGTTTATATCAGAAGCCCCTTGCTCGAATTCAACTAGCCGGGGCAACCTCGGAACCCTTCTACATTACAAGAGGAACCAGACAGGGCTGTCCCTGCTCCCCCTTACTTTTTGCACTTTATATAGACCCTTTGATTAGGAAGCTATTGCGAAGTACTTTGATCTCGCCTATGGTAATGGCGGAGGGCAGGTTTAAAATCTTGGCATATGCTGACAATATAGCTGTCACTACACCTGAACCAGGGAGGGCGATTGAAGAAATAGAGAAGCTAGCCGCGGAGTTTGGCGAGGTTTCGGGCTACGCATTAAATAGGAGTAAATGCCAAATACTGGGCAATGAGTGGGCCATTATTGAAGACAACAGGAGGGCCAATCAAGTGACTTACTTAGGTGTCAGATTGTTGGCCAATTTGGACCAGATAGTGGAGAGTAATCTTGCCCCTGTCTTAGCTAAAACCAGGAAAGAGTTGCATCATATGAACAATTTACATTTAACGATTGTTGGTAGATGCAATCTTATTAAAATTATCTTTTTACCTAGGGTCTTATATTTTTTCCGCACTATTCTGCTGGAAATTAGCAAAGACTGGTTCAAACACATGGAGAATTTAGCGAGTAGCTTTATTTGGTCCTTTAAAAAAGTACGGCGGGCATATAAGTACTTAGTGTTACCCAGAAAGAGGGGGGGGGTGGGCGGCCCCTCACTTTCTTTTTTATTACTGGGTATCTGCACTGCAATATATTCAACCATTAATTAGCCAACATGCTGATAACAGAGATTTTGGTGAAACTTGTCCTACTATATATAATATTATTTGGGGAAGATATGCCAATGCGGCTTTTCTGAGAACAGTGGAGCCTAGTTATTTAAAAAAAGTTACGTTCAAGACTGTCTGGGCTGCATTTAAGGTGTGGACTAATGTTAAAATAAAAATTGCAATTGGCCGGATTAATTTTTATACCCCAATTTCGAACTCTTCTATACGTCCTGATATTTTTAAGGATGAATATCGTGCCAGGTGGGCTCAGTTGGGTGTTCGGCGCATTGGTGACTTCTATGGGAACACCCACCTTAAATCCTTTGAAGAATTGACAAGTGAATTTTCATTGGACACTAAGGATTTTTTTTAATATTTGCAAATTAGACACTTTTTGGGGGTAAATTCTAGATCTGCAGCTGGGCAGCTGGGAATCCCAGTTATGGAGGTTCTTCATAACCCCACTAGATGGCGGGTCTGCTCGCTTTATCCTCTTTTTTTTTATTTAATGCCAGACAATTTGAGTAAACAGGCGGAGAGGTGGGCTCGGAATATTGGAGTTTCGGAAGTATTATTACGGACCTCTTTAGATATGGCACAGCGGTTTATATTAGCCGCTGGGCCGCAAGCCCAACATTATAAATCTGTTTTTCATCTATATTATACCCCTGCTAAGCTATTCAACTGGGGTAGTTCAAGGGGAGTGGTGTGTCCCAGATGTAAGAGTGTATCGGCCGACTTGGCACATATGTTTTTTAGTTGCAGTAGGCTACATGAATTCTTTACTGATATGGCCAACTTTTTATCTAGGCCTATTTATCAGGAGGTGGTAATTACGCCGCAACTGGTATTATTGGGAATTGATGGAATGGTGTACCTAGAATACTCGCAGAGGTTCTTGTTTTTAGCTATGTCTGTGGCTCGCTGTTGTATTACATCTGATTGGCTGGAGTCGACCCCACCAACATTTAACCATTGGCTGGCTCGGATGTGCTCAATGTTTTATCTGGAGATGGGCTCTTATGCGCTCAAGGGCCGCACGTGGTAGGTGTTTTCGGTGTGCTTGGAATCTCTGTGACACAAATTTGATGCTATTGAGCTGCATTCTATTTGCTGTGCATTCTCCGTGTGTTTGATAGGGTTGTGGTGATCCCTGTTCCATGTGATTCTGCCTCAGTGGCAGAGGAGTGCTTGGGTTATGTTGAACCCTGTTTCACGTAATTCTTCCTCAGTAATGAGGTACTTCGCCTGGGTTGGACCCTGTTCCATGTGATTCTCCCTCAGTGGCAGAGGAGTGCTTGAGTTATGTTGAACCCTGTTTTACTTGATTCTCCATTATTTGTGAAGTGCTTGGGTTCTGTTGAACCCTGTTCAGTGTGGTTCTCCACCAGTAGTAGGGAAGTGCTTGGGTTGCGGTATAGGGGATGAGTGTGTGTGTGGTGAAAGACACCCTTTGTTAAAACACAATATTCTTTTACAGGGGATGAGTGTGTGTGGGGTGAAAGAACCCCTTTGCTAAAACACAATATCCTTTTACAGGGGATCAATGTATGGGGTGGAAAGAACCCCATTGTTAAAACACAATATTCTTTTACAGTGGATGAGCGTGTGTAGGGTGAAAGATAGAGTCCCACTGCTATAACAAAAGATGCCCTTACAGGGGTTAAGTGTGTGGAGTGAAAGATGTGTTGCGAACATACTAGATGCCCTTATATGGGGTGAGTGTGTGGATTGAAACTTACCTGTTGCTAAAACACTAAATGCCCTTTCATGGGCTGAGTTTGTGGGTTGAAATATATCAGTTGCATGTGTAAATATTAAAGGCACCTGTTTAAATGTTTTTGTTCCTTGGTTGTGTGAGTGGTTGTGTCAGTGTTTGCTGGTAGTTATGTGGTATGTGTTTTCATTGTGTTTCTTAAGGTGGTAGGCGTTTCCTTTTTGTTTCAAAGGTTCCTCAACAATGTAATGGAATGCCAGGGTTATGAGGGTTCCCTGACGGGCGATTTTGTCAGGTTACCCAACAATTTCATGGAATGAAATAGTTATGAGGTTTTCTGGAGGGATGTTGAGCTGAGCATCTAACTAAATCTGCTCCTGGTGGGGTCATTTTTGCATCCATTAAACATACAACAATCTCTCTAATAAGATACTAAGCTACAGGCATTGTCTCTGTATTACTACATGCCAACATGTATTACAGCATTACTCCAAAATTTTCTAAAGGCCACAATGACAGCTTGTAAGAAATTGGGTTATTAGTTGTGCTGGATGTGAGGCCTGCACAAGTAATAGGTTCACAATTTCTCCTTACTGGGAACCAAGCACCCCACGGTAGCACTTGACTCCCTCAAGGTTGCGAATACAGAAAAGCCCAAGGCCTACTCAGCGGAGGTGGTGTGGGCTAGTAATCACGATTCGCCAGCATGCAACAACTGCACTCAATAAGTTATGAAAAGGAAAAGAGCATTCTTTACACACACACACTACTAAATACTACTGCATTCACTTATAAATATACACCTCAGACAGATTAAAATACTTTGGTGATACTCTGAAATCACATTCGATCCCCAATGGGTCTTGATTCCCAAAATCATAGTGTCCAACTCACCTACACCAGACAGAACATCATGACATATGTGGGTGTCACTTGAAATAAAAGAGGCCTATTGGCTTTGTCAATGGGTCACCACAACAACATCTCTCGAAATCCTATTGGCTTTGTCAAAAGTCACCACAATAATATACAGCAAACCTGTTGGCTATGTCAAGGGCTGACTATATCAAAAGACCAATAATCCACGTGTTACAAATCCCATCACTATAACATCACAATCAATAAATAACCATGATCAAATGCAATAATTAGCAAGCATTTAAATGTTTATCAAAATCCACTGTCAGCCATATATGGTCCTTGAGGAAGCAGTGAACATCTGACGAGCCAGTGTCCCACTACATTCAGGAGACCAGCTTTCATGGCTTTTGCTTTTATTTTTTTAATTCCAGGAGTCCCTGCCCGCCAGACACCTGGGATGTTTCCTGTGCTGGGGACAGCCACCGGAGCCCACTCCTGGCTGCCCCAGCTGGCTCCCTGCTTGGCCGACACTCTTGGTTGCCGTCATGGGAGTCAGTAGCTGTGTTCTCCCTGTAGCTCTGTGCGGGCAGGGTATTGATTTTTTCGTGGATGCCCCGCTCCACCACAGACGTGGGCACCAGGAGTGGGGACAAGCCCACAGTTGTTGGGGTGGGGCACAGCGGCGTTCCTCCTTGTTGTCTTTTTGTCATGGGCCCGAAGATGAGGTCTTTGGCCCCATTCATGAAAGCATAGCCCAGGAGATGGGGTCCCTGGGTCTAATAGGAATCTGGGGAGAGGCCCATTCACAACAACTCCCTGAAAAAAAATAATCTTCCTCTGACCCCCAGGGGCTTCACCTCCCATGGGGAACTCAAAGAAATTGCAGCAGTGCCCCATGTATTCCATTTTCTCGAAGGGGTCAAAGGTCAAGGATCTTTCCATAAGCATACCTTGGGCCCGATGGGCAGACTTGGAAGATCTTGGGCTACTATTTCTCAGTGCTCAGGCAGACCTCCTGAGAGCAGGGAATGCTCCTCCTGCTCCATTTGCCAGCTCTGACATTCAGTTTCTCTTGAATATCACCTTCACATCTATTAAGTTGTCCTGAGCCCAGAAAAAGATCTGGTCAGAAATCCTCAACAATGAAGGAGACCTTGTGCTCCCTGTTTATTGAAGTAGGACTTGGTTGTGTTGTTGTCTGCCTTACAAGAACATTCTTCCCCACCAGAGTATGTACAAATGCCAACAGTGTCAGATGAACCACTTCCAGTTCCCTCCCATAGGAGGACCTCAACTGCTGGACCCCTGTCCAAAGACCCTGTATCTGCTCTGATCCAATCCAATCCAGGCTCCTCACCCTGCTGAGTTGGCTTCAGTTGTCAAATTGATCAGTGACTGGGAAGTCAAACTTACTCCTTTCCTGAAATTTGAAGATTGTACTTACTAAGAAAGTTCCTCTGTCATGGCCTGTTAGAAATGGGGTCTTTGGTTGACAGCCAGGTTACCCCCTGTTCAAGCAAGGACCCTCTCTCTAGTCAGGGTAAAAGAGAATCACCCTCAGCTAACCCCTGCTTACCCCCTAGGTAGCTTGGCCGAGCAGTAGACTTAACTTCAGAGTGCTATGTGTAAAGTATTTGTACCAACACACACAGTAACTTAATGTAAATACTACAAAATGACACAACACCAGTTTAGAAAAATAGGAAATATTTATCTAAACAACACAAGACCAAAATGACAAACATCTGACATAAACAAGTCAAGTTATGAATTCTTAAAGATTAAACTAAAAAATAGTTGTTCCCAACAAGTCGACACCGGCGGCGTCGGACACGGAGTCGCGTAGACTCCCAAGTACAGTACCTTTGGTGAAGAGTGAAAACAAGCTGATGCACGAAGTCGGGGAACGAGGGTCTGTGTGAAACGTTCAATCCGCGCACTTCAAGGACCTCGGTCACGACGTGGTGCGGCGACTTCTACAGAGTCGCGGACTTCAGTGGGGCTGCAGCGGCGTCGGGCCTGCGAAGGTCATCGCGTTCCAGCGAAGATCACGGAGTCGGGTGCATCACCGGATTCAACATCCGCGTCTGTCCGAAGTTGTCCGAAGTCGATTTCCTTGAATTTCCACCAGCTTTCCTTTCAAGGGCCCAGGGACTGGATAGGGCACCACTTGTCAGAGCAGGAGTCTCTCCAGAGACTCCAGGTGCTGGCAGAGAGAAGTCTTTGCTGTTCCTGAGACTTCAAACAACAGGAGGCAAGCTCTAAATCAAGCCCTTGGAGATTTCTTCACATGATGGAAGGCACACAAAGTCCAGTCTTTGTCCTCTTACTCTGGCAGAAGCAGCAACTGTAGGATAGCTCCACAAAGCACAGTCACAGGCAGGGCAGCACTTCTCCTCAGCTCTTCAGGTCTTCTCCAGGCAGAGGTTCCTCTTGTTTCCAGAAGTGTTCTAAAGTCTGTGGTTTTGGGTTCCCTTCTTATACTCAGTTTCTCCTTTGAAGTAGGCCTACTTCAAAGTAAAGTCTCTTTTGAATGTGAAATCCTGCCTTGCCCAGGCCAGGCCCCAGACACTCACCAGGGAGTTGCAGACTTCATTGTGTGAGGACAGGCACAGCCCTTTCAGGTGTAAGTGACCACTCCTCCCCTCCCTCCTAGCACAGATGGCTCATCAGGAAATGCAGACTACACCCCAGCTCCTTTTGTGTCACTGTCTAGTGTGAGGTGCAATCAGCCCAACTGTCAAACTGACCCAGACAGGGAATCCACAAACAGGCAGAGTCACAGAAATGGTATAAGCAAGAAAATGCTCACTTTCTAAAAGTGGCATTTTGAAACGCACGATCTTAAAATCAACTTTACTAAAAGATGTATTTTTAAATTGTGAGCTCAGAGACCCCAAACTCCACATGTCCATCCACCCCCAAATGGAATCAATCTACACTTTAATCAGATTTAAAGGTAGCCCCCATGTTAACCTATGAGAGGGACAGACCTTGCAACAGTGAAAAATAAATTTAGCAATATTTCACTGTCAGGACATATAAACCACATTACTATATGTCCTACCTTAACCATACACTGCACCCTGCCCTTGGGGCTACCTAGGGCCTACCTTAGGGGTGTCTGACATGTAAGAAAAAGGAAGGTTTAGGTCTGGCAAGTGGGTAAACTTGACAAGTCGAATTTACAGTTAAAACTGCACACACAGACACTGCAGTGGCAGGTCTGAGACACGATTACAGAGCTACTTATGTGGGTGGCACAACCAGTGCTGCAGGCCAACTAGTAACATTTGATTTACAGGCCCTGGGCACCTCTAGTGCACTGTACTAGGGACTTATTAATAAATCAAATATGCCAATCATGGATAAGCCAATTATATATACATTTTGTAAAGGAGCACTTGCACTTTAGCACTGGTTAGCAGCTGTAAAGTGCCCAGAGTAACAAAAACAGTAAAATCAGAGTCCAGCACACATCAACAACCTGGGGAACAGAGGCAAAAAGTTAAGGGAGACTTCGCCAAGGATGAAAAGTCTAACATGGCCTGTGTCTCAAAGATAAATCCTGAGATGCAGGAGACCAATGAGCCAGGATGTGCCTCACTACCTTGTTCAGGTGACACTGGCCCAAACCCTATTGGCATTGCCATTGCTAATTTATTTGCTGACATTATTAGCTAATGATCTGACACAGGGTTTCATTATGTTTGTAGCTTTGTTTTGGGTGGGGGCTAATGTCCTACCACTGATACCCTTTTTAAACAAAGTATAAATGCACCATTTGGATGTATTCATATAGTTTACGGTTGGAGACCAGACAGTGGGGAAGAAGGAGGGGAGACAGGGCTCCCCTTGGAAATTCAATGAGCCCCTTTATAGGCAGGGGTTGCTAATTACTTGTTCTTTCTGAGCACTGCAGGATTGGCAACTGGGATGAATGGAGGGAGTGACTACAGTTTCTATTGCTCAGGGGAGGAAGTTTCTAGGCCCGGCACTACCTCTGTGTCCCTGATACAGTAAGACTGAATGACAACCATATACAGGATCTCACACTTCATTTGGTCTATGTTGTGGGTGCTTCACATTGAGAAGCAATTTGGGACTGGGACAGAAATAAGGTCCAGGGTCCAAAATAAATGTGGGCCCCTTAGTGAATCAGAAAGGTAAAAAAGTGTCCATGTTTGCAAATGAGGTCGTTTTGAATTTGTAAATACATGTTGTATGAGCAGACCCCCTACCAAGGATATGGCAATTTTGTGATTAGCCCCCCAAAAAAAGCAAAATCAGCAAAACCTGAGATTTTAACAAAAGTGCCTGCAAAAATTGTCGTAAAAAGCATTGAGGCTGATCAACCTTCTATTGGCTCTTGACTTTGCTGAGCCAGTAAAAGGAGGGAGAACAACAGGCTACCGGGCGACATAAATGTTAAATCAGCACTACACACATAGTATTGGAGCTGTATACCTGAGTCCCAGTTGCATAACAGAAGGTCACATCTTTTAAGCACTGTGAGATTAGGTGATGTGCCCAGATTCACCAACTAAAGAGATAACACTCATAACAGGACTCGACCTTGGTTTTGCCAAGTCGAAAGCTCCTGCCATAACACCACATCATCTCGCTACTCTCCCATCCCCTCCCCTCCTCTCTCCTGTGGCTAAAACAACTCCAGGGCACTCATCCCGCCACTCTCCTCACCCCCCATCCCCGAGTGTCCTGTGACCCTTCCTTTTCAATAGCCCCCTGTTGCTCCGTGCACTATTGGAATAGTGCTTGTCAGATGCCACAAACAGCATTTTTTCAAATGTAGAAATGCACTCTCTGGCATCAGACACGCAGCTGTTCTGAACCGCAGTGCTGCTGGAGACTCTGCCAGGTCAGTGGTTGACTTGTCAGAGCGTCCAGTAGGGACACACCAAGGAAGTAGTGGTGTTTGTTTGGCAGACACATGGTCTGTCTGCCACAAAAAATACCACCATTTTTGGGGTAGCAAATTTTGTTATTCTCTGCATGCAATCTGCCATGCCAGGCCACAAAATCCCGACGGAGGGAGGTCTGTAGTGTTTGGCAAAGTAAGGGAGACTGCAAGGATGTGTCTTAGTTTCAGGCAATGTTTGTTTAAATGTCAGAGAAATTAACAAAAAAAACGGCCCAGCAGACAATAAAACAGACCCACAAACAGTCAAAATATGGGCCCATACACTGGCCTTTCAGACCAGCTGTGGGGCACTGCCTGATTGCTTTATAGGTCAGTGGGGCTCTGCACAGCATTATTTTACACAAATTCACTAAAACAGATTGTTCGCCTTTATCCTACCTTGATCATCAGAGTGAAAGGGGATGTGCCATCTCTAGCACAAACATTTAAAGTGGTTATATGTCGGAACGAGTGCTTGAACCACCCATGCCTAAACAACGAGGTTGGAACAACGACCTCGTTGTTACCACTAATGCCTTTACCATGAATGCCTTAACAAAGATTTTTCATTGTAAAGGCATTCCTGGTAAAGACATTAGTGAACAGCATGCATGGCTCAAGCATGCGTCCTCCCTGGCCCCCCACCCCTAAAAATTACCGCGACCCACCCCAACCCCCACCCCCAAAATTACCCCAACCCCAACCCCCCTTCTCTAAAACCTAAAGCACCCCAACCCCCCACCCCACCCCTAAAACCTAAACCCTGCCCCCCTCCCCGCCCCTAAACCTTAATCACCCCGAGCCCCCACCCCCCAAAAACTAATAATACCCCGACTCCCCACCCCGCCCCTAAAACCTAAAGCACCCCAGCCCCCCACCCCACCCCTAAAACCTAAACCCTGATCCCCCCTCCCCGCCCTTTAACCTTAAAACCCCGAGCCCCCACCCCCAAAAAAAAGCCCCAGTCCCAGCCCAACTTACCTCCTCCTTGATCGCGTCGGCTCCCTTCTTCTGTGCCTTAACCACGCATGTATGTGGTTCAGCACATGCATGGTTAAGGCCCTAAACAAGGAAGTCGTGGAAAACGAAAGCGTTGTTCCGCTTTCGTTTTCCACAACTTCGTTGTTCAGGACTCGTTGTTCGGGATGCTTCTCATTTAAAGTACAACATTCCTATTACGTGTTTTTCTTCCATCAGATTTTATGGGAAAATTTAACTATAATTATTTTACTACTATTTACCCACATGTGATGGTGGTGCGTATGTTTGCTGGGGTTCTCATGGCCGACAGCTGCATTGCAGCACATGCAAATAATGTTATTTATTTTTACAGGTTTGCATGCTGTCTCAAATACCTTCACAAGATCCTTAAAAAACCTGCATGAAAAGTGACTTTGACTCAAAAATTCCAACTCTTCATTCTCCTTTGTCTTTCAAATGACTCTCTCCTTCCTTTCCATCCTCTGCATGCCTCTGCTCTTTTATTTCCATCTACTGTATGTCACATGCATGTTTGCCTTAATCCTTACTCTTGTATAGCTGCAAATCGTCTACACCCTATTTCAAAGATCGCAGCTTCTCCTTTAAAATCATAACCAGCACCCTAACAATACCTAATCTCCTGTAGCTCATCCATTAATACCACCAACTAGTGAAAGAAATTCCTATATCCTCCTCTCCCGCTAAAGACCAGACCAAATTCCTACTAATGTAATCTACAACATACAAACTGGAGTAAATGTTTGGAATGGTTCCTGTAGAGCATAAGATTAATCCCAATAACTAATAATAATTACCCCCACAAAAAACACTAACCCCGGGACCTAGAGCAGAGTTCCTCCCAGAGTAAATGCACAACAATGCCTCAGCACGGGTAATAAGTGCTGTATAATGCAATTATAATACAATGTATAACCCACACTAAAACGACTACCATAATACTAAGCAGTCAGTTGACTGTAGTTCAGACAGGCTGCTTAAAAATTCTCTTTTACTGCTTGACATTTGCATACACTCACATAAGGCAAAACTGGTCGGGCCACTTTTGGGATATAATAATGACAATCAGATTTGGGATAATATTAACAACGTCCATCCCAGCAGACCTCTCCACCAATTCTCCCTTTAACCTATACCTGCTCAGGATCTTACACTTTAATCAAAATATCTCAGAATGGACAAGTCAAGTAACCAGCTAAGTGGACTGTGAACATAAGAAATACCAAAAAGGGTCTTGCAGAGCTGCTCAAAACTGCCATCTTACTGAAAACCATAAACTTCACACACACACACACTGCTAAGTGCTGCATTCCATGATGCAATAGCGTCTCTTCAGTGGTTGTCATCCACAACATGAAAATAGTTTCCACATAGGATCAAAACAAAGACAACACCCTTCCAAACAGACACCCTACACCAGTGGTTCTTAGCCTTTTCACTTTTGTGGACCGTGACTTAATCAATACTGGAACCTGGAAACCCTAATGAACCATAATTGAATTCCATATATCCCCACTGAATCTTCACTGGGAGCTGGGGACCAAATAAATTCACAAATAATGAAATATTTTATTTACTTTCACAAATACACATAAAAACAAAATTTTTATTTTAATGTGAATTTTGGAGTTTTTCTAAATTTTATTGAGGCCACTCATCTTCCATACTACTCATCGTCCATACTATATTGTGTTTGATGCACTTACACTGCTCTCACAAATCAACCAAACTTAGGCCCTCATTCTGACCCTGGCGGTTCTCTACCGCCAGGGCCAACGGGGGCGGGAGCACCGCCGACAGGCCGGCGGTGCTCCCTTGGTCATTCTGACCGCGGCGCTTTGGCCGCGGTCAGAACGGGAAAACCGGCGGTCTCCCGCCGGTTTTCCACTGACCCTTAGAATCCTCCAAGGCGGCGCAGCTCGCTGCGCCGCCGAGGGGATTCTGACCCCCCCTACCGCCATCCTGTTCATGGCGGGAAAGCCGCCATGAACAGGATGGCGGTAGGGGGGGTCGCGGGGCCCCTGGGGGCCCCTGCCGTGCCCATGCCCATGGCATGGGCACGGCAGGGGCCCCCTAACAGGGCCCAACTAGGCTTTTCAGTGCCTGCGATGCAGACACTGAAAAGCGCGACGGGTGCTGCTGCACCCGTCGCACGCCTTCCACTCCACCGGCTCGATTCCGAGCCGGCTTCCTTGTGGAAGGCGCTTTCCCGCTGGGCCGGCGGGCGATCTGAATCAGATCGCCCGCCGGCCCAGCGGGAAAGTCAGAATACCCCTCGCGGTCTATTGACCGCGGGGCGGTATTCAGGCGGATTCCGACGGGCGGGCGGCAACCGCCGCCCGCCTAGGTCGGAATGACCACCTTAATTTTTAGCATTCAATTTCAAATTCCTTCTCCTTTACAGAATGTGTTTAATTTTACATTTTGCTTCTTTAAATACACTTCGTTAATCTGTTAATATTATTTAATTTTATAAGCAGTGGCTGATCCCCTGAGTAGGCTTTCCAGACCCTCAGGGGCACCTGGACCACAGGTTAAGAACCACTGCTCTGCACAGTGGAGCGTGCTACCTATGTAGGCAAGCGCTTCAGCATCCCATATGGTAAGCACTATATAAATGTTGAAGTAAAATACAATTGGCGGAGGGACGGATGGATAGGTGAATGGATGGAAACGATAGATAATGAGTCACAGGATGTAAGAGTGAAAGTTTGAACATTTGAATAGATGGATCAATGAATGGAAGGGAAAGGTAAAAGGATAGATGGATGAATGAATTCCCCAGGTAATTCCTTGTTTTCCAGTGGAAAACTCAGATTATGAGGTATTACCCATACGTGATAGATACTGACACCCTAAAGCAGGGCTTGTACCAATTGTATTAAAAAACCTTGTAGTTCCAGCTTTCCTCTGGAAAATAGGGAAGTAGAAGTGGAGTTGTGTTTCATGTACCGAATTCTTCATGCACCCAAATTCACCACACACTTTGACTTGGTAGTTTTCTGCAGGTTTGAAGCACTTGTGTGTTTTTGCTACTTTTTAAGGTGAAATGTATCCCCGGCACATTAAAATATATTTTCAGTATGCGTACCGAAACAATTTTAGCATGGGCAAAGTGGGCAATTGCCCAAGGCCCCCACCTTCCCATGGGTCGCTGGAAAAGACTGTTTCCCTACCTTAGCCTCTCTCCCTGGGCTAGCTTTCGCACTGGTGGAGCCCTGTGAGGCAGTTTTTTTTTGGTGCCCCCACCCCATGACCACCTTCTCAGATCCCCACACTACCACCCGGCAAATGTGACCCTCATCTCTCCATAGCCCTCCCTTTCACATACATTCATTTGTTTTAAAGAGCTTGTAAAGGCTGGCTTTACTAATCATTCAGCTACCCATATAAAATATAGACCCATATTTATATTTTTTGACGCAAAACTGCACAAACGAAGTTTTGTGTAATAAAATATAGCTCCGGCTTGCGTCATTCCAGAGTGCCAGCCGGGTGCCAAATTTATGGAATCCTGCAAGACAACGCTAAGGGAGGGCTAGCATCTGGTTAAATGACGTTAGCCGGATGGGTACGGGGAAAAGGCGTTTTGCATCAAAAAATTATGCTAAGCTGCTTAGAGGCAAAAAAATGCAGGTAACCAGCCTAGCGTCATTTCCTGATGCAAAACCATCCATACCATATGACTCCTGTCTTATAAACAACAGAAGTCATGCCCACCACCCCAATGGCTAGCATAGGGGACCAGTGTCCCCTGGGCATGGCCATTGCACCCAGTGCCATGTAAGGGGGCCCATTTCAGGGCCCCCAATGACACTTACAAAAATGTTTTAAAATACGTACCTATACTTACCCTACTTACCTGGGATGGGGTCCCTCATCCTCTGGTGTCCCTCTGGTGTGAGTGGGGGTGTTCCTGAGGGCTTGGGGTGGACTCCTGTGGGCCCTTTCCATGGTGTTTGACCATGGAAATGCTTCCATTGGTCCCTTAATGCCTGCTCTGACCCAGGCGTTAAATAATGGTGCTAAGCAGGCTTAATGCCATTATTTAGGCCCGCCTCCCACCCGTGCACCTTTTTTGCACGGGACGATAAATAAGGCGCCAGGGTCTGTAAGTCATTTTTTGGATGGGAACGCCTACCTTGCATCTCATTGATGCAAGGTGGTTTCACGCATCCAAAAAATGACGTTATCTCCAATATTTTGACGCTAGATGGGTCTAGTGTCAAAATATAAATATGGAGTTAAGCTTGCACCGAATGTGCGTTAAAAAATGAAGCAAATTCAGCGCAAACAGAGTATAAATATGCCCCATATTTCTGTTCTTTGCAGCGGGCATATGAATCCTCTGCGCTACTTTATGGTGAGTCAAGGCAGCAGCTAGACAAAACTCCCATCTCTCTCCCTAGCAGAAACATCAATTACAAGCAGTCGCGGCTCGCTTCGCTCAAAAGGAGCGAGGCGGCTGCAGCACGCGGGGGGGGACCTAAAATGTCATTTAAATTTTTAAAAAATTAAATAAATACTTACCTTTTTGACACCGTCCTGTGCCACGCTCCTCTTCCCTGCTGGCTGCATGCAGGCACAGGCTCTGGCTGGGTGATCGCAGGCAGACTGGGATCCTGTGCAGGCTCTCTCAAGCCCGGCAACTGTATTGCTGGGCTGGAGCGAGCCTACTGCGCATGTATGTTTGAGCACTCCCCCTCATAGCTCCTCATCCCAGACGCCCTGCTCCCTTCACGAGGGGATAATAAACTTAGTTTATTATCCCTTCGTTGTGAACGTTTTGCAGCTTCTGCTGCTGGCGGGGGGAGGTGACGCTCCTCCGCCCTAAAGGAGATGCCACCCGTGATCACAGGAGGTATCTTGATATTTAAATTGCTTCCTGAAGGCTGGACGCAAAAGGAACTTTTCAGCAGGTGCTTTTAAATTGCAAGTTTCAAAGTTATTGCTAAACACAGCACCCCCCCTGATGTCAGCTCCCCATAATTCACATCAGCACCCTGTGCAGCTGCATCACTCGCACCGCCCTAAAGCTGGCCCTTCTCCCTCCTCTCTCCCTACCCCTACCTCTACTTCTACCTCTGATTCTCTATCGCTGTGTCCAGTGGCACATTCAGGATTTTGGGGGCCGTGGAAAGATATTTTAACTATTTGTGTGTGTACCCGGTTTCTAAAAGTTTGTTTTGGTATAATGTGTGCTTGAGTTAGCAGACAATCAGCAGTAAAAATATGAACAGGGGGGCCCAAAATATATCTTGCCTGGGGCACCAGAATTTCTTAAGAAAACACTGTGCGTAGGCTGTAAATTGATTTTAATGGTGGGGAAGGGGAGTGAAGGGTCGGACTTTTAAAGCAGTGAGTGGATGGGGAATCCCACGGCATAGTTGGTGCGAGCGCTAGCGTCAATGTCTAGAAGAAACCTAGAAAGACAACAAACCGGCCTGGCTAAGCCAGTATTAATGTGGAGTTCAGCTCCAGTGATAAGCACAAACGTGGCATGCTTCCAATCTGGCCACCAGCCATGCCACCACAGAGCGCTGCACACCTTGACCATTTCTCCGTTTACTTTCCAGGTCTGTCAACAAATTTCACCTTCAAGAAAGGTGTTTGGGGTGCTGCTGACTTGGAGCATGTCTCCCTTGGCACACGGGATGTTTATAGTCCTGTGTCACTGCCAAGTTTAGTCTTGTGATGGCCAACTAATGTCTGGTCTACTAATTCCAGAGTTGGCATTTCATGCTTTGTTACCCATTGCTGCCTTTTGTGTTTGTGTAGAGCTCAGCGCTGGCTCTATAGTTTACTTTGTTTAGGTTGTTTGCTTGCAAAATATGAGTTGCCTTCTAGTTGATGGGGCACTGGGAGCAAAGAAGCCTGTCCCAGTTCCTGCGTGATGCCTTGTGTGACTTGCACAAATCATCAGATCCTGGGGGGTGTCAATCGATTGAACTGTGTGCTACTGCAAAATGAAGTTTACACGAATGAGAAAATGAGAAATGCACAATGCAGAACATATGTAAAATTAAATAATCCTGAAAGACCTCTCACCAAAACTTTGCCGTGTGGTAGGTGTCCGTCAAGAATCTCCATCTGTATCCTGTGGTTTGGATACTCCACAGGTTAATGACTTTAAGGATATTTAATCTTTCATATTGCATGCACACGCTGCTTTCTCCTGAGAGGTGTTGTCAGCACTTTGTTGATCTAAGTAGAGAAGAATGCTTCCCTTGGTGTTTACTGGGTAGCAAATTAGGCTTCGCAAGCACACACTGTTGGATACGTTGATGTTTTGTTCTGATGCAATGTGTTTTCTTGTGTACATCACTCCCTGATCAGACCATCAGATGTGATTGGTTTCAATGCAGCAATGGGATAGGAGCTCATTCCAGATCACTAACCTCGTTTGACATTCATAAACTACCCTGACTGATGCTTTTATGAATAACTAATGGGCCAACTCTAACTTGTTCCATGGTCTCTGCTTTGCAGGTCCAGCAGTTCTTGGTTGTGTTTCTTCCAGGACAGTGTGACGCCATGAAAGGACTCTTAAGCAAGCGCCAGGTATTCCTCTGTGTCACAGCCTCCATTCTTACGTACTCCATCATCGCGATATTCATTTCTTCTGATGTCAAAATTTACATTTGGGAAAAGCATCAAAATAACACCCATCTAGACATCTGGACCAAAGAAGCTTTTGTCTTAGAAACCTCCACTGTGCTTCCAGCGCAAACCCGCCACCCCCTCTCCCCAATCTATCCCTACAATTACAGGTTCTTGCTCAACCAACCAGATAAGTGTAAGGAGGAAGCACCATTTTTGATCCTGCTGGTAGTCTCGAAGGCAACAGACATTGAGACAAGGCATCTCATCAGGGCAACCTGGGGCAATGAGACTATCATCCCGGGAGTGGTCATAAAACGTCTGTTCCTTGTTGGGATGGAGCCACTATACACCACTCCTTTGCAGCAGGCACTTCAGGAGGAGAGCCTTGTTTTTCAAGATATCCTGCAGCAGGACTTTGTGGATAGCTATCGCAACCTCACAGTCAAGACCATGATGGGCATGGAGTGGGTGGCCAAATACTGCCCCACTGCCAGCTACGTGTTGAAGATAGACACAGATGTGTTTCTGAATGTAGACTTCTTGGTCAATGACCTCCTGAGACCCAAAGACCCCACCAGGACAAACTACTTCACTGGACGCATTCTCAATAACACAGGCCCGATTAGGAACAAGGCATACAAGAAGTGGTACATCCCAAAAGAGTTCTATCCCGGTGACAAGTATCCTCCATACTGTGCCGGACCCAGCTATTTGTTTTCTGGAGACGTGGCCACGAAAATTTACAATGTGGCTCAACTCATACCAGCGTTTCCCATGGAGGACACATTTGTTGGACTTTGTTTGCATCACCTGGGGATTCAGATCACAAAGCCCCCCAATGCTGTCTTTCATGGGTATGGAATGACATTTGACCGCTGTGAGTTCTATAAACTCGCCTGCGTCCACCCATTTAGCCACAAGGAACTTTTAAAGGTGTGGCCAAACTTTCTACCAAAGAATGACACAACTTGCCAGAAGACAGCAGCAAAATCTACAAATGCATGATGTGCAAGCGTTGGCTGGCAGAGCGTTTCATAAGATCTACATACTCTGTTGGCATGTAGCATTATGAACATGCCTGCCGTGACATCAGTACGGAGGGCACACTTGGTGAAACTGTGACAACAATCAGAGTTCCAGAACATTCATATGAACATTATGACCAACTCAAGGATACAGTTATGAGCTTTATAGTTTGACTGTCCACAATATGTTGCGTGTGTGTGTATGTGTGTGTGTGTGTGTGTTTGTGAGAGAGAGAGAGAGAGAGAGAGAGGGTGCCAATGTAGTCAATTTCAACAGGAAGTAAAGAATTCTTGCGGATCTTTCCCATTCCAGATTGTGTCAGAAGGAAATGTAATCAATGGCCATAATGAGGTTACAGGTGGAATTCTTTAAAACAATCCATGATTAGGGACTTAGATGGCACTCATATTGACTCTTCAACTGACCTTAACAAAACCAACAACTTTCAGAATGTTATTTCACATTATATGTGTTTCACCTGTACATCAAAAGGAGAATCAGTGAAATTCACCTTTCCCTTGGGAGCATTATGCGCTGTTTTTTTCCGGTAGTTGTCAGTAATATCTATACAGCATTCCTTGGCACGCTTCCCATTTCACTGTATCGGCATCTACGTGAGTTAGGCATCTGATGCCATGAAATCCAGAATTAACGTATGCCACATGTGGGGAAAGAATATTTATTTACATTTCAGCTGGAAGCCAGAGCTAATATATGCACAGCCTTGAGCGATGCTCGTAATTACAAGGTGTATCACTTTTGCTGTGATATGAAATACTATATTTTTATACTGGAGTAGATTGTGTAAAAATACCTTTGTGGTCTAGTCCCTGAAGTCATCATGTAGTTGCGATCGAAGGAAGGGTGGTACAACACTATCGTGATCAGAATCTCGTCTGATATAAGTATCGTGGCCTAAATATAGTTCATGAAACTTCCCCACCACCATTAGAGTTATTAAAGTAGCATCTACGCCCAGTAGGCCAATATTTTCCAAACGATGTGTATGGTACAATATTTATGCCAGTTGATATTTCTGTAGTCAATATTCTGTAAGCCTGCCCTCGTTTCTTTGCCTCTTCTGAGGAAAAGATAACAAAATATGGTTGCTTTCCTGATAGGATGGGTACAGGAGGTAAAGAAATGAATCATACAAACGGTATGATGACTGATCGTAGTTTTCACATGTACCTCATGCACTCCAATTGAATCACTTCCTTGAAAGCAGAATGCCAATAGAGGAGGTGAGAGAGTAGTACTCCTATGTGTAGACCCAAAGCTTACTTTTTGTATGTTTGAAAGAATTGATAACAATATGTCTTAAAGAAAGCTGTGCTGTCAAGCCAGACCTAAAATTGAAGGTGCGCTTATATTTAAACAGGCCTGATCTCAACAAGCTTGCTGTTTCACCTTTCCACATTAAATGAAGATGAAAATACTGCAAGTCTCACTCATAATGAGGAAGTCTCACAATTTAGGAATTAGAATTCCGCTGTCACTCACAGCAGGCTGGATCTCACACCTAGAGGGAAGGGCTAGAATCTGAACTTTAAATGCAACTCTCATATGATTTCAGCTGTCTGTGGGGTGGATTTGAGTGTGTGTGCGGGGGGGGGGTTCTCCAGAAGCGCAAGGAAGCAACCCCAGTATACAGGCACTCCTACAGACCTTTTCGGTTGATAGAAAGTGTCACCTTTGACACATCAGATTGCTGTTCCACTACTATTTTGTTTTACTATATCATAGCTACATCTTTCCCTAATAGTGGCCTGAACTCAGATCAAGTTGCTGCTCCCATACTAAGGATTACTTGTAGTTGGTTGCTTCTTCAGGCGGCACCCAAAAATGTTAAATTATGGGTTAAATAAAGGCTAAAAAACTCAAAGGATGAAGATACAATTGTCACAATGGAAGATGAAGTCATCTCTGAAAAGGCTGTTAAATGGAAAATGAACTAGTGGTGACTTACTCAGAAAGAGAGAGGCTACCTTTAGAGAGTGGGCAAAGATGGCATACGTAATCTCAAAAGAGTGTATTGGTGAATGCAACAAGGCAGCCAAGACTTCCATGTCAGTGTTCAATCCCTGGAAAAAACTGTTCGAAGCACTTTAATCAGTGTTCATGCTTCCTTGCTAATATCAAGAATTCAGCCCCTGGTCAGTGAAGGCTTGTATCTTCACAAAGCCGACCCACTCTGGGCCTCAGTGATGAGCAAAAGTCCGCCCTGTCCCCTGAGAGACGAGAGGATCTGTGCAGTGGTCCAGGAGGTAGTTCAAGCATACACACAGGGAGAAAATGCACATGTATCCTATCACAAAAAGCATAGTCACAACTAGTGGAAACCAGCATGCCCTCGCAGAGCCAGCACAAGCCTGCCATACCACGAAAATGCACTGAACAGCCTTTTTCACCTCAGATGTTGGCACTAACAAACATTGGGAAATAAAGAGGAAAAAAACACTTGCTTCTGTATTTGATAACATAATAACTACAAATAAAGAGCTTGAGACGCAAGGGGCCACATGTACGAATATTTGGAATTGCGATTCTCTAATAGCGATTCCATGCGAATCGCAATTAGGGAATCACAATTCCAAATGTAAGAAACTCCACTTGAGTTTCTTTTGTGAGTCCCAGTGGTTTGCAAATAGACCTGCCTTATTAATATTAATGAGGTAAGTCGCAATTTGCAACCCACTGGGAATCGCAAAAATCACAGGGATGGTGGCCTGCTGGTGTCAGCGGACCACTATGTCTGTGATTGCTTTTATATAAAGCAATTTTTTTTTTTTCAACACAACCCGTTTTCCTTAAAGGAAAACAGCCTGTGTTTCAAAAGAAAAAAATATATGTTTCAGTTTTATTTTTAAGAGTAAGCAGTGGTCAGCATTCACAAAGGTTTACGAATGGGTTAGCACCAATTTGAAATTGGTGCTAGCTGCGATTGTTTTGCAACCGCATTCACGGTAACAAAACAATCATACTTACCATTTAGATTCCGAATTAGGGGCCAGATGTAGCAAAAAAAAAATTTGCGAGTTGCAAAGTGCGAGTCAATGCGACTCGCAATTTGCAACTCGCAAATTGGTATGCAGTACGGTGTCTCAGACACCGACTGCAACTCGCTATGGGGTCGCAATGACCCACCTCATCAATATTCATGAGGTGGGTCGCAAATTGCGGCCCCATAGCGAGTATAGGCACTCGCAAACATGGAGGCCTGCTGTAGTCAGCAGACCTCCATGTTCGTGACTGCTTTAAATAAAGCAGTTTTTTTTTTTTTTAAGTGTAGCCCGTTTTCCTTAAAGGAAAACGAGCTGCACTTAAAAAAAAACCGAAACCTTTAGTTTCGGTATTTTTTCAGGGCAGGGAGTGGTCCCTTGGACCACTCCCTGCCCTGAAAAAATATTTTGGGGTCCATTCACAAAGTGGAAGGGGTCCCATGGGGACCCCTTCCAAATTGCGAGTGGGTTACCATCCACTTGAAGTGGATGGTAACTGCGATACCATTTGCGACCGCGTACGCGGTCGCAAATGGTATTGCATACCACTCAGACTCGCAAATAGGAAGGGAACACCCCTTCCTATTTGCGATTCTGAAATGCATATTGCGAGTCGGTCCTGACTCGCAATATGCATTTCTGCATAGCAAAGAGGCATTTGCGCCTCGCAAACGGCGATTTTCGCCGTTTGCGAGGCGCAAATCCTTTGCTACATCTGGCCCTAGGAAGCAACACCCTGGAAATGCCCCTTCCTAATACCGAATCGCAAAACCCAAATTGCGATTCAGTAACAAGTTACCGAATCGCAGTTTGAGCTTTGAACATCCCAAAAAGCATTTTTCTGGTTGCAAATGGGCCGATTCTGTGAATCTGCCCATTTGCGACTAGAAAAATGTTTTTCACATGTGGCCCAAAACGCGTTGCATTTCAGTAGGAAAATGTATTACTTAATTTTATGAAATTTAAAACTCGCCCAGTCAGAGTATACACCAATAGAAGTGTCTGTAACTTGTATCTTAAGTTGTATGTAAGTCATTAAGTACCTTCTATGGAAGGTTTGCGGGTCTAAAACAAGTGATTTATTGGAAGATAGTGCAACATTAAAAGATGAATCGTTTCAGAATGTTCACTACTGTATAATGGAAAGGTTAGATTTCAGAGGTGCTGAGCTTCACATTGTACTTGAGACAGCACTAGAAATAATATAAATAAAAAGGATAATGCAAGTAAAATCATAATTTAGTCATAACATAAAATCGGAGGTGCACGCAGACAATGCAGGCTTCTTAAATTAGGACTCCATGTTCCGGACAGGTGCACGGAAAACCCATCCCTGTCTGGTTAAACAGTAAAGATGAAGAAAAGACTGTGTAAGAACACTATAAAAGAGCAATATATTTGTTAAGTATACATGTTTCCGAATATGGACGATATTATATTTTAATGTTCAGATGCATTATTTTCCTTATAAAATGTAAATAAAGGTAACAATACAAAAGATGTGAATATGGACTTGGACTGGAATATTAATTTGACCCTATCTTGTGGGCAGGGGTGGGGACAATAATGTGTATGCTGTAATTAAGGTATGTGCCCAACACAAAACACACTCTAAATACAGTGTCCACATAAAGCCCATCTCTGTTACTGTGACAGAAGATAAAATGCCATTATAAATTCATGCTGTTATTTTCCCAAGTGCTGCCAACATGTATTTGGGTGCTTTCAATATATTTTTGAGCTTTGTTTAAATACTTCGGGTGCAACCAACTGCGTTAGGCTGCATCACACGTTTTTTCTATGGCATGGTTTATAAGCTGATGCTTAATGAACCTTTCAGCGTTCTGCGCCAAAACGCCAGAGCTCTGTGCAATGAAACAGCCCGCCAGCTGTTCTATCTGCTGCGGGCTTCTCTGGATGTCATGGCTGCTGGTCAGGGTGGTAAGACTGGTGCAGGTTAATTTTTATCCTTAGGGTAATGTTCTTACAGGCCCAGCTTCAGCTCTTACTTTAGTTGTCCATAAAATTTAGATTTCCAGGCAGGTAAAATCCTTATTTTATACCAAGGAGAAAGAGGTTTCATTATACGGCTTGTTTAAAGCCTAGCCAATCAGTGTTGGATTGTCTCTTTGAGACGTCTGGTAGTCTGGCACTTCCAGACTTCCCATAAGGCCAGGGAGACTGCCAGACTTCCCAAAAAGCTCCAAAATGGCCCACAATAATTCCATCTGAAACAAAATCGAGCCGGCGGTGATGGCTGCACAGTGGTGATGCTTCTGGTGGGGGGAGGCTGCTGCCCATCCCCTGCAACCTCAGACGGCTGCACAGTGGTGGTGCTGCTGGTGGGGGGAGGCTCCTGCCCATCTCCTGCAACCTCGGACGGCTGCACAGTGGTGGTGCTGCTGGTGGGGGGAGGCTCCTGCCCATTCCCTTCAACCTCGGATGGCTGCACAACCATGGTTGGTGGAGGGGGCTCCATCACAGTTCCTGGCCCAGGCCCCTTGGTCTTCCTGGCCGCTGGTGCATGCTCCTTGGTCTTCCTTCCTGCTGGGGCAGGCTCCTTTCCCTTCTTGACTTTTGGTGAAGGCTCCTTGGTCTTCCTGTCTGCTGGGGCAGGCTCCTTTCCCTTCTTGCCTGCTGGGCAGGATCCTTGGTCTTCCTGCCTGCTGGGGCAGGCTCCTTTCCCTTCTTGCCTGCTAGGGCAGGCTCCTTGGTCTTCCTGCATGCTGGTGCAGGCTCCTTTCCCTTTAGGCTGCCTGGTGCAGGCTCCTTCCCCTTCAGGACATGTGGCCTGGATCTCTTTCAACCACAAGTGGGTGTGGTGACGACTGGGCCAGTGGAGTGTGTGGCTGAGGTGCTTGGCTGGGTTCTTCCTACCCTGCCCATATGTGAAGGATGGGGGTGGGGGTAGGGAAGAGGTCAGTGGTGGATAGGAACAATTTTTTAGGGATATTGGGTTGGGAAGAGGGAGAAGGAATGGGAGTGGAGGATGAGGGAGTGGTCATTGGAGGTGTCTGCTGCTTTTCGGTGCAGGTGTATGGGCTGTATGCTGATGTGAGATGGATGGCTGTTGAGTGTCTGAGTGCTTGTGGTTGTGTATTTTAGGGGGGAGACAGGCACAGTGGGAGAGGACACATGGGACGTGTGCATGGCTGTTGTGGAGGTGTCTGCCAGTGAGGTGTGTGTTCTGCTTGGTGCGGTGATGCTGGTAGTGGAAGATGATGTAGTGCTTGGAGGTGTGATTGTTGACAGAACTGGGTGGGAGGTGGAGGAGGAGGAGGAGGGGGAGACAGTGGAAATAGTGGATGTTGTTGTGTCTGCAACTGGATGGTGTTTGTGTGAGTGCCTGTGAGATGAAGTATGGTGCTTGTGTTTGTCTATGACACTCTTGGGTGCTGTCTTGTGTGCATGCTCGTCTGTATGTGTGCTTGGGATGGGTTGGGGTTGAGGGGAATGGGACTGGGGAGTGGAAGTTGGAGGGGGGACAGGAGAAACAGGGACAATGGCTGCCATCAGAGAGGAGGCCAGAGCCTGAATCAATCTCTATTGGGCCACCAATCCAGTGTGAATGCCCTCCAGGAATGCATTAGATTTTTGCATTTGGGCTGCCAGCCCCTGGATGGCATTCACAATGGTTGACTGCCCTACAGAGATGAATCTCAGTAGGTCAATAGCCTCCTCACTCAGGGCAGCAGGGCTCACTGGGGCAGGGCCTGAGGTGCCTGGGGCAAAGGAGATGCCCACCCTCCTGGGTGAGCGGGCACGGGCAACTCGATGAGGAGCTGCTAGGAGGGCGGTGCTGGCATGGGAGTGGCGGCTGTACCTGCAGCTGGGGTAGTAACAGGAGTGTCCGCCACCACCAGGGAGCTTCCATCGGAGGAGGTATCTGTGTCAGAACTGCTCCCATTGCCCTCCGTCCCACTGGTACCCTCACTGTTGGTGGTCTTTGCCTCCTGGGTCCTGTGGGATGCAGCTCCCTCCATCGCCGGTGCTTCTGCTCCTTCGCCAGATGATGCTAATGCACATAAGGAAAGGATGACAAAACAAAAACAGGGGGAAAGAGACAAAGGATACACTTGGTCAATGGCTGCACCAACACCACCGTTGGCGTACTCAGCCCCCTCCACACAGGGAACAGCCCTATGCGTTATGCCATTGCACTACCAGAGAAATAGTTAGTGGACAAGGCATGGGGAGGAGCACACACCGCCAAATGCAGCACACTTGGGACCCATGCAGCTCTGACCAGTAGTGGATGCCTACGAGCTAGGTTACAAGATTATCCCTTCTGAACCCTAGCCACCAGGAGACCTACGCAGGAATGTCAGGCCTGGCCTAGGGGCACCCACTGACACACATCCCCCACCCGGACACCACCCTACCATTCTTAAGTTGTGATGATGGGCACTGTACTCACACCCTTGCGGCTGCTGTGATGCCCTCAAGCGCCCATCCAGCTTAGGATAGGCCACTGCCGGTATGCGGGTCATCAGGGGCGTCAGGGTTCGTCGTGCACCCCTTCCTCGATGGGAGGCCATACTCAGCTGGGCCTCCGCTGTCTTCCATGCCCAGCGTCTCAGGTCCTCCCACCGTTTCTGACAGCGGGTGCTCTGCCTGCCATAGACCCCCAGGGTCCGCACCTCCTTGGCAATGGCACACCATTTACCCTTGTTTTGATGGGCACTGACCTGCAGAGGCAATAGACACAGGAAAATAGATTTAGACAAACAGTCCTGCCTGTTAAGCATATGGCCCACCATACCCGTTTCCATCACCATTTAAACACACATGGCCCACCAAACAACCTGTACGCCGCCCAGAGGACATCCACCCAACCCCCCTTACAGGAGGCCTTAACACACACAACTCCATGCATTCATGACACATGCATTGTGCTCATAGTGTACTCACCTGTTGGTCTGGAGGCCCATACAGCAGTTTGTCCAAATCTTCCAAAGTGAAGGCTGGGGTCGTTTCCCTGGTCACACGGGCCATGATAGGTTCAAGACACAGGTCACAGAAGCACATGCAGTGTAGGCCCTCTCCTATTGAAGGTCAGGTAGCAAGTAAGGAATCAGCTAGAAAATGGCAGTCACGTCCGCGACGGTGCATACTGTCACCGCCAGTGTTGATCACCATTGGCCGCTGTACCCCATAGTGCCCAATTATAAGCAATGAGGAGTTGCACGGCTGTTCCTGACCGCCTCCCACAACGGCGTACAACGTCAGCAGAATTACCTCTCTTCCACCTGTACCTCCATGCAGGACAGGCGGGCGCCATTTCAGGGGGGGGCAGGCCCTGGAATAATGCTGCGTCACAGGAGATATTAGGACATACTGGACAAATCACAATGACCCATTACAAGTTTACAGGATGCAAAGTTCTGTTGTAGCCCCATTGTTCAGTTTGTGATCAGCTCCTCACTCTTGTGTCGCGTAGATTGCTACTGCTGCGGATGAATAGGAGATGGAGACATCCCCCCGTGTACAGACCCCTGGTGGACTTGGCAACAGTGGGGGACAGGCACATTATCCTCAACTATAGAGTGGACAGGGCCGCAATCACAGAGCTGTGTGCCCAATTGGAGCCTGACCTGATATCTGATATCCGTCACCCCACTGGGATACCCCCTCCTGTGCAAGTGCTATCTGTACTCCATTTCCTGGCAACTGGTTCTTTCCAAGTGACAGTGGGCTTGGCAGCAGGAATGTCACAGTCAATGTTCTCAATAGTGCTGACAAGAGTGTTGTCTGCCCTGATTAAACACATGTGCAGCTCCATTGGTTTCCCCCATGTTAAAGATTTAGCCACAGTGAAGGCTGAGTTCTATGCAATGGGACATATCCCCAACATAATTGGGACGACTGATGGAACACATATTGCATTTGTCCTCCCCTGCCAGGATGAACCGGTGTTCAGGAATGGGAAGAGTTTCCACTCTATGAATGTACAGATGGTGTGCCTTGCGGACCAGTACATCTCCCACGTCAATGCTAAGTATCCTGGGTCGGTGCATGATGCCCTTGTCCTGAGGAATAGCAGCATCCCAAATGTGATGGGCCAACTACAGAGGCACAGGGTGTGGCAAATAGGGGAGCCCTGGTTCCCACCCAGTATATGTTGGTATATGGGTATGGTGTGGGCCATATGGGATAGTGTGTGACTAAATGTTGTCCCTCAATGATGTGTTATGGTTTCTGACATATTGTGCATCTGTGGCTTGCCCTCTTTGGTTGGATTTGCCCTGGCAGCTTTCACTTGTGTAAGTTGGTATATGGTGGGATAGTTCTCTATAGGGTGCATGCTTTAGTGATGAGTGCCCATGCAGGGCTGTGAGTGGTGTCCATGCATTGGTGCAGCATCCAGGGGTGGGAATTGAGATGAGTGAGATGTGATGGTTGGGTGTGTGGGAAGTGGTGGAGTGAAGGGAGTGAGGGTGGGGGTATGTGATGGAATGCAGGTGGGTGGGTAGTAGTAGTAGAGAGTTGACTTACCTGAGTCCAGTCCTCCTCCTACTCAGGCAAGGCCCTCAGGATGCAGGATTGCCAACACTTGCTCCTTCCATGCTGTTAGTTGTGGGGGGGGGATGTGGGGGTCCACCGCCAGTTCTCTGTACAGCGAGCTGGTGTCTTGCTGCAATGGAACGTACCTTCCCACATAGGTTGTTCCACCTTTCCTATTGTCATTCCTAGTTCTTGGGTGGTGTCCCACGGCGTTGACCCTGTCCACGATTCTCCGCCATAGCTCCATCTTCCTAGCTATTGATATCTGCTGCACCTGTGCTCCAAATAACTGTGGCTCTACCCTGATAATTTCCTCCACCATGACCCTTAGCTCCTCCTCTGTAAAACAGGGGTATCTTTGTGGTGCCATGAGTGTTGTGTGAGGTGTGTTGGTGAGGGTGTGTTGGGTAATGTGTTTGGGTGTGTGATGTGGAATGCGTGAGTGGTGTATAGGCGTGAATAGTGTGTCTTGATGTCTCTCTGCTAGCAATGGTTTGAAATGGTAAAAGCTTGTGGGTAATGTGGGTGTGTGTTTTATAGTGGTGTGGGTGTGAATTGTCCAATGTGGTGTTGTTTTGTTTTTGTGTGTCCATTTTGAGCGCGACGGTATATACCGCCAATGGTTTACCGCCGTTGAATGTCCACCGTGGTGATTAGTGGGTCATAATGTGATGGGCGTTGTTCTGTTAGTGGAATGGTGTGGATTTTGAGATCACCAGTTTATCACTGACCTTTGGGCTGGTGGACATGTGTATGTGGCTGAATACTGACGGATTGTTGTGTGTGTGTCATAATATGGTGAATGGATATCCGCCGCCGCGGCGGTAAGTTGGCGGCAGTCAGCATGGCGGTAAGTGGGATTTACCGCCAATGTCATAATGAGGGCCTAAATGTCCACAGGGGATGGGGGGAGGAAAAAGGGAGTGACACAAACACGGAACACCCAACACCCCCACCCTCACCCACAACACCATACACACAAACACATGCATCAACATTACATTTACACCCCGTAACCCCCTGGAAGAACGCAAGGACCAAAGGAATTGAGTTAAACAGTGATATTTAAAAAATAGGCAGATATACGTAATAAATAGAAAAACAGTATATACAAAAATATACAATATGTACATAAGATGGTACATTGTCCATTCAAAACGTCCGTGGGCCACTGGGCCAAAACTCATGGGCCAAGCCCATACTTGACTCCTGCCTCAATACGGAGAGAACACTTCAGGGGCATCAGTCCGACAACACACAGGCACCTCAAGGGGATGGGGAAGGGGGGAACCTCAGCTGGAAGATGGAATAACGGCACTGCTCCTCAAGGGGGCTCCATGCCCACTGCTTGGTCCTGGGGAGTGCAAGGCCACAGTCTCTCAAGTGGGTGGTTTGCCCACTGCTTGGCCCTGGGGAGTGCAAAATCACAGCTCACAAGTCTCTCAAGTGGGTGGTTTGCCCACTGCTTGGTCCTGGGGAGTGCTAAGCCACAGTCTCACAAGTCTCTCAAGTGGGTGGTTTGAACACTGCTTGATCCTGGAGAGTGCAAGGCCACAGTTTTCCAAGTGGATGGCTTCACCCACTGGTCCTGGAGGGGGCTTTGTGCCCAGTCTGCTTCATCCTGCCAAGGATAGGATGAGTGGATGCATATCGCCACTGGTTCTGGAGGTGGCCTTGTGCCCAGTGTGCTTCATCCTGCCAAGGATAAGGTGAGTGGATGCATATCGCCACTGGTTCTAGAGGGGGCCTTGTGCCCAGTGTGCTTCATCCTGCCAAGGATAGGGTGAGTGGATGCATATCGCCAATGGTTCTGGAGGGGGCCTTGTGCCCAGTGATGCAACACTTGGGGTGTGGCAGTTCACAGTCCCTCACCTGGGTGTCTGAGGCACGAGATTTGCAGGGTTCAGATTGCATGATAGTCCATGTAGGCAGGGCTAGACACCATCCTGCGGCGGCTAAGGCTGCAAACTGGTGGTAGTGCCGGTGCTGGTGGGGGTGCTGCCAGTGGTGGTGGGAGGCTCCAGCCCTTCTCCTGCAGCCTCGGACAGCTGCCCATTGGGGCTGCTGCTGCTGGCAGTGGTCCTACTGTCAGCTGTGCAGGTGGCGGTACTTGCGGCTGGGCCTGCGGCGGTGCTAGCAGCGGTGCAGGTAGTGGTGCTGGCTGTGGTGTAGGTGCCGGTGCTGCCAGTGGTTGAGGGAGGCCCCAGCCCTTCTGCCGCCTCGGACAGCTGCCCATTGGGGCTGCTGCTGCTGGCAGTGGTCCTACTGTCAGCTGTGCAGGTGGCGGTACTTGCGGCTGGGCCTGCGGCGCTGCTAGCAGCGGTGCAGGTGGTGGTTCTGGCCGTGGTGTGGGTGCCGGTGCTGCGAGTGGTTGAGGGAGGCTCCAGCCCTTCTCCTGCAGCCTCGGATGGCTGCCCACTGGGGCTGCTGCTGCTGATAGTAGTGGTGCTAGCGGCAGTGCAAGTAGCAGTGCAGGTGGCAGTGCAGGTGGCAGTGCTAGCAGCGGTGCTAGCGGCGGGGCTAGCGGCGGGGCTGCTGGCGGTGCTGGCCGCGGTACAGGTGGCAGGCTGGCGGTTGTGCTGGTAGTCACCAGGCCTTCACCTGCAGCCTCCGATAGCTGAAGTGCCTTGCCTGGTGTTTTCTGCCCCTTGCTCACCTTGGCAGATGGGGGTGTGACCTTGGGTCTGGCAGCTGGAGTTTTTGAGGAGCCTTTGCTGGGTGGGTCGTGCTCCTTGCCCTTGCTGCATGCTGTCTCCCTCTTCACCTTGGCAGGTGGTGGAAAGGTTTTGTCCTTTGCAGGGGTTGGTGGCACACTGGCTGGGCTGACGGGTGCCCCCTTTGAGCCTCTGTGAGTTGCAGGTACCACAGCGGACATCGACTTGGTGGCTGAGGTGTTGGCCTGGGTTCTGGACACCCTGGCCTGAGAGGAAGGATGGGGGGGACGGGTAGGGAAGAGGTCAATGTTTGCCAGGAAAAGCTTCTTAGAGACACTGGGGCGGGAAGAGGGAGAGCGTTTGGGAGTGGAGGAAGAGGGAGTGGTTGTAGGAGGTGTCTGTCGGCTGAGTTTGGGTGCAGGTGCATGGGCTCGATGCTGTTGTGTGGTGGGTGGTTGTTGGTTGGGTGGGTGCTTGCGTTTGTGTACTTTGGGAGGAGGGGTCACAGACACACTGGGAGAGGACACAGGGGACGTGTCATGGATGTGGGGGTGATGACTGCCCGTGAGGGGTGTGTTGTGATGGACGTGCTGGTGATGGATATAGTGGATGAGGATTTAGTGCATGCAGGTGTGAGTGGAGACGCTACTGGGAGGGAGGTGGACGATGAGGAGGAGGGGGACACAGTGGAGGCAGTGGATGTTGGTGCGTCTGCATGGGGATGGTGCTTCTGTGAGTGCCTTCGAGATGAAGTGTGGTGCTTGTGTTTGTCTGAGCTACTTCTGGGTGTTGATTTGGGTGAATGCTGGTCTGAAGGTGTGCTTGGGATAGGCTGGGGTTGAGGGGATTGGGTCTGGGTAGAGGAAGTTGGAGAGGGAAGGCTAGAGACAGGTACAAGGGATGCCATAAGTGCTGAGGCCAGAGCCTGAAATGCTCTCTGTTGGGCCGCCACGCCAGAGTGAATGCCCTCCAGGTATGCATTTGTTTGTTGCAAATGCCTCTCAACACCCTGGATGGCATTCAGTATGGTTGACTGCCCAACAGTGAGGGATCTCCGGAGATCAATAGCCTCCTCACTGAGGGCATTAGGGCTGACGGGGGCAGGGCCTGAGGTGCCTGGGGCGAAGGAGATGCCCACCCTCCTGGGTGAGCAGGTACGGGAAACACACTGAGGGGCTGCTGGGAGGGCGGTGCTGGTGGGGGGGGGTGGCTCTATCTGTTGTTGAGGTGGGCACAGAGGTGTCCGCCAAGGAGCTTCCACAGGAGGAGTCGCCGCTGTCTGTGGTCTCCACTCCTGTCCCCGTCGTGATGCTCCCTTCGCCCTCCGTCCCACTGGTGCACTCACCATCGTTGGATTCGGCCTCCAGGCCCATGTGGGATGCAGCTCCCTCCATCGCCGGTGCCTCTGGCCCTCCGCCAGATGATGCTAATGCACACAAGGACCGGGTGACAAAACCAAAAGAGGGGGGAGAGACAGAGGATACACTTTGTCAATGCCAGCAACACCACTACTGTTGGCGTACACAACACACAGGGATCAGCCCTATGCCCTAGGCCATGCACTACCAGTTACTAAGATAGTCACCAGCCCATGGGGTACAATGCCTACTGCCATTAGCTGCACACCTGAAACCCACAGAACCCTGCTCAGTAGTAGATGTCCACTAACACTATTGGGGTAGGAGTGCTTTGGAGCCTGCCCAACAAGGGACCTATCCTGCCATCTTCGCCCTGGACTAGGGGCACCTGTAGCCCACATCCCCCACCCAGGTAACTCTTAACGTGCGCAAAGTCAGTATTCAGAATCTGTACTCACCCCCTTGTGGCTGCTGTGATGCCTTCAAGCGCCCATCCAACTCCGGATAGGCCACCGCCAGGATGCAGAACATCAGGGGGGTCATGGTGCTACGGGCACCCCTTCCTCATTGGGAGGCCAGCCCAGTTGGGCCTCCGCCGTCTTCTTTGCCTAGCGGCGCAGGTCCTCCCACCTTTTGCAGCAGTGGGTGCTCCGCCTGTCAAAGACCCCCAGGGTCCGCACCTCCTTGGCGACTGCATGCCAAATACCCTTTTTCTGGTGGGTAGTGACCTGCAGGGAAAAGACAGCAGAAAAAGGATCAGTCATACCGTCCGGACTGTCATACTCATGGCCCGCCATATCCCTCTCATCCCCTTATGCACATACATTGACCACCATACATGCAGCACTCTGTCCAGGACCCCTCTGCCCTCCCCCTACATGTGGCTTACACACAGCACACCATACATTCATGGCCCACGCATCATGCTCACAGTGTACTCACCTGTTTGTCTGGGGGACCGTAGAGTAACGTGTACTGGGGTAGGACCCCATCCACCAGTTTCTCCAACTCCTCCGCATTGAAGGCAGGAGCCCTTTCCCCAGACACATGAGCCATTGTCGCTTCCAGACACAAGTCACAGCAGCACTTGCAGTGTAGGTCCTCTCCTCTTGAAGGTCAGGTAGCAAGTGAGTGAACAGATAGAAAATGGCGATCACGTCCGCGTCAGTGCGTACCGTCACCACCGGCGTACATCGCCATCGGCTCCTGGAACCCATAGGGCCCAATGATAACCAATGCGAAAGTGCGGGCGGTCTTCGACCGCCTAACGCGACGGCACACAACGCCAGCGGAATTACCTAATTTCCACCTGTCCCTCCTCACAGGTCAGGCAGCCGCCATTTCAGGGGGGCACAAGGCATGGCACCTAACTGCATCACAGCAGACACTGGCACAGCAACTGACTTTTGGATTCACATACTGGTTCTGTAAAAGAAAAAAATCATCATTAGTGCAATAGATGTGTGAATATGACCCACTGCTCACCGTTTTCTTCCATACGCTTCAATTACTGAGGCTGAATATGAGATGGCGACATCCTCTGGTGTACAGACCCCTGGTGGACCTTGCGGCAAAGGAGGACAGACACATTATCCTAACCTACAGACTTGATCAGCCACAATCCAAGAACTGTGTTCCCAATTGGAGCCAGACCTGATGTCAGCTATCCGACAGCCTACAGGTACCCCCCCTCTAGTGCAGGTCCTGTCAGTGCTCCATTTCCTGGCAAGTGGTTCCTTCCAAACAACAGTGGCCATGGCATCAGGGATGTCTCAGCCAGTGTTCTCCAACGTGTTGACCACAGTGTTGTCAGCCCTGCTGAAACACATGTGCAGCTACATCATATTCCCCCAGGTGGAGGATTTGGCCACAGTGAAAGCTGACTTTTATGCCCTGGGACATATCCCCAACATCATTGGTGCCATTGATGGAACACATGTGGCATTTGTCCCCCCCCCCCCAGGAGAAATGAACACGTTTTCAGGAATAGAAAAAGCTATCACTCTATGAATGTGCAGATGGTGTGTTTGACGGACCAGTACATCTCCCATGTGATTGCCAGATATCCTGGCTCTGTGCATGATGCCTTTATCTTGAGGAATAGCAGCATCCCCTATGTGATGGGCCAACTCCAGAGGCACCCGGTGTGGCTAATAGGTGAGCCCAAGGTCCCCACACAGTATAAATAGGTGTCTGGGTATGGGGTTATCCCTAAGGGTGTGTGTCTAACAGTTGTCCCTCGATATTTGCAGATGACTTTGGTTACCCCAACCTCTCATGGCTACTGACCCCAGTGAGGAATGCCAGGACAAGGGCAGAGGAACGTTACAATGAGGCACGTGGGCATAAAAGGAGGATTATTGAAAGGACCTTCGGCCTCCTGAAGGCCAGGTTCCGGTGCCTCCATCTGACAGGTGGATCCCTGTACTACTCACCCAAGAAGGTGTGCCAGATCATCGTTGCATGTTGCATGTTGCACAACCTGACCTTGAGACGCCAGTGCCTTTTCTGCAGGAAGATGAGCCTGGAGATGGTCTTGTGGCAGCGGTGGAGCCTGTGGACAATGAGGAAGAGGAGGCAGAGGAAGAAGATGTTGACAACAGAAGTAATATAATACAGCAGTACTTCCTGTGACACACATATAAGACACTGTAAGTTCACTTAACTTTTCAGTTTTCTGCTGGACATTGTACATGGCAGCCTAATTTCCCTATGTCTATGGCCACCTACTGTACCCTTTGGCATCTCTATTTTCAGATCTCTGTGTCCCACTCTGGCTCCTGCTGTGTGTACTGCTTCCCACCAAAGGTCATTCCAAAGTATATTTAACCGTACATATGACTTGCAATACTTTGTTAATGTTGAACTAATACATATTTCAATCATTTGACAGACTCCAGATTTGCATGTGTTCCAAGGGTGTTTATTTAAGTGCTCATAAGTAGAGGGGGATGTGCAATGGGCTGGGGTGATGGTGGAGGAAAGTCCAGGGTAGAGTCCAGTCTCTTGGTATTACAGGTGCATTGTCCAATGTGGCATAGGAAGGGAAGTAGTGGCAGTTCAAGGTGGCCAGGGTCACAGAGTGGGACAGAAGGGTGACAATCAGGAGAGTCTTATTTCCTGGCAGGGGTGATGGCAATGTTCTCTGGCTTCTGCCTGGATCGCCGGGACCGTTTGCAGGGTGGTTCTCCTTCTGCAGGGGGTGGGGTGCTGGTGGCCTGTTGTTCTTGTGGTGGGGCCTCCTGTCCACTAGCGCCAGCAGAGGTGTAGGGCTGTTCTTCAGTGAGGCTAGTGTCAGGGGCCCGTTGTTGTGCCACTGCCTCCCTCATGGTGTTGGCCATGTCAGCCAGCACCCCTGCAATGGTGACCAGGATGGTGTAGATGTTTTTGAAGTCCTCCTTGATCCCCAGGTACTGTGCCTCCTGCAGCTGCTGGGTCTCCTGCAACTTGGACAGTATCTGGCCCATGGTCTCCTGGGAAAGGTGGTATGCTCCCAGGATGTTGGTGAGTGCCTCCTGGATAGTATGTTCCCTCGGCCTGTCCTCCCTTGTCGCACAGCAGTCCTCCCAGCTTCCCTGTTGTCCTGTGCCTCTGTCCCCTGAACCATGTGCCCAGTGCCACTGTCCCCAGGTCCCTGATCTTCCTGGGTTTGTGGGGTTGCCTAGGGTCCCTGTAGTGGTGGACACACTGCTGATTGATGTGTCCTGGGGACAGTGGCATGGGCCAGCTGGGTGGGTGCTGTGCTGGTGTTTCCTGAGGGGGGAAGCTCTGTGGTGGGTTGGGACTGTGGGTAACCGACTGTCCAGGGGTCCCTGATGGGCCAGGTTGGTCATCCTGTGGGGATGCAAATGCAGTGCTAGTGTATCTGCGTGTGCCATCTTGTGCATTGATGTGTTTCCCTACATGATTTTCCTGTCAGCTTTGCCTTGTGTGCGTGGTGATTTTGTGGGCTGGGTGAGTCTCTCTACTGGGCATGCTGTGGTGATGGGTGTCCATGCAGGTCTGTGATGGGGGTCCATGCATTGGTGTTACAAGCAGGGCTTGGTATTGGGATGGGTGGGTTGTGATAGTGGGGTATGTGTGAGGTGGTGGAGTGATGGGGGTGAGGGTAGGGGTAGGAGTTTGTGATGGCATGCAGGTAAGGTGGGGGGATAAAGTAGTAGAAAGTTGACTTACCAGAGTCCAGTCCGCCTGCTATTCCTGCGAGGCCCTCAGGATGCATTATTGCCAAGACTTTCTCCTCCCATGTTGTTAGTTGTGGGGGAGGAGGTGTGGGTCCACCACCAGTCCTCTGTACAGCTACCTGGTGTCTTGCAACCACAGAACGTACCTTCCCCCGTAGGTCGTTCCACCTCTTCCTGATGTCATCCCCAGTTCTTGGGTGGTGCCCCACAGCGTTGACCCTGTCCACGATCCTCCACCATAGATCCATCTTCCTAGCAATGGACGTCTGCTGCACCTGTGATCCGAATAGCTGTGGCTCTACCCAGATGATTTCCTCCACCATGACCCTTAGCTCCTCCTCTGAAAACCTGGGGTGTCTTTGGGGTGCCATGGATGAGGTGTGAGTGGTATGTGTGAGGATGTATGAGGTGATGTGTGGGGTGTTGTGTTGTGAGGTGTGTGGATGGTGTATGGGTGATGATGTATTGTGCCTCTGATTGAGTGTGTGCTCCTGGCTTGTCTCTCTCTGCTTGCTATCTCTTTTTTAGCTGTAAGGGTTTGTGGGTAATGTGGGTGTGTGTTTTAAAGTGGTGTGGGTGTGGTGTGTGTATGTGTGTAGTTTGAATTGTCCAATGTGGTGGTGTCTTGTAAGTGTGTGTGTGTGTATTTTGAGCACCGCAGTGTGTACTGCCAATGGTTTACCGCGGTTGAAAGACCGCTGCGCTGATTCGTAGGTCGTGATACTGTGGGCATATTCCTGTTGGCGTAACTGTGTGGGTTTTGGTGCCGCCAGTTTATCACTGACCTTTGGTCTGGCAGACTTGTGTGGGTGTCTGTATAGTGGCGGATTTCTTAGTGTGGGTCATAATACCTGTAGCGGAATACCGCCGAAGTCACAGTATATTGGCAGCTGTCGGCACGGCAGTAGGCGGCATTTACCGCCAGGGTTGTAATGAGGGTCATAGTTCCAGGACAATCATCCATAAGCCTCACTATACACTTTTAGCTTTTCTGGAGTCAATTTGCGGGTCTGATGTACCATTCTACAAAACCATCCTTCACATCACTGTGCAATATGTCAAGGAATGCATCACTGTCCTGCACAATACTATACACTACAATAATTTGCAAGGTACCCTGAGTCTTGGGTGTGACTCCCATGTGTTTTGAGGTGGGGCTCCTGTTAGGCACCCCCTCCTTCCTTCTCCCTACACTATATGGACTTGGATCAGATCAAATGAAGCGCTCCCTCCCCTCTCTTAGCAGTGACTTAGAAGTGATTACTTCTTGGGGTTTAATAGCCTATGTAGTGCAGTGGTGGGCCTCCTACTGGTGGTGTGCAGAACCAAGAGTATCACTCATGTCAATCCTGTCCAGGTAGGACAGCTGCAGTCCACCAGGTGGGCAATGACAGAAATGGCAGCTTCTGGAGTTGCCCCTACTCCCGGGATGGAGATGGTTGAGAAGTCCTCTTCTCCAGACACCTGGCTCTGGGGGTAACAGGGTACTGCTTGGTGCTATTCGAACACAATGGCAGTAGTAAGATTGGGCCCTGGAGTCTTCAGCACCTCAGTTGTCAGGCAATAATTTGACATGTAGTGCATGGAGACAATGACTTTGATCTTTAAAGCAGCAAAGTTCACTTGGTACCCTTGTGGGCTAGAGCCAAGCTAAGCACTCACTGGAAGCATAGCCTGTGTGGACACCACAAGTTTGCAGTCTTCTCTTTCAGGGTGGCCGGGACCGCAGTCACACTATCTGGAGCTGCAGGCATGCAGTGGATGCCACGGGGCAAATGTCAGTCCTGGATTCAGTTGGGCCAATGGATCAGTCACACTTCCTCAGGTCTCACAGGAATGACAGGGACAACAGAGGAGGCTGCTCAGGTTCCTCTGAGAAACTCTGAGACTGGTATACAATGTTGAGCACTCCAGTCCCATATTTCGTCAGTCTCTGGTGGATGGACCCTTGCTCCAGGATCAATTGGTTATAGCCCACTTCCAACAGTCAGCTGCTACTGTAGGTTCAGCATGTTCATTCCCAGTCACTCAGGCACGCCTGCTGGTGTTCCTTAGACAAGTCAGGAAGTTCTAAATCCAGAAAGGACTTCAGGTGAAGTCTCCTCACCTCTGGGATTATGAATGTCAGGCACACACCAGCCCTGGTTCCACAGCAGACATCAGGGTAACCCATAGAGCACATTCTCCTTGATCAGAAATCATTTCAAACAGGAACAAAACAGTAGGTCAGCAGCTCCCACTTTCAAACAGTAGGTCAGCAGCTCCCACTTTCATATGGAGTTAGTAGACAGGAGATTGGGTTTCTGTCTGTCACTGCAAGGTCGATTTGGTTGCTTCCCTTTTCATGTGACCGCCTCCGACAGTTCTCCATCCTCAGCCTGACTTGAGTGATGCTCTTCACAGCAGGGTCTTCTTCAAGTTGGATACCCCATATCAGAAGCACAGAGGGTGTGAGCAGTGTGCACAGCCACATTTGAAAGTGATCAGAAAGAGAGACAAAGGTCTCCTCTGCTTTTAAAGGACACTTCACAACCTGACAAAGAAACTGCAGTTCCAACCCTTACCTGTGCTAATCATCAAATGATGTTCTTCGAAAGACTATTCAGTAGCCCTCTGCATCACAAAGGACCTATTTGATTTTCTAAGAAGAAGCCAGTTTCCTCTTTCCCCACATCAGTGTTTGGGATCCCTCCCTTCAGTTTAAGGAATGTCAGCAATACACTTCCACTCTGTGGGAAAGCAACCTCACATCTTTCTTGTAAACATGAATAGACCAGAGGCTTCCATAATAGACCCCACAGGCCTGTGTCCCCATGGTTCACTCAGGCACTAATGCAACACATGCCAAACTTGACTAGCATACATGAACACATCAAGGCATATGGGATCACAGTGCCAGGACGTGAGGTTTGGTGTTAGAAGCAGAACATTAGGCAGATGGGCAGAAAGTTCCCATTCCCATGACACAGGTAAAAAGCCCTACTGTAAATACTATACAACACGGAATGCTGCCACCATTGCGTTGCATGTGTAAACCTGTGACACATATAGTGCTTGCTTCATTACAGAAGGTTCACTTAGTGGATCAATCTATATACAGTACCACTCAAAAAGTCAAGGGCAGCCCAGGCCTTTATGCACACTCTAGATTAGAGAGAGGCTGGAGTAAGAAATCTGAAAACCAAAATACCAGAATCCGTAGTCGGGCAGTCAGGGAAGGGGTCACAACTATACACCATCAAGGGGACATTTCCATCCCAAGAGACGCCCCTCTCAGCTCAGACTACCCAGAAAAGCATTCCAAGTTCAGCCACCGGTTTAGCAAACTCAGTGGGGAATTCCACCTGTATTCCTATGGTTCTTTCAGGCTCTATGACTTATTGTGAAATCCAGGCAGGCAGTGAGAATGACCACCTCACCAACTTAGGTCTCTCCCCCTTCACTGCTATCCAACACTTGAGCGGTTTGTTATCTGTTGGAAATGTAGGGCCTGATTTAGAACTCAGCAGACGGGTTACCCTGTCACAATGGTGATGAATATACTGTCTGCCGAAATGTAAATCCTATTATATTCAATGGGATTTAGATTTCTGCAGATGAAATATTCATCACCATTGTGACGGAGTAACTGGTACTCCGAGTTCTAAATGAAGCCCTCAGTACCTAACAACTACGGGTGTAACTTTCTCAAAGCCCATACTATGGCAAAGCATTGTTTTTCAAACGTTGTTCCTTGGATAGTGATTTACACTTAATAAAGACCACAGGATGATCTCTTCTCTCATCATCAGGTTAAGCCAGTACCTCTCCAACTCATGTGTCCTGGGCATCTGCCTGTACAATGAATGGCAGAGGAGTGTAGGCAGGGGCTTCAGTACAGGTGCACTGCTTAGGGCTCTGTCCAGTTACTCAAATGCCTTCTGACATCCCTAAGATCAGACCACCTTCTGCCGACGATTTGCAAAATTTGTCCAGAACTCAATTTTACAAGAGTAACACGGAGCCACCAAATTCTACAGGCAGAATGAATCATTCTACACAAACCTAGTAGTAGGCACCTCCCACTCCAACACCAACTGCACTGTTGTGTCCAAAGGTTTAGTGTTACTGTTTCCTATCTGTTGTCCAAGTCAGACTGCAGTGGGCTGGTCCATCTAGCACCTGGTTGCCTTGATGGTCAGTTTTATGTACTGTATCCTGACCAACACCTGTTCTAGGTATCTCAGGTGGTCCTCTCATAAACTGCTATAAATTGCTTTATCGTCCAGGTATGCCACACAGAGCTTTTCTAGGCATGCAAGAACATGGTTCACCTGGTGCTGGAAAGCAGCAGGAGCTTTTTTCACCCCAAGGGCATTCCTTAGTTTAAACTCTATCAACCCTTCTGGTGTATAAAATGTGGTCTTCTCTGAGACATTTGGTGCTAACGCTATCTTCAAGTATCTGTTGCTCAGCTGAAGAGTGCTCCGGTATCTTGCAGCACCCAGCCAATTCACAAGCTGAACAGCTCTGAGGATCAGATGTGCATCAGTCTTAGTGACTTTATTAAGGCTGCAGTGGTCTACATAAAGAACATTTCTGTAGAATCTTCTATGTTAACCTCCAGCAGCGGTCTGTCCCACAAGCTATACAAATGTTGAATCACTATCTTGTTCGACATCTTGGCCACTTCTACCTTAATGGGCTTGGTCAGACATGCAATAAACCTTAGTATTGACAGGAAGACTATTTTTTGTGTCAGTCTCATGAACACATAGACCAGTGTCAACCTGGAGTTAGTGACAGCATGTGGGAAGCATCCCAAAACAGCTTTAGAGTCCCTCTGCTGTTCCAGCATCAACTCTGAGGCAAGCTGTAGCTTTCTAGAGGTCCACCCAAAATGTCATGTTGAAGCAAGTCAAGAGGAGTCTCAGTTTGCTTCTCAACCTCCTCTGCCACAGCCCTGAGGTTTACTGTGTAATTTCTTCAGAGGTAAAGCGTCAGCGGTTCACAGCGAATGCCCTTCTGGGTTCCTGTGTCACCTGTGCTCAGCACGTAGTTCATATCAGACAACTTCTGCACTACTTATCTTCCAAGGCTGTGGGACAAATGGCAAAAGGGCTTCTGCAGCAGCACCTCCTGACCTTCCTGATAGCCAGTCAATATCGCTATTTGGTCATACCATCACTTAAACATTTTGCTAACTTGAACGTTTTGCTTTGCCTGACTCATGTATTATGTCATTAACTTTCTGAGTTCAATCACATAGTTCACCTCATCCCTCTATGAAGACTCAGGAATGTCTTCCCACTCTTCTCTAAACAAACTGAGTAGTTCTCATTACTGGGTGTCCAAACAGAAGCTTGAATGGGCAGCACCACACTTCTTTCTGTGGAATCTCCCAGTAAGTAAATAAGGCCCCACTTCCTCTTGAGGTTCTTTGGTGGCATTCCCATCATGCTGTTAAGGGTCTTGCTAATGATTGGTTTGTAGATGGTATGCCATGGACAAGTGGTATGTCACACCAACTTGCTTCCACATCTCACTTGTGTAAAATGAGATGAAATGGGTTCTTCAGTCAGCAATCGCTGTTCTAGGAAATTCAACCCTAGGGAAGATTTCCTGGAAATCCTTTGCAGCCGTTCTCAGAAGTCCTGCCTCATGATGGCATGGCCCACAACAACCAAAATATACTTGTTGTCTGATGCCAAGGTTATGTTAAATGGGCCAACTATGTCTATTCTCACCAGTTCGAATGAAACACCTACAACTGGCAGAGGCAACAATGGCACCATGGTCTTACTTCCAGACTTGATACTCAACTGGCTAGTATGACAGGTCCTACTGAACCTCTCTGCATCTCAGTGCTTTTCTAGCCAGTAGAAAAGGGGATATCACCTATCATGGGCATTTCTAATGGCAAAGTGTTCTGCAAAAGGCACCTCGAAGGCCAATGATAACAGGAAGTTCCTGTGCACTAGTGGAACTACGAGCCTCTTGCTAGCACATGGCTCAGGTTTTACCAGCTCACTGTATAGACTCTGCCCTGATCCACTCATTATCTTGTCCTGGTCTCTTGACACCAGAAATGATGTCAGTCTATCCCTGAGACTGACATAGAGCCTGTTCTCTGGTCAACACAGCTGTTGTTGTCAAACTATGTAGGCTTCTGGTCATGGTACAAAATCATTGCCCATGAAACATCCAGCACCTTGTTTCTCTCTCACCCCTTACATCAATCATTGCCATGTTGCTATTGATTTCTACCACAACTAGGGCAATTGGGTACTTCACTGCTTCTACACTGGCTACAAAGCCCATACTATTAGCCAGAGAATCTCCTCTGGTTTGAGATACTTCCTTGCAACCACAGTTCTATAAAGTCCTGGATTCATTAACGCAAGAGCCTCCCTCCCATTGATATTAGCCTTCAGGAAAAGCCCTATTGTGTTTGAGTGAATGTGCTTCAGAGTATATGGCTCTCTCTCCCAGGTGTACATAACAACTAGGTTAAGTGCCTTAGCCCTCTAGGGTCCTTTCCCTTTAGGTAACACACTACCTACAAGAGATACAGCTGGTACGCGTCTTTCATCTGACATTCTCATGTGTAATGTCTCTCCTTTTAATATCTATAACAAGTAATCACCTTGGGTTTGGAAGAACATCCTCGTCCTCCCTTTTCCTTGTGTTATTCCTGTTCCAGAACACAATTCCCTTTCCATTTGCATCCTCCCTTGAAACCTTGGGAACTGGACTTGCCGTTACTCTCTGGTTGGAACCAGTCTGTTGAGAGATCCTTTCTCCCTCTGGCTTATAGCCATGCTGCTCCAGCTCTCTGTTAATCATGTTATCTATCCAATTAAAAGCTAATGCTGCACATTTGTCTTGATCTTTCTCTGTCACATTTGACAGGTATTGCTAAAGTGCGGTCCTTGGGTGCTCAGTCACAGATAAATGAAAATCCTTAGTCTTCAACCCTCTCACCACTCATTCCAATCACACAACACACCATGAATCTATGTTTTAACAACATACACTTGTTGTCTTTAAACCTCTGAAAACACTTTGCGGGCTTCAGCCCAAACCATCTGATCACAGCTTCCTTTGTCCATTGATAGTGCATCTGCTTAGGCACAGGTATCCTCCCAATGACTGCTGTACTTTCTATAAGAAAGTGACTCAGTGACTCATTAAAGTGGCTGCTCTAGACACGTCACTCAAAGTCTGTACTTTACAAGTGGTTTCAAAGCTCACAAACCATTTCAAAATATATTGTTCATCCACATACATGCCCATAAATTATTTTGAACTTTGGGAGGTACTCTGGTAAAGATAAAAGTAGAATGACTTTACTCAGACGTAGATGTCTCTGCTGTCTTCCTGAGTTTCTCTTTCTTAAATCTATCCTATTTTTCTGCCTTTCTCTTTCTCGCCCCTCATGCTCCCCTTTTCTCTCATAAAGTGCCTATTCTTCCTAACTCTCCATCCTTCTTTTCTCTTGTTCCTGACAAGCTAATCTCAGCTTTTCCTGTCACTCTTCCTGGCATTCTGCTCTTCCTCAGCCTTATCTCCCTGGCGAGCCAACTGCAAGTTTAGAGCCTCAGCTAGACTCAACCCACCCAAGAGAATAACTCCTAGAGTTGATAGCAATGGTACCCTGGAAATCGGTGGCATGTCTGCCAACCACATTCCCTTCCTGGTTTCCTTTAATTATGTTTCCTTCTTGAGCTCAGTTTTCTCTTACTGTTTTTTTAAAAGCCCATAGTGACCTCTGTGCCGCTGTTCCCAGAAACCTTCCCAGAAGCCCTCCACTCTCTGTCTAGATGCAGATACCTAATTTGATCTAAGGGTAAAGCTCCGAGATCTATCCCCACCAATTTTAAATCTGCTATATAAATATGAAGCTCTCAATGTGTTGTACAAGTTAAACTTACTACTATGGTGTTACACCCTACTGTTAGACCCCATTAAGGGTTTCCAGGTCAAGAAGGGCTACTGCGATAAAACTGTGGGGGTTGAGTTTGTTTGTCTTATATGCCCTGATTCTGTCCTTCTATCACTCTGCAGACTGGACCATGTACAATCTCTTCAGCACTTGACTCTGTTGTAGCGATGGAGAGCAGTCAAAGGCTTCTCAGAGAGATAGAGAGGGGATGCTTGCGACTCACAAAACACACAGCAGCGCACCAACTAATTGTCCACATTAGTGTGTATTTTCAAGAAGAAAAGTACTTTAATGCACATTAGAACTAACTATTTCCACACACAATATAGGAAAGAAGCAATTTCATGTCTTGGGTCTTGAGGTTGGCTGGTGCCTCTATCAGCCTCTCCTTCCCTGTCCCTTGTTCTGGACTGTGCCCCCAGGTGAAAATAATAGCATAATTAGGATGAGGTGCATTTTACTACACTCTACAGCAAAGTGTGCTCAATCCTTCACAGTTCTTATATTCCATCACCTGGACTCAGTCAGTGCAATCAGGCAGCTGCTCAGCTCAACTCCACATGTCCTCTCCTGCTTTCAGTCAGCGTCCGCGCAGGCAGGGGCAAGGAAGGCGGTCCTCTCATAAGTCTGGATCACACACAGAAGAGGTGAGAATGTGCCCCAAAGAGAAATAAGGTTTCTACCGCACCTGGCTGACAGCAGTCAAATAAAAAGTGTAGTTTAGGAAAGACAAAAGGTTGAGCCACACCTAAAGATGACCCTTCACCTTGCATAACAGAATCTACAGTCGCACCCTTCATCCATGCTTCCTACCAAATGGCAGTGTTTCAGGAAAAATAATCAGTGGCTCCTTTCTCAGCAGATGGCCTGTTATGACCTGTGCCAGTTGCTTTATGTGCTCCCTGCTGGTGGCCGCTGCCGACTTTGGCTTGCTGGTCCCACTGTAAGTGGCGAAGCTGCAAACACGTGATGGGAGGTGCTTCAATCAGGTGATGGAGGCGTGTTCTGTTTATATCGTGTCATCTGTTAGCTAGACACCAGGTGCGGCCCGTTCTTTAGGGCAGAGGGGCAATGCCCCCCTACTTTTTGCCCCTTATGAAGAGTGCCGGTCAGGCAGAAAAAAGGTCAGCCTGACAGACACTCTGCATGTTCAGGTCAGGCAGCCAGGAGCGAGACATGCGCGATTTGCACAGACACCTGGCTGCCTGAGCTGAACTTTGCCGGGCTGAAGATGTCACAGCTCCTGTGGGCGTGACCTGCTTTGAGGCCCTCCCCCGGGTGACGAAGGAAGCGTCACCCATTGACTTCGACCTGGGCGCTCCAGGTTTAATCCCTGAAGAGCCCAGAGCGAGTGTCAATCAGTGACACCTCGTCACAGAGTGGGGTGGGATCAGCAGTCTCACTGGCCCCATCCCACTCTGTAACGAAGTTGGGACTGCTGCCTTCCCTCATTGTCAGCCAGCAAGGGAAGGCAGCAGTCCCAACCCTCCTGGGACCTCTGAGGCTGAAGGTAAGTGTGTGATCTTTTTAAATGAATGTTTGGTGCGTGCGTGTATGTCTGAATGTTGATGAGTGTTGTTAATGGATGCGCGTGCATGTGTGTGTGTAAGAATGAGTGTGCTTCCCGCCGGCCCACCTTCCTCCTAAAACTGCTGGCTACCACTGCTAGACACTTGGCTTCATTTTGCCTTTTCCAGATTGTGGAAGGATTCCTACGCTGGAAGCTCTGCTTCAATTTTTTTTTTTCTCCACTGTGTTCTGTACTTCTCGAGCAACCTGACAGAGTGCTCCTCCTTCATTGACTGACTTCTACACTGGGGATTGTTCAGCAGACTGCCACAACAGTGTTCAGTTTTCTGCTGCTTGGTCCCGCTATCCCCTCTGCAATACAGCAGGAAGCGTAAGGCGGCTTCAGCATTTTTTGTGCTATTACTTCCCATTATTCCCCCTGTACCGTAGTAGGTTACCTTGTTTTGGGGTTTATGGCGCTCCTGTTGGAATTAACCACAGCAAGGTAGACTCTCTTGTAAACCCTGTACCCAGCGCTTCCTGTATTCTATTGGTCTGCAAATTAAGGATTCAAGAATATGGCCTTCATTACAACCCTGCCGGTCGGTGTTAGAGCAGCAGTAATACTGCCAACAGGCCAGCGGTAAAAAAAATGGAATCACGACCATGGCAGAAACTGCCAACACATACAGCCACTTTAACACTCTAATCGCCACGGCGGTAGCAGCAAACACCGCGGCGGTAACCGCCAACAGACAGGCAGAATACAATGTACCGCCCACCCCATTACAACACGCCCATCCGCCAGCTTTTCCAGGGCGGTACCAACGCCATCAAAAGCACGGTGGAAACAGTACTTGGAAGGGAAACCACTCACCTCTCGACACTCAAGGAAGAACAAGGATGCCATGGAGCCTGAGCTGCACGTCCTGCCCATGCTAATGTGTCTTCTCATATATCAGGAGTACCAACGTTGGCGACGACCACCACGGTGAGTACAGCACCTAGTAGACAGGGGAGAGGGGGAGGAAAAAGAGAGTGACACACACACGCAACACGCAACAGCCCCAGCTCACCCTCACCCCCAACACCATACATGCAGCACTTGGGGGGTGCCAGGTCACAGTCCCTCACCTGGGTGTCAGAGCCACGAGATTTGCAGTGGTCAGGATGCATGATAGTCCATGGAGGCAGGGCTACAGTCCATCCTCCAGTGGCTATGGCTGCACAGTGGTGGTAGTGCCAGTGGTGGTGGGGGTGCTGCCAGTGGTGGGGGGTGGCTCCAGCCCTTCTCCTGCAGCCTCGAACGGCTTCCCACTGGGGCTGCTGGCAGTGGTGCTACTGTCAGCAGTGCAGGTGGCGGTGCTTGCAGCGGTGCAGGTGGCGCTGCTGGCTGTGGTGCAGGTGGCAGTGCTGCCAGTGGTGGGGGAGGCTCCAGCCCTTCTCCTGTAGCCTCTGACGGCTGCCCACTGGGGCTGCTGATGCTGACAGTAGTGGTGCTTGCAGCGGTGCAGGTGGCAGTGCAGGTGGCAGTGCTTGTGGCGTTGCTTGCGGCAGTGCTTGCGGCAGTGCTTGCGGCGGTGCTTGTGGCGGTGCAGGTGGCGGTGCTGGCAGCGGTGCAGGTGGCGGTGCTGGCGGTTGTGCTGGTAGCCACCAGGCCTTCACCTGCAGGCTCGGACAGCTGATGTGCCTTGGCTGGTGCTTTGTGCCCCTTCCTGCCCTTGGCAGATGGTGGTGTCACCTTGGGTCTGGCAGCTGGAGTCTTTTAGGTGGCCTTGCTGGGTGGTTGTGGCTCCTTCCCCTTGCTGGATGCTGTCCCCTTCTTCACCTTGCCAGGTGGCAGAATGTTCTTTGCCTTGGCAAGGGTTGGTGGCACACTGGCTGGCCTGACGGGTGCCCCCTTTGAGCCTCTGACAGCTGCAGGAACCACAGAGGACGTGGACTTGGTGGCTGAGGTGCTGGGCTGGGTTTTGGCCACCCTGGCCCTAGGGGAAGGACTGGGGGAGGGGTAGGGAACAGGTCAATGTTGGCTAGGAAAAGCTTCTTAGGGACATTGGGGCAGGAAGAGGGTAAAGGTTTGGGAGTGGCGGAAAAGGGAGTGGTTGTATGAGGTGTCAGTCTGCTGTGTTTGGGTGCAGGTGCATGAGCTGGATGCTGTTGTGAGGTGGATGGCTGTTGGGTGGGTGTGTGCTTGCGTTTGTGTACTTTGGGAGGAGGTGTCACAGACACAGTGGGAGATGAAACAGGGGACGTGTGCATGGATGTAGGGGTGGTGACTGCCAGTGAGGGGTTTGTAGTGATGGGCGTGCTGGTGATGGAGGTAGTGGATGATGATGTAGTGCATACAGGTGTCAGTGGAGACGCTACTGGGAGGGAGGTAGACGACGAGGAGGAGGGGGAGACAATGGAGGCAGTGGATGTTGGTGTGTCTGCATGGGGATAGTGCTTGTGAGATGAAGTGTGGTGATTGTGGGGCATATTTATACTCCGTTTGCGCCGAAATTGCGTCGTTTTTTTTGACGCAATTTCGACGCAAAACTAACGCCAACTAACGCCATATTTATACTATGGCGTTAGAGGCGAATAGCGCCAAAGTTCCCGGAATGTGCGTCATTTTTTAGCGTGAACCCCTTCCTTGCGTTAATGATATGCAAGGGAGGCGTTCCCGTCTAAAAAATGACTCCCAGGCCTTTACGTGGTATTTATACTCCCGGGCAAAAGAGACGCCCGGGAGTGGGCGTGGCTAAAAACGGCGCATTTGCGCCGCTTTTTAACGCCTGGGTCAGGCATGGCGTTAAGGGACAAGTGGGCTCAAAATGAGCCCAGAGTGCCCTCCCCTGCCCCCAGGGACCCCCCCTGCCACCCTTGCCCACCCCAGGAGGACACCCAAGGCTGGAGGGACCCACCCCAGGGACATTCAGGTAAGTATTTTTTTATTTTTTTTAAATAATTTTTTGTGGCATAGGGGGGCCTGATTTGTGCCCCCCTACATGCCACTATGCCCAATGACCATGCCCAGGGGACAGAAGTCCCCTGGGCATGGCCATTGGGCAAGGGGGCATGACTCCTTTCTTTACAATGATAGGAGTCATGTTGATGGGGGATGGGCGTCGAAAATAAATGGCGCAAGTCGGGTTACGACGATTTTTTCGACGTAACCTGACTTGCCCCATTTTAAGACGCCCATGCGCCATTTTCCCCCTACGCCGGCGCTGCCTGGTGTACGTGGTTTTTCTCGCGCACACCAGGCAGCGCCGGTCTGCTTGCGCCGGCTAACGCCATTCAATAAATACGGCGCCCGCATGGCGCTTCAGAATGGCGTTAGCCGGCGCAAAACTTTTTGACGCTAAACTGCGTTAGCGCAGTTTAGCGTCAAAAAGTATAAATATGGGCCTGTGTTTGCCTGAGCCACTTCTGTGTGTTGATTTGGGTGAATGCTGGTCTGAAGGTGTGCTTGGGATAGGCTGGGGTTGAGGGGATTGGGAGTGGGTAATGGGAGTTGGGGCGGGAGGCTAGAGACAGGGACAGTGGCTGCCATCAGTGCAGAGGCCAGAGCCTGAAATGCTCTCTGTTGGGCCGCCAGGCCAGAGTGAATGCCCTCCAGGTCAGGGTCGGATTGGTCTGTTCAGATGCAACCAGCGGCCCAGTGGGGGTCTATGTGGACTTTCTAGAGACCTGTATCAGAAGGTAGATGGGCGTTTTTACCTCCCCTTCAGCAATAGGGCAAGAATCATTAATCCCAGCGCCCTGCTGGGCCGGCCCATTGATATAAAAAGCTAACTTGGGCCGGCTATGGGAACATTAATGTATTTAGATTGAGCAGGGGCAGCGGGCATGAACAGAAGTGGCCTCACTGATATTAAGCTATGGTTCACTAGTAGGAACTAATCCATGCGCAAGCAGTGCTGGCAGTGTTTTAATCTCAGTGGAGTTAAGAAAACAAAAGTTATACTGATAGATCTAGACAGTTAGACTGAGATCATTCTCTTTCAGTTTTTTGGACATGCCTCTTTTAGTGAACCCCCCCTCCTTATTTTGATACTACTTCCAACACCGAAGCAGTGCTATGCAAAAAGGCATAATTCGCAATTGTGGGCCATTTTTTTTAGGGTGCCCGGGCCTGTTTTAAATCCCAATCCAACCTTGCTCCAGGTATGCATTTGTTTGTTGCAAATGCCTCTTGACACCCTGGATGGCATTCAAAATGGTTGACTGCCCAACAGTGAGGGATCTCAGGAGGTCAATAGCCTCCTCACTGAGGGCAGCAGGGCTGACTGGGGTAGGCCCTGAGGTGCCTGGGGCCAAGGAGATGCCCACCCTCCTGGGTGAGCAGGCACGGGAAACATGCTGAGGGGCTGCTGGGAGGGCTGTGCTGGTAGGGGGGTGGTGGCTGTACCTGTTGTTGGGATGGGCACAGAGGTGTCTGCCACTGCCAGGGAGCTTCCATCGGAGGAGGAGTCACTGTCTGTAGCGTCCCCTCCTGTTTCCGTCGTGGTGCTCCCCTCGCCCTCCATCCCACTGATGCCCTCACCCTTGGTGGATTCCGCCTGCAGGCCCATGTGGGATGCAGCTCCCTCCATCGCCGGTGCCTCTGCTCCTCCGCCAGATGATGCTAACGCACACAAGGATAGGGTGACAAAACAAAAGGGGGGAGACAGAGGATACACTTGGTCAGTGCCAGCAACAACACTACCGTTGGCGTACACAACACACAGGGAGCTGCCCTATGCACTAGGCCATGCACTACTAGTTACAATGCTAGTCACCAGCCCATGGGGGACATGGCATAACGCCATCAGCTGCACACCTAAAACCCACAGGACCCTGCCCAGTAGTAGATGCCCAGTAACACCATTGGGGTTGGAGTGCTTCAGAGCTTGCCCAACAAGGGACCTACCCTGCCATGTTCGCCCTGGCTTAGGGACACTAACAGTCCACATCCCCCACCCAGGTAAAACCTTAATGCATGCCAACTCATGAATCTGAATTTGTACTCACCCCTTTGTGGCTGCTGTGATGCCCTCAAGCGCCCATCCAACTCCAGATAGGCCAACGCCAGGGTGCGGAACATCAGGGGGGTCAGGGTACGACAGTCACCCCTTCCTCGTTGGGAGGCCAGCCCCAGCTGGGCCTCCGCCGTCTTCCTTGCCCAGCGGCGCAGGTCCTCCCACCGTTTGCAGCAGTGGGTGCTCCGCCTGTCAAAGACTCCCAGGGTCTGCACCTCCTTGGCGATGGCACGCCAAATACCCTTTTTCTGATGGGCACTCACCTGCAGGACAAATACAGCAGAAAAGGAATTAGTAATACCGTCCGGACCGTCACACTCATGGCCCACCAGATCCCTCCCTCTACTAACGCACATACCTTGACCACCATACATGCAGCACTCTGCCCAGGACACCTCAGCCCCCCCCCTACATGTTGCTTACACACACAGCACTCAATACATTCATGGCCCACGCAACATGCTCACAGTGTACTCACTGTGTTTGTCTGGAGGACCATAGAGTAAAGTGTACTGGGGTAGGACCCCATCCACAAGTCTCTCCAACTCCTCCGCAGTGAAGGCAGGGGCCCTTTCCCCAGACACATGAGCTGTTATCGCTTCCAGACACTGGTCACAGCAGCACTTGCAGTGTAGGTCCTCTCCTGTTGAAGGTCAGGTAGCAAGTGAGTGAATAGATAGAAAATGGCTGTCACGTCCGCGGTGGTGCGTACCGTCACCGCCAGTGTACATCGCCATTGGCTCCTGGAACACATAGGGCCCAATGATAACCAAGGCGAAGTTGCGCGGTGGTCATAGACTGTCTACCGCAACGGCGCACAACACCAGTGGAATTACCTCATTTCCACTTGTCCTTCCTCACAGGTCAGGCAGCCGCTATTTCAGGGGGGCACAGGCGATGGCACCTAACTGCGTCACAGCAGACATTGGCACATCAACTGACTCTCAAATTCACATACTGGTTCTGAAAATGAAGAGATGCATCATTATTGCAATAGATGTGTGAATATGACCCTCTGCTCACCCTTTTCCTCCCTAGGCTTCAACCGCTAAGGATGAATATGAGATGGAGACATCCTCCAGTGTACAGAACCCTGGTAGACCTTGCGACAATGGAGGACAGACACATTATCGTAACATACAGACTTGATCGGGCCACAATCTAAGAACTGTGTGCCCAATTGGAGCCAGACCTGATGTCAGCTATCCGCCAGTCCACAGGTATCCCCCCCCTAGTGCAGGTCCTGTCAGTGCTCCATTTCCAGGCAAGTGGTTCCTTCCAAACAACAATGGCCATGGCATCAGGGATGTCTCAGCCAATGTTCTCAAACGTGTTGACCAGAGTGTTGTCTGCCCTGCTGAAACACATGCACAGCTACATCGTATTCCCCCAGGTGGAGGATTTGGCCACAGTGAAAGCTGGCTTTTATGCCCTGGGGCATATCCCCAACATCATTGGTGCCATTGATGGAACACATGTAGCATTTGTCCCCCCCTCCCCGGAGAAATGAACAGGTGTTCAGGAATAGAAAAACCTATCACTCTATGAATGTGAAAATGGTGTGTTTGGCTGACCAGTACATCTCCCATGTCAATGCCAAGTATCCTGGCTCTGTGCATGACGCCTTTTTTTTAGGAATGGCAGCATCCCATATGTAACGGCTCAGCTCCAGAGGCACCGGGTGTGGCTAATAGGTGAGCCCAAGGTCCCCACCCAGTATATGTTGGTGTCTGGGTATGGGGTTGTCCCTAAGGGTTAGTGTGTGTCTAACAGTTGTCTCTCAACATTTGCAGGTGACTCTGGTTACCCCAACCTCTCATGGCTACTGACCCCAGTGAGGAATGCCAGGACAAGGGCAGAGGAACGTTGCAATGAGGCACATGGGTGAACAAGGAGGATTATTGAGAGAACCTTTGGCCTCCTGAAGGCCAGGTTCTGGTGCCTCCATCTGACAGGTGGATCCCTGTACTACTCACCCAAGAAGGTGTGCCAGATCATCGTTGCATGTTGCACAACCTGGCCTTGAGATGCCAGGTGCCTTTTCTGCAGGAGGATGAGCCTAGAGATTGTCTTGTGGCAGTGGTGGAGCCTGTGGACAGTAAGGAAGAGGAGGCAGAGGAAGAAGATGTGGACAACAGAAGTAATATCATACAGCAGTACTTCCAGTGACACACAGGTAAGACACTGTAACTTCACTTTACTTTTCAGTTTTCTGTTGGACATTGTACATGGCAGCATGATTTCCCTATGTCTATGGGCACTTACTGTACCCTTTGGCATCTCTATTTTCAGATCTCTGTGCCCCACTCTGGCTCCTGGCGTGTTTACTGCTGCCTACTACAAGTCATACCAATGTATAAATTACTGCACATATGAATTGCAATGTTTTCAGAATGTTGTACTAATACATATTTCAATCAATTGACAGACTCCAGATTTGTATTTGTTACAAGGGTATTTAATTAAGTGCTAATAAGTAGAGGGACATGTGCAATGGGCTGGGGTGATGGTGGGGGAATGTCCAGTTAGAGTCCAGACTCTTGGTATCACAGGCGCATTTTCCAATGGGGCATAGGAAGGGGAGCAATGGCAGTTCAAGGTGGACAAGGTGACAGAGTGGGACAAAAGAGTGCCAATCAGACGAGTCTTATTTCCTGGCGGGGGTCTTGCCAATGTTCTCTGGCTTCTGCCTGGATCGCCGGGACCGTTTGCGGGGTGGTTCTCCTTCTGCAGGGGGTGGGGTGCTGGTGGCCTGTTGTTCCAGTGGCGGGGCCTCCTGTCCACTAGCACCAGCGGAGGTGGAGGGCTGTTCAACGGTGTGACTAGTATCAGGGGCCCGTTGTTGTGCTACTGCCTCCCTCATGGTGTTGGCCATGTCAGCCAGCACCCCTGCAATGGTGACCAGAATGGTGTGGATGTGTTTGAGGTCCTCCCTGATCCCCAGGTACTGCCTCTCCTGCAGCCGCTGGTCTCCTGCAACTTGGCCAGTATCTGGCCCTAGGTCTCCTGGGAATGTTGGTATGCTCCCAGGATCCCTGCAAGTGCCTTGTGGGTTCCCTGGGCCTGTCCTCCCACTGTCACACAGCAGTCCTCCCAGCTTCCCTGTTGTCCTGTGCCTCTGTCCCCTGAACCATGTGCCCACTGCCACTGACCCCAGGTCACGGATTTTCTTGGGTTTGTGGGGTTGCCTGGGGTCCCTATAGTGGTGGACACACTGCTGATTGATGTGTCCTGGGGACAGTGTATGGGCCCGCTGGGTGGGTGCTGTGCTGGTGTTTCCTGGGGGGGGAGGCTCTGTGGTGGTATGGGACTGTGGCAGCGTAAACGACCGTCCAGAGGTCCCTGATGGGCCAGGTTGGTCCTCGTAATCCAGGCGTGCAGAGCTGCTGTCATCACTGTGGGCCTCTTCTGTGGGGGACTCAATGTTGGTGGCACCTCCTCTCCGGTGACGTTGAGTGGGGGTCCTGTGGGGATGAAAATGCAGTGTTATTGTATCTGCGTATGCCATCTTGTGCATTGGTGTGTTTCCCTGTATGGTTGTGATTGCCCTGTCAGCTTTGCCCTGTGTGCGTGGTGATTTTGTGGGCTAGGTGATTCTCTCTAATGGGAATGCTGTGGTGATGGGTGTCCATGCAGGTCTGTGATGGAGGTCCATGCATTGGTGTGGCATGCAGGGCTTGGTATTGGGATGGGTGAGTTGTGATAGTGGAGTATATATGTGGTGGAGGAGTGATGGGGGTGAGGGTGGGGTAGGAGTTTGTGATGGCATGCAGGTAGGGTGGGGGATATACTAGTAAAGATTTGACTTACCAGAGTCCAGTCCTCCTGCTACTCCTGCGAGGCCGTCAGGATGCATGATCACCAATACTTCCTCCTCTCATGTTGTTAGTTGTGGGGGTGGAGGTGGGGTTCCACCGCCAGTCCTCTGTACTGCTACCCGGTGTCTTGCAACCACGGAATGCACCTTTCCCCCTAGGCCGTTCCACCTCTTCCTGATGTCATCCCTTGTTCTGGGGTGCTGTCCCACAGCGTTGACCCTGTCCACGACTCTCCGCCATAGCTCCATCTTCCTTGCAATGGACGTCTGCTGCATCTGTGATCCAAATAGCTGTGGCTCTACCCGGATTATTTCCTCCACCATGACCCTTAGCTCCTCCTCTGAAAACCTGGGGAGTCTTTGGGGTGCCATGGTTGTGGTGTGAGTGGTATGTGTGAGGATGTGTGGGATGATGTGTGGGGTGACGTGTTGTGTTGTGTGCTGTGAGGTGCGTGGATGGTGTATGGGTGATGATGTTCTGTGGCTCAGATTGAGTGGGTGCTCCTGGCTTGTCTCTTTCTGTGTTCACAATCTTTTTTTTAATTGAAATGGTTGTGGGTAATGTGGGTGTGTGTTTTATAGTGGTCTGAGTTTGTGTGTGTGGTGTGTGTATGTGTGTCAGGTGTGTGTAGTTTGAATTGTCCAATGTGGTGTAGTTTTGTTAGTGTGTGTGTATTTTGAGCGGTGATTCGTGGGTCCTGATTCTGTGGGCGTATTCCTGTTGGAGTAATGGTGTGGGTTTTGGTACCGCCAGTTTATCACTGACCTTTGGTCTGGCAGACTTGTGTGGGTGTCTGTATAGTGGCGAATTTCTCTGTGTGAGTCATAATACCCGTAGCGGTATACCACTGCGGTCACGGTATGTTGGCGGCAGTCAGCACAGCTGTAGGCGGCATTTACCGCCAAGGTTGTAATGAGGGCCATGATGTTCTCATCCTGAACTCAGAGAGCCTGAGGAGGCAGTTTGAGCCAGGTGGCACAGAGGCAACGTATGACATCGGATTCTACATGTCAGATACGGACAGTGCATGTTGAAAACGTTTTTAACGTCATCAGGTTTCAACACCCGTTTGAGACATCCTAATGGGTCCTGTGATATCATGCCATCCCATGAAGGCAGTTTGGTGGGTAAATGTGTTGTATGTTTTGTATATAATCTGCTAATGGTTCCCTTCATAGCTGGCCGGGTTATTTCAGGGCTTTATCCTTTCAAGGTCGATTACAGCTGAATTCCGTAAAAAAATATGCAGTGTGGACTTTGCATTTACAGATATCAAAGACAATTTGTGCTTTGGCTATATAAAGGGCATTATTGGTGTTATCGGACTGCCATCCTTAAATTCAATCCATCCCAGTAAAATCAGAGTGCTGCAATTAAAATGTTAATGGTACCGAATTGTTTCGAATACACCAGATTATTTGGTAATGCAAATACACTGAATAACAACCTTGAACACCTCCCGAAGCACAAAGGGAGAATCAACCGACCCCTGATTGTGGGCAAAATAATCATGAATAGCCTCCCTGATTTTGTCAGTGCATTCAGGGTCAGTTTCCAGGTGAAGGGCTGGGGGAAAGCAATTTCTAGCAGGACCAGCGCATGATCAGACAGTATTCTATAAAGATGGGCAACACCGGTAGTCCAGCCAAAGGCATCTCATGTAAGGAGTCAACAGTCTATGCAAGACCATGTGTTGTGCATGCAGGTGACACAGAAACTATGGGGGGTCATTCCGACCCTGGCGGTCATAGACCGCCAGGGCCGGGGACCGCGGATGCACCGCCAACAGGGTGGCAGTGCATCCAGGCCAATTCTGACCGCGGCGGTAAAGCCACGGTCAAAAAAGGGAAACCGGCGGTTTCCCGCCGGTTTTTCCCTGTCCTGAGGAATCCTCCATGGCGGCGCTGCAGGCAGCGCCGCCATGGGGATTCCGACCCCCTTCCCGCCAGCCTGGTTCTGGCGGTTTTGACCGCCAGAACCTTGCTGGCGGGAACGGATGTCGTGGGGCCCCTGGGGGCCCCTGCAGTGCCCATGCCAATGGCATGGGCACTGCAGGGGCCCCCTAACAGGGCCCCACAAAGATTTTCAGTGTCTGCATAGCAGACACTGAAAATCGCGACGGGTGCAACTGCACCCGTCGCACCCTTTCCACTCCGCCGGCTCCATTCGGAGCCGGCATCCTCGTGGAAAGGGGTTTCCCGCTGGGCGGGCGGGCGGACTTCTGGCGGTCGCCCGCCGGCCCGGCGGGAAACTCAGAATTACCGCGCGGTCTTTTGACTGTGCTGCGGTATTCTGTCAGGGGAACTTTGGCGGGCGGCCTCCACCGCCCGCCGAAGTCAGAATGACCCCCTATATGTCATGTGTTGGAGGCAGCACATTCTGGCTGGCTGTGGCAGGGCTACAGCCAGGAAGAACCTACCACTCCTGTCAGGGGTGGGTGATTACACTCGCTGCATAACCTGCACTCCCCCCTTGGGTAGCTAGACACAGAGTTGTCAGGCTTATTACAGAGACAGTGTGTAAAGCATTGGCACTCTCACACATTAAATACACTGAGAGTCACAAAAGAGACTTCACACGTGTGGTAGGTAAACAAAGATTGTATTCAACACGCATCAATTAACACAGCATAAACATCATAACGTCTGGGCTTAAATCACACATGGTAGTATTACTAGCAGTACTAAGCCCAACCACGTTAAAATGGCATCAGTAGCATTCACACTTGGGAGAAATCCTACATCACCCCAAGCACCTTAGGCAGTGCGATACGTTGTCAGAACTAGGACTACTCTGGCAATTATTAATATTACGCAATATCACAGAGTTATAGGATGCACCCCAGATCACAACAATATCAGGAATATGTACACACAAATAATGACAACGCTTTTAGCAGCACCCTGGGCCAAGGCTGCAAGGATATAACCATTGTCAAATGGAGTATCTAGTTGGCAAGAAATCAAGATGTAAAGCAGTACCACCGATCGATGTAATCACTAGTAGGCGGTCTTCTTGCGGGTATACGGTGTAGCTTTTGACAGGACACTTCTGGGTACAGCGCCTCAACCAATCATGTAAGGGCCTCTTCATGGCATGTGTAGGAAGGACACGCGCACTTTCCCACTGCAGTACAGCTGGAAAGTGTTTTGAGTCCTAAGGCTATGCAAAGAGAGTCAGCAAAACCTGAGAGGAAATAGCAAAAGGTTTCAGGGTAATCCCCTAAAAGGGCCATGTTCAATATCATCTAAAGCATTATCCCTGAAAATTGCTTGCATTTGGGCCGCAGCACTAGGATGGGGCCGTCAAGTTGTCGCTGGAGCGTCCTACAGGGGGAGCTAATATGGCGTTGAAATTATCACCCCAGATAACAGTACCAGGCCTTAATGTGGATATTAACCCCTTCTGTGTTGCGGACGTAGTGGTTACGTCCCGCGGCACAGTGCTCCTGTGCCGAGGACGTAACCATTACGTCCTCGCACGGAGCCCGGAGGGAGCGCTAGCACTCCCTCCATGGGGTTCCCCCCCCCACCCCTCCAAGGTGGGGATGGAAGGGGAAGACCTTCCCCTTCACACCCCCGCCCCCCCTCCCCCCGTAATGACGTCAGCGCGCGACATCATTACCCACTGCCGGTCGCACTGGAAGCCATTTGCTTCCAGTGCTACGAAAGGAGAAACAGGTGGGTTTCTCCTCCGGCGGGTGGGGGTTTGGGACAAAGAGGCACCGGGGGAAAGGAAAGGCTTTTCCTTTCTCCCGGTGTCTCTTTGAGCATTCCTGCTGCCCGATCGCATTGCGATCGGGCAGCAGGAATGCCCACTAGATGCCAGGGATTTTTTTTTTTTTTTTTTTTTTTAATGTTTCAGCGTTTTGGAGCGGCCCCGTGGGCAAGGGTAGCTCCCATTCGGGGGCATGTTTATGTTGGCCATTTCTGCCCCCCTTGTGAGCAGATCGGCCTATTATCTTTAGGCCGATCTGCCCCTAAGGGGGGCAGAATCCACTAGACGCCAGGGATTTTTTTTTTTTGTTGTATAAAATGTTTACGTGTTTGGGAGCGGCCCCTTGGGCAAGGGTCGCTCCCTTTTGGGGGCATGTTTATTGTGGCCATTTCTGCCCCCCTTGGGGGCAGATCGGCCTATTATTTTTAGGCCGATCTGCCCCCAAGGAGGGCAGAATCCACAAGACACCAGGGATTTTTTATTTTTTATTTACTGTGAAATGTTTTGCGTTGGGGAGCCGCCCCTTGGGCTAGGGTCGCTCCCCTTTGGGGGCATGTTTCTTGGGGGCAGATTGGCCTATTATTTTTAGGCTGATCTGCACCCAAGGGGGGCAGAAGCCACTTAGACACCAGGGATAGTGTGTGTGTGTGTTAGTGAAGGGGGGAAACCCCTTGGGCAAGGGTCGCCCCCCTTTTGGGGGCACGTGTACCAAGGCCATTTCTGCCCCCCTTGGGGACAGATCGGTCTATTACTTTTAGGCTCATCTGCCCCCAAGGGGGGCAGAAACCACTAGGACGCCAGGGATTTTTTTAAATATGTTTATTTATGTGGGGGGGATGTCCCCTTGGGCAAGGGGCACCCCCCCAAGGGGGTATTGAACTGTTGGCCATTTCTGCCCCCCTTGGGGGCAGATGGGCCTATTTTTTTTTAGGCCCATCTTCCCCCAAGGGGGGCAGAAGCCACTTAGACACCAGGAATAGTGTGTGTGTGTGTGTTAGTGGAGGGGGGGGCGGCCCCTTGGGCAAGGGTCGCCCCCCCTTTGGGGGCACGTATACCAAGGCCATTTCTGCCCCCCTTGGGGACAGATCAGCCTATTATTTTTAGGCTGATCTGCCACCAAGGGGGGCAGAAACCACTAGAACGCCAGGGATTTAAAAAAATATGTTTATTTATGTGGGGGGGATGTCCCCTTGGGCAAGGGGCACCCCCCCCCCCAGGGGATATTGAACTGTTGGCCATTTCTGCCCCCCTTGGGGGCAGATGGGCCTATTTTTTTTTAGGCCCATCTTCCCCCAAGGGGGACAGAATCCACTTAGACACCAGGGATAGTGTGTGTGAGTGTGTTAGTGGAGGGGGGTGGCCCCTTGGGCAAGGGTCGCACCCCCCTTTGGGGGCACGTGTACCAAGGCCATTTCTGCCCCCCTTGGGGTCAGATCAGCCTATTATTTTTAGGCTGATCTGCCCCCAAGGGGGGCAGAAACCACTAGAACGCCAGGGATTGTTTTAAATATGTTTATTTATGTGGGGGGGCTGTCCCCTTGGGCAAGGGGAGCCTCCCCAAGGGGGGCATTGAACTGTTGGCCATTTCTGCCCCCCTTGGGGGCAGATGGGCCTATTTTGTTTAGGCTCATCTGCCCCCAAGGGGGGCAGAAGCCACGGAGGCACCATGGACAGTGTGTGTGTGTGGTTTGTTTTTTGTTTGGGGGTAGGCCCTTGGGCAAGGGTCGCTCCCCCTGGGGACACACTACTAAAGGTATTTTCTGCCCTCCTTCGGGCAGACAGGCCTATTTTTTAGTAGGCCCATCTGCCCCTATGGCAGAATCCACTTAGGCACCAATTTCTAAATGCTTGATGGTGGGATGTTTGTCAACTGACGAAGTATTTGCATTTGTGATAATTTGTTTCCTCCTTTTTGTTCTAGTTCAAAGCTTTTGCCTTCTTTGCTGTGGCTTCTTGCTGTTTTGGCGGTGATTGACCTGCGGTTTGCATAGTTGCCTGTTTTAGATAAGTAAAAACAATTTACTCCAAAGGAGTATTGTTCCCATGCATGAATTACATATTTGTAGGTGGTGTACTAAATGCAGGTTTGTGTGAAATTGTCCTTAGATTTGTGCACAATGATATTTGTGTTGTCTTATTTCTAATTTGCTTTTCGTTCTTTCTTTTTAGTGGGATATCATTGGTGATTGCTGTGTCTGTGCAGAGTAGTTGCTGGTGATTCAAGCTTTTTCAGGCAAGTGAGCGGTATAGTTTTTGAATTTATAACTCTTACTAATAAAGCTACACTTTATTACTTATCTTACACAGTGCTGGTTGTTGGTGGTGCATTTGTCCAGTTAATTTTCGTAGGAAAGATCATGGCTAGCCGCAGGATGACCGCTCAGCAGGTGGTTGGTATGCTTTTTGAGTCATTGTCTGATCATGATTATGAGACGGACTCTGCATCTGAGGCAGAGGAGGAATTGAGGGATTCTGGCAGTGAAGTTTCTGTCGGAGAGGAATCTTCTGATGAGGAAGCCACACTCAGTGCAGATGAAGGGCCTGTTTCAGAGGACACTGATGTGCCATTAGTGCAGCAACCTGGGGCTGAAAGGTTTCCCGATAGAAGACCTGAACTCTGGTTTGCCAATACTGAGAACTTTTTGCCTGTCAATTTCTTTGAGTTATTTGTGGATGATGTGATTTTGGAAGAGATTGTTGAGCAGACTAATTTGTATGCGGAGCAGTATTTGAGGGACAACGCTGCTAGACTTAGGCCGCACTCTAGAGTTGCCCAGTGGATTCCCACAAATTTGGAGGAGATTAAAAGGTTTTTAGGTTTGACTCTTTGGATGGGGTTGATAAGGGAGCCGTCACTGGCTTCTTATTGGTCTACTAGTCCCTTGATGGCAACAGCTATATTTCCTGCAACAATGAGTCGTAATCGGCATTTGCTTCTTCTTAGGATGCTGCATTTTATTGACAATGCATTAGCCTTGCCACGAGATCACCCTGATTCTGACCGTCTTTTTAAAATTAGGCCTGTCCTTGATCATTTTGTAGATCGGTTTTCAGAGGTCTATGTTCCAGGCAAAGAAATAGCTGTGGACGGGTCTTTGGTCCTCTTCAAGGGTCGTTTGGTTTTTAGGCAGTACATTCCTAGCAAGAGGGCACGATGTGGAATTAAATTGTATATGCTGTCTGAAAGTAGTACAGGATATGTGTATAATTTCCGTGTCTACACTGGTAGGGATTCCAGTATTGACCCCCCTGGTTGTCCTCCCACTTTTGGAGTTGCTGAGAAGCTTGTGTGGGAACTTGGTAGACGACTGTTCAACAAAGGTCACCATTTGTATGTAGATAACTTTTACACTGGAGTGCAGTTGTTCAAGGAATTGTTTAGAGTGGACACTGTTGCTTGTGGCACAATTCGTTGTAACCGGGAAGGCTATCCAAGGGAGCTTGTCTGCAAAAAACTTCAGAGGGGACAGTGCAGTGCCTTGTGGAATGATGAGCTGCTAGCTTTGAAGTTTTCAGACAGGAGGGATGTCTACATGCTAAGTACCATCCATGATGAGAGTACTTCCCCCGTGACTGTTTAGGGCCAGGTTGCTGAAGTGCGCAAACCTGTGTGCATTTTAGATTACATTAAGCATATGGGAGGTGTAGATAGAGTTGATCAAAGGTTGGAACCTTATACTGCTATTCGTAAGTCTTACGTTTGGTATAAGAAGTCAGCAATTCACCTCTTCCGCTTAGCAACTTTTAATGCTTTTATTGTGTTTAAGGATAGGTCTCCAGAATCAAAGATGAAATTTGTGAAATTTCAGGAGTCAGTGATAGAGAGCCTTATTGTGGTGGAACAGGCCAGAGTTCCTAGAGAAGCAGTGGTGGAGGATGTGGCTAGATTGAAAGATCACCCTTTGCTGAGCACATTCCTCCCACACCCAAAAAAGACTTTCCAGCTAAGAAATGTAGAGTGTGTTTTTGAAGAGGTATCCGGCGGGAGACTCGAATGTACTGCCCAGATTGTCCTTCAAAGCCTGGGCTGTGTGTGGGTGGTTGTTTTAAGAATTACCACACCCAGAAGAATTACTGGGAACAACCATGAGTGTAAACTCATGTCTGCTTTGTATTTTCATGTGTTCAGTTTCATGGTTAGCATTTCTGTCATGTACTTAGTTAGAGCTTTTGTGTTTGTAGTTTTGTAATTATTTCGAATTAGTTTGGTGTTTCTTTGTTTAAAAAAAAAAGTGATGCCATTGTGTGTGGAGTGGGGCTTGGCTGAGGGTGTACATAGTGTACATATTGACTTGCTGTTGGCTACTGCAACACACTGCCAGCCAAACACCAGTCCACACACTCCCATCAGCTGGTGTGATTGTTGTGTCAGGCATGTGGGCGTATGTAAGTGATGGGCCCTTGAGTGGCGCTGTCTGTCGATGTGAGTGTTGTAATGTGCTGGGTACGTGGCTGGCGGCGTGAATGGTCTTGTGCATGTCATGTATGAAAGGTGTGTGAATGGACTATAAAGCGGTTGGTGCCTTGCCGTGGCTTTACAGCTCACGAGCTGTGAGTCATTGGTTCAGTTTTTTGGCCTTTCAGTTATTAACAGTGCATTTCATTTTTGTGAAATCTCTTGTTAATAAAATTTGATCCACTGAACCATCACCCACCCTCGTGCCAAATCCAACCAGTATGTGTGGTAAAAATGACAAAACCTGCTCCGCTGTAATCAGGCGTCGCAGCACACCTGTGACACGCAAGGTGCCTCGGTGGGACCCCGATGATGAAGCATGCCACCAACTTGGTTGGTGGGTGAGGGGTCTTTTTCACATAACCTAAATGCATTTCTTTTCACAATTTTTGTGTTTGGCACATCACAGAGGTATGTGGACACATCAAAATGATATATTACAAAACTACCTGTGTTTGGGGGGAGGGGGCACCTATGTTTTTGGTCCTGGGTGCGGCCTCCATCTAGGGAAACCTACCAAACCTAGACATTTTGTTAAACTAGACACCCCAAGGAGTCCAGGGAGGTGTGGCTTGCGTGGATCCCCCAACATTTTCTTACCCAGACTCCTCTGCACACCTCAAAATTTGCTTAAAAAAGCATATTTTCCTGACTTTCGTTTGTACGATCAAAGCTCCAACACAGAATTCCTACTCCCCAGCGTTCCCCTCAGTCTCCCAAGTAAAATGACACCTCACTTGTGTGGGTCCCCAAAGCAGAGTCAGCCTAAAGATGTATAAAAGAAGAATATGTCCTTATCAACTCTCTGTGCTATCCCCTCTATCTCTACAAGTTTTAGGTCTTATTCTGTTGCAGGCACCTGGCCCACCCACACATGTGAGGTATCATTTTTATCGGGAGACTTGGGGGAATGCTGAGTGGAAGGAAATGTGTTGCTCTTCTCAGATTCCAGAACTTTCTGTCACCAAAATGTGAGGAAAATGTGTTTTATTTTAGCCAAATTTTGAGGTTTGCAAAGGATTCTGGGTAACAGAACTTGGTCAGAGCCCCACAACTCACCCCATCTTGGATTCCCCTAGGTCTCTAGGTTTAAAAAATGCACAGGTTTGGTAGGTTTCCCCAGGTACCGGCTGAGCTAGATGCCAAAATCTACAGGTAGGAACTTTGCAAAAAACACCTCTGTTTTCTGTCAAAAAATGGGATGTGTCCACGTTGTGTTTTGGGGCATTTCCTGTCGTGGGCGCTAGGCCTACCCACACAAGTGAGGAATCATTTTTATCGGGAGACTTGGGGGAACGCTGGGTGGAAGGAAATTTGTGGCTCCTCTCAGACTCCAGAACTTTCGGTCACCGAAATGTGAGGAAAATGTGTTTTTTTAGCCAATTTTTGAGGTTTGCAAAGGATTCTGGGTAGCAGAACCTGGTCAGAGCCCCACAAGTCACCCCATCTTGGATTCCCCTAGGTCTCTAGTTTTCACAAACGCACAGGTTTGGTAGGTTTCCCTAGGTGCCAGCTGAGCTAGAGGCCAAAATCTACAGGTAGGCACTTTTCAAAAAACACCTCTGTTTTCTGTCAAAAAATGGGATGTGTCCACGTTGTGTTTTGGGGCATTTCCTGTCGCAGGCGCTAGGCCTACCCACACAAGTGAGGTATCATTTTTATCGGGAGACTTGGGGGAACGCTGGATGGAAGGAAATTTGTTGCTCCTCTCAGATTCCAGAACTTTCTGTCACCGAAATGTGAGGAAAATGTGTTTTTTTAACCAAATTTTGAGGTTTGTAAAGGATTCTGGGTAACAGAACCTGGTCAGAGCCCCACAAGTCACCCCATCCTGAATTCCCCTAGGTCTCTAGTTTTCAAAAATGCACAGGTTTGGTAGGTGTCCCTAGGTGCCGGCTGAGCTAGAGGCCAAAATCTACAGGTAGGCACTTTGCAAAAAACACCTCTGTTTTCTGTCAAAAAATGGGATGTGTCCACGTTGTGTTTTGGGGCATTTCCTGTCGTGGGCGCTAGGCCTACCCACACAAGTGAGGAATCATTTTTATCGGGAGACTTGGGGGAACATAGAATAGCAAAACAAGTGTTATTGCCCCTTGTCTTTCTTTACATTTTTTCCTTCCAAATATAAGAGAGTGTGTAAAAAAGACGTCTATTTGAGAAATGCCCTTTAATTCACATGCTAGTATGGGGATCCCGGAATTCAGAGATGTGCAAATAACCACTGCTCCTCAACACCTTATCTTGTGCCCATTTTGGAAATACAAAGGTTTTCTTGATAGCTATTTTTCACTCTTTATATTTCAGCAAATGAATTGCTGTATACCCAGTATAGAATGAAAACCCACTGCAGGGTGCAGCTCATTTATTGGCTCTAGGTACCTAGAGTTCTTGATGAACCTACAAGCCCTATATATCCCCGCAACCAGAAGAGTCCAGCAGAAGTAACGGTATATTGCTTTAAAATATCTGACATTGCAGGAAAAAGTTACAGAGTAAAACGTAGAGAAAAATTGCAGTTTTTTTCACCTCAATTTCATTTTTTTTTCTTCCAGTTGTTATTTTCTGTAGGAAACCCTTGTAGGATCTACACAACTTACCCCTTGCTAAATTCAGAATTGTGTTTACTTTTCAGAAATGTTTCGGTTTCTGTGATCCAGCATTGCATTCACGCCCATTTCTGTCACTGACTGGAAGGAGGCTGAAAGCACAAAAAAATCGTAAAAATGGGGTATGTCCCAGTAAAATGCCAAAATTGTGTTGAAAAATTGGGTTTTCCGATTCAAGTCTGCCTGTTCCTGAAAGCTGGGAAGCTGGTGATTTTAGCACCACAAACCCTTTGTTGATGCCATTTTCAGGGGGAAAAACACAAGCCTTCTTCTGCAGCCCCTTTTTCCCATTTTTTAAAAAAAAAACGTAATTTTCACTGTATTTTGGCTAATTTCTTGGCCTCCTTCTGGGGAACCCACAAAGTCTAGGTACCTCTAGAATCCCTAGGATGTTGGAAAAAAGGGCGCAAATTTGGCGTGGGTAGCTTATGTGAACAAAAAGTTATGAGGGCCTAAGCGCGAACTGCCCCAAATAGCCAAAAAAAGGCTCGGCACAGGAGGCGGAAAAGGCCTGGCAGCGAAGGGGTTAAATGCCATCCCTCAGCAAAGAATTCCAGGCTGTCTGTATTGAGGCCATAAACTGAAGGCAATATCACAGGGAAGTTATGTAGTACACCCTGCAGGGTAACACACCTCCTTTTCGGACCTCGGAGAGTGTGCTGCATATGCCAGTGTAAACCCTTGCACAGAAGAATGGCTGTGCCTGGGGATAATTTGAGTACAGAGAGATGCGTAGCTCAGCGGCCCAGCCTGCTCTGGGCGCAAGAGGTGGTCTCCAGGGATAAGTGTAGCTCTTGGAGAAAGCACATATCAATGTGGTGCCTATTGAGATACACATGGACTAATCACACCTCACATTGGTCAAGTATCTAAAAGAGGTCATGGGGCCTGGTTGGGGGGTGGAGAAGGGCCTCTGCTATAATGTAAGGGATGGTGCGCTAACACAAAACTGTCAAACAGAGCTGTTCCATTACAGCAGGCAAGGTAAGCAGAGAAGCACAAGGAAAATGCAACAATAATGAAATACTCCACCTCCACCCACTTCAACCCTCCCAACTGCACGCTTCGCCAAATATTCTTTACTTCCCATAATGGCCGACGAAGGAGCATGTTTGTGCGCCCGCTAGCTGGGACTCCTAACATTTGGCGACCTATTTCCAGCTGTGCAGTTTCTGTCTCCTGCCAATACAGATGAACACTTCCAGCAGACTGCTCTCGAGACATTGCTATACCATCAGCTGTGTGCCAAATGCTGACACCGCATAACACCTTCCCTTCGCCCCCCCCTATTCTCCATGCTATAGAACACTTAATTGTTGACCTCCCGCCCCACAAACTCATCACCCACTCACAAACTATGATGCAGGAGAGGGCTTACATGTGTGTCCTCCGGCACTGGTGTCACCTTGGAGGTGAATACAGACGCTCCCATTACTGTTGCTCAGTGACAGTACTGTTGCGCACAGTCTAGACTCTGTCCCCAAACTACTGGCTCCACATTATCCATTTCAAATTCCTCCAGAGACTTTATCACACACCCACCCAGCTGTACAGAATAGGGCTTTTGGAGGATGTTCAATGTCTTCCTTGTGCTGCCCTGCAGGCCACCTTTCTTCATCTTGCTTGAAATTGCCCTTAGGTGGCATGCTATTGGTCAAGCGTCTACAATGAGGTGGCCCGTATCACCGATCATCTCCCCCTTCAGACTGCACTGGTGGCTCTTTTTGGATATGTGTGGGAGTTTAGCCCTGAGTCTCTGTGCCTTACTGGGATGCTACGCTTTCTGGCTAAGTGGGGGATGGTTATGACTGAGGGCTGCAACCCAAGGTGGATGATCAGCTGCGGGGCACCATATTCTGTCAGGAACAGTTGCCTGCTTACTGGGAACTCATGCCTATGCACTCACGGCCAAAGGACATCTGGGCCCCACTTGTTCAGCATCTGAGTTTATGTGACGAGGCTGAGGCCCCAGACGATATGACAACCCACCGTCTTCAGCTGCTAGGCCTGGCCTATGAGAGAACTCTGTCTGAGGCTGGCCTTGCTCAGGAGAGGGCCCCTTTTTGTGTAACTTTGCTTTATTATGCTGTATTCTGGCACTGGCAGTTTGTCCAATGTGCCCTCCATACATGTATGACTGCCTGTTCCCCATATCACAATGGACTGTTTTCTGTAAGGTATTCTCCTCCTCCCTGCCCTTCCCCCACCCATTCTTTTTGCTCTGTGTTTGCTGTTTGAAATTCAATAAATATATATATATTTTTTTAAATGTTAACGGCTGTGTGAAAGTTTTGCTAGTCCTGGACAAGTGGAGGCTGCTATGTAAGCGAACACCATTGAGCTACTGGATAATAATTATTACCACTGGGCTGCTGGTCTAAATACAACTACCTAACATGCCTCAATGGACTTTGAAGGCATAGCCGGAGACAGGAGGGGATGTGTTTACCCTGGGAGTGGGGGATGGGTCCCAGGCTCTGCTCGTGCTGAGCTAATGGGTCTAAAAGGGCCTCGAGCTTAGCCAGGCATCTGGCTCGAGTCAGGCTTGAATCTTCAAAGGCTCATCCACCTGTACTCGAGGCACGGATTCTTTTTGTAACAAATATTTTTAAATAACAGTTGCTCAGTTCACGGAAGATGACACAATCTTGAGCGAATAATTTGAAACATCGTGAAGAAAAGGCACAATATTATCGTGATCGCAATTAATAGTAAACACTAGTATAGACCACTTATGTACAGTTCTGATCCAGAACAAGTACTAATCCACACATGCCCACCAACCGTGCAACAATAACCATTCATGTTTCCCTGTAAGCGCAGCATTGGTTCCAAACTTTCTCATATTTTCTCGGACAGCCCCGACTTTGATAAATCCCTGCTCTGCTCGCTGGCACCAGTCCAGATCATTTTCTCAATCTTGGACATTCAGGGGTCTACTCTCTCCTCGGGACCTCTCAATGTTTCTCTTCGGCACCCTGGCCGCCAACATTAACCAGATCTTCCAATACTTAGGCCACACTTCATCTCCGGTTATGTGTAGCATATGCAATCTTCAATGGTAGATAGACCAGTGGTTCTTAACCTGTTGCCCACTGACACATGAGGATTGGAAACACCCACTCAGGGAGTCCATGACTGTTTGAAAACTAAATAATATCAGATTAATGAAGTATATCGACATACAAAAAAGCAACATTTAAAATTTTTAAACACCTATAAATGTGAAGGAATTTGAATTTGAATGCTAACAGTTAAAGTGGTATCCTTATCTTGATTCGTTTGAGCAGCGCAAGTTCAGCAACAGGAGGAAATGTGATATGAATTGAAGTACTGGTATACACCCACAAAAATCAGGCGCGTAGCTTGGCCTCTAAGATTGTGGGAGGGTTGGGGGTGGTGCTGAGCATCAGGTTTTCAAACAATAACGCAGGTGTATGATATTAAACTACATTATACAACAAGCAGGGTGCAAGAGAGGGGCTTGAGGAGCAATAGAAAGAGAGAGGAATACAGATTGATGGGGTAGTAAGTGAGGGAAGACACGATATTTTGTAAACTAAACAACATTTTTTAAGACTTTCAAGCGAGAGAGAGGGAGAGAGTATGTGTGCGCTTTTGTCGTCTCTGTATATGTCAAAATTCCTGGTGAAATTGGACAGACACATCACCATACCCGATTTAAAGCTCTTGTACCCAATTCTTTATCAGAAAATACATTTATTAGTGGGGTGTAACACCCAAATACCCCCGTGAAGCTACGCCCCTGACAAAAACAGAACATGTATTGGAGCAAAAAAGGCAAAATTATATGGTAGCGAACAGTATGTTGTTTCGTCTTTTAGAAACAAAATTACATTTGTTAAACTTGTCCCTGTTTGTTTGATGTACATTTTCCTGTGTTTTTGTGTATTCTATGAGTTTCCAATCATAGAAATTGTTTAGGTGTGGGTGATTCACTGGGGCCCCACGAAAGGCAAAAGGTTAAGCCCACACTGTACCATACTGCCAGAACCTATATGTCTATCCACGGGACTGCTAGCAGTAGAAGAGTGAGTGTGGGACACCCAATGGATAGGATATAAATCTGTTGCATTTTTGCCAGCATGTGACAGCATAAAGGGTCAGATGTATCAAAAAAGCCTTTTGCGATTTTTAAGAAATCGCTATTTCTGAGTCGCAAAATACTATGGGGTCAAAAGGCTCTTACCGCCGGTCAGAAGACCGCCATTCTACTGCCGCAGCCGCGGTAAACCGCCACGGTCATTCTGACCCACAACTGCCAAGCCGCCAAAAACCCGACATCCACGGAAGGCCGCCTCATCAGCGGGCAGCGATAAACTGGAGATGACCAAACCTCCACCGCCACGCCAACACAAACATGCCCATGCCATTACGACCCACGAATCCACGCGGCGGTCATTCAACCGCGGTATTCCATTGGCGGTACACACCGCCGCGGTCAAAATACACACCCAGCTCCAAAACACAGCCACATTGGACAATTTGAAATACACACACCTGATACACATACAAACACCACCCCCACACATCCAAGCAACTATAAAACACACACCCACATCACCCACAAACCCCCACTAGTTGGAAATCGGAGAGAAGGCGATAGAGAGAGAGAGAGAACAGCAATCGAAAACCCCAACACACACAGGAACCCAACATCATCAACCACACCACATCTACGCACACATCACCACACACCACCACTCACATCACCACAAACACCACCCCACACCTCATCCACACCACCCCATGGCACCCCAAAGACACCCCAGGTTTTCGGACCAAGAACTCAGGGTCATGGTGGAGGAAATCATAAGGGTAGAGCCCCAGCTCTTCGGCACACAGGTGCAACACACCACAATAGCCAGGAAGGCGGAGCTATGGCAGAGGATCGTCGACAGGGTCAACGCTGTGGGACAGCATCCCAGAAACCGGGAAGACATCCGAAAGCGCTGGAACGACCTACGGGGGAAGGTACGGTCGATGGTCTCAAGACACAACATCGCCGTGCAGAAGACTGGCGGCGGACCACCACCCACTCCTCCCGAATTCACAGCATGGGAGCAAGAGGTCTTCAACATCCTGCATCCTGCGGGCCTCGCTGGAGTAGGCGGAGGAATGGACTCTGGTAAGTCTAGTCTCAACTACTCCCCCCCCCCAACCACCAGCATGCCAACCCACACCCCCACCCCCCCAGCACACATCCTCCCTGTCAATGTCTCACCAGCACAACCCACCCAACCCAAAACCAAACCCTGAATGCCAACACAAACCATGGACACCCATCACCTATGCATGACCACTGCACATACCCATCCCCCCCACAAACCACCCTCACAACTCCTGCCACAAGGGAATGCCAGCACTGGGGGACAAGGGCACCCACAAATCGCACGCCATGGAACACACAGAAGCAATAACCATACTCTTTCACCCCTGCAGGGACCGAACGCTAACACACCGGCCAGGAGGGTCCAGATATGTCCATCCCACCCCCAGAACAGGCCCCCAGTGAGGACAGCAGCTCTGTCGACCTGGAACCTGATGACCAGCCCGGACCATCGGGGACCTCTGGACAGTAGGTTCCCCACACACAGACACAGGCCACAGCAGACCTAACCCCCTCTGGTAATATCAGCACAGCTCCCACCCAGCGGGCCCATGCCTCTGTCTCCAGGACAGGTCAATCAGCGGTGTGTCCGCCACTACTGGGCACCCAGGCTGACCCAACACCCCAACAACAACAGGGACCTGGGGGCAGTGGTAGTGGGCACACCGTCCAGGGGACAGAGGCCCGGGGAAACAGGGCAACTGGGAGGGCTGCAGTGCAACAGGGGGGGGAGGACAGGCCCAGGGAACCGACTCTCCAAGAAGCCCTCACCACCATCATGGGAGCATACCACCGCTCCCAGGAGACGATGGCGACTGTACTGGCCAGGTTCCAGGAGATCCAGGCACAGCAGGAGGAACGGTACATGGGGTACAGAGAGGAGCTCAGGAACATCGTCCAGGCCCTGAACCTAATAGTCACCACATTGCGGGACCATGTGGCACCCCAAAGGGCCCCTGTCACCAGCCCGGACCAGGAACAGCCTACCACCTCCGCCGGCGCTAGTGGACAGGAGGCCCCCACACAACGACGGGCCACCAGAACCCCACCTCCTGCTGAAGATCAACCACCCCGCAAGAGGAGCCTGAGATCACAAAGGAAGACAGAGTAGGATGCCAAGACCCCCGCCAGCCTAAGATCCCCCCGGATGTCATTCCACTGTCCCACATCGTCACCCTGTCCAACCTTGAACTGACCCTGCTCCATCCTTCCACAGGCATATGGACAATGCACCTGTGCGACCGAGAACTGGACTCTGCCATGGACATCACTCCACCCCCACCCATCACCGTTTTACTATCATGGACCTATATGTAGCACTTTAAATAAATCACTAATTGCACTTAAAACACTCAGGAGTCTGCTTGTATTCTTAACAAATGTATTACACATAACGGTTCAAAAATGTTCAGTTACATTGTGATGACAACATACCAATGTCAATGTGCTTTACTCCATGGGCGAACAAACCAGAAGTCACGCAGTGGGTCATACAGCTCTGAAAAGGCAAGGGAAAGTCACAATTCAGTTGAAAGGAACTGGGGGGAAACACAGAAAGTGAGATGCAGGAGGCCAGAAGTAAATGTAAAATGGCGTGGGGGATTCTTACCTGGGTGCTACTGAAAATACTGTTGTATGACTGTGTCCCTGTTGTCCGTGTCGTCCCCGTCGTCTTCCTCCTCTTCACTCTCCACAGGCTCCACAGCTGCAACAACACCACCATCTGGACCATCCTCCTGCAGAAAAGGCACCTGTCGTCGCAATGCAAGATTGTGAAGCATACAGCAGGCCACGATGATCTGGCACACCTTCTTGGGTGAGTACATTAGGGATCCCCCTGTCATATGCAGGCACCTAAACCTGGCCTTCAGGAGGCCGAAGGTCCTTTCTATGATCCTCCTAGATCGCCCATGGGCCTCATTGTACCGTTCCTCTGCCCTGGTCCGGGGATTCCTCACTGGGGTCAGTAGCCACGGCAGGTTGGGGTAACCAGAGTCACCTATTAGCCACACACGGTGTCTCTGTAGCTGTTCCATCACATAAGGGATGCTGCTATTTCGCATAACATACGCGTCATGCACTGACCCAGGGAACTTGGCATTTACATGGGAGATGTACTGGTCAGCCAAACAGACCACCTGGACATTCATCGAATGGTAACTTTTCCTGTTTCTGTACACCTGCTCATCGTCTTTTGGGGGTACTAAGGCCACATGGGTCCCATCAATGGCACCAATGATGTTGGGGATATGTCCAAGGGCATAGAAGTCACCCTTCACAGTGGCCAAATCACCCTCCTCAGGGAAAATAATGTAGCTCCGCATGTATTTCGTCAGGGCAGACAACACTCTGGACAAAATCTGAGAAAACATAGGCTGAGACATCCCTGATGACATGGCCACTGTTGTCTGAAAAGACCCACTTGCCAAAAAATGGAGGACTGACAGAACCTGCACCAGAGGGGGAATTCCTGTGGGTTGGCGGATGGGGGACATCAGTGCTGGCTCCAGCTGGGCACACAGTTCATGTATAGTGGCTCGGTCCAGTCGGTATCGAAGTATTATATGACGTTCCTCAATTGTCGACAGGTCCACCAGCGGTCGGTACACAGGAGGATTCATCCTTCTCCTCGCAAGTCCCAGCGGACGGTGCCTAGGAAGGACAACATGGAGCACAGAGTCAAGCAACCCACAGGTACGTAACTACAGCTTGCACAGTACACGATTCTCAATGCATTGAATGGCTTGTATGAGTGGCAATGCAAGGCCTAGGCCTGTGTGACGCAGTAGAAATCAGGCCATGTGGGCCCTTGAAATGGCGGCTGCCTGACCTGAGAAGTGTGACAGTGGGATGTGAGGTCAATGCGCTGGCGTGACACACCGTGGCGGTAGGCGGTCGAAGACCGCGGCGCCAAGCCACATTGGTTAACATCGAACCCTATGGCTTTCACGAGCCAATGACTAGGTGCGCCGGCGGCCGCGGAACGCACCGCGGCGGTACGCACCGCCGCGGGCGTGACCGCCATTTTCTATCTGGTTAATCACTCGAGACCTGATCATCCACAGGAGAGGACCTATACTGCAAGTGCTGCTGTGACCTCGGTCTGGGAGATACAATGGCTGCTGCGACTGGGGAAAGGGCCCCTGCCTTCACTACAGAAGAGTTGGAGAAACTTGTGGATGGGGTCCTGCCCCAGTATGCGCGACTCTACGGTCCTCCAGACCAACAGGTAAGTACACTGTGTGCACGTTGAATGGGCTATGCCTGGGTTGTGTATGGTGGATGTAAGATGGTGGGGTGGGGAGACAATGACGAGTGCAAGGCACGACAGATGAGAGCATGTGCCACATGGCAAGGTTGGGGAGGGGGGGTCAATCGCATCTACCATGCGGAAAATTTATGATATTTCAATTTCCACCCTGTACATGTCAAATAGGTCAGCGCCCATCAGAAAGTCGACATTTGGCGTGCCATCGCCAAGGAAGTCCGGAACCTGGGGGTCCACAACAGACGGGGCACCCACTGCCGCAAGAGGTGGGAGGACATCCGCCGCGGGACCAGGAAGACCGCTGAGTCACTGCTGGGGATGGCCTCCCAACCTAGGAGGGGTGCCAGTCGTACCCTGACCCCCCTGATGTCCCGGATCCTGGCGGTGGCCTACCCCGATTTGGATGGGTGCGTGAGGACATCACAGCAGACACAAGGGGGTGAGTACCAGCACATTCAGCTATCTTTACGCGCAGTGGAGGTGCCTGGGTGGGGGAAGAGGGCTGTGGGTGACATTAGACCAGGGCGCTTTCTGTAGTGTAGTCCTCTGCTTTAGCCATGTCCCTGTGCCCCCGCCCCCCACCTCTGTAGGGTGACAAGTACAGCTATCCATGGTCCTGCATCACCCATGTGCGCGTTTGTTGTCCCTAGACCTGTTGGCCTAGTCACAAGTACTGAGTAGTGTACCCCGATTGCGCGGCTTAGTGCATGAGGCTCCTGTGTCTGTCCTCTCCGCCAACGGTGTTGACAATGCATGCACTCAACCTGTTTTTATGTCTCCCCCCACCCTTTTTCTTTATCTTCTTGTGCATGTGTGCATTAGCATCATCAGGCGGAGGAGAATTGGCACCGGAGCACGAGGGAGCTGCAACTCACAAGGCCCCGGTGGGCCATGGCACAGACACCGAGGCCACCAGTGATACGGAGGGCGAGGGGAGCTTCACAACGGGGAGCCGTGGTGACACCAGCGACACCGACACGTCCTCGGATGGGAGCTCCCTAGCGGTGGCGGCAACATCCGTGCCCCCCGCCTCTACAGGTACAGCCGCCACCCAGCGCACCAGCTCCGCCCTCCCAGCAGCCCCTCAGCCTTCGCTCCGTGCCCGCTCGCCCAAGAAGGCGGGCGTCTCCTTCACCCCAGGCACCTCAGGCCCTGCCCCTGTTACCCCTGCTGCCCTCAGTGAGGAGGTCATTGACCTCCTACAGACCATCATTGTTGGGCAGTCTACCCTTTTGAATGCCATCCAGGGGGTAGAGAGGGAGGTGCATCGTAGCAATGCATACCTGGAGGGCATTCATTCGGGTCAGGCTGCCCATCAACGATCGTTCAATGCTCTGGCCTCAGCACTGACGGCAGCCATTGTCCCTGTTTCCAGCCTCCCTCTTCTAACTGCCTCCAGCCTGTCTCTGTCTCCTGTTCCTCTGCCTATCCCACCCACACCATCAGACCAGCCTGCACACACCTCAACACCCAAGGGCAGCTCATCCAGACATAAGCACCACAGATCACACAAACATTCACCCAAGCAACACACAGATGTAGACATGCCAACAGCCAGTACCACCTCTGTGTCCCCCACCTCCTTGTCTCCCTCCTCCCTCCCTGTGACGTCTCTACTCACACCTGCATGCACACCACCAACAACCAGTACTTCCATCACCAGCACACCCTCCAGTACAGTCCGCACACGTGCAGTCACCACCCCCACTGCCATTTACACGTCCCCTGTGTCCTCTCCCACTGTGTCTGTCACCCCCTCTTCCAAGACACACAAACGCAGGCAGCCACCCACCCAACAGCCAACCACCTCACGACAGCCTCCAGCCCATGCACCTTCACCCAAGGACAGCACACCTGACTCTCCTACAACCACCTCCTCTTCCTCCACTCCCATAACCACTACACCTACCCTTTACCCTGGTCCTAAAAAGGTTTACCTCTCCACTCTTGACCTCTTTCCCTCACCTGACCCCCCCCCTCCATCTGCTAAGAGTCCCAAGAGCGCCTCAGCCACCACCAGCCCGGCTTCAAGGGTCACCGTAGTGCATGGATTTTGGAGTCCCCCCTTTGCCAGCAGTGATACATCGGTCAGCAGCAAGGGGACAGCCAGCCCCCCCCCCTGGAAAGAGGACCCGTAAACTAAGGGGCCGCCGCGGGACGACTGACACGGCTGCCCCCAAGGACCAAAGTTCTGCCACTTCACCTGCCACAACATCCAGGGGAGGCAAGGGCCAGAGAGCCACATCGAAGGAGGGCAAGGGCAGCAGGGCGGAGAAGTCAGCCAGCAGGAGCGCGGACCAGGAGGGCCCCACAAGCCCCATCCCGGGTGTGAGGGAGGACACCCAAGGGCCCAGGACACCGTCACCGAAGGGTCCAGCAACTGCACGGTCGGAGGGCGACTGAGCAGGGAGTCGTGGCCAGGTCTGACTCCCTTGACTTACAGAACAAGCACCGCTGAACAGGGCCCCGCCGTGCAGAAAGGCATCGCTGAACAGGGCCCCGCCGTCCAGAAAGGCACCGCTGAACAGGGCCCCGCCGTGCAGAAAGGCACCGCTGAACAGGGACCCGCCGTCCAGAAAGGCACCGCTGAACAGGGCCCCGCCGTGCAGAAAGGCACCGCTGAACAGGGCCCCGCCGGGAGGAGCACCGCTGAACAGGGGCCCGGCGTCCAGAAAGGCACCGCTGAACAGGGCCCCGCCGTGCAGAAAGGCACCGCTGAACAGGGCCCCGCCGGGAGGAGCACCGCTGAACAGGGACCCGCCGGGAGGAGCACCGCTGAACAGGGCACCGCCGGTAGGAGCACCGCTGAACAGGGGCCCGCCGGGAGGAGCACCGCTGAACAGGGCCCGCCGTCCAGAAAGGCACCGCTGAACAGGGGCCCCCCGGGAGGAGCACCGCTGAACAGGGCACCGCCGGGAGGAGCACCGCTGAACAGGGGCCCTTCATCTCAAGCACCGCTCCGCTGGGCCCCGCCGTCTCAAGCACCGCTCCGCTGGGCCCCGCCGTCTCAAGCACCGCTCCGCTGGGCCCTTCATCTCAAGCACCGCTCCGCTGGGCCCCGCCGTCTCAAGCACCGCTCCGCTGGGCCCTTCATCTCAAGCACCGCTCCGCTGGCCCCTTCATCTCAAGCACCGCTCCGCTGGGCCCTTCATCTCAAGCACCGCTCCGCTGGGCCCTTCCTGTCAAGCACCGCTCCGCTGGGCCCTTCATCTCAAGCACCGCTCCGCTGGGCCCTTCCTGTCAAGCACCGCTCCGCTGGGCCCTTCATCTCAAGCACCGCTCCGCTGGGCCCTTCCTGTCAAGCACCGCTCCGCTGGGCCCCGCCGTCTCAAGCACCGCTCCGCTGGGCCCTTCATCTCAAGCACCGCTCCGCTGGGCCCCGCCGTCTCAAGCACCGCTCCGCTGGGCCCTTCATCTCAAGCACCGCTCCGCTGGGCCCTTCATCTCAAGCACCGCTCCGCTGGGCCCTTCCTGTCAAGCACCGCTCCGCTGGGCCCTTCCTGTCAAGCACCGCTCCGCTGGGCCCTTCATCTCAAGCACCGCTCCGCTGGGCCCTTCATCTCAAGCACCGCTCCGCTGGGCCCCGCCGTCTCAAGCACCGCTCCGCTGGGCCCTTCCTGTCAAGCACCGCTCCGCTGGGCCCTTCATCTCAAGCACCGCTCCGCTGGGCCCTTCCTGTCAAGCACCGCTCCGCTGGGCCCTTCATCTCAAGCACCGCTCCGCTGGGCCCCGCCGTCTCAAGCACCGCTCCGCTGGGCCCTTCCTGTCAAGCACCGCTCCGCTGGGCCCCGCTGTCTCAAGCACCGCTGGCCCAATGACAGTGCCGGTTCTGTGTCGTGCTACTCGGGCCACCCTGCCTCCTCCATTGCCTGTGGAGGCTGTTATCCACTTGATGGACTGTGGCTTTGCACTCCCCAGGATATGACAGTGGGCAAACCACCCACTTGTGAGACTTGAGAGACTGTGGCTTTGCACTCCCCAGGATATGACAGTGGGCAAGCCACCCACTTGTGAGACTTGAGAGACTGTGGCTTTGCACTCCCCAGGATATGACAGTGGGCAAGCCACCCACTGTAGAGACTTGAGAGACTGAGGCTTTGCACTCCCCAGGATTGAATAGTGGGCATGGTGGCCCGTTCTTGGATCTGGCGTTGTGGACTCATGTGGCTGTGGTGCCCCCCCCTTCCCTTCCCCCTGAGGGGCCTGTAGTTTTATCATCTGATGCCCCTGAAGTGTTCTCGGACTCAGGTCTCCTGTGTGGGCTTTGCCCATGTGTTGATACACTTTGGCCCACGGACAGTTGAAATTTCAGTGACTGTGCTGGACTTATTGCCTCTATTTATCGGTTACGCAATGTTTACACTTGGATTTTTTTGATTCATTTTCCTATTTTACCATGACTTCAATGAACCTATTTTATACATAAATTTAGTTTTTCACTTTAATTATATCTTTTCGTTATCCCGGGGGGTTTGGGTGGGGTCACTTTGACTTGGTGCTCTGCATTGGTGTGTAGATAGTTGGGGGGTGGGTGTAATGCGTATGTGTGTGCCCGTAACCCTTCCTCCTCCCCCCTCCCCTGTGTCGTAGGTGCGGTACTCACCGTTGTCGTCTGCGCCGGAGTTCGTACTCGTGGTAGATGAGCAGGTAGACGAGAGCAGGTAGGATGTTCAATTCGGGCTCCATGCTGTCCTCCGTCCTCGTGGAGTGTATCGAGGTGAGTGTTTTCCCGTTCGTAGTCTGTTTCCACCGTGTTTTTATCGGCGGTGCTCCCGCCCTGGAAAAGGTGGCGAGTTGTGATAGGGTGGGCGGTACATTGTCTGCCGCCTGCCTGTTGGCGGTGACCGCCGCGCTGTTTGTGTGTCCCGCCATGGCGGTCGGAGTGTTAAAGTGGCGGGCTCTGTTGGCGGTTCCCGTCAGGGTCAGAATTCCATTTTTTGGACCGCCAGCCTGTTGGCGGGTTGGCCGCCGCTTTATCACCGACCGCCAGGGTCAGAATGACCCCCTATGTATCATATTTGCGATTCAGTAATAGCGATTTCTTAAAAATCGCAAATGCTATTACCGAATCGCAAATTGCGATACAGCCGTCGGCCCATATTTGCGAATTTTGTGCATTTCCCAAATTGCGAATTCCTAACTGGAATTCGCAATTTGGGAAATGCAAACTCCAGGGTACTGGGGGCCTAAGGCCCCCTCTGCTGCACCCCAAAACAATTTTGGAAGGCATGTAAGGTGCACACATGCCAAAAGAGCATGTGTGTGTTAAATGTAAATTTTAAAAATGCATTTTTAATGCATTTTTAAAATTTGCACATGGTTACCACCAAGTTCAACTTGGTGGTAATAGCGATTTCTAAATGTCCAATTCGCATTAAGGAATTGCTTCATACATGAGCTTAAGAAATCGCAAATAAGGATTCCTTATTTGCGATTTCTTATTTAGAGAATCGCAAATTGCGATTCTCTAAATGGGCTCACAATTTTAATGAATCGCTATTTTAGCGATTCCTTTATGTTGCGTTCAGAATGCCTTTCATACATTCTGAAAGGCCTTTTTGCATTCGCAAATGGGCATTCGCACCGTTTGCGAATGCAAAAAGGATTGATACATCTGGCCCAAAGTTTCTTATTCTAAAGTTCAGTATCAGGGCCTTTCACGCTAGATAGGGACTCATTGGTATACAAAAATAAGTATAACTTTTTTTGCATTATATCGTAAAAGTCAATGCAAGGCTCTGCTGCCAACTGGTGGAATTATATGGAGGAGCAACACATTGTAACGTAAATTTTTTGTCAAGAGCTAGCTTTATGCATACATCTTTTATTTACTCCTTCTGAGTAGCTCCTTTAAAGCTTGTCAAATAGAACCTTGAAACATCACAATGAATAGAACTCTCAGTCCCACAGAAGTAGCCTCTCCCCATAATTTTCTTCCTTTTTTGTTTGCTGCTTCTGAGAAGATAATTATTACCAAGATTATTTGAAAGCGGTGTGTGTGGATTTTGGTTCACAGTTTAACTAAACCCAATTTATGGGTTCAATGATGGCTTTAGGTTTATGAACTTGAGTGTGTTGTTTTTCTTTCTATTTAGAATATGTTTTTTTGGAGGAGAAGCAAGACTTATTCCAGGAAAAGTTTTCCTAATGTAATTCTGTATCACAGCAGATTTAATATTGTCTGCGTGAATTCTTTTCGGGCCCTGGCCTGAAGAGGCAACATTTGTTAAAAGACACAGAGGGCCTCATTACGAGTTTGGTGGTCTCAGGACTGGTATGTTGGTGGTCGCAGTCGTACCGCCAACAGGCTAGCGGAGAAGACCACCAAATTATGACCATGGCGGTATTCACAACAGAATACAGCCAAAGCACCGCTGGCTCCACCGCTGCGGTCTGGCCACCACAGATAAAGGTTGCCACCTGCAGGCTGGCAGAGACCATGCTACCGCCAGACAGATTATGAGGTTGCACACCGCCAAGGTTTCCGCCATGGTCGCACCACCATGAAAACCCAGGCGGAAACCAGCTGCATAAAAGGAGAAACTCACCTTTATGATGTCATACTCGTCCAGAGCCACCATGGATCCAGAACTACACATCTTCCCGCTTCTCCTGCTCGCCCAAAGACTCCAGAATCTGCGACCATGACAGCAACCGTAAGTTCACACTCTTACCTGGTACTCTTGTAGATTGGCAAAATTTGTAAACTCACACAACAGACATTCAGGAAGGTAGTGCAAAGCTACACACACATAACTGCACACTTACATGCACACTCACATACAGTCACACACACATACACATATACCCAACAAACTTGACACATCCATCAATCACACACACACACACACACACATAATCACACACCAAAAACACATACAGGTATGCACGGTAACACTGCACAGGCCCACACTCACACAGTACCACACAACAAGTCACAAACACAACACAACATCACCATTTCCAGTCACTTGGCAGGAACCCACAGGGGACACTTCCTGGGGACACATCACAATGTAACACCAATAGGAAAAAATTTACATACAAATACACAATCACACAACTTACAGATCGACTTACCAAGAACACCATATCTAACATTTCATGCACATAACACGCACACAGTCAAACCACACAAAGCCATACAGCACACCAACAAACACATCTCAACACAAACAACACACAATACCAACACAACAAAACCTCTTAGACACACAAATGTCCATCAAACAACAGATACCATACCACTTTAATACAAAAGCACTGCACACAACCTCACATACTGCCTAAACAACACACGTAGCCCAAGCAGAACACACACATACAGACACACAACAAATGTCAGCCAGGAACAACTCCATACTAGGGAAAGAAATTCAGGACAAAGATGTAACCAGGAAACCAACAACTGGTTGGTTCAAGTAATCATTATAAGGCAAAAGTTTGAAAAAAACAAAGGCCAGTCCTTAATTCAAACAGTCTGTATGCACACAGTGCACAGATGTGTGCCTCGAACTTGATTCCTGACTGCCATAACCTCCACAAGTAGGGGCATCTATGGGGCAGCCAGGCACCTCAGGTGTTATCTGGTGAGGGGAGAGGGGTAGGGTTTAGGTCTTGGAGGGGGGCCTTTAGGATCTGGCAAGGGATGAGGGGTTTGGGCTTGGATTTAGGATTAGGGGAGGGCTGGCTTTTACATGAAGTGGTAGACTTCTTGGCAGGGGAAAGGGGCATGGGAACCTGCAGCGGAGCATTTGGAGGTGGAAGGGCCTGACCTTGGAAAGGACACAGTAAGTTAGGGGTATCACGGGTTGGAGAGGAGTAGGGAAAAGGGCAAACTCTGAAAGGAAAGCTTTCTTAGTTACAAAAGAACAGTCATAGCAAAAGGGTTTGGGTGTGGAGGGAGAGGGACTGGTTGTAAAGGGCATTAGTGTGGATGTCTTGGGTGCATGTTTGTGCAAGGTATGCTTGTGGGTGGTGGGTGCATGTTGGGTGGGTGAGTGAGGGTGTTTATGTGTCTTGGGAGGAGGCGGGTGGAGGTTCTGGGGAATGCCGTGGTGGGTGGGTGAGTGTCTGTTGGGGTGGTGACTGCAGGTATGGTAGATGTGGTACATGTAGGCATGTCTGTGGTTGTGGTGTCTGCGGGTGTGGTGACTGGGGTGGATGTCTGAGGGTCTGCTGTGGTGCTGTCTGTGGGTAGGACAGGTGTAGTGGCTGGAACTGTGAATGTTGGTGTGGTGTGTGCAGGTGTGTCAGGTGAGCTGTCTGTGATGCTGGTCGTGGTGGGAGTATCAGGGCAGGTTGTGACTGTTGCTTTGTGTGTCGGTGTATGTTGCTTGTTTACATGCCTGTGGTGTGTCTTGTGGTGCTTGTGTTTGTCAGAGCTAGCCTTGGATGTTGTGGTGGATGCATACTTGTCTGACTGTGTGCTTTGGGAAGAGGGGTTTGGGATTTGGGAAAGGAAGAGGAAGGTGGAGGGGGGGGCAGTAGATAAACAGCGACTGGCTGCCTTCAGTGTGGAGGCCAGAGCCTGAAAGGATCTCTGTAGGCCAGCCAGTGTACCATGAATGCCCTGCAGGAACACATTACTCTGTTGGATCTGAGTTGCCAGTCCCTGGATGGCAATCACAGTGGTCGACTGACCCACAGAGATCAACCTCAGGAGGTCAATAGCCTCATCACTGAGGGCAGCAGGACCGGCAGGGGCAGAGGTGCCTGCAGCAAAGGAGATGCCCACCCTCTTGGGTGAGTGGGCACTGACAACTGAGTGGGGAACTACAGGGAGGGTGGTGGTAGTAAAGGGAGTGGAGGACAGAGATGGTGCTGTGGTGGTCCCAGATGGATCCGCCAGTGAGTGTCCACTGGAGGAAGATTCCGAAGATGAAGACACGGATCCTGTCTCCCCCATGACACTCCCCTCACCCTCTGGTCCACTGGGTCACTTGGTGGCAGTGGTATCAGCACTCTGGGTCCAGTGGCCAGCAGCTTCCCCATTCAGCTGTGCCATGCCTCCTTCCCCTGCTAATGCTGATGTAGAGAAACAGAGAGAGAGAGGGCCATCACATTCCTAACATACACATACATTAACAAAACACAACATTATTAACACATCTATGTCTAAAAAAGCTGGACAACGTACTAATTGAGTATTTGGACTGTGGAACAGTAGGTGTGAAGGATGACACTGTAGGTTACACATATGTATAGCAGTGAGAGGTACACATATGACACTGTCAGACGTGCATCACCACATGCTGCCATACTATGTGGTTGACATTGGTGAGTAACATGTCCCTATATGTCCACATCTGTGTATCAAATTAGGCAACTCTATTACTATGGGGGTCATTCCGACCCTAAGCACCGCCAACAGGCTGGCGGTGCTTCCAGGGCCATTCTGACCGGTAAAGCCGCGATCATGAAAAGGGGAACCAGCGGTTTCCCGCCGGTTTTCCCCTGGCCCAGGGAATCCTCCATGGCGGCGCTGCTTGCAGCGCCGCCATGGGGATTCCGACCCCCTTCCAGCCAACCTGTTTCTGGCGGTTCTTACCGCCAGGAACAGGATGGCGGGAACGGGTGTCATGGGGCCACTGGGGGCCCCTGAACTGCCCATGCCACTGGCATGGGCAGTGCAGCAGGCCCCTAACAGGGCCCCATGAAGATTTTCACTGTCTGCTTTGCAGACAGTGAAAATCGCGACGGGTGCTACTGCACCCATCGCACCCCTGCAACACCGCTATGTTGCAGGGGCTTTCCCGCTGGGCCGGCGGGCGCCCTTTTGGCGGTCGCCCGCCGGCCCAGCGGGAAAGCCAGAATGGCATCCGCGGTCTCCTGACCGCAGAGCGGCCATTTGGCTGTGACCGCATGGCAGGCGGCGACCCCCGCCCGCCGCGGTCAGAATGACCGCCTATGTCTCCCTAGGTGACCCGTTACCTGTACCACTTACCACATTGTCACATCTGTAATACTCAGACATCATACCCCTAAATGGCATACGCATAAACATGTGTTAAGTCAGTACTTACCCCCTTGTGATTGCATTGCTGCCCTCAAACAGCCATCCAACTCAGGGTAGGCCTCCACCAAAATGCAGGCCATTGGGGGCGTCATGGTCTGACAGGCAACCCTCCCTCGTTGGGAGTACATCCTCAGCTGGGCCTCTGCGGTCTTCCGGGCCCAGCGTCTCAGGTCCTCCAACAGCTTCCTACAGTGGGGCCTCCGCCAGCTGTGGACCCCCAGGGTCAGCACTAGCTTGGTGATGTCACGCCAGATTCCCTTTTTTGATGGGTGTTGACCTGCATGGATGGCACAGACAAAAGCAAAAAGTCAGGTCCACATGCACCATACCATCATAAGTAGACAGAACACTTCAGGGACAGCAAGTAGGCAAAAATTACCATCCTCTCAGTTCACACTCATGCACAATTTATCATCTGCATTCATCAACTCCTACACAACTTCACATTTCAGGTACACCATCATACACTCCAACTTACACACATTGATACACCATTGGACTCACCTGCTCCTCTGGTGCACCATATAGCTGTTCATACAGGAGTAGGACCTCCTCCACAAGCTTTTCCACCTCTTCTGGGTTGAAGGTTGGAGCCCTATCACCTGCAGGATGTGGCATGATAGCTCCCAGAGGCAGAACACAGCAGCTGAGATAGTGGAGGTCTTGCTGGCAGCAGTGTCAGGAGTCAAGTGAGCAATACTGCAGAAGATGTCAGTCACGTCCGCCACATACAGGACCGCCACCACCGCAGACATTGCTATTGGCCCAAGTCCACCACAGGTAGCAATGTGTTCCAATGGCAATTTACACGGCAGTTGTGACCGCCTACTGCCATGACGACAGCCGCCGGTAGAGTTAGGTCACTTCCACATGTCCAGTACAGTAGGTCAGGTGGCTGCCATTTTTAACACATTTCATGTATGGAAAAGGTTTTGAATCTGCATCATTGACAAATCCCTATATTTTGCTAACTATCAGTAAGTACTACCTTCAGGTTTATTAGTCTATTTGTGCATGTGAGTAGTTAAATCAGTATAACAGAGGGATATATGCTAATATAAATGTACACCTATTTTCAACATACTATGTGCATTGGTAATGTAGATAGTGTGCTAAAAATGTGTTTCACATGTAAAATCGGTTCGACTAACAAACACTGACAGTCACAGATTAATATGCATGTATATTACATTAGCTAATTGCGAGAATGTGCACCAAGGGGAGTGTCATAGGATGTATAGCAATTTGCAGTCCTGTGGATGTCAGATGTTGTAACAAACCTCAATTGCAGATATGTTCATAAAGTATGCATTGTTCATGTTACATCCAAATTTCATGTTTCTACATGGTTATCCTGGCATGATAAGAGGAAGACAACATCCAGTGTACCGTCCACTAGTAGACCTGCAGACTATGAAAGAGAGACATACTATCCAAACATATCGGCTGAATAGGCATACAATCATGGATCTTTGTGATCAGTTGGAGCCTGATCTGATGCCTGTCATTCATAATCCCTATAGCATACCTCTCATCATTCACGTGTTGTCAGTGCTGCACTTCCTGGCCACTGGGTCCTTTCAGAATACAGTGGCCCTAACTGCAGGGATGTCTCAGCCCATGGTCAGTCTGATTTTGAAGGATGTACCCCAACGTGTGGATTTGGCCTATGAGAAGGCAGAGTTTTATGCAATGGGACACATTCCACATGTGGTTAAAGCCATAAATGACGCCCATGTAGCCGTGGTTCCCCTCAGTGCCAACGAACAGGTATATAGGAACAGGAAAAACTATCACTCCATCAACCTTCAAGTTGTGTGTTTGGCAGACCAATACATTTTACAGTTCAATGCAAAGTTTCCAGGATTGGTCCGTGGTTCCTTCATCATGCAGAACAGCAATATCCCATTGCTGATGACACCAATCAACACAGAGAAGGCCTGGCTGGTTGGCAAATCAGATTTGACATGTGTGTTTACAAAGTTTATCTCCTGCCATCACAATTGTGTAAGTCCTCGATGTATGTTTGTGTATTTCTACCTATTTGCTTACAGGTGACTCTGGCTATCCTAACTGTCTTTGGTTGTTGACACCAGTGAGGTACTCAGCCAGGGGTAGTCTGCTACACTGAGGGCCACGGAAGGACAAGGCATGTCATGGAGTGGATGTTTGGGCTCCTGAATGCAAGATTTTGCTGCCAGGACAGATAAGGAGGAGCCCTCCTCTACTCACCCAACAAGGTATGTCAAATGATTGTTGCCTGCTGCATGCTCCACAATCTTGCCTTGAGACATCAGATACTATTCCTACCAGATGAGGGGGAGCCAGCAGAACCTGTGGGTGATTTGTCAAGTGATGATGAGCCAGATGAGGATGAAGCAGGAGACTCCAGGGCAAATCTCATCAATCAGTACTTCAACTGCCTCAAGGTATGTGATGTATTCCTGATGCAGTGATTTAAATTAGTAACCTAGGGTTGGTGGGTAGCATGTCATCTCCTTTTTACCATCAGCACAAAGGTATTAGGTAGCTGAAATGTATACAAGTGAGTTGTGCATGTAGACTATAATTTGGTATTGTGGACAGAACAGAGTGGTCTACAGTGTCATGTATTGTTTATGCATATGCAAAGTCACTCTTATGAACATGACTTGTCTGAATTGAGGAATGTTTTCTGCTATGTCCTATCTCTTATCTGTGTCAATCACTGATTTACGGAGTTTCAGTTTGGCTCATCAATGTTGACAAGTATCAGACAGTGTCAAAAGCAGATGGGAATTGCAGGCACACATGAGAAGTGGACGTGGCTGAAACCAGGTAATGAATGCAATGAGTATGTGGAGTGAAAGTAACGTGGCCAGACTGTCAGGACACCAGGGTGGGATTGTGTTTACCCATCAAGACAACCTGCAGGATACTGCAGGTGGTCAAATGGTGCAATTGGCATGTCCATATGTATCTGGCACATGTGCAAATGTAGAACCATTGCCTCTACCATCACAATGGTTCTTGTTGTATGTAACATACCCTGGACCTAGCTGTCAGTGTGTTCCTACTTTGCAGACCAATGTTCATGTCTCTGTGGACTGACGTAGGTGAGTGGCAAGCCTACAGGTATGTGACTAATGTAAGTGAAAGATCCTTGGACCGGGGACATCAGTACTGATATCTGTCTGTACCATGGGGTATCTATATTAGGAAGCTAAGGTATGGTTATGTGATAAGGCTTTACCAGGTGATACAAAGGACCAATCTGTATACCTTTTGGCTTGCAGAAGACTGATAGGTCCCTGACTTCTGTATCCTGTGGATTAGCAGCGCCTGACACCTTAGCAAACATCTTGATGTTACTATCATTTATACTCTATATGCTGTTTGCATGTCTACCAATAAATGTTTGTAGATGTAGCATACAACAGTTTTTGAATCTGCCCATGTTTGAATCCTAATGTAATGAGTCTCCTGCGGATAGAGTCCACATGTGATGTCCATAACATAGGTTGTACAATACAGAGGGACATATTGATAGCAGACTTGCCATGCATCACAGTTGTACATGGTTGATAAATGGCACATACACAGGACCAGTGTTAAAGTGTGATTTATTGTGAACAGTAAAACAATATGTGCAACTAGTAACTTACAAAAAAACACAAAGTGATCAGTGAAGGGTTCAGTCATGGTGGCTGGAATATTGAGGGTAGCTTCTACACCATTAAGATACCCAAGTCCAGTGTCCTTGTACCATGGAAAAATGGTGTTTGCTTTAATAACAGTCAACAGGGTGTATCTGTGGCACATAAGGGGAACAAGTCAGGAGAGGTTCACTTCCTGGTTGTGGGTTTGCTCTTGGCATCTGCTCCTCCTGGATGTCTGGGTGGAAGTCCACGTTTGCGGTGGTGCTTCCTTGCTACAGAGGGTGGGGTATCTGAGGCATGTACTTCCCCAGACAGGGCCTCAATTCCACTAGCAGCCGCAGATGTTGATGGGCCTGAAGACTCATTGCAAGTGGAAGAGGCCAGGTGTTGTGCTGCAGTCCTACTCAGGGTAGTGTTGATGTCCCCCAGCACCCCAACAATGAAAGCCAGGCAGGCATTTTGTGCCTGCCACTGCTGTATGAGTTCCTGGTGGTGGTCCCTCTGCAGCAATTGGATTTCCCCCATCATGGTGATTACCTGGCCCATCATGCTTTGGGAACTTTAGTATGCTCCTAAGAAATGGGAGATGGTTTCCTGGTTAGTATTGTCCCTTGGAGCCCCCATTCGCTAGTCCACATCCCTCCCACGCACCCTAAACCTATGTGCCTGTGCCCTTGGCACAGTGTACCCACTCCCAGTGGTGGTAGGTCCATCATTGTCAGGGGTGAAAAGCAAAAACTTAGGTACCTGTACAGTAAGGCACACAATGGATGATACAGTCCTTGGCACACGGGGGCGTATGTTTGCCTGTGATGTAGATGCAACAAGGCTGGGAGGAGTCGATGTGGGCAGGGTGATGCTGACAGTTGTTGACTAACCAGGGGTCCCTGATGGGCCAGCTTCCTCTTCAGTGTCCACACATCCAGGGGTGGTGTCCTCACTGGGGCCTCATCCAGAAGGGCTGTGGCAGTCTCTGGTATTCTGTCCATAGTGAAATTGGCAAGGTTACCTGTGGAAGAAGTGGAACACAGAGGTGATGTTACAATTTGGGTATTATTGATGTTGTGTGAGATGCAGACAGTGACTTAACATGATCACCAGAAATGACAAAGACAGCTGCTGCACAATCTTGCTTCGTACATCATGAGACTCTGTAATTTCAATATCACACACCATGCTTGTAGCTGTTAAGCGATGTTGGTAGTGATTGGATTGCTGATACCATCTTATGTTGTCTGATTATTGATTATTGACATGGGTATTCATCTTTGTTGCCTACTGAAGTGTCTGACTTGATACATGGCACACAAAGAGGTGTACAATGCACAATAGTGTCAGAGTAGTGACACAATATGGGAGTGAACAATAGACATTGCCCTGCAACTGGATGTACCGCGTGTGCACCCACTTTGGCATCTAGATTTCCACCACAGGTGGGTATATTTCAATCTTAGGAATCTTTACTCTAGGAGCATTGTGAGTGGACACTCAGCTATAGCTGTGTTTTGCTTGTGATGATAGTGGGAGTGGGCCATTGCATTGCTGCCATTGCCATTCACTGTTTCACACTTGCACAATCAAGATGGCTTATATTGGTAGTTAGTTTCACAAGCATGACAGGTCACATTTTGTGCACTGTTCTGATTTTCACAATGGTGGGATATTGCATTCTGGGAATTGTAGTGCTATGAGATGCCAGTACTTTAAGTGCCACTTACGGTGGAGCCAGGTGAGTTAAGTGGACATGTAGCATGCCAGAGAGAGGTATTGAAACATTTGGACAGAGGTGTAGTGGGTGTTATGTGAATTAGGGTGGATTAAGGTGGTGAGGGAGCATTCAGGACATGACAATAGGGTGACATTGATTTTGTGGGGAATTATCAGACTCCTCTCCCCCAGGTATTTCTGTCAAGCCCTCAGGATGCAGGATGCCCAAGATCTTCTCCACCCAAGATGTGAAAGTAGGGGGAGGATGCGGGGGCCCACCGCCAGTCATAAGTACCGCCAGCTGGTGCCTGGATGCCATGGAATGTAACTTCCCCCTGAGGTCGTTCCACCTATTCCTAAAGTCCTCCCTTGTACGTGGATAACTGCCTACAGTATTGACCCTGTTGACTGTTCTTTGCCAGAACTCAATTTTCCTGGAAACTGATGTTTGCTGGACCTGTGCTCCACACAGGTGTGATTCTATCCTGACAATTACATTCACCATGACCCTCAACTCCAACTTGGGTGTTTTTGTGGGGACATGTTAGTAGTGGTTAAGACGGTGTGGTAGTGTTCAAAGAAAAAAGAATGCAGTAAAAGGTAAATGGTGTGGTGTTAGTGCTGTGATGTGACTGGATGATGGTTGTTGGGGATTGTGTGTGGTAGTAAAGCAAATATGTTTTGTTTATGTTGTGCAGGTGTGTGATGTGTGCGTAGTGAAATGTATGTGGATGCCTAATGTTGATTTTCCTATTTCTGTGAATGATTTAGCTTGTTTGTGGCTGTGTGTGGTGTTCAGGTTGCAAAGGATTGTGGGTTGTGTAGGGGTGTGTTATATAGTGCAGTGTGTAGGTGTGTCAGGTGTGTGGATGTGTGTCAGTTGTTTGGTATTCAAACTATCCAATGTGTTGCTGTGTTCATTGTGCTGTGAGTTGAGACTGCCGCGGTTCGCACCACCAATGGTTTTCCACCATGGAAGAACCGCTGTCATGATTTGTGGATCGTAATCTGATGGGTGGATTTCTGTTGGGCTGGCAGGGCTGGTGGTGGGACCGTCTCTTTTACGTCCTCCAGTGTTGTGGCGGTTTCAGAATAGTGTCTGCTTTTTGGAGGGCTTCTCAGTGTAACTCTTAGTACAACAGTTGAGTTACCGCCAACACGGCAGTCTTTTGGCAGCCACCATTGCGGCCGTCTTACCGTCAGACCACCTAACTCGTAATGAGCCCAAGAGTGTTTACACTGGTCGGGCCATTAGTCTGCTGTGGAACAGAATTTCACCGCTTTCAAGACACAGTCTGAGGTGGCAGCATTTGTTACAAGATACAGAGTGTTACACGGGTTGGGCTGGTTGTCAAACGGAGGTAACTGGAGGTAACTGTTGACAGCTGGGCCCCTCAATGCATCCGTGTGCAGTGCGTGTTGATTGAAACATTGCTTGGCAACGTGCCTGATCAGGGAGCAATAGCAATAGATGCTTTCACTCAGGATTGGAGGAATCTGCATGGTTATGCCTTTCCTCTTTTTTTGATGATTCAGAGAGTGTTGATTCATGTGAGAAGAGAGAAATGTCAAGTTGTTTTGAGGTCCCCGTTTTGGAACACTCAACCTTGGTTCCCAACCGTGATGGAAATGGCAGCTGACATTCCATAGTTAATTCTGTAATGTGAAGGTCTTTTGAGGGGAACAGACCTCCTTTAGTTGAGGAGGGTTTACTCAACCTTATAGTAAGGAAAATATTAGAAATTCAGGAAAATTCTCAGGCCTTTCGGAAAATGCTACAGATTTACTCAATAAATCATGGGCACCAGGTACCAGGAAAAGACACAGTGGGGCATGGTCAGTATGGGCATGTTAGTGCATGGAAAGGGATGTGGATCCCATACAAGCTGATGAAATAGACGTTGGACATTTCTTTGCAGAACTTTTTCAGGAGGGTCTGTCATACAGAACTTTTAACTGCTATAGATCAGCAATAGCAGCTGGACATTGTTTAGTTCAAGGGATTTCTATGGGTAGAAGCCCTTTAGTATGCAGGGTAATCAAAGTTGGCCAAGTAATAGATATTTAGGAATTTGGGAACTATCTTGGAAATTGGCAACTCTATTATACTTGATATCTTTCAGAAGGGTATCTGATGTAAGAGCTTTGGAGGTTTCTAAAAGATTTTATCAACCACATTGGGTACTTTCTGAAATTTGTAAAAGAACAAAAACCATGTCTAGTACAATATTTTATCCTCATTTTGATAACATTCCAGATTTGTGTGTGGTATGATGTTTGAAAGAATGTGAGTCTAGGATATTAGACAAGAGATGTGCAGGAGAAGAACAGTTGCTTATATCCTATGTTAAACCTTTTAAGGGGGTTTCAAATGCTACTATAGCTCACTGGGTAAAATCAGCGATGAAGGAAGCTGGTGTAGATTTAACCACATTTGCAGTTCATTTCTCTAGGGATGTGATGGCAAGCAAAGTATTTATGTCACAAGGATAGTTGGAAGATGTGTTAAGGGAAGCAGATTGGTCAATTGCTGGCACTTTTAGGAAATTCTATTTTAAGGCTTTAAAACATATTTCAAGTTATGCCTTGAAAACCTTTTAACATGCATAATGCTAACCTCCTGTCTTAACATACAATTGTGATTCTTAAAGGTTAACTGAAGAAATAATCAAGATTTTATTAAAGACAAGGTGGCTAGCATTATCCCACCCACCCTTCCAAGATGGGAGGTGGTTAGTGGGTGAATGGTGAGTATAATATATATATATATACTTCTATTATCGAGACTCGGTATATGAATAGTGTATTTTGTTCTAGGTAAATAAAAGTGATTATTAGGAATAGTGATATAATGATCATACGTTTTATATTTGTTTATAGAAAGTTAATGCTTTATGATATTGAAGACAGAAATGTGATGAAATACAGAGAGTTCAAAATAAAAGTCAAACAAAAGAGGAAACAATGGAGGAGAATATGCTTTTGTGGGACTGAGAGTTCTTTTCACCAGTGATGTTTCAAGGTTCTATTTGACTAGCTTTAAAGGGGCTGCTCAGAAGGAGTAAATAAAAGAATTAGGCACAAGGTTAGCCTCCTTGTCTTTAATAAAATCTTGATTCTTTATTTAGTTAAGCTTTCAGAATTGCGATTCTCGTATTGAAAACAAAGGCTAAGCATTATTGTGCCAAGGGTGCAGCTGCCTCAAGCAACAACGGAATTATTCTGAAATTGGTTCTTTGTGACATTATTTTCCTATTTCTTTTACTAGTGCAAAGATCTAGTAGCACAAACACTCTAAAATTGGTCAAAAAAGACTGAATTGTTCTGAAATTGCTTCTTTGTGACATTGTTTTCCACTTTCCTTCACTTATGCAAGGATCTATTAGTACAAACACCCTAAAGATGGCCGAAAAGCAAAAACAACTCATTGTGTATGCTTCCATCAAAAGCAAGGAGGTTTTGAAGCCATATTCAACTCTGAGCTCACTTTCGTCCAGAGAGTGAATGCACAGGTCAACTCAAGGGTATCAATCTTCAGCTTTTCAAGTTCCTTACATTTCCTCCAGACTTGCCATCGACCCTATTAATCGCGTGAATGAAATATAGGAACAAAGAATGCGGCGCTGGGGCCTAGAATATCTGAAGAAATCAGCAGCAGATGACCCAATCAGGATCTTACCTCAGTTACTGCCCACTGATCTCACAGACAGCCCTCTAACAAATGCAGCATGGCAGCAGGACTGGGAGCTCAGGGCCCAGGCTCTGAAAATAAAAATATTCAATTTATGTATGTGCAAGGATTTATTTGTGCTTGCTTACCTGCCGCATGCAGCTTGCACGTCATACCAGGATGTCATAAATTGAAAATATTGTGGGGTGCGGAGGGCGGGGTTGTACCTGACGAAGAGAGCACAGCAACCCCGAGAAGACATCACAACATTAAACAGTATTGTTTCTCTTAAGATGTTCCCACTGCATTTTTCTCATTTGGCAACTTCTGGCTCTCAAGTGTGGTGGAAGAATTTGTTGTTTTTCTTTTTAAACTGCATGTTTAGTATCTTTCTAAAATTGAGAATTGAGTTTCCTCAAATGTAAACGCTTCCCATGGAAGCCCATTTTAAATATCACATTTTTCAGAGTATTGTTGTTGAGATTGTTATCATTTTTATTAATAATCTGCCAAAAATTGTCAGCCAGCCCAGCTACATGTACTGGTTTCATACTGCTAGGGGAAGCAGTTTGCAGAGCTATGTCTAAATGTATAATGTCTTGTTCCTAATTACACCCACTGTCACAAACAAATCTTGAAAAGCAAACTACGTTTTCCAACCAGATTTCATTCTGAAAACCAGCCCCTAATGCAGAAATGGAATATTACACAGAAGAACATTTGGGCCCGTATTTATACTTTTTGACGCTAAACTGCGCTAACGCAGTTTAGCGTCAAAAAGTTTAGCGCCGGCTAACGCCATTCTGAAGCGCCATGCGTGCGCCGTATTTATTGAATGGCGTTAGCCGGCGCTAGCAGACCGGCGCTGCCTGGTGTGCGTGGAAAAAAACCACGTACACCAGGCAGCGCCGGCGTTGGGGAAAATGGCGTTAGGGCGTCTTAAAATGGTGCAAGTCAGGTTGACGCCAAAAAATCGCCTCCACCCGATTTGCGCCATTTTTAACGACGCCCAGACGCCATTTACATGACTCCTGTCTTAGTAAAGACAGGAGTCATGCCCCCTTGCCCAATGGTCATGCCCAGGGGACTTATGTCCCCTGGGCATTGTCATTGGGCATTGAGGCATGTAGGGGGGCACAAATCAGGCCCCCCTATGCCAAAAATAAATATAAAAAAAATAAGAAATTATACTTACCTGAATTTACCTGAATGTCCCTGGGAAGGGTCCCTCCATCCTTGGGTGTCCTCCTGGGGTGGGCAAGGAAGGGCAGCTGTGGGCTCATTTTGAGCCCACAGGTCCCTTAACGCCTGCCCTGACCCAGGCGTTAAAATCCGGCACAAATGCGGGGTTTTTTGCCCCGCCCACTCCCGGGTGTGATTTTTGCCCGGGAGTATAAATACGACGCATTTGCGTCGCAGTCATTTTTTAAGACGGGAACGCCTACCTTGCATCTCATTAACGCAAGGAAGGCGTTCACGCAAAAAAATGACGCTCTTTCCTCATACTTTGGCGCTAGACGCGTCTAACGCCAAAGTATAAATATGGCGTTAGTTTTGCGCCGAATTTGCGTCGAAAAAAACGACGCAAATTCGGCGCAAACGGAGTATAAATATGCCCCTTGCTGTCCCATGCCATGCAGTGATTTTGTCCATTATACGTCCTCCTTCTGTTTGAAGCTTTCCAGGGAGGATCTGTTCTGGTTAAGTCCTTCCCCTCATCATGGAAACACATCCGATTTAACTTTAGTTATTTAAGTTTTTTTATGTAGCCCTTCTTTACCCATAAGGCATTGAAGCGCTTTAAGGAATAACACTTACCAGCCCTACACATTAACAGTTACGTTAAATACAACCAGGACACAAGTCTTAAAAAAATAAATGGAGGGATTAACCAAGTTAGGCAGTATGCACGTGACATGATAGCATGTGACACAGCGTGTGACATCGCATTTGGCATCACAGGAAGTAGCATTACAACCATGACCTCACAAGAAGTTACATCAGATCTCAAGACCTTACACAGATAGTTTATAAAGCAGGTCTACATAAGTTCATTTGATTTCATTACAATATTTATTAAAAGAGATTTTGCATCAGGGTTGATGCATTTATTTTTCAAAACTCTGCCATAAAGAAATTGTCAACAAGGAAAAACGTGGCAGTAAATCTGTTTTGCTTAACCAGTTGCAAGCTCTACATTTTAAATTATCATATGGGGTTAAGGCACCTGCTGCAGAGATGTTTGTGTGCCCAGTAAATATCAGGGCATAATAATAATAATAATAATGGTGAGACGGTGCTGGTGATTAATGCTTTTGCTGGAGAGATCTGTGTTTGTCTAGTCACAGTTTTGACCCAAAGTAGCATAGAGGGTTAATGTGTCTCTTGCATAGCACTTTCTGTAACATCAAGATGACAGATTTTTCTTTTATGTAGATAGGTAGGTGGGTTATTGCTTTTAACACAGAGATCCTTTTGTTACTTGCAGTTCATAAATTGTAATCCTTCTAATATAGCATAGTGAGCTATGAAGGATATGTGCCTCCTACACACTGTAAACCCCTCTATCTTATGTAACACATCTTGTACATTGATTGAGTGACACATTTATACAATTTATTGTCCATGCACAATGTGTATGTGTGATGTAAGCCTCTCTGGCAACCTGCATTGGGATGAGTATCGCTATAAAAGAAATAAAACAAAACAGTGGTATTTAAATTGTTATTTGTGGTAATTCTGTGGCAGACTGACACATCTGGCATTCTCACAGTCCTTTCACATCTCTCATATACAGGGAATAGAAAAAAGTAAAAATCATGCCTCTCAAGTACTTGTGAAGTGATAACAAGCTCTGTGCCTTTGTTATCCCTCCTTTGCAGTTGCATCTAGGTGTGAGGCTCCGTATCTCCCCCACCAGGATACTTTAATAAAAGGAAGCCTGATGGCCCCTTAAATTCAGCCTTTGTTTTGGGCCCACCAGGGATTTAAAATAGCAAAGTCCTTCTCTCTGCCTTCCGCTGCTGAATGTGCCCTGGTGTCTGAAAATCACACTAGGACAAGTTCAGCATATTTCAGTGGGCCCAACTTCTTGACAGGGGGGACAGGGTCCACCCTGTAAAAAAAGAGTGGGTAGACGCTGTCTACCCCTTGTACCCCCAGCTTGTACCCAGAACACAACAAAACAATGTCACCAAACTCATTTTATTTTAAGGAGCAATTGATTCAAAGGGTATGTGGGGGGTCTTAAGTTGGTAGAAATGCCCAGGATAAGGAGGCATACATTGTGAAACTAAACAGACTGCCTATCCTTCAGGTAGCTTCGCTTATTTATTTATGTGTTGTTTGAAATGAAAGTTTTTAGATTTTTTTTATAAGGCGCTCAGCTTTTCTTCATGTCTAATCTCTTCAGGTAGCGAGTTCCAGAGAATGGGAACTGCGCCAATGAATGATTTATATAGTGCCTGGTTAGGTATGAATTTCTTACTTTCTAGCCTGAGGCATGTTTTGCTCCTTACGTCTTTCGCCCTCAGAGATGTGCAGTAGGAAGTGAAAGTATGATGTTTGGCTGAGTTTCAATGTCTTGCGAGTTAGACTTGAGGTTTTACATTTAATTCTTGCCTCAAGGGGGAGCAAGTGAAGGTCCTTCAGCTTAGGGGAGATGTGTTCAACTTTCTCAGACCTCATTGCTAGATGTCTAGCCAAATGGATGGTAGCTTTTAGAGGTACCAATGTAATTTTTAAACTCTTCTAAGAAGGACATTTCCTTAGTCAATTTTTGAAATGACATTTTGTAATGTTGTATGACAAACCTAAACAAGAGAAGTGTTTATATTTGTGGTTCGATCTGCTGTCACGTTTGATGGTGATGATGGGATGGCCTCCGCTATTTCAACTGATCCAGCACTCACTATGATTGTGCCATATGACAATTCAAGACATGTCCTCTTTTCTAAGGTCAGTGTTTACAATGTGAGGTTAAGAAGTTGGGTATCTGTCATTGCAGCAAATAAATCTGACCCGTTCAGTAAGGTGCTGCTATTGGTTCATTTAGTTGGGGAGTAAACTAGTTTTCAAGAGAGTGTTAGAAATGGGGTCTCTAGTTGGCAGTGGTTTGCACCCTGTCCAAGGAGGGACCCTCACTCTAGTCAGGGTAAGAGAGTCACACAGCTAAAATAACTCTTGCTCATCCCCTTGGTAGCTTGGCTCAAGCAATAAGGCTTATCTCAGAGGAGGTGAGTAACATATGTGTATACGCACACACACACACACACACACACACACACAGTAACACTGTTAAAACACCACAAATGTACTTCAAATCAGTTAAGACAAATAGTCAATATTAATCTGAGTATAACAAGACCAAAATGACAAAAATCCAATAGACACAAGTAAAGATACAAAGATACAAGTCTAGTAGACCCTGGTTACAGTACGTTGTAACAAAGACGTTGCACAGAGTCAGGGAGATAAGGCGTTGTGGAAGCCGGAGCAGCGTTGGTTCCTTACTGCTACCAGGGAGGTGAGGTGTTGGTTCCTTACTGCTAGGCAGGGGAGGAGAGGTGTTGGTTTCTTCCCGTTGCAGGGAGGTGATGCAGCATTGGCGGCGAGTGGGCGGTTCCTTACGACAAGGCAGAGTCGATGGATCCAGCTGGTCAAGACGTGAGGCGCCGACTTTGTGGTGTCACAATCACACCACGGGGCCACAGGTGCTGAGGTGGAGTCGGGTGCCACTGATGTTGGTGACACAGTGCTCTGGACTCATGTTGTGGTGGGACTTTAGAGGTGCTGCTGCAACATCGGGCCTGCGGCATCGGTCACAGATGTGACCACAGCAAGGGCCCAGGAACTGGGTTTGACACTACTTGAACCCAGGTACTGGCAGATGAAGTCTTTGATGTCCCTGAGACTTCTTAATAGGAGTCATGCACAGTCTTTGGAAGCAGGATGTAAAAAGCAAAGTCCAGTCCTTTCACTCCCAGGACAGAAGCGGCAAGCAGCAGGCCAGCACAGCAAAGTAACAGACAGAGTGGCAGTCCTTCCTACAGCATCCAGCTCTTCTTCCTGGCAGAATGGCCTCAGTCCAGAATGATTCTAACTATGTGGGGTCAGAGGTCCAGTACCTATACTCATTTCTGTCTTGGAAGTAGGCAAACTTCAAAGAGAAGTCTCTGTAGTGCCCAAGACCCTGTCTTTCCCTGCCCTGGCCCCAGACATGCTCCAAGGGGTTAGAGACTGCTTTGTATGAGGACAGGCAAAGCCCTATTCAGGTGCAAGTGTCAGCTCCTCCCACCAGTCTAGCTCAAGAAGACCCATCAGCCTGGCGATAGGCCATCAGGATATGCAGGGCACACCTCAGCTCCCTTTGTACGACTGTCTAGAGTGAATGCACAAACAGCACAACTGTCATCCTGACCCAGACATGTTTTCAGCAGACAGGCAGAGGTACAGAATGGTTTAGCAAGAAAGTGCCCACTGTCTAAAAATAGTATTTTCAAACTCACAGTTCAAAAAAAAACTTCACCAAAAGATGTATTTTTAAATTGTGAGATGAAAGACCCCAAACTCCAAATCTCTATTCGCTCACAATGGGAAATTACACTTGAAAGACATTTCAAGGCAATCCCCATGTTAACCTATGGGTGAGATAGGCTTTGCAATTGTGAAAAACGAGTTTAGCAGTATTTCATTATCAGGACATGTAAAGCACACTAGTACATGTCCTACCAATTAAATACACTGCACTCTGCTCATGGGGCTGCCGTGGCCCTAATTTAGGGGTGACCTACATGAAGTAAAAGGGAAGGTTTGGGCTTGCAAGTGGGTGCACTTACCAGGTTGAAACGGCAAGTTAAAACTGCACACACAGACATTGCAGTGGCAGGTCTGAGACATGTTTACAGGGCTACTCATGTAGGGGGCACAATCAGTGCTGCAGGCCCACTAGTAGCATTTGATTTATAGGTCCTGGGCACACATAGGTGGTCATTCTGACCCTGGCGGTCTTTGACCGCCAGGGCGGAGGACCGCGGGAGCACCGCCGACAGGCCGGCGGTGCTCCAATGGGGATTCCGACCGCGGCGGTAAAGCCGCGGTCGGACCGGCACCACTGGCGGGGTCCCGCCAGTGTACCGCCGCCCCATTGAATCCTCCGCGGCGGCGCAGCTTGCTGCACCGCCGCGGGGATTCCGACCCCCCCTACCGCCATCCAGATCCCGGCGGTCGGACCGCCGAGATCCGGATGGCGGTAGGGGGGGTCGTGGGGCCCCTGGGGGCCCCTGCAGTGCCCATGCCACTGGCATGGGCATTGCAGGGGCCCCCGTAAGAGGGCCCCTACATGTATTTCACTGTCTGCTGCGCAGACAGTGAAATACGCGACGGGTGCAACTGCACCCGTCGCACAGCTTCCACTCCGCCGGCTCGATTCCGAGCCGGCTTCATCGTGGAAGCCTCTTTCCCGCTGGGCTGGCTGGCGGTCTGAAGGCGACCGCCCGCCAGCCCAGCGGGAAAGTCAGAATTACCGCCGCGGTCTTTCGACCGCGGAGCGGTAACCTGACGGCGGGACTTTGGCGGGCGGCCTCCGCCGCCCGCCAAGGTCAGAATGAGGGCCATAGTGCCCTTTAATAGGGACTTGGCAGTAAATCAAATATGCCAATCATGGAGAAAACAATCACTAATACAATTTAGACAGACAGCAAATGCACTTTAGCAGTAGTAAAGTGCCCAGAGTCCTAAAGCCAACAAAAACAGGTCAGAAAAAATGTGAGGGAAAAGGCAAAAGGTTTTGGGGATAACCCTGCAAAAAGGACCATGTCCAACACGCACGAAATGCAGAAGATTATATAGTGCTGCAATGAGTGCACCCTGAATATCAAATCCACAATATCAATGGGGCAGAATATGGAGGACAAAACACTGTAAAATATATCAAGTAAGTAAGTCTAAATTTCCTATACCTCACTCCACATACATGTACCTACATCATACATGTGTCTTCAAGATATGTAGATGTGAAGTTGTAAATAGTAAATCTATACTTCCCTGTATGCATTTACCTTCTGATATGTTGTCCCTCTATTTTCTGTCCTCAATATTCTTATACCATAATATTGTTGGTGCAGATATTCAGTAGTTACAACTGAGCTGTAATCATAGGGGTTGGAGCATACTGCGCCAAATGCTGATTTTGAGAGTTTCAACATGAGGAGAGCTAGGAAACGTGAAGATGAACCATTCAAAACTTTTCACTCCTAGAAAAACATGTAGTTTATTAGATTACGGTGCTGAAGTAAGATATCTCGTTATCCAAATATGCCTGTCTGCCAAGTGGCTGATCTTGAAGGAATAAGGTATGTCACTTGGCAAATCCTTGGTATAGTGAGAGGTAATGCACTCACTCTTGAAAAACCTGAATACAAGGAAGGCTTTGTTATGTCCACAGTCACAAATGTCTCCGGTTGGCCATGCATGTGACGTTGGAAGGCTGTGACTGGATGGATTTTTGGCCACTGATGAGAGACGAGGTAGCCCAACTGTGGAGCTGTCACTCCGCTAGAAATCACTCCTGTAAATGCTGTGTGGAACTGAGACTATTTTCATGAGCATGAAGATCTGTGGCAAACTATGGGGGTGGGTTTTCACCCGCCCCCTGCTAACTAAAGGTAACAATGTGTCCACTGAGGAAGATGCCAGTGTGTTCTCCATTTGGGAAGTCATGAGTGTTGCAGGCTAAATAGACAAGAATCCCACATGCGTACAAGACCTGGTCAATTCCAGGTTATCTGCCCTTTTCCACATTTGAGCTTCAGAGTACCTGATGGCAGTACACCACTTCCAAGGCTTTAAGCCGAAATTTGAGAGAAGGTACCCTCAGTGGGGAGAGGCTGAAGGGGTAAAGAGCATACAGGGAATAGATATTCATCCACCTCGAAAGTGTCTTTTCACTGGGTTTATTGGTTGGCACAAAAGTTAACATGTGCCATATATGTGCGGATGGATTGCACATTGTTGGAAGCTCTCTAACTAGTCCAACAAAGTTCTCCAAGACTCCTCATGAGGATGAGCTGGGTGTCGTTCTCAGGATGTGTTCCAGGGGTAGATGTGTCAAGAACTTTTAAGTGAAACTGCACATTGACCCAACTGTGCAGGGGCTGGGAGACCCTGGAGCAGAGAGCTACTACCATCAAGATGCAAGAGTATGAGAGCTTGAATACGATTTCTGAAAGTTTCACTTTCTATAGAAGAGAGAGATTGTACTAAGTCATTTGTAAGGTCAGTATCTTTGCATCACTACTGCACACATTCCTGTCTTTGAACCATAAGGCAAGAACAGCTAGCAAAGAAAAACAGCATGACACTGTTTGCATCTGTGTTGACTTGTAAACGTGATCAAGAGAAAAAAGCACTTCCACCCCTATTCTTGGCAACATCATGGCTGACCTCAGAGAGGCATCCTCATTCTCTAAGCATAACATCTATCAGACTATAAACCACTGGAACTTCAATCCGATTATAGATCATTGAGAACTTTTACTAAGTTTGTAGGGTTGCTGCAATACAAACCTCTCAACTCTGGAATTTCAGAGGCTGCCAAGGGTCCCAGGAAGTAATTCAATATGTCCTTATAGTCTTCCAAGGAGTCCTCAGTGTGAATGACAACATACATTGCTATGCCCAAAGAGAGGATTACTTCATGCACCTAAGTGCAGTACTTCCGATGCTGAGGGACAGTTTTCATGCAGCACAAATTGAAACATAATTCTTTGAAGATGCCACTAGACATCTTCAGTGAAGCAGGTTTGTCTACCAATGAATCCAAAATGGGAAGGGTCCTAAGCCTCACAAATCCAGGGAGAGTCTATGGTGATCAAGTTCTGAACCCAGCAGACACACCAATGGAAGCCTTTTGTGCTCCTGTTATGATTCTAGCAAACACTCACCAGGAAAAGTCTCTTTTGATTTTGTCATGACTCCAGCAGACACACATCAGGAAAAGGCTTTTGTGATCTTCAAAGCCTAACAGTCACAAACAAGGGAGAAGCTGTTGTGATTCTGTTATGACTTCAGCAGAGACACAGATAGTGAGTTTGTTGTGATCACCTTCTGACCCCAGCAGAGGCACACCTAAGGCTGGATTTGTGAAATTAAGAGCCAGTCCCTTTTTTGAACCCTAATACAGAAATTGTGTGTTCTGACACTAATATAATTCTTGCAGCAAAGGTTGAATTTAATAACATTGAACCATGGATAGCCTTTTCAAATCTTCTTCTCGATAGGGTCCATATAGACAGAGCACCCCTGCTATTCAGGAGTACGCATCCATTTCGATACATTAGATACGCGCCTTCTCACCCACTCAGAAAACAGTGGGGGTTATTCTAACTGTGGAGGAGGTGTTAATCCGTCCCAAAAGTGACGGAAAAGTGACGGATTTACCACCAGCCGTATTACGAGTCCATTATATCCTATGGAACTCGTAATACGGCTGGTGGTATATCCGTCACTTTACCATCCCTTTTGGGACGGATTAACACTCCTCCAAAGTTAGAATAACCCCCAGTGTGCCTATTAAAGCACATAGGGGGTTATTCTAACTTTGGAGGAGGTGTTAATCCGTCCCAAAAGTGACGGAAAAGTGACGGATTTACCACTAGCCGTATTACGAGTCCATTATATCCTATGGAACTCGTAATACGGCTGGTGGTATATCCGTCACTTTACCGTCACTTTTGGGACGGATTAACACTCCTCCAAAGTTAGAATAACCCCCATAATCCCCTCTATCGAGGAGGCCTTTTATGATACAATCTCCCCGTCAAGGTGGGATGCTCCATTCGGATGAAGAGGCCTCCCCATTCAGAGAGGGTAATCTATTCTGACACAAAGGCCCTCATTACGAGTGTGGTGGCCGAAGCCAAACCACCACAATGCCACCAGTACCGCCAGGGTAGTTGGACCGCCGGGCCGGAGGCAAGCACCTCCAGCCCAGCAGCAGCCGTAAATCCACCGCCAGCATTACGACTCGGCAAACCGCCGCACTTTTGGAGGCAGTCGCACTGCCACTCAAACCCTGGCGGAAACGCAACTGGTGACCGGAATCCCCATTCCTGTCACCGGCACACACACCCCCACACTTCCACATACCTGCAGACATGCACCCCCACTCACTCACGCACTTCCTGGCACACACCCCCACCCGACTGCTCGTACCCACACAAACACCCCCAGTCGCACACACACAGACATGCACTCCCACCCGTCGGCATACATTCACACCCCCACCACCCTCCGAATACTTACATCCCCCACCCCCTTCTGCATACTTCCACCCCCCACCTCATGCAACATACTTACACCCCCTGCATACTTACACATCCCACAGCCTCCACGCATGCATACATGCACACAGACACCCCCCAAACACACATATATATACACAGAGACACCCTCCATGCACACATACATACACACACACCCTCCATGCACGCATACATACACAAACACACTCACACACACCCATTCCGATACACACAACACATGCAAACACCACACACAAACACACACACACCCCTTTCGGTTGCACAACCTACCAGTCTGGCGAGTTGGTTGTCCGGGAGTGGATGGGTATCGGCGGTTCCACCACCAGTGCTGCAGAGTCATGCAGGGACCACCGTGCCTTATTACGTCTTGTAATACAGTGGGTGGAGTCCTTGCGGTGTGGCGGTGCTGGCATTTGAACCGCCTCTCACCCGCCATCGGCGTTGGATTTCTGCTTGTCAATGAGCGGAAGTCCGTTGGTGTGTCATTATACGGCTGTCTTCGGACCGCCAAAGTTGAAATGAGGGCCAGAGTCTCTTACTTCAAAAGGGGAGGGGATGCTCTTAGACATAGATGCGGTCATTCTGACCCTGGCGGGCATGGACCGCCAGGGCCGGGGACTGCGGGAGCACCGCCAACAGGCTGGCGGTGCTCCCAAGGGCATTCTGACCCCGGCGGTACAGCCACGGTCAGAAACGGACCGCCGGTTTTCCGCTGCCCTGGGGACTCCTCCATGGCAGCACAGCTTGCTGCGCCGCCATGGGGATTCCGACCCCCATACCGCCGTCCTGTTCCTAGCGGCCAACAGGATGGCGGTATGGGGTGTCGTGGGGCCCCTGGGGGCCCCTGCAGTGCCCATGCCAATGGCATGGGCACTGCAGGGGCCCCCGTAACAGGGCCCCACTGAGAATTTCAGTGTCTGCATAGCAGACACTGAAATTCGCGACAGGTGCAACTGCACCCGTCGCACCCTTTCCACTCCGCCGGCTCCATTCGGCGGGAAACACAGAATAACCGCAGCGGTCTTCTGACCGTGCAGCGGTATTCTGGCGGCTCCCGCCGGCACCGCGGTTACCGCGGCCGGCGGGAGTCAGAATGACCCCCAGAGTGCCCAACTTCAAGGAGGTCATCTATCCTAGTATAAAGGCACTCCCTTCAGAGGAAAGGACCCATCACATAGACAATATCCCTCTTCAAGTGTGCATTCAGAGGGAGGTTTCATTCTGATATTGTCTTACCCTGCAGGGTGGAGGGACATATGTATTGGGTTGTCTCCCCCTTTCAGGAGGGAGAGTCAACAATGAGAGAGAATACATATTATTGTGATACAAAGTCCCCATGAAACTAGCCCATTCTTTCTCTTCCAATCACAGTTTTATTGATTTAACCATAATTATAATTTACAAGCATATATACAAAGACATTTCCCATGAACTGTATAAAGTGTCGTAAGAGAGTACATTTGATTCCCTGGAACCTTGTCCCACCTTAATCTCCCCCTTACCGGATCTAATGTAAATGGAAGAAAGTTCATGACAACTGGGTGAATTAGCGAGACACCCAGCTTCACATATCATATTCCTGCATATAGCTTACCTCACAGGGCTAGTTCAGGACCATGAGCCTAGGCTCACCATACGAGTGTATGGAAGCGCCTGTTGATAGAGTTTTGCTTCAGGGTTTCCAATGAAAACCCAGTGGTCGCAGTGTCTGGAAGCATGTGGTGTTTGTAGTTCTTTGTTTCAAACATCCTATAACAGACTTCCATTTTGGAGAGAATTAGTGCCTTTCATTGCTGAAGTCCAGAGCCAACATCTCCATAAATATTATATCTCCGATCCTCCGCGACCAGTTATCTATAAGTGGTGGAGCCACTTGCCTCTCTTTACTTTTTAACTGCCAACTGCATATAGCCCACTGGTGTGAATTATCTTTTGTAAGACCTTCCATTGCAGAAGACCGTATTCTCTAAAGCATTACTAAGGTTTCGTTTGGTATAGAAAACCCCAAAATACTTCTTTGTTACTCTTAGGCGAGGACATCACCACCACACATGCATCATAACTCCTCTTTATTCCACACTGGCTCCCTTCACCATCTGTGTTCAGATACATTTGTTTCAACTTATCCAGTGTCATGCAGCAATTATGTATCAATGTGTATGGTGTGTCTTAGTGTTGCCTACTATTTATGTCCCGTGAGAACTCCCACCAAAGTCTCTCCCACACACTAACTGTTAACTTTCACCTATTTCCCCACTATACCGTCATACAGCATTGTGAACACTCTTCTTTGGGGTTTAAACCATTGTGAGAACTTTGAGCACTTCGGTAATTAGCCCCCTTCAGGGAATTCATCTGTTGAATTAATATCCCTCAACATCAGGTGGCCTGTTTCTGTTCGTTCTGCAAACTGGTGCTTGTCCACCATTGAGCTAAAGTATGGAATATTTTGAGTGCGGTAAAGGGTGATTGAAATTTTGTAGATTCCTCGCCAAGGTGCTGTGCCCTAAAATTCAATCAAAGGGTGTGTTGCGTGTGTGTTTTACGGGGTCTGTTTTGTTTGTACAGCCATAATGCATCCCATAGAGAACTGCCCAGGAAGGCACATTAAATCTGCAGCCAGTATTGCTGCATTCCCCTAATAGACCCTTCCAACACAATTCTCAGTTGAGCTTCTTCCTGATGTTCAAGGTTTTGACCCCTTCTTTCACTGGGAGACCATAATAATTTCTTAGTCAATCTACGTTTTACCCTGCTACACAACGGAAGTGCAGGCTGACTGAATGCTTGCGAAGTGCTAAATGGGCACCTCAGCAGATCGCATTGAAATAAGTAACACAATGACCTTAACTGTTGCACGTCTTCCCAGTCACAATAAGAAAATAGGTTGGCACATATAGAGATCGCGTTTTATTTTCTTGAATAGGATGAGATAGTTTGCTCTGTCCAAATTTTGTAGTGCTGGACTGATACACATCCCCAGATACTTTGGGACATGTTTAAGAAAAATGGCACTGCACTGTGTGCAGCACCACTTTTCTTGAGCCCTTTGGCACCCTCTTACCCCCACCATGTTTGTGCCGTATTTAAAATATGGTGCACCATGGCGCAAGGTAGGGGCAATGGTGTCATTTTTTTACACAATTGATGTACTCTGCAGGAGTAGCGCCAAAATGTTAGCGCTATTCTTGCAGCGTACATAGGGGCCTATTGTCTTCAATGGCATGCCCCCTTTTAACACCTGCTCTGAGCAGGCGTTAAAAGTGCCAAATAAATTACTCAAGGAAATCTGTTAGATTTCCTTGTGCCATTTTCCGGCTCCCCTAAGAGGGGAACATCCCCCCTTTCAAACATTATGCCTGGTGCAGGCATAATGTAGCGCAAAGGGTTACAAAGGGGCGCAATGCATGCATTGTGCCGATTTCTAAATATGATGCGGCGTATTTGGTCTTCTAACGCCACATGAGCATAAAAAAATGACACTAATGTGTCTTTGGAATGGCGCTAAAGGTTCTTAAATATGCTCCTTAATCTTGCCATTTGCCCACTTTCAAGGGTACATTGACACCACTCCTGCTCGAGGTTTTTTGTCTACATCCCACACCTATTATCTCCACTTTTTCAAGCGTTCACTTCGCATCTGGAAATTGGCCCACATTATTATTCTCCAGGTGGAAGCAGCATACCATCTGCAAATGGGTGGATTTTGTGGGCTGTTCCCCTAAAGGGTATACTGTCTACCCTCCAGTCTTGTCTTATCATCTGCATCAGCATTTCCACAGAAAATGTAAAGAGAGGAGGGGGCAGGGGACATCTTTGTCTCTTTCCCCTTCAACAGTAGAAATGGGGGACACTGCCCTTTGTTTACAGAGATCCTGTATGATGTGGTCATATAACTTGATCCAATAAGTTGTTGCATTTTTCAGCCAATTCCGAATCTGTCCAATCCATGTCTCAATAAGGTCCATCATCTTGATTGAAAGCCTTTTCAACATCAGTGCTTGTATTATCATTCGGATCTTTCGCTTTCGGTATTTTTCAATTAGATGAACTGCTTCTACAATGATGTGGAACATGTGTCACTTGTTTCAGTGTTAAAAAAACCAATGCAGTTAGTAGGATTGGCTTACTTTGAACCGTTCATTTCGGGAAGTACAAGGGATATATGTCAGGACAGTCCAATCTGCATCCGTAAGTGCCAGGCCCATGTACATGGCCCATCGTTCACGAAACCCTGTTAACTCACCCTTGTAATGGACTAAGAGTGATCCGTATATAAAGGTAATTGCCCGTGTGCACCCAGTAATTGTACAAATATCTTTCAAGCAACTATTTTTAGCAGTTTCTTGGCTGCCCATCCCACAGGAACACCGTAAGACAAATGTCACAGTGCCGTATAGCAGAAAGTCTCATAAAGGGAGCTCAAACTCATCCATCAGGTCATGGAAACTGTGCAGTTGTCCATTAGTGTACCGAGCACCTAGGGTGGTCATGCCCCTGCAAGCCAAATCATGTAGGCCAGACCAGTCGCTGTCATGGGAGAGCTGTAGTAGGGCTGGGCTGGAAGAGGAAGTTCCTTCACACAGGGAGCTTTGTCCTTCTGCGCTGGAGAGCCCGAGCCCACGCATAGTGGAGTGTGGAGTCCGGCCGGGTGATCCCATCGTTGAAACTGGGGTTTAAGCAATAAAGCTTACAGGCAGCGTGGGGAGGAGTGAATTGTGTATTAGTAGTTGCTTCTCCCCAAAGGTCACCTCCCCAACAGGCCGCCCATTTCAACTGTGCGGCTAGATAATAAAATTCCAAATCAGGAACCGCCATCCCACTTTCATCAGCGGGGAGTCAAAGATTCGCAGGAGTGATTCTTTGATTGCTCGCCCCTCCAGACAAGGTAAATCAACAGTCTGTCTATCTCATAAAAGAGGGATTTAGGAAGGGGGACTGGTCTACATTATTGATTTCATTACTTACCGGTAATCCTCATTACTTTGAAAATCCTGTTTCTCGTACCAATACTTGCTCATATGAGGTGTTCCACCTCTGCTCAGACCCATGTGTCCTATCCCTACCCAAGCCAAAATATTATTTTGCGCAAGCCACACACCCCTCCCCCACCTCTTCCCTCCAATCTCCCTTTCCCATATCTGGGTATAAACAGCCATGGAGCCCAAAAGACATCCTGTATATCCCCAAACACAAGAAATCAAGGGAACAGGTGGTGATCCGGGAAGGGAGGGACGTAAGTATTGGTACGAGTAACAGGGAATTTTGAGTAACGAGGATTACCCTATTTCTTGTCCCAATACTTACTCATATGAGGATATACCAAAGCCAACTCCCAACAACCTGGTCCCCACCAAACAGATGCCACAGACTTCGGATACTGCAAAATACAATTTTTTATGTACCAGAAGCCATCATATAGGAGACGAAGCTAGTCAATGAGACACGGAAGCCAAAACTATAGACCCAAAGGGTAAAGAGTCTCGAACATCCACCTTCTAATGGGACACAAAGGTAGACAGAGTAGCCCAAGTAGCAACAAGACAAATGTCTAACAAAGAAACTCCCTGAGCCTCTGCCCACAAAGCCACCATGCCCAGTGTAGAACGACCCTGTACACCATCCGGCAAACAGACATTCTGAGAAGCATAAGGCAAGGAAATCAAAGAACAAATCCAGCGACTCAAAGTGGGTGTAGAAGCTTTCAGAGTATGAGGCAGCACACCAAAGTTCACAAAGAGGGCCTTACATTGCCGAAAGCCCCTGGTGCAAGACAGATGGATAGATATAGCCCACAACACATCCAAGCTGTGCAACGCAACCTCCTCAGGAGTAGCAGGATCAGGAAAAAAAGAAGGCAACACTATCTGTTGGTGACGGTGAAAAGAGGAGAAGGAAGGAAGGAAGGGCGGACCCAGATGAAGCACCAACCAGTCAGAAATCACCTGTAAATAAGGAGGCCTGATGGACAAAGACCCCAGCTCATCCAACCTCCGGCCTGAAGTGATAGCCACCAGAAAAAATGTTTTAAATGAAAGAAACTTCAAATCCACAGCGTCCAAAGGCTCAACTGGAGGAGATTGAAGAGACCTGAAAAACAAAGGCAGATCCCCAGGAGGAACAACAGGACAAACCTGAGGCTTCATCAAAGAAAAACTCTTAAGGAGACGGGAACCCGAAGGAAGGAGCTCAGGCACACTGAAGGACAAAAGAATTGCCTGAATGGCAGCCCATTGGACACTTTAGATCGAAACAGCCAAACCCTTCTGGAAACGAGGCATGACAAGAGGCTGGATCTAGAGAAAAACCCCTACACCACTGGACAAAGGAAGACCAATGAGAAGCGTAATCCTTCCTGGTGGAACAGTTGCAAGAGTTCTGAATGGAAACAGCTACAGAAGCCGAAAGACCTTGGGACATCAAGCCCCTCTTTTCAAGAGCCAAACCTTCAGACACATCCGGTGGCAAGTGGATGGGGACAGAATGGGTGTCCGGAGAGCTCAAGGATGGACTGGGAGAACCCATTCTGGCGCAGCCGCCGTTAGACACACTCAAGGAAACCAACCCATCTGAGGCAAAAGTTGTGCCACCAGAATGAGGGAAACTGACTTCCTGCAAATCCTGGCCAGGAGCCAAGGAAAAGAGGGAAGGGAAGAAAGGCATACAGAAGCACCTGTGACCAAGGGTGGGACAAAGCATTGATTCCCCAACAACCTTGTTCTGGGAATCTGGACAAAACCGGGGAAAGAGGGAATTGTCCCTGGATGCAAATAGGTTGACCTGAGGAGTGCCGAACTGTTGGCAAATCTGGGTGAAAATACCAGGGTCCAGACAGAATTCGAGGGAAGAAGGAAAATGGCGACTGAGGCTGTCGGCCTGGACATTGTCCTTCCACCAAATATACGTGGCTGAAGGAGAGAGAAGGTGAGACTCTGCCCAACACCCCACCTGAAGCGCAAGAGAGGCCAGAGCCCGAGACCCCGTCCTGGACTGCCTGTTCACAGAGGACTTGGCCAATGTGTTGTCTGTCTGCACTAACACTACCTGATCCTGTAGAAAGGGAGAAAATTGTCACAGAGCTTGCAGGATTGCTTTCAATTCCCTCCAATTGGAAGAGAGCCTGCTCTCCTGAAGAGACCACTGTCCCTGAAAGGAAAGGATACCCAGAGTTGCACCCAAACCCAGCAGACTGGCATCCATCGTAACCACTGTGGGAGGAGGCAGTGCCAGAGGAAAGCCCCTGGCGAAATGATGGGGACCGAGCCACCACTGTAGCAAGTTCCAGAGGTGCTGGGAGACAGGAACCGGATAGTCCAGCAGATGTAGACAAGGCATACAATGCGACAGGAGATGACAAACCACCAGACCCACGTGCAGCCCGGCCTATGGTATGACAAAGACACAGGAGGCCTGAAAGAAAAAGCAAAGAAAAACAAAAATATGAAAATAAAATAAAAAGAAAGTAGCAAAAGTCGACCAGGGAACAGGAAATACAACCTACCATGTGACCCTAAAGACATAGCTAATCTCGGGCAGGTGCCAGATCTTTTTGTGCCCAGAGCCAGGAGGAGATCTCGCAAGCGATGTGTCCGGTCCGTAGGAAGGATAACGAAACCCACTGCTGTCTGGAACCAGGCCCCGATGAACAGTAGATCCTGGGAAGGAGACAGATGAGATTTCTCCTAGTTGATAAGCAGGCTAAAGGCCTCCAGAGTCTTACACACAAGCACAATCTGAGTTTGAAGGATGGACAGCACAAGATGATGGAGAAGCCAATCGTCCAGGTAGAGATGAATCATTACGCCTTGTCCATGAAGATAAGCAACGAGAGGAGCCAACACCTTTGTGAATACTCTGGGAGAGCTAGTCAGACTGAAGGGGAGAACCCAAAACTGCCAATGGAGACCCCCCACACAAAAGAGAGAGAACTTTTGATGGGCCGGAGCAATGAGAAAGTGGAGGTAAGCATCCCGCAAGTCCAAGGAGGCCAGCCATTCCCCCGAGCGAATAAGGGGAATAATGCACTGAAAAGTGAAATGAAGTGTCCTCAAAAACATGTTTAAATGTTTGAGATTGAAACCAAGTCTGACCTTCCCTGCCGGAGAGTAGCACCCCCTCCCCCGCTGCCCCACGGGCACAGGTAACACAGCCCGCTTCCCAACAAGGTCTGCAATTTTTTGATACAGCACAAAAGGATCAGTGCAGGAGGCCAATGAGTCTGTGATGCTGGTCGGGGGAGACCTGGAAACAAAGTTAAGGAAGTAACCACCTGAAATGACCTGTAGAACCCACTCGTCCGAAACATTTCTTTGCCAGGTGGGAAGAAAAAATGCCAGACGACCTCCTACCAGGATGGAGGAACAGTCAGGAACGCTTCCCTTCTTTAGAAGCCAGGGGAGGCTGAGGCTTAGAAAGAGAATGGGTAGAGAAAGAGGCAGACTTCTGAAGCCTGGACTGAAAGCGTTCAGAGGAACCCATTGTGCACTTATTAGGATGAACCTTTATAGAGGGAGCAGGCCTAGAGTTGGAACGAAAAACCTGAGCATGTTTCTGAGTCTTAAAGGCTTTATGGAGCATTTGCTCCAGATCCTCACCAAACAGATGGCTGCCCGAAAAAGGCATATGCAAAAGTCCTGATTTTTGAGCAGAGTCCACAATCCATTCATGGAGAAGGATGTGGCGATGGGCCGAAACGGAGGAGGCCGTAGCTGACACAGAGGCTTTCAATAAATCACAGGCAACATCTGCCAGGAATTTAGCCTGAGTCTCCATGGGAGAAAAAAGAGAGGAGCATGCAACCCTCTCCTGGATTTCCTCTGTCAAAGGATGGACATCCTTAACCAGGGACTGCTGGGCATAAACAGCATAAATAGCAGCCCAAAGGGCAAGGTTTAATCCAGAAAAACATTTCTTCAAAGAGGCCTCCACCCTACAATCAACAAAATCAGATGGAAAACTCTTCTGACATAATGGACGGACGGCCAGCCAGGTGAGACAACAGGGAATCGATTTTCAGGGAGGAAGGAAACTCCAGATCACCCTTGGCCAGAGAATAAAGTTGCAAAAAAAACTTAGGGAACTCAACCCTCTCTGGGTCCTGCCATTCATGAAGAAGAAGATCCAACACTTCTCTGTTGACAGCCAAACAAGTTGGAGGACGGGAATGAAACTGCTGGAAAAGGCCAGAGCTAGGGCCAGGAATGTCATCATCCATAGAGATACTGATGTTCTCCCCAAGATACCTGAACAACGATAATAGGTCAGACCTCTGAAGGAACTTGGACCTGTCATACTCAGGATAAGACCAGGAAGACGTAGAAGAGGGCGAAGACACCATCAGGGAAGAAACAGACAAAGTAGGCAAAGATGGAGAATAGCAAAGAGTCACCCAAGTCTTTGGACTGCACAAATACTTGAGAAAGGGAAGATAGCATCACCTGGAATTGCTCCTCTGAAAACCCCATGCCCTGGAAAAATCCAGGAAGAGAATCGGCAAACCGTCTGCGTTTATTCCCCTCTTGAGAGGCACTGGAGCAATGATGGCTCTTGGCTGCACACTTCCTGTGATCCATGATGAACTGCCAGCCAGCAGCAGCGTGGCACTAAAAATAAAGGGAAAGAGGACCACACAGTAGGCCACAGAAAAGCCTGAACACAAACCATGAGAAAATAGGAAAAAATGAAAAGAAAAAAAACATAATGTCAAAAAACGACTGCAAAAAAGATAAAAAATTGCCCAAACGATAGTCGCTGTACAGAACTGAAAGAATGACCGGAAAAAATGTCACAAACAATACATGAGGCATAGGAGCAACCTTCTGCCACCAGTGGTAGCTAAACATCCACCAAAGATGAAAAGAAGGGGTCGAATGGCAGAAGAGCCATGAACCTCATGCGTGCACACCGTCAGACCAGTAGGACAGAGGGAAACATGGCGCACTCTGTGACTCATTGAAGTTCTTTTGAATGTCTCCTCCCTATAATGTACCTTCTTAGTGAGGGCTTAAGTCGTTTAGTCCTACTATTGGCCCTGAAGGTGTTACCAAAAAGGACACATTGAAGAAATTGTGTGGGGGGGTCTCGAAGAAATTATTATGAAAGTGGCATTGGCAAAGGTCATATGTTGGGTCCCTTGATCATCGCATTTTACTGGGCAGAAGTTGTGAGCTTCTTTGAAGAAAGAGTGCTTGTATTTCACGTTTTTATTTTGTGGTCAAGCTTATGCATGATGCAGCAGGACTGAGACGGTTATGGTGACAAGGTATTGATTAACGCTGTAGGCATGATCTGATCATTATGAATAGTTATGCCAAAGGAAGAAGGCCTGAATTAGTAATTATGAGAAACATATATTAAAGCTACTAGGCCTTTAAGGGTGGATTGGCATTACCCTCTGTTAAAGCTTGGTTCAGGGTCTTTGGTACAGGGAATCTCACCATAGCTGGCAAGGGTTGCCATTTTAGGAAGAGTTGTATTTCAATTTGCTGACTGCAAGCTTGTACGTATTTTCTAATTTTATTAATACTGAGAGGAGGGCTTGTGGAAGATTTTGATTGGGCAGAAGTTATGTGCTTATGCTGAAAAAGAGAGCTTTTATTGCACTTTTTGCCTTGTGGAGATTCTTATCTTCCGTACAGCAGGACTCAGTTAACAATGGTGAAAGCGTAAATCAAACATCTATGCCTCAATGGTTCATTGGAAAAACGAATGTCAAAGGACATAGGTCTAATAATTTTATTTTCAAATTTTATGACACACACAGTAGGCCTGCCTTACCGTGAAAATTATATATTAAAGCCAGCAGACCTTTAATTTGAATTGTTATTACACGGTGTTAAATCCCATAAACCGATTGCCATAGAAGGAAAGGGTTTTGGTTTCGCTCACTGGTTTCTTCTTGTGACAAACCCTGCAGGTAGAAGATTTGCACTTTGGTAATCCCTGTTAACCTTCTTAGAGGAGGTCGGTTTGCCTTCTATAATTGTCTGTATATTTAACTTTTCTGACTGCATGCCTAGTGGGAAAGTCTATGCAGAGTTCAGTAGGGGTCGGTAGAACTTGCAGAGTTTTGCGGAATTCCATGGAGTTACATGAAAACTCTGCGACATTCTACGGAGTTCTGCGAACGGGTGAAAATAGGTAAGATGTGCTGCTCACACTGATTTTTAATGCCAGGACCTTGTTCTGCCTCGAAATATCAACACGAACTGCACCACGCGGTGTGCCATAGGCTCTGCTTCTCCAGTTGATTTTGGTGCAGCTTTCTGACTGCAAACAGTTGCAACCACCCTTTAGGAGGATATCTCACCAGGTGCCTACTTAGCATTAGGGGACGCCAAATCTTGCTTGCGCTTGCCAACTTCCATTTGCGGCGCCCGTATGAGAAAAATCTTTGAAACGCGGCAGTTGGTGAAATTTCACCAGAACTCTGTTTTTCAAGAGTAACACGGAGTGTCCAAAATTCACCCAACTCCACCAGTGGAGCGGAATTTATTGCCCACCTCTAGAATTCAGTAGGGCTGGGATTGTGTTGGAAAACGGCCCTCTCTAAAGGGTCACCCCAAACATTTTGCCTTCTGCCTTCTCTTTTTCTGACCTCATTTTTGCTGGCTTTAGGACTCTGCGCACTTTACCATTGCTCTGCGCACTTTACCACTGCTGACCAGTGCTAAAGTGCATATGCTCTGTCGTCTAAACATGGTAACATTGATTCTTATCCAATTGGCATACCTAATTTACCTGTAAGTCCCTAGTAAAGTGCACTACATGTGCCCAGGGCCTCTAAATGAAATGCTACTAGTGGGCTTGCAGCACTGATTGTGCCACCCAGATAAGTAGCCCCTTAACCATGTCTCAGGCCTGCCACTGTAAGGCCTGTGTGTAGGTTCAGTGCCACTACGACCTGGCATTTAAAACGACTTGCCAAGCCTTAAATTCCCCTTTTTCTACATATACATCACCCCTAAGGTAGACCCTAGATAACCCATAGGGCAGAGTGCTATGCGAGTAAGAGGTAGGACATGTACTTTTGTGTTGTACACACCCTGGTAGTGAAAAACTCACCAATTCATTTTCCACTACTGTCAGACCTGCTCCTCTCATAGTCTAGCATTAGAACTACCCTCAAATACTTTTAAGTGGTAGATTCAGAATGGTAATAGAAAATCCTGTGTACTGGTGGAGTTGGATTTAATGTTAATATTTCAGAAATGCTACTTTTAGAGAGTGTGTTTGTTTACTTTTCGAAAGTGGGCATTTCTGTGCACTTATTGCCATCTGTGCCTTACAATCTGTCTCCAATCCACATCTGGTCTGTGCTGGTTGACAGCTCCCCTTATGCATTACACCCAGACAGCCATAAACACAGGACACTCAGTCACATCTGCATTCATCTGCATACTGAATGAGTCTCCCTGTGCAGGAAGGGTGGAGGGTCCCTATATGCCCTCACACAAAGGACTGATAACCCCCCACAGGGATCCTGGCAGACAGGACTGGGCTGAAAGAGGAACTTGTGCACTTCAAAACGACTCTTTGAAGGTTCCCCCACTTGAAAGGCATTTTTTGGTATATAAACTGGGTCTCTGGCCCCACCAAATCAGACACTTCTAGATCTACACTTGAACTCTGTCAGGAGAACTGCCTGGCTGCTCAGAGGACTTATCTGGACTGCTTTTCTGAGATGGACTGCTGCCCTGCTGTTGCCCTGCTTCCTGCTGGCCTCTGACTCTAGCTAGAAGAACTCTTCCTTCCCCCAAAGTGCTCTCCATGGGCTTGGATTGAGCTTACCTCCTGTTCTGAAGTCTCAGGGCCAACAAAGACTTCACCAACTAGCCAAAAATGACTTCAGCTACACCAGCACCGACGCCACAACTGCTCCTGTCCCGTGGACCTAGCTGCACGTAACTACCGTGGCCTGCAACACAAGTCCAACATTGCTGTGATGCCACTGACGTCACGCAGTGTGATCGTGACACTGCAAAGTCGACCCATCACGTCTTGACTGACCTGGATTTATTGACCCCGCTGTGTCACAAGGAACTGACGCTTCGCAACCGATGCTGCACCAGCTCCCCCTGCAACCAGACGGATCTGACGTCTCGTCTCCCCTGCTTCACAGTACGATACCAACGCCTCACCTCCCCGGACGCCGTAAGGGACTGACACCGCCCGGCTCCAGCAATGCTTCACCTCCACGACTTCGTGTGACATCTTTGTTTCTTTGTTTTCAAAGGTACTGTGCTTGGGGGCCTGTGCAACTCTATGACCGGTGCCTGTGGCGTTGGATTATTGGGAACGACTCCGTCAATGATGCCGTGATAGCCCCAGTTGGAGTTATTGAGTTTCTAAGCACTTTAGTGGGATTTAATCTTTAAAAATTCATAACTTTGCTTGTATACATTGGATTTTCCTCGTTTTGCCCTTATTTTACTCAGATAACCTGTGAGGTGTATTTTTGTGGTGCTTTCACTATGTTACTGTATGAGTTATTGCACAAATACTTTACACATTGCCTTCTAAGTTAAGCCTGGCTGCTCTGTGCCAAGCTACCAGAGGGTGAGCACAGGATAATTTGTGTTGTGTTGTGACTTACCCTGACTAGGATTGTGGTCCCTAGTTGGACAAGGGTGTATACCTCTGCCAACTAGAGACCCAATTTCTAACAGTTTGTTATGTTGATAAGTCATTTATAAAGGCTATAGGTCTGATTGGTTCACTGGGAAAAGTTATGCCAAATGCCATGGGTCTCATAGGTTTAATATGAAAACTTACAACAAAGGAAGTATGCTTGACCGATTTACTGTGGAACAAATATGTTAAAAACAATAGGCCTTTAAAGGTGGACTGTCGTTACACTGTGTTAATGTAGATAGAAATATTCTTACAAGGACTATCACAGATTATGATATGGTCTGGTATTGGTTACCTAACAAAACTATGAGTGGTAGGCGATTTGGCTCTTGAGAATCCTTGTTAGGCACTCTTGTTAGGAGGGCTTGTTTATTGTGCTGTCAGCTCTAATTTATGACTGTACACTTGATTGTCACCTTGGAAGACAGACTATTCTCAATGTGGTAGGCCTGAGTTGGCTATGGTAATGAGCCAATGATAAAGGGTAAAGGCTGATCGGTTCAACAGGAAACATTTTGTAAGATGCTATATGTCGGATCAGTTTAATATGAAATATTAGAAGAAAGGGAGTAGAACAGACTTATGTATTTTAAAAAACACATAGTAAAGCCAAAAGACCTTTAAGAGTGGATAGATATTACTCTATGTTAATGCCTTTAGACACACATTTTCTTACATGGATACTTATAGACTGCTATAGTAAGCAAAGGTGTTGGTTACTTCCTTTGTTAGCCTCGGGGTAGCTCTGTTGCCTTTTGAGCAATGTAATTTTGCGTGAACACGTGCAAATCCACCTGAAAGTGAATGTGCTTCAGCATCTGTACTTGTGGCCATTTCTTTAGTTTTCCATTTTGACTTCATGAGCCAACTTTCATTTATTTTCTTATTTGTGTTTTCTACTGGGCTGCTTGCTGCTAACTTATTTCATCTGCATTGTGCTGTGTCCTGTGCAGCCTTTATTTCACACCCAGACAGCCACCTTGGAAGGGAGTTTTCCCAGTAGATTACTGTTTTACCGCTCAAAGATATCCACTGTGTTCAGTATTATGTTGGCCATCTTTCTTCAGTACACCCGTGATATACTTATCCTGTCAAAGACAATTGCCCATTGCAATCTTTACTGAGCGGCCATGAAATGGAATTGTGCATAGTCTATTGTTGTTTCAAGCACTAAGAAGGACAACAAATCAATACACAATGTACATAGCCCACTGCAATCACTGTATCACCCTTCATCAGCCAGGCTAGCTTGAATCCAGTGGCGCAGCGAGCAAGGGACCCACGTCTGGGCATACCCCTGCCACTTAGGGCGCACAAAGCAACATCACAAAATAAAATGACGGACGGAGTGTTGAAACTTTTCAAACACTCACCCCCAGTCACAGATCTGGGTTTAATCCATCGATATTTTGCTCGCCACGTCACCCCAGTTTGGACCCAGCCATATGCAAATCAGTCTTGACCCTGTTCCCCATGGAAAAGTCCAGCCCGAACTGCTAGGCCAGGTCCTTCCTGGACAGTAAACAAGCATCCTGGGACTGGTTTCAGGGTATCACCCTTCATCAGACAGGCTAGCTTGAATCCAGTGGCGCATCGAGCAAGGGACCCACGTCTGGGCATACCCCTGCCACTTAGGGCGCACAAAGCAACATCACAAAATAAAATGATGGACGGAGTGTTGAAACTTTTCAAACACTCACCCCCAGTCACAGATCTGGGTTTAATCCATCGATATTTTGCTCGCCACGTCACCCCAGTTTGGACCCAGCCATATGCAAATCAGTCTTGACCCTGTTCCCCATGGAAAAGTCCAGCCCGAACTGCTAGGCCAGGTCCTCCCTGGATAGTAAACAAGCATCCTGGGACCGGTTTCAGGGTATCACCCTTCATCAGACAGGCTAGCTTGAATCCAGTGGCGCAGCGAGCAAGGGACCCACGTCTGGGCATACCCCTGCCACTTAGGGCGCACAAAGCAACATCACAAAATAAAATGATGGACGGAGTGTTGAAACTTTTCAAACACTCACCCCCAGTCACAGATCTGGGTTTAATCCATCGATATTTTGCTCGCCACGTCACCCCAGTTTGGACTTAGCCATATGCAAATCAGTCTTGACGCTGTTCCCCATGGGAACAGTCCAGCCCGAACTGCTAGGCCAGGTTCTCCCTGGACATGAAACAAGCATCCTGGGACCGGTTCCAGGGTATCACCCTTCATGAGCCAGGCTAGCTTGAATCCAGTGGCGCAGCAAGCAAGGGACCCACGTCTGGGCATACCCCTGCCACTTAGGGCGCACAAAGCAACATCATAAAATAAAATGATGGACGGAGTGTTGAAACTTTTCAAACACTCACCCCCAGTCACAGATCTGGGTTTCATCCATCGTTATTTTGCTCGCCACTTCACCCCAGTTTGGACCCAGCCATATGCAAATCAGTCTTGACCCTGTTCCGCATGGGAACAGTCCAGCCCAAACTGCTAGGCCAGGTCCTCCCTGGACAGGAAACAAGCATCCTGGGACTGGTTTCAGGGTATCACCCTTCATCAGCCAGGCTAGCTTGAATCCAGTGGCGCAGCGAGCAAGGGACCAACGTCTGGGCATACCCCTGCCACTTAGGGCGCACAAAGCAACATCACAAAATAAAATGATGGACGGAGTGTTGAAACTTTTCAAACACTCACCCCCAGTCACAGATCTGGGTTTAATCCATCGTGATTTTGCTCGCCACGTCACCCCAGTTTGGACCCAGCCATATGCAAATCAGTCTTGACCCTGTTCCCCATGGGAACAGTCCAGCCCTAACTGCTAGGCCAGGTCCTCCCTGGACATGAAACAAGCATCCTGGGACCGGTTTCAGGGTATCATCCTTCATCAGCCAGGCTAGCTTGAATCCAGTGGCGCAGCGAGCAAGGGACCCACGTCTGGGAAAATATATATCGAACAACTGCTCACTCAATTGCTGGACCGCCAAACTTTTTCAGAGATGTTTGTAGTAGAGAGGGCACACCGATCACGGGCGGCACCCTCCCCCCGGGGGTCCCCACCCAGACCATTGATAGCTAAATTACTATAGGGACCCAGATGCGACCGTGCAACGAGTGAGAGAGCTAAAGACACTCCAACACGAAGGAATTGACATATCTCTCTATTCAGATTCCACGCAGCAGGTCCAGGAAGTGAGGCACCAATTCACTCAGGCAAAGCACCAATTTCGGGAACTACAAATGGACTACCATATGAAATATCTAGCCAAGTTACAGGTAGTGGTGGGCGGCAAACCAATGCTCTTTATGGATCACAAGCTACTTTCTCAGTTCTTGAAACAAAGGTTCACTAAAGTAGGGCAACATGATAAGTCTGGCATGTCACCCTGTGGAAGGGACGCTGAAGACTGATATTGTGCAAACAATATTGAAGTAAATATTGGGTGAGACTAAAGAGTGAAAGGTACATGTAAATTTGAAACGCAGCGGACATCATAGGTGCACGTGTCTCCGGCTACTGGCAGGCAGACTCATCCAGTGCTGCTGGTGCAGGGGTAGCTGAGAGTGGAAAACATTACCGTCAGACATACACACCCAGTAGTAAAGGGGGGCAGTAATATCTGGCACATGAAAAGGCATACTAATCTTGAAGGTGGCTGGCTGGACACGGAAGATGAGGAGATCAGACAACATCCACCCCAATGTGTATTCCACTTGTTCTAAGGAGGGATTACAGAACGGGATAGTGGGGGGGGAGGGAGGATGCACACATGTGGAGACGGGCAAATTGGGGAACCACCTGTTGTGGGTGGGGGGTTGGGACATGTTTGTTAAGTTATCAAAAGGGTTTGTTGGGGTACTGTGGCAGTTGCCAACTCACAGTAGGCACGAAAAGATAACAGAACATGGTACAACATGCATAACATGACTGAGCAGGCAGTGGAGACCGCCGATCAGGTGGGCGGCAACACTGTGAGGTTGTTAGCATGGAATGTCAGAGGGTTGAATGATAGCAGAAAAGTGAAGAAGGTGGTACCTATCTTCAAAGGCATGGAGTGAATCTAGCAATACTGCAGGAGACACACCTAGCCCCTCATAGCAAGGTCCTCGCATTGAAAGGTTGGAGCGGTCTGATTTTGACAGCTGAATTCACTTCACATTCCCAGGGAATAATGATATGGGCGGCTAAACAATCTAGCATACATTTGCAGGAACTCCAGAATGATCCTAAGGGTAGATATATTTTGGCACAATGCAGCAAAGGAGATCTCACTTTCCTACTGGTCGGGCTCTACAGTCCCAACTATGATGTCCCCCAGTTTTACTTCGACTTAGCCACAAAAGCCACGGCATGGAGAAGCCTACCGCAAATATGGGGAGGGGATTTTAATTGCATACTAGACCCGGAAATAGACCGACAGGGGGCACACACGGGGCTTGCCGCTGGCACGAGAACAATGGCCGCCATTGTATCAGATACTGGGTTAGTAGACATTTGGAAGCACAGACACCCTGACAGGAGGGGTGATACACACACTATTAGACAGTGCATGATTTGCAGATGAGCATAGACTTTTGGTTAGCTCCAAGGAGCCTAGTTCCCAGAATGCATATGCTGGAGCCATGGCCCAGAACCTATTTGGATCATGCACCAGTCCCCCTCTTAGTCGAAGTGGGGTCGCATTGGGTCGCCCCATTCATGTGGCGTTTTTTGCCACATTTGTTACTAGAATCAGCATTCCAAGATGACCTACCTAAGGCGATCAAAGAATACTTCCAAGTAAATATAGACTCAGTTCCTAAGTTTGGCACAGTGTGGGACGTGTTCAAGTGTATATCCATGGGATCGCAATAGCTAAGCAGGCAGGGTTTCTGAAATCGCTATGTACCCGATTGGTCCTATTAGAGTGGGAGACAGCACAGCTGGAGAGGGAGCATTTGGCAACAGAAGACAAGCAATTACTTGTGACTTGCAGGCCGCGGTCAGATCGGCGGTGTGTGTCTCGGATGGCCGTTTCTGCTGTGGGTCGCTTTTCAGGTCACAACATGTTTTTTTGGGCCACAGCGTGACCTGTAACTTTCACTTTTGGCTCTGTTTCACACTGCGTCCACCTTTTACCCTCGAGTTTTTGTTACCTGTTTTTCTTCTTTTCTTCTTTTTCTCTTTTTTTCTTTCTTCTTGGCCATATTTTCTCTTTCTCAGGAGCCTGTGTTTCCTTCCCTGCATGCCTTTGCTCCCTACTTTTTATAGTACGGCTATTTTTCCATTTACTTTAATGTGGCTTTTCCCAATCCAAGATGGTGTCTTCATTACTTCCAGCATGTCACTTCCTGTTTGTCAGTATATAAGCACGTTGGTCTTCTGTTCCTTGCATTGCAAACACTTCCGTTCCGGTTGTGCTCCTCGCGCCTGTATCCTGTGATTTTTGTACTTCACCTGCTCTTCCCTGTCTGCAGTTTTTGTTCCAGACTTTTTGTGCCTTACTTTTTCTTTTCTTTTTATCTTTTTCAGGGGTTCCTTGCTCTGTGGTTTTTCCCAAGATTGTTTTTTTCCCTCTGGGACTCCTTCTGGAGCTTATGGCCTGCTTGGTGTTCTATTTTCAGCAGCACTGTGGCTACTGGAAAGGGTTGCCTCTCCCTTGGTCAATCCAGAACAAGCAAGAAACCTGGTGGTGCCCAGAGACTGGCAGATTACAGTGGTAAGAAGCGTTGAGGTCATGACTTTACTGGGTCAAATTCACGAGAAGCTAATGGATGTTGATGTTTTGTAATAACATACATACCTGGATCCCAAAATGTTGTAGCAGATGCCTTATCCCGCCGATATCCAGAGAGCACAAATACTGCTTATACACACATCATAGAGCCGTGTAGAATAGTGGGAGTCGTTCAATCCTTTCTCGACCATGTGAAAGCAGAGTATCAGAATTTACCCATGGAAGAATGGAACACTTAAAGTTCCCACTTACAGAAGCATCAGGAGTATTACTATCATAAAAACACCTTATTTTTGTCTACTATGAAGGTGCAAACTGAAGCCATGCAAATGTGTCACGACTCACCTAATGCTGGACATCGTGGAATTAGGAACACACAGGAACTGCTCCATCACTCCTTTTGGATGGCCCACGTTGAAATCTGATGCTGAAACATATGTAAGATCTTGCCCAATATGTGCTCAAACTAAGACTCCTCAGACTAAGCCAGCAGGTTTATTGATGCCCTTGCCTGTGCCATCCGTTCCATGGCATACACAGATTTTATATGTTCATTGCCATCTCCTGCGGGTTATTAGGTCATAATGGTGATGGTTGACTCTTTTACTAAGATGGCTAATTTTTCTGCCCTAAGGAAATGACCCACCACTAAGGAAATGAGTCAAGTCTTTCTACGGGATATATTTCGATTGCATGGCCTCCCTCAAGTAATCATTTCTGATGGAGGAGCTCAATATGTGTCCTGTTTTTGGAGAACATTTTGTACGTTTTTACATATTGAGGTGCCTCTATCGTCTGGGTCCCATCCTCAGACCAATGGTCAAACAGAACACCGAAATCAAGGATTACAACAATATCTACCCTGCTTTTGTAATGCACCTCAAAGTAATTAGTCTCCATATCTACCATTGGCTGAATTTTCATATAATAATACAGTCCTTAGTGCAACAAAGTCCACACCTTTCTTTTGTACTTATGGTTTCCACCCTATTGCTTTTCCCACCGCCACTAATAAGGATTCCTCTGTTCCCACAGTTACCTCAGTTGTTCAAAATCTCTGTTAGGTTCAGGACTTGCTACGTACCAATCTCTTAGCTACAAAATGTTATATGAAGAAGGTAGCTGATACTCGGTGTAGTCCTGCACCATGTTACCAACCTGGAAACAAGGTCTGGCTTTCTTCTAAGTTTTGTCTGTCCCAGAATAAGTTCAAACCCCGTTACTATGGCCCTTTTAGAATCCTGCATGTATTAAACCAGTCTCAGTTTGACTTCGTCTACCATTGTCTTGGAAGGTTCATCCTGTTTTTCATGTATCTCAACTCAAACCTTTTGTTCCTGATCCTACAAGAGAAATGCCCATTGTCCTCCGCCTCTTTTGGTTGATGGCCATCCTGAGTATGAAGTACAAGAGATATGCGATTCTCGCATTTTTCGGAATCGTCTCCAATCCTTGATTCACTGGAAAGGATACCCCATTAGTTATTGTTCATGGGAGGATGCTTCCTCAGTCCATGCTCCTCACTTAGTCTGCACATTTTTTCAGCATTTTCCGGAAAAGCATGGTGCATCCGGGAGGGGACCTACTGTGACGCTGAGAAGACCGCTGGCGTCCCACTTGCAGGCCGCGGTCAGATCGGCAGTCCGCGTCTCGGACAGCCGTTTCTGCTGCGGGTCGCTATTCGGGTCGCAACCTATTTTTGGGCCGGAGCGCAACCTGAAACTTACCCTTCGGGCTCTGTTTCACACTGCAACCACCTTTTACCCCCCTAGTTTTTCTTACCTGTTTTCACAGTTTTTCTTCTTTTCTTCTTTTTTCTCTTTTTCTTTCTTCTTGGCCATATTTTCTCTTTCCCAGGAGTCTATGTTTCTCCCCTGCATGCCTTGCTCCATACTTTTTATACTACAGCAATTTTTTCCATTTACTTTCATGTGGCTTTTCCCAATCCAAGATGGTGTCTTCATTACTTTCTGCATGTCACTTCCTGTTTGTCAGTATATAAGCACAGTTGGTCCTTGCATTGCAAACACTTCAGTTCCGGTTCTGCTCCTCGCTCCTGTATCATGTGATTTTTGGACTTCACCTGCTCTTCCCTGTCTGCAGTTTTTGTTCCAGACTTTTGGGCCCGTATTTATACTCCGTTTGCGCCGAATTAGCGTCGTTTTTTTTGACGCAAATTCGGCGCAAAACTAACGCCATATTTATACTTTGGCGTTAGACGCGTCTAGCGCCAAAGTATGAAGAAAGAGCGTCATTTTTTAGCGTGAACGCCTTCCTTGCGTTAATGAGATGCAAGGAAGGCGTTCCCGTCTAAAAAAATGATGGCGACGCAAATGCGTCGTATTTATACTCCCGGGCAAAAATCACGCCCGGGAGGTGGCGGGTCAAAAAAACCCGCATTTGCGCCTGAATTTAACGCCTGGGTCAGGGTAGGCGTTAAGGGACCTGTGGGCTCAGAATGAGCCCACAGGTGCCCTCCCCTGCCCCCAGGGACCCCCCCTGCCACCCCTGCCCACCCCAGGAGGACACCCAAGGATGGAGGGACCCATCCCAGTGAAGTACAGGTAAGTTCAGGTAAGTATAATTTTTTTTTATTTTTTTATTTTTTTTGTGGCATAGGGGGGCCTTATTTGTGCCCCCCTACATGCCACTATGCCCAATGACCATGCCCAGGGGACACAAGTCCCCTGGGCATGGCCATTGGGCAAGGGGGCATGACTCCTGTCTTTACTAAGACAGGAGTCATGAAATGGCGTCTGGGCGTCGAAAAAATGGCGCTAATCGGGTTAAGACGATTTTTTAGCGTCAACCTGACTTGCGCCATTTTAAGACGCCCTAACGTCATTTTTTCCCAACGCCGGCGCTGCCTGGTCTACGTGGTTTTTTTCCACGCACACCAGGCAGCGCCGGTCTGATTGCGCCGTCTAACGCCATTCCATAAATACGGCGCCCGCATGGCGCTTCAGAATGGCGTTAGACGGCGCAAAATTTTTTGACGCTAAACTGCGTTAGCGCAGTTTAGCGTCAAAAAGTATAAATATGGGCCTTGGTGTCTTACTTTTTCTTTTCTTTTTATCTTTTTCAGGAGTTCCTTGATCTGAGGGTTTTCCCAAGTTTGTTTTTTTTCCTCTGGGACTCCTTCTGGAGCTTATGGCCTGCTTGGTGTTCTATTTTCAGCAGCACCGTGGCTGCTGGAAAGGGTTGCCCCTCCCTTGGTCAATCCAGAACAAGCAAGAAACCTGGTGGTGCCCAGAGACTGGCAGATTACAGCGGTAAGAAGCGTTGAGGTCATGACTTTACTGGGTCAAATTCACGAGAAGCTAATGGAACTAAACGATATAGCACAAAGCGAGGTCCAACACATGGAGAAGTATGCGTCGGCTCAAGTTTATTGGGAGGGTGAATGACCTGGTGTGACACTGGCAGGTATGAAGTCCCCCAATAGAGAGAGGGGCACAATCCTTGAAGTACAGGACGAAGAAGGTAGCCTCATCAAAGACCCAGCAAAGATAGTTAACCGCTTTCACAAATATTATGCAAAGCTGTACATCACAAAGATAACCCTGGACAGAGACGCAATCACAGATTACTTGATGCAGATCAACATGCCATGTTTGACTAACACAGACAGAGAATATTTAATGGCACCGTTCCAACTGGTGGAAGTACGTAAAGCCCTTAAAAATATGGCTGAAGGAAAGCCCCGGGTCCAGACGGGCTCACAGTGTCTTTTTATAAGACATCAAGACTTATTGGTCCCACATTTGATGACACTGCATGAGGAAATGGCAGGTGCTAAAGAAATGCCACCCTCTATGAGAGAAGCACTAATTGTTACACTACTTAAACCTGGTAAATCCCCTACACAATGCTCCTCGTATAGACCACTATCTCTGATCAATGTGGACACTAAAATCTACGCTAAACTCCTGGCAGATAGGCTGGCGACAGTGCTGCCGAAAGTAGTGACATCAGAACAAGCGGGATTTATCCCCGGCCGCAACCTAACGGCAAATTTGCATACAGTATTTGGTGCTATACAACACACAGACCCAGAGGTGAGTGCGATAGCAGTTTTCCTTTATGCCGAAAAGACATTTGATTTTGTGGAATGAAGCTTCATGGTGGCACTGCTGCGCCGCATAAGGGTGGGAGACATTTTTATACAACTAGTGCAAACCCTTTTCACAGCGCCCATAGCCAGAGTTAGAATTAATGGATCTGTCTCAGAGGTCATATCCATCACCAGAGGTACCAGACAGGGATGTCCACTATCGCCCCCGTTGTATGTATTGGTCGCAGAGCCGCTGGCTTCTGCGCTGCGTGAATACTACGGGCACAGGGGCATCCAATTTCCAAGATATAATCTGATCATCTCTGCTTATGTGGATGATACTTTGCTGTACATACGTAATCCCAGGCATAACCTCGCACCTGCACTCCGAGAGGTCACAAAATTTGGCACCCTTTCCGGCTTGTGGATTAACTGGGATAAATCTATAGCATTCCCCCTTACACAGGCCACGACTCCAATAGTCATGGATTTCCCTCTGAAATGGGAAACGGACTCAGTGCGCTACCGAGGCATTCAAAAACACACAGACCTTCAAATAGTCATGAGGGACAATTACGGAAAAGCAATGCAAAAGCTGACAGAAAATGTGAAGAGATGGATTAGTCTACCATGGTCCCTGAAGGGACATATAGCCCTCATGAAGATGGTGCTATTGCCACGATTTTTATTCCTGTTCCAGAACATACCTATCCTGCTTCCGAAGACAGTCTTTTCTACCTTGAGGACCCTGCTCATTAAGTTAGCATGGGCTGGTAAGCAGCCCAGAGTATGGTTGAAGGTAGTGACCCTGCCATATGAGATGGGCGGACTCAATGCACCGGACCTTGAGAAATATTACAGAGTAGCACACTCAACATTTGCACATCACTGGATACACGGACCCCCTGAGATGCCCGGTCTGACATTAGAACAAGATATTTTGGCGCCGCACCCTCTGCCAAGTCGGTTGTTTCAGCCCCCGGTCCGCAGACATGGAACACTTGACTCTCTCAATACTACTACCCACGTATGGCACAACCTCATAGCTAGACAAGCGCTACCCCAATTATATTCTCCTCATAAACTGATTGAATGGTGCACACAGTTCCCATTGTGGCGAGACAAAAGTGCTGTCGCATCCTTCTGTAGTCTGGACATCAAGAAAATAGGAGATATTTTTAGCGAAGGGGTAATGCGTACTTGGGAAGCAATCAAGGAACAATTACAGGAAACGTCCCCACTCATGCTATATCAGTACTATAGGGCACACCACACTATGTGCACACTACTGGGGGATGAGTTGCAGGAACCACCTTTCCATGGTTATTGCAGATCCCCAGCCCTGCAAACTTTTGACTAGATTATATGCATCTGCACAAGAGGTACTGGGGACGGGGTTAATGAAATCCAGAGTGGAATGGCAAAGGGATACAGTGACACAGTTCACGGATGCGCTGTGGCAGTACTGCTGTGCAGTGATATGAAATTTATCACTAAACTGACAGCACCGTCTGATCCACTTCAAATATATCAAAAGGACATACTACACACCCCTTAGACTATTCAGATACTAGCTAAGTGACACATCAGATTGCCCCAGATGTGGGGAGGTATCAGCAGACTTTATAAACATGGCATGGGCTTGCCTGGGCATACAACGTTTTTGGGGGAGTGTGTTTATTGAGCTGGAGGTTATCATGGGTAGCCGACTGGAGTGCACACCACTCCTGGCCCTCCTAGGATATGATTGGGAAGTTGTGAAAGAAGGCCAACGTCTGGTCTCGATGGGTATGCTGCTGGCAAAACGCAGGACAGCTATGAGATGGGACCGTGGCCCCCTACAGGCTTTAAAAGAATGGCATTCAGATATGTTATACTGCAATACACAGACACATACAATGAATTAATTCCACCCAAAAAGTCGGCCCAAAAAGTACTGGGAACCTTATCATAGGTACTTAGTTGGAAAGGAGACGGGTGAACCAGAAGGAGAATAGACGTGAAATATTGATATACATATGTCACATGAATTGACCGTTTGCAGCGTAGCAGGTTGTGAGTTTACGATTAACACGAATTTGCAGCACACATTACTGATCCGGAAGCCTGGGCTGCCGCTACGATGCCACTACTGTAATGTGCAGTCATAACTGGCCCTGTAGAATGGGTATGGTCTATTACTGTGAGACTGCTCACAAAGATTTAATTCACTGCATGTGTGTAATCAATGGTGTAACTGTTGCTTGCTTGAATCTGAATGGCTGTATTCATAAAAGTATAAATAAAATATATTTTTTTTAAAAAACTAATCAACTGCTTGTGATCAGCAATACCAAATCAAAATTAGGAAGAGATGCCTCTTTCATGCTTCTTCCCATTTGGAATTTGGTGTGGATCAGTAAACCCAGTAGGTAAGTCAAAAATGCTTTTATGACACCCAAGTGCCTTTCCTATATACCAGAAAGTAATTTTGCAGTCACTAAATCTGTGATTCCGTGAATGGCCAAAAGGCTTTGAACATCTGGCCCACTGTCTCTTAGTGTCTGTGAATACCTGGGATGGCTTTTCAATGAATACCTCTGACCACCCCATTTGGTGGCATTTCCAAGTGATGTTGGCATTGTTGGGGTAGCTGCCTCTGCAAAATGGGAATAGGGTTAGATGAATGGAGCCCCGTTGTTGCCAACTGAATACATCATCGACAATCACTGCAAATGTACATTTTTTGCTAACAGATCCAGTTCTCATGGTTGAAATGTACTTCCTTAAACATTAATAGATTGTGTGTTATTTGCTCATGTCCATACACCGCTGTCACTAGTGTATCCATGAAAGCAGTTACTGTCCATGGACCACATACATTGGGGTTATAGACGTTTCCTCTACGATGCCTATCTCACGCGAGAACTTCATCAACCACCTGCACAATGCTCTGTATTGCCCTCTGCTTTCAACTTGTCAGCCCATTTTTCCTTGTCCTTTCAGGTGAGTTGCACTAGGAATTGAGGTGCCCATCAAGGAGCTACAGGAATCATGTCTCTGAAGGAATGGCCACACAATAACAACAGTGGTGTGCACTGAATAGCACTGAATAGTGCAATGTGGTGTGTTGCAGCAAATACTTAGCAAGTTGTGTATTGATGACTCAATGTCTTCTTCTTGTTCCACCTCAATAGCGTAGTTGGCACCCACTTATGATTTCTTTTACTAGTAAACAATTCTAGGAATCCTGCTATTTCTCGAGCCATGTATTTGTTTTGGACATTTCTTGGTGTCCATGGTGCACGGAATGGATCACTTTACCTTGAAGATCCTCTGGAATCACTATTGTACCCCTCCACAACACCAGTTCTTTTTCATATCTGCTCAGCTCATGATCACTTTCCACAGCTCGTGAGTGCGTGCGTTGCACTGATGTCTCGGTTTCGGTGTCCTGCTAAGAAATTCTCCCACGAGTTCTTACTTTCTCTCTGCAACCATTGTCAATACCCATTCATCACCAGCTTGTGACCGTGCAGTCTCTTCTCGCTGTATTACTTTATGACAAGCAATCTGTGCCACTCTGCACAATTCATTCGCCAGTGGTCCCTGACTTCTGGATTTCTCCCACTTCATGAACAGCCTGATGGCAGGACAGTCTGCTGGGTTATCCAAACATTTTTGAAGCTGAAGGGCACATTTTTCTGTTTTTAGGGTGAATGCTAAGTAACTCCCCGGGATTGTAACCCAAGAGGTTTATGCTCAGTAACAACACGTTACTGAGCATAAACCTCCCAGTAAGGACAATAGAGATGATAAAGCGCCCACCTCATTTAACTGCTAGCGCCTCTTTTTCAGTCTGGGAGTATATTTTCCCGTCCGTAAAGGTTTCAGCTACTACATGCAGTTGGGCTCCACTGATCTCGAGATTGTTCTTGAAGTAGCATGGCACCCAACCCCTGAGGTCGCACCCACTACTAATTTCGTGTTCGTTTTTGTGTCAAAATATCTCATCATTTTGACACTTTGAAAGGTAGACTTGGATTAAGCAATGTCTTCTCATGTTTTTCCGGCCACTGCTACCCTGTCTTGATTTTAGTGCGGTGCGAAGCGGTGCTGTAAGTGCAGCCAATAGGGATGAATATACAACAGGAATCTGCCAAACATAACCCAAGGTGCTGATTCTGTGCTTCGAAAAATCATTATAGATCTAAAAGCACGAAAATCATTATAGCTATAAAAGTGCAACATATAATTTATATTAGAATAAAAATAAATAAAAACGTTCACATGATGTAAGGAAAAATGCAGAAGAAGAAAATAAAAGTTAAGAACATTCAGCTAAAAATAGCGCAGTAAGTTAAAAGCAAAAAACAAAACTATTTACCACGTTCCAGGCTGTCCCCCATTTATTTATATACCCCGAGTGATTTATAGGCACCCACTGCATAGACGATAAAATGTAGCAGGTCTTTATACCATTCATTTTGATTAAGAATGTATAGGCTGGTTTATTCGAGAACAAGCCTTCGCTAAAGAAAAGTGGGCTTAAGAATATTTTCCTTCACTTAAGACAACATTTACGAAAAGCGTAAGGTGAAAAGTTGATTGAATGGGTCTGTTATCATAGGACATTTAAATCGTTTTGGGCCCAGAACATTTTGTGAAGCAGCAAAATGGTGGAAAAAAAGAAACAGAATCTTGTGAGGAGAAATCAATTTTGTATTGTATTGTAATCGTATTTATATAGCGCTTACTTACCCCTGACGAGGCGCTGAAGCGCTTTTCGATGAGTAGCACGCTACTCTGGAACCCAACAAGAATTAGTGATGGATTAGTATCGTTAAATAATGAGTACAGTTTTGAAATCAATGATAGGAGTTGTGAACCCAGGCAAGACACCCTTGAAGGCCCTGATATCAAATGTGGGATAAATAAAGTGCAACCATTGAGTTTTGCTTCTCCTCCACATTCACTTGACTACCTTGTTCAACAACCTTTTGCTTCAGTACTTTCCTGGGGACCAATACTAAATCCTCCGGGTACTCCTAGAGATGCAGGTGTTTATTCCCCTAAAATTCTCAGTGACTTCTTGATCTCAATAAGCCATGATATTTTATGCATGAGGTCGAGCGACATACAATCCCTGATGAACTCTTGGGTTAATTTGGCAGCATTCTTTAACCAAACGGAGAGCCAACGTAGCGGGGGTTTAACTTCTAACATCTTTGTAAAAGTCTGTACCCCTAATTGGTGATGAATAACAATACTTGAGGATGATTTTGGGGCCGATATTACTCTTTTCAAGAAAGTGTCCTCTTGTTTCTGCAGAGTTTTATTATTCTCTAGGCCCCATGAACCTGCCCTGGACTGTTTTAGCACGGTAGAGTTTAATCATATTGGGTATACCCTTAGTCTCCAGCTTAGAGGCAAATCTAAATATTGCCTCATGATTTCTAACCATCTTTGTGGCACAAATTGCCCTGTGTTCCTTCCCATCCCCCCTTATTAGTAAACCTCAGGCCTAAGTAACTAAAGTGCTTAGTGCTGGCGCTTTTTTCACCCTTACCGTAAAAAGAATAAGATTTCCCTTTTTTCGCACAGCAAGACATTGTGAAGGTCTTGCCCCGGTTTATCTTAAGGTCAATATTTTCCAGGAAATTACTAAAAAAGAGTTATTGACAGCTTGGAGACTCGCTGGAGTCAAGGAGATGAGGAAGGCATCATCAGCATATAGCAGAATTGGTAGGGATCTTGCTCCTAACTTGGGCAAGTCAGTACCAGTGATTGAAGATGTGCGTCAATGGTATTACTATAAATAGAAAACAAGAAAGGAGCCAGGATGCACCCTTCTCCAACCCACCTTCATATGTGAAAGGAATCCCTTACCTTCCCCTGTCTACTGTAACAAACTTTTGCTGTCAAATTACTGCACACAAGGGCCAGGAGGGAGATAATTTCCTTAGAGGCCCCAAGGGCAGACATACAACACCATAGCTTGTTGTGGGTCACAAGGTCGAATTCACTGCTAAGGTCCACGAAACACAGAAATAGATTGCCAGACCTTGCTTTTAAATATTTATCCATTAAAAGATACAGGTTTAGGCACTGCTCCACGGTAACTAAGCCCCTTCTAAAGCCATACTGCACGTCAGAAAGTATATTGCTGGCCTCAGCCCATTCCTCTAGAGTCTAGCCTCTCCAGTAATATTCTACCCATTAGTTTAGCTGAGGAGTCCAGCAGCGAAATATGTCAATAGCATTTTTGGTCCTGTTTAGAGCATTTTTTATATAAAGGTAGAATAATAGACTTTGACCATGAAGATTGGATGCTCCACTTTCCTACTGCATTACACACCTGCGTTAGTAAGGGAGCCCATAAGTCCGGTTGCTACTTATATATGTCTACTGATACTCCATCTGAGCATGGAGCCTTTCCATGCATGGACCTAGCTATGGCTCTATGGACTTCCTCAGTCTCAAAAGTAATATCTGTAGTAGTTATAGTCAATTAGGAGTTTTTATCAGTGATTGGCTCAGGCAACAGAGCAAAAATAGAGGTGGTCCACCCATATTTCTACTCTGATGGAATTTGATTGATTAGGGTCGGTGTTGTCATGAAGGAAGGGGGCATTGACTGTCCTCCAGGATAGAATATTAGTTTTGGTGTCAGCTGCCTTTAAAAGATTTGCCCATGCTTTATCCAGCAAGTCTTTCTTTCTGAGTGCTATAACCTCGGTATATTGCCCTCTACCATTGGCAATTTCTATCCGATCCCTTGGGAACGCATGCAGGAGGGAAATTAACCCCTTGCTTGATTTTGTGCAAAGGTGGTCAAACCACCCCGTGGGCCAACGTGTTCTTGCTTTGATCTGTTTACTCAGTTATTGATTTATTAATTCTGCTTGTGATTGTGCTCATCTATCACTACATTAGGTGCAGACCTGACATCCCAGCAGGAATTAAAATGCATTTGCCTTTATAACTCACCCATGAATTTGTCACAGACAAGAAGCTCCTTATCTAGACTCTTGCACAATGGGCAATGTGAAAGAAGGATTATGGTCACTGGCACAATTTGTGCCTATTTCTATGTTAGATGGAATCACTCTGTGATTATTTGAGACCTGTATATGGGCAACGCTATTATGCCTCCTAGGTCTGATGAAAGTATGGCGCTTACTGTCTGTTCCACTAGAGGTAGAAACAAAAAAGGATCATATAATATTTAAGGGCTACATTATTAAGGTGCCTGCCATGCAGACAATGAGTGAAATGATCAATGCCATCTTCCTGCAGATCCTCTAGGCCGCATACGTTATTCATAGTAAGAGAGCATTTACGTAAATTAAAATCCCCTTCCCATATTATATACAGCTCCTTTCCACTATCAGTTATGAAGGCTTCAAGAGATCATTCCAGTTCAATAATGACATGTACCATGGAATTTTCAAATACATTATTATAAAAGTTTATGATCAGAAAATCCAAGTTTCCTTTGATGCTGAGCTATGCAAGTTGGTAGTAAGGTGAGGCCACATTAGTTTTGATAAGGCTTAGTGGGGCCACAGTGGAGATCAAGGTCATCAGACCACCTTTAGCTCTTCCCTTGAGGGATGCTGAAGCCACAGTACAAATCGTTGTATAATCATCTATCTTCATGTCCATGGTGACCCATGTCTCCTGGAGACAGACAATTTCTGACCTCAGAACGTAGGTTTCCCAGTCTTTTGTTGCATGTTTATTCACCAGGTCTGCTATATTCCAGGAGATCAAGCCAATGGTGTTTTCAAAACTTGGGGCCATATTTATACTTTTTGACGCAAAACTGCGCTAACGCAGTTTTGCGTCAAAACAATTAGCGCCGGCTAACGCCATTCTGAAGCGCCATGCGGGCGCCGTATTTAATCAATGACGTTAGCCGCCGGCGCTGCCTGTTGTGCGTGGAAAAAAACGACGTACACCAGGCAGCGCCGGCGTAGGGGGATATGGGGCTTGGGCGTCAAAAAATGGGGCAAGTCAGGTTGAGGCAAATTTTTCGCCTCAACCCGATTTGCGCCATTTTTTTCGACTCCCAACCCCCATAGAAATTACTCCTGTCTTAGTAAAGACAGGAGTCATGCCCCCTTGCCCAATGGCCATGCCCAGGGGACTTCTGTCCCCTGGGCATGGTCATTGGGCATAGTGGCATGTAGGGGGGCACAAATCAGGCCCCCCTATGCCACAAAAAAAAATAAAAAAATAATGACTTACCTGAACTTACCTTAATGTCCCTGGGATGGGTCCCTCCAGCCTTGGGTGTCCTCCTGGGGTAGGCAAGGGTGACAGGGGGTGTCCCTGGGGGCATGGGAGGGCACCTCTGGGCTCCTTCAGAGCCCACAGGTCCCTTAACGCCTGCCTTTTCCAGGCGTTAAAAAACGGTGCAAAAGCGGGCGTACGTCATTTTTTTTGACCCGCCCACTCCCGGGCGTGAATTTTGCCAGGGAGTGTAAATACAGCGCACATGCCTCGGAGTCAATTTTTTAGACGTGAACGCCTACCTTGCATCTCATTAACGCAAAGTAGGTGTCCACGCTAAAAAATGACGCAAACTCCATGGACTTTGGCGCTAGACGCGTCTAACGCCAAAGTATAAATATGGAGTTAGTTTTGCGTCGGAATTGCGTAAAAAAAACTACGCAATTCCGGCGCAAACGGAGTATAAATATGCCCCTTGGTGCCTGAGTAGTACGTTTACCGTGGTCAAATGCTTCCATGATCATGTTTCCCCCCAGGGGCTAGGTTGGCTTATGCAAGGATTTCCCCTTCAGTGGGGACACAAGGGTTATTAACTTGGTATAGTCAGTCTGTGTCCTCAAAGTTCGATAATGGGGAGAAACGGTTGCTCAACGGATCACAGGCCGAATAAGACTATGTACTGGATGGGGTTTTCGTTATAATTGGGGCTGTAAATGTCATGATGGAAGATAGAAGAAGTTCAAGGGATCACTTGTAAGTTGCTTTCATGAGTCGAAGGATTTAGGTTGGCTAGCAAATACTCCATCATGCACAAATATCCAAAGTTCATTATTATACAGTCCCTCTCAAGTACATTTCTCTGCAGCTTGACCCACCTTGCTCTTCTGATGGTTAGAATCGTTATACAATGTATTAACTGTCACAGTCCGTAAGGCCAACCAGTTAACCGCTGTTTTTCAGGTCTTGATCTGACTCAGGTTTAACCGAAGTAGGGGTAGGCTCACCCCTTAAGATTATGACGTAGGGCGAAGATTCAGCGGAAAGTGAAAAGCATCCTTTTTTGAAGATAGGACCAGTCTGACTTTCTTTTGTTGTTGCTCCCTACATAGCTCCGACTGCTGCATCCGCTCTGTCTGCTCTAACGGCTGGATGGAAGTAGGGACTAACCCAAGGCCCGTTACGAGTTCCTGTGGGGAGCGGCGTACATGTCTGAGCAGTCTGCTAGATTTTTCTGTGTGAGATTGTACTTTTGTTAATATTGGTGACGCCACACACTTTTCGTCAGGAAGTGTCTTATTAATATTGGTCAAATGTGGCTCCTGGAGGCAAGGTATTCCTGATTGTCCAGGTTGTATTTGGCTTTGCAATAGTTCCAATACCTGATGCACTCCCTTCTCCAAGCTTTCTAATCCCGTAGAGATGTCCTCTACCGCTGTGTGTGCCAGATTTTCGAAAAGCAATATATCAATAGAAGAGTTACTGGATGGAGTCACCTGGGTTCCTCGTTCCTGTGCCCTCTCTCTGCTCCTTGCCCAAGCCCTTCTATTGAGGCCCTTTCGTTTTCTTCGCTGGAGGGGAGTGCAAAGGGGAGTGCAAAGGGGAACCAGAGGCAGGCAGGATATGATCGGTGGGCAAAACAACTACACGGGGATTAGAGTCTCCCATGTTTAAACCAGGTGAGCCAGATGTTTCAGGCTGATTTTCAAGATCGGCTGGCACATCGGCAGAACCAGGAAGAGCCTCCTTAGCCGCACGCTAAGTGGTAGCCGACCTTTCCTCTGCGTTCCCTATTTCTTTGCTGATGATAATCATCGCCCCAGTTAAAAAAGATGCAATAGAACCAACAGATGGATTGTCCTTGGATGTTAGGCATGATTGGGCCGGATTGGTTTGATGGAAGCGCCACGGATCAGTGCAGCTGGTAAAATAGGTCTCTTCTACTCTGCAGCACACCGCAAAGGCATTCAGGTGTGTGGAAAGTTTAGGGGCATGCAGAGGCGGCTCCACAGCTATGGCGGAGAAATATTGTCCCCACGCGAGCAGCAGCTGTTGCAAACCTTTAACAATAAAATTATAATAAACTGTGTTTACTATTGTTTTATTGTTAAAGAAGCGGGGCCATGGGGGATGACAGGGACAAAGTGGGAGTGCACAGCACTCCCCCTCATTGTGCATGTATGTTTGACCGGCCGCCTCGTGCCAGCCAAACACATATGCACACTGCGGTTTCTCCAAACTGCCACTGTGTTGCTGGGCTGGAGAGAGGAGGCACAGGCCCACAGTTTGTCTGCATTACGATTGGCCGCAAGGCAGGCTAGGAGCCAGTGCCTCTAGTGACCAGGAAAGAGGAGCGGTGAGGCAGGTAAATTTTTTTAATTGAATTTTTATTTTGTTGCCCCACACCCCTGCCACGTGCTGCCCCGCACCTTCACTGTGCAGCGAGCCGCGACTGGGGACATGACTCAATTTAACCCTGAGAATGTCTCTCGTATGACATTTTTAAACATCTTAGCCCCTGATGACACCCTGAAACTGAGGCCCATATTTATACTTTTGTAGCGCCACAATTGTGTCATTTTTTGACGCAAAAGCGGCGCAAACTTACAAAACACAATTGTAATTTGTAAGTTTGCGCAACTTTTGCGTAAAAAAGCGGCGCAAGTGCGGCGTTAAAAAAAGTATAAATATGGGCCTGAGTCTTTTGTATCTCCCTAAGCCTACATGAGTGAAAAACATTGTAATCTAACAAGTAGTTCTGTCTTAGAGTTTAGGTCCAATTTTGAAAACCACCATTATCGTCTGCTAAAATGTCAGCAATTGTCAGAGTTATATGGCATTCTCTGAAAAGGCAGCATGAAGTAGTCTCATATCGAAGTAGATGTGCACAGATTTTGGTTGCTTTGGCTTGGTCATTACTACCATGGGTGACAACATTTCTTAGGCCCTGTGAGCCTCTGGATTACGCCCATTTTATTCAGCCTTTTGAGTTGGTCCTACTTGGGGCTTTGGATGATATGGACTCTGCTGTGCCGGAGTGCAAACAGCTTCACAGTTTTATCAGCATTGATAAACTGCAACGCTAGATTGATTGGGCCATTATTTCTTCATTAGCATCATTATTGTTGAAGGTAGTGGCTAGGTCTTACAATCTGACAAAAAAATTGTTTACTGAGTTTCCTTCTCATTTTTAAGCTTTGCGCAAGACAAATCTCTGAGAGTTGTGAATAAGTTGAGTGCTCAAGTGCACTTGTAGGGTCTTCACTGCTGCATCATGGTTTGCTTCAACCACTATATGTAGGTAAGTTCAGAAACAATTTAGATATTTCTTCACCTGCTTAATATGGAAGCAGCGTGCATTCCACTCTGGGAACCATCTCCCTTGCAAGTATAAACAAGATGTAGGTGCGCCCTATCCACACCGCTCACCTGGGCTCCTCCATTGTGGGAGCAGTTGCTGATTGGGGGTAGCGGACATGCTACCTTGCTTACATATGTGAGGAGCACCAGCAACCACAGGAGGAGCAGCATGCACTTGATTCTACATGAGGTCAGTATTCTGTCACAGGTCTGCATTATTCGCTATGGTAGATAAACTGGAGCCTCAATGGCTTTCTAAGGTTGGTGGGTGAATTGTGGATAGAGTGAACTCTGTTATTTTGTTATTTCTTTCGATTTGCTTGTCTCTTACATGTGATTTTATTTTATAGTTGAGATAATTTATTCTTGTACTGTTACTGCCATTCTTTAATGATGACACCATTGTTTGTGCTCCACAGCTACGTGGGAGGAAAGCATGTTGCCTCCCAACGGTTCAGGGAGGTTCCATGATGCACTTTCTTCATACAGTCACCGGGCCTTCCCGTCATGGCTGCAAACTGAGAGGAGCAGCCCCTGAGGCATCTGATGCTCATGATGATGGAAGTCCGAGTGCTGCAGGAAAGAAAACAGTGATGGGTGGAATGATTGAAATAATCTCAGACACTGGTAATTACTTGAGCTGAACTTCCGGCCCATCTCCCTGCTCCCCTTCCCTGCAAAAGTCAGAGAGAAAATTGTCAACAAACAACTGAACGTTTCCTTGAAGAGAACAGCACTTTGGACCCTTCCCAATCCAGATTCCGCAGCAACCACAGCACCAAAACTACCCTCATCGCCGCCACTGACGACATCAGAACCATACTGGACAACGGCGAAACCGCGGCCCTCATCTTCCTGCGCACACGCCTCAGCAATGCAGGAATCCACGACAGAGCCCTGGACTGGATCACCTCCTTTCTCACCGGCAGAACTCAGAGAGTCCACCTTCCTCCATTCCACTCTGAAGCCACCAAAATCATCTACGGCGTACCCCAGGGTTCGTCCCTCAGCCAGACCCTCTTCAACATCAACATGGCTCCGCTCGCTAACATCGTCCGATCTCACAACCTCAACATCATCTCATCCGCCGATGACACCCTCCCTCACCAAGGACTCCACCAAGAACAATCTTCACAAAGGAATAAAGGCCATCGCTGAATGGATTAGGAACAACTGCCTTAAACTGAATTCTGACAAGACTGAGGTCCTCATTTTCAGCTCCTTCCCCTCCGCATGGGATGACTCCTGGTGCCTGCCACACTGGGAACCGCTCCGACACCCACCGACCACGCACGCAACCTGGGTTTCATCGTGGACTTCTCACTATCTATGACTCAGCAAGTCCACACCATCTCCTCCTCCTGCTTCAACACCCTCTGCATGCTCTGAAAGATCTACAAATGGATCCCCACGGAAACCAGAAGAACAGTCACCCAAGCCTTCGTAAGCAGCAAACTGGACTACGGCAATGCCCTCTTCGCAGGAACCACGGCCAAACTCCTGGACATCCCCGCCACTGCCATATCACAGGACACCTGAAAGACCTGCGTTGGCTCCCTGTCAACAAGAGAATCAACTTCAAACTCCTCACCCTCGCCCACAAGGCACTGCACAACACCGGACCAGAATACCTCGACAGACAGCTCTCCTTCTACACCCAGACCCGACAGCTCTGCTCCGCTGACCTCGCCACCGTCCTACACATCCGCAGAACAACCAACGGCAGCAGATCATTCTCGCACCTCGCCGCCAAGACATGGAACACTCTTCCCACCCACCTGCGTCGGAATGAGGACTTCCTTACCTTCAGGAGACTTCTCAAGCCTTGGCTGTTTGAGCAGTAGCAGCCCCCCCTCACCCCGCAGAGTGCCTTGAGACCCTCACAGGTGAGTAGTGTGCTTTACAAATTCCCTGATTGATTGATTGAATTATCCCATTCCATCGTTATTAGGTTCACCATGCCACCTCAGATTAGACCCAGCTATTTGGAAATCAGTCTTCCTTCTCCTATAAGACATGCACAGCTCTTGTCACTGCCGATCAAGGCACGAGTCAATGGTACATGCTGGTAGACAGCATCTACCTACTATTTTCATAGGAGGGACTCTGTCTACTCTGCTAAGAAGCTGGGCCCCACAGAAATAATTTTCAGGCACCAGGACACGTTCAGCAGTGCAAGCACATTGTCAGCTTTCATTCGAGCAGCAACGTGAAGGCGGCGAAGGGGATTATCAGATTCCTGCTGGGCCCACAACAAAGGTCGATGTTAAGGTGCCCATCAGGCTTTGAGCTATCAGGAGCCTCAAACTTAAATGCAATGTAGGGGAAACAATGGCATAGAGCTTTTCTCTTCACAGGTACTTAGGAAAGGTATGCTTTTGACTTTACTTAGTTCCCATATATGAGAGAAATGCATGCACTGTAAGAATGTCTGATATGTTGGTCTGTACCACTATTTACATAACTAACAATTTAAATACCACTATTTTGCTTTTATCTTTTATAGAGCTATAACAGAAGGATTACAAATTATGAGGATCTTTGTGTTAAAAGCAGTAACCAGCTTACCCATCTACATAAAATTAAAAACTGTTATCTGCGTGTTACATAATGCGTCCATTACTTACGTTAATGGCATTACTCCTAGTCCTACTCCCTCGCCTTCCTTTCCACCAATGAGGCTCCCTGCCTCCCCCTAAACCCCTCCCTTTCCTTTAAAAAAGGCCCCCCAACCCCACCACCTCCTGTACAGAAACAAGCCCAAACAGCAACTCAGGCAGTCCGTAACGGGAGGGCGGGAGGGAACGGAAAGGAAGGCGAGGGAGTAGGACTAGGAGTAATGCCGTTAACGTAAATAATGGACGCATTACCTCCTGTCCCTCCCTCGCCTTCCTTTCCACCAATGAGACATAGCAAGAGAAAAAACAGGAGACGGACACTGAGTTGCAACAAGTTTAATCACAACCAAAAAAGGACACCGAACAACCACCCCCCTATTACATCATAGAGGACAAGACACGGTGACCCAATACCGACTCCAAACCGCCCAAGTCCGCCAGTCTGTAATGACAAACAAAGGTAGAAGGCGAGGCCCAAGTAGCGGCCCTGCAAATTTCCACCACAGAAGCTCCCTGCAGCTCCGCCACCGGAGCAGCCATACCCCTGGTAGAACGGCCCTGTATCCCCTGGGGTGGAACAACCCCTTTCAAAGAATAAGCCATCAAAATCAGAGAGCAAACCCAACGACTCAAGGAAGCAGTGGACGGCTTCTCCCCCTTCCGAGCTGGACCGAAATTAACAAACAGGGAATCACCCTTCCAGAAAGGAGCCACCACCCGTAGATATTCCTACAAAGATCTACGAACATCCAAAGAATGCAACTGAACCTCCTCATCCGAGGAAGGATCTGGACAAAAAGCAGGAAGGATAACCTCCTGACGAGCATGGAAAGCCGAATTCACTTTGGGAACAAACGAAGGAACCGGAACAAGCACAACCCGATCAGGAAAAACCTTACAAAAAGGAAAAGAGCAGGCCAACAACCCCAACTCCCCCAAACGACGGGCTAAAGTAACGGCCACCAGAAAAAAAGTCTTCAAAGATAGATGACGTAAGTCACAGGAATCCAGACGTTCAAAGGGAGGAACAGTCAGAGCATCCAACACCAAAGAAAGATCCCAGGAAGGAAAGGCCCGCACTGAACGAGGAAACAAGTTAAGAAGACCCTGGAAAAACCGAGGCATCAGATGACTCTCATCAGACAGATTATGCCACGGACCTCTAAAAGCCTGAATTGCAGCCCACTGCAAATGCAGTGAAGCCACAGACAAACCCAACTCGGCCCCATCCTGCAGAAACTGCATCACCTCAAACAGAGAAGCAGCCGTAGGATCCAACCTATGCCGCAAACACCAGGAAGAAAAAACCTTCCACTGCCGACCATAAGAGAGCAACGTGGAACGACGCAGTGAAGCCAGCAAAGTAGAACTCAAAGCGTCCGGAACCCCTAAGCTCGTCAATCTCCTCCGTTCAACTTCCATGTCGTCAAGTGCAACCGCAGCAACGACCCCATCAGGAGGCAAGGAAACTCCAGAGGCGAGGGACAGAGAGGAAGAATCCACATGTGACCGGAGGCCATCAACCGAAGCAACGGAAACCAATTCGCCCGTGGCCAATGGGGCGCGATCAAGAGAACCCTGGCCTTCAGAAGACTTACCCTCACCAGAAACGCACGGAGCAACTGGAAGGGCGGAAAAGCGTACAAAAGATCCTGAGTCCAAGGACACGACATCCCGTCCCCCGCCCAAGCCTGGTGAGAACGAAACCTGGAGCAAAAGCGCCTCACTTTCGCATTCTCTGGGGAGGCAAACACATCCAACACCGGAAGACCCCACAGGCGAACCAGGCGATGTAACAGAGACAACCGGAGGGAGAAAAGCTGAGACGAAGGAATGACCCGGCTCAGAAGATCTGCCCGAACATTGACCACCCCCTGAATGTAGGTGGCACGCAGAGATGGAACCTACCCCTGTGCCCAAACAAAAATGTCCCTCGCAATGCGGAACAGCGACCGCGACCTGGTCCCTCCCTGCCTGTTCACGTAAGCCTTGGTCACCAAGTTGTCAGTCCGGATAAGAACATCCAATCCCTTCAGGGATTCCTGAAAATGAACCAGAGCAAGAATCACCGCCTTCAACTCCTGCCAATTCGAGGATTGTCTGGCCTCCAAAGGTGACCAAAACCCCTGGACCTGAGCCGACCACAGCCAAGCCCCCCAACCGGAGGGGCTGGCACCGGTCGTCACCACCACCAGGCGAGGAGGAGACAAAGACACCCCCAAATGAAGATGAGCCGGCACCAGCCACCAACCCAACTCCCTGCGAACAAACCCCGACACAGGAACCCTTGTCCGAAGAGAACTCGACCCTGGAGACCAACAAATGAGAAACCAATTCATCAGGCAAAGAAGATGAAACCGTGCCCACGGCACCAGAAAAATCACTGACACCATATGACCCTGCAGAAGCAACCACTGAAGGGCTCTGGGAGCAGGCTGCAACAAGATCGACAACACTTGTGACTGGAGGCACAACAACCGCTTCCCCAACACAGTCACCAAGCCTTGAAGAGTCAGAAACCAGGCCCGAGAAAAACCAGACCCTTGGAAGGGACCAAATCTGACTTCCCCCAGTTGACCAAAAAAACGTGATTTTGCAGGACTAACAGAACCCGGGCCACATGACTCCTTAACAGAACCTGAGTGGGAGCTTGAATCAGAATATTGTCCAAATAAGTATGGACAAACACCCCCTTGGAATGTAGAAGAGCTACCAGAGGGGCCAGCACCTTGGTGAAAATCCGTGGAGAGGACTTGAGGCCAAATGGCAGAACACAAACTGAAAACGGTCCTGGCCCACTGCAAAGTGTAGGAACCTCTGAGAAGACAGAGCCACTGGAACATGCAGGTAAGCATCCTGCAGATCCAGAGACCCCAGGAAATCCCCTGGACCGACCAGAGGAACAATTGACTGAAGGGAAAGCATATGGAAATGCACAGTCTTGATCCAGGAATTCACACCCTTGAGATTGAGGACAGGACAAAAGCCCCCTGACACCTTTAGAACCAGTAACAAGATGGAATAAGCGCCCAGACCTCTCTCCCCCACAGGAACATGGGATATGGCCCTCTTGAGGAGCAAGTCCCGGACCCCCTCCAACAACGCCCGCCTCTAGGCACCGTTCGCAGGCAGTGGAGTAGGATGAACCCCGGTATCTGGAGGCACTATGTCGAAGTCTATGGCTTAGTCATTGTTCACAATGTCCAGTACCCAGCAATCGTTGACATCCTCCTACCAAACGTGAAGAAAGTGCCTCAGCCGCCCCCCAACCGGCCCACTGCCAGGTACACAGTGATTGTCAGGAACCCTACTTGAGGCCTCTCCGCCCTGAAGGAGCAGACTTTTTAGGAGAAAAATGGGGCTGAAAAAAATGCTTCCTGGAAGAAAAAGACTTGTAATCAAATTTGGGAGAAGAACGAGAATGCTTCTGCCAACCCTTGCCAGAAGAAGAACCACCTTTGTAAGGCAAGGCATGCTTCCTCTCCTTAAAAGCTTTCGAAAGCATGGAAGGCAACTGATCCCCATATAAATTGCACCCCTCAAAAGGCAGCCTCAGGAGAGCAGACTTCTCCCCAGGATCCGCCTTCCACATCCTTAACCAGAGGGACCTACGAGCCCCAATCAAAGCTCCCGAAGCCAGAGCCGAAGTGTGGACAACATCAGATGACATATCCACCAACAACCTAGCATGTTGTTCCATAACTGCCAGTATTTCCGAACACTCCAAACCCTCCTGAACAGCTACCGCCAGTTTGTCAAAATCCTGCACCAAGGATTGGACAGAATAAGCAGAAAAAATACCAGCTCTAAGGGCCAAATTCTCTGCCGCAAATGCCCTCTTTAGACCTGAATCCACCTTTCTGTCAGTGGCATCAGCAGGAACACAGTCTTCCGGATTGACCGCCGTCTTGCCAATTAAAGTTGCCAAAATGGAATCAAGCTTAACTGAAGGTGGCAACACATCCTCCCCCTCCAGTAAGTACAGTTTCTGAAGGAAGCCCAGAACCTGAGACTTGTCCACATCTTTCCCCTCCCGGAACACCATATCCCTAACAGGGCCCTGAAAAAGCATGGCAAACCTTGAAGGTGTCTGATATTGAGGGAACAAGCGTGAATCAGTCCCTGAACGTTGAAAAAACTGAAAACCTAAATTGTCCCGAACTTGCATCAGAACCTCCCACATATCCTCCCTGGAGACATACTTCCCACCAGAAGAAATAGAAGGAGTGTCATCATCCGATGAAGAGGACCCCTCCGCAGCCCACGAAGGACGGGATGCCGAAGAACGCCCAGGTCTAGGTGCTCCAGCTTGAAGAGCACGATACACAGCCACCTCAATCATGTCCTGAACCTCTTTTCTGGACATGAGAGGCGCAGGAACCCCTAGCGCAACCTGGTGTCCACCAGGAGTGGGAAGGGAAACCACAACATCCTCCCCTGAAGAAGAAGAAGAAGAGACAGTCCTGCGCCGCTTGGAAGGAACCTGCCTCGACATTATCCCAACAAGAAATGTACCCAAGAGGCCAACAGCACCCAATAAAATACTGGAGAAAGTCCTCCCCCCAAATCAACATCAGCAAATGAAAAAAGTGCATCAATTAACACAAAAACCATAAAAAACGCGGGCAGAAACACCCGTCCTACCGCCAAAATGCAAATATCCCCAACCGGCACATCAGCACAGCAAACGCGAGCCGAAGATCCGGAAGCACAGCCCCAGCCACCATAGAGCCGACCGACTCCGTCAGCCGACTCCAAGGACGTGCCTCCAAGGCAGCACCGCCTGCCACAAGAAGACGTGACCGCCGGGAAACTCTCAGCGAGGTGCTCTGTGCTCGTTGAGAGTGAAGACGATGCCCCCCCCAGGCCCTGCCGTGGAGAAGAAGGAAAAGGTAAGTCTAGCGGGGCTAGACAAAAAGAACAGGAGGTGGTGGGGGTGGTGGGGGGGGCTTTATTAAGGGGAAGGGAGGGGTCTAGGGGGAGGCAGGGAGCCTCATTGTGGAAAGGAAGGCGAGGGAGGGACGGGAGGTAATGTGTTTTGTAGGAAACACATTAACCCATCTATGTTTCTTTCATTAAAAACTGGGACTAGACAAAACACATATCTCTCCAGCAGATTCCTTAACCTCCAGAATTATCTTATCATGATTATTATTCCTGAGATTTAGTTGGCACACAAAGATCTCTCCAACAGGTGCCTTAACCCCATAAGGTCCTTTAAAATGCAGACTTTGCAACCAATTCAGCAGAACAGATTTACTGCCACGTTTCTCCTTGATGCAAATATCTTTTTGGCAGAGTTTTTAAGAATAGATGTAAAGGCTCAGGCCTAGATTGTGTATCTGAGTTGCATCACTTTTTTGGCACAACCGCAACACAAACTCTCATTTGATAAAAAATTGTGATGGGCTCAAATGTGCTAATGATAGACCTTCTAAACATATGTTTGAGGCCTTAAGATCTGATGTCACTTCTTGTGATGTCCGTTCCTATGAGATCATGGGTTGTGATGCCAATTCCTGTGATTCCACGTGTGATGTCGCTGTGATATTCCACACCATGATGTCACTTGCATAACTTGTTAATTCCCCCCCACTTTGCTTTTTTAGAATTTGAGCCCTGGGCAGCTGCCTGTCATGGAATAGGTGCTGCGTATCCTCACTCCAATGAGTTTTGCGGTGGTAAGGAAAGAACGGATCAGGTCCACAATCCTGGTCCCAGTGTGATGGTGAATTTGTTGCACATCAAAAAATCACACAGGAAGCTGGATGATTGCACTTGAGAGCTGAACACATACTCATAGGCTCTCCTTTTATTCATTCTATAAGGACATGCTGACTTTATAGTGTGTACACATACATGCCAACCCTCCCGAATCAGGCAGAAGACTACCGATTTCAAGGTTAGCCTCTGCCTCCCGATTCCTGCAGGCAGAAACCCGATTCACAGTTTTGTAAAACTGCCAAAAAATAAAATGTTTATGCCTGTGTTCCAGCTTTCCCCTCCAAGAATTACCCCTGACATCAAAGGTTAACGCTTTGTTCTAAAATATTGGAGGGGGAAATTACAGCATGTGACAGGCCTCCGCGTTTCATTTTTGGCAGTTTTATATTGCAAACAAAAAAAGAGTTTAGAACTCTGTTTTTAGTTTGCGCTATCTTATTAAACTGCCAAAAATGAAATGCTGATTGTCACCATACATACCAATAGACTAGATTCAGGCAGATTGCCTCTGCCTCAGTATTGATCAGTGGGGAGAATATATTCTGTCACCTTTTGTTTTTTTAAATCTCCCACTTGTCTGCCCTAAAATGTTTTCATGTATCTGTACATACTTGACTACATACCCGGAAAGCACACTACACGTTTTCTTGCTTTTAAATTCTGCTAAATTTTAAATCAGCCCGCAAATGCTTTCTATACGGACTCTGATGATAGTTAAATACATTTTCAAAACTCACTTGTCTGACGTTCCAAACTGGAAGATTTGGGATTACATAAAATGGTATTACATCAGTACATTTTGAAAATTAATTTTAAATTACAAGTAGTCAATCAAGATTCTCCACTGACAGGCCTATTTGTCAAATATGTGGAAAAGTACTTCTGTGCAAATACAAACTTATCAAATGCTGTGAGTAGGATGAATTGCATCTAGAGGCAGCCGGTGACACAAGAACAAGTGGCACTTTCTTCTGCAGCTGAAAGAACACATTACAAATACACATCCAGTTAATTTGTAGCTCGCCCCTCACTTCACTCATGCCTCTGCCAGCTACCTTGGATTAACCCATGGCACAATGATCCTGCTGATAAGTTTTCTGCCTGATTTCATGAGAAGACATCAACCCCACCGGATATGGAACGTTGGACTGTTCCACACACATCAAAATAACGCACGAATTGATTCACTGTCATGGGAAAATTGCTCACCTAATAGTCATGTGAACCTCACTCAACATTTGCATGTTGTTAGCCCAATGTGGAAATCAGACATTTGTGCATGGTCACTCCAGAGTTTTTGTCTGCTGCTGGACCCCATATTTTTGCGGGCTTTAGAACTCTGTGGGCTTTACCCCTGCTACCCAGTAGTAAAGTATCTGTGCCCCTCCTTTCAACGTGGTATACTCTAGACCCATAACCCCTCACAACATCACAAGGCATACACACCTGAGCAAGAGGTTCTTACCCGACACAAGGCCAAGACAACCTGCCCAAAGTACCCACATGTGCACAACACCCCCCCCACAATGAAACGAGGAACCACGGATCCAGAGTGTGCCAACACCAACACTGGGCAAACAAACTGTATTAAAGCTCCAGGAGCAACAGAATGTCCAAATGAGGCCATTGGCCGGTCCAAATCAAAAAGGCTGATGGGCCCAAATGTCCCGAACTTGACTCCCACATGTGCACATGGTACTCCACCATAAAGAGGCATCAGTGGGGCAGCCAGGCACCTCAGGGAACAGGGGCACAGGGTGGCGGGGGTGGCGACTTACTTCTGGGAGGTGAGGGTGATAGAGCGGAACGTGGTAACAATTTACCTGTGTTTGGACGCTCTTTAGGCCGATGAATCTTTTGACTTAGTGGGAACTCTCTGTACTCTTAATCCGGTCAATCTCATCAAAATCAATAATCAATAACGAACATAAGCAACACCTTGAACAACATAACACTTGACAATTAATCCAGAATACATTTCGGCGAACCCTGACCTTTCAGTCAGGAATAACCACACCAGTTTATTGCAAAGTTAGTGAATTTATTTCCCTATATTAACAAAGCTAGCACAATATAAATGTGTCTCAACACTAAATGATAAACATAAATGAACATTAATAGCTGTCCATATCGTCGAAACAAGTGCAATCTATGTAGCATTTGAATCACAAGGCATTCTATAATGGCAATGCAAAGCACTAATACGATAATCTGTAATGAACTAATTGCGTACATTTAGTCAGCATAACAAGATCTCAAATTGCATCGTGCGACATATGGAATCCTCGTCTAACCTCAAATTAGCATCAGCATGTGGGACTTCATGCAAAAACAATTTAGCAACATCAATTTAGAAAACTCCTAGCTAGGGCTCTTATCAAAATCAGCAGTTGGTTACCTAAAAGAAACACAATGCAATTTTACAATTTCCTTTCATAATTACCAATTCCGATCAGCAATCAATGAAATCTTCGTCTCACAGGTATCGTTTCTCGATCAGCATAGGACGGGACAAAGGGACAGGGGTGAACGGGGCAATTGCCTCACGGCGGCAAGTTAAGACTGCTACTTCATGCAAAGGGGCAAATCAAAGTTAAAGTCTCTAGGGCAAGAATCATTAAAGTCTCTTTCTCTCGACTAGAGAAAGCATCAAAGTCTCTCAAAATGGCGTCGCAGCAAAGTGGGCCATAATAGCTACGAAGTCTGCAAAATGGCGGGTTGTCCAAAATGGAGAGAGAGAGCTTTCCTCTCGTGCACCTGGGTTTTATAGACAACAGTTCAAGTCCAGTAGGGTCTCCATTGGAGGGTTCATAGGTTAGCTTCAAATTGTCCAATTAAAAACGACAGTTCTCAAGCTTTTACTTAAGCATACATTATCCTTGGAGACGGGTACGCAAATCGCAACATTGTCTCCCAATTAGCTCACTTTCAGAGCCTCCATTGTCCGCACCTGCAAGTCGACCTTGAATTAAAGAGAAAATATGCCAAGCTGGCACGAAACTTTAAGATAAGCATGTGAACAGTTTCTGTGGAAAAGTACAGCTTCAAGCAGAAATATACGTTTAATAGCACATTGGAAAATACGGACATCTAAACCGTGAGACCAGGCCACTAGGCCAAAGCCTCCGCTAAAGTAATGCTAAGCTAAAGCATTTCAAACAAGCAAATCGTAGCATACGTTTATGATTATGTCAGATTAGTGCAATTCTAATACACCACGTTATATAAAGCACGCGTATAAATGTTGGCAAACTACTCTAAGGGCACATTTTGTCCCCGTACAATCTTTATTAGTTCGGTTAATGTCACACATGATTATTTCAGCACTACGTTTAAGCGTTAATAAATCAGAACCTTCATTTTCTGCTTCATCTATCCCTCCTCTGATGACTAATTGTCATCACACAAATCTAGCCCACAAATTTTATTCCATTAAAATTCTGTCAGTTCCCTTTTCCTTTTAGTACCCCTAGTTTGCGCTTTGTATTCTTCTGCCATTCTTTTCATAATTTTCTCCTCCTTTCTTCTCTTAATTCTTTCCATAATCATTATTATTCCCCTTTTTATTCCCCAAATTCCAAATACACAAATTATCACTATTAATATTCCTTCTATTATTTTCAATAATATTCCATTCCAAATTCCCCCAATCCAATGTCCCACTGAAGCTAGTCCCTTTCCAACCTTCTCCCACACTCCTGGTTCTTTCAGTTCTTTCAAATCTGCACTTTCTTTTGTTAGATTAGCAAGCATAGTTTTAATTTTCACACTATTATCCGGTATATAGGTACAACAGTGTCTTGCACCAATCATTTTGCAAACGCCTCCATCCTTTGCTAAAAGAATGTCTAAAGCAAGCCTATTTTGAAGAGTCATAGCTCTTTCCGCTGCAAGTTCAGCATCTATCAGGATTATAGCACCTGAAAACTTTGTCAACATGTTATCCACTATAGTAGACAACTTTCTTATTTTGATGGAATTCAGCACAACTCCCAATGAAGGAATCATGGCTCCAAATATATCACCTACCACAGCGGCTGCGGTCTCTCTTTTCTGGATACGATGGGATCCAGGTGTCTTTTGAATCATCGATATGTCATCCAGTTGATAAACCTTTGGAAACACTATACCCAAATAACACCTTCCGCACCATCCCTTTGGAAGACGATAATAGGCATTATGCCCGCAAATGTAATATACACCTGGAATGACAGGGTCAAGTCCGTTCATCATGAATGTCCATTTGGCCTTAAAGATAAACGTATGTTTGCATTCACTCGCTCCTACAAAAATATTGTCATAATAAGATTCTCCTCGATATATACAAAACTTCCCTACATGCCAAGCATCTAAAGCAATTTTCCCTTGTGTCTTTATAGCAGCAAAATCATAATTATCTACTGAAGTCCTCTTATGTAACTCCTTTTCTAATTTCGCTTTCATTTGAGCCCTTCTATCATCTGTGCGATCTAAAAAGCTTATTTCTACAGCAGAGACGGAGCAAGTAAGGTTCTCCCTATGAGCATGAGCCGTCTCAAAAGGTAGCATTGGCTCGAAAAATTCCCTCATAATTTTAAAATCCCAATCTTTTGCAGTCTGGCTTAGCTGCGCTATTATAGGAACATAAGCAAAGGTAACATCATAATTCGAGTAAAAATACTGTATGTTAGATTGACCATAAAACCTAGACATTACTATACTACATGTAATCCCATATGTAAGAGGCATGTGGTGATAAGTTACCCCTTCCTTTACTGATGTCGGTATCTGGGTACACACATAACAATCTTTCGCATCCATAGTCTCAACATACTCTGTTAATAAGCGATAGAAAACGTTATACGAAAGCTCTTTCTTATCATGCAAGAGCCTCTCATCCAGTGCTAGTCTTTTCAATGGCGTTAATTCAGTGACAGTAACAGGAGCAATAGTAGAAGCAGCAATAGTCTCATTCTCACCCTTTCCATGCATTCCAAACACAATTGCCATTATTATTAGTACACATGTTACTACCAAGCCTATACACACGTATTTACAATATTTCTTTCTATTGTTTTGCGTCATGATCTGTATAGAATCAGAGAGCTAGAAGCACTTATAAATGAAACTAATTAGCAATTCAGTTACAAAGCTGAACGAGCACAATGTTCACACCGTCTTCTTCAAAAGGCCAGTCACTTATCGGTTAGCAGCATTTGTCTCAATTCGGTTTAGCAATGTCTCAACTGGTTGTTTGTCTCACGTTAGATTGCAGCAAGCAATACCATTTACTACCCTTTCAATCGACAGAGTCTATGAAACTTTTCTTTTCTATTGGTATCTCTTCTTCTTCTTCGTTCTCGATGCTTAGAGACACAAACTCATCAGTCCAATCATCATTTACTGCTTATGCCCATTCAGGACCGGAATACCTCCTGTTTGGTATCCTTTTCCTTTTCAATTTTGCTTCTCTTTTCGACTCTGCTTCGCTGGTACTCTCCTCTTTTGTCAAGTCTTTTTCTTCACTTGACGATTGTTCCACAACAGTCACTTCCTTTCTTTTCTCTTTCACTTTTGGTCTTCCTCCTTCGTTCAAACTTTCTTTACCCCTTTCTTTTATTGGTGAGATACTTAGTCTTCTCTTTGCACCATGTCCATTTGATGGACCTGCGATCTTTTCTGTGGAAGCTTGAACCTTCTCGTTCTGTTCTGCCTTGTCCCCTTCTTCCGGAGAATCGATCACGTTCTCCTTTTCTCTTTCTGTATCGTCTGCTTCTGGGAAAGCCTTCCTCTGATCAGGCTCTCCTGCCTTTTCACCTTTTTCGAGCCCTTCGTCACCGTTACTTTCTTCAGGTTCTTTATCACTTTCAGCTGCTTCAGGCTCCTTGTCACCTTCAGCTGCTTCAGGCTTTTTGCTACCCTCAGCTGCTTCAGGTTCTTTGTCACCTGCAGCTTCTTCGTCGCTATCTGAACTTTCTCCTTGGTCTCCCCCAAGTGAGTTGGTGTCTTCGTCGTTGGAGAATATCTCATTTTCTCCTGCTTCTGCCTGTTCGCTTTCAGTTCGCTTTTGTTCTGTCTCAGCACTCGGCACTGTTTTATCAGGCACTGGTAGTTTCAGCGCTTCAACTTCCTCATCTGTGGGACACAACACCTTCTTTGTGTGACTGGCGTGAATCCAGTTGGGAACCCCCGCGCACTTCACAGCGGTAGTTGTCGTCAGGATCACTTGAAAAGGGCCTTTCCAACGGGGTTCCAGACACGATTTTCTCACATGCTTCTTTATCACGACCCAGTCACCTGCTTTCAGCGCGTGTCCTGGACCTTGGATCGGTGGCAAGGTGGTCGCTTCCACCTGGTGAGAGAAAGAGCGAACCACGTCAGCCAGTCCTTTGCAGTAGTCTAACACCATATCATCTGTAATATTCAAAAGCATGTTTGCGGGAACTGCAGGAAGTCTCATAGCCCTGCCCATGAGAATTTCGTGCGGAGACAGTCCAGTTTTTCTATCAGGAGTGTTTCTCATTGACATTAGCACTAAGGGCAATGCGTCAGGCCATTTCAAATTTGTCGATGCACATATTTTTGCCATTCTCGATTTCAGCGTACCATTCATCTGTTCCACCAGTCCTGATGCTTCAGGGCGATAGCTACAGTGCAGCTTTTGCTCAATGTTCAGTGCTTCGCAAAGTAACTTTATCACCTCGTTATTGAAGTGACTTCCCCTATCTGATTCTAAAGAGATCGGGAATCCGAAACGTGGTATTAACTCCCTCAATAATAGCTTGGCAACTGTAAGGCTGTCGTTTCTACGTGTGGGGTATGCCTCAATCCAGTGACTAAAAATGCACACAATCACCAACACATATCTTAAACCTCCATGCACAGGCATCTCAATGAAGTCCATCTGCATACGACTAAAAGGTCCGCTTGCCCTACCAATGTGACTCGCGTTCACAACTGTTCCCTTTCCTGGGTTCATCTGCTGGCAAGTGACACATCGATGGCAAACTGCTTCTGCAGCTTGACGAAATCTGGGATTAAACCAATCAGTTTTGAACAATCTTATCATGGCATCTCTCCCTAGGTGAGCCTGCCCATGATAGAACCGCGCAAGCTGCGATAAGAGACCATTTGGCAAAACGAATTTTCCCTCATGTGAAACCCATAGCTCGTCTTGTCTCTTTATACATTGTGATTTGATCCAGGAATTTCTTTCATCCTCCCTGACATTATTCTGTAGTGCTTTTAGTTCCTCTATTGTATCTACGACCTTCAAGGAAAATGCTTCAGCTGGTTCGAGTTCTGGTTCACTTATTGTATTCCAATCATCCCTTAGCAATATACAGTTCAAGGCACAAAATCTTGCGACTTGATCTGCATATGCATTTCCCAGAGACACATAGTCCTGTCCTTTCGTGTGAGCACTGCACTTTACCACTGCAACTTCAGCTGGCACTTGAATGGCATGTAACAATTCCCTTATTCTGTCCCCGTTCTTCACTGGGGATCCTGAAGAAATCAGGAAACCTCTCTGTGACCATAGTTGTCCAAAGTCATGCACAATCCCAAACCCGTATTGACTATCAGTGTAAATGGTGACTTTCATCAATGCAGACAATTGACATGCTCTAGTAAGGGCTACAAGTTCTGCTACTTGTGCAGAATAGACTCCTTGAAGCCATCCCGCTTCCAAGACACCTGTTACAGTACATACAGCATATCCTGCTTTCAAAATCCCCATCCCATCTCTTAGACATGAACCATCAACAAAGAGAATTTGGTCATTTTCATCAAGTTTAGTATCCTTGATGTCCGGTCGGGGTTTTGTGCAAAATTCAGTCACCTGAAGGCAGTCATGCTCGACGTCTTCAGCGTTCTCAATTTCAGCATTTTCTCCAGGAAGCAAAGTTGCTGGATTCAACGTAGTGCACCTTTTCAGCTGCACATTCGGTGAGCCCAGAATAATCGTTTCATACCTTGTGAGTCTTGCTCCAGTCATGTGCTGCGTTCGGGAGCGGGTCAAAAGTATCTCAACTGAGTGAGGGACCATGACTGTTACTGGGTGTCCCATCACTATTCCTTCACTCTGAGTGAGGCTGATACCAACTGCTGCTACGGCGCGCAAACACCCTGGGAGTGCTGCTGCAACCGGATCCAAAGTAGCTGAAAAATACGCTACTGGTCTGTTTACGCCACCATGGGCTTGAGTCAAGACAGACAAAGAACATGCATCACGTTCATGACAAAACAATGTGAAAGTCTTTGTGTAGTCAGGCATACCTAAAGCTGGAGCCCTGCACATGCATTCTTTCAGTTCAACAAAAGCATCCATCTCGTCTCCTTTCAGCTCAATTTCATCCAAGGCATCCTTTTGGGTCAATTTCAGTAGGGGCTTTGCTAGAGACGAAAAGTTGGGAATCCACTGGCGACAATATCCCACCATTCCCAAAAACTTCCTTACCTCCTTCCTTGTCTTTGGTGGACTCATTTGGAGTATACTTGTAATTCTTTCCTTCATTATTCTCCGTGACCCTTTCTCTATTTGGTGACCCAAGTATTTCACTTTCTTCTGACAGAACTGTAATTTGGAAGGGGACACTTTATGTCCATTCCTTCCCAAATGATTCAACAGAGCAATGGTATCGGCTGTGCAGCCATTTTCCGTTTTGGATGCAACCAGTAAGTCATCAATGTACTGTACTAGAATTGACTCGTATGGCAATTCTAATTCTTCTAAATCTTTCTTTAGAACTTGATTGAATATTGACGGTGACTCAGAAAACCCTTGAGGAATTCGACACCAACTGTACACTCTGTCTAGGAATTTGAAACAAAAGAGGAATTGGCTGTCCTCATGAAGAGGCACAGAAAAGAATGCCTGTGACAAATCGATGACTGAGAACCATTCAGCATCGCAAGGGACTTGAAACATTATCACAGCTGGATTCGGCACGACAGGGCAGCACTTTATTATGATGTCATTTATTTTCCTCAAATCCTGCACGAGTCGGACTTTCCCACTTGGCTTTATTAGTCCCATTATCGGTGAATTACATGGGCTGCTTAATACTTCTTTCAGTACTCCCTGCTTCACGAATTCGTCAATAAGTTGGGCAACTTTCATGAGGGTATCTTGTGGCATGTGGTATTGTGGGGTCTGGGGAAAGATCGCATTGGGCTTTACCATCACTTTTACTGGTTCCACTCCTTTCATCAATCCCACCTCTTTCCCTGTCATGTCCCACACTTCCTTTCCGACTGTTTCCCGTAATTCTGCTGGGATATCTTCTTCAGTTATCATCGGGAAAAGACAAATCAGAGGATACTCTTCGTCGACTGTTTCCCTCTCATCCCCCTCTACACTGTCCTCTTCTTCCCCATCATTGCTCGTCTGTATTGTTATTCCTTCGTTTGAACACATTATCGAGCAACCCAATTTACACAATAGGTCTCTTCCTAACAGTGCTATCGGGCTTGAATCACACACCACAAACTGATGTACCCCTTGATAGTTACCAATGTTGACTGGTACCAGATCTGTAATTGGGTTCGTCAGATGTCTGTTTGCTACTCCCACCACTTGAACTGTCCTCCCTGAGAGTGGCAAATTTGGTACTTCACTGCTCTTAACAGTTGAACGTGTGGCTCCCGTGTCAACCAAGAATGAGACACGATGACCCATTACTCTTCCTTCTACGTACGGACCCCTTTGATCAACTTCTAGGGATGCCGCAAGCACACAATCTCCTTCCTCTTCTGAGCTTTCACTCTCCCATACATTGTTTATTCCACTCTCACTGTGTAATGGGAACTGTTGTACTGTGCCGTTTGTACTCATTACCTGACCCGTTACCTGTGGAGGAACCATCACTTGCTGCTGACTCATTGGTGCCAAAGGTATTTGCATTTGCTGATTAGGTACCATAGGTAACTGCTGTTGCATCGGCTGCATTTGCGTAATCTGCATACGGGGCATCTGCATCTGCTGCGGCTGCATAGGTTGTAATCCCTGCAATTGATTTATGGTCTGAAAATTTGGGTTTGGACCTCTCATTTTCGGTCCTCTCATTGTCTGAAATGCATTGACATCATTGTTTTGCTGACCAACACTTACACCTGCACCTGCACCTTCCTGCACCACCATCGGGCACTCGCGTTTCCAATGACCTACATTTCCGCACGCGTGACACGGCATCACCTTCTTCATTGCCTGCACACCCGTCACAACAGTGTTCAAATCCGGACCATTATTCACAAAACCTCCTCTGCCTCTGCCTCTGGCCTGTGGTTGAAACGCCATGTTTCCCTGCAACTGCGGCTGCGGTTGCGATACCTGCTGTTGGAACCCTTGCATCCCTTGCAAACCTTGCAGACCTTGCAAACCTGTCTGGGCTGCCTTAAGCTGCATCATCATCACCTTCTCTTTCAGCCTTTTCTGTTTCACTTCAATTTCGTCGCTACAGTATTTCGCATAAGTCAAGACCTCATCAATCGGTTTCGACTGCCAGCAAATCAAATGCGATTTTATCATCTGACTTATCTCTGGTCTCAGCCCTTCCACAAATCTGAACACAAAATGAAGCATATCTTTCGCCTCGATTGCTTCCGTGCCACTGTAATTCTTGAATGCCTTCAACAACCTTTCATAGTAACTATGAATCGATTCTTTAGCCTCTTGGGCAGTTCGATCAATTTTCTGCCAATCCACATTTTTCGCGGCAACCTTCGTCTTCAAATGCTCAATCACCTTATAGTACAAGCTCATCACCATAGGTGATGGTGCACCCGTCTCTCTGTCCCTCTCTGGTTCACTTGTCGGCCAACCTACAGCTCTTTTGCAATCCTCCCACAAATCTGCCGGAACCACAATCTCGAATAGAGTGTTCAGGTCTTCCCAGAGACATTTTGCAAGCTTCACAAACCTATCAGTCTGTTGATACCATTCAATCGGCTTCTCTCTCAGTTTGGGAAAATCATTCGTAAAAGACTGAATGTCGCTTCTGTGCCATGGTACATGTACTAATTTTCCCCCTGCTGTCTCCCTTATTGGTAACATTGTTACTGTATCACTACTCTGCGGTCCTTTCTCATTGTGCTCTGTAGCACTGTCCCTCCTCTTATCCTTCCTCTTTCCCCACCTGCTTTCCCACTTATCTAAGCACCTCCACACTTGTGCACTCTGCAACAATTCTCTAAGGTGTGCCTTCATGCCTGCTGATCTCATGTGTTCAAAATCTGTGGTCCCAAAATCCAACCTATAGCTCCTGCTCAAGTGTTTCGTCTTGCCTATGTCAATCCCGTTTCTGTCCGCTACTTCCTGCAAACTTTTATGTACCTTGTTTACTTCTTTCGTGATCTTTGGACATAGATACCTCAACTCCTCTTCCGTGTAGGACTCTAACCTGTTCACACCCATATTCCCTTCCACCAATTCTTGTGCTTCCATGTTCAGCCTCATCCTATTCAGGTACTCTTCTCCTTTCCCACTACCTGAACTTTGTGTGGAATTTAGACTGTTGAACCACTGGGTTAGCTGTTGCGCATTTACCCCCATCAGTGTAGCATTCACATCGACTGCCATCGATGGTTGCGACAACTTTTCAGTGTTCGATGTTAATGGTATTATCAGTGGGGGGCTCGACCTCACCAGTGTTGACTGAGCACATATGGGACTAAACTCCATCAGGGACCCAGACCCAGTTGGCTGAGCCGCTATCGGAGTTATCCCTGGAGTGTTTTCTATGCACCTTCTTTCTGTCCCATTCTGCAGCATTGATCCCTGACTGCTCAGACCCGAATTAGGCTGACTATACAGAGGTACCGCTGGACCTACGGTAATGGGTAAGGATATCGCGTCTGGGTTCTGTCCATTCCCCATGTTCTGTGGCATGTTCATTCCCACACCATGGGTCATCATTGCCGGCATGCCCATCTGGCTCCCCGTCATTTGAGCATATGCGTTTCCTCCCTGCATCTGCTTTTGAGGCATCACAAACTGAGTTGATTCAGCTTGTGCTATTGTTGGGTTGTAACCATTCTGTACGCCCCTTACGGTTGGATCTAGGATCATTCCTCCACTATTTTCACTGCTGTAGTACCCTGGCATCTGCGGCTGATAATTTTCTACTGGTTTCAACACGGGCACATCTGGATATATTCTCCTAACCTGCGGTATCTGCGGGGTGAACAGCAGACTCGGGTCCTTAGATCCCGATGGTGCTCCTGAACTCTGGGTTTCATTGTTCTGTACTAGTGCCGGAGGGGGAGAACTGGTACTTGGACCTTGTCCATTTTCTGCATAAGGTGGTGGACGGTCGTTCAGCAATTGCATTATTAACTCCTCATTCTCTAACTCCTCTTCTCTTCTCAACTTTTCCTCATCCTCTCTATCCTTCGAACACTTCCTGTCTGTTTTACAGGTAGCTTTCTTACCCGTCTCCTCTTCATCCTTAGTAATTGCGGGAAACAATTTTATTCCCTGCAATACATCTGACCTCCACACCTTCTGCGCATTATCCCACCTAGCATCCGCTAGTGTCTTTTCTACCTTCCTCATCCTTGTTTCAAACTTGTTCTTCTGTTGCTGTCTAGCCATTAATTCCCATATTGCTAGAGCCTCAAACTGTGCTGGCCTTGGAGGCACCTTCATGTCGTACATCGCGAATCTCAAATTCTCTAGGATCCTTATATTGAATGTCCCATGTATCGGGAACGCTACGCTCCCATGTTTCTCTGTCAGTTTGTGCCATTGCTTTAGCCAAAGACACGGAGCTACCCCTTTCTCCTCCATTACGATGTAAGCTGGTGTACCTTCGGGTGGCGTCTCCTCTCCTACGCTCGCTTTAATGTAAGACTCCCCCTTCATCGCACTCCTAAATGCTTTAAGGAATTTCATTTTCACGTCTTTTATTTCACCAAATTTATAGTCAATAGGTCACTTTTATTCCACAAAGTTTGTAATCAATAGGTGACTTTAATTCCCGGAATACTCTTCACCTGCCTTTCCCCTTCCAATCGAGTCCCACGGACTGCGTCCAATCCGTGCGCGACCCTTCTCTCCAACCAACCTATCCCAGCGCGGCTTCTAGTGACGTCACACTCACACACACTGCGGCTGACAAAGCCTCGCGGCTAGTCCTCCTTCACTCAGTTCCTCCCGTAACAACTTTTTGCATGTATCGCGAGCTACCAAAAACTAAAACAGATCTGTCGGTTTACTACAGGAAGGGTAACACAATCGCTTCAGGACCTTAGGGACCTTTCACTAGCCTCGGGACTTTTCACTAGCCTCTGGCCGCTATTCCGTCTTTCTCAGTCCCCACATTCGCAAGCAAATCTGACCTGCAGACCTACTCTCAACTTGTCAATGATCTGTTCTAGTGCACTTAGAATCTTGTCAAAGCCCGAAGTCGAAGTTTCTTTCACTCCCTAACACCCGTACCCGACTCGTTGACCACGCCCGATCAACCTACTAAACCGCCCAGACCACAACATGGATCAACATACTCCGGAGTCTCTTGACCTCGCAGGGCCCGCCTCAACAACAACAACCACGTGGACCTTTTTATGCACAAAGCGCCACACGCACATGAAGTTCGACGACTTCCCTACTCTCACACTCGGAGCCGCACCTCCGCTATCTCTATGAAGTTCGACGACTTCTCTACTTCTACACTCGGAGTCGCACCTCCGCTATCCTCAAAAAAGAAAAATCCTCGCAACCTTTTCACACACCCTGCGGCAATAAGCTGTGCAAGCGCAAAACCCTAACTTCACTCATACCATCACTAGTACCGCCAATGCTGTTTCCACATCTCCTTTCTCTCCATTCGCAAGCTTCGAGATCCCAGGAAAGTCGCGGTGGACCTAGCCCATCATCATTCTGTCAATCTATTTTACCCAAGAAAAATCTAATTCAACTTCTCGAGTGGGGTCTCAAAATGCGTACCCGTTAATTCAACACCATGTACTCTAGGAGTACAGGGTCCCAAAAGACGAAACCGTCCTCTGCTACCATCTACTGATAGAGCGGAACGTGGTAACAATTTACCTGTGTTTGGACGCTCTTTAGGCCGATGAATCTTTTGACTTAGTGGGAACTCTCTGTACTCTTAATCCGGTCAATCTCATCAAAATCAATAATCAATAACGAACATAAGCAACACCTTGAACAACATAACACTTGACAATTAATCCAGAATACATTTCGGCGAACCCTGACCTTTCAGTCAGGAATAACCACACCAGTTTATTGCAAAGTTAGTGAATTTATTTCCCTATATTAACAAAGCTAGCACAATATAAATGTGTCTCAACACTAAATGATAAACATAAATGAACATTAATAGCTGTCCATATCGTCGAAACAAGTGCAATCTATGTAGCATTTGAATCACAAGGCATTCGATAATGGCAATGCAAAGCACTAATACGATAATCTGTAATGAACTAATTGCGTACATTTAATCAGCATAACAAGATCTCAAATTGCATCGTGCGACATATGGAATCCTCGTCTAACCTCAAATTAGCATCAGCATGTGGGACTTCATGCAAAAACAATTTAGCAACATCAATTTAGAAAACTCCTAGCTAGGGCTCTTATCAAAATCAGCAGTTGGATACCTAAAAGAAACACAATGCAATTTTACAATTTCCTTTCATAATTACCAATTCCGATCAGCAATCAATGAAATCTTCGTCTCACAGGTATCGTTTCTCGATCAGCATAGGACGGGACAAAGGGACAGGGGTGAACGGGGCAATTGCCTCACGGCGGCAAGTTAAGACTGCTACTTCATGCAAAGGGGCAAATCAAAGTTAAAGTCTCTAGGGCAAGAATCATTAAAGTCTCTTTCTCTCGACTAGAGAAAGCATCAAAGTCTCTCAAAATGGCGTCGCAGCAAAGTGGGCCATAATAGCTACGAAGTCTGCAAAATGGCGGGTTGTCCAAAATGGAGAGAGAGAGCTTTCCTCTCGTGCACCTGGGTTTTATAGACAACAGTTCAAGTCCAGTAGGGTCTCCATTGGAGGGTTCATAGGTTAGCTTCAAATTGTCCAATCAAAAACGACAGTTCTCAAGCTTTTACTTAAGCATACATTATCCTTGGAGACGGGTACGCAAATCGCAACATTGTCTCCCAATTAGCTCACTTTCAGAGCCTCCATTGTCCGCACCTGCGACCTTGAATTAAAGAGAAAATATGCCAAGCTGGCACGAAACTTTAAGATAAGCATGTGAACAGTTTCTGTGGAAAAGTACAGCTTCAAGCAGAAATACACGTTTAATAGCACATTGGAAAATACGGACATCTTAACCGTGAGACCAGGCCACTAGGCCAAAGCCTCCGCTAAAGTAATGCTAAGCTAAAGCATTTCAAACAAGCAAATCGTAGCATACGTTTATGATTATGTCGGATTAGTGCAATTCTAATACACCACGTTATATAAAGCACGCGTATAAATGTTGGCAAACTACTCTAAGGGCACATTTTGTCCCCGTACAATCTTTATTAGTTCGGTTAATGTCACACATGATTATTTCAGCACTACGTTTAAGCGTTAATAAATCAGAACCTTCATTTTCTGCTTCATCAAGGGCTTAGGCTTACGTCTGGGAGGTGGAGGGTGTTTTAGTTTTGCTTTGGAAGGTGGGGGAGCGGCTTGGACCGGGGGGTGGCAGATGGTCCAGGGCCAGCACAGGGCCTCTTGCTCACTGGGGAAGGTGCAGGGAATGGGAAGGGCGGACAGGGGCAGACTTGGAAGGAGTGGACAGGGCAAGGAGGTGTGCATGTTTAGGGACAAGACGGGTGGGCCAGTGGGTTCAAAAAGGTCTATACGGGATAGGAAATGTTTCTTAGGGGCAGTCGGGTAGACCTGGAGAAAGGTGTGGGAGTGGAGGTAGAGGGAGTGGTTGTAACAGGTGTAGGTATGCGTGACGTGGATGCAGGTGCCTAAACAGTATGCTGAGGGGGGTGGATGTGTTTTGGGTGGGTGTCTGTGAACGTCTGAGTGTAATTTGAGGAGGAGGGGTGGACACAGTGGGACAAGACAGGCTGCCAGTGTAAATGGATGTTGTCTGGGTGTCTGCTAGTTTGGTGAGTGTGCTGCAAGTGTTGCTCAAAGTCGTTGTGGTGTGTGCAGGTGTGGTGTCTGGGGTGCATGACTGGATGTTTGATGTTGTGGTGACTGCAAGAATGGGGTCAGCAACAGTGAATGAGGGGGCAGTGCTTGTGAGTGTGCGTGTAGAGGTGACAGACAGGGAGGCGGAAGAGGTGGACAGAGTGGGGGAAGTGGATGTTGTTGTGTGTGCCTTTGTATGTTGGCTGTGTGTATGCCTGTGGTGGGAAGTGTGGTGCTTGTGTTTCTCTCTATGTTATTCGTGTGTTGAGGTGTGTGCACGGCTGTCTGAATGTGTGCTTGGGATGGGTGAAGGGAGTGGGGTGCTGGAAGGGGTAGAGGTGGTTGGAGGGGGGACGGAAAGACCAGGGACACTGGCTGATGTCAAAGAGGAGGCCAGAGCCTGAAAAGATCTCTGTAGGCCAGACATGGCACTGTGAATGCCTTCCAGGTATGCATTGCATTGCTGCATCTGGGATGCTAGCCAATGGATGGCATTCACAATGGTTGGCTGCCCTACAGAGATGGTCCTCAGGAGGTCAATAGCCTCCTCTATGCCACTGCTCCCTCGCCAGATGATGCTGATGTACACAGACAACACAAGAGTAAAGGGGTAGGGAGACAAAACAGGAGAGAGAATATTAACATCTGAATGGATGTACATATCTGGTTCACCCATACTCTAACCCAGCTAATATACCACCATGCAGCACCTACAGCTATACTCATGGCCATGCCCCTGACTACTGGCCACAACCCTAGGATACAACCATCTCCCACAATACAGAAGGACCTGAAGAATTGCAAACCTCTCCCTTAGCATCTAACTGCCCAGGGGGACCATAATGCTAAATGACACCAGTCAGAGTCCCCGCCACTAGACAACATACATACTACAGCTCCATCAGACATCCATCAAGGAGGCATTATATTGTAGTGTGGTTAGTTTTACGTATTCATTGCGCTTTAGCTTCAGGCTTTAGGCCTTTGTGCATTTTGCCCTGAATATATTTTATTCATTTGCTGATAGCTTAGAGCCTCTGTGCACTTTGCTCTACATGCTTTTTATTAGGCTTCGTACTGTTATTTTTCAAATAGCCAGTTCTACGGTGTTGTTTTTTATTCATATCACACTGTTTTGCCTACTTCAGCACTGGAGTTCTCCATAACATATTTACTCTGTGCTTCAGTCAAGGATACAGTCTGGTACATTGCCGATAGACGTGGTAAGAGTTTAGACTTGGCATTCCTGCGTAGGGACATTTTGTGATCACGATGACATGTTAGTTATAAAATCACTTCCTTGTCCCAATACACGCAAGAGGGAGATTCCGACCAGGGAACCACAACTTGACGCTGACTGCCTCGTTGCAGATGCTGAACCAAGATCACAGGTCTTTGCTCAGGTATGAGGGCTGATGTCTCCACAGTGATTCTAATAGGCAAGCTAGAAGCTTAACATGCTGTGCTCTAGATAAAACAAGCAGAGGGAGAGTAAAAACTGTTTGACAATATGATAGCTTTGTTTTTATGTTTTACTCTCCTGGTAACTATTACAATCCTACTGTGTTGTATCGTTCTGGTTATTGCGGCTCACGCCTTAATATCTAAAATACAGTCGTTTTATTAAAACATTATATAAAACTTATACTGTCTTTGTCATTTGTATATGAGATCATATTGGAAATAAGAGAGTTGGTTTGGATCTGAGTAACCACGACTTCCCTGAGAAGTTCCAAAGATGTCATGCGCTTGGCTGCCAAATCATTCCTTCCACATGGGAGAAATGAGGCACTGCTAGTTAGCCGGAGCAAAAAACGGATTTAGGGTGACAGAGTTCTTTACACGTGGGTCAGACTCAGTCCCCCACACCGTTATAGATCCTGCTACCTAGAAATCCAGTAGTCTCATTTAGAATAATGAGAGCCCACGCGACAATATGGTCTTGTTACACATCCCCTTGTGTCTGCTGTGCAGCCTTCAAGCGCCCATCCAAGTCTGGATATGCAACCGCCAGAATGAGGCGCATTAAGGGGGTCAGGGTCCGACGGGCATCCCTTCCTCGTTATGAGGACTACCCCAGCTGGGCCTTGCAGGTCTACCTCGCCCAGCGCTGCAGGTCCCCCCACCGCTTCCTGCAGTGGGTGCTCTGCCGGTTGTAGACCCCCAGGGTCCGCACCTCCCTGGCGATGGCCTGCCAGAGTTCCCTCTTCTGATGGGCGCTGACCTGAAGGAGACACACAGAAAAGAAACACTGAGGTCAGTAAAAGCACCTTTGATACCGCTGGCCATACATCCCCTATGGGACAGAAACTTAAAACAGCATTCCAGCACCTCACTCACGCTGAATGTCATGCATTCAATGGCTGTGCAGTTACAAATCGTGCACACATGCAAACAGCCATACACCACCATCACACGCATCCATGCACCCCATCCGCCTACTCACCTGCACCTCTGGTCGACCATATTACTTGGCATAAAGGGGTAGGACCCCGTCCACCAGCTTCTCCAATCTCCTCCGTGGTGAAGGCCGGGGCCCTTTCCCCATTACTCGTGCCATTTCCAGGACCAGAGTCAGGACACAGCAGCACACTCAGTGGAGTACTTGCATGCACGGAATCTGGGAGTCAAGTGAACCTGGGGTGATGAAATGGCATACACTCCGCGGCGGTGTGCACCGTCAACGGCGGCGGCGATCATGATAGGCCCATATTCCCCATTGACAACCATGTTGACCAATGAATGGGTTCACAGCAGTGAACACCACCTTACGCCATTATGACAACTGGTAGCAGTATTAGGTCACTTCTACTGCTACATATCTGGTTGACAGAGGGCTGACATTTTGCAAACTACTACGCAGTTATTATTTGGTCATGGGCCCAATGCAGGCCCTATGGACCCCAGGCCTCAAACGCATGTCCAAAATACTATTTACTCACCACAACAGTCCAGATGTATCAGTTAGGACATGTCACTCCAGTTTAGCATCCTACTATGCTTATGTGTCAACTAAATGTTTGACAGCAGTGTTGAATACACAACATGTTGTGCAAATAAATTTGTGTCCCTCACATGTGTACAGACCACTTGTTGGTTTGGAGACCTTGGTGGAATGTCTCATCATTATCAATTACAGACTCACTTGTGCTACTATTCATGAACTTTGTGCATTACTGGATCCAGTACTGAGACCAGCTAATCGGAATCAGCATGCCATCCCTACTGAAGTGCAAATGCTCTCTGTACTCCATTTCCTGGCCAAGGGCTTATTTCAGGTGACAGTGGGCATGGGTGCAGGGTTTGCACAGTCAATGTTTTCCATTATCCTATCCAGATTCCTGGATGCATTTGTACGACACCTTCAGTCATATGTGAGATTTTTCCAAAGTGCTGAACTACCTGCCATCAAGTCAGACTTTTATGCCTTTGCCAACATTCTCCATTTGATAGGTGCCATTGATGGCAACCACGTAGCTCTCATCTCCCCAAGAGTTTGTGAACAGATGTACAGAAACAGGAAGAACTTCCACTCCATGAACATTAAATTGGTGTGTACTGCAGACCAATACATCTCACATGTGAATGCCATTTTCCCTGGATCAGTCCATGATTCATTTGTGCTGAGGAACAGCAGTGTGCCACACATGATGGAACAAGGGCAGAGGATGGATCAAGGGTGAGTGTGTCTGATACTTTTTCCATACATAGCTGACAGCCAGGCTGTCTGCAACTGAGGGTAGTTAGTTACAGTCATGTTTTGCCCACTTTTGCAGGTGATTCTGGCTACCCCAACATGCGTTGGCTCCTGACACCAGTGAGGAATCCTAGAACAGATGCTGAGAGGAATTACAGTGAGGCCCATGGACGTACTAGGAGGGTGATTGAGCACACTATAAGTCTCCTGAAGGCTAGATTCCATTGCCTTCATCCCTCTGGGGGTTCCCTGTGCTATGGCCCTGAGAAGGTGTGTAGAATAGTGGTGGCCTGCTGCATGCTGCACAACGTGGCTGTGAGGAAATCTATCCCCCTCTTGGAGGAGGAGGGTGCTGTATATCCAGAACAGCTTCCTCTGAGAGGGGATGAGAGTGATGGTGATGATGAAGAAGGGGAAGATGTACACTCCAGGAACTAACTGATCCAACTATACTTCCAGTGACTATGAGGTACTGTTCACTGATGATTTTGTCTGTACTGCATACTGTCAGTCTGACTTATTCACTATGGGGGTGTGCGGTCTGTAGACATTTACACTATAACATGAATTTCAAGTGCCATGTGACATGATAAACCACATGTTAGACATTTCTGTTTACTTCACACCATGTTGTGCGTGGGGTGCAATTCCTGCAATAAAGGTCTGATTATTGAATTTAACTGGCAAATGCATTCACACTTCAATCTGAATTAACATAATGACAGGGGACGTTGAAATTGGTTTACATGTGTTTTAATAGGTGTCAGGGATGCACTGGTGCTCTTTACAGTGATGGGAGTGGGCTGATGGTGGGTGTCCATACTGGCTACATGGTCTCAGCGATTGTTGGCAGTGGTTAAATGTCCATCTGTACTTTACTTGCTGTTGAGTTGCTATTGGCCGGTGAGGATGATGGTTCAGTGGCACACTTGGGAGACAGTTCAGGTCAGAGTCAGTTCTTTGACTGTGCCATGTTCTTGGCTGGTGTACCAGTGCTATATCTGGGTCTGAGGGACCGTTTGAGTGTCTCTTGTTGGGCTGTACGGGTAGGGGTGCTGGTCTCCTGTGTGTCCTTAGACAGTGGCACCAGTCCAGTTGCTGCTGCTGATGTTGATGGCTGGTCTGTATCATGGTCTGTGGTAGGGGCTTTCTGGTTTGTGGGGGTCTCGGGCTGGGTTGGGAAGTGGTGCAGCAGCACCCCTGCAATAGTGGCCATGGTGGAATTGAGCTGTTTCCACTGCTCTATGGCCTCTTGGTGGTGTGCTATCTGTAGCCTTTGATTCTGCTCCAGGGTGGCCACAATCTGGCCCATCCTGTCCTGGGTATGGCGGTATGCTCCCAGAACCTCAGAGATCACCTCCTGGGCTGCAGCATCCATCCTTTGACCTCCCCCCTGGGCTATTGATGCCGTCCCACTGGGCCTAGCCCCTTGTGCCTGTGTCCCCTGCACAGGTCTGGTGGTACCACTTGTACTGGGGCCATCGTTATCCTGCCTGTTGGTAGGTGGAGACTGTGGCCTCTGTACTTGTGTTCCACCAGTCTGTGGTCTGAATACACTGGTGTGGGGTCGTTTGCCATGTGCTGATGTTGGTGGCTGGGTTGTAGGGATGTCAGTGGTGTCCTGGGTGGGGCTGCTGGATGGTGACAGTCCAGGACTGTGTGATGGGGCAGGGTATTCCTCACTGTGCAGAGTTCAGTCTCCAGTGTCCAGAGTGGTGCCTCTGGACACTGGACTACCTTACCATGTGGGGCGCTGGCACTCCTTGTCCTTTTCGTCAGGGTGGCATGGGTGGTTGTGCCTGTGGGGGGGATTTGACATGTATGTTACATTTACAAAATTGGATGGGGAGCACAGAGTAGGCCTCGTTTGTGCAGGTTTTCCACTGTTGGGCCATGCAGGATCCTTTTGTGAGGTTGCCATTTCATTTAGCATGGGATGTGGAGGTGCATTGTGTGTGGTGTAGTGCCAGTATGATACCTTGCAGGGGTGTGTGGCTGTGCACAGGGGGAGGGATGTGGGCCTGTTAGTGGGATTGTGGGCATGCAAGGTGACTGGATGTAGAGATTGTGGCCAGGGTGGGGTGTGGTCCTGGTAGTAGTTGGAGGGGTGAGGTGGTGCATGCATTACAGGTGTAGTGGATATAGGGTAATTGTAGATGACTTACCCGAGTCCATTCCTCCAGTGAGTCCAGTGAGGCCCTCAGGGTGCAGGATGGCCAGTACCTTTTCCTGCCAGTCGGTGTAGTCGGGGGTGTTGGTGGGGGTCCTCCCCCAGTCTTCTAGACCGCAATGTTGTGCCTGAATGCCATGGACCTCACCTTCCCGCCAGGTCGTTTCATCTCTTGCGGATGTCGTCCCTTGTGCGTGGATGGTTTCCCACTGCCTTGACCTTGTTCACTATTGTCTGCCATAACTCCATTTTCCTGGCGATGGGTGTGTGCTTGACCTGTGTACCGAATATTTGTGGCTCGACCTTGAGTATCTCCTCCACCATTATTCTTAACTCCCTTTCGGTGAAGCGTGGGTGCTTAGGGGGTGCCATGGTGTGTGTTATGGGTGGTGTGTGAATATTGGTGAGGGTGCTGGTGTGTGGTTGGGTGTGTGAGTTGTGCGTTGTTGCATTCAGCGTCTGTTTGTAGTGTTGTCAGTCTGGCTTCTCCTATTGGAGGTGCAAAGGATTGTGGGGTGTGTCTGTTAGTGTTTTATAGTGTTGTGGATGTGTGTCTGGTGTGTGGGTTTCAAACTTGCCAATTTGTGCATTTCTTGCTTTTGGGTCTCATTGCTGGCCATGGCGGTCCGTACCCCCAATGGTTGTTCGGCATCCACTAACCGCTGCAGTGATTTGTGCATCATTATTTTGAGGGTGGGGGATTTGTGTGCTCGGCGGTGGCGGGGTGGGATGTGCAGCCTTTCCGCCGACAAGACCCTGGCGGTGACTCGTGGTAACAAAAATTTTGGCGGGTTCTGTTTTTGGGATCTTTATATGGAGGGTTTCTGTTCATCACCAATGGCGGTATTCTGTTCATCGTCGCCACGGCGGGCGACGGTGTTTACCACCATGTTCATAATGACCCCCTAAATTCTAAACATTAAAGTAATTTTGTTATTAAGTGTTACTCTAGTCTTCTTATTTGGCTTGGGATTTTTATTGTTCTGCATTTTGTTGTTATTACTGTTTGTACTGCATACATACTTTACATATTGGCTTAAGTTAAGCCTGTCTGCTCTGTGCAATAGCTACCATGGGGCTGAGCTCCCACCTTTTCTCTTCTCAAGCCCCAACATCTCCCATGAACCAGCTGCTATCTTCCAACTCCCTCCATAAGCACACAACGGCTCTGCAGAATTGTCCAATCACCCTAACCTCTGCTTTTTCTTCTTCAGTTTGACCAGTGCTGTGGGTGGCCGTAATGCCAACCTTGCCACTGTTGAACATTTAGGATCCTACAAGAAAACGTCAGATGAGCCTGCAAAATCTTGAGTCCTATTGCCACTCTGCCCATGAAAACATTCCTCCCAGAACTGGCCATAGTAATTCATGTATCTTAAGCAACACACTCACCATATAGGCTGATATTCAACATTGTACTACTGAATACCAACCCTCTCAGAAAATTGTGATACAAGAAAAGTGAGGACAGAATATCAAGGGACAAAATACTGAAAGGTAAATGCATATAGGAAAGCATCGATTTACTATCCTATCTTCACATCAACGTCCCTTGAAGATATATGCATGGCATAGGTACATATGTGGAGTTAAGTATAGAAAATCAAGACTTACCTACTTGTTGAAAGGAAAGAACGCTTTGTGCATGATCACCCTCTCCAGCGCCGAGGTTTTTGGACCAGTGCTGATGGGTTTTTGAATCCGAAGTGCACTGGGCCCTGCTGACAAGGCCCCACTGCATAGGCTCTGTCCCCTTAAAGTATATGTGCAATTGGCTAATCCCTGATTAGCATATTGAACTTATCTATAAGTCCCTAGAATATGGTATTATCTGTACCAAGGGCGCATAAGTTACATGTCACTAGTGGTTAGCAGCACTTATGCCACTAGTGCAATGACAAACTGAAAACATGACTCTAGGTATGCCCCTACAGCATAGTTGGGCAGATGTTAAACTGCCAACCCAATATGGCAAAACAAACCATTTTGCTAAATCCAAACTTTCCTTTTTATTATTTATAAGGCATCCCTAAGAAAGGCCTTGGAAGCACATAAGGCAGGGTACCAATGTGGAACCTCAATTAATGGAACACAGACAACTATCAGGTTTCATGAGAGGCTTTATCTGAAATTCACGGGGGCGTGAGCAAAGCAGCGTGTCCAATTTGCAGCACTTCCTCCGGCTGTTTTATACATAAAAAAACACAAAAGGTGTTGATTTATATCAAATCATGATACAGAAAAGGGGATTTCTTCTGCATTATGAACAAATACATGGTAAGTTGCGAATCAGAAGAAGCACGAGTTACACAGGTATTATTGCACATAACCAACTATAATGAAATAAACAGCTTGTGATATAGGATGGTGACAAGTAAGGTGTCTACATATCCTAATGGCGGAGATCATCATATGTGTCAATATGTCAATACAGGGGTTTACACAATACCTGTGCAGTCAACTTTTGGCACTAGGTAGCTATAGTTAGAACCATGTTTCCAGCGAAAAAGTATTTTTGACTTGCCTACATCTTTGGCACAGTTTGACGAATCTTCACGACATTTTCCAACAAATGGGGGATTCTTGTTGTGCACAGGAAGTTTCAGAGTGATCCGTCAAGTGGGGGCCGAAAAAAGGGGCAGGGGTGTAAAAAAACATGTTTCTTATGTGAATTCCCATAAGAGTTTTGAACAAGACTCCAGCCTGAGCCGCTGGACGGAATTACATGATATTTGGCAGAAAGGTAGGTTTCAGTAGCTGGATTACGCTTTTTGTATATTTGATGTTAATCCGTTCAGTAGTTTCAGAGAACTTATTGGGGAAAAAATGTATATCTTAGGTTGCAAACAATTTGCGTTAATCGCAGCATATTGGCAAATGCATGCAACACCAGAAATGAAGTGACTGGCTGGCTGCACCCTGACCAGAGAGTTGCGCCTGCCATTTTGTGTAACGGGACACGGTCCCCAGGGCTGAAAAATACATTTAAAAGTGACATAAGGGGTCAGGGTGGAGGTACCTTGACCCCAGGGATGTGGTATAGGAGTCTTTAAGACTCAAGTGATGCCCTTACATTTTTTTATGCTGCGTAACATTTGCGAATACGTCACAGCACTTTGCAACGAATTCACGAATATCAACGACAGGAAAAAAACATTCAGAAAGTCATTCATACACTTACACACTCATGCCCCCACTCACAGACCCACTCAAACACATGCACCTACTCACAGACCCACTCAGACCCTAATGCACCCAGTCGCAGACCCACTGAGACGCTCATGTACTCATTCATACTCATACTCCTACTCTCAGACCTATCAGGCACTCATGCACCCACTTAGAGACCCACTTTAACAGTATCAAACCCACTCACAGACTCACTCAGACATTGACGTAGCCACTTACAGACCCACTCAGACAGTGATGCACCCATTCACAGACTCAGAGACACTTACGCACCCACTCACAGACACATTCAGACACTATAGAACCCACTCACAGACCCACTCAGATCCTAACACACCCACTCAGATCCTAACACACCCACTCACAGACCCACAAAGACACTTACACACCCGCAGGCAGACCCACTGAGACACTATTGAACCCCATAATAGAGCTAATCAGACACTGATGCAGCTACTCACAGGCCCACTGAGACATTGACACACCCACTCACAGACCCACAGAGACACTTACACACCCACTCACAGACCCACCCAGAAACTACCGAACCTACTCAAAGACCTGCTCAAATCCAAACACACCCAGCCACAGACTCACTCAGATCCTAACACACCCACTCACAGACCCACAGAGACACTTACACACCCACTCACAGACCCACTCAAACACTCTTGAACCCACTCACAGAACTAATCAGGCACTGATGCAGCCATTCACAGACCCACTGAGACACTGATGCACTAACTCACAGACCCAAAGAGACACTGACACACCCACTCACAGACCCCACTCAGACACTATTGAACCAACTCACAGACCCAATCAGACACTGATGCACCCACTCATAGACCCATTCAGACACTTATGAATCCATTCACAGACCCACATGCACCCAGTCACAGGCCCACTCAGGTGCTCATGTACTCACTTACAGACCCACTCAAGCACCCACAGACCTATGGAGACACTGACGCACCCACTAACAGATACCATCCATGTCATAATGCAGGTTGTTGTTGTAGATACAACCCATGTTCTGGTCTCTAAAAATGCAGAAACAGTTTATTAACACATTTCCTGGCATTGTCACTCTGTGACCAGAACTGATTTGACCACTTCCATGTCTGCCTTTGCCATATGTTAGAGTACATCAAGACTGCGTGAGGGAAAAGTTGTGTAAAGGTCTCCTTCATTAGGATTTCCAGTCCTACCCCACTCAGTGTGCTTAGGTCAATTCCACCACAGTGCACATCCATGGGGTCAGGGGGTTGGGAACCCCTAATGCTTTTCACCAAAGGGAGCAACTGATGCCACGTTAACCCTCTATGGCCAATCCAATTAATATCCATGTTAGACAATCCCAAGTCCCTGTCAATAGCACTCTTTCTAGTAGCCTCCCTAGCCCAAAAACATAGCTGTGGCCCACAATCCTCACCCTAACCATTTTGAAGTGAAACAGCAGTAGCAGACAGGAGAAGGCTGTGGTGAATGAGGTAGTTTTTAAAATGGAAGGCAGTTAAAACAGAGGTGTGCTTCAGGTTTAAAAAACATTTTTGATTGGATGCTGTGAATATGCTAGTGAATAAAATTAGGTAGTATCTTGAAAGGATTAGTCAGTTGATCTATGATTGGTTCTCGTAAAAATAAAGTATTGTAATACAATCTTGGAATGCTTTTTAATCGGTACAGTGAACAGCACCTGCCACAGCTCACTTTGTAACTAAATGCTCCTTCTAGAATGCTCTGTGAACTTGTGACCTACTGGTTGTAGTGGGTTGCTATGGAGACTGTTTTAAAGTGTATTGGGGAAGGGTCTTAATGAAGGAGTTCTTTCTTTTCAAAAATTAAATGTGTTTAGAGTATTTGTTGTTTAATAAGTTTTTAACTTCCTAATGAGGGATTGCTAATAAACTGTATTGTACTCCTAAAATCACAAGATTATGTAGCTACATATGTTGTGGGCACCTGTCTTTATTTGCGAATTAATACGCAAATATGTAAAAAAAGATCACCATATTGGGCTTCCGTAGCAAGTGTATGCAAAGGTTAACACATACTAACCATGCAGAACTGGACTTACAAAAGTAAAATATGAATAGTATGTTTTTATTTGCTGACTTCCACAGTATTACACAGTGCACAGTTGAAAAGGTTACCGTTCATGGTTCTTTTGCTTGACAGTGGTGTGTCATTCTTATGCTTAGTTTTCACAATTCCTTAGAACTTTTATCTATCTAATTAGAGCAAACAAACTATTTCACCAACGAACTCAATGTTCAGGTATATAAATTACATTTAATTCTGAGAAAAAAATGATTAAAAGTTTTACATGTCGATATATAATGTGCTGCTCACAAAGAATGTTTTTCTTTGGATTCTGGGACTTACAGTCATATTTATTCCATTTCAAAAGAGGACTACAAGAGCCAGTATTGAATTGAAAGAGAAAAACATGCACTTTAGAGGTATTTGAAGCATGAACCTGTGAAAGTTGACAGTTGTGTATTAGGTACTTTTTAGGCTAGGTGTTGGTAAATTATACAGCATGTTTTATGTGCTTAGATGATAAGATATGTTGTTTAAACTAATACTGAGTCAGATGTGTAGAAAGAGACTGTTAAGCATAGTTAAGCATTCAGTGTTTAAACATGGGTCAGGTCTACTAGTGCAGACTCTGTCTGTGCACTCTAAGCTGTTTTTCAAGTGTGAGAACCATGTTTTAGTAGACATTACTCACCTCGAAGATCTGGTGTAGGTAGTACTTGAGTATGTAGCAGTATCAAATGCAATTAGAGAGATAGCCACATACCCCTGTACTCTCTAACACAGGAAGTGATGTATTTATTCAGCTACTCACATACCTATTTAGTAACCCATAGAGGTACTAAAAGAGTGAGGGCCCCATCCTTTTTTGCAGTTGCAAAAGGCGTAATTTGCCGTTTGCAATCGCAAAATGGGCAGGTACGATGTACCATCCCTATTTTGCTAGTCGGTATGCAATTACCGACTAGCAAAATAGGGATTGCCATTTGCAATTAGGAAGGTGCATCCCTTCCTAATTGCGAGTTGCAGTGGTACGTATGATTGTTTTGTGACCATGAACGAGGTCTCAAAACAATCATAGTTAACACCAATTTCAAATTGATTTTAACCTGTTCGCAAATGGGACCCTTCCCCTTTTTGAACGGTAGCGAAAATATTTTTTCAGAGCAGGCAGTGGTCCCATGGACATCCGCTTTTTCTGAAAAAATGAAAAGAAAACTTTTCATTTTTCTTTTTGAAATGCATCACATTTTCCTTTATGGTCTGCATTTAAAAAAACTGCTTAATTGAAAAAACAGTCACAGACATAGTGATCTGCTGACCCCAGCTGGCTACCATCCCTGTGAGTGCTGGCCATTCCCAATGAGTCGCAAATTGCGACCTACCTCATGAATATTGATGAGGTAGGTCATTTGCGACCCCATTGGGAATTGCTACATGTGTCTGAGACACATTAGTACATTTCATTTTGCGAGTCTCTACTTGCGTCTCACAAAACAAAAATCACAATTAGAGACTCGCAAAATGAAATAGTCGTACATCAGGCCCTCAGTCACATACCAGCACATATACTGGAACATCTCATGGCACTTCTATAGTTAGACTCCTACATTGAGTGAGAAATATAGGCAAGGAGTGCCATAATCTTGTTATGTATGCAGATAAATACTGCTTTAAAAACGGGTGAGGCCTACTACTGCAGAGCCTGTGTGTGCACTGCCCACTCAAGTTGGTCTGTACTTGTCTATGTAGCTGTATCAAATGCAATTAGAGACACAGCCATATACTCCTGTATTCTCTAACACAGGCAGTGAGGTATTTGTTCAGCTACTTACACATCCATTTCAGAAACCCATGCAGGTACTAAAAGAGAGTCACATACTGGCACATATACTGGAAGATCTCATGGCACTTCTATAGGTAGACTCCTACATTCAGTGAGAAATATAGGCAAGCAGTGACATAATCTTGTTATGCATGCAGACAAATACTGCTTTATTTATGGGTGAGGCCTACTACTGCAGAGCCTGTGTGCACTGTTACAGTCACTGAAGTTGTTTTGTACTTGTCTATGTAGCAGTATAAAATGTAATTAGAGACATAGGGGGTGATTCTGACTGTGGCGGGCCCGCCGACAAATGACCACACCGCGGTCAAAAGACCGCGGCGGCCATTCTTACATTTCCGCTGGGCCGGCGGGCGCTCTCCAAAAGTGCGCCCGCCGGCCCAGCGGAAATACCCCTGCAACGAGGATGCCAGCTCCGAATGGAGCCGGCGGAGTTGCAGGGGTGCGACGGGTGCAGTGGCACCCGTCGCGTATTTCAGTGTCTGCTTTGCAGACACTGAAATACTTTGCGGGGCCCTCTTACGGGGGCCCCTGCAGTGCCCATGCCATTAACATGGGCACTGCAGGGGCCCCCAGGGGCCCCGCGGCACCCCCTACCGCCATCCTGTTCCTGGCGGGAGACCCACCAGGAACAGGATGGCGGTAGGGGGTGTCAGAATCCCCATGGCGGCTCCGCCGCCATGGAGGATTCTCCCGAGCAGCGGAAAGTCGGCGGGAGACCGCCGACTTTCCGTTTCTGACCGCGGCTGAACCGCCGCGGTCAGAATGCTCGAGGGAGCACCGCCAGCCTGTTGGCGGTGCTCCCGTGGTCGGTGACCCTGGCGGAATGACCCCCATAGTCATATACCTCTGTATTCTTTAATAGAGGCAGGGAGGCTTTTGTACAGCTACTTACATACCCATTTAGAAACCCATACAGGTACTAAAAGAGAGAGTCACATGCTGGCACATATTCTGCAACATCTCATGGCACTTCTATTGGTGGACCCCTACATTCAGTGAGAAATATAGGTAAGTAGTGACACAATCTTATATATATGCAGACAAAAACAGCTTTAATCATGGGTGAGGCCTACTACTGCACAGCCTAGGTGTGCACTGTCACTGCCCACTCAAGCTGGGCTCTAAACATTGTTTGTGGAATCTTAAACTCATGTTTTAGTAGAAATAACTCTCCTCTGAGATATGCTATAGGTATGACAGCATGCATGCTGGTTTGTGCTTAAGTGATTGAGACATGCACTTTTCAGTTTTAGAAACTTTCTGATGCACTTTCAGACCACTAAAACAAGCAGTACATAGAATATACTACTTGTAGAGGAACTGTAATACATGTTTAGAAAGCATAGATCCGCTGTCTCACCCAATCAGAAAGTGACAGAGAGACTACTGCATTTACTCACATACTCAGAAAGTAGTTATGTATGCAGCAGTTCCAAAGGCAGCTCAGGATACACCAACATAATCTTATATCCCTTACGCAGGCACTGATGTATTTCTTCTGCCACTTACATACACATTAAGAAACCCATAGAGGTACAAAAACAGATAGTCACAATCTGGTAAATTTAATAAAATGTACAATGGCAAGTGGACACCTACATTCATTCATGTATATAGGGAAGTACTGAAGCAGTCTTGTCATGGATGCAGAGACGTACTGCTTTAATCATAGCTGAGGCCTACTAGTGCAGATCCTGTGTGTTTACTCTCACTGTCCACATAATTTGTTCACTGAAAGCTATTTGTCAACTCATAAATCCATGTTTTAGTAGAAATAACTATGAGAATTTTTTATAAACCAAGTTAAGTTATTAAAATATTTAATGTGAAACTAAATATTCAAAACAAATCTAACTTTTTTGTTACTTTTCAGTTACAAACTTCTATTTAACTCAATAGAGTTGCAGTGCTGCCAAAAAGTGAGCAAAAACCGAAAGATAGACAACAATACTATCTCCTCTCAACTGAGAAACAAAAGGGGCAAAATGCAGAAAAAGCAGGGAAGGAAAAAATAACTGATGGTAAGAGAACAAAGACATTTCTTAAAATAGTATGTAGTCAACTTGAAAGTCCAAACAATGAAGTACATAAGAAACAAAGTTTGACATCAACTAAGAAAGGAGTAAAAGTGCATGATAAGAAAAGTAAAAAATCCAACAATGAAGCCCAGAGTTTAAGTAGAAGGCAGAGCCAGTTCAAGTAAATTAGAGTTAGAATGTTTCATAGCAGATTAATTCAGAACCTAATGAGACATACAAAGAAGTACAAAGGAAGGAGAGAAACTGTCGCACAAAAGGAACATGTTTAAGGTGTGGTTGATAAGACCTTTACTCTGAAAAGGAAGCTGTTTATTCAGATTCGAAACAGAATGAAAACATTAGATAAAATAGTCATGAGTATGAGGAGAAAAAGTAAAAAAAAAGGATTGGTCTATAGAAGTAACGTTGCAAAGTTTTCAATGAGAAATGGAAACATACTTCTAGTACTGAGCCTTTATTTTATGAAGATAGCTACTTACAAGAGAACACATTGGTACATGCAGCTGATAAATCTGGACGATATTATGAGATAAAAGATGGTTCTCCTATTGAAAAAGAGGTAGTGGTACCTAGAAATGTAGAGGAAGTCATAGCTGAAAAGGTACAGGTAAGGGCGTAGACAGGCCCCTGTATATAAGTGAAGGTATAACAGAATTTGTAGTGTTCAACAGAAATCAATTGACATTCTGATGAATTTTCTATGTATATTTCCATGCAAAAGCCTTAAACAGAAATGTTCAATTTTGCAAGAATTCGATCCATGGAAAGTAAGCAAATATACATGGTACAGGGACAGAAAAGGTTTGTGATAATGTACAGTTTTGTTTCTTTGGTCCTGAAGAGGAGTGTACAGGAAATGAAGACTTCATATCTGCAGGTGTAGCAGAACAAGAGACAGGTATTACTGTTGATAACTGTATTGAAGAGATTAGAAAATTCAAAACAGTCTGTTCAGAAAAACCAGACTGGGTTTGAATATATTGTCGATGCACTCACTACAAAAGTCAAAGTTGTTATGTTATTGTGTCTTCAAAAACTGAAGAAGAGAATAGAGATAAGTGGCAAGAATTTGTAGCTTGTTTGTAGAAAAACGCTTTGATTATTTCATACATTAAACTATAAATGAGTATTGTTATAATAAGTTGGAGGATAATAATATGCCAGCTACAGCAGTGTATAGCAAATTAGAACTGGTTTCAATTCCACAGGAAGTTCATGATTTGAATGTTTATGAGTCTATACTTATACAATGTATACACCCATTTCAAGTTCTAGTCCCTATTGAGCCAAAGACTGGAACATTACCTCCAACTCACCTTCAGAAATGTCTTAAAGGTAGAGTTGTGTACTTGTCATTAGATTTCAAGCAGAATATTGAAACTGTAACGGTGCAGAATGAATTGGAAGAAGGACTTGAAATTCTAGTCAATGGTGTCCCAACCAAGAGTAAAATGATATGGTCAAGAGTTAGTAGATGTTTATAAAGTAAAGAAAGCAACTTTACATCTGGTACAAAATAATATTTGCTATAAAAATGTAGATAATCTTCAAGATATTACACATATGGAGGATGCCACAGTTTTATCAAGAGGTCAAATTGAAAAGATAGATCGAACAAGATCAGAAAAAAATTTATGAACACTACTGCATTCATCCTCTACATTCTAAAGAGCTGCAATTGATCCCTTTTAGATGAAAAAAGTGAAAGATGCTCCCTTAAGTGAGCGGAAGAAAACCTTAGAAGATCGCTGTTTGCCACAACTGTTTCCTACTTTAGTAGGTGGTAGATATGATGAGCGGCCTATACAAATACCAGCAGCAGAGTACAGATCAACAAGACTTTAATCAGAGGACTCAAGATTTCACCAGTGCAATCCCTACATATTTAATCTGCTATTTGAGAGTGTCTTGTCTGGCTTATTTTATGCAGTTAATCACATTCTGAAAATAAGGGTGAATATGCAGAATCTTTCAGCGAGGATGTTTGTTGAAAAAGCTCATGGAAAAGATGAAAATCTGGAATACAATTTAAATATTAGATGCCATGACAATGTGGTAACAATAAGTATTGGTATCGTCATCATGGTGAGCTGAAATGCATGTTGAGAAACCTAGGAACACCTACCTGGTTCTTGACACTCAGTTGTGCAGAGCACACGTGGGATGACCTCCTTGATTTCTTACTGGATGCAAATTTGAATACAAAAGATATCAATTTAAAGACACCTGGAGAACTCTGCTCATTGGACACAGCAAATGTTTGCAGATATTTTAACCACAGGTTTCAAGCAATGATGGTTTTCATCTACAACAAAACTAATCCTCCTCTTGGCGAAGTGACTGATTTCTTCTGGTACAAAGATCACCAAGCTAGAGGTCCTCCACATGCCATCATGGTTAAAAGACGCCTGAGGTTCGGAACAGAAACTGATGAGTCTGTTTTGTCTTTCATAGTATATATATATATATATATATATATATATATATATATACTTTATTTCAGAATCCAGTGCCATAATAGTCTTGCAGACAACAATAAATAACTAACTGCATTAAAGAATATTACAGTAAAAACTTAAAAACGTTTTATACAGACCATCGTTTACGGATGAAGTGTAAAAGTTGAAAACAGTAAAAAAGAAAAGTGAAAATTATATTTTTACTAAATTGTAATACAGTCTTAGAGCATAAGCAAATACTACTGTTATATTTGTGTTACTATGAAGCTTAAGTACTAACACATCTTCATCTTTTTTCCCAATAGCAGCTGCAGTTGAACGATGTTAAGGATCTTAAAAGAGGTTTGAAAGCACAGACGTATTGCTCAGAGACACCTTGAAGACTGTTTTTAAGCATGAATATGCTCTTGCCATACCATTCAAAACGTTTCTTTTACCTATTTCCTACTGAAACTTTCAGTTTAAACAAACCGATTTTTAGGTAGTCACACTACACCTTAATCAATCATTCAAATGCTTAATCATACAATCACTTACACAACCATTAACTCACCTATATAACCATTCACTCACCAATACAGCCACTCACTCAATCCAATACCCGCTCACACAGACACTACCTCAGACATTTAGCCACTCATGCACCCTCTCACACACTCATACAAAGGCTAACATAGTCACTTGTTCACTCATACAGGCATTTCCACACCCACTCACTGAGTAAACCAGTTAATCACAGTACCACTCACTCACCTATTAAGCAACTCATAGTAGCGATCACTCACTCATAGAGACAATGAGATACACACTCACTCTCTTAGATAATCACTTAGACAATGATTTATTCACCCATACAGCCACCTACACAACCATTCAATCATCTGCATGCAGTCATGCATTCAGTCACTCACTAATACATGCCTTCATACACTCAATTATCCAAACAACTACTCATTCACTCAATCGATCACCCATTTAGCACACATGCACTCATTCACTCACTGACCCATACATGCACTCAATCACACATACACCACTCATGAACTCACTTACTCACCCATATACACACTAATACTCTGTCAGTCACCCATAACCACTCATACACTCACTCACTCACTCAACCATACATGCATTCATGCGCTCAGTCACCCAAACAGCACTCATGCACTCACACATGCATGCACTCATGCACTCAAATCAATTTCCCATAAACCACTTATGCACTCAATCAGTCATCCATTCACCACTCATGCACCCACTCGCCCATACATGCACTCATACACTCGATCACCCATGCACCACTCATGCATTCACTCAATCACCCATACACCACTCATGCACTCAAACACCCATTAACCACTCATGCACTCACTTGCCCATATATTCACCTATAAATGCACTCAGTCAATTCACACATACACTACTCATGCACTCAATCACCCATTCATCACTCATACACTCACTCACTTATCCATACATGGACTTGTACACTCAATCACCCATGCACGACTCATGGACTCACTCACCTATTCACCACTCATGCACTCACTCACCCATGCATGCACTCATTCACTGAGGCAATCGCCCCTACACCACTTGTGCACTCAATCAGTCACTCATAGATACACTCACTCACTCATACATGCACGTATGCAGTCAGACAAATACCCATAGACCACTCATACACTCAGTCACTCACCCATATATGCATTTATGAATTCACACGATTACCCACATATTCACTCATGCACTCACTCAATCAACCATACAACACTCATACACTCACTCACTCACTCACCCATGTATGCACTCATACACTAAGTCAATCACCCATACACCACACATGCACTCACTCATTCACCCATACATGCACTCCTCCACCCACTCACTCACCCATGCACCACTCATGCACTCACTCACTCACCACTCATGCACTCACTCATACACACACTCAACCACTCAGTCAATCACCCATGCACCACTCATATACTCACTCACTGACTCACCCATACACGCACTCATGCACTTATTCACTCACCCATACAATCATTCTTACACTCACTCACTTACTCATATGTGCACTCATGAACTCAGTGAACTACCCATACATGCACTCATGCACTCACTCACTCATACTCGCACTCACACACTCACTGACTCACCCAAACACACACTCATGCTGTCACTCACTGACCCATACATACACTCATGCGTTCAGTCACTTGCCAATACATTCACTCATACACTCAGTCAGTCACCCCTATACCACTCATGCACTCACTCACTCAAACATGCAGTCATCCACTCCATCACTCATACATACAGTCATGCACCCAGTCAGTCACCCATACATGCAATCATGCACTCAGTCAATCACTCATACACCACTCATACACTCACTAACTCATCCGTATATGCACTCAGTCAATCACCCATACACCACTGATGCACTCAATCATCCATGCACCATTGATGCACTCACTCACTACCCATACATGCACTCATATACTCAGTCACTCACTCATGCATGCACTTATGCACTCACTCACTCATACATGCAGTCATACACTCAATCACCCACACACCAGTCATGCAGTCAATCAACCATACACCACTCATGCAGTCACTCACCCATATATACATTCATACATTCAATCACCTATACACCACTCATGCACTCACTCACTCCTCCATACATGCACTCATGTACTCATTCACTCACTCACCCATACAGGCACTCATGCACTCAGTCACCCATGTACCAGTCATGCAGACACTCACTCACCCATAGATACACTCATGCAGTCATTCTGGCATACATACACCACTTATGCAACCACTCACTCAGTTATGCAGACACCAAACACACACAATCACTCAAACATCCAGTCACTCACACAATCTGGCATGTAATTCAAATTTGTATAACAAACTTGGATGGAAAAAAAAATCAGCACTCATGATCCTTTGCTGTCTGCCGCAGAACTTGAATGGATTCCACTCCCACTGTTAGTACCTTCAGGCATTAGAGGCAAAAACTGCCAATCTTCTTTAATTCAGGAGCTTTATCTGTTAGATGTTGTTTTATGCCAGCAGGTAGAGGGTCGCCTGGTGCCACTATCGCAGCATGAGATGTACTGGGCTCATCTGCACTCCTTTCTCGCTGGGTCCCTGCTAAGCGCCTACTATGGTAGGTTTTCAGATGGCTTAGCCTGCTGGTGCTTCTGCATGAATACTTCTTAGAAGTGCCCCTTGAAAAAGTGTTGTCGCAAAGGCTGCACTGCACCAATTTAGCGACAGTTTTCTTCACCTCAGAGGGGATTGTATAGAACTCCCATGCTACAGATTGTTTTTGGGGAGTGGGTTGTTTTCCGGTGAAGTATCTTCATGATGGTCTGCCTCTTTCCACCAGATGCCATTTTATACTTTGAAAATAAAATACAAAATACAAAATTGCCTCAAATTTGTGTTTTATTGTGCAGCTTCAAAAGAACTCTCTGCTAATAGCACTGCTGGTCCAAAGAAAATGAAGCTGAGTGGCGTCTTTCTTTTCAGGACACAGAGACTGACTTGCCCAATCAAATCACTTTAATCCGTAGTCATTTGTTATTCATCAATGCCAATGTGATCTTAGATACCGACGAATACTTACGTTGACGCAAATAAGAAAAACGTAATAAAAAAGTTTTGAAAATCATGTTTAACCACAAATATTTCAGTTATAAAGTTATGTATAGTAAACTACTAGCATTAAATATTTATTACAGCTCTATGTATGTTATTTATACTTTGACCAAAACATGCCAAACTCATGATTGTCATCAGTGATGTCACTGACCATGTCATGAGTGATGTCATATGTCAGGACTTGCTGCTCTTGCGCTGCGCAGGGATGCAGTGGATGGGCTGTTGGACTCCGCTGGAAGGCGTTGGAGGCTGTGGGTGCACCCTTGAGCTCGGTGGGACCTGGTTTCGCTGGCTTCGCTGATTGCGACAGAGCATAGCTGTGGGCACCATTGAGCCCCTCCTTACTGGCTCGCTCGGTTGCACTTGGTGGCTCTTGGGCTTGAGCTCGTGGCGGCCCACGGATCCCCCCGCTTACTGTGGGGGAGGGCCTGTCATTTCGTCCTGACCTATGGGGACTCCCAGCCCGGCTTTAGGAAGAAAGCAACACTTTTACGGTGGCACCAGGGATCCAGCCTTGGAGGGAGAGTTTTTTTTTTTTTTTTGGTGCGGCCTACTTTATATTATGCCTGACCCTAATATGGCGCCTGCCTGACTTTGTGAACTTGTGGGGCTTTACCATTATGTTGGGGACTTTCCTGTCCCAGGAGGCTGCTTGTGTGAGGGGGGCGGAGCCTGGACCAGCAGTGCATATAGTGCACCAGCCCGCCCGCAATGCGGATCTTCACCATTCTGTTGGGGACTTCCTGTCCCAGGAGGCTGCTTGTGCAAGGGGGCGGAGCCTGGACCAGCAGCGCATATAGCACACCAGGTCACCCCACAACGCGGGACGCGTGCAGACCATGCCCGGTCTAAGCCCGGACCCGGGGCGGGCCCTTCCGATCCCGTCAGAGACCAAAGGAGGCCGGACTGGGCCACCTCTCTTGAACTAAGGTAAGAACAGGACACTGATTCTTAGATTGCCACAGCTTATTAAGAACTTCTTTGGCTTTCATCATTAAGCTGAGTTATGGACAAGCGCAATGCTAAATGGAGCCCTGCAGCAGGCGCAGCTTCAACCAAAGTTCCCAAACTCCACACAACTTCCCGTAATCACCAAGACTGTGTTACCAATCAGATTGATACATTGATTGAAGAAGTTAAGACTATGCTGAAGGGGAAAGACCAGCGAGCACATGAGAGGCAACAAAGTGGCTCACCAAAGACAAAGAACAAGGGAGAATTGGGTTCAAGAGTAACAAATGCGATTGTGGTGACGACCCCGGGGGAATGTGATAATTCTAATACTGAAATTGGGAATATTAATTCCTTGTGTGGAAATTTGGGAGGTGCAGCCTTACACATCCCATCCATCTATGACATTCCTTGCGGAAAACGTTCTTTACCCTTGGGGGCCCTTGATGATTTACCGGGCACTGATAAGCCGGAACTAGGCATGGAAACATCAAGTCATCAGCCCGTTCAAGTGCCCTCTCAGGAAGAAATGGGCAATGTTATTTTAAGTTTAAGAGAAGAAATTAATGAGCTTAGACAAATGATGAAGGAGGCACTCAATCTACTATGACATCCGGAAAGGGCCAAGAGAAATCAAGCAACTCAAATAGACTGTCCAGCCCCCATGTTGCCCACCTATGAAAAGCAGAGGACCATAATAATCGAAGGCCCTCTAAAGCCGGACGTCAAAATAAGATCACCCCTGTCTACTGCATCAAACTATGTATCCAGTGCTCAGAGGAGATTTATTCCAGTATCTTGTCCCCAGGCGAGCAGAACACGCTAATTGCCTTTTGACAAGGGCCATCAAATCTATATGTGCAAAGCACCGTCAGTATTCTCTGCTATAAAAGAAAGTAGCCTGTTATTAATGAATAAAGTTATCCATTGGATTAGGCATGTTAGGCAGTGCGGTTCTATAATATATTCAGACATTTTCTCTGTTAAGCGTTATACAGAGAAGCCAGGGTGCCGGGACACTATAGAAATAACACTTGCCTGCCCCAAACTAGTGGAAGAGTTGTTATCTCTGGAGTTACGGAATCCACTCAGGAATGGCTCAAGCATTGTTTTTAGTCCTTCCCATCCGGAGCGATGCTCTGGCGGCTTGGGGGGCCTTTTCGCTTTGAATAATGTGTTGGATCCTCTGGGTCATTTGTCTGCCATGGTATCTGTGAAGGAGCAACCCACGACTTCCGGCAAATGTTCTAATCCATTTGATATACTGAGTATTTAGAGAGAACCTCAAGGGGGCCCCAATGGTACAAGACTTGAGAGCCCACTTCTACACTTGAAGGTGCACACGAAGGCATGTGGATCTGAGGGCACTAACCTTCCTGGGGCTCAGGCCTCACTGCAACTTTATAATGTATCTGACATTGATTGACTGTGCCCACCTCCTTCCCCCTCGGCCATCCATTTATTACCTGAGATAGGATCCCAACCATTATCGTAACTGATAACATCTAGAAACATAGATCAAGTGGAGACTGCAAATATGGTGGACATTGATAAGCAGTTAAATATAACACCTATTCACGGGCTCCTAATGGTTAACTCTGTGGGGAAAGGCCCTTTTGACCCTGCATTAATTTCATGTAATGTAGCTGGCATTCGCAACAAGATCATAGATGCTGGGTGGGGGCAGTTTATTGACACCTTCAATGTCTGTTTTTTTCAAGAAACTTGGTTTACTACGATTATCCATAGGCAGGGGTTTACTTCATATTTTTAGAGGGTGAGACCATCTGTGGTGGGGCGGGCAGTGGGGGGGGCCTTATTACATGGGTAAATATTTTTCAAGTGGGCGAAATGAAGGAAATATACTTTGACTCATGTGATATATTGGCAATATCAATCAAGTTAAACCAGGGCCCTAGGCTTCTGTGTGTCAATGTATATAACAGACTAGGCCCACCGAGCCAAACTACTACCATCATCAGCATGTTGAGTGCACTGGTCTCGAAATTTCTTCCTTCTCACTATGTCCTTGTAGCTGGAGATTTTAATGTGACTTTGGAGCCGAACTCCCTTTTTCTGAATTAATTCAAATAGAGGATTCCTCATGGGGAATTCCCCCTTTTTATCGACAAAAAGTCAGCCTAAACTTAGTATTAGGGCTCAACAGGTTATTGATTTCATGCGAACAAATGGTCTTTGCCCCGGAAATGGGTGCTTTCCCTCAGATATGACAGCCAAATCAACCTTTTTCAGAGGGAGTTACAACAGCCCTAATGACTTTATGCTTATTGATGTCAGGATCTGGCATGAATTTAAAGATCTTAAGGTGGGAGAACAATGCAGTAGTGACCACTTACCTATTTTAGGACAGTGCAAGAGGTGGTTCTCGACTAAAGCTAATATCCAGCGCGAATGTGAGGGTATGCTCCCTATTATGATGGCAAATAATAAACGCTCCATAAAGTGGGAGACTTTCGCAAATTCCAATGGGTTAATGGCCAAAATGCACAATCTAATTCTCAAGTACTCAACTGTGGTTGCACCGTCTATATGTTCACTGACTCAGTTTATGGCTAAACATTCAATGTTTTTTTCCACTATGAGGGATTTATTCTCCAGAGCTTGCAAGTGGAAAAAACAGTGTAAAGGTAGCAACTGTCGGTGTTTCAATAAAGAGTGCAGGCAGGCCAAGAGTAGACTCTTGGAAGCAGTAAGGACAAATAACAGAGAGCAGCTAATTTTAGCAGGACGTGAGTATGCCCATACAATAAAGGTCTGCAAGTCCAATTGGGAGGAGGCGTCCTGGCAAGATCTGTTACAAGCAGCAAAAGACAGTAATTCTAAACAATTTTGGTCTCTGATTCCTAATAGAGAGCGCAATGAAAATCTTAGACCTGAATGCCATATTTCTGCTGAAAATTGGACGCAATATTTTTCAGACCTTTACAGACAGGAAATAGTTATTTCTGTAGGCATTGAGAGCATAATAGATTCAGATACTTTAGATACAAGTGCGCTTATACAGTTTTAGGCAGAAAACAAGTGCACTGGACCAGATTTTTCATTTTCTAACAACGAAATGGAAAATTGCCGATCTGGAGGCAGGGAGACTTTTTGTCGCCTTTGTGGACCTGAAGTCTGCTTTTGACCTGGTCACCCAAAATAAACTATGGAAAATTATGGATATGGTCGGAGTTCCAGGACCCTTGCTAAAATTGAGCCAATATTTATGCTCTGGGAGTTATGCTAGAATAAGGTGGGGAACAGATGGTGAACTCACAGAGGAACTCCTATTACAGAAAGGTGTGAGTAGGGTTGTGTATTGGCCCCCACACTTTTTCTACTCTTTATAAATGCTTGCATACCCTATTTACATGATTGTGAAAACGATGCCCCGAAATTGGATGAAGCTAAGACACCATGCCTCTTGTTTGCGGACGATTCTTTATTGCTCTCACAAACTGCTTCAGGATTAGCCAGGCTCCTCGAGAAATTTTGGGGGGTTTTGTAGGGACCACGGTCTCCAAATTAATGCCACCAAGACTAAATATATGGAATTTGGGGACACAAATCATAGAATGAGGACGATAATGCTTGATGGAAAAATTCTAGAAAGAGTAACGGATTTTGACTATTTAGGAATCAGGATGGAGGTTTCGCATAAATGGCCAGCACATCTGCTAAAGTGTATTATGTCACTGAAACAAAACGTTGGCAGCATATTGAGATTCGCTGCTAGATCATCTAGATATTCCATCATGCCAGCAACGGAAATTTACAATACCCAAGTTAGAGGAGGAGCCACATATGCTGCAGAGCTATGTGGGTATAGCAATTTGCAAGATCTAGACAGCAGAAAATGTGTATCTAAAAACATTGTAAAAAGTTCCTTCGAACTCTCCGACATTGCCCATCCAAATGGACTTTATTTTACACTCAATAGCAAAGATAGCTGATTTAAGACCGCTCCAGGACTGGATTAGATTATGGTCCTTAGATACTTCATACCCATATAGAGCTTGGCTCAGAGTGATGTTAGCAGCCCCCCAAACAGAGAAACTCCCATGGTGTAAGTATGTGAAAATAACGTTTTATAAACTTGGGTTAGGCCAGTATTGGTCAGATCCTACTCATCTCCCAAAGAATGCTAGCCAGACTCTGAAGGATGCCTATTGGATGAGCTGGCAAGTAGATAAATTGGCATTAGTTGCATCTTCCAGCCTGACAGATGATTTTTTACTAAGTGCCATTACGAGTTTGAGCACTATTTAGATATAATAACTTCACCTTCAACATGTGCACTTTATATCAGATTTAGACTTAGATCATCACCTTTGCGGGCTTTTACTTCAAGATGGGAACAAACAGAAAACCCAATTGATCCCTGTCCAATGGGATGTATGACCCGAGAGAGCATTGAACATGTTTTATTTTTTTGCCAGGTGTACAAGAAACGGAGGGCTTGCTGGATTAGACCATTATGCGAATCTCTGGGTATTAGGGATCGTCACTCGGCTCTTAGAATTTGCAAAACAAGCCAGCACATGATTGTGGTGTGCACACTGGCAAGGTTTTTAGAGGTAATCTGGTACGTCAGAAGCAAACCTTTAAGTACAAAAATATAAACTTTTTTTTTTACCATGGATATTATTCTTGGCACACATACAGTTCTAGCGAATGAGAGAACTTATTTGATAGATGCAATTATTTGCAATTATTAGCGAGACGATAGAATGGGAATCTTATTTGTGCAGATGGGTAAAGGACACAAAGTACTATATACATCCTGTGAATCGATAGGTCGTTATTGCTCTCTGCACAAAGATTTGTATTTATTTTTATGGCGATGTGTATTGCATACTTTTTATACTATTTATACTTCTGATATCTTGCACAATTGTACCACATGGTTTTGGGAGTTTTATAGTTTTTTGACCTGAGTTTTATTAAGATGTATCTGAACTTAATTGATTTTCTTAAGTGTTTTTTAAGTGCAAGAATCTTTGCCAACATGCTTTTGTGGCATTTGTGCTGAAATAAAGCTGAACTGAACTGAATATGTCAAGTTATAAGCAGTGCATTATGGGGCCCCAAGTTATAGTTAGCTCAGGTAACTATAACTGCTGAATTTCAATGGTTTTGTACGTGAAATGTGAGCCTAACTATAACATACCTGTAACATTTGGTTTTTTTCAGTGAATATATATATATATATATATATATATATATATATATATATATATACTATACTACTTTGTAGCGGCGAGTCTACGGCAAGGGAGCGACCCTATAGTACATACCAACAGAAACGTTGTTCGGCACATCCGAGAAACCTCGGAGTAACAAAAACAAGCTGTGAGTCAATATGCGCAAGCATGTTTATTTCTTTACCAGCAACACAAGCAAAAAGACCTAACGCGTTTCGGAGCCAGCGCTCCTTGCTATATATATATATATATATATATATATATATATATGTATATATATATATATATATACACACACACACACACATCTCTATATATTAGTTACCTAGTGGCATTCGCCACTAGGTAGTTAAAGTTAGGACCATGTTTGCATAGAAAAAGCATTTTTTGGTTTGCCTATATCTTTGGCTTGGTTCGAAGAATCTTCATGACATTTTCCAAAAGAAAGTGTTGCAGTGATTCTTGTTGGACACGGAAAGTGTCAGGGTGATCCGTCAAGCAGGGGCAGAGAAAAAGGGAGCTAAAAAACATTGTGTTTCCTATGTTAATTTCCATAGGACCTTTAGACACGTCTACAGCCCGAACCACGGGACTGAATTACACCAAATTTGCAGAAAGCTAGCTGCTGGTACTCAGATTACACTTTTGCTTATTTGCAGTAAATCTGTTAAGTAGTTTTTGTAAAATTTAGGAAAATTCTAATTTGTTTACCTCTAGGCACAAAGTATTTGCAAACAAAGATGAGCTTGTGCAGGGAAATGCACGGCTCCGATTGGCTGCCAACACTTCAAACCCGGATGTATTTGCAGCCATCTTGGGACTTGGCTTCAGCCAAGTCCCAGTAAAAAAGTTTTAAAAAAAGAAAAAAGGCCAGGGTAGGGACAACCTGATCCCTTACCTCAGGTGGTGGTGTCCAAGAGGGACCCCCTCCCCAAGCAAAAAAGCATTTTTTAAAATATTTTGTTCTGTGAAATCAAGATATTCGCAAATTCGCAGCAAAAAATAAAACAAGCACAGGCTCCCGCACTTGTTTTTAATAGGCCTCTGGGTGGGCCAGGTCCCACAGCCGCAAGGACCACCACCTCACTAGGGCAACCTTTCCTGATATATGCTGGGGGCCCATGGAGCCCCTGGGACCACCACCTCCCTGAGAATAATTTGTTTAAGTGCCTGGGGAAGGCCCGTCTGCCACCCCCAGAGTCCCAGGGACCACACCTCCCCAATTAGAATAAATCTGAGGGGGCGTGCAGCCCCCGAGCCCTGGGCACCATCACCACCCCAGGGCAATGTCTAAATCTGGTGCGGGGGCCAAGAGCCCCCCCTCAGCCCCATGAATCACCACCTCCCCAGGGTTTCAGACCCCCAAGCTCAGGGGATCACCACCTCGCCACATGCACATTGGACGGGGGCCATGCAGACCCCTTCGAGAAGCCTCTGATGGCCATGGGGACCGCTACCCTCCAGGGCCGGCTCCTGCTATGTCCCAGGGTGCCCACCCCGGGACATAGCTGTTTGCTGTGTCTTGGCTGGAGCTTTGCAGCTGCAGCCAAGCCAAACACGTCAGTTTTTGACAGCGGGACCTGTCAAGCAGGTCCCGCTGTCAAAACCCTAAGCTTTCATCTCTGTCCCCTGCATGCATGCAGGGAACAGAGATTAAATGCTTCAGCAAGCGGGGAGCTGCTGTTAAAGCAGCTCCTTGCTTGCTGAAGAAATGGCACTGCAAGGGAAACCTTAAGACTTCCCATTCAGTGCCAGATACCCCGTTTAGGGCACTTTGTTCAAATTATAAAAAATAAATAAATATGTAGGGACCATGGGGTAGCCCTTGAGGGCTTCTCGTGGTCCCAGATAGCCTGTAAAGGGCTAAAAAAGAAGAAAAGCAATAGCTCAGAGTGAAGGTTGCAGACCTCTACACTGAGCATTGAGGGTTTGAGCCCAGCTGGGCCCGTTTCCCTGTTTTATAGTACAAATAATTACATGTTTTTAAAAAAACAGATACATTTTTAATTTTAAATTGTACACAAATATCTTATTCTAAATATGTCAGACATCAAAGCCTAAAAACTCTCTATCTCTCTCCCTCTCAATTTCTTTCTCTCTTTCTATAAATTTTTCCCACTCACACACCCAGACAGTCACTGACACACCCACTCACAGATCCACTCAGACACTCACGCACCCACTCACAGACCCAGTTGAACCTTCACACACCCATTCAGACTGTCACACACACACTGACAGACCCACTGACACCCTCATCCGCCCACTCACAGACCCGCACACATACTGACGCATCCACAAAAACACTGATGACAGCCACTTTGACCCCCAGATACAGCCCCTCACACCTATTGTCACACCCAGAGAGGCCACTGCCAGCTTCTGCTGTGCACGACCAAAGGGCCATGCACAGCATGGGGCTGGGTGGTTAGGGAGATTGACCACAAGGAGTGGCTGCTGGCTAGCCATTGAGTGCACTCACTACTGCGCACGTACAAAGGCCATGCACGGTGCAAGGTTGGGCACTTATAGGGGGTTGGCCTCTGTGGCCAACTGCCGCTGCGCAGGGGAGTGGACTTTTCATCTTTCTTGCCCGCTGTCAGCATTTTTACCTGCTCCCTGCCTTGATGATCCCCTAAGGTCCCTAATAGGAGAAACAAAACCTTAAAGGTCCCCCCCACAAGTTGGCCCTGCCACATATGCATTAGTGATATGGAACTTTTTCCATCCTTTATGTAGGATGATGGACAGCTTACTAAAAATCCCCCGGAGCACATTCCCTGTGGATTTTGGGGATGCGTTCTTGATGAAGAGGAATATGGGCACATCTGCAACAAGCAAAGACGCACTTACTACATATAACTAAGAACTTCTGCATTCAACCACTCTGCTGCTTTTATTAGCTTCTCCAAGTGGGCTCCAGCCCAAAAACCCCTTGGAAGCCATAGCTACCCTCAAAGAACGAGATTTAAATCTCTCAGCATCATCTTCTGCTTCCTTCATAACGCACGTCACCCATTTTCCAATAGTTGCCACTGAAACTGCTCTGTAAGATTCAACATGTGAAATCAACAATTGAGGCACATCATCTACTCTAAACTCCTTTACTCTCGTCTCATATTCTCTTATGCAAAGTACCATGTAAAACTAGAAGAATTCCTAAAAATTTGGATAAAACACTGATTCTGACATAGGGCCTGATTACAATCTTGGTAGATGGAATACTTCATTACAAATGTGACGGATATTCACGCTTGTGACAGAGTAACCCCATCCTCCAAGATCGTAATCAGGCCCATATTCTTAGTTCTACTCCAAGTCTCAATCAGTATTCTGTCTGGTTTGTTCAACCAACTGCTTAAATCTAATGCTTGAACATCATTTACTCTCCTAAATTAAATAAAACAAAAAAGTTGCTAACTTCCAGGATAATTGCCTCAATGCTAGAAATCTATTTCCTAGTCAATCATTAAACAATTTCAAAACTAAATTAACATCCCAAAGACTGTTGTATATTGATTTTGGGGTCTTTGGAATCGAATACTGTTCATTACTTTACAAATCAACAGACCTCTAGCTACAGATAAACCCTCCAAAAGGGAGTGTCCTGCTGCAATTGTGCAATTGCTGATCTGTAACAATCCACTGTCCTATATGAAAACCCTTTGCTTAACAATTCTGCCAAAAAGTTGGCTACCTCTGTCTCATCAGCTTCTACAAGATCCATACTTCTTTCCATGATCCACAAATCCAGACATTCCACTCCCCCGATATCACTTCTTTCTTCCTGGTGCCCACAACTCATTGAGAAGCATTGAAGCCTTCCCCAAAGATACACAGAATCTTTCTGAACCCCTGATATTTTCCTACTAGAAGGTTGAGCATACTTGCTTCCACTAATGGATGGTCTTCTCAATCTACTTTAAACATTCCTTTGCATGACCTTACCAGAAAAGGAATTTTATGACAAGACCGGAGGCTCCTATTATGCAGTTGTCTTTTCTTTATTTTTAATAGCAGCTCCAGTCAAGATTCACTACAACTCCCATAAGGCAAACCACAAGTAGCCAATGGGAGAACAACAGTAGTCCATAGTTTCTCAAAGCGCGTTTATCGGCTTTTGGATCAATTTCACTTTGGATCAATTTCACTTTTGGATCAATTTCACTTTCCACTTTTGGATCAATTTCACTTTTGGATCAATTTCACTTTCCGGCTTCTTTAGGTCACTGCCTTGGGCCCTAGATATCTCTTTTTCCTCTCTGGGTGAGAGGTTTAACCCTTTCTGGCCAGATACTTTCTTTTCTCTCTGTGTGAGAGGTTTAACCCTTACCTGGTTTTGCTGAAGGAGGATTGTGTTTCACCTTGTTACTATGGATAGTTCTCAGCCTCAGTTAACTCATGAGGAGGAGGAAGATGTTTTAAAGGAACATTTAAATGATTTTATTCAGTCTTCTGTGGATCAGGCTATGGCTACCTCTTGGCAAAAACTGTCAAAAAATTAGTAAAATTCGGTAGCGTTCAATCTCCTCAAAAAATAAAAAAGAGACGCTAACTGGAAGTGACAATGTTTCACACATGGGGGAGGACGTGGTTCCTCATGGGCCTCCTAATAAGGAGGGGTTAATAGCTAAGTCTATCAGAAAATGCATGGTTAAAACCAAACACATTTCTTCTCCTATCAGAATAACAAAGATTTTGGACACGGATGAGGAAGAAAACGCTCCAGAGTCGGATGAGGGTAGTTCGGATGAGGATGTTGGAGGGTTACTTTTCCCTCCTCCTCTTAAAAAGCCCAAATATGTTTCGGAGTCCTCAGCCATTCTGGATTCTGAAGGGGTGCCTATGTTTGATCCGGGAGATATACAACATCCGAATTCCACAGAGTGGCTTCCCTCAGAACATGTGGCAAACTACGTCACTGCAAGACTTCGTACTCCCTTGGATAAACAGGTCCGGGCGAAGTTAAATTCTGTCTTCTAAGATAACGGCGACTCCAGCAATTAATTCTTCGCTCCTGACTTTCTTTACCAGATACGGCAAAGATCCCCGTAAAGGAGTGGATAAGGCCTGGTCCACATGTCAGGATAAGCTTTTGGACATTGTGGGTCCCTTGACACGTATTTTATATATATCGGAAGCAGCTCGGCTGGAACAAGTCGCTATTGACCCTGAAGAGCTCTCTTTATGGGCGCAGCGAGCTGTTTGTTTGTTAGGAAATGCTAATTCCTCTATTACTCACGAGCGGAGGAAAGGACTCTTGCTCAAGTTGGACCCAAAGTTGGTTAACTTAGCCGGTTCGGATCCGGGGGTGAAGGCAGAAGGATTATTGTTTGGTGATTCCTTCATTAAACAGTTAAGCAAGTATGTGACCACTTTTTCTTCGTTGGATAAGGCGCAGCAATCTTTGAAGAAGATGTTCGCTTCTCGGGTTTTCACCAGGGCCGGCAGAGGTAGGAACCGCTTTGCCGGCCGAGTTTATGCCAATCAAGGTTCCCGCGGTACCTACCAGAACACCTATCAGGATTACAGGCCTCAATTCTATCCCCAAAGAAGCAGGGGCTGCAGGGCAAAAGGAGGACGTAACTCCAGAGGTGCGACCCAACTCGGTAAGTCAGACTTCCTTTATTCCGGTGGTGGGGGGCCGCATTGCGCTATGTCTATCAAAATGGGAGGATCTCACAAGGGATCCTTGGGCTCTAAACACAGTTCGAGGTTATGTTATAGAACTCTTGTCAGAGCCTTTTCAAGAGGTTTTTCCTCCCCCTCCTCAGTTTTCAGATCAAATGACAGATTTAATTTTGTTGGAGATTCAATCTCTACTGCAAAAACAAGCTATTGTTCCTTGTTCTCTAGATCCTTCAGGTTTCCTCAGTTCTGTTTTTCTGGTTCAGAAAAAGAACAAGAAAATGCGTCCGGTCATCAATTTGAAACAGTTCAATCAGTTTGTTCTTTATCGGCATTTCAAGATGGAGACTATTCTTCATCTCAGAGATACCCTTCTTCGGGGCGATTGGTTGGTGAGGTTAGATCTTCGGGATGCTTATCTGTCAGTTCCCATTCATCCCGTCTCGCAGAAGTTTCTCCAATTCCACTGGGCAGGTCAGTATTTTCGTTTCACCTCTCTTCCTTTCGGCCTTTCCTCCGCCCCGTGGTGCTTCACAAAGTTAATGAGGCCAGTGGCGGCTTTCCTCAGAGCTCGAGGCATTCCTCTGGTGATTTACTTGGACGACATCTTGATCATGAGTCAGACTCGCGATTTGCTTTTGTCACAAGTGCGTCTAGCTTGCGCTCTATTGGAAGATCTAGGTTTTATCGTAAATTACGAGAAAACTTCTCTAGATCCAGTTCAGCAAATCGAGTTCCTAGGCTTTCTGGTAGATTCCATATCAGGTACTCTCCTTCTACAGTCATCAAAGATCAAATCCATAAAGTCCGAAATTCTCCTAATTCTTCGCAGTTCTTTTTTATCCCTCAGATCTTTAGCAAGAATCGTGGGTCGGCTTTCGTCCTCAATTCAAGCGATTTTTCCGGGTCCCCTGCATTATCGGGCATTGCAAAGACTAAAGATTTGGCATATCCAAAAAGGCCTAGCTTATTCAGATGTTATAGCTCTGGATCAGGAGTCTCGGGCAGAACTCCAGTGGTGGATAGACCATTTAGATGCCTGGAACGGCAGAACTATCTTTGCATCAGCCCCAGATCTTGTATTAGAGTCAGATGCAAGTCTGACGGGTTGGGGAGCCCGGTGTGGTGCAATCTCAACTGGAGGTTCATGGTCTCTAGAGGAGTCAAAATTGCACATAAACTGTTTAGAGATGCTTGCAGGCTCTTTTGCAATCAGGAGCCTCGCAAGAGACAGGATTTCTTGTTCAGTTCTGCTCAGAATGGACAACATTTCGGCGGTGCGTTACATCAATCGGTTAGGAGGCACAAAATCCAGGCCTTTAGCGGAATTAGCGAAAGGGTTTTGGGAGTTCTGTCTTCAAAACAAAATCTCGGTTCAAGCCGAATATTTTCCGGGCAATCTCAATTTGGTAGCGGACTGGTACTCCCGTTTCTTTCGGGACTCCAGCGACTGGATGCTCAACTTACAGGTGTTCAACGCCCTACTACACAAGTGGGGACCCTTCCACATAGATCTCTTTGCTTCACGGTTAAACACTCAACTTCCACGATTTTTCAGTTGGCTTCCAGACCCTCTAGCTCTAGCCTTCGATGCGTTTACTCAGGATTGGTCGTCTTCCCTCAATTACGCCTTTCCTCCTTTTAGTTTGATTCCCAGAGTTCTGGCACAAGTCAGACGTCAGCAAGCTTCTCTAGTTCTCATAGTCCCTTTTTGGCACTCCCAGGTGTGGTTCCCTTCCCTCCTGGAACTGTCAATCGAATCCCCGATTCTGATACCCTCCTTTCCAGATCTCCTGACCAATCATCAAGGCCTCCGTCACAGTTTAATTCTTCAAGAGTCCCTGATCTTGTCGGCGTGGAAAATTTCGGGGAATCTCGATCTAGCGTTTCAATTTAGAAAGAAGCTGCAGCCTTCATTGACCGGGCTACAGCTCCTGGGACAAAGAAGGCTTATAGATCAGCTTGGTCTCTCTGGTGTTGCTGGTGTTTGGGAAGACAAGTTGATCCCATTACAGCGGATGTGTCTTTGATGGTCAATTTTCTGGCGTCGGAAGCCAGCAAAGGTAAGTCCTTTCGTACTATTAATTTATATAGATCTGCGATTTCTTCGACTCATGATTACTTTCAAGGTGAGCCTATTGGCGAACATCCGCTGGTTTGTCGTCTATTAAAGGGAGTAAAATTTTCTAACCCGCCAAAACCTAAATACAGTTGTTTATGGGATGTTAATACAGTATTAACGTTGTTTGTCTCTTGGCCCGACAATCCTTTGTTATCTTTGAAGCAATTATCGGCTAAGCTAGCTATGCTTTTATGTTTGGTATCTTTTAAACGGTTATCCGATGTTAGAGCTCTCAACGTTACTGCTCGCTATTTTACTCCCTCCGGAGTTCTGTTTAATGTAGTGAGACGTACCAAAACTAACCTCTCTTCAGTTTTTTATCCCTTTTTTCCTGATCATCCCAAACTCTGTGTGGGTCAATGTTTAAAAGTTTATGAACAACGGACAGCCGATTTGAGAAAGTCTTCTTCTACTCAGTTATTGATTTCTTTTAGGAAACCTTACAATCCTGTATCCTCTCCTACTTTGGCCCGTTGGGTTCGCTGGATTATGACTTTAGCTGGTATTGATACCTCTGCTTTTGGTGCGCATTCAGCTAGGGGAGCCATGGCATCTAAAGCTTTTTGGGCTGGTTCTCGTTTAGAGGATATTCTCAGATCGGCTGACTGGTCTAATGATAATGTATTCAAAGTGTTTTATTGCAAACCGATTCAGCATGCTTCATTTAATGTGATTGATTCGCTTTAAAATTGCATAATAGGAGCCTCCGGTCTTGTCATAAAATGTAGATTTTCCTAGTAATTTATGAAGGAAAGTCTTAATTTTATTAAAGACACGGAGGCGAGTATTATCCCACCACTATAAATTCTAACTCTGTGTTTTATTGCCCTCCCTTTTAGCTTCTACTTCAACACAGCAAACCTCTGCATAGAGATCGTTTAGGTGCGGTGGCTTCCCTGATGTTTCCTTTCAAGGGATCTCAAGCGACGAGTCAACAAGACCTGCCGGTTTTCCTCCAGAGACTTATATTTTATCTGCAAGACGTTTTCTCACTTTGTTTGGCGTTTTGTGTTTGTTGGGTTATTATTCCATTGTTTACTTCTTATTGAGTTTCGCACAAGAAAAGAGGGCTGTTTTCAGTCAAGATGGGTATTATTCTGTGGAATCGACGGTGATTGGTGCACTGTTATGGACTACTGTTGTTCTCCCATTGGCTACTTGTGGTTTGCCTTATGGGAGTTGTAGTGAATCTTGACTGGAGCTGCTATTAAAAATAAAGAAAAGACAACTGCATAATACTCGCCTCCGTGTCTTTAATAAAATTAAGACTTTCCTTCATAAATTACTAGGAAAATCTACATTTTCATCATAATTTCCATTATTGAAGGGAACCACATCTGTGTGTTCCAAATAAGAGTCACCAGAACCAACTGACAATTCAGTCTCCTCACATGCACCAAAACTCCCTGAATCATGGCGAAAGGCGGGAATGCATATCCCTTCAGATTCTGCCTGTTCTGTGTCAATGCATCCACTGCCATTGCTCCGCCTGCCCAGGCCCCTGCCACATCTTTATAGGTTTCTCAGGTTTTCCTTTTTGGTGTTTTCCACTTTGATTTACTTTTTCTTTCTTTTCGCGCTCTTCCCGCTTTCCCGCCGCTGCCACCCAAGCGGCCCCGCCCCCCGCTCCCATTCGCTGCCCTCCCTCCCGCCTCCCAGCTGACCCCTCCTCCCCCCTTCCCTCTTATGGCAGCCGCTGTGCGGCAGAGACAGCGACCCTTGACCCTTGGTTAGGTCGCTTCCCCGCTGCTGCAGCTCCGCCTGCCCAGGCCCCTGCCACATGTTTATAGGTTTGTCAGGTTTTCCTTTTGGGCGTTTTTCACTTTGATTTACTTTTTCTTTCTTTTCGCGCTCTTCCCGCTTTCCCTCCGCTGCCACCCGTGCGGCCCGCCCCCCCTGCTCCCACGCGCTTTCCTCCCTCCCGCCTCCAGCCTCCCAGCTGACCCCTCCTCCCCCCTTTCCCTCTTATGGCGGACGCTGCGTGGCAGAGACAGCGACCCTTGACCCTTGGGTAGGTCGCTTCCCCCGACGCTGCAGCTCCGCCTGCCCAGGCCCCTGCCACATCTTTATAGGTTTCTCAGGTTTTCCTTTTTGGCGTTTTCCACTTTGATTTACTTTTTCTTTCTTTTCGCGCTCTTCCCGCTTTCCCGCCGCTGCCACCCGTGCGGCCCCACACCCCCTGCTCCCATTCGCTGTCCTCCCTCCCGCCTCCCAGCTGACCCCTCCTCCACCTTCCCTCTTATGGCTACCGCTGCGCGGCACAGACAGCGACCCTTGACCCTTGGGTAGGTCGCTTCCCCGCCGCTGCAGCTCCGCCTGCCCAGGCCCCTGCCATATCTTTATAAGTTTCTCAGGTTTTCCTTTTTGCCGTTTTCCATCTTTGATTTAATTTTCTTTCTTTTCGCGCTCTTCCCGCTTTCCCGCCGCTGCCACCCGTGCGGACCCGCCCCCCCTGCTCCCATTCGCTGTCCTTCTTCCTGCCTCCCGCCTTCCAACTGACCCCTCCTTCTCCCCCTTCTCTCTTATGGCGGCCGCTGCGTGGCAGAGACAGCGACCCTTGACCCTTGGGTAGGTCGCTTCCCCGCCGCTGCAGCTCCGCCTTCCCAGGCCCCTGCCACATCTTTATAGGTTTCTCAGGTTTTCCTTTTTGGCGTTTTCCACTTTGATTTATTTTTTCTTTCTTTTCGCGCTCTTTCCGCTTTCCCGCCGCTGCCACCCGTGCGGCCCCGCCCCCCCGCTCCCATTCGCTGTCCTTCCTCCTGCCTCCCGCCTCCCAGCTGACCCCTCCTCCCCCCTTCCCTCTTATGGCGGCCGCTGCACGGCAGAAACAGCGACCCTTGACCCTTGGGTAGGTCGCTTCCCTGCCGTTGCAGGCCCCTGCCACATCTTTATAGGTTTCTCAGGTTTTCCTTTTTGGCGTTTTTCACTTTGATTTACTTTTTCTTTCTTTTCGCGCTCTTCCCGCATTCCCGACGCTGCCACCCGTGCGGCCCCGCCCCCCCTGCTCCCATTCGCTGTCCTCCCTCCCGCCTCCCAGCTGACCCCTCCTCCCCCCTTCCCTCTTTTGGCGGCCGCTGCGCGGCAGAGACAGCGACCCTTGGGTAGGTCGCTTCCCCACCGCTGCAGCTCCGCCTGCCCAGGCCCCTGCCACATCTTTATAGGTTTCTCAGGTTTTCCTTTTTGGCATTTTCCACTTTGATTTACTTTTTGTTTCTTTTCGCGCTGTTCCCGCTTTCCCGCCGCTGCCACCCGTGCGGCGCCGCCCCCCCTGCTCCCATTCGCTGTCCTCCCTCCCGCCTCCCAGCTGACCCCTTCTCCCCCCTTCCCTCTTATAACTGCCGCTGCGCAGCAGAGACAGCGAACCTTCACCCTTGGGTAGGTCGCTTCCCCGCCGCTGCAGCTCCGCCTGCCCAGGCCCCTGCCACATCTTTATAGGTTTCTCAGGTTTTCCTTTTTGGCGTTTTCCTTTTCCTTTTTCTTTCTTTTCTCGCTCTTCCCACTTTCCCAACGCTGCCACCCTTGCGGTCCCGCCCCCCCTGCTCCCATTCGCTGTCCTTCCTCCTTCCTCCCGCCTCCCAGCTGACCCCTCCTTCCCCCCTTCCCTCTTATGGCGGCCGCTGCGCATCAGAGACAGCGACCCTTGACCCTTGGGTAGGTCGCTTCCCCGCCGCTGCAGCTCCGCCTGCCTAGGCCCCTGCCACATCTTTATACGTTTCTCCGGTTTTGCTTTTTGGCATTTTCTACTTTGATTTACTTTTTCTTTCTTTTCGCGCTCTTCCCGCTTTCCCACCGCTGCCACCTGTGCGGCCCCGCCCCCCCTGCTCCCATTCGCTGTCCTCCCTCCCGCCTCCCTCATCCCAGCTGACCACTCCTCCCCCCTTCCATCTTATGGCGGCCACTGCGTGGCCGAGACAGCGACCCTTGACCCTTGGGTAGGTCGCTTCCCCGCCGCTGCAGCTCCGCCTGCCTAGGCCCCTGCCACATCTTTATAGGTTTCTCAGGTTTTCCTTTTTGGCGTTTTCCACTTTGATTTACTTTTTCTTTCTTTTCACGCTCTTCCCGCTTTCCCGCCACTGCCATCCGTGCGGCCCGCCCCCCCTGCTCCCATTCGCTGTCCTCCCTCCTCACGCCTCCCAGCTGACACCTCCTCCCCCCCTTCCCTCTCATGGCAGCCGCTGTGCGGCAGAGACAGCGACCCTTGACCCTTGGGTAGGTCGCTTCCCCGTCGCTGCAGCTCCGCCTGCCCAGGCCCCTGTCACATCTTTATAGGTTTCTCAGGTTTTCCTTTTGGCGTTTTTCACTTTGATGTACTTTTTCTTTTTTTTTGCGCTCTTCCTGCTTTCCCACTGCTGCCACCCATGCGGCCCCGCCCCCCTGCTCCCATTCGCTGTCCTCCCTCCCGCCTCCCCCCTTCCCTCTTATGGCAGCCGCTGCGTGGCCGAAGGCGCACCAAAGGGAAGCCCGTCTGCGTCCGTCCGCGCCTGGACCGCGCCCAGCGCCAGAACCCCTGGCCCCCGCCGCACTCAAAACACCCGACTAAGATACGACGCCGTCTCCCTCAATGCCCTCAACCCCGGACGAACAGCCACCTGCTACCAAGCCAGCCCTAAACGAACCCATGGACCCTTCACCTGTCAAGCCTGCAAATACACATTCCTCCGATCCTGTAAACCACCCCCCGGCCCTCGCAACAACAACCACCTCAAGTGCATCCTCCTCAACACACGCTCCGTCCACAAGCGCGCCATCGAACTATGGGACCTCCTGGACACAACAGCACCAGACGTCGCCTTCAACACAGAAACCTGGATGAACGCCTCCTCGACCCCAGACATCGCCATAGCCATCCCCGACGGCTACAAGATCGTCCGGAAGGACCGCATCAACCAAACCGGAGGAGGAATCGCCATCATCTACAGGAGCACCCTCAACGTCACGACCACCATCGAAGACACACCCCTCGCCGCCGAACACATACACTTCCAGATCCACACCAACCCCAAAACCACCCTCAGAGGAACTCTCGTCTACAGACCCCTGTGCCCACGTGCCCAGTTCAGCGAAACCATCGCAGACTTCATCAGCCCGCACGCCCTAGCCTCACCAGAATACATCCTCCTCGGGGACCTGAACTTCCATCTGGAGAAAAACAACGACAACAACACCACCACCCTACTCGCCAACCTCGCCAACCTCGGACTCAAGCAACTGGTGAGCACCCACACCGCTGGCCACACACTCGACCCCATCTTCTCCGGCAGCAACTACGTCTCCTTCAGCCACTCCTCCGGACTACACTGGACTAACCACAAATGCATCCATTTCACCTTCAAACAGGAGACTCACCACCATCGCACACTACAAATCCCCCGCAGACGCTGGAGCATAATCTCCACAGAGCAGCTCCTCTCATCACTGAACCAAAACTCTCCAGCCAACATCACTGACGCCAACAACTCAGCCCACAGCCTCACACAGTGGATCTCCAACTGTGCTGACAACCTCGCACCACTTAAAAAAAAAACAGGCGGGACCAGCATAAGGAAACCCCCATGGTTCACAGACGCCCTCAAAGAATCTAAAAAATCCTGCCAAACCCTCAAAAAAACCTGGCACAGGGAACGAACCACAGAAAACATGACAGCCCTCAAGATCGCCACCCGTGAACACCACCAGCTGATCCGCTCCACCAAAAGGACATCATTCAAAGAGCGACTAGACAACAACACCCACAACAGGAAGGAACTCTTCAACATCGTCAAAGAGCTCTCCAACCCCAGCGCCAGCTCCAATGACATCACACCCTCACAAGAACTCTGAAACTCCCTCGCTACGTTCTTTCATCGAAAGATCGCAGATCTACACGGCAGCTTCGGACCCCAGACTCCGCCCCTTACCACCGAATCAGCAGCCCCCTCCACTACACTCAACTCCTGGACCCCTATCAGCTCAGAAGAGACCAGAAGCATCATGAACACCATCCACTCCGGCTCCCCCTCGGACCCTTGCCCCTATCACATCTTCAAAAAAGCCGACTCCGTCATCGTCCCCCATCTCCGGAACATCATCAACAGCTCGTTCGCATCAGCCATCTTCCTCGAGAGCTGGAAACACGCAGAAATCAACGCCCTCCTGAAAAAACCCACGGCAGACCCCAATGACCTGAAGAACTTCCACCCCATCTCTCTTCTCCCCTTCCCGGCCAAGGTCATCGAGAAGACCGTCAATAAGCAGCTGACCGCTTTTCTCGAGGCTAACAACTCGCTCGACCCATCCCAATCTGGATTTCGAGCCAACCACAGCACAGAAACCGCCCTCATCGCAGTCACCGACGACATCAGGACTCTGATGGACAACGGAGAAACAACCGCCCTCATCCTCCTGGAGCTCTCGGCTGCCTTCGACACCGTGTGCCATCGCACACTAATAACCCGCCTCCGCACCACTGGAAACCTAGGACAGGCCCTAGACTGGATCATCTCGTTCCTCTCCAACAGAACCCAGAGAGTCCACCTCCCACCCTTCCGCTCAGAACCCACCAAGATCATCTGCAGCGTACCCCAAGGATCCTCAATCAGCCCAACCCTCTTCAATATCTACATGAGCCCCTTCACCGCCATCGCACGCAAAAACAACATCAACATCATCTCCTACGCCGACAACACCCAGCTGATACTCTCCCTCACCAAAGACTCAACCACCGCCAAAACCAACCTACAGGAAGGAATGAAAGACGTCGCAGAATGGATGAAGCTCAGGCGCCTAAAACTGAACTCAGACAAGACGGAGGTCCTCATCCTCGGACAATCCCCATCCGCCTGGGATGACTCCTGGTGGCCCACGGTGCTGGGCACAACACCAACCCCCTCGGATCACGCACGCAACCTCCGATTCATCCTGGACCCCTTCCTCACAATGACCAAGCAAATCAACGTCGTCTCGTCATCATGCTTCAACACCCTACGCATGCTCTGGAAAATCTTCCGATGGATCCCCGCCGAAACCAGAAACACTGTTACCCATGCCCTCGTCACAAGCCGACTAGACTACGGAAACACACTATACGCAGGCACCACCGCAAAGCTTCAGAAACGTCTACAACGCATACAGAACGCCTCCGCACGCCTCATCCTCGACATTCCTCGTCACAGCCACATATCTGCCGACCTGAAACATCTGCATTGGCTCCCCGTCAACAAGAGGATCACCTACAGGCTCCTCACCCACGCACACAAAGCACTCCACAACATGAGCCCCGAATACCTCAACAACCGCCTCTCGTTCTACACGCCCATCCATCAGCTCCGCTCAGCCAGCCTCGCTCTCGCCACCGTCCCTCGGATCCGCAGAACCACCGCCGGAGGAAGATCATTGACCTAGCTGGCAGCCAAAGCATGGAACACCCTCCCCGCACACCTAAGAACTACACAGGACCATCTCGCCTTCAGGAAACTCCTCAAGACGTGGCTTTACGCGCAGCAGTAACGCCCCCCAGCGCCTCGAGACCCTCTCTGGTGAGTAGCGCGCTCTATAAATACACTGATTGATTGATTGATTGAATCCAGTTGCCAACTGAAATAATTCACCTCTTGGAAAGTCAACAGTGAAGCAAATAAATCCACCTGTTTTTGGCTCTGTTTTCCAAAATATTACCTTTGTCAAGAAAGGGATAATGTTAGCCTCCTTATCTTTAATAAAATCATGATTCTCTATTCACAATTACTTTGAAAATTTGCATTTTATGGCAAGACAGGTGGCTAGCATTGTGCATGTTCAAAGCTTTTTAATACAACACTAGATGCATGCTCAACTAATTTAAAATAAAAATGTCCTGAACACTTCTACATTCAACCACTCTGCTGCTTTTATTAGCTTCTCCAAGTGGGATCCAGCACAAAAAAAACCTTGGAAGCCATAGCTACCCTCAAAGAATGAGATTTAAATCTCTCAGCATCATCTTCTGCTTCCTTCATAACGCACGTCACCCATTTTCCAACAGTTGCCACTGAAACTGCTCTGTAAGATTCAACATGTGAAATCAACAATTGAGGCACATCATCTACTCTAAACTCCTTTACTCTCGTCTCATATTCCCTTATGCAACGTACCATGCAAAATTAGAAGAATTCCTCAAAATTTGGATAAAACACTGATTCTGACATAGGGCCTGATTACAATCTTGGCAGATGGAATACTTCATTACAAATGTGACGGATATTCCGTCCACCGTTTTACGATCTCCATAGGATATCATTGAATCGGAATACGTCGGACCAGATATCCATCACGTTTGTGACAGATAACCCCATCCTCCAAGATCGTAATCAGGCCCATATTCTTAGTTCTACTCCAAGTCTCAATCAGTATTCTGTCTGGTTTGTTCAACCAACTGCCTAAATCTAATGCTTGAACATCTGATACTCTCCTAAATTAAATCAAACAAAAAAGTTGCTAACTTCCAGGATAATTGTCTTAATGCTAGAAATCTATTTCCTAGTCAATCATTAAACAATTTCAAAACTAAATTAACATCCCAAAGACTGTTGTATATTGATTTTGGGGTCTTTGGAATCAAATACTGTTCATTACTTCACAAATCAACAGACTTCTATCTACAGATAAACCCTCCAAAAGGGAGTGTCCTGCTGCAATTGCTGATCTGTAACAATCCACTGTCCTATATGAAAACCCTTTACATAACTATTCTGCCAAAAAGTTAGCTACCTCTGTCTCATCAGCTTCTACAAGATCCATACTTCTTTCCATTTTCCACAAATCCAGACATTCCACTCCCCCAATATCTCTTCTTTCTTCCTGGTGCCCACAACTCATTGAAAAGCATTGAAGCCTTCCCCAAAGATACACAGAATCTTTCTGAACCCCTGATATTTTCCTACTAGAAGGCTGAGCATACTTGCTTCCACTAATGGATGGTCTTCTCCATCTCCTTTAAACATTCCTTTGCATGACCTTACCAGAAAAGGAATTTTCATCATCATTTCCATTACTGAAGGGAACCACATCTGTGTGTTCCAAATAAGAGTCACCAGAACCAACTGACAATTCAGTCTCCTCACATGCACCAAAACTCTCTGAATCATGGCGAAAGGCGGGAATGCATATCCCTTCGGACTCTGCCTGTTCTGTGTCAAGGCATCCACTGCCATTGCTCCTGAATCCAGTTGCCAACTGAAATAATTCACCTCTTGGAAAGTCCACAGTGAAGCAAATAAATCCACCTGTTTTGGGTTCTTTTTTCCAAAATATTACCTTTGTCAAAAAAGGGATAATGCTAGCCTCCTTATCTTTAATAAAATCATGATTCTCTATTCACAATTACTTTGAAAATTAGCATTTTATGGCAAGACAGGTGGCTAGCATTGTGCATGTTCAAAGCTTTTTAATACAACACTAGATGCATGCTCAACTAATTTAAAATAAAAATGTCCTGAACACTTCTGCATTCAACCACTCTGCTGCTTTTATTAGCTTCTCCAAGTGGGCTCCAGCACAAAAAAACCTTGGAAGCCATAGCTACCCTCAAAGAATGAGATTTAAATCTCTCACCATCATCTTCTGCTTCCTTCATGATGCATATCACCCATTTTCCAATAGCTGCCACTGAAACTGCTCTGTAAGATTCAACATGTGAAATCAACAATTGAGGCACATCATCTATTATAAACTCCTTTACTCTCATCTCATATTCCCTTATGCAACGTACCATGCAAAATTAGAAGAATTCCTCAAAATTTTGATAAAACACTGATTCTGACATAGGGCCTGATTACAATCTTGGCAGATGAAATACTTCATTACAAATGTGACGGATATTCCGTCCACCGTTTTGCGATCTCCATAGGATATAATAGGATCGGAATGCGTCGGACCAGATATCCATCACGTTTGTGACAGAGTAACCCCATCCTCCAAGATCGTAATCAGGCCCATATTCTTAGTTCTACTCCAAGTCTCAATCAGTATTCTGTCTGGTTTGTTCAACCAACTGCCTAAATCTAATGCTTGAACATCTGATACTCTCCTTAATTAAATCAAACAAAAAAGTTGCTAACTTCCAGGATAATTGTCTCAATGCTAGAAATCTATTTGCTAGTCAATCATTAAACAATTTCAAAACTAAATTAACATCCCAAAGACTGTTGTATATTGATTTTGGGGTCTTTGGAATCAAATACTGTTCATTACTTTACAAATCAACAGACTTCTAGCTACAGATAAATCCTCCAAAAGGGAGTGTCCTGCTGCAATTGCTGATCTGTAACAATCCACTGTCCTATATGAAAACCCTTTACATAACAATTCTGCCAAAAAGTTGGCTACCTCTGTCTCATCAGCTTCTACAAGATCCATACTTCTTTCCATGATCCACGAATCCAGACATTCCACTCCCCGATATCTCTTCTTTCTTCCTGGTGCCCACAACTCATTGAAAAGCATTGAAGCCTTCCCCAAAGATACACAGAATCTTTCTGAACCCCTGATATTTTCCTACTAGAAGGCTGAGCATACTTGCTTCCACTAATGGATGGTCTTCTCCATCTCCTTTAAACATTCCTTTGCATGACCTTACCAGAAAAGGAATTTTCATCATCATTTCCATTACTGAAGGGAACCACATCTGTGTGTTCCAAATAAGAGTCACCAGAACCAACTGACAATTCAGTCTCCTCACATGCACCAAAACTCTGAATCATGGCGAAAGGCGGTAATGCATATCCCTTCGGACTCTGCCTGTTCTGTGTCAAGGCATCCTCTGCCATTGCTCCTGAATCCAGTTGCCAACTGAAATAATTCACCTCTTGGAAAGTCAACAGTGAAGCAAATAAATCCACCTGTTTTGGGCTCTTTTTACTCCAAAATATTACCTTTGTCAAAAAAGGGATAATGCTAGCCTCCTTATCTTTAATAAAATCATGATTCTCTATTTACAATTACTTTGAAAATTAGCATTTTATGGCAAGACAGGTGGCTTGCATTGTGCATGTTCAAAGCTTTTTAACACAACACTAGATGCATGCTCATCTAATTTAAAATAAAAATGTCCTGAACACTTCTGCATACAACCACTCTGCTGCTTTTATTAGCTTCTCCAAGTGGGCTCCAGCACAAAAAAAACCTTGGAAGCCATAGCTACCCTCAAAGAATGAGATTTAAATCTCTCAGCATCATCTTCTGCTTCCTTCATGACGCACATCACCCATTTTCCAATAGCTGCCACTGAAACTGCTCTGTAAGATTCAACATGTGAAATCAACAATTGAGGCACATCATCTACTATAAACTCCTTTACTCTCGTTTCATATTCCCTTATGCAATGTACCATGCAAAATTAGAAGAATTCCTCAAAATTTGGATAAAACACTGATTCTGACATAGGGCCTGATTACAATCTTGGCAGATGGAATACTTCATTACAAATGTGAAGGATATTCCGTCCACCGTTTTACGATCTCCATAGGATATAATAGGATCGGAATGCGTCGGACCAGATATCCATCACGTTTGTGACAGAGTAACCCCATCCTCCAACATCGTAATCAGGCCCATATTCTTAGTTCTACTCCAAGTCTCAATCAGTATTCTGTCTGGTTTGTTCAACCAACTGCCTAAATCTAATGCTTGAACATCTGATACTCTCCTAAATTAAATCAAACAAAAAAGTTGCTAACTTCCAGGATAATTGTCTCAGTGCTAGAAATCTATTTCCTAGTCAATCATTAAACAATTCCAAAACTAAATTAACATCCCAAAGACTGTTGTATATTGATTTTGGGGTCTTTGGAATCAAATACTGTTCATTACTTTACAACTCAACAGACTTCTAGCTGCAGAAAAACCCTCCAAAGGGGAGTGTCCTGCTGCAATTGCTGATCTGTAACAATCCACTGTCCTATATGAAAACCCTTTACATAACTATTCTGCCAAAAAGTTGGCTACCTCTGTCTCATCAGCTTCTACAAGATCCATACTTCTTTCCATGATCCACGAATCCAGACATTCCACTCCCCCGATATCTCTTCTTTCTTCCTGGTGCCCACAACTCATTGAAAAGCATTGAAGCCTTCCCCAAAGATACACAGAATCTTTCTGAACCCCTGATATTTTCCTACTAGAAGGCTGAGCATACTTGCTTCCACTAATGGATGGTCTTCTCCATCTCCTTTAAACATTCCTTTGCACGACCTTACCAGAAAAGGAATTTTCATCATTTCCATTACTGAAGGGAACCACATCTGTGTGTTCCAAATAAGAGTCACCAGAACCAACTGACAATTCAGTCTCCTCACATGCACCAAAACTCTCCGAATCATGGTGAAAGGCGGGAATGCATATCCCTTCGGACTCTGCCTGTACTGTGTCAAGGCATCCACTGCCATTGCTCCTGAATCCAGTTGCCAACTGAAATAATTCACCTCTTGGAAAGTCAACAGTGAAGCAAATAAATCCACCTGTTTTGGGCTCTTTTTTCCAAAATATTATCTTTGTCAAGAAAAGGATAATGCTAACCTCCTTATCTTTAATAAAATCATGATTCTCTATTCACAATTACTTTGAAAATTAGCATTTTATGGCAAGACAGGTGGCTAGCATTGTGCACGTTCAAAGCTTTTTAATACAACACTAGATGCATGCTCAACTAATTTAAAATAAAAATGTCCTGAACACTTCTACATTCAACCACTCTGCTGCTTTTATTAGCTTCTCCAAGTGGGCTGCAGCACAAAAAAAACCTTGAAAGCCATAGCTACCCTCAAAGAATGAGATTTAAATCTCTCAGCATCATCTTCTGCTTCCTTCATGACGCACATCACCCATTTTCCAAAAGCTGCAACTGAAACTGCTGTGTAATATTCAACATGTGAAATCAACAATTGAGGCACATCATCTACTCTAAACTCCTTTACTCTCGTCTCATATTCCCTTATGCAACGTACCATGCAAAATTAGAAGAATTCCTCAAAATTTGGATAAAACACTGATTCTGACATAGGGCCTGATTACAATCTAGGCAGATGGAATACTTCATTACAAATGTGACGGATATTCCATCCACCGCTTTACGATCTCCATAGGATAGGAATACGTCGGACCAGATATCCATCACGTTTGTGACAGAGTAACCCCATCCTCCAAGATCGTAATCAGGCCCATATTCTTAGTTCTACTCCAAGTCTCAATCAGTATTCTTGTCTGGTTTGTTCAACCAACTGCCTAAATCTAATGCTTGAACATCTGATACTCTCCTAAATTAAATCAAACAAAAAAATTGCTCACTTCCAGGATAATTGTCTCAATACTAGTAATCTATTTCCTAGTCAATCATTAAACAATTTGAAAACTAAATTAACATCCCAAAGACGGTTGTGTATTGATTTTGGGGTCTTTGGAATCAAATACTGTTCATTACTTTACAAATCAACAGACTTCTAGCTAAGATAAACCCTCCAAAAGGGAGTGTCCTGCTGCAATTGCTGATCTGTAACAATCCACTGTCCTATATGAAAACCCTTTACCTAACAATTCTCTCACAAAGTTGGCTACCTCTGTCTCATCAGCTTCTACAAGATCCCTACTTCTTTCCATGATCCACGAATCCAGACATTCCACTCCCCTGATATCTCTTCTTTCTTCCTGGTGTCCACAACTCATTGAGAAGAATTGAAGCCTTCCCCAAAGATACACAGAATCTTTCTGAACCCCTGATATTTTCCTACTAGAAGGTTGAGCATACTTACTTCCACTAATGGATGGACTTCTCCATCTCCTTTAAACATTCCTTTGCATGACCTTACCAGAAAAGGAATTTTTATCATCATTTCCATTACTGAAGGGGACCACATATGTGTGTTCCAAATAAGAGTCACCAGAACCAACTGACAATTCAGTCTCCTCACATGCACCAAAACTCTCTGAATCATGGCGAAAGGTGGGAATGCATATCCCTTCAGATTCTGCCTGTTCTGTGTCAATGCATCCACTGCCATTGCTTCTGAATCCAGTTGCCAACTGAAATAATTCACCTCTTGGAAAGTCAACAGTGAAGCAAATAAATCCACCTGTTTTGGGCTCTTTTTTCCAACATATTACCTTTATCAAAAAAGGGATAATGCTAGCCTCCTTATCTTTAATAAAATCATGATTCTCTATTCACAATTACTTTGAAAATTTGCATTTTATGCAAGACAGGTGGCTAGCATTGTGTATGTTCAAAGCTTTTTAATACAACACTAGATGCATGCTCAACTAATTTAAAATAAAAATGTCCTGAACACTTCTGCATTCAACCACTCTGCTGCTTTTATTAGCTTCTCCAAGTGGGCTCCAGCCCAAAAACCCCTTGGAAGCCATAGCTACCCTCAAAGAATGAGATTTAAATCTCTCAGCATCATCTTCTGCTTCCTTCATAATGCACGTCACCCATTTTCCAATAGTTGCCACTGAAACTGCTCTGTAAGATTCAACATGTGAAATCAACAATTGAGGCACATCATCTACTCTAAACTCCTTTACTCTCGTCTCATATTCTCTTATGCAAAGTACCATGTAAAACTAGAAGAATTCCTAAAAATTTGGATAAAACACTGATTCTGACATAGGGCCTGATTACAATCTTGGTAGATGGAATACTTCATTACAAATGTGACGGATATTCCGTTCACCGCTTTACGATCTCCATAGGATATAATTGGATCGGAATACGTCGGACCAGATATCCATCACGTTTGTGACAGAGTAACCCCATCCTCCAAGATCGTAATCAGGCCCATATTCTTAGTTCTACTCCAAGTCTCAATCAGTATTCTGTCTGGTTTGTTCAACCAACTGCTTAAATCTAATGCTTGAACATCATTTACTCTCCTAAATTAAATCAAACAAAAAAGTTGCTAACTTCCAGGATAATTGCCTCAATGCTAGAAATCTATTTCCTAGTCAATCATTAAACAATTTCAAAACTAAATTAACATCCCAAAAACTGTTGTATATTGATTTTGGGGTCTTTGGAATCGAATACTGTTCATTACTTTACAAATCAACAGACCTCTAGCTACAGATAAACCCTCCAAAAGGGAGTGTCCTGCTGCAATTGTGCAATTGCTGATCTGTAACAATCCACTGTCCTATATGAAAACCCTTTGCTTAACAATTCTGCCAAAAAGTTGGCTACCTCTGTCTCATCAGCTTCTACAAGATCCATACTTCTTTCCATGATCCACAAATCCAGACATTCCACTCCCCCGATATCACTTCTTTCTTCCTGGTGCCCACAACTCATTGAGAAGCATTGAAGCCTTCCCCAAAGATACACAGAATCTTTCTGAACCCCTGATATTTTCCTACTAGAAGGTTGAGCATACTTGCTTCCACTAATGGATGGTCTTCTCAATCTACTTTAAACATTCCTTTGCATGACCTTACCAGAAAAGGAATTTTATGACAAGACCGGAGGCTCCTATTATGCAGTTGTCTTTTCTTTATTTTTAATAGCAGCTCCAGTCAAGATTCACTACAACTCCCATAAGGCAAACCACAAGTAGCCAATGGGAGAACAACAGTAGTCCATAACAGTGCACCAATCACCGTCGATTCCACAGAATAATACCCATCTTGACTGAAAACAGCCCTCTTTTCTTGCTGCTCCTCAGTCAAGATAAGTATTATTTCGCTTTTGGTGGCGCTTCGTTTTGTATGAGTTTGACATTGAGGTTTTGACTTTCGTTTTCTTAAGGGTTTTTTCTAGATCGGCTAGTCAGCCGCAAGTGTTCTGTCAATTTCCCGGCTCGCAGCGTTGGCATATTTCAGCCGACGCGCTGAAGAAACTCTCCGCTAACCTCGTTGCTGCTCCGGGGGATCGCTGAGACTTGGAGCGCGTTTATCGGCTTTTGGATCAATTTCACTTTGGATCAATTTCACTTTTGGATCAATTTCACTTTCCACTTTTGGATCAATTTCACTTTTGGATCAATTTCACTTTCCGGCTTCCTTTCTTTAGGTCAACTCCGCCCGTGGGCGGGGCTAGATATCTCTTTTCCTCTCTGGGTGAGAGGTTTAACCCTTTCTGGCCAGATACTTTCTTTTCTCTCTGTGTGAGAGGTTTAACCCTTACCTGGTTTTGCTGAAGGAGGATTGTGTTTCACCTTGTTACTATGGATAGTTCTCAGCCTCAGTTAACTCATGAGGAGGAGGAAGATGTTTTAAAGGAACATTTAAATGATTTTATTCAGTCTTCTGTGGATCAGGCTATGGCTACCTCTTGGCAAAAACTGTCAAAAAATTTGGAAAATTCGGTAGTTAATATCGTGTCCAAGACCATGCTGGCCCATTCTGCGGGGGAAAGCAGAAAGCGTCCAATCTCCTCAAAAAATCAAAAAGAGACGCTAACTGGAAGTGACAATGTTTCACACATGGCGGAGGACGTGGTTCCTCATGGGCCTCCTAATAAGGAGGGGTTAATAGCTAAGTCTATCAGAAAATGCATGGTTAAAACCAAACACATTTCTTCTCCTATCAGAATAACAAAGATTTTGGACACGGATGAGGAAGAAAACGCTCCAGAGTCGGATGAGGGTAGTTCGGATGAGGATGTTGGAGGGTTACTTTTCCCTCCTCCTCTTAAAAAGCCCAAATATGTTTCGGAGTCCTCAGCCATTCTGGATTCTGAAGGGGTGCCTATGTTTGATCCGGGAGATATACAACATCCGAATTCCACAGAGTGGCTTCCCTCAGAACATGTGGCGAACTATGTCACTGCAAGACTTCGTACTCCCTTGGATAAACAGGTCCGGGCGAAGTTAAAATCGGAGTGTCCCCGCCCGGCTCTGTCTTCTAAGATAACGGCGACTCCAGCAATTGATTCTTCGCTCCTGACTTTCTTTACCAGATACGGCAAAGATCCCCGTAAAGGAGTGGATAAGGCCTGGTCCACATGTCAGGATAAGCTTTTGGACATTGTGGGTCCCTTGACACGTATTTTTGATATAGCGGAAGCAGCTCGGCTGGAACAAGTCGCTATTGACCCTGAAGAGCTCTCTTTATGGGCGCAGCGAGCTGTTTGTTTGTTAGGAAATGCTAATTCCTCTATTACTCACGAGCGGAGGAAAGGACTCTTGCTCAAGTTGGACCCAAAGTTGGTTAACTTAGCCGGTTCGGATCCGGGGGTGAAGGCATAAGGATTATTGTTTGGTGATTCCTTCATTAAACAGTTAAGCAAGTATGTGACCACTTTTTCTTCGTTGGATAAGGCGCAGCAATCTTTGAAGAAGATGTTCGCTTCTCGGGTTTTCACCAGGGCCGGCAGAGGTAGGAACCGCTTTGCCGGCCGAGTTTATGCCAATCAAGGTTCCCGCGGTACCTACCAGAACACCTATCAGGATTACAGGCCTCAATTCTATCCCCAAAGAAGCAGGGGCTTCAGGGCAAAAGGAGGACGTAACTCCAGAGGTGCGACCCAACTCGGTAAGTCAGACTTCCTTTATTCTGGTGGTGGGGGGCCGCATTGCGCTATGTCTATCAAAATGGGAGGATCTCACAAGGGATCCTTGGGTTCTAAACACAGTTCGAGGTTATGTTATAGAACTCTTGTCAGAGCCTTTTCAAGAGGTTTTTCCTCCCCCTCCTCAGTTTTCAGATCAAATGACAGATTTAATTTCGTTGGAGATTCAATCTCTACTGCAAAAACAAGCTATTGTTCCTTGTTCTCTAGATCCTTCAGGTTTCCTCAGTTCTGTTTTTCTGGTTCAGAAAAAGAACAAGAAAATGCATCCGGTCATCAATTTGAAACAGTTCAATCAGTTTGTTCTTTATTGGCATTTCAAGATGGAGACTATTCTTCATCTCAGAGATACCCTTCTTCGGGGCGATTGGTTGGTGAGGTTAGATCTTCGGGATGCTTATCTGTCAGTTCCCATTCATCCCGTCTCGCAGAAGTTTCTCCAATTCCACTGGGCAGGTCAGTATTTTCGTTTCACCTCTCTTCCTTTCGGCCTTTCCTCCGCCCCGTGGTGCTTCACAAAGTTAATGAGGCCAGTGGCGGCTTTCCTCAGAGCTCGAGGCATTCCTCTGGTGATTTACTTGGACGACATCTTGATCATGAGTCAGACTCGCGATTTGCTTTTGTCACAAGTGCGTCTAGCTTGCGCTCTATTGGAAGATCTAGGTTTTATCGTAAGTTACGATAAATCTTCTCTAGATCCAGTTCAGCAAATCGAGTTCCTAGGCTTTCTGGTAGATTCCATATCAGGTACTCTCCTTCTACCGTCATCAAAGATCAAATCCATAAAGTCCGAAATTCTCCTAATTCTTCGCAGTTCTTTTTTATCCCTCAGATCTTTAGCAAGAATCATGGGTCGGCTTTCGTCCTCAATTCAAGCGATTTTTCCGGGTCCCCTGCATTATCGGGCATTGCAAAGACTAAAGATTCGGCATATCCAAAAAGGCCTAGCTTATTCAGATGTTATAGCTCTGGATCAGGAGTCTCGGGCTGAACTCCAGTGGTGGATAGACCATTTAGATGCCTGGAACGGCAGAACTATCTTTGCATCAGCCCCAGATCTTGTATTAGAGTCAGATGCAAGTCTGACGGGTTGGGGAGCCCGGTGTGGTGCAATCTCGACTGGAGGTTCATGGTCTCTAGAGGAGTCAAAATTGCACATAAACTGTTTAGAGATGCTTGCAGGCTCCTTTGCAATCAGGAGCCTCGCAAGAGACAGGATTTCTTGTTCAGTTCTGCTCAGGATGGACAACATTTCGGCGGTGCGTTACATCAATCGGTTAGGAGGCACAAAATCCAGGCCTTTAGCGGAATTAGCGAAAGGGTTTTGGGAGTTCTGTCTTCAAAACAAAATCTCGGTTCAAGCCGAATATTTTCCGGGCAATCTCAATTTGGTAGCGGACTGGTACTCCCGTTTCTTTCGGGACTCCAGCGACTGGATGCTCAACTTACAGGTGTTCAACGCCCTACTACACAAGTGGGGACCCTTCCACATAGATCTCTTTGCTTCACGGTTAAACACTCAACTTCCACGATTTTTCAGTTGGCTTCCAGACCCTCTAGCTCTAGCCTTCGATGCGTTTACTCAGGATTGGTCGTCTTCCCTCAATTACGCCTTTCCTCCTTTTATTTTGATTCCCAGAGTTCTGGCACAAGTCAGACGTCAGCAAGCTTCTCTAGTTCTCATAGTCCCTTTTTGGCACTCCCAGGTGTGGTTCCCTTCCCTCCTGGAACTGTCAATCGAATCCCCGATTCTGATACCCTCCTTTCCAGATCTCCTGACCAATCATCAAGGCCTCCGTCACAGTTTAATTCTTCAAGAGTCCCTGATCTTGTCGGCGTGGAAAATTTCGGGGAATCTCGATCTAGCATTTCAATTTCGACAGAAGCTGCAGCCTTCATTGACCGGGCTACAGCTCCTGGGACAAAGAAGGCTTATAGATCAGCTTGGTCTCTCTGGTGTTGCTGGTGTTTGGGAAGACAAGTTGATCCCATTACAGCGGATGTGTCTTTGATGGTCAATTTTCTGACGTCGGAAGCCAGCAAAGGTAAGTCCTTTCGTACTATTAATTTATATAGTTCTGCGATTTCTTCGACTCATGATTACTTTCAAGGTAAGCCTATTGGCGAACATCCGCTGGTTTGTCGTCTATTAAAGGGAGTAAAATTTTCTAACCCGCCAAAACCTAAATACAGTTGTTTATGGGATGTTAATACAGTTTTAACGTTGTTTGTCTCTTGGCCCGACAATCCTTTGTTATCTTTGAAGCAATTATCGGCTAAGCTAGCTATGCTTTTATGTTTGGTATCTTTTAAACGGTTATCCGATGTTAGAGCTCTCGACGTTACTGCTCGCTATTTTACTCCCTCCGGAGTTCTGTTTAATGTAGTGAGACGTACCAAAACTAACCTCTCTTCAGTTTTTTATCCCTTTTTTCCTGATCATCCCAAACTCTGTGTGGGTCAATGTTTAAAAGTTTATGAACAACGGACAGCCGATTTGAGAAAGTCTTCTTCTACTCAGTTATTGATTTATATTAGGAAACCTTACAATCCTGTATCCTCTCCTACTTTGGCCCGTTGGGTTCGCTGGATTATGACTTTAGCTGGTATTGATACCTCTGCTTTTGGTGCGCATTCAGCTAGGGGAGCCATGGCATCTAAAGCTTTTTGGGCTGGTTCTCGTTTAGAGGATATTCTCAGATCAGCTGACTGGTCTAATGATAATGTATTCAAAGTGTTTTATTGCAAACCGATTCAGCATGCTTCATTTAATGTGATTGATTCGCTTTAAAATTGCATAATAGGAGCCTCCGGTCTTGTCATAAAATGTAGATTTTCCTAGTAATTTATGAAGGAAAGTCTTAATTTTATTAAAGACACGGAGGCGAGTATTATCCCACCACTATAAATTCTAACTCTGTGTTTTATTGCCCTCCCTTTTAGCTTCTACTTCAACACAGCAAACCTCTGCATAGAGATCGTTTAGGTGCGGTGGCTTCCCTGATGTTTCCTTTCAAGGGATCTCAAGCGACGAGTCAACAAGACCTGCCGGTTTTCCTCCAGAGACTTATATTTTATCTGCAAGAAGTTTTCTCACTTTGTTTGGCGTTTTGTGTTTGTTGGGTTATTATTCCATTGTTTACTTCTTATTGAGTTTCGCACAAGAAAAGAGGGCTGTTTTCAGTCAAGATGGGTATTATTCCGTGGAATCGACAGTGATTGGTGCACTGTTATGGACTACTGTTGTTCTCCCATTGGCTACTTGTGGTTTGCCTTATGGGAGTTGTAGTGAATCTTGACTGGAGCTGCTATTAAAAATAAAGAAAAGACAACTGCATAATACTCGCCTCCGTGTCTTTAATAAAATTAAGACTTTCCTTCATAAATTACTAGGAAAATCTACATTTTCATCATAATTTCCATTATTGAAGGGAACCACATCTGTGTGTTCCAAATAAGAGTCACCAGAACCAACTGACAATTCAGTCTCCTCACATGCACCAAAACTCCCTGAATCATGGCGAAAGGCGGGAATGCATATCCCTTCAGATTCTGCCTGTTCTGTGTCAATGCATCCACTGCCATTGCTCCGCCTGCCCAGGCCCCTGCCACATCTTTATAGGTTTCTCAGGTTTTCCTTTTTGGTGTTTTCCACTTTGATTTACTTTTTCTTTCTTTTCGCGCTCTTCCCGCTTTCCCGCCGCTGCCACCCATGCGGCCCCACCCCCCGCTCCCATTCGCTGTCCTCCCTCCCGCCTCCCAGCTGACCCCTCCTCCCCCCTTCCCTCTTATGGCGGGCGCTGTGCGGCAGAGACAGCGACCCTTGACCCTTGGTTAGGTCGCTTCCCCGCCGCTGCAGCTCCGCCTGCCCAGGCCCCTGCCACATGTTTATAGGTTTGTCAGGTTTTCCTTTTGGGCGTTTTTCACTTTGATTTACTTTTTCTTTCTTTTCGCGCTCTTCCCGCTTTCCCTCCGCTGCCACCCGTGCGGCCCGCCCCCCCTGCTCCCACACGCTTTCCTCCCTCCCGCCTCCAGCCTCCCAGCTGACCCCTCCTCCCCCCTTTCCCTCTTATGGCGGACGCTGCGTGGCAGAGACAGCGACCCTTGACCCTTGGGTAGGTCGCTTCCCCGACGCTGCAGCTCCGCCTGCCCAGGCCCCTGCCACATCTTTATAGGTTTCTCAGGTTTTCCTTTTTGGCGTTTTCCACTTTGATTTACTTTTTCTTTCTTTTCGCGCTCTTCCCGCTTTCCCGCCGCTGCCACCCGTGCAGCCCCGCCCCCCCTGCTCCCATTCGCTGTCCTTCCTCCTGCCTCCCGCCTCCCAGCTGACCCCTCCTCCCCCCTTCCCTCTTATGGCGGCCGCTGCGCGGCAGAGACAGCAACCCTTGACCCTTGGGTAGGTCGCTTCCCCGCCGCTGCAGCTCCGCCTGCCCAGGCCCCTGCCACATCTTTATAGGTTTCTCAGGTTTTCCTTTTTGGCGTTTTTCACTTTGATTTACTTTTTCTTTCTTTTTGCGCACTTTCCGCTTTCCCGCCGCTGCCACCCGTGTGGCCCCACACCCACTGCTCCCATTCGCTGTCCTCCCTCCCGCCTCCCAGCTGACCCCTCCTCCACCTTCCCTCTTATGGCTACCGCTGCGCGGCACAGACAGCGACCCTTGACCCTTGGGTAGGTCGCTTCCCCGCCGCTGCAGCTCCACCTGCCCAGGCCCCTGCCACATCTTTATAGGTTTCTCAGGTTTTCCTTTTTGGCGTTTTCCACTTTGATTTAATTTTCTTTCTTTTCGCACTCTTCCCGCTTTCCCGCCGCTGCCACCCGTGCTGACCCGCCCCCCCTGCTCCCATTCGCTGTCCTTCTTCCTGCCTCCCGCCTTCCAACTGACCCCTCCTTCTCCCCCTTCTCTCTTATGGCGGCCGCTGCGTGGCAGAGACAGCGACCCTTGGGTAGGTCGCTTCCCCGCCGCTGCAGCTCTGCCTTCCCAGGCCCCTGCCACATCTTTATAGGTTTCTCAGGTTTTCCTTTTTGGCGTTTTCCACTTTGATTTACTTTTTCTTTCTTTTCGCGCTCTTTCCGCTTTCCCACCGCTGCCACCCGTGCGGCCCGCCCCCCCGCTCCCATTTGCTGTCCTTCCTCCTGCCTCCCGCCTCCCAGCTGACCCCTCCTCCCCCCTTCCCTCTTATGGCAGCTGCTGCGCGGCAGAAACAGCGACCCTTGACCCTTGGGTAGGTCGCATCCCCGCCGCTGCAGGCCCCTGCCACATCTTTATAGGTTTCTCAGGTTTTCCTTTTTGGCGTTTTTCACTTTGATTTACTTTTTCTTTCTTTTCGCGCTCTTCCCGCTTTCCCGACGCTGCCACCCGTGCGGCCCCGCCCCCCCTGCTCCCATTCGCTGTCCTCCCTCCCGCCTCCCAGCTGACCCCTCCTCCCCCTTCCCTCTTTTGGCGGCCGCTGCGCGGCAGAGACAGCGACCCTTGACCCTTGGGTAGGTCGCTTCCCCACCGCTGCAGCTCCGCCTGCCCAGGCCCCTGCCACATCTTTATAGGTTTCTCAGGTTTTCCTTTTTGGCGTTTTCCTTTTCCTTTTTCTTTCTTTTCTCGCTCTTCCCACTTTCCCAACGCTGCCACCCTTGCGGTCCCGCCCCCCCTGCTCCCATTCGCTGTCCTTCCTCCTTCCTCCCGCCTCCCAGCTGACCCCTCCTTCCCCCCTTCCCTCTTATGGCGGCCGCTGCGCGTCAGAGACAGCGACCCTTGGGTAGGTCGCTTCCCCGCCGCTGCAGCTCCGCCTGCCTAGGCCCCTGCCACATCTTTATACGTTTCTCAGGTTTTGCTTTTTGGCATTTTCTACTTTGATTTACTTTTTCTTTCTTTTTGCGCTCTTCCCGTTTTCCCACGCTGCCACCCGTGCGGCCCCGCCCCCCCCTGCTCCCATTCGCTGTCCTCCCTCCCGCCTCCCTCCTCCCAGCTGACCCCTCCTCACCCCTTCCATCTTATGGCGGCCACTGCGTGGCCGAGACAGCGACCCTTGACCCTTGGGTAGGTCGCTTCCCCGCCGCTGCAGCTCCGCCTGCCTAGGCCCCTGCCACATCTTTATAGGTTTCTCAGGTTTTCCTTTTTGGCGTTTTCCACTTTGATTTACTTTTTCTTTCTTTTCACGCTCTTCCCGCTTTCCCGCCACTGCCATCCGTGCGGCCCCACCCCCACTGCTCCCATTCGCTGTCCTCCCTCCCGCCTCACGCCTCCCAGCTGACACCTCCTCCCCCCCTTCCCTCTCATGGCAGCCGCTGTGCGGCAGAGACAGCGACCCTTGACCCTTGGGTAGGTCGCTTCCCCGCCGCTGCAGCTCCGCCTGCCCAGGCCCCTGTCACATCTTTATAGGTTTCTCAGGTTTTCCTTTTGGCGTTTTTCACTTTGATGTACTTTTTCTTTCTTTTTGCGCTCTTCCTGCTTTCCCGCTGCTGCCACCCATGCGGCCCCGCCCCCCTGCTCCCATTCGCTGTCCTCCCTCCCGCCACACCCCTTCCCTCTTATGGTAGCCGCTGCGCGGCCGAAGGCGCACCAAAGGGAAGCCCGTCTGCGTCCGTCCGCGCCTGGACCGCGCCCAGCGCCAGAACCCCTAGCCCCGCCGCACTCAAAACACCCGACTAAGATACGACGCCGTCTCCCTCAATGCCCTCAACCCCGGACGAACAGCCACCTGCTACCAAGCCAGCCCTAAACGAACCCATGGACCCTTCACCTGTCAAGCCTGCAAATACACATTCCTCCGATCCTGTAAACCACCCCCCGGCCCTCGCAACAACAACCACCTCAAGTGCATCCTCCTCAACACACGCTCCGTCCACAAGCGCGCCATCGAACTATGGGACCTCCTGGACACAACAGCACCAGACGTCGCCTTCATCACAGAAACCTGGATGAAAGCCTCCTCGACCCCAGACATCGCCATAGCCATCCCCGACGGCTACAAGATCGTCCGGAAGGACCGCATCAACCAAACCGGAGGAGGAATCGCCATCATCTACAGGAGCACCCTCAACGTCACGACCACCATCGAAGACACACCCCTCGCCGCCGAACACATACACTTCCAGATCCACACCAACCCCAAAACCACCCTCAGAGGAACTCTCGTCTACAGACCCCTGTGCCCACGCGCCCAGTTCAGCGAAACCATCGCAGACTTCATCAGCCCGCACGCCCTAGCCTCACCAGAATACATCCTCCTCGGGGACCTGAACTTCCAGCTGGAGAAAAACAACGACAACAACACCACCACCCTACTCGACAACCTCGCCAACCTCGGACTCAAGCAACTGGTGAGCACCCACACCGCTGGCCACACACTCGACCCCATCTTCTCCGGCAGCAACTACGTCTCCTTCAGCCACTCCTCCGGACTACACTGGACCAACCACAAATGCATCCATTTCACCTTCAAACAGGAGACTCACCACCATCGCACACTACAAATCCCCCGCAGACGCTGGAGCAAAATCTCCACAGAGCAGCTCCTCTCATCACTGAACCAAAACCCTCCAGCCAACATCACTGACGCCAACAACTCAGCCCACAGCCTCACACAGTGGATCTCCAACTGTGCTGACAACCTCGCACCACTTAAAAAAAAAACAGGCGGGACCAGCATAAGGAAACCCCCATGGTTCACAGGCGGCCTCAAAGAATCTAAAAAATCCTGCCGAACCCTCAAAAAAACCTGGCACAGGGAACGAACCACAGAAAACATGACAGCCCTCAAGATCGCCACCCGTGAACACCACCAGCTGATCCGCTCCACCAAAAGGACATCATTCAAAGAGCGACTAGACAACAACACCCACAACAGGAAGGAACTCTTCAACATCGTCAAAGAGCTCTCCAACCCCAGCGCCAGCTCCAATGACATCACACCCTCACAAGAACTCTGAAACTCCCTCGCTACGTTCTTTCATCGAAAGATCGCAGATCTACACGGCAGCTTCGGACCCCAGACTCCGCCCCTTACCACCGAACCAGCAGCCCCCTCCACTACACTCAACTCCTGGACCCCTATCAGCTCAGAAGAGACCAGAAGCATCATGAACACCATCCACTCCGGCTCCCCCTCGGACCCTTGCCCCTATCACATCTTCAAAAAAGCCGACTCCGTCATCGTCCCCCATCTCCGGAACATCATCAACAGCTCGTTCGCATCAGCCATCTTCCTCGAGAGCTGGAAACACGCAGAAATCAACGCCCTCCTGAAAAAACCCACGGCAGACCCCAATGACCTGAAGAACTTCCGCCCCATCTCTCTTCTCCCCTTCCCGGCCAAGGTCATCGAGAAGACCGTCAATAAGCAGCTGACCGCTTTTCTCGAGGCTAACAACTCGCTCGACCCATCCCAATCTGGATTTCGAGCCAACCACAGCACAGAAACCGCCCTCATCGCAGTCACCGACGACATCAGGACTCTGATGGACAACGGAGAAACAACCGCCCTCATCCTCCTGGAGCTCTCGGCTGCCTTCGACACCGTGTGCCATCGCACACTAATAACCCGCCTCCGCACCACTGGAATCCTAGGACAGGCCCTAGACTGGATCATCTCGTTCCTCTCCAACAGAACCCAGAGAGTCCACCTCCCTCCCTTCCGCTCAGAACCCACAAAGATCATCTGCAGCGTACCCCAAGGATCCTCAATCAGCCCAACCCTCTTCAATATCTACATGAGCCCCTTCACCGCCATCGCACGCAAACACAACATCAACATCATCTCCTACGCCGATAACACCCAGCTGATACTCTCCCTCACCAAAGACCCAACCACCGCCAAAACCAACCTACAGGAAGGAATGAAAGACGTTGCAGAATGGATGAAGCTCAGGCGCCTAAAACTGAACTCAGACAAGACGGAGGTCCTCATCCTCGGACAATCCCCATCCGCCTGGGATGACTCCTGGTGGCCCACGGCGCTGGGCACAACACCAACCCCCTCGGAAAACGCACGCAACCTCCGATTCATCCTGGACCCCTTCCTCACAATGACCAAGCAAATCAACGTTGTCTCGTCATCATGCTTCAACACCCTACGCATGCTCTGGAAAATCTTCCGATGGATCCCCGCCGAAACCAGAAACACTGTTACCCATGCCCTCGTCACAAGCCGACTAGACTACGGAAACACACTATACGCAGGCACCACCGCAAAGCTTCAGAAACGTCTACAACGCATACAGAACGCCTCCGCACGCCTCATCCTCGACATTCCTCGTCACAGCCACATATCTGCCGACCTGAAACATCTGCATTGGCTCCCCGTCAACAAGAGGATCACCTACAGGCTCCTCACCCACGCACACAAAGCACTCCACAACATGAGCCCCGAATACCTCAACAACCGCCTCTCGTTCTACACGCCCATCCATCAGCTCCGCTCAGCCAGCCTCGCTCTCGCCACTGACCCTCGGATCCGCAGAACCACCGCCGGAGGAAGATCATTGACCGAGCTGGCAGCCAAAGCATGGAACACCCTCCCTGCACACCTAAGAACTACACAGGACCATCTCGCCTTCAGGAAACTCCTCAAGACATGGCTTTTCGCGCAGCAGTAACGCCCCCCCCAGCGCCTCGAGACCCTCTCTGGTGAGTACCGCGCTCTATAAATGCACTGATTGATTGATTGATTGAATCCAGTTGCCAACTGAAATAATTCACCTCTTGGAAAGTCAACAGTGAAGCAAATAAATCCACCTGTTTTTGGCTCTGTTTTCCAAAATATTACCTTTGTCAAGAAAGGGATAATGTTAACCTCCTTATCTTTAATAAAATCATGATTCTCTATTCACAATTACTTTGAAAATTTGCATTTTATGGCAAGACAGGTGGCTAGCATTGTGCATGTTCAAAGCTTTTTAATACAACACTAGATGCATGCTCAACTAATTTAAAATAAAAATGTCCTGAACACTTCTACATTCAACCACTCTGCTGCTTTTATTAGCTTCTCCAAGTGGGCTCCAGCACAAAAAAAACCTTGGAAGCCATAGCTACCCTCAAAGAATGAGATTTAAATCTCTCAGCATCATCTTCTGCTTCCTTCATAACGCACGTCACCCATTTTCCAACAGTTGCCACTGAAACTGCTCTGTAAGATTCAACATGTGAAATCAACAATTGAGGCACATCATCTACTCTAAACTCCTTTACTCTCGTCTCATATTCCCTTATGCAACGTACCATGCAAAATTAGAAGGATTCCTCAAAATTTGGATAAAACACTGATTCTGACATAGGGCCTGATTACAATCTTGGCAGATGGAATACTTCATTACAAATGTGACGGATATTCCGTCCACCGTTTTACGATCTCCATAGGATATCATTGAATCGGAATACGTCGGACCAGATATCCATCACGTTTGTGACAGATAACCCCATCCTCCAAGATCGTAATCAGGCCCATATTCTTAGTTCTACTCCAAGTCTCAATCAGTATTCTGTCTGGTTTGTTCAACCAACTGCCTAAATCTAATGCTTGAACATCTGATACTCTCCTAAATTAAATCAAACAAAAAAGTTGCTAACTTCCAGGATAATTGTCTCAATGCTAGAAATCTATTTCCTAGTCAATCATTAAACAATTTCAAAACTAAATTAACATCCCAAAGACTGTTGTATATTGATTTTGGGGTCTTTGGAATCAAATACTGTTCATTACTTCACAAATCAACAGACTTCTATCTACAGATAAACCCTCCAAAAGGGAGTGTCCTGCTGCAATTGCTGATCCGTAACAATCCACTGTCCTATATGAAAACCCTTTACATAACTATTCTGCCAAAAAGTTGGCTACCTCTGTCTCATCAGCTTCTACAAGATCCATACTTCTTTCCATGATCCACAAATCCAGACATTCCACTCCCCCGATATCTCTTCTTTCTTCCTGGTGCCCACAACTCATTGAAAAGCATTGAAGCCTTCCCCAAAGATACACAGAATCTTTCTGAACCCCTGATATGTTCCTACTAGAAGGCTGAGCATACTTGCTTCCACTAATGGATGGTCTTCTCCATCTCCTTTAAACATTCCTTTGCATGACCTTACCAGAAAAGGAATTTTCATCATCATTTCCATTACTGAAGGGAACCACATCTGTGTGTTCCAAATAAGAGTCACCAGAACCAACTGACAATTCAGTCTCCTCACATGCACCAAAACTCTCTGAATCATGGCGAAAGGCGGGAATGCATATCCCTTCGGACTCTGCCTGTTCTGTGTCAAGGCATCCTCTACCATTGCTCCTGAATCCAGTTGCCAACTAAAATAATTCACCTCTTGGAAAGTCAACAGTGAAGCAAATAAATCCACCTGTTTTGGGCTCTTTTTTCTCCAAAATATTACCTTTGTCAAAAAAGGGATAATGCTAGCCTCCTTATCTTTAATAAAATCATGATTCTCTATTCACAATTACTTTGAAAATTTGCATTTTATGGCAAGACAGGTGGCTTGCATTCTGCATGTTCAAAGCTTTTTAACACAACACTAGATGCATGCTCAACTAATTTAAAATAAAAATGTCCTGAACACTTCTGCATTCAACCACTCTGCTGCTTTTATTAGCTTCTCCAAGTGGGCTCCAGCACAAAAAAAACCTTGGAAGCCATAGCTACCCTCAAAGAATGAGATTTAAATCTCTCAGCATCATCTTCTGCTTCCTTCATGACGCACATCACCCATTTTCCAATAGCTGCCACTGAAACTGCTCTGTAAGATTCAACATGTGAAATCAACAATTGAGGCACATCATCTACTATAAACTCCTTTACTCTCGTCTCATATTCCCTTATGCAATGTACCATGCAAAATTAGAAGAATTCCTCAAAATTTGGATAAAACACTGATTCTGACATAGGGCCTGATTACAATCTTGGCAGATGGAATACTTCATTACAAATGTGAAGGATATTCCGTCCACCGTTTTACGATCTCCATAGGATATAATAGGATCGGAATGCGTCGGACCAGATATCCATCACGTTTGTGACAGAGTAACCCCATCCTCCAAGATCGTAATCAGGCCCATATTCTTAGTTCTACTCCAAGTCTCAATCAGTATTCTGTCTGGTTTGTTCAACCAACTGCCTAAATCTAATGCTTGAACATCTGATACTCTCCTAAATTAAATCAAACAAAAAAGTTGCTAACTTCCAGGATAATTGTCTCAGTGCTAGAAATCTATTTCCTAGTCAATCATTAAACAATTTCAAAACTAAATTAACATCCCAAAGACTGTTGTATATTGATTTTGGGGTCTTTGGAATCAAATACTGTTCATTACTTTACAAATCAACAGACTTCTAGCTGCAGATAAACCCTCCAAAAGGGAGTGTCCTGCTGCAATTGCTGATCTGTAACAATCCACTGTCCTATATGAAAACCCTTTACATAACTATTCTGCCAAAAAGTTGGCTACCTCTGTCTCATCAGCTTCTACAAGATCCATACTTCTTTCCATGATCCACGAATCCAGACATTCCACTCCCCCGATATCTCTTCTTTCTTCCTGGTGCCCACAACTCATTGAAAAGCATTGAAGCCTTCCCCAAAGATACACAGAATCTTTCTGAACCCCTGATATTTTCCTACTAGAAGGCTGAGCATACTTGCTTCCACTAATGGATGGTCTTCTCCATCTCCTTTAAACATTCCTTTGCATGACCTTACCAGAAAAGGAATTTTCATCATCATTTCCATTACTGAAGGGAACCACATCTGTGTGTTCCAAATAAGAGTCACCAGAACCAACTGACAATTCAGTCTCCTCACATGCACCAAAACTCTCCGAATCATGGCGAAAGGCGGGAATGCATATCCCTTCGGACTCTGCCTGTTCTGTGTCAAGGCATCCACTGCCATTGCTCCTGAATCCAGTTGCCAACTGAAATAATTCACCTCTTGGAAAGTCAACAGTGAAGCAAATAAATCCACCTGTTTTGGGCTCTTTTTTCCAAAATATTACCTTTGTCAAGAAAAGGATAATGCTAACCTCCTTATCTTTAATAAAATCATGATTCTCTATTCACAATTACTTTGAAAATTAGCATTTTATGGCAAGACAGGTGGCTAGCATTGTGCACGTTCAAAGCTTTTTAATACAACACTAGATGCATGCTCAACTAATTTAAAATAAAAATGTCCTGAACACTTCTACATTCAACCACTCTGCTGCTTTTATTAGCTTCTCCAAGTGGGCTCCAGCACAAAAAAATACCTTGAAAGCCATAGCTACCCTCAAAGAATGAGATTTAAATCTCTCAGCATCATCTTCTGCTTCCTTCATGACGCACATCACCCATTTTCCAAAAGCTGCCACTGAAACTGCTCTGTAATATTCAACATGTGAAATCAACAATTGAGGCACATCATCTACTCTAAACTCCTTTACTCTCGTCTCATATTCCCTTATGCAACGTACCATGCAAAATTAGAAGAATTCCTCAAAATTTGGATAAAACACTGATTCTGACATAGGGCCTGATTACAATCTTGGCAGATGGAATACTTCATTACAAATGTGACGGATATTCCGTTCCCCGTATTATGATCTCCATAGGATATAATAGAATCGGAATGCGTCGGACCAGATATCCATCACGTTTTTGACAGAGTAACCCCATCCTCCGAGATCGTAATCAGGCCCATATTCTTAGTTCTACTCCAAGTCTCAATCAGTATTCCTTCTGGTTTGTTCAACCAACTGCCTACATCTAATGCTTGAACATCTGATACTCTCCTAAATTAAATCGAACAAAAAAGTTGCTAACTTCCAGGATAATTGTCTCAATGCTAGAAATCTATTTCCTAGTCAATCATTAAACAATTTCAAAACTAAATTAACATCCCAAATACTGTTGTATATTGATTTTGGGGTCTTTGGAATCGAATACTGTTCATTGCTTTGCAAATCAACAGACTTCTAGCTACAGATAAACCCTCCAAAAGGGAATGTCCTGCTGCAATTGCTGTTCTGTAACAATCCACTGTCCTATATGAAAACCCTTTACTTAACAATTCTGCCACAAAGTTGTCTACCTCTGTCTCATCAGCTTCTACAAGATCCATACTTCTTTCCATGATCTACGAATCCAGACATTCCACTCCCCCGATATCTCTTCTTTCTTCCTGGTGCCCACAACTCATTGAGAAGCATTGAAGCCTTCCCCAAAGATACACAGAATCTTTCTGAACCCCTGATATTTTCCTACCAGAAGGTTGAGCATACTTACTTCCACTAATGGATGGACTTCTCCATCTCCTTTAAACATTCCTTTGCATGACCTTACCAGAAAAGGAATTTTTATCATAATTTCCATTACTGAAGGGAACCACATCTGTGTGTTCCAAATAAGAGTCACCAGAACCGACTGACAATTCAGTCTCCTCACATGCACCAAAACTCTCTGAATCATGGCGAAAGGCGGGAATGCATATCCCTTCAGATTCTGCCTGTTCTGTGTCAATGCATCCAATGCCATTGCTCCTGAATCCAGTTGCCAAATGAAATAATTCACCTCTAGGAAAGTCAACAGTGAAGTAAATAAATCCACCTGTTTTGGGGTCTTTTTTCCAAAATATTACCTTTTTCAAGAAAAGGATAATGCTAACCTCCTTATCTTTAATAAAATCATGATTCTCTATTCACAATTACTTTGAAAATTAGCATTTTATGGCAAGACAGGTGGCTAGCATTGTGCATGTTCAAAGCTTTTTAATACAACACTAGATGCATGCTCAACTAATTTAAAATAAAAATGTCCTGAACACTTCCACATTCAACCACTCTTCTGCTTTTATTAGCTTCTCCAAGTGGGCTCCAGCACAAAAAAAACCCTTGGAAGCCATAGCTACCCTCAAAGAATGAGATTTAAATCTCTCAGCATCATCTTCTGCTTCCTTCATGACGCACATCACCCATTTTACAAAAGCTGCCACTAAAACTGCTCTGTAAGATTCAACATGTGAAATCAACAATTGAGGCACATCATCTACTCTAAACTCCTTTACTCTCGTCTCACATTCCCTTATGCAATGTACCATGCAAAATTAGAAGAATTCCTCAAAATTTGGATAAAACACTGATTCTGACATAGGGCCTGATTACAATCTTGGCAGATGGAATACTTCATTACAAACGTGACGGATATTCCATCCACCGTATTACGATCTCCATAGGATATCATTGGATCGGAATACGTCGGACCAGATATCCATCACGTTTGTGACAGAGTAACCCCATCCTCCAAGATCGTAATCAGGCCCATATTCTTAGTTCTACTCCAAGTCTCAATCAGTATTCTGTCTGGTTTGTTCAACCAACTGCCTACATCTAATGCTTAATTATCTGATACTCTCCTAAATTACATCAAACAAAAAAGTTGCTAACTTCCAAGATAATTGTCTCAATGCTAGAAATCTATTTCCTAGTCAATCATTAAACAATTTCAAAACTAAATTAACATCCCAAAGACTGTTGTATATTGATTTTGGGGTCTTTGGAATCGAATACTGTTCATTGCTTTACAAATCAACAGACTTCTAGCTACAGATAAACCCTCCAAAAGGGAGTGTCCTGCTGCAATTGCTGATCTGTAACAATCCACTGTCCTATATTAAAACCCTTTACTTAACAATTTTGCCACAAAGTTGTCTACCTCTGTCTCATCAGCTTCTACAAGATCCATACTTCTTTCCATGATCCACGAATCCAGACATTCCACTCCCCCGATATCTCTTCTTTCTTCCTGGTGCCCACAACTCATTGAGAAGCATTGAAGCCTTCCCCAAAGATACACAGAATCTTTCTGAACCCCTGATATTTTCCTACTAGAAGGTTGAGCATACTTACTTCCACTAATGGATGGACTTCTCCATCTCCTTTAAACATTCCTTTGCATGACCTTACCAGAAAAGGAATTTTTATCATCATTTCCATTACTGAAGGGAACCACATCTGTGTGTTTCAAATAAGAGTCACCAGAACCAACTGACAATTCAGTCTCCTCACATGCACCAAAACTCTCTCAATCATGGCGAAAGGCGGGAATGCATATCCCTTCAGATTCTGCCTGTTCTGTGTCAATGCATCCACTGCCATTGCTCCTGAATCCAGTTGCCAACTCAAATAATTCACCTCTAGGAAAGTCAACAGTGAAGCAAATAAATCCACCTGTTTTGGGTTCTTTTTTCCAAAATATTACCTTTGTCAAGAAAAGGATAATGCTAACCTCCTTATCTTTAATAAAATCATGATTCTCTATTCACAATAACTTAGAAAATTAGCATTTTATGGCAAGACAGGTGGCTAGCATTGTCCATGTTCAAAGCTTTTTAATACAACACTAGATGCATGCTCAACTAATTTAAAATAAAAATGTCCTGAACACTTCCACATTCAACCACTCTGCTGCTTTTATTAGCTTCTCCAAGTGGGCTCCAGCACAAAAAAAAACCTTGGAAGCCATAGCTACCCTCAAAGAATGAGATTTAAATCTCTCAGCATCATCTTCTGCTTCCTTCATGACGCACATCACCCATTTTCCAAAAGCTGCCACTGAAACTGCTCTGTAAGATTCACCATGTGAAATCAACAATTGAGGCACATCATCTACTCTAAACTCCTTTACTCTCGTCTCACATTCCCTTATGCAACGTACCATGCAAAATTAGAAGAATTCCTCAAAATTTGGATAAAACACTGATTCTGACATAGGTCCTGATTACAATCTTAGCAGATGGAATACTTCATTACAAACGTGACGGATATTCCATCCACCGTATTACGATCTCCATAGGATATCATTGGATCGGAATACGTCGGACCAGATATCCATCACATTTGTGACAGAGTAACCCCATCCTCCAAGATCGTAATCAGGCCCATATTCTTAGTTCTACTCCAAGTCTCAATCAGTATTCTGTCTGGTTTGTTCAACCAACTGCCTAAATCTAATGCTTGAACAACTGATACTCTCCTAAATTACATCAAACAAAAAAGTTGCTAACTTTCAGGATAATTGTCTCAATGCTAGAAATCTATTTCCTAGTCAATCATTAAACAATTTCAAAACTAAATTAACATCCCAAAGACTGTTGTATATTGATTTTGGGATCTTTGGAATCAAATACTGTTCATTACTTTACAAATCAACAGACTTCTAGCTACAGATAAACCCTCCAAAAGGGAGTGTCCTGCTGCAATTGTGCAATTGCTGATCTGTAACAATCCACTGTCCTATATGAAAACCCTTTACTTAACAATTCTGCCAAAAAGTTGGCTACCTCTGTCTCATCAGCTTCTACAAGATCCATACTTCTTTCCATGATCCACGAATCCAGACATTCCACTCCCCCGATATCTCTTCTTTCTTCCTGGTGCCCACAACTCATTGAGAAGCATTGAAGCCTTCCCCAAAGATACACAGAATCTTTCTGAACCCCTGATATTTTCCATACTAGAAGGTTGAGCATACTTGTTTCCACTAATGGATGGTCTTCTCCATCTCCTATCAACATTCCTTTGCATGACCTTACCAGAAAAGGAATTTTCATCATCATTTCCATTACTGAAGGGAACCACATCTGTGTGTTCCAAATAAGAGTCACCAGAACCAACTGACAATTCAGCCTCCTCACATGCACCAAAACTCTCTGAATCATGGCGAATGGCGGGAATGCATATCCATTCAGATTCTGCCTGTTCTGTGTCAAGGCATCCACTGCCATTGCTCCTGAATGCAGTTGCCAACTGAAATAATTCACCTCTTGGAAAGTCAACAGTGAAGCAAATAAATCCACCTGTTTTGGGCTCTTGTTTCCAAAATATTACCTTTGTCAACATCCACTCACTATATTATCTGAGGAGTCAAGAATTTCAGTCTGCCACCACATTTCCTTCCCTGGCAGATACTGCATTGTTAAATCTATCTCATATTCCTGACAAAACACCCACATCTTTTTTGCAACCTCCGACAGCTTCTTGTGCATGCTTCCCCCTAGTTTGTTTAAGTAAGTTACTGCTGTTTTATTTTCCAACCTTAGAAGAACAGAATAACCTTTTAATCATTCCTTGAAACTGTGCAAGGGAAACAGGCTTGCTGTCATTTCCAAGACATTTATGTGCTCCCTTTTCTCCTTCATACTCCATCTTCTTCCTGTTTCTTGGCCCAAACACATTGCTTCCCAACCTATGCTTCCATCCAATGCTAATACAAAATGCAGAACTGTTCCAAAAACAGCCCGACCATTCCAGGCTTCCTAATTGTCCAACCACCAAGTTAACTCTTCCTTCACTTCCTCTGTTACCTTTACTTTGTCCCTGCACCAAAGACCTTTCGATAGACCCGAGGCCTTTAGACGCTGTACAGCCCCAGTAGTGTAACAGGTTGTTGTGTAGTTATTTTAGCCATGTTTAAAGCGCATTGTTTAGCGAACTAGGCCTTCAGCTGTGCATTTTCACCTCCTATGTTTTATTCAGCATTGCTTTGTTTTTCTAGCAATAATTTCATTTGCGGTGCTGTTTCATTTCTCTTTATCTTGTGTTCTTTCGCCTAAAAAAGCATCACATTCCTAGTAGGACCTATAGTTCACTTTGTGCTTTTCACAGCTACAGTTAGATAGGGTTGCTGACAAATATGGTATGCTGTGACTCCTGCATTCACGGAAAACAACACCCTCATACATGGGGACCATTTCTTAGAATGTCAGCTGGTTTATTATAAAACACCCCTTAGTCCCAGACTCATAAGAGGGAGATTCCAGCCAGATGACCACAACTGTATGTTGACTGCTGCAAGCTTCACTACAGCACCTGCTTAGACGATCAAGCCCTGATCCAGATGGGGACGGTGTCTTTTTAGACCTCAGGCCTCTTTTTCAGGTATGAGGGATGATGTTCTTCCAGGGGAAATCCCAAAGGACAGATTAGGCTTAGTATGCTGTGCTCATTCTTAGCGTAGATGAGGGGCTATAGATCTACTCCCCGGTTTAGACAGTATGGTAGGACTGTTCTTGTGTTTTACAATCCTAGCCACATACCTGCTCCTGTTGTCTCTCATTATCCTCATTATTGCTATGCCCCTGCTATTATCTAAGATGGAGATATTTTAATAAATGCTTATTTACATAGATATCGGCCTCTACCGTCTTGTCTGAGTGAGATCTTAGTAACTGAGAGAACGGGATGCAATCTGATGTACCACGATTCCCTGGGGAGTCTATCTTACCATGAGCTTGGTTGCCACAATCATTTCGGTCAGAGATGGGGTGCTGTTAGTTAGCCGGAAACCCCGGGTTAGGCTGACAGGTGTCACCAGGTGTGGAATTGTACTCAGTTGCCACAGCCTAGGCGATCCTACCGCCCAAATCCAGTAGCTTCATTACCCTAATGAGAACATATGTGACATGGCGCCACCAACGTTTAGTCAGGCACAAAAAATAAGACCCTCCTAAGTATCTTTGTCTCACTGAAGGCTAAAGACACCTTGATACTATTTACGGAGATGTCTGTGGTATTGAGGATTTCGTCCTCAGCTAGGTAGGTGGGAATCTATCCCGAACTGTAGGTTGTTCAAGCTTGAACTATAAAATGATTGATCCCCAGTTGGAATCCTTATCTCTGAACGCATAAACAAGGAATATGGCAAACCCTCAACGGGTAGCAATAGCAGTAAATATGAGAGGCCCCCTTACTGTATATTTATTGGCAAACAGCTTAACGGCCCAGGGAGGTCCAGTCACATTCATTGTTGAAGTTCACGCAGCCTATAGAACATAAACATGTTATTCTTGGGTCACCTTTCCAGCAGTGGATGGGAACACAAATACATTCCATAATTATACACCAGCAAATCCTCCTGCACAATACAGAGCTGATGAATATTTAGAGATACCTTTATCTTATCAAGACCAGATGGCGCCCTACCCCACACAATCTTACCAGTTAGGTTAGGTCCATTGAGTAATGCAGGCCCGACCTGGCCTTTTAATGGCCACATATACACCACATCCTGACTCAGCAGCAATGGCGGTAGCTGAGGTCCGCCACTCATATGCAGAAGTGACAACAACATACAGATTGTTAGTACAATTTGTTATGCAAATGTTAAATACAAATCCAGCACGAGCTGCTCCAGCTCAAGCACATGCAGCAGCGCAAGGTATTAATCCTGCCACTGTACATTTCATCATGGGTAAGGTACCTGCCAAACGGGAGGAGATTCCATTTTAGTTAGCTCAAAAAATAAATGCACTGGAAGCAGACTTTCCCAAACCAGAACCTGAGGATAAAAATAGAATTTTGACAATGTGCTTGCCTTTGGGCATGGATCCCACAGTTGAAAACTGTAATACAAGGGGCACTGTATTTGCCACGCTCTACACAACCGCACACAGTACACCAACACTTGCCAATCTTCCAGAGGTGTTGAAAAAAATTCAAGATGAATAGGTGGCAGCCCGGGCCCTAGATTTGGGGATGCAATTAATAGGTAACTTTGCCACAGTATCGTTGATCATATTAAGTAACATCAAAGGGGAAGCAGTTGCATTGACGGTGCACATGCAGCTCTGTGATGTACCAGCACAGGATCCGGAACGCTGGCTTCCAAAAATTATTGCTGAAAGATACTCCACCATAGGTCGTAATAGTTTGGGAGACAGACCGACTAAACCACAAGTGCAAGATAGATCCAATAAGTATGCTGCCAAACAATCACCTGAGGGTTCTAAAAAACGCTGGGATAAGAAACAACAAACACCTAAAAATCAATAGGAAGTATCTCTGCATTCGGAGACCCCTCAAAGTAAGTATAATCTCCGAAATAGGGCTAGTGTAAAAACGCTTGATAGATAACAGTATACTGATACTGCCAATCTCGCTCCTTTGAGGACTCACCGGAAAAACAAAGTGACTGATGTGGGCGTTCAGATCAGTGGACCGAGGACGTGAAACTGAGAAAGGTCTCACAACGCTCGTCAAAAGCTTCTGTTAAAAAAGAAGAGAAACTTTCACAACAGAAACCACAGTTTAAAATGAAAAAGTGGCAGCAGTTGCAATTCGACATGCGACTCAAGAAGAGGGCTTTACTAAAGAACAAGAAGTGGGCGTTAGCACTGCTAGACAGAGCAGAAGTCACAAAAGTTCGCCGAGATCTTCTAGAGCATCTGGAGGTGAAAGCAAATGATGACTATCTACAAGCAGAGACTGCTGGCCTGAATGTCTCCACACCTGACAGGGTGTATAAAGTAACTATTCAGTGAGAAGGGGACATTGAACACATAATAGACACCATCTTTTGGGATTGTGTTGTCTCTATTTACGATATTCTGCGGGCCGAAAAAGATTGGCCACCGGTATTTGTCCAAGATCTCCCACATGGAAAGGACATTATTGAAAAATCCTTCTCGCCCCTTGTTCTGAAAGAGCTTGTTGAAAAATACACCATTGACTGGGCAGTGGTGCAGGCGCCTGCACTATATCGCAATCATGTAGGGTGGGACAAAGACTCTCCCTACCACATAATACCAATAAAATCAACACCTCAGCCCCAACCTCAATATCCAATAAAAAATGAGGCAAAAGCCTTAGTGAGGGAAATCCTCACACAATTAGAGTATCAAGGTGTCATTGAACCCTCTGACTTATCAATGAATAATGCACTATTTCCACTCGAAAAACCCGACCATTCATATAGGATAGTCTTAGATTACAGGCACTTAAACAGCCAAACAAAAACATATGCAATACAAAATGCACATAGTACGACACTAATGAACAACATTGTGCGGAAAAAATACAACACAACCCTGGATATATCCAATGGATTTTTCTGCCAGAACATAGCGCCTGAAAGTTGGGACTTAACAAGTTTTAGCGCTTTAGGCTCTCAAAAAAAGTTTTGCCAACTTCCCCAAGACTATAAGAACAGTCCTGGGCTGTTCTCAACTCGTGTGACATCAATATTACAAGGCATAGAACCTGAGGCATTGTCCTATGTGGATGACATATACCTTACGGATGATGACCTAATACAACATTAAAGGCGGGTAGCCCGCGTTGTTGTGGGATTCCCCAAAGTCGGCTACAAATTTAACTTTAAGAAAACAAAAATAGCCTTTCTGAGTGTCCTATTTTTGGGATATGAGTTGTCGGATGAAGGCAAGAGCCCAGCGCCCCACTTTTTAGAAAAATGCGCAGAACTGCAACCACCAAATACAATTAAAAAAAGCCCAGTCAGTGCTGGGCTTCCTGAATTTTGCCATAACATATATTTCAGATTACGCATAACGTATCAAACCATTATATGACTTGATACATCCCAACTTTACAATCAAATTCTGGACAGTCAAACACACATGTATTCTCAAGGTACTACAAAAACACATGCTTGTAGCTAAACATTTACACACAAGGGACAATAAAAAACATTTGGTTATCAGAATAATTGCTGGTGCCATCGGTTTCACCTACGCATCAATCAATGAAGGTGAGACTGTCCCGATTGCATATAAATCACAATACAGCAGAACAACGGTTTGCTCCCACTGAAAAAAATTCTCACTGCTGTTCAGATGGCGGTCCTTAAAGAGAGACCTCTGGCCCAAAGGAAGCTCATTATTGTCATATCCCTGGTTCCAGCCATTGAGGCTGTTACCAAAGCGAGCGTCCCGAACGCTAAATCATTACACCCACGTTGGACTCAATGGGCAACGTCTCTGATGGCCACTGATGTTGATTATGTGTTTGACTCCAAATTATAGACTCAAGAATTCATTCAATATGAACTTGAATATCCTATTCCAGGAAATACACTACCTATTGAACAATACAAAACAATTTTGTATACCAATGGTTCAGCACAACCGGCTATAGGTACTGAACACCAATACTCAGCTGCTTGTGCAGTGGTGAGTGGATATATGAAGGATGGAACGTTCCATCCAGAAAAAAACATACACACAGACTCTTGGGGACTGTACAGCACAACTCACACAGCTTAGGGCTCTGGTAATGCAACTAGAACATACGGATCCTGAGCAGATGACTCTGTTTCTCTGTAATTCATATTATTGTGTCCAGTCCTTCAGTGAATACCTGCATTACTGGCGACAAAATGGGTTCAGAGATTCAAAAGGTAACACCATAAAACACAGAATCCTGTGGGGGAAGGTAGCAGATCTGAAGGAAAAACTACTGAATGTCCATGTTGTACATACACTTGGATACCAATGTGTTGGAATACACGTTGAAGGCAACACTTTGGCTGATGAAGCAGCAAAGTCTGCAGTAACAATGGCTTCTGTAACAGCAGTAACACACTCTAAAACTAGAGTGGATGATGAAACATTAGCAGCTACAGGAGTTACGGCTGAGGGTAAACCTATGCCCAAAGCCTATCCCACTAAATATTCCTACTGGATGGTAGGCATGTTTGACACAGAAGTAAAGATTCTAGGTGTGGGCATTCGAGTGATTCCCAACAAAGGCTTAAGACCAGAGTTAGTGAGAGCAGTGCATGAGGGAGTTGCATCTGCCCATGCTAGTGTGGTGGCTACAATATCAGTATTGCAATCACGTTATTGGTGGCCAGGTCTTTACAAACAGGCCAAGCAGTATGTCCTTTGCTGTGGCATCTGCCAACAAATAAAAGGCTCCAGCGTTAAGCGCCCACTGGTGACACCCCTTCTAATTTCCAACAAACCTTTACAATGTGTGTACTTGGACCACTGTGGTCGCCTGTCACCAGACAGTGCATACAAATACATTCTAGTCGCTGTAGACTCATGCTCCAGATTTCTATGGGTCTGGCCACAACGCTTGGCTGACGCTCATGCTGTTATTAAAGATTTGCAAGTCTTTGTCGGTACATATGCTGTTGTGGTTTTCCATTCGGACCAGGGCCCTGCTTTTGCCTCAATGACTTACAGGGATACCATGACTTCGTCAGGGGTCCAACTGCATTACTCGTCTCCATTTCATCCTGAGGCAAATAGTGTAGTGGAGCGATGGAACCGCTATTTAAAGCAATCCTTAACAGCCAGAGTTAGGCACGGGTCGTAGTTGGTTTACATACCTGTATGGAGTTCAGAGAGCACTCAATAATCTCCCTAGGAGGTCCCTGGGGGGGCGTACTTTGTATGCGTTCCTGTTTGGAACTTAAATGTATGTTATAGATCTTGATGGTCCTGGCATGGAGGTGGCAGATACACCTTTTGACATTAATGAACGTGTTACTGTCTTGCATGAGTTACAAAAATTCTGTGATAACAACGCAACTGCCAGTTTTGCCTCCTCTGGAATTCGGGATGTACCGGCTGGATTCCCAAGGTGGGAGATCTAGTGCGTGAAAAGATCGCTGTGAAAAAATAGTTTATTCCTTCTTATCGGGTACTGGTACAAGTCCTGGGAATACACGGTACCAGGACTGTTATACTACCAACACTGCCTGGTTCTAAGGAGAATCACTTTGTCTCCACTGACAAAGTTGCACCATGTGGCCAATCCTGCACAGCAGACCTAACTTACTCCTGACTAGTGCCCGAATCCCTCCCACTACAGATCAGGATGTTCCTCTACAAGTTTTCAACCGCAAAGTTGATACCTCTCCGAGCTTGGGGAGGGTGGAAAATTACCTTTCATTGGTTCCACTGAGGACTACCACTTAATCGATTTCTGCTGAGACAGAGCAACCTTCTACAACTTCAACACAAACGGATGTCGTAACATACTACACACCACTGAGGGAAACTTCAGCAGTCCCTCTTCCTCCGAATACAACGCCAGCATTTGTTTGTACAGATGATGGTTACTTTGTCGATGTTGACGACTTTTCTTCAGACCCCTCTGCCTCAACTGTGACTGAATTGTCAAAAGCACGTAAGCTAATACATTGGCTAAAAATTAACTATCTTACTTGTCCGTGGAACTACTTATGGTTATCGCTGACTGCGGTTGCCTTTCTTTTTTGGATTGGGTTTGTCATTGTTATCTTTCTTCTTATACATGGTCATTACCTACCCGATCGCTCTGCAGTTGAACTGGTGGATGAAGTCTTGAAACCAATTTTTTCTTCACATAAAATACGCAGACTTGTCCCCATTAAATATTACAGCAATGCCAATTCCTGGTGGGATTGTATGGGATAAATTCTTATTCGACATATATGGTCCTACAGAGATCATTCAGATACCTTATGTGTTTAAACTTTCATTGACTGATGTAATTACACCTGGAGTGATTTTTGATGATTGGGATGTCAAAACAGTTGATCAGTTGATGTCAGATCTACAGTATTATGCAGGTTTTGAAAATGGTGATGTGCACCAATTTAAAGGAAATTATGGGGATATGTTTTGTTATAACCATTGTCGATATAATTTCATTCACAGAGCTAGTACCCCAAAACTATTTTTAAATATGCACAATGGGAACAATGCCCGATTCCGCCTATAGGCAGCTCAAAAACATATACTGAAAAGTTTGTATATTTTTCTGGTCATAATGTCAAGAATGCTGAGTCATATTATTTCAAATTGCCAGTAATGCAAGATTTGCATGTATTATTGACTGATACTAAATTGATATATCCTCATTCCTTTGTTTCCCGATTAGCCATAGAAGGTTATGAACATTGGGTTAATTCAATTGAATTGAAAAGTGTGTTGGTAACCAGAAATTGGCAAATTAGAGGTACAGAAGCTTTGATTAGAGCTTGCATGATTCCTCTTCAGATGATATTCTTAAATGAAACAGTGCATCAAATGAGCTGTTTAAGTTTAGCAAGCATTATATAATTAAATACACCCAGTATTCCTGCTCCTGCAAAGTTTAATAAATGGCAAAAGTATATAAATGCATCTGAAGATCAGCTTAACGAATGGGTGCAGAATGGAACATATAACACATCATTATCACATCCTAGCGGATGGTTATTGTGGCCTATAGATACCAATGGGTGCCATACACGTTTTATAAACTCCTTGGGGGGGGGGTTAGAATTAATAGGCTGGACCCTCGCTATCTATCCTCAGAGCACTTGGATATTGTGACAACATATAGGGTAGGGAAACTATGCCAGCAATGGATGATGGTCTCTTCACTAGATGCTGTTAAAGAACATCTTAGTCTCCTGTCCAATAACACAGATTTACAGGATTTCCTTTTAGGCCCCAGAAGACACCGCAGAAAACGCTTCATATATGAAACATATGAAATTTGGAAACTTTCACACCAAGAAACGGGTGCCTGGTTCAGGCAAACTGCAATACAACCAATACATTTACACAGATGGGATAAATAACCATTATTATCTCATCAATGAAAATATTAATTAATCATTGGATAGAATTCTACTTCATTAAAGTTTTTTTATTTTCCTTTTTTAATGTGTGTCTCTTTTCGCATTCCTCCCATATACATACAACATAAAAACGCAACCAATGCCCTTATTTACAAACCATGTACAAACACTTTTATACATATACTCTGACATATAATTAGTGAAATAATTAACTTGATGTTCCTCATTATTGTGGTTGACGCGTTTTGGCCTTACATCGGAAAAAGGTGCCTATATGTACAATATTACACAAATGTACACAAAATTACATACCCATATTGTTTTAAAAAAACCATAGTTGACAGTGCCACCAGGATTCGGTTCACCACTATCAACATGCCACCTAGAGCAAAGCCTCCCACGATTCTCTATAAGGATTCTTTATAGGGTATCCGTAAATGATTTATCTAATTTTCTTAGTAAGGTAACGTTCCCATTCTCAAACTATTGAAGCACCATTTGTGAGCATGCATTAGTGCTCAAAGTGCTTTAATATTGTTTTCTATCATGGTGAATCAATATTTGTGAAAATAAGCATTTTTTTGTGCATGATTCTCTTGCTAACCTTATTATTGTCACGATAATCCATTTTGTTTCACAATCCGGTTGACAATTCCTGTAATGACTTTGTTTCCTTTGTCTGTTATCTACGGATATTTCATACATTCACTAAACATATATGTAAAAATACATCATAAATACTCTATCTTTATATCTAACATTGAAGTACACTATTCACTGTGTTTTCATTTCGGTTTATTTCGTTGTAAATCCGAGTTTTAATCATGCCATCATATCGCAGACTCGCTGCAACGCCGTCTACGTGTCTGTGCTCTATCCGGACTTCCAGGTTCTAGCCTTTTCCTTACTTAAGGAGGGACGCACTCCTCCTTTTCAATATAAAAAGACCGGCTGCGTTTTTTGGAGCGGCCATCTTCAAAAGGCTACACTTTTTATCTGCATCTGCTACACTCATGAGCAGCCTCTATTGTTATTCAGAATCTAACTAAAACTAAAGACCATCTTTTTAATATCAGTTATTTTGTCAAACGATCTTACTCTCCAACTTTTTTTATAAATAGCCCATCATAACTGTTATTAGTTATTATCCAGCTAGACACACCGTATCAGTCGTCCGAATTCTCAACTTATCACTCAATGTTTTCCTTGTGATCTACAATAAATACAATTCTACATAACTCATGTTCCCCTCATGTTCCCCTTTGTTTGTCAGTGTTTGTACTAGCCATCTTATCCTTCATTAAGGCAAATATATTTTAACTGCAAATTGCCTTTCAGTTCAAGGTTCAAAACGTAAGCAACAGGAAGAAGGATCCATCCTACTCTAAGCTTATTTCACAAAGTTTACCCAAATATGTTTCGGCTGTCATAGCACAACTTACTATCGATTAGGAAAGTTTTCAGGCATTAACTTAAAACTGTGAGAGCTTATTATTTGCCAATAAGAGCCCACATCTCATTGAGATCAATTAGCCCAGATCTCATACCTCGCATCTAGTCCTAGACATATTCTGTAGGATCCTCGCTTTTACCGATTGGACTGTCTGTCCTATATATGTCAGTTGACAAGGGCACTTAACACAGTAAATTACATTCTTTGTATTACAATTAGAGAAACATAATTGGTGATGTATTTTCCCATTCATTTCTATATTTTTAGTATTCTCAGTATATTTACAAGCTGTACAATTGTTACATTTAAAGTGTCCAATCAATGGCGGTAAATCTAACATGTCCCTTAAATCATTTTGTCTCTTTTTTTCAATTGGGGATGAAGAATGTACCAAAACATCCCTTATATTCTGTCCTCTTTTAAATGAAAAGAGAGGTTTCGGTATCCCCAGTGGATATAAAATTGTCAAATTTTTTGCCATGATGGACTTAACCTTATTGGCTTTAGGGTGGTATGTCAAGACACAAGTCAATGGGACTCCCTGTTCCTTTTCTCTTGGAGTAAGTAGACATTCTCTGGGGGTATATCATGCCCTTTGAGTGCTCCCCTTGACAACAGTCTAGTGACCAAATTATCTGCATTCGCAAAATAGTCTTCCTTGCTGGTACAGTTCCTACGAATCCTGAGGAACTGACCATATGATAAATTTTCTTTCAGATTGCGTGGATAACAGCTCAAATAATATAATAATGTGTTTCTATCTGTAGGTTTCTTATACAGGTTAACTGCATGTTGGCCTTCTTTAGACTCAATCCATAAGTCTAAAAAATGTATCCGCCTTGGGTCTGATATCATTGTAAAATTTAGATCTAAAGTACAATGATTCATCCATTCATGAAATCTACACAGGGACGCTACATTACCTTACCATATCATAAAGATGTCATCGATATATCGCAACTATCTTATTATTTTTGTGTGGAAAGGATTAGTTCTGTGGTAAATCCATTTTCTTTCAAAACTATCCATCACCAAATTCACAATTTCTGGGGCAAAGCTGCAGCCCATCGCTACACCTTTAGTTTGTAAATACATCTCTTTCCCAAATACAAAAAGAATAGTTTTACCAGATCTAAAATGAAATCCGATGGAACTTTATGTGGTACCTCCCGATTTGCCAGACAAATTCTCATAACTTCCAAAGCTTTATCCTGTGGGATATTTATATATAATGCCTCAATATCTAATGTAACGAGCAACTGTGTTTGTTCTTCAAAAGCATTACCCTCTAAAATGTTTATCATATGCATAGAGTCTCGTACATATGCTTGAGTCTCCCACACCATAGGTTTCCAAAAAGTGTCCACATATTGCGCTAATGGCTCCAGAATTTATCCACAGGCCGAATTAATCAGTCTACCCAGTGGATGGATTTACTGGATCATTGTGAATCTTTGGAAGACTGTACATACATGGTGTCCGTACACTACTTTGATTTAAGAAATCATATTCCTTTTTACAGATCCACCCTTCAATCAATGTCTCATCTGTTAGACCTCTTATCTTACCTTGTAGTCGTTTAGTGGGGTCTTCAGTGATTTGTCGATAGTGTTCTCTCTTACTTAGTTGTCGTATCACCTATCCTACATATTTTTGTTTATCCAATATTACAATACCTCCCCCCTTGTCAGCTGGTTTTATAATGATGTTTTTATTCAGAGATAGTTTTTTAATGGCCGCCTTTTCTTCATTTGTACAATTCTGCTTATAAAACGTTTTTTTCCATTCATTATATCAAATTCTCTTTGTACTGCCATTTGATAAGTTTTGTTTTGACCAATGACTTTGTGTTTCACCACTGCGCATATTAGTTGCTCAATGTTCACCAGTAGCACATGGTATGTTTTGTTCAGTTGAGCCGCCTATGGGCTTTGACATGGCATTAGCCATTACTTTCTGTATTCAGTTTAGCCGCCTATGGGCTTTGACATTGCATTAGCCATTACATTCTGTATTCTGCCTATTGGCTTTGACATGCTGTATCCAGTCTAGCCGCCTATTGGCTTTGCCATTGCATTCCTATTGGCTTTGACATGATGTATTCAGTTTAGCTGCCTATTGACTTTGACATGCTATTAGATATTCTGCCTATTGGCTTTGACATGATATCATATATTACATTTTGTATTCAGCTCTGCTGCCTATTGGCTTTGACATGATATTCAGCTCCGCTGCCTATTGGCTTTGACATGATATTATACATTGCATTTTATATTCAGCTCAGCTGCCTATTGGCTTTGACATGATATTATACATTGCATTTTGTATTCAGCTCAGCTGCCTATGGGCTTTGACATGACATTATACATTGCATTTTGTATTCAGCTCAGCTGCCTATGGGCTTTGCCATGATATTATACATTGCATTTTATATTCAGCTCAGCTGCCTATTGGCTTTGACATGACACTAGACATTGCAGTTGAGAATCCAAGCTGTATTTTTCCAAGCTGTGTTTTTGCACAAGATGAACCAACATGTTTTGTTCTCACAGTAGACTAGACATGATAAGAGAGAGTACATGGGTGTTGTTTTCTTCGCTTGAGCTTGGGAACAGGAGTAGTCTTGGAGACCTGGCCAGTCTCCAAAAGGCTTGCTCAGTTTCCCAGGTCTGAGAGGAGGGGGCACACCTTTGTAACGAATGTAACAGGCTGCAGAGAGTCAGATTCGAATCTGCCGGACCTCGTGCTGGAGCTTGGCGCCAGCTGCCAGCAATCCCGTGTGGGTAGATTTATCTCTCTTTCTCGCGGCTGACAGGGGTCCTCAGCTTGCAGACCTTAGAAAGATGAAGCTGTGAATAGTTCCCACACGGTGAAGTATTTGTTTTGCTTTGCATTCAATATCTTATAAATATAACCTGCTGTGTATATTGCAAACTGATATATTTTGTTTGATTAACGCGGACTTGAAAGCTACTAATTCGTCATTCATAAAATATTGTGGTTGGGGAAGAATTAACAACAATAAAAGTCTTCTTTGACCTCACAAGTGCATTTCTAGTGTGTTATGTTAGTGCTTAGAAACTAGATAAGAGGAAAGCACTACAATTGGTACCAGAAGTGGGGCCGGTCATTAAGAGGTGATTAAGAAGGGGTTTGACGAGTTAGTAGATTTCTAAGTGCACACTTTAAAAGTGTAATTGTTTTTTTGTTGTTTGGAGAGTTACAGAAATTGTTTTTTGTTGTTTGGAGAATCACAGTAGCACGGCAGACCATGTCATGTGTTGTTAAACTGCCTGATGGTGCTACGAAAAACTGTGAATTGTTTGTTGTTTGGAGAATCACAGTAGCACGGCAGACCATGTCATGTGTTGTTAAACTGCCTGATGGTGCTAAGAAAAACTGTGAATTGTTTTCTGTTTGGGGAATTACAGAAGAAAATGCATGTGTAGAAAACGTGTGTTTTGGAAGTAATGATGACAGAAAGGTCTGGATACCTTTATCTGCTTACAGAGAAATGCAGGAGAAATGTAGGAAGTTGGAACATGAAAATAGGAATTTACGTGAGCAAATTAGCCCGACTGAAAGTTATAAAAAGGCTGTTTTTGAAGAATCTTTCTTGTCCCATTCCAGTAATGAGGGGGTTAAGACAGCTCCGAGCTGCTTTGAATTTTCGTGTGAGCCAGGGTTTTTGGCAGACAAAATGCATTCCTTAACTGATAACACGGACGAGAGAGACCAGAATGTGATTTACGAGTTACCGTTGCAAAATGCACAAGTAAAACGAAGGATTTTAGAGCAAGACACCCCGAGTTTCATTAGCTTGTTTGATTTTTGGAAAAAGAATAGCCCTCATTTGAGAGAAATCCTAACACTTTTGTATATGGTCACTGTGAAAAATTATATGCAGCTGCGCGCTTGTGATTTGGCAAATGAAATAATGCACACTTTAGGTTTCTGCGCAGTGCAAGAAGGAAATACTTATGTACATGTAACTCAAGAACAAGGAAAGAAAATAGTGCCCCTAGCTAGAATCATACAATGGATCTGGTACTTGCAAGACAGGGCTAGAGTACCACAGGTAAAAGAATTACCGGTGAAATTGTGTGCACCATTTGAATTCGTGTCTACTGAAGATAAAAAGCATGTTTGTTTTACTAATGATTCATTGACTGAAATGTTGTTTTCTGGCACAGGAGAAGGAACAGCGTTGTATAATGTGTGTCAGATTTTAAAGCAAGAGCTACGTGAGATGTGTCATTTTTACGCTGATTTTTGGTTTATTGCTAATGTTTTAGCTGTTTGTTTTTACATATGGCTTGTACCTAACTGGTTCAATTACCTTGCAGATGTTAATGAGAAAAATTCAGAGAGAGAAGTGTACACCCAGAATTCTGCCTTAGTGGGGATGGCTAAGTGGGTGCCCCAGAAATGTGAACAGCTGAGAGAAAAAGCCACTTACAGGTGGGCAGAGATGAGAGAGATGCACATTCCCCTAGATTTGATAAAAACTGTGCAGCACGCACAAAAGCAATCTATCATGCAAGCAGTCACAGAGCAGTTGGGGAGAGGAAAGTTACCAGAACAGAAATGGCAAATTGATCAGGTTTTAGGGAGAGTGATTGCTGCAGATTACCAAGGAAAAATCGAAATTATGCTGATACCTAGAAAAGAATCTGATTTATTCATACAAATTGGAGACAGAATGGCCCAAATTGGCAAAAGTGCAGTGAATGGAGGTTTGGTAAAGAATGAGTCTGCCCCAGCTCTTCTGACAGTGCAAGAAAAGGGAAGCTGTGGCGCAGCAGATAAAAACCTCAGTGCTGATGTGTGGGCTGAAGCCCCAAGTGATCCTCCAGAACCTGCAGTGAATATAACAAAGGGCCCCAAAAACGTCCTGCTGATTATAAAACAGGGAAAGAAAGAGGAAGGGTGCAGTTTAAATGAAAAATGTTATTTGCAAGAAAAGTCATACTTGTTTCTTTTGCAGATCCTACCACGTTTCGCCACTGTCCCTGAGTGTGCTGTGTGGTCCCCCTTCCGGTGTGTGCGTGTGGGGTCGGGGAAGGGACCGAATCCCCAACCTGAACCTGGCTGAGTAAGGTGCCAGCACCATGGATCCATTTTGCGCAAACTGCGCCTTCAGTTCAAGTTCAACTTGTTTGATTGCATTCTTCCACTGGGACTAAGCTGTGTTTTTTTTTTTTTTTTCCCTTCTCGTATGGAACTCTGACTTTTGCTTATCTTCCAGCAAACCTTTCAGGTGGACCGTGCACCTTTACATGAGCAGAACTCATGCCACATCAAATTGCTAACACTGTTGAATTAGAGACTCATTCAGAGTATAAAAATTGCCCAGTCTTTTCTATGTAGATGTATCTGATGTGAAATGTTATGAAATCAATGTGTTAATCCACTTCTATTGCTTTACAGGGATTGCTTTGATCATTCAAATCTGATTGGCTGATAATGTTTTTTTTTGTGCTGATGTTTTTTGTTTTTGTTTGAAACAAGAGATATGTGAAACAAAAATTCATTGGTCAAAGGGCGGAATGTACTGCCATTTGATAAGTTTTGTTTTGACCAATGACTTTGTGTTTCACCACTGCGCATATTAGTTGCTCAATGTTCACCAGTAGCACATGGTATGTTTTGTTCAGTTGAGCCGCCTATGGGCTTTGACATGGCATTAGCCATTACTTTCTGTATTCAGTTTAGCCGCCTATGGGCTTTGACATTGCATTAGCCATTACATTCTGTATTCTGCCTATTGGCTTTGACATGCTGTATCCAGTCTAGCCGCCTATTGGCTTTGACATTGCATTCCTATTGGCTTTGACATGATGTATTCAGTTTAGCTGCCTATTGACTTTGACATGCTATTAGATATTCTGCCTATTGGCTTTGACATGATATCATATATTACATTTTGTATTCAGCTCCGCTGCCTATTGGCTTTGACATGATATTCAGCTCCGCTGCCTATTGGCTTTGACATGATATTATACATTGCATTTTATATTCAGCTCAGCTGCCTATGGGCTTTGACATGATATTATACATTGCATTTTGTATTCAGCTCAGCTGCCTATGGGCTTTGACATGATATTATACATTGCATTTTATATTCAGCTCAGCTGCCTATTGGCTTTGACATGACACTAGACATTGCAGTTGAGAATCCAAGCTGTATTTTTCCAAGCTGTGTTTTTGCACAAGATGAACCAACATGTTTTGTTCTCACAGTAGACTAGACATGATAAGAGAGAGTACATGGGTGTTGTTTTCTTCGCTTGAGCTTGGGAACAGGAGTAGTCTTGGAGACCTGGCCAGTCTCCAAAAGGCTTGCTCAGTTTCCCAGGTCTGAGAGGAGGGGGCACACCTTTGTAACGAATGTAACAGGCTGCAGAGAGTCAGATTCGAATCTGCCGGACCTCGTGCTGGAGCTTGGCGCCAGCTGCCAGCAATCCCGTGTGGGTAGATGAATCTCTCTTTCTCGCGGCTGACAGGGGTCCTCAGCTTGCAGACCTTAGAAAGATGAAGCTGTGAATAGTTCCCACACGGTGAAGTATTTGTTTTGCTTTGCATTCAATATCTTATAAATATAACCTGCTGTGTATATTGCAAACTGATATATTTTGTTTGATTAACGCGGACTTGAAAGCTACTAATTCGTCATTCATAAAATATTGTGGTTGGGGAAGAATTAACAACAATAAAAGTCTTCTTTGACCTCACAAGTGCATTTCTAGTGTGTTATGTTAGTGCTTAGAAACTAGATAAGAGGAAAGCACTACACTCTTAACACAACATCTTCAAAAATCTGTACTTCTGATGGAAGATGGTTTAAATCTGGACAGAAAGTGAGTTTTACATGTAGACCACTCGCACTTTGTTCTATCATTGTGGTGCCTGCATCTTCCAATTCCTCGCAAAAAAATGCTTTTTATTTTAACTTTGCGTAGGAACTGTAACAATTCTATATTTGAATCAACTGGGTCTTGTATTTTAGCAGGGTCAAAAGAGAGACCTATATTTAATATTGAGCATTCACTTTCAGAGAGTTTGTAATTGGATAGATTAGAAATCGGAATCAAGTCCTTCACTTGACTTGGGTACTCTTTTGATCTACCTTCTGTAGGTTTGCTTCCTTGTTCGGAATTCCCCTTGCTCTAAAAAATCACCCCTGTTTTGGTCCTGGAATTGAGTTCTCTCTCTAGGATACCCACCTCTCGCTCTGTGTCCCCCTCTATTGACATAGGGTTGATTTACAGGATATTGGGGAACTGAACTTGATCCTGTCATATGATCTTGATCAGAGTCCAAAGAGGTGACTAAAAAAGTAATGAATCTTCTTCTTGATCTTATCTGGAATTGTAAATTCAAATTACTTGGATTATTAAATTTGTAATCCTGCAGGGATAGTGTTGTTTTTTAAGTGTTCAAGGAATACCTGTGCATGTGATTGGGTTCTAATGTTTTTTTCATTAGCTGTTTAAGTTTTTCTTCCTTATCTACATTCAAGGTTGTTAATATTGGCTGTTCTCCACTGAGGAGCGATGGATGTCGTAACAATCGGTTGATTTGTGCTTCAGTGTAACTTACTGCAGAAGGCTCTGTCATATTTACCTATGGCTTATTACAAGGAGTAATTAAAAAAGAGACCAAATTGAGCGTACACTCACCTTTGTACCACAAAAACCAACTCTATGTTGACTTGTTGGTGCTAAACCTTGCATCAATTGATGCAAAATCAATGTTCATATCATCCAGGGGAACCCTTATAACCCTGATGGGTCAGCGTCAGGCAAACTGATCAGGAAAATTTACGAAAAGCATTAGCTGTCATAGATAACGGAATTAACACCTTGTCCGATCAGATTTACACCCTAAATAACATTGTGTCCTCTGCAATAGATATGTACAGAGTGATATCTCATTTCTGCAACATGGACAAAGTCAGCTACGTTCTATCATGCAGTTCGGTTGGACATTACAATCACTGAAGGCAGGTCGTGTCCCCTGGCAACATTTGAGCACATGGGAGATTTTTTTCATCAGCGACAGCAGCACATGATGGCTAACAAAGCAACATATATTATGTTGAGAATAGAGAAATTAGAAAAGTTGCTTTTTTTCTGTGACTGAGGTACCCTCTGTTGAATGGTTAATACATTGGGTTATTAATCTGCCTATGTTAACACTTCAATTCACGTCCTGCTTAAAACACATTCCGGTAGGCAGATATGAAAGGCTGGGAGATAATTACATACACGAAGAGTGGGAGCTTCCCTTTTCGTACAAATGCTTCAATGGCATGAAAGAAGTCTTTCTTAGCGGTACCGAACAAGAGACGTCTGTGAGCCATTCAATGGTTTGTAAACAGCTGTCCTTGCACGGGGCATGTAATGATTCAGTGGCAAATTAAGCTTGTTATCTGAAGGAAGTCCCGGTATCCTTGATTAGACCTGCATTCCAGGTGCTCTCCAATGGCAGCTATGTTCTCCTTAACAGTAAGAGCTGTTCTGGGATGCAAACCGGAATACCTTATATCATTTCTGTCTCCAAAATTGTTACATGTTGCAGGAATGTCCTCCCCCCGCACAATTCAAAGAAGTAACGGACATCTGGCCCTATATTGCTACTTCTGATGTTAATTTTGACAAGTTGAGCAGAATGAAGGCCTTATTATTCCAAAAACAGATGGCACTTACATCAGCCCGCAAGACCTTTGCACTTCAAGTTGCGAGGTCATCAGTGGAAATTGAGTTCCTTTTAAATACCAACTTTTGGAGACACTTTGGTGAACTTGTGGGATGAATATATTGAATGCATCTAGTACTAGTGGAATCACCCACTTTTTTAAGGCTGTTGGTTCTGGTTTCGTTAACACCTTCTCCTCTATACTTGGTTTAATACCTTTTGGCCATACATTCACTTTTTTTGAGTGTTTTCGGGGGATTCCCGCTCACTTTGGCTTTAATTGGGTGCATTCTGCTGTTGCTACTTTTTCTACGCAATGGCTGATCCTTAACAGCAAGGAGACTGAAAGCGCTACCACCAGCACAACTGTGTCGTGAACGCATGATGCAGGATTTCAGAGCACCTCTCCTGCAACAGCTGGAGTGTGACTGGTCTTTGTCATTCCGACCAGTTTTTGATTGTGTGCAGTTGTGTTTTGATGCCTCTTTGAATGTGAACTGGAAGTCTGTCTTTCTACGCAGCGTTTTCTTTCATTGGATGCTGATCTGCTGATGTTCTCAATGAGGGCTCATAGTCAAACATGCGCATTGAGGGTGCGCTTGCTACGGGAAGCAGCGTGTGAACTGCCCTTTGTGGACTCAGCGATTCTTAACTCTACGATGGGCGTGACATGGAATGCTGCTGCCTCGGCTGAGGCTGAGGCTCAGGCTGTGGAACACATGTGCTCTGTGGTGTTCCCTGGACGTGACTTGGATATTTTGTCACCTGCCGAAGTTGACCATCTCCTGGCCTCCACGGTCCTGGATACGAATGGCGATGTCCATAATGACTCTGAATTTTGAATTTGGTTTCACATGCCACGTAGTGGTTTTTGAAATTGTCCTTTCCTATGGCTTGTGTTCGTGAACTTGTCATAATTACCGCTTTGGTTAATGCTTAGTTTGGAGCTGTAAGCCTTAGCTTTGAACCACTTTTGACTGGCAAGGGGAGGGTGTTATGTAGCTATTGTAGTCATGTTTAAGGCACATTGTTTTAGCTAACTAGGCCTGCAGCTGTGCACTTTCACCCACCTGCGTTTTATTCAGCATTGCTTTGTTTTTCTAGCGATAGCTTCATTTGCAGTGCTGTTTTATTTCTCTTTATCTTGTTGTTCTTTCACCTAAGAAAGCATTGCATTCCTAATAGGAGATATAGTTCCCTTCGTGCTTTTCACGGCTACAGTTAGATAGGGGTGCCGACAACCGTGGTATGCTGTGTCTCCTGCATTCACGGAAAACAACGCCCTCATACGTGGGGACCATTTCTTAGAATGTCAGCTGGTTTATTATAAAACAACCCTTAGTACCAGACTCGTTAGAGGGAGATTCCAGCCAGATGACCACGACTGTATGTTGATTGCTGCAAGCTTCACTACAGCACATGCTTAGACAATCAAGCCCTGATCCAGATGGGGACGGTGTCTTTTTAGACCTCAGGCTTCTTTTTCAGGTATGAGGTATGATGTTCTTCTAGATTAGGCTCAGTATGCTGCGCTCATACTTAGCATAGGCGAGGGGGTATAGATCCACTCCCCAGTTTAGACAGTATGGTAGGACTGTTCTTGTGTTTTACATTCCTAGTCACATACCTGCTCTTATTGTCTCTCATTATCCTCATTATTGCTATGCACCTGCTGTTATCTAAGATGCAGATATTTTAATAAATGCTTATTTAAATATATTCAGCCTCTGCTGTCTTTGCCTGAGTGAGATCTTAGTAACTCAGAGAACGGGATGCAATCTGATGTACCACGATTCCCTGGGGAGTCTATCTTACCATGAGCTCGGTTGCCACAATCATCTCGGTCAGAGATGGGGCGCTGCTAGTTAGCCGGAAAACCTGGATTAGGCCGACAGGTGTCACCAGGTGTGGAATTGTGCTCAGTACTCACAACCTAGGCAGTCCTACCACCCAAATCCAGTAGCCTCATTACCCTAATGAGATTCTATGCAACAAGGTCTGGGAACACAGCCTGAATTGAAGAAAATACTAGACCTACCACTCGAGCTACCTCTCTCAAAGTCACTTTCTGTCTTCCCCTCAAATGACTCATTTCTCTCTTGAGCAATATATTTTCCTTTCTAGCAACTGAAACTGAACTTTCTTTTTATCTCTGATGAAACCCAGAAACTCCATCTTTTGTGCTTTTTGCAATATTAAATTTTCTAGATTCACAATAAATCCCAATCTTTCCAATAACTTCTCACCTTAATAAAACGCTTCTCCAAAATGTCTAACTCCTGGTTCATGATGAGAATGTCTTTCAAATAAACTACCATCCTCCAACCTGTTCAACTCCACCACAGGTTTCAAAACCTTCATAGAACACCAAGGAGCTGATGAATTACCAAATGGGAGACACTGGAATTGATAAAGTTGTCCCCCTGAAATGCAGAAACTGTTGACTAGCTAGATCCATTGGAATCATGAAATAAGCATCCTTCAAATCTAATTTCACCATTGAATCCTTTCCTTGCAATATGTCTCTTAGCATATGCACTCCTTCCATCTTGAAATGGTGATAAGTCACAAAAACATTCCATGTCCATAACTTTATCACTGGTCTCCTTCCCTTGTCCTTTTTTGCTAGAAACAAAGTACTCACAAAACTGTTTTTCTTCTCGTCCACTTTTACTATAGCACCTTATTTAGTGGAGGAGGACTTACCCAAGCCATTGCCGTGGTCCTCCCCTCGTAATACTGAACGAAAAAAGGGTGGCTTTTCGCTTTTCTACAGGCCTCAACGGAACCCTGTCCCTTTAATCAGCTTCCTACGAAGGCAGGAAAGGCGTGGCTACAACCACGGAAGGAAGACAGACTGCTGCAGAATAGATGACAGAAGAAGATGTACCCTGTAATGGGGCACATCAGAGCGACATGCCCAATGATGAAATCCTGATGAATGCTAAACCAGGTTTTGAACAACAGGAGAAGTGGACCGACTCGAAGGGGGAGCAGCAGTCCCACACTGTACACCCCGAGGAGCCATGATCCTGGAGGAGCATGGCTCTTGCAGTGCGTGCTAGGGTTCGGACTTGGGGTGGAGGGAGGATGCCTCATGATAAACCACCATAAGGGACGGACGCTTAGCAGCCACGTGGTCAGTTTCTAGTTGTGTTTTTGTGCACTGGGTGTACAGATTGTTTTTCTGTATAAGTCACACTGGGTTTGTGCAGAAAAGGTAAAGCGACCCTGTTGAAACCTTTGAGCACCAATCCCAACCTGTCATAAACATGATAGATAACCTGTCCACCAAATTACGGCCCCATTATATCCTACGGGCATTGTAATAAGGTAGACAGGATATCCGTCACATTTGTGGTGGAGTATTCCTTATGCCGAGATCTAAATCAGGTCCTAAAACACTTCTATTGGCCCAGTAAAATCGCTCAGATAAGAAAATGTTGTCAGGAGTGTGGGGTCTGTCAAAAAACAAACCCATACCAAGTACTCTTAGAACCGATGCCTATAATAGGGAAACCTTTTGATAGGGTGGAGATGGATCTCATTGGGCCTTTGCCATTTTAAGGGGTTTAAGTATGTGTTAGTCTTAGTTGACTTTGCAACCTGATATCCAGAGGCCATTGGCTTAAGGGCAACCGCCACCAAAATAATTGCCCAACACTTAATAGAGGTATTCTCCTGTATGGAGTTTCCCAAAGCGATTCTCACAGATCAAGGTACCCCTTTTCTTTCTAACTTTAAGAAGCAGGTCTGTAAGCAGCTCGATACTAAACACATAAAAGCCTCCAATTACCATCCTCAGACTGACAGACTCATAGAGAGATACAATGGAAGCCTTAATCTGACGCTTAAGAAAATGTTGTCTGAGGACGGCAAAATTAGGGTCAGTTGCTTCGTTCAGAGATAAGTACAAAGTAGCTTGGGGTTTTCTCCTTTTGAATTACTCTCTGGTAAACAACTACGTAGCCTTCTTGAGATGACAAAAGAGGCCTGGGAGAAGGACATCAGAGAAGAAGCCAGTCCCCTCTTAGATTATATCAGCCAACTAAAAACCTGAATAGGCAAGTTATGAGAATTGGCTCATGCCAATTTAGAGAAAAGTCAAAGAAGGCAGAAATACTTTTATGAAAAAGGAAAGAAATGGAGTGAATATACAGTGGGGATTGGGTCCTGGCTCTACTGCCTACATCGAAACTAAGATGAAAGCTAAATGGCAAGGCCCCTCTAAAATAACCAATAAAATAGGAACAGTTACTTACAAGTTACGGGAATCTCAGAACAAGGAACACATCTATCATGTACACCTCCTGAAGAAGGGGCTAGGTGCCCATGTAGTTCACATGTGGGTTCCTGCAGGAAAGCCAGGTCACACCTTAGGAAAGATGGTCCTTTGTTCTTTATACTGACTATGCTCTCATTACTTGGCTTAGCAGAAATAAGGGCAATAACTCCAGAGTCCTGAAATGATTCTTTCTTTTCTTTGCAACCTTTTCAGTTCAAGGTGAAGCATAGGAAGGGGAAAGATCAGGTCAATGCTGACTTTCTTTCTTGTTTTCCCTTTTTCCCCGATTGGTAAAATCCTAGGGAAAAGATGTGTCACAATGAGGAGAACTTACCCAAGGTATTGCCGTGCCCCCCTTTGCAATACTGAACCAAAAGAGGGACCTTTCGCTTTTCCACAGGCCACAAGGGGGCCCTGTCCCTTTAATCAGCTTCCTACGGGGATGGGAGAGACATGGCTAGATCCACAGATAAGGAAGACAGACTGCTGCAGATGAAAGGACGACGGAAGAAGATGTACACTGTGACCGGGCACGTCAAAGTGACACACCCAATGAGAGAATCCTGAGGAATGCCGAACTGGGTCCATGAACACCAGGAAAAGCAGACCGACTCTAGAAAGGAGAAGCTGTACCATGATGTACACCTGAGGAGGAAGCGACCTGCTGGTGTGGCGTTCCTGCCAGCCATGCTTCAGGAAGAGCATGGCTCTTGCAGGTGTGTTCTAGGGTTCGGTCTTTAGTCTAAGAGGTGGATGCTTCTGTACAAGTCACCCTGGGTTTGTGCATCTTCACATTATATTTCTGTTCTTGGGAGGAAAGGGTAAAGTGACCTTGTTGAAACCTTTGGCCACCATTCCCAACCCTCACAATTGTCAGTGGCAATAAGAAAGTCAAGCTCACGGGGAAAAAGGGACATCACCATTAGAATGAAGAGAAGGAGAACAAACCACTTACCTCCAGTTTCCTTCGAGGGCACCGAGGGGAACAGCCACAGACACCTGGTGGATGGAAAGGGCAATAACTCTAGGAATAGTCTCCAAACTCACTTGTTGAAGAAGATTGTTGACCTCTTCCTCTAGATGATCTGCCTTGTCCATTTTTCCCCTCTGGGCATAGAATCCTGCTGAAATTTGTCCTCCTCTAAATACACCTCTTCCTTGACCCAACTGGGGCTTATAATATCCTCAGCCAGAAGGTTGCCCTCTCCTTCCGACCCTATTATATAAAGTATCACCTTACGCATAGAGGACTGTACCTAATCTAAAACTGTAAATGTTTAAACATATTTTCCTAACAACTTAATTATGTCATCACAAAAAAGAAAGCCTTTGGTCTCATCTGCAGTTTCTTTTCCTGCTAAATCCCCCAATTCTGAGCTTATGTGAAATAATAGTGTCTTCTTCATTTCTTCTATTAGGCTTTCATTCACATTCCCTAAACACATACTGCTCTCTGGCTCCATCCTTGTAACAATCCTACATCAATATCTCATCCAGTAATGTGAGTATCCTCAACCAAATACAAAATTCTGGCTAATGGACCCAAGACATCAAGGGCCAGATGTATGAAGGTTCGCATTTGCGAATACCAAATAGCGATTTTTACTGACTCTCTAACTGGGATTCGCAAAATGCAATGTAACAACACCATCGCAGAATTTTTTGTGATCTCTTAAAATTCGCAATCGCAAATCGCGAGTACCAAATAGCGATTCAGTAAAATAGCGAATCGGTATTTGGAAATCGCAAATTGCGATTTTGTATTGTGGAGCAGCATGATGACATAACAACCAGGAAGTGAGTCAGTGTATGCTGTTTCCAGAAGCCTGAGCCACAGGAGCAGGCAGAGAGACCCAGCACAGCACCAGGGAGGCACCCAGAAGAGTCAGGCAGTACCAGAAGAACACAATGGCCATTGGTGGAAATGGTAAAGACACAGGAGGGAGAAAAAGAAAACGTAAATTCGGTGAGCAGGAATTGGAGGTTCTCACAGAAGAGGTGGTCAAGAACCATGACCAGTTATTTGGCAAAAACTCACTACAGGTCCCAGAAAGTGAGAAGAGGAAAATGTATACTGACATTCAGACCAAAATTTGTGCAGTGGGTGTTGCACAGCGTTCAATTGAGGAGATACGCAAGCGCTGGTATGACTTGTGATCACATGCCAAAGAGAGGGTAGCAAGCAGGCTGAAGGAAGCAAGGAGCACTGGTGGAGGACCATCCACCCAGACACCATCCACCCCTTGGAAGACATGGTGGAGTCAATACTGCTGCCTGAAGCAGTAGGTTTGACACCTCAGGCACACCTAGCACCAGGAAAGGTAAGGGCAGTAATGATTTGTATCACCATATGTACATGTACAAATGTCCCCTCGAAAATTGCAATGGTACTATGCAATGTGATAAATAGTCCCTGCCACATATTCCGTTCAACACAACAATGCCTTATGGAAGTGGTAGTCCATACCCCCAAAGTGCATCTACTACATATATAGCAGTATAGTGTAAACCCAAACAGAGAATCAACACAACAAACAATCAGAGACACTATGCCAGGGAAAATGTTTATCATGAAAGTAACTGTAAGAATACAAATGCAAGGTGAACATCATGAATGACATGCTGCGCATTGTTGTTGCAGATGTTCGGGGCCATGACGCAGCAGAAAGTGGAAAGGGGGGAATGAGGAAAGTCAGCCACAGTCAGATTCAAACATCAGTAAGTCCATCATACCAGCACCAACCAGACGCAGGGCAAGAGTGCAACCCCTCCACTGGACTCCAATGAATTGAAGGAAGAAGGGTAGAAGCACTGACAGACAGTAGTCCCTGTTCTTGCGTCAGTCAACTCCCCTCAGGAGGCGTCGTGAAGAAGGCAAACAGAGCACAGAGGGAGGTGAGGGCCCATCAGTGTTCGGTGGTCTTGAGGCATCCATGCTAAAAGTGCAGTGCCTGCAATGTAAACACATGAGATCAATGCACAGGCAGTTGGTGTCTCTCAAGCACAACATGTGCAAGCTGGATGAGGGACAGCAAGCTACAGCAGAACACGTAAGGGAGATGACAAAAGCCATTAAGGAACTCTGCACTGTAATGCAGCAGGAGCGTGTCACCCTCCAAAGGCGCCATCACCAATTGATGGGTAGGTTGGATGGGTTCAGCAGATCTACCAATCGGCTCACTAACACTACTGCTTTCCTGTCACGACGTGCTGTGGGCATGCAAGTGGCACATTGCAGTCGGGACGTTGCACGAGGATTGGTGCAAATCACCAATGTATTGGAGTCAATGCAGACAGCCCGGAGTGCTGCAAACAGCGATCTGGGTGGTGGAGATAGTGAGGAGCTCTCTAGCCTCAGCAGTGTCACAGCCCCTTTGATGGATCCAAGGCAGCGCAGTTCCAGACACAGTTCTGTCTCTGAACCCGCAACAAGAGGTGCCACTGAGCCTAGTGACCATTCAAGTGGAATGTGTGGACATAAAAAGTAATGTTGAGAAGTTCAGGTCCTTGCAGATTACGTAGCAATGCATTGATACTATGATGTTAATAGTATCACACTGTAATTGGGACCTGATTGTGTCTTTTGATTACCTATGGCCTATTCACCCATACATGTCCTGAAGTCAAGGCAATAAATGTGATACCTACAGCAATAAATTAAAGTGGTGCTGTTATTACTTACATCAGAAATAGTTGCGCGTAATCTCAGCACGTCTTTGCCTGCCCTCTGCGGCTCTGGTTCTGTCTGCTGGGTGAAGGGGTGGCAAGGGGTCGTCCTCATCGAAGTCCGTATCTGTGGGTTCGACTGGTATGCCTCTTGCTGTTGCGCTGTTGTGCAACATTGCACATTTGGCCACGATCTTGCAGGTGGTCTCCAGACTGTATTGCAGTGCATCCCCACTCTTATGCAGGCATTGGAAACTAATCTTCAGCAGGCCGAAGGTCCTTTCAATCACGCTTCGTGTCCTCCTGTGTGCCGCATTGTATCTCCGTTCACTTGGCGTGGCAGGATTGAGGTACGGTTGTCAAGATGTAAGACCGCACTGCATATGCACTATCTCCTAGAATGACAGGAGTGCAATATGAGTTATCTGTGACATCACATATATGTTATACAACATTGTTCGCTGTTACATTACCAAGTAGGTATCCTTTGCCAAAGTCCCCAGCAAGAAGTCTTGTGTGTATTACACTGTGCCTGAAGATGTATGAATCATGTGTTCTACCAGGGTATCTGTCCACATGATCAGTTATAATGTTTGAGGCATTGCATATGACCTGGATGTTCATTGAATGTGTACTTTTCCTATATAATACTCTGTTACAGATGGTGGACAGATTGCTACATGTAGACACCCTCCTCCTCTGACAGGGACCAATATTCCTCTTCCTTAACATAATTACTTTTTCCTTCCCTATTATCGCTCAACAATAATTTCACTGTGTCCTGAATGATATCCCTAAACTCCTTTCTTATTATGTCCCTTACTGTTTCTTCCTAATCACCTCTCATGTTGTCACTAAGGGCCACATTTACAAAGCATTTTTCTAGTCGCAAACGGGACGATTCGGACTCAACTGAGTCCCAAACACAAAGAAAAAAAGAAAAGAAAAGGGAGTAGGGTATAAATACCTTGACCCCCTAGCCTTTGTGCTGGGCTCCACCTGGGACCCTTTTAAGACAAAAAAACATGAAAAAAAATTCTACTAATTTGTGGCAAAAAAAAAAAAACAAGTGCAGACTCCTGTGCTTGTTTTTAAAAAAAAAGCCCCATGTTGGGCCAGGTCCCGGAGACATGATTTTATATTTACAAATAAAGGAGGGGCGCACAGCCTGGGGTTTATATGAGTCCCGGGGACAGCCATCTCCCCGCGGCTTATTAAATAATCATGCAGGCGGTGTCCGTGCAGATCTTGGGATTTTGGGATCTCCCCCATCTAAAGTTGTCAAAGTGAGTGTCTGAACAGGCTCACGTTCTCAATCTAAAACTTTTTTTTAAGCTAGTTCTCTAGATATCCCATTGTCAGAGCTGGCTTGAGTTGAAATGTCAAAATATTTCGTATGGCTCAGTTTATAACCTTGAATGGCATTTACACCAATATCAGTATCAATGGCGTTTCCAATTGAAAACGCGCTGCCAGACTCGAAGATGTTGTGGGTGATTTCATTTTCAGTAAAAAAGGGTGCATTGTCATTCATATTGATTATCTCTATTTCAAGACGATGCATTTCTAATGGATGATCAACAACCAGTTTTAAATTCAGTTTACAGGAAGGGATCTCTACACAAAGTTCTTATCCATCTACCCTTTCACTCATCAGTAAGACTCCATTGGTCATTTTTACCTGGAAGTGCTGCTTCTTGGCTCTCAGCTTTAGCTTCAGTCCACAGGAGTTCAGAACAATGGCTTTAATGCCCAGATCCTTGGTGACGTTTTCCAAAAAGGTGCTCTGGTGCAGCTCCTCAGGGACGGAATATCTGATCTGCCCACTTGTGAGATCAAAGCAAGTGTAGAGCAGGCAAAGCAGGTGCCAATTCACTGGGCACCGTTTGCTTGAAATTGACATTTAAAAAAATATTCTATGCATGTTTGTCCGAATAACAATTCCAATGTAATGCTATTGATCAGCAAATGCGCTGCTAATTAATTTCCAACCCGTAGCCAGCAACAACCTCCATACTGAAAAATAGAGATCTGTTTTCATTCCTGTAATTCCAGAAAGTAGAATAAGCAGGTAGGTGGAGCGTTAGAAACAAAGCCAATTTTTAAATTTCACTTACTAACAGTTCCTCCTTGCAGATTTACACACACTTTGATGTTCTGTGTCACACAGAAGCTTTGTAACCTGCAGCAAATAACTCATGTTTTAATGTACATTGCACATCTTGCAATCTTCACAATTTGTTCAAAAAGACAGGAAGACCCACTGCACAATACATACTTTTTTGCAATGAAACATCAACAACACCATGGGTTGTGCTTCAACAAGCATACATAACCTCAGTATGCCAAAAAACAAATATTACAGGGAAGTTATACTAAGGAAATAGAATTTTAAAAAAACATTGAAATTCACTCAAAAACCCAAAGGTTACAGGGACGTTATAAATAAATCCACAATTTACACGCACAGAACCATAGAAATATAGCAGTTATAGTTATGATTATCTGAAGTAACCATAATTTGTGCGTTAAGGTAACTATAACTCGCTCCCTTGCCATGCACTGTTAATTACCCCACACATCACATCACTCATGACTTCTTTGATAACATCACTTATAATATCAATGTAACATTTGCAGTAAAATGATTGAGGAGAAAACTGTGCATGGTGAGGGCGCGAGTTATTGTTACCTTAGGGCACAAGTTATAGTTACTTGGTATCCAGGCTTATTCTGAGGTTTGATACCAATGAACCTAAGGGTCTCAATAAAGAAGAAGATCTTTATATTCATTTGTGATTTTGCTATAATACTGTTGAGTTGCAGCATTGGTTACTTTTCTTCACACCATACTCTTCAGGTGCTTTAACCACATGTTGTTTTGTGTTTATGATTACAGGAATACATCTGGCGCAGATGCAGACAGCTTTAGGAAAGGATATTTCTGGAGATAGTAAGACAAACAACGTACAGTCAAGTGCCCATGTGGGCCTGTAATCATCTTTTTATGTCATTTTCATTTTTATTGGTTCAATGGTTACTTTTGTTATCTTAATAGTGCTGGGTGGCTGGATTTTGTTTAATTGCCCACTGGGACAAATTTGGGTGGAAGGTCTTGGGACATTAGTTTCTTTGTGGGTAGCATCATGTTTGGAATTCTGTATGACATTGTGTGTGACATGTAAATACATTGTGTGCAGACATTACTATAACCCCGTGGTCGTTATCCCCTTTGAGAGTGCCATCATGTTTGGAATTTATAGCATCTTATGAAGATACAGCTCATCTGTAAATATTATGCCCACTTGGGCTAGAGTGGCAACATTGTTTGGTATCATAAGGGTTAACTTTTAGATACATCACTGTAAGTTTCCAAACAAACAATCGTGAATTTCCTCCTTTTTCCTTATCATTTGTTTGTGTCACCGTGTTGCGTACACATGTGAGTGAGAGTGATACATCCATCTGTAACACTAGTGTGTTATAGGATTCAGATGGATTTGGATTATATCTTTATTTGAATAGGAAATGTTTCAATTATATGTTATCCTTGCTCATATTTCAAAGTTTATATCTGTGATGGATTTTGTAAAAGCTTATGCATTTGGATACTAGACCAAGATGGCGGCCGCCATCAGTTCCTGCGTTTAGTCCGCTGACAATGTTTGCATTGTTTTGTTTTTTAAAATATGATGTCAGCACAGAGCGGTAACGTCTTGAGCAAGGCCTATCCAGGCCAAAATGTGTTAGGCTCAATAAACTAATTTCTGATGGATACAAACTACCTGTGGATTCCTCACCTTATGACTCCTCACCTTATGAATTCACCCTTGCGCCAGCATCCGACGGAAAATCTTCTTCCCAGCTCTCCACGTCGACGAGGATGTCACAATTGCACGGCTCCATGCGACTTCGTCTGCCGTCACAATGTCAATAAGAGGTCCTCGCCGGCGTGCTGACGTCAGTTCCCTTTTTTCCGTGCCTTCGACGCTAACGGTTTTCTCCTAGCTCTCGCTTCTGTTGGAGGTTTCATCTTGTTGCTCTTTGTAGTTACAATGTCTCCCCCTAGGAAGTCCGGTTTCAAGCCATGCAGAGACTGTGGGGGTCGCATGTCGGTCACTGACCCTCATGACGATTGTCTTTTGTGCCTTAGCTCTGAGCATGACGTCGAGGAGTGTGCGTCTTGCTAGAGCATGAATCCTAAGGCTTTAAAGGAAAGGGAGGACAAACTCTTTTTAGCCAAGGTGAAGAAGGGTAATAGGAGCAATTGTAGATCCTCTTCCCATGCTTCTTCGAAGAAGCATAAGAAACGGTGCCGCCATGACTCTCGGCGCCGTTCCACTTGGAGCCAATCAAGATCGAGCTCTCCAGCTCGTCGGTGCTGTGCGACGAGGGAGGTGAGTCCGACGGTGACTCCTCAACCCCAGAGTCCTGAGGCTTCTCCGGCGCCGTCCGTCTTTGAGGTTGTGGCACCTCAGGACAGTCCTCGATTTTCACCTGCTGCTCAGGAGTCCGATGTTCAGCAAGCACAGGTGCAACAGGGAGACCAGCAGTATCCTGCCTCCCCAACTCCGGGGGGCGGATCCAGCAGCATTTTTGAATGCCATGTTTTCTGTCTTCGATGCCATGGCCCCTGCTGGTGCACCGGCTGGTCCCACGAGTCCATTGGCATTTTCGTTGGGCTCCCCTGCTCCATACAAGGTGGTGCCATTTATGCCATTCTATCCGGCTGAGGGTACCGGACCGGCGCCGATGACATCGCCTCGAGGTCCTGTGGATCCCACGTCACCTTCTAGATCCATGGTGCCGATAGCATCACCCCATCAGCCGGCGCCGATGATGGAGAAACAAACATCTTCAGCGCCTTTAGGATTCGTGCAGGCGCCGGATCCGAGAGATGGATTCAAATGGAGTCAACCTTCCTCTCCTGTTCCACGTCAGGTGTTGAAGCCGGTGTCTTCGACGTCGGGGAATTCCATGTCGACGCCGAGCTTGGAGGCTCGATTGAGGTCATGCAGGAAGGCCTTGCGTCTCTTGGAGAAGGAAGAATATCAAAGGCCGTTGTTGGAGGAAGGAGAGATTGTTGAGCCTTTGGGAGAGTATCAGGGCCTGGAGTCGGCCAGTGGGCTGGATACTTCCCCGGAATGGGACTTGTCTTCACCGGGGGAATTTAGGGAGGAGGCATCTTCTTTTCACACAGTGATCAGGAAGGCAGTGGAGTTTTTAGAACTTCCATTGCCTGCTGCGGAAGTTAAGACGAACATTTTAACGGAGGTGCTGCATCCTTATTCGGGTTCTGCAGACCCTTTGCTTCCTTTCAACAAGGCTCTTACGGAACCCATATTAGAATTATGTAGGAAGCCTGTATCGTCGCCTGCTGTGAATAGAGCTGTGGCAAAGAGATACAGAGTGGCACCTGGTGATCCGGGGTTTTTATCACGACATCCTACCCCAGAGAGTTTGGTGGTCCAGGCCTCTTGCTCTACACGGTCTGCACCGGGCTCCTTCCCTGTGATTCCATCTGACATGGAATCCAATCGGATGGAGCAATCCGCAAAGAAGACTTTTTCGTCTTTCAGTATGGCTCTCAAGGCTGCAAACGCTACCTGTGTGCTGGGTAGAAATGTCCACACCCTCATGGACTCCGTGAAGGCCATGGTTTCTGACCTGCTGCAGGATGTTCAGAGGCCATTTGGGGAACTCCTGTCTGGTGCGCAGGTTGCGGCAAAACAAATAATTCAGTCTGGCCTGGACTCTATGGACTTGGTGGCCAGGGCAATGGGTACATCTATTGCTACCGGAAGGCACGCTTGGTTGAGGTCCTCTGGGTTTTCTTCAGATGTACAGACCACCTTGCTGGATTTGCTATTTGATGGGGAAAAACAGTTTGGAGATAAAGCGGACTCTGCCCTAGAGCGCTTTAAAGATAGCCGGGCCACGGCGAAGTCTTTAGGATTGCAAGCCTCCTCTGAGACCCCTTTTAGGTCGTTTCGGAGGTTCAGGGGGTTTGGACGTGGGGCAGTTTATCGAGGGAGACCGCAGTCCTCGGTCCAGCAGCCTACCAGCCTCCCATATTGGTCCTTTAGAGGGCAGGGGAGGGTTAGAACAAGAGGGGCACCCAGCAGTACCCTACTTCATCCTCTTCCTCTGGAGGACAACAGCAAGGGAAGCAGTCCTAGTTTTCTCCCCTTTATCGATAATACTTCTCCTGTAGGGGGAAGATTACGTCCTTTTCTCCAAGAGTGGGAGTTTGTTTCATCGGACTCATGGGTCTTAAATATTGTGAGAAAAGTATATGCTCTCCCTTTTCAGGAGTTTCCTCCTCCCATCCCTCCCTGTCCCTCGTTTTGTTCAGAAGATCGTCTCCTGTTGTTAGAGCAGGAGGTTCAGACCCTACTGTCAAAAGGTGCGGTAGAGTTGGTTCCAGAGCAGGAAAGGGGTCAGGGTTGTTATTCAAGATACTTCCTGATCCCCAAGAAGGACGGTTGTTTGAAACCGATCCTAGACCTGAGGTTTTTGAATTGGTTCCTCAAACAGAAGAAATTCAAAATGCTGAATCTAGCGCAGGTACTTCTTTCTGTTAAACCCCCCTTTACCTTGTTTTTCCCAGATAAAGTGGTGTTGAAAACCAGGGCGGCTTTTCTGCCAAAAGTTGTCACTCCTTTTCATATAGGGCAGACTATTACCCTTCCATCTTTCTACCCTCCTCCTCACCCTCGAAGAAGGAAGAAAGGCTTCACCGCTTGGATCCTAAAAGGGCGCTCAGTTTTTACATTGAAAGGACGAAAGACTTTTGCCTGGAAGATCAGCTGTTCATGGGGTACGTTGGACCGGAGGTAGGGCAGAGCAGTCCATAAAAGAACTATCTCCAGGTGGGTTATCCTTTGTGTCAAGATCTGCTACTCGTTGGTGAAAAAGGTTCCCCCTGAGGGTATCAGGGTATCAGAGCCCACTCCACAAGGGCTAAGTCTGCTACTTCGGCCATGGCAAGGGGGGTTCCGGTGGTCGATATTTGCAAGGCAGCAACTTGGGCGTCCCTCCATACCTTCGCAAAGCATTACTGCTTGGACTCTGAGGTTCGGAGGAACGGACATTTTGCACGATCTGTGTTGCAGGATTTCTTGGTGTAATCAGACAGGCACCCACCTCCGAGTGCGGTACTGCTTTGGGACTCTATTCATGAGGTGAGGGATCCACAGGTAGTTTGTATCCATCAGAAGAACAAGTTAATTACCTTCGGTAACGCTTTTTCTGGTGGATACAATAGCTACTTGTGGATTCCTCACAGGCCCTCCCGCCTCCCCGTTGCCTGTCTGATTGCACTTGGATATGTGGTTGTATAGATGTATGTATATATTGATATTTTTCCTGTATATATAAATGATGGTTTTGATTATGTTGCATCATAAAGGCTTTATGTATATATGTATTTATTGGAGTTATTGTGGAGTCGGTTCTCACCTGTTCGCCTCAAAGGCACGTTAAAAATGGGTGAAACTGACGTCAGCGAGGCAGGCGAGGACCTCTTATTGGCACGGTGACGTCACACGGAGTCGCATGGAGCCGTGCAACTGTGACGTCCTCGTCGACGTCGAGAGCTGGGAAGAAGATTTTCTGTCGGATGCTGGCGCAAGGGTGAATTCATAAGGTGAGGCATCATAAGGTGAGGAATCCACAGGTAGCTGTTGTATCCACCAGAAAAGGCGTTACCGAAGGTAAGTAACTTGTTCTTTGCACACTTCCAGGAGTGCCACCCTTGTACTTTGCATTTCAAGTGGTACAAGACTGTTCTTTCTTTTTGTGCTTGGGTACTACGGTGTGCATCCCCGGTGTTCTGGAGCCAATAGGCATTTGTATGCATATATTATATTATATTATATTATATTATATTATATTATATTATATTATATTATATTATATTATATTATATTATATTACAGTATATTACATTATTATATATATGTGTGTGTCTGTATATATATGCCAAAACACATTTTCCCCATTAATTTTTCCATAGGGATTTTGCGATAGCACCAAAAACACTGGACAGAATTACACCAAATTTAGCAGAAAGGTAGCTCTTGGTCTAGAAAGAGCCCTGTTTGTTATTTGGTGTAAATCCCTTCAGTAGTTTTTGAGACATTAACCTCTAGGGTGCCCAGGACAAGCTGGTCTCGCCCTTGGCAACGGTTGCCCGGTGCCAAGCACGAGAGCAGCTCGTCCTACTATGGGCCCGGAGGGGAGCACTAGCGCTCCCCCTGATGGCCAAGCGCCCCCCTCTCCTGGGCAGGGATGGAAGGGGAATCTCTTCCCTTTCCATCCCCGCCCCCGTGGCGTCTGATGACATCAGCGCTCCTCATCAGAGGCCTTCCACTCCGGGCTGGAAGCTCAGCTTCCAGCGCCAATCGGAGGAGAAATGCAAAAGCATTTCTCCTCCGATCACGTGGAGGGGGCAGAGAGGCATGAAAGGAGAGGAAAGGCCTTTCCTCTCCTTTCATGTCTCTCTGAGCATGCGATCGGGCAGAAGAAATGCCCACTAGACACCAGGGATTTTTTTTAATGTATTTATGACATAAGGGGAGCGGCCCCTTTGGCAAGGGCTGCTCCCCAGGGGGGCAATTTGTTTTTAGACTATTTCAATCGGCCTATTGTAATTAGGCCGATCTGCCCCCAGGGGGGCAGATACCTCTAGGCACCAGGGATTTTTTTTATTTTTTTTATATGTGAGGAGTGACCCCTTAGGCAAGGGTCGCTCCCCTGGGGGCAAAATTATCTTTAGGCCATTTTGTCCCTGCTTGGGGGCAGATCGGCCTATTTTTATTAGGCCAATCTGCTTAATAGGGGGCAGAAACCACTAGACACCAGGGACTTTTTTTTGTCAGTTTCACATGAGGGGAGCAACCCCTTAGGCAAGGGTCGCTCCCCTGGGGGGGCAAATTTGTTTTATGCCATGGGGGGCAGAAACCTCTAGGCACCAGGGATTTTTTTTTTTTATATATTTGGGGAGCGACCCCTTTGGCAAGGGTTGCTCCCCTGGGGGCAAATTTTTCTTTAGGCCATTTCTTCCTCCCTTGGGGGCAGGCCGGCCTATTTTTATTAGGCCGATCTGCCCCAAGGGGGGCAGAAACCACTGGGCAGCAGGGATTTTTTTTGTGCCAAATTCACGCAAGGGGAGCGACCTCTTGGGCAAGGGTCGCTCCCCTGGCCGGGCACATTTATTTTATGCCATTTTTGCCCCCCTTGGGGCAGGTCGGCCTATTTTTATTAGGCCGGGGGCAGAAACCACTAGGCACCAGGGATTTTGTATGCGCCAAATTCACGCAAGGGGAGCGACCCCTTAGGCAAGGGTCGCTCCCTTTGCGGGGCAAATTTATTTTAGGCCATTTGTTCTCCCCTTGGGGGCAGAAATCACTTAGGCACCAGGGATTGGTGTGTGTGTAAGTGTGTGTTTTGTTTGGGGGGGCAGCCCCTTGGACAAGGGTTGCTCCCCATAGGGTCACATTACTTTTGGCCATATCTGGGGGGCAGATCGGCCTATTTTTGGAAGGCCCATCTGCCCCCAAGGGGGGCAGAAAGCCCATCAAAGACCAGGGAAGATTTCTTTTTCAAAATAAGAGGGTGGGGGGATGGCCATACCCCCACCCTAAATAAATGGGGCCAAAGTTGTTCTGCCCAGTGGGCAGATGGGGCAATTACCCCCGATCCACACCCGGGGGCAGAAAGTCTACTAAACATCAGGGAATTTTAAAAAAAAGATAGTGTGGTAGTGACTACCAACCAGTATGGGCATGGTTTTATATTTGGGCCATGAGAGCTTGGCTAACTCTCAAAAGTGTCCCACCTAGAATGGTGAGGGCTGTACGTTTTAGACTTTGGAATGCTGCCATGTAGAAAAATCCACAAGACCTAGAACCATCTGAAAACTAAACTTCTGGGTGAGACCAAGGTGGTGTGCTTCACATGCAGCCTGCACGATTTTCTTACCCACAATGCCCTGCAAACCTCCAACTTTGCTGGAAATCATACATTTTTTTCCCCATTTTTGTGATGGAACCTCCCGGAATCTGCAGAAATCCACAAAATTCCTACCACCCAGCATTGTCTCATCTATACCGATAAAAATTCTGCTGTACTTGTCAGCCTAAAAATGTTTTTTTTAAACTGCCCTTTTGGACCCACTTTGGTTCCCCCTCAATTTCAACATGTTTTTGGCTCTTCCCTGTTACAAGCACTTGGCCCACCTACACAAGTGAGGTATCATTTTTACTGGGAGACTGCGGGGAATGTTGGGTGGTAGGAAATTTGTCCCGGTGCGGTGATCCCACCCAGAAATGTGGGGGACATGTGATTGTTTAGCTAAATTTGAGGTTTGGTGAGGATTCTGGGTAAGAAAACATTGGGGGATCCACGCAAGTCACACCTCCCTGGACTCCCCCGGGTGTCTAGTTTTCAGAAATGTCTGGGTTTGGTAGGTTTCCCTAGATGGCTGCTGAGCCCAGGACCAAAAACGCAGGTGCTCCCCCGCAAAAACAGGTAGTTTTGTATTTGATAATTTTGATGTGTCCAGATAGTGTTTTGGGGCATTTCTTGTTGCGAGCACAAGGCCTACCCACACACGTGAGGTACCATTTTTATCAGAGACTTGGGGGAACGCTGGGTGGAAGGAAATTTGTGGCTCCTCTCAGATTCCAGAACTTTCTGTCACCGAAATGTGAGGAAAAATTGCTTTTTTAGCCAAATTTTGAGGTTTGCAAAGGATTCTGGGTAACAGAACCTGGTGAGAGCCCACAAGTCACCCCATCTTGGATTCCCCTAGGTCTCTAGTTTTCAAAAATGCACAGGTTTAGTAGGTTTCCCTAGGTGCTGACTGAGCTAGAGGCCAACATCCACAGGTAGGCACTTTGGAAAAAACACCTCTGTTTTCTTTGGGAAAATGTGATGTGTCCACATTGTGTTTTGGGGCATTTCCTGTGGCAGGCGCGAGGCCTACCCACACAAATGAGGTACCATTTTTATCGGGAGACTTAGGGGAACATAGAATAGCAAAGCAAGTGTTATTGCCCTTTGTATTTCTCTACCTTTGTTCCTTCCAAATATAAGACAGTGTGTTAAAAAGACGTCTATTTGAGAAATGCCCTGTAATTCACTAGCTAGTATGGGCACCCTGGAATTCAGAGATGTGCAAATAACCACTGCTCCTCAACACCTTATCTTGTGCCCATTTCGAAAATACAAAGGTTTTCTTGATACCTATTTTTCACTCTTTATATTTCAGCAAATTAATTGTGGTGTACCCGGTATAGAATGAAAACCCACTGCAAGGGGCAGCTCATTTATTGGCTCTGGGTAACTAGGGTTCTTGATGAAACTACAAGTCCTATATATCCCCGCAACCAGAAGGGTCCAGCAGATGTAACAGTATGTTGCTTTCAAAAATCTGACATTGTAGGAAAAAGTTACAGAGTAAAACGTAGAGAACATGGCTGTTTTTTTCACCTCAATTTCAATATTTTTTTATTTCAGTTGTTATTTTCTGTAGGAAACCCTTGTAGGATCTACACAAATTACCCATTGCTGAATTCAGAATTCTGTCTACTTTTCAGAAATGTTTAGGTTTCTGGGATCCAGCATTGGTTTCACACCCATTTCTGTCACTGACTGGAAGGAGGCTGAAAGCACAAAAAATTGTAAAAAGGAGGTATGTCCCAGTAAAATGCCAAAATTGTGTTGAAAAATTGGGTTTTCTGATTCAAGCCTGCCTGTTCCTGAAAGCTGGGAAGCTGGTCATTTTAGCACCGCAAACCCTTTGTTGATGCCATTTTCAGGGGAAAAAATACAAGCCTTCTTCTGCAGCCCTTTTTCCCATTTAAAAAAAAAAAAAGAAAAAAAATCTCTGTATTTTAGCTAGTTTCTTGGTCTTCTTCAGGGGAACCCACGAAGTCTGGGTACCTCTAGAATACCTAGGATGTTGAAAAAAAAGGACACCAATTTGGCGTGGGTAGCTTATGTAGACAAAACGTTATGAGGGCCTAAGCGCGCCCTGCCCCAAATAGCCAAAAAAAGGCCTGGTACCTGAGGGGCAAAAGGCCTGGCAGCGAAGGGGTTAAGGGAAATCCAAATTTGTATAATAGGAACGTGAAGGATTTGCGACCCCTCCCGATCTCGTGCTGAGATCTGATTGGCTGCCAACACTTCAACAAGGAAGTGTTGGCAGCCATGTTAGGACTTGACTTCGGTCGAGTTCCACAAAAAAAAAAAAAAAGAATAAAAATAACAAAAGGGGCCAGAATGCAGACACTCTGACTCCTTAGCTCTGATGCTGGGACCCAAAGGCTAAAAATAATTTTTTTTTAAACTTTTGCCAGGAGTCGCTGCAGATCTGGCAACATTTTCTTTTTTAAATGAAGCATGGGCTCCTGAGCCCTTGGGATGGCATTGCTTATATAACTATAACTCGCACCCTAAGGTAACTATAACTCACGCCCTCACCATGCACTGCTGATTACCCCATATATTTTAGCACTCATGACAACTTTTATAATATCATTAAAAATATCAATGAAACATTAGCAGTCACATTTTTGAAGAGACAACTGTGCATAGTGAGGGTGTGAGTTATAGTTACCTTAGGGCGCAAAGTTATAGGGCCAGATGTATCATCACGGCCCATTGCGATTCGGTAATAGCGATTTTTAAGAAATCGCTATTACCAACTCGCAAAGGGCCATGTATCACATTTGCAAATCTGTAATAGCGATTTCTTAAAAATCGCAAATGCTATTACCGAATCGCAAATTGCGATACCGGCCCCATTCGCAGCTATGGGCCCGTTGGCCCATAGCTGCAAATTTTTTGCATTTCCAAAATTGCGATTTCTGAACCAGAAATCGCTATTTTGGAAATGCAAAAGGCCAGGATGCTGGGGGCCTACGGCCCCCTCTGCTGCACCCCAAAATCATTTTTTTCAACATGTAAGGTACACACATGCCAAAAGGGCATGTGTGCTTTACATGTTCAATTTAAAAATGCAGTTTAACTGCATTTTTAAATTTTGCACCAGGTTACCACCTGGTTGCATATCATGGTATTTTGCATGTGCAAAATGCCATTTTTGGAAAAATCGCAATTTGCGATTTTTTCCAGCATAGCCTTGCGACCTGGAATTTGCGACTCGCAATTTCCAGGTCGCAACGCAAGAAATCGCTATTTTAGCGATTTCTTATTTGTGGTCTGCGAATGCCTTTCATGCATCGCAGACCACTGTTTTGCACTCGCAAACGGCTGAATTTACCGATTCGCACAGTTTGCGAGTGCAAAACTTTTTCATACATCTGGCCCATAGTTACTTGAAATCACTCTAACTATAACTGGGAATTTCTATGGTTTTCTACGAGTAAATTCAGAACATAACTATAACGTCCCCTGTAACTTTTGTTTTTTTCAGTAAATTCTATGTTTTTTAAAATTCTATTTGCTAACTATAACATCCTGTAATCTTTGTTTTTTTCAGTGAAAAAAAAAAAAATATATATATATATATATATATATATATATATATATATATATATATATATATATATATATATATATTATATTTCCTTGTGAATAATGATTAGTGAATTTCAGGAGGAGACTGGTCTGCAGCAGTTTTCTAAACTTTTGGACACAGATCTAAATAAATAAATATACATATATGTATGTATATATATATATATTACCTAGAGGCGGCCACCACTAGGTAGTTATGGTTAGGACCTAGCTTCCATAGGAGGAGCGTTTTTTGTTTTGTCTATAACTTTGGCGCAGCTTTACCAATCTTCAAAACATATACTTTGCTAAGTTTAGCTTCTGTCTTGAAACGTTCAGTGTGATCCATCAAGCGGTGGGCTGAGAAAGAGTTTGGGGGTCCGAAAATGTGTTTTCCCCATCATTTTTCCATAGGATCTTTAGACATGCCTACAGACCGAACCACTGAACAGAATTACACCAAATTTGGCAAGAAGCTAGATTCTGTTTCGCAGATTACACTTTTTGTGGTTTGGTGCAAATCCGTTCAGTAGTTTCAGAGTATATAAAGGACAAAAAATATAGATATATAGGGACATGGATCCTCTGCAGCTCCAACTCTCCCCGTGCTGATATCTGAATGGCTGCCAACACTTCAGCAAGGAAGTGTTGGCAGCCATCTTGAGACTCGGCTTCAGCTGAGTCCCAGAAAAAAAAGAAAAAAAAAATTAAAGGGGCCATGGAAGAGTCACTCTTATCCCTTAGCCCTGGTACTGGGGTTCCTGAAGGACCCCGCCAGGGCTAAAAAGCATTAAAAAAAAAATAGAACAGAAATATCTGCAGATGCATCCGTGGATTGTTCTGAGATAAAAAAAAAAAGCACGGTCTCCTGCGCTTTTTTTTTTATTTGCCCCTGGGTGGGCCAGGTCCTGGGAGCATTTGAGTTTAATGTAAGAGGGGGCACACTGGGCCCCCCTCCTTGGGTTAAGTGTGAAGGTGGAAGTTCAGGTTTCCCTTTTTTTTAATAACAAAATATTATATTTAAAAAAAAGGATAAATCCATTTTTTATTTTAAAATGTACCCAAATATCTCATTCTAAGTATATAAGACATCAAAGACTAAAAACATTCTATCTCTCTCCCTCTCAATTTCTTTCTCTCTTTCTGCCTCTCTTTCAATCAATTACTCCCACTCACAGACCCACTCAGACACTCACGCACCCACTCACAGACCCACTCAGACAGCCATGCACCCAGTCACAGACCCACTCAGACCCTCATGCACTCAACCCCAGCCCCAGTCAGACACTCATGCACCCACTCACAGACACACTCATAGTTACACACCCACTCACACATGCATTCAGACTGTCACACACCCAATCACAGACCCACTGACACCCTCATGCACCCACTCACAGACCAGCACACACACTGACGCACCCACTAAAACACTGATGTACGCACTCTCACACCCAGACAGACAATCTGACAGCCACTCTCACCCCTAGATACACCCTCTCACACCTAGTCTCACACCCAGACTGTGAGAAAACTGGGCTGACTCCAGAAGCCCCCTAACTTTTTGTCTCCATTTTTCACTTTTTGTTGATGTTTTCCTGACTCTGATAGTCAACTGGGTACTGCTAACCAATCCCAGGCCCTCTGCTCTGTGTAAAATGAGCATGCAAATTAGGCTACTTATAATTGGCTATTTCAACCTACATATAAGTCCCTAGTCTATGGTAGGGCATGTAGATTTAGGGACCCCAGCATATGTGGTGCACCCATAGCTGCACTGCTGGTGTGCCAAGTGTCATTTTAAAGGCAGGCCTGCCTTCCTGGCTGCTTTTAAAGCAAAGTTATATGCAATTTCATCTTTGGAATTAAAAGTACTTCGTAAGTCCTAAACTACCTTATTCTTACATATGTCAGCCCTGAGGTGTGCCCTAAGTGCCTACATGGTGGGTGCAGTGTAAATATAAGGAGAGACCTTATAAAATATGTTTTATAAGCCCTGTTGAAGAAAAATAGCCAAATTCATCTTTCCCTTATTGTATTGAATAGGCTCCATAGTCTAAAATTGGGAGACTTCATTTTAATTAATAAAGTCTCCGAAGGAACTAGATATGGCAAGTTTAGAGCCAAACTGATTGTTATAATAAATGCAACAACTTGCCATTGTTCGATTTAATATAACTAGTTCAGGGAGAGAGTTTTAGAACTCAGTTACCAGTTTCAGCTCTGTAGTGCCCTTCTCTGATTGGCCAGTCTCTGTCAGACTGGCTAGGCTGCCTTGATGAGGTGTGAAATGGTCTGGGCTGAAGCCAAAGGAAGTTGCTGGGGTGGAGATGTGCCTCAACAGATAGTGAAACAAGATGAGGGGAAAGCAGCCAAACAGGTCTTCAAAGGAGGGAAGGACGTTGGAGCAGCTCAGGACCGCCCTCATTTCCTGCAAACCCAGACAACCAGGTGCCCTCTTGATTAGGTGAGGAGAGGGCAGGAGAGGGATGTGTTAAGGATTTTAGCCACACCAGTGGGTGGGCTCAGCCAGGCCTAACCTCCAAAATTCAGTTTCTGCAGTTTTGGATTTTTAAGGAATGTTACCCCCTGGGATTTACTTTTTGCCACACTTCCCAGGTAGTGGTCATCCAAGAGGGTAGTGGCCTGCCTGTGATTGGACAGTTGCCCCTCCTGCTTTTCACCACAGGAGCAAGGATATATTTGGCAGAGCTGCACCCACAACTCAGATCCCTACCAGGAACAAGAAGAAGAAGGGCTGCCCTTCTGGACCCCTGACCTGCACCAGGACACTGCACTCTGAAGGACTACACCAGCTGCACACTTGGGCTTCACCACAAAAAAAGACTTTGCCTGGCTTCAACTGGTTCAAGAAGGGATTCCCTGCTTGATACAAGTGCAAAATAGCTAACCAGAGTCCCCTGCATCAAATTCTGAAGAAACTGACCAGCTGACCACTGTCCAGTGATAATTTTTTAGTTTGAGCCAGGTGCATTCCGAGAGTTGGAGTTCCAGATCTCAAGAAGCAACTCAGAGCTTCTGGAACCTTGGGGTGAGCTGTGGACTACTAAAGGACCTTCAAATACCTTCTGGAAGAAGATCCAGAAGTTTGGAGAAGATTGGAGAACGTTTGGTAAAAAGCTCCATAAAACGACCAACGCGCCGTCATGAGTCAATCCGGCTTACATCGACTGTAGCTGAAAAGCTCCAGAGCCCCAGACTTCCAGGATTTCACCGTGGGCTCCTGGAAAGGCAACCCAACAGCATCGACTCGAAATCCGCTTGCTGTGGAGGGTCGTCCGACGTTGGAGAGAAAAAGCTCAAAAAGTTGACCGGGACTTCCTGTGCAGCGTATCCGAGGAGGGACCCAGGGACGTTGGATCAAGAGTCAGCTTTGGCCCGGACGAAGATTTCCATCCTGAAAAATCATCTAAGTCCGAAGGTAGAATTCGTTACCGAGGTCTCCTGTGACGCATATCTGAGGACGGCCCAAGGGATGTTGGATTGGATTGGTGACTTTGTTCTGCTGAAAAAAATCCTCAAGAAAAAGACTAAGGCCCTCATTACGACTTAGGTGGTTTACAGGCAAGACCGCCATGCGAAATGCCGCCACCATATCACCAGTGGTGGCAGAACAGCAACCTCCGTATTACGAGTCACAAAGAACAAAATGCACAAATACAGCCACAAATAAACACCGCCAGGCCACCCAAAGGTGAAATGGTGACTGACATACTGCCAGGCCCAGCATGCCGACCCCATTCCGACCACCGTATTACGAGTTGGTTTTCAGCACAGCGGAACATGCATTGTGGTAAACCAACGGCGGTCTGCACCGCTGCAGTACAAAAAGGCACCCCCAATAGTGGCGAACACCACATTGGACAGTTCAAATTCCCCACACCTGGAACACATACACACACCTGCTCACGGTACCATGGAACACCCCCACACACACGTCCACAATCCCTTGCGACTACCATGAGCAGCCACAGAGACATGAGCCACAAAGCACACCCCATACCTGACAAACACCTGCACATTGCACACTTTGCACTCACCACCACCACAACCCACCAGCAGCCACATCCAAACACCCCCAATCACCCCACACTGCACCCTACCGCACAGCACACCACCCCCCACAACATGTCACGCCAGAAGCACCCACGCTTCACAGACAATGAGTTGTGGGTCATGGTGGATGACATAGTCAGAGTAGAGCCACAACTGATGGGAGTCCAGGTCCAGCAAGCATCAGTGTCCAGGAAAACTGAGATATGGCAGAGGATCATCAACAGGGTCAATTCAGTCGGCACCTACCCACGCACAAGGGAGGATATCAGGAAGAGGTGGAACAACCTCAGGGGGAAGGTCCGTTCCATGGCATCCAGGCACCAGATTGCCCTCAACAAGACTGGCGGTTTGCTCCCACCTCCTCCCCTGGACTTAACATCCTGGGAGTAGAAGGTCTTGGAAATTATGCATTCAGAGGGCCTCACTGGTATCAACGGAGGTCTCAACACTGGTAAGTCAACACCACCCCTCCAGACACTAACTACTCCTACCCAGCATGCCTACCCACCACCCACCTATCCCCTCACCCAACACTACTGCAACCCAACAATCATACCCTGCATGCAACACCACCCCTCTCACACCATACCCACAAACTCCTCCCAATACACAGATAACAATCACATTGTGAAGAAGCACAACTCCTACAATGCACCCTACACAGTCAAAATTGACTTTACCACTTCACTGTGGAACACCTGCCGGGACACCCATGTCACAGCCCACACCTACTGGTTGCTACAACTGCCTCCCAACACATGGCAATGACAGCACTGCCAACCACCAACCACAACCCACCATGACACATAGAAACCATGGCACTGTCCCCATACCCAAATCAATGTCTGCAGTGCTGCAGCTGCCATTGCCATCAGTGGGAAGCAAATCGAGCCACTGAATCCACCACACCATGAAAATGGCAACTACACATCCACATACAAACTCTCCTTCTTTCCATCCACAGGTAGGTAACCCTGCCACTGCCACCCAGCAGATGATGACAGGGTCAGACAGCCCTCCCCTGGATGAAGGCCTCAGTGGATGTCTGGATGGGGGCGAGTTGCTCGAGCCATCTGGGGCGACTGGTCACTACACTCCCAGCAGCCCCACACTGGATTCCCCCTTCCATGTGGCTACAACACCTCAGCCAGCCCCTTCTCCCCAAACCTGTGCCCCAGGGACCTCACAATCACAGGTGTGCCACACAGTACATGGGCCAGAGACAAGGGCACACACACTACACAATGAAGGGCCTGGTGCTACTGGGGGTGGGCACACTGTGCCAGGGGCACAGGGGGCTAGAGGCAGTTGGATGGAATCAGAGGTCCAAGGGTTGGGACAGCCACAACAACTGACTGCCCAGGAGGCCCTCACCCAAATCCTGTGTGTATACCACCAAACCCAGAATACCATGGGTCAGATCCTCGCCACTCTGAAGGAGACACAGAGGCTACAGAGTGAATACCCTCAGGAGGCCATGCAGCAGTGGCAGACCCACAATGCCACCATGGCCTCCATGGCAGGGGTGCTGAAGGAACTCACCACCATCCCGTGTGAGTCCTTCTCCCACCAGCAGGCCCCTTCAATTAGCCACAACCCATCTGAGCCCTCCACATCAGCAGCAGTTAGTGGGATGGAGGCCCTGCCACAGGACCTGCAGGACACCAGCACCCCTTCCCCTGTAGCTGATGAGCCCTCACGCAAGCGATGACATCCAACTAGACATACTGCCGGTACTGATGCCAAGACTAAGACCACCGCCAAGAAGTGAACCTCTCCTGAACATTCTCCCTTGTGTGTCACTGAGACACCCTGGTGACTGTCCACTGTAATCTCTCCATTCTCCCATGGCCACTATACTGGACCTCGACTACCCACAGCTGGGCTAAGTACTCTGATGATCCCACCCGCCATGACCCCACTCATCACCCCTTGTACTTGTACTTCCCAAATAAACACTATTGAGTACAGTTACTGCCTACGTCTTTATTGTCATGAGTATGACAGATACTGACATCACATGTTCAACAGTTAACCCAGTGTCCTGCAAATGTATGTGTGAATGGCAGAGTTAGAGCAATATGTAGCAAGGACAACAATGGAGCAGGCAGTGGCTGGAGAGATGGGTCAAGGAAGGCAACAGATGAGGCAGGAACCAGAGTGCACTACAACAATGTCCTGAAAGTAGAACAAGACAGGGACATCAATGACTATAGCCGCCACATATGCCAAATCAGCACACATGCACTGTAACTACAGGAAGCCAAAACTGAGATGGCAAGTCAAGTCCAAAAACATGTGTCCATACCAAACCCACTTTCCCAAAACATACCACCCAAATGGTCCCTTCCTCACAGCAAACAGAGCCACACGTTAGGCAGTGCAAACTGCCACGAACAGGTATGTTGCACCGCCTCCCAATCTCGAATCCCAGGACAGGATGCAATACAGAGGAAACCACCTAGTGTAGCACACATAATGCACTGGATCTGGCAGTTCAGGGAACAATGGTCCTGCACATAGATGTCACATGTGCAGCAACATAACAACTGGATGAGAATAGCACTGACCTGTGCACAGTAAGAACCCAACTCATGGCCACATGTAACCCCCCGATCCACCCAGAGTCAGAGCTCCAATATCCCCTGTTATTACACACAGCAGGTGATAGCATGGAACAAGGAAGACGGTGGAACCGGTCACATACAACACATATGACACATACCTGTATCTCAGTGGAAGTATTGTCATATCAGTTCTGCTCTGGAGGCAGCTGCATCCTCATCATCACTCCCCACGACCCCTTCATCAGCCACTGGTACATCTGCCACCTCCTTTGCATCCAGCAATCTTAGGGCCAGATTGTGTAGCATGCAGCAAGCAACAATGATCTGGCACACTTTCTGTGGTGTGTAGAGTAGGGCACCTGCGGAGATGTGCAGACACCGGAATCTGGCCTTCAGCAGGCCAAGAGTCAGATCAACCACCCGTCTTGTCCTACCATGGGCCTCATTGTAACTGTATTCCGTAGCTGTAGTTGGATGCCTCACGGGTGTCAGTAACCAGGGAAGGTTGGGATAGCCAGAGTCACCTGTGTGCACAGACGTAAGGCCCATGTCAAGACCAGGAAGGTGTAGTACAGGTTGTGAAGAGTGTTGAGAGCAGAGGAGCATACACATGTAGGGATACATACCGATGAACCAGGCCCGGTCCCTCTGTAATGGTGCCATCATGTGTGGTACAGTGCTGTTCCACAGAATGTAGGAGTCATGCATAGACCCAGGGAACCTAGCTGTCACTTGTGTGATATATTTGTCAGCCAGACACATCACCTGCACATTGGTGGAATAGAAGCTCTTACAGTTTCTATAAAACTTGTTCACTCCTGGGAGGCACCAGGGCAATGTGGATGCCATCTATGGCCTCTGTCACATGAGAGACATGTGCCAGATCGTAGAAGGCAGCTTTTACAGTGGGCAAATCAGCACGATGTGGAAACCTGATGTAGCTGCGCATATGTTGTAGCAGGGCAAATAGGATGTCCCTCAGGATGTTGCTGAACATGGACTGTGACATTCCTGCTGCCAAACCCACTGTCTTTTGGAAGGACCCTGAGGCAAGGAAGTGGAGGACTGACAACACCTGTACTGTTGGAGGGATGGCATTGGGATGACGAATGGCAGCCAATAGATCCGGCTCCAACTAGGTCACCAGCTCCATGATGGTCTGACAGTTTAGACGATAGGTCTGTATGACGTGTCGCTCTTCCAGGGTGGCAAGGTCGACTAGGGACCTGTACACCAGAGCATTCCTCATCCTCAACCTTCAACCCTACCTACAAATATGAGGGAGTAGAAATCATGATGTACAGCATTGGCTGTGTGGACGTGGTTGAGCTGTCCACAGTTCACAAAATGTCACCCATGACACACCTTAAATGCACCCTCAATACACATTGGGCATGTAACATAGCAGCCACCTGTCCTGCATTTACTGGACAGATGGAAGTGAGCTCATCCCGCCGGTGTAACACGTCATGGCAGTAGGTGTTCTAAACTACCATGCAACTCCTCATTGGTTAACATGGTTGCCTATGAAAGACAGGATCCAATGGTGATCCCCGCCGGCGTTGACGGTGATGTCCGCAGCAGCCGTGACTGCCATTTCATGTGCACTTGCTCACTTGACTCATGACAGTCATGCACAGAAGACCTCCACTGCGTGTGCTGCTGTGTCCTGACTGGTAGCCAAGGTGCCACGTCCTGCAGGAGATAAGGCCCCAGCCTTCACCCAAGAGGAATTGGAGAAGCTCATGGAGGGGATCCTACCCCTGTATGGACAGTTGTATGGGGCACCAGAGCAGCAGGTGAGGCCCAAGTCACTGTCCTCTCTGTGAGTGGTGCGTATAGGGATGGGGGCCTTGGGACGAGGCAGAGTGACTGGAGTTTGGACATGGATGAGGAGTCTGAGCCTACGTGGATTGATGACGTCAGTGTGGTCGTGATATGTGTGCTGTCCACTGCTGTCCCTGTTATGCCACTCTACATGACTTTTCTCTTCTGTCTGTGTCACCCATGCAGGTCAGGGCCCGTCGGACCCTGACCCCCCCCGATGGCCCGCATTTTGGTGGTGGCCTACCCTTAGGTGGATGGGCGCTTGAGGGCAGCACAGCAGCCATGAAGGGGTGAGTACCCACTCTCACTTACGATATGTGTTGCCATTGTGGCTCTGGGTGTGCACTATTGGGAAGCTGAAGCGTGGTACTTCTTGTCCACTATGGGTATTAGACATCCAGGCAGGATTGGCATCATAGCTGTGTGGCCATGCAGTCAGTGAATGGAGGGGCAATCAGTTCCAATGTGGTATCTGTGTTGTCAGCTACTGCGAAGATGTGCTAGGCAGCACAAGCCAACTGGATCACTGCATCTGTGGTGTCAGGCCATTGTAGTCAGTTGATGCCAACCAATGTGTCAGGGGTGAATGTTGGGTCCTCAATCTGCTGCCAGGCACTGTATGTGTAGTGTGGCAAGGTAGGCCAAGATGTCACTTTGCAATTTGACTATGGTCTAGTTGGCATGCCAACTAGCCATGCTAGATTCTATTGGTTCTGTAGTCCAGAAATAGTGTCTCTCTGTGGGCATGTGAAGAGGGCAGGTCCTTGGCAGGTGTGGCGGGTATGTCTCTCATCATGTACACGATTGCACCTGTATCAGATTCAGCGGTGTACATGTGCATTGCTGTGGTGACCCCCATGGTGTTCCATTGTTGTAGCATGTGTTGGTGAGGGCATGGCATGACAGCATGGCATCAGAAGATGATGTAGTTACTCTGTGTGACTGTCGTGCTGGCATTGACTGATTTCACTCTCTCTCTCTCTCTCTCTCTCTCTCTCTCTCTCTCTCTCTCCCACCCTCCCTTCCTGCCCTCCTCTGTCTTTGTGTGCATCAGCATCATCTGGAGAAGAAGGGGCACCGGCGAGTAAGGGATGCTGCAGCCCACCGGATCCAGGAGGCTGATACCAGTGGAGCCGAGGAGACCAGTGGGACAGAGGGTGAGGGAGACAGGATCGACAACATCTTCAGATTCCTCCTCCGATGGACGTTCAATCCTTGTCTGCCACCCCCCTTACCAGCACCGACCTCCCTGTAGCTCCTCACCCAGTTGCCCGTGCCCGCTTACCCAGAAGGGTGGGCATCTCCATTGCTGCAGATACCTCTGCCCCACTCAGCCCTGCTGCCCTCAATGAGGAAGCTATTGACCTCCTGAGGTCTATCTCTGTGGTGCAGACACCCACTGTGAATGCCATCCAGGGACTGTCACCCCAGATGCAGCAGACCAATGCGTTCCTGGAAGGCATTCACAGTGCCCTGTCTGGCCTGCAGAGATCGTTTCAGGCTCTGTCCCCCTCCTTGATGGCAGCCAGTGCCCCTTCTTCTTCCATCCCCCCTCCAGCTACCTGTTACCAAACCCACATACCTCTCCTCTCACCCATCCAAGGCACACTTACTGACCCACATGCATCCACATCAACAGACACGGTACACAAGGACAGACACAAGCACCACAAACGCCACCATGTACACAAACCACATTCAGATGTAGACATGCCAACATCCACTCCCATCACTGACTCCCCCACCACCTCCCCCCTGACAGGCACGACACCACTCACACCTGCAGTCAGCACCTCATCAGTCCCATATCCTGCCACATGTGCCGTCACTTGCACAGTCACCACAATATCAGAACCCCTTTCCTGCACCCCATACACCACATGCGCAAACACCACGACTATCAACACCCCCACATGCAGCACATGCAGTTTTTTTGTTAAGAGACACAAAACTTAAGGGAGACCATGGAGCTTGATCTGGCTAGCCTACCCACACTCAATGCAGCTGAGCTTAGGGTGTTGTGCAGAAAGAGGAGATTACCTACTGCTAACAACCTTAGAAAGGCTGTGATGATCAAGGCCCTTGAAGCCTGGGTAGTGCAGATGGAGGCAGAGAAAGCTTCAGAGGTAGAAAGGGAGAGGTAGGATGCAACCTCCAGGAGGAGGAGGATGATCACCTGTCGGTGACATCAGTAGTTAGGGCCCCATCCAGAGCTAGTGGGAGGTGAGCAGGTTCCTATCCAGTATGAAGAGGTGTTTAACCAAAAAGGTTGGTCTGACCCCAGAGCAGTACAGAACGAAGTTCAGAGACACCCAGAAGGTCAATACCCAGTCATGGATTGACTTTGTAGACATCTCACGTAAGGCTCTAGAGGGCTGAATACATGGTAACATGAGGGATTATATAATTCGGTCATGAGGGAGCACATCTTAACCAATTGTATTCAAGAGAGGTTACGCCAGCATCTAGTGGACTCTAAGCTGACCAACCCCAGATAACTGGGGGAGGCAGCAGATTAGTGGAAGGATGGTTGTCAAGTCCCAGGGGGAGACACCAAGAAAGGGGGGTTCAGGTTCCCAAAGAGGGAGGTGTTAAGCCCACCATAGTGACTCCCTCTGTACCCCAGTACCCTAAGAAGGAGGGGAGTAAATCCCACTCCCGCTCTGTCAAGCAGAGGCAGGGAGACCCAGGGTTAAAGAAGCTCTTGGACAATAAGGCCTGCTCTGAGTGTCAGCAGACAGGTCACTTCAGAGGAAATGCAGCCTGTCCAAATAAGGAGGTCATATCAGACTGGTGGATTAGTCCCACTTAAGAAAATCTTCAAGAAAAAAGTCTGAAGGTAAACTTTTGAACGAGGCCTCCCGCTTGCTGTAGCTGAGCAGGGCTCCATCTTGGTCGGCCTTAAACTTTGACTTCGCCCCAGTCAAGGTGCAACCAGATATATCGAGTGGCACTTTTAGGGGGTCATTCTAACTTTGGCGGGCGGCGGAGGCCGCCCGCCAAAGTACCCCCGCCAGAATACCGCTGCGCGGTCAGAATACCGCTGCACGGTCAGAAGACCGCCGCGGTTATTCTGAGTTTCCCGCTGGGCGGGCGACCGCCAGAAGGCCGCCCGCCCAGCGGGAAACCCCTTCCCACGAGGAAGCCGGCTCCGAATGGAGCCGGCGGAGTGGGAAGGGTGCGACGGGTGCAGTTGCACCCGTCGCGATTTTCAGTGTCTGCTAGGCAGACACTGAAAATCTTAGTGGGGCCCTGTTAGGGGGCCCCTGCAGTGCCCATGCCAGTGGCATGGGCACTGCAGGGGCCCCCAGGGGCCACACGACACCCGTTACCGCCAGCCAGGTTCTGGCGGTCAAAACCGCCAGAACCAGGCTGGCGGTAAGGGGGTCGGAATCCCCATGGCGGCGCTGCGTGCAGCGCCACCATGGAGGATTCCCCAGGGCAGCGGAAAACCCAAGGGAGCACCGCCAGCCTGTTGGCGGTGCTCCCGCGGTCGTTGGCCCTGGCGGTCAATGACCGCCAGGGTCAGAATGACCCCCTTAGTTTCTAAGCACTGAAAAACATGAATTATTTACAAATTCATATCTCCAGTTCCCCTTATCCGATTTTATTAATCAAATTAAAGCTACAAATATTTCCTATTTTTATAAATTGGTTTTGGATTTTTTTAATTGTTTCCTTTTTTTATTTTATTACTGTTTTGTGATACTTGAATGCTTTATACACTTTGGACCTCATTATGACATTGGCAGTAAATCCCACTTACTGCCATGCTGACAGCCGCCAACATACTGCTGCGGTGGCGCACACCCCAAACCGACAGAATACTGCCACACAGACAAATCCGCCAGCCCAAAGGTCAGTGATAAAGTGGCGGTCCCGACACCAATACCGTTACGTCAACAAAACAACACCCACCACATTATGACCCAAAAATCACCACAGCGGATATTCAACGGCGGTAAACCATTGGCAGTACATACCGCTGCGCTCAGAATGGCCTCCCACATACAAAACACCACATTGCCCAATACCAAAAACACACACCTGACACCCATACACACACCACAGCCACACACCCACACCACTATAAAACACACACCCACAATACCCACAACCCCTTACAAACACCAATTTCTACCAGGAGACTGAGAAGAAAAGCGCAGAGACAACTAGACAAACACACCACTCACACCCATACACCCCTCATGCACTCCACATCACACACCCCACCACACAACCCAACACACTTACACCAATACACATCACACAACACCCGTGGCACCACAAAGGCATCCCTGTTTCACTGAGGAGGAGTTAAGGGTCATGGTGGAGGAAATTGTCAGGGTAGAGCCACAGCTCTTTGGAGCACAGGTATAGCAGATATCCATTTGCCAGGAAGATGGAGCTATGGTGGAGAATTGTGGACAGGGTCAACGCCGTGGGACAGCGCCCAAAAACAAGGGACAAAATCAGGAAGAGGTGGAACGACCTACGCGGGAAGATACGTTCCATTGCAGCAAGGCAGCAGCTCGCCATACAGAGGACTGGGGGTGGACCTTCCACCTCCTCTCCCACAGCTCACAGCATGAGAGGAGCAAGTACTGGCAATACTGCATCCTGAGGGACTCACTGGAGTTGCCGGAGGACTGGACAATGATAAGCAACATTTACTACCTATCAAACCCCCTCAATACCTGCATGCCCTCTCACACCCACACCCTCACTCCCATCACTCCACGCATCCCACACACTGCACCTACATACACTAACATACACTGGGTGGGGAAAAAAGCTCACCTATAAGCCACACCCTGTGCCTCTGTAGTTGGGCCATCACATTTGGGATGCTGCTATTCCTCAGGACAAAGGCATCTAGCACCGACCCATGATACTTGACGTGGGAGATGTACTGGTCCGCCAGGCACACCATCTGCACATTCATGGAGTGGAAACTCTTATGATTCCTGTACACCTGTTCATTCTGTTCATTTCCCATTGCATAGAATCCGGCCTTCACAGTGGCCAAATCTTCCACCTGGGGGAAAGCTATGGAGCTGCACATGTGTTTTACCAGGGCAGACAACACTCTTGCCACTTGCCAGCACGATTGAGAACATTGGCTGTGACATTCCTGCTGCCAAGCCCACTGTCACTTGTAAAGAACTAGTTGCCAGAAAATGGAGAGCTGATAGCACTTGCACAAGAGGGGGGATCCCAGTTGGATGACAGATAGATGAGATCAGGTCAGGCTCCAACTGGGCACACAGCTCTGTGATTGTGACCCTGTCCAATCTATAAGTGAGGATAAGGTGCCTGTGCTCCGGTGTAGCTAAGTCCACCAGTGGTCTGTACACAGGGGTATGGCCCTCATTACAACCCTGGCGGTTGGTGTTAAAGCGGCGGTAATACCGCCAACAGGCCAGTGGAAAACAAAAATGGAATCACAACCATGGCGGAAACCGCCAACATAGACAGCCACTTTAACACTCCAACCACTACGGCGGTAGAAACAAACACCGCGGCGGTAACAGACAGGCGGAGGACAAAGTACTGCCCACCCTATCACAACAGGCCTATCCGACACCTTTTCCGGGGCGGAACCAACGTTCTCAAAAGCACGGCGGAAACAGTACACAGAAGGGAAACCACTCACCTCTCGACACCCAACAAGGAACCAGGACACCATGGAGCCCAAACTACACGTCCTGCCTATGCTGCTCTTCCTCCTGCTCTATCAGGAGCAGGACAGACGCCATCGACGACCACGGTGAGTACTGCACCTACAACACAGGGGAGGGGGGAGGGAAAAGAGAGTGACACACACATGCAACATGCAATACCTCCACCCAAACCCTCACCCACAACAACATACATACAAACACATGCAACAACATTACATATAAACTCCCCCACCCCCCGGAAGAACGTAAGGACAAAAGGAAATCATTGTAGCGATTGTAATCATGAAAAATCTGATACTCCAAATTCAAAATTCAGTATATACAATTATGTACACCAACTACACAAGTCTGGATAGTGTACCAATCATTGTCCATGGACCACCGGTCCCCAAATGCATGGGCGAAGCCTACACAAGATACCTGACTGGAAACGGAGAGAACACTGCTGGGGCATCAGATCAAAAATAAACAGGCACCTCAGGGAGAGGGGGAGGGGGGCACCTCAGCCAGATGAACACATGACACCACTGCTGCACGAGGGGGCTCCATGCCCATTGCTGTATCCTGGGGAGTGCAAAGCCACAGTCTCTCAAGTCTCTCCAGTGGGTGGTTTGCCCACTGCTGTATCCTGGGGAGTGCAAAGCCACAGTCTCTCAAGACTCTCCAGTGGGTGGTTTGCCCACTGCTTTATCCTGGGGAGTGCAAAGCCACAGTCTCTCAAGTGGATGTCATTCTCCACTGGTTCTGGAGGGGGCCTGGTGCCCAGAGTGCTTCATCCTGCCAAGGACTGAGGTAGTGGATGTCATTCTCCACTGGTTCTGGAGGGGGCATGGTGCCCAAAATGCTTCATCCTGCCAAGGACTGAGGTAGTGGATGTCATTCTCCACTGGTTCTGGAGGGGGCATGGTGCCCAGAGTGCTCCATGTGCAGTGTGGCCGGTACCATTTCCTCACCTGGGTGTGTGTGCCACGAGATTGCTGAGGAACAGGTAGCATGATACTCCATGGAGGCAGTGACATACCCCACACTGCTGCGGCTTCGCCTTCCACCTGCAGGTGCAAACAGTGATGGAAGTCATGGCTCATGGAAGCTGGCCACGGTCCAGGAAGTCTCCTCCAGCCTCGGACGACTAACCACTTGGGGATGGTAGCCATGTCAGCAGTGGTGCCACTGTCCGAGCATGTCGCTGGGCTGGTGGCGGTGCTTGCAGTGGTGTCTGTGGCGGCAGTGCTGGCGGTGGTGCATGGATCAGCCTCTGCTGAGGGATACAGCAGGACGTCTCCTGCAGCCTCGGACAGCTGCCCACTGGGGAAGATGCTGGGGACTGTCGCTGAGGCTGCAGACGTGCCGGTGGCTGTGCATGTGGCGGTGCAGGTGGCGGTGCTGGTGGCGGGCAGCTTGCGGAGTTCGCCGCCATACAGGTTGTTGTTGTCGTGGACAGAAGGGGTGACACTGGTCCCTCAGTCGGTGCCACCATGCCCTGTCCTGACCTGCTCTTCTGCTTTTGTCCCTTCCCCACCTTTGATGGTGCCGCAGATGTCTTGCCACTATCCCCTTTTGTTTTGCCGGAGCCCTTGGTGGCTAGTAGGTGCGGCTTCTCCCTCCGGGATGTGGGCACCTTCTTCACCTTGGCAGGTGGCGGAATGTCCTTGCCGTCGCTACATGGCACACTGGCAGCCCTGATGGGTGGTGCACTCGATGACCCCGCTGTTGCTGGCACCACTGTGCCTTTGGATTTGGTGGCTGAGGTGCTGGGCTGGTACCTGGAAAGCCTGGCCCTAGGGGAAGGACGGGGGGGTGAAGGGAAGAGGTCAAGGTTTGCCAGGAAAAGTTTTTTTGACACAATGGGACGGGAAGATGGAGTGGGTTTGGGAGTGAAGGAAGAGGTAGTGGTTGTAGGAGGTGTACGTTTGCTGAATTTGGGTGAAGGTGCATGGGTCGAAGGCTGTTGTGAGGTGGATGGCTGTTGGGTGGGTGTGTGCCTGTGTTTGTGTACTTTGGGAGGAGGGCTCACAGACACACTGGGAGGGACACTGGGGATGTGTGCATGGTAGTGGGGGTGGTGAGTGCACGTGAGCGGTGTGTGGTGATGGGCGTGCTGGTGATGGAGGTAGTGGCTGAGGATGTAGTGCATGCAGGTGTGAGTGGAGACGAGACTGGGAGAGAGGAGGAGGAGGAAGTGGAGGAGGGGGACACAGTGGAGGCAGTGGATGTTGATGTGTCTGCATGGGGATGGTGCTTGAGTGAGTGCTTGTGGGACGTGTGGTGATTATGTTTGCCATGTCCACTCTTGTGTGTTGATGAGTGTGCATGCTGGTCTGATGGTGTGCTTGGGATAGTCTGAGGTACAGGGGATTGGGTCCGGGTAGTGGAAGTTGGAGGGGGAGGCTGGACACGGGGACAATGGCTGCCATCAGTGCTGAGGCCAGAGCCTGAAATGCTCTCTGTTGGGCCGCCTGCCCAGAATGAATGCCCTGCAGTAATGCATTTGTTTGTTGCAAATGCATCTCAACACCCTGGATGGCATTCAAAATGGTAGATTGCCCAACAGTGAGGGATCTCAAGAGGTCAATAGCCTGCTCACTCAGGGCAGCAGGGCTGACTGGGGCAGGGCCTGAGGTGCCTGGGGTGAAGGAGATGCCCACCCTCCTGGGTCAGCGGGCACGGGACACACGCTGAGGGGCTGCTGGGAGGGCGGTGCTGGTAGGGGGGTGGCGGCTGTACCTGTTGATGCAGAGGTGCCCACCACCACAAGGGAGCTCCCATCAGAGGAGGAGTCGCTGTCACTGGTGTATGCTCCTGTCCCCGTCGTGGAGCTCTCCCCGTCCTCCGTCCCACTGGTGGCTTCAGACTCCGTTGCTTCACCCTCCAGGGCCAAGTGGGTTGCAGCTCCCTCCTGCTCCGGTGCCACTGCTCCTCCGCCTGATGATGCTATTGCACACAAGAACAGGGAGACAAGAAAAAGGGGTGGAAAGACAGAAGAAAAACATGTTCAGTGCATGCAGCACCACTACAGTCGGCGGACACAACACACAGGGAGCAACCCTCAGCACTACGCCATGCACTAACAGTTCCTAGAAAATTCACATGCCCATGGGGTACGAGGCCTAAGCCCAATTGCTGCACACCTGGAAGTCACAGGAGCCTGACTAGGTGTAGATGGCTATTACCACTGGTGGGGTTGGGGTGCCACAGAGCCTGCCTCACAAGGCTGTAGACGTGCCGGGGTGGTGCAGGTGGCGGTGCTTTCAGCGGTGTCTGTCGCGGCGGTGCTTGCGGCGGTGCTGGCAGCAGTGCTAGTGGCAGTGCTGGCGGCAGTGCATGGGTCAGCACCTGAATGGGACACAGCAGGACGTTTCCTGAGGTCTGGGACAGCTGCCCACTGGGGAAGAGGCTGGGGACTGTTGCTGAGGCTGTAGACGTGCCGGGGGAAGTGCAGGTGGCGGTTGTAGTGGTGGGGCAGTTAGCAGTGTTCGTCGCCGTACAGGTTGGCATGGTCGTGGACAGAAAGTGCCACAGAGCCTGCCTCACAAGGGACCTTGCCTACTAAGTTCGCCCTGGTCAGGGGGAACCCACTGCCCACCTCCCCCACCCAGACACCTCATAATGCACGCAGAGTCAGCTGAATGAGAGTGTACTCACCCCCTTGTGGCTGCTGTGATGCCCTCAAGCACCCATCCAACTCCGGATAGGCCACCACCAGGATCCGGTACATCAGGGGGGTCATGGTGCGACGGGCACCCCTTCCACGTTGGGAGGCCATCCCCAGCTGGGCCTCCGCCGTCTTCTTGCTCCAGCGGCGCAGGTCCTCCCATCTTTTGCGGCAGTGGGTGCTCCATCTATGGTAGACCCCCAGGGTCCGGACGTCCTTGCCGAATATCACGCCAAATACCCTTCTTCTGGTGGGCGCTGACCTAGAGGAATGGTACAGGAGGAAAGGAAATTACTCACCCGTCCGGACCGTCATACTCATTGCCCACCAGTTCCCTCCCATGCCCTGACACACATTCACTCAACATCCGCACATGCAGGCCTCAGCCCCCCATGTATCTTCCATCCACACCACTCAAAACAGGCATTGCCCACGCAGCATGATCACAGTGTACTCACCTGTTTGTCTGGAGGACCGTATAGTTGCGTGTACTGGGGGAGGACCCCATCCACTAGTTTCTCCAACTCCTCCGAAGTGAAGGCAGGGGCCCTTTCCCCAAACACTGTAGCCATCGTCGCCTCCAGACACAGGTCACAGCAGCACTTGCAGTGTAGGTCCTCTCCTGTTGAAGGTCAGGTATCAAGTGAGTGAACAGACACAAAATGGCAGTCACATCCGCAGCGGTGCGTACCGTCACCGCCGGCGTACATCGTCATTGGCTCCTGGGACCCATCGGGCCCAATGTTAACCAATGCTGCATTGCGCCGCGGTCTTCGACCGCCCACTGAAACGGTGTACAATGCCAGCGCAGTTACCTCATTTCCCTTTGTCCCACCTTACAAGTCAGGCAGCTGCCATTTCAGGGGGCCACATGGGATGGATACAAACTGCGTCACACCTATCTAGGCCAGGAATACAGACGGATACCGGGACATTGCAAATTACATACCTTTCTGCAATTAGCACATTGTGATACCTCAGTGTTGGATGACTCTCTGCTCGCTGTTCTCCTCCAAGGGGCATGTCTGCTGGGGCAGGTGATGAGATGGCAGCATCCTCCGGTGTACAGATCCCTGGTGGACCTGTCGACAATGGAAGAGAGACACATCATAATCAAATACAGACTTGATCGTGCAACAATCCAGGAACCGTGTGCCCAGTTGGAGCCAGACCTGATTTCAGCTATTCGCCATCCCACAGGAATCCTCTCTCTAGTGCAGGTCCTGTCTGTACTCCATTTCCTGGCCAGTGGGTCTTTTCAAACAACAGTGGCCATGGCATCAGGGATGTCCCAGCCAATGTTCTCCAACGTGTTGTCCAGAGTGTTATCTGCCCTGCTGAAACACATGCGCAGCTACATCGTTTTCCCTCAAGTGGAGGATTTGCCCACAGTGAAAGGTGACTTTTATGCCCTGGGACATATCCCCAACATCATTGGTGCCATTGATGGTACACCTGTGGCATTTGTCCCCCCCGCAGGAGTACAGAAACTGGAAAAGCTACCATTCGATGAATGTGCAGATGGTGTGTTTGGCAGACCAGTATATCTCGCATCTGAATGCCAAGTATCGTGGCTCAGTGCATGACGCTTACATTTTGAGGAATAGCAGCATCCCTTATGTGATGGGGAAACTCCATAGGCACCGTGTGTGGCTAATAGGTGAGGCCAAGGTCCCAATACAGTTGACATAGGTGTCTGGGTATGGGGTTGTCCCTAAGGGTTAGTTTGTGTCTAACAGTTGTCCCTCGACATTTGCAGGTGACTCTGGTTACCCCAACCTGTCATGGCTACTGACCCCAGTGAGGAATCTCAGGACAAAGGCAGAGGAACACTACAATGAGGCACATGGGTGAACTGGGAAGATTATAGAACGCACCTTCGGCCTCCTGATGGCCAGATTCCAGTTCCTCCATCTGACAGGTGGCTTTCTACTACTCACCGAAGGTGTGGCAGATCATCATGGCCTGCTATATGCTGCACAACCTGGCTTTGCGACGCCAGGTGCCTTTTCTGCAGGAGGATGGGCCAGATGGTGGTCTTGTGGCAGATGTGGAGCCTGTTGACAGTGAAGAAGAGGAGGCAGAAGAAGAGGATATCGACAACCGAAACAACATCATCATGCAATACTTCCAGTGAGACACAGATAAGAAGATGTATCTGCTTCCCACATCTCATACTATTGTTGGAGCTAGCATAAGTCTGTCATTTTCACTCAGTGTATGGACCCTGACTTGTCACTATGACTTTCCATTTCACAGATCTGGGTCCCACTTTGTGCCCTCTGCTATGCTTACTGCTGGCCTACAGATGTGTTACATTGGTATGTGAACAAGTACATTGACATTGCTATATTCCATAGATATTGCAATTGCACATTTGTGAAAGCACTGACTGACTCCAGATTGTTTTGTGATTGAAGTGTGTTTATTTCTGTGCAAAAAAGTGGAAGGGTTGTAAAATGGGCTGGGGTGATGGTGGAGGAATGTCCATGGCAGAGTCCAGTCTATTTGTTCACAGGTGCATTGTCCAAAGGGGCATAGGAAGTGGAGCAATAGCAGTTTAAGATGGACAGGGTGACATAGTGGGACAGAAGGGTGACATTCAGGGGGGTCTTAATTCCTGGCAGGGGTCTTGGCAATGTTCTCTGTCTTGTTCCTGGATCTCAGGGACCGTTTGCGGGGTGTTTCTCCATCTGCAGGGGGTGGGGTGCAGGTGTCCTGTTGCTCCTGTCCACTAGCGCCGGCGGAGGTGGAGGGCTGCTCATCGTCCAGGCTAGTGTCAGGGGCCCGTTGGTGTGCCACTGTGTCCCTCCTGGTAATGATGAGGTCTGCCAGCACCCCTGCAATGGTGACCAGGGTGGTGTTGATGGAATTCAAGTCCTCCCTGATCCCCAGGTAGTGTCCCTCCTGCAGCCGCAGGGTCTCCTGAAACTTGGCCAGTGTCATGCCCATGGTCTCCTGGGAATGGTGGTAAGCTCCCATGATGTTGGAGAGTGCCTTGTGTAGTGTCGGTTCCCGGGGCCTGTCCTCTCCCTGTTGCACAGAAGTCCTTCCAGCTTCCCTGTTGTCCTGTGCCTCTGTCCCCTGAACCGTGTGCCCACTGCCACTGCCCCCAGGTCCCTGATTGTCTTGGGTTAGTGGGGTTGCCTGGGTTCCCTGTAGTAGTGGAAACACTGCTGATTGACGTGTCCTGGGGATAGAGGGATGGGCCCGCTGGGTGGGTGCTGTGGTGGTGTTTCCTGAGGGGGGAGGTTCAGTGGTGGTTTGTGACTGTGTCAGGGGAACCGACTGTCCCGAGGTCCCTGATGGGCCGGGCTGGTCATCTTGATCCAGGCGTGCAGAGCTGCTGTTGTCACTGTGGGCCTCTTCTGTGGGGGGACTGGATATGTCTGGAACCTCCTGTCCGGTGACGTTGGGTAGGGGTCCTGTTGGGGTGTAAATGCATAGTTATTGTATCTGTGTGTGCCATCTTGTGCAATGGATGAGTGACCTTCTACTCCTCTACTTGCATTATTGCCGTGGCCCGTGTGTGATTGGTGATTTTGGAGCATGAGTGAGTCTCTCTACTGGACATGCTTTGGCGATGGGTGTCCATGCATTGGTGTTACATGCAGGGCTTGGTTTTGGGATGTGTGGGTTGTGTTAGTGGGGTATCTGTGGGTTGTTGGGGTAATTGGTGTGAGGGTAAGGGTGGCGGTATGTGATGGCATGCAGGTGGTGTGGGGGGGATAAAGTAGTCAGATTTGCCTTACCAGAGTCCAGTCCTCCTGCTGCTCCTGCGAGGCCCTCAGGATGCATTATCGCCAAGACTTGCTCCTCCCATGTTGTTAGTTGTGGGGGAGGAGGTGGGGTTCCACCGCTAGTCCTCTGAACAGCAATCTGGTGTCTGGATACCATGGAACGTACCTTCCCCCATAGCTCGTTCCACCTCTTCCTGATGTCATCCCGTGTTCTTGGATGCCGTCCCACAGCGTTAACCCTGTCGACAATTCGGCGCCATAGCTCCATCTTCCTTGCAATGGATGTCTGCTGCACCTGTGATCCAAATAGCTGTGGCTCTACCCGGACAATTTCCTCCACCATGACCCTGAGCTCCTCCTCAGACAACCTGGGGTGTCTTTGAGGTGCCATGATGTGGTGTGGGTGATGTGTGAGGTGGTGTGGGTTGTGATGTGTGAGGGGATGTGTTGGTGTGTGTTGTTTGAGGTGCGTGGATGTTGTGTAAGTGATGGTGTTGTGTGTCTGTGGATGCTGGTGTTGTTTTAGGTAGTCTCTCTCTCTGGCGTTCTTTCAAATTATTGGTTGTAAGGGTTTGTGGGTGATGTGGCTATGTGCTTTATATTGGATTGGGTGTGTGGGTGTGGTGTGTGTATGTGTATCAGGTGTGTGTATTTTTAATTGTCCAATGTGGTTGTGTTTTGTTAGTGTGTGTGTATTTTGAGTGCGGCAGTGTGTACCGCCAATGGTTTAACGCTGTTGAATGGCCGCTGCGTTGATACGTGGGTTGTGATACTGTGGGCGTATACTTGTTGGCGTGACGGTGGAGGTTTTGGTATTGCCAGTTTTTCACTGACCTTTGGTGTGGCAGACTATTGTGGGTGTCTGTATTGTGGCGGATTAAGAGATGTGGGTCGTGATACCTGTAGAGCAATTCCGCTGCCGCAGCGGTATGTTGACGGTCTTCTGCACGGCGGAAAGCGGGATTTACTGCCAGGGTTGTAATGAGGGCCTATGTCTCCATCTCCTATTCATCCACAGCGGTTGGTATCTAAGCGACACAAGAGTGAGTAGGCTGTCACAATTTGAACAACTAAACCACAACAGCAGTCCACGTTGTGCACTTATTTATTGGGGCACTGTAAATTTCGAAGAATGTGCCTTTTTAACCTGTGGCACAGCAATTCTCAATAAGCTTCTTTACCCCCCCCTGAAATGGCGACCGCCTGTCCTGTGTGGAGGCACAGGTGTAAGTGGGGTAATTCCGCCAACATTGGGCGTCGTGGCGGTAGGCGGTCATGCACCGCCGTGCAATTCCTCATTGGATAATATTGGGCCCTATGGAGTACGGTGGCCAACGAGGATGTACGCCAGCGGTGACTGTGTACACCACCGTGGACGTGACCGCCATTTTCTATCCGATTCCTCACTTGTTTCCTGACCTTCCACGGGAAAAGACATACACTGTGTGTGCTGCTGTAACCTGTGTCTGAAACCTACCATGGCCCGTGTGACCGGGGAAAGGGCCCCAGCCTTCACTTCGGAGGAGTTGGAGCAACTGGTGGATGGGGTCCTACCGCAGTACGGACTGCTGTATGGGCCTCCAGACCAACAGGTGAGTACACTTTGGGCACGATGCCTGTGGCATGGATGCATGGAGATGTGTGTTAAGGCATTGTGTAAGGGGGGATTCTCTGTTGGCGGTGTACATGTTGTGCGTTGGGCTATGTGTGTGCCAGTGGTGATGGAAACAGGTATGATGGGCCATGTGTGTGACTGGCTGGACTGTTAGTTTAATGGAGTTCTCCTGTATGTCTCACCTCTGCAGGTCAGCGCCCATCAAAAGAAGGGATTATGGCGTACCATCGCCAAGAACATGCGGATCCTGGGGATCTATGGCAGGCAGAGCGTCCACTGTCGGAAACAGAGGACCTGAGACGCTGGGCATGGAAGACCGTGGAAGCCTAGCTGGGGATGGCCTCCCAACGAGGAAGGGTGCCCATCAGACCCTGACCCCCCTGATGGCCCGCATACTGGCGGTGGCATACCCTGGGCTGGATGGGCGCTTGATGGAATCACAGCAGTCACAAGGTGATGAGTACAGTGGGTATCATTACATCTTTTGGCTGGCGGGGTGGTATACGGGTAATGGTTGTGTGTGAGTGGGTGCCCCTAAGGACAGGCCAGACATTGCAGCGTGAGTCATCTCTAGGGTAATGGTTGCATGTCCAATACAGGTAACCTATCTTGCTAGTAGTCACTTTCAGGCATGGCATCATGAGGTCCAGGTGTGCGGCAGTTGGCGGTGTGTGCCCCTCATCATGCCTTGGTCACTAGACATATCACTGGCCTGTTCCCTGTGTGTGAGTTTGCTGTGTATGCCAACAGTGGTGTTGGTGCAGTAACTGACCCAGTGTTTCCTTTGTCTCTCTCCCCCCTTTTTTGTTCTGTCATCCTGTCCTTGTGTGCCTTAGCATCATCTGGCCAAGGAGTAGGGCACTGGCGACAGAGGGAGCTGCATCCCACAGGACCCTGGAGGCAGAGTCCACCGACCCCGAGGTAACCAGTGGGACAGAGGGCGAGGGGAGCACCACGGCAGAGACAGGAGGAGACGACACAGACTCAGATATCTCCTCTGATGGGAGCTCCCTGGTGGTGGTGGACACCTCTGTGACCACCACATCTGCAGGTATCTCTGCCACCCCCTGTACTAGCACCGCCCTCCCAGTAGCCCCTCAGCGAGTTGCCTGTGCCCGCTCACCCAGGAGGGTGGGCATCTCCTTCGCCCCAGGCACCTCAGGCACTTACCCAGTGAGCCCTGCAGCCCTGAGTGAGGAGGCTATTGACCTCCTGAGATCCATCTCTGTAGGGCAATCAACCATTGTGAATGCCATCCAGGGGCTGGCATCCCAGATGCAGCATGCAATGCATTCCTGGAGGCCATTCACAGTGGACTGGCGGCCCAACAGAGATCTATTCAGGATCTGGCCTCCTCTCTGATGGCAGCCATTGTCCCTGTTTCTACTGTCCCCCCTCCAACTACCACTTCCCAGTTCCACTCCCCTCAACCCCAACCCATCCCAGGCACACATCCAGATGAGCATGCACACAAGTGTGGCACAGGCAAACACAAGCACCACACTTCATCCCACAGCCACTCACTCAAACACCATACAGTTACAGACACAACAGCATCCACTGCCACCACTGTCCCCCTCCTCCTCCTCCACCTCCCTCCCAGTCACGTCCACACTCACACATGCATGCACTACATCTACATCCACTACCAGCATCACCACACCAAGCACAACACACATCTCACTAGCACACACCTCCACAACAGCCATGCACATATTCCTTCTGTCCTCGCCCACCCTGTCTGTCCCCTCCCCTCCTAAGGGACAAAAAAGCAAGCATTCACACTCCCAACAGCTACCCACCTTACATCAGCATACTGCCCATGCACCTGCACCCAAGTCCAGCAGACATACACCTCCAGAACCACTCCCTCATCCTCCACTCCCATTACTCCTCCTGCCCCACCATCCCTAAAAAGCTTTTCCTTTCCCAATTTGACCTCTTCCCTACCCCCCCAATCCTGCACATATGGGCAGGGTAGCAAGGACACAGCCCAGGACCTCAGCCAAACAGTCCACAGGGACAGTGGTAGCACCACCTACTTGTGGTGGTAAGAATGTCAAACCTCATCACAGAAGGGGAAGAGGCCTGCACCACCAGGGAAGAGTGTGAAGGGGCCTGTACCACCTGTGAAGAAAGGGAAGGGGCCTGTACCACCTGTGAAGAAGGGGAAGGAGCCTGCACCACCTGTGAAGAAGGGGAAGGAGCCTGCACCACCAGGCAGAGAGGGGAAGAGCCCATCCACACCTGCCAGGAAGGGTAAGTTATCCACGACCCATGTACAGGAGTAGACAAGGCACTCTACCACAGCGGAAGCTGTCAGGCTGACACCGCCACCACCACCGGCTGTCACGGGGCCCCCACCGCCAGCTGTGGAAGTGCAGCCATCGGACAGTGCAGAGGCTGCCCAGAAGGCTCTTCCAACCACCACCACAGTGCAGCCATCGGACAGTGCAAAGGCTACCCAGGAAGCTCCTTCAACCACCACCACAGTGCAGCCATTGGACAGTGCAGAGGCTGCCCAGGAGGTTCCTACAACCACCACCACAGTACAGCTGTCACCGCCAGCAGACGCCATGTAGGCCACCCTCCAGGGGCTGCTGTGCGGGCTGCCCCCTCCAGAACCAGTGGCAATTCACCCACTTCAAAGTCTGTTGCCTTGCACTCCCCAAGACAAAGCAATGGGCATGTTGCCCCCTTCAGAACCAGTGGGCAAGTCACCCACTTAAGAGACTGTGGCTTTCCACTCCCCAGAACAAAGCAATGGGCATGAAGCACCCTCCAGAACCAGTGGACAAGTCACCCACTACAGAGGCTGTGGCCTTGCACTCCCCAGGACAAAGCAATGGGCATGGAGCCCCATCCAGAACGAGTGGGGACATTCCCGTATTCGGCTGAGGTGCCCCCGTCCCCCTGAGGTGCCTTCCCACTTGCAAAATGATGCCCCTGCTGTGTTCTCTCTGAATGCGTCAGGATACAGGTTGAGCCTTGGACTGTGCCCTGTGGCCTTGTGTGCCCTTATGACTTTGGACTGGGCAATGGCCCTTTATGAACATTTGTATATATCTGGTTTGTGTGGTGGGTTTTGCTAAGCTAATACTTTTTCGGTACTCCAGCATTGTGGTCTGTGTTTTATTATGCCATGTGTCGTGTGCCATTGGTTTACGTGTGCAGCTGGTTGTGTGTATGGTGTGTGTGTGTTGGGTGTGTGTGGTGCGTGTGTGTGTGTGTCACTGTTGTTTTCCTCCCTCTCTCCCTTGTGTACTAAGTGGCTGTACTCACCGTCGTCGTCCTTGTCGGCGTTGGTGTTCCAGGTTGAGCATGACGTAAATGATCATCGGGAAAGCTTGCAGTTCGGGTTCCATGGCAGCGTGGTTCTTCCCTGTGTCTCCAATGGTGTCTCCTTTCACTTCTGAGCTCTGTTTCCGTCAGGCTTTTGTTGGCGTTGGTACTGCCCTGGAAAAGGTGTCAGTTTTGTGTCCTAATATGGTGGGCGGTACTTTGTCTTCCACCTGGCTGTTGTTGGCTGCTGCCATGGTGAATGTTGTTTCCGCCCTGGCGGTTGGTGTGGTACATTGGCTGTCTATGGGAGTTATTACCGCCATGGTCTTAATTTGGCGGAATTTACCGCCAGCACACTCACCACCAGGGTCATAATAAGGGCCTTTGTCTCCTAAGTTAAGCCTGTTGCTCGTTGCCAAGCTACCAAGGGTTGAACTGGGGTTAATTTATTGAGACCTAACTGAACCTTATGGGGGTTGGTGGCCTATTGCTAAGTGTAGGTACTTACCTGCCCTTACCAATAATCCACTTTCCAACACAGAGAGACCGCGGACAACTCCCACCGCGCATGACCAAAGGACAATGCGTGGCATGGGATTGGGTGGTTAGGGAGGTTGGCCACAAGGTCTGGCTGCAGGCCAGGTCTAAGACCTTGCAACCAACTTCAGGTGCACATGGGTGAAGGCCGTGCAGTGTGTAAGGCTGGGTGCTTATAGGGTGTTGGCCAAATGGCCTTTGGTCATGAGCGGCGATGGTTGGATTAACGTAAATTACTATACGTTAAAAAAAACATAGAATTTCACAGAAAAAAACAAAGGTTACAGAGACGTTATAGTTAGGAAATAGATTTTAAGAAACCCATAGAAATTCACTGAAAAAAATAACTATAACTGGCAAAATTTTCTTCAAGTTTGTATGTTTAAAATGTGAGCCTAACTATAACGTCCCTGAAACGTTTAGTTTTTTCCCGTGAAAAAAAAAAAAAAAAAAAAACACATATATATATATATATATATATATATATATATATATATATATATATATATATATATATATATATATAAAACACTGTGTTAGGACCTTTTTTTCCATAGACTGTTTTTTTTTTGTTTTGCCAATAACTTTAGTGTCGTTTGATGAATCGTCACAAAATGTTCATAACTTTTACTTTGGTCAGTTCAACTGCTGCCTTGAAAGTTTTGGGGTGATCCATCAAGTAGGGGCAGAGAAAAAGGAGGGGTCCCAAAACACTTCAAGGGTATTAATTTTTTTTTTTAATAACTATAGCCCGAACCACTGAACGGAATTACACCAAATTTGGCAGAAAGCTAGCTCTTGGTCCAGAAAGCGTGTTTTTTGTGATTTGGTGATTTGGTGTATATCCGTTCTGTAGTTTCTGTGATATTGGAGGATACAGGTATCCTGACTCCATAGGACACATCCTTGTGGGCAGAAAATTGCCCAATTATTTTTTTCATCCGATCCGCTGATCTGTGGATCCACTGGTGGATCTGAGGATCTAGAGAAAAATTACAAATAAAACCACCCACTGCATCCAACCTCATGCTGCCCACGGCCAAAGGCAGTGCACACCTTGAGATTGGGTGCATGCAGGAGGGTTGACCACAGGCCCTGGCCATAGGCCAGGCCCTGCAGTTAACCCCTACTGTGTGCAGCACTGGTTATATTTACGTCTGTGCATGCTAAAAAAACAGAGAAATTCACTGAAAAAAACAAAAGTTACAGGGACGTTATGGTTAGGTTCTGAATTTCCTCACACAAAACCATAACATGTGAGAGCCAGCCATCAAGCGGTTAGCCTCTCACTCTTCAGCTGTTGCAGTTATCGAGAGGACCTGACATAGCCCCTTCCACCGGCTAGAGGCAGCGACATCTGGTGGGAGCATTGACGAGGGCTCAGTTTACCGGCTGGGGCCCATGACTGGTGGTGGTGTTTAGTCAGGAAGGGCGTTCCGCAATTTAATAAGGAAGACAACTGTGAAATGTCTGCACAGTCCATGCAAGTGCATTCCCTCAAGGCAGGCAGTTCAGCAGGTGCATGTTCTTTGGCACTTCTTTGTCTTTTTTTTCACTGTCCACTGTACCCAATATGGGTCCAATGATGTTAGTATGTCTCTTAGTTCACGAGGATCCTTAGAATAATTCATACTTTGATGGGGAGAACTCACTGTTGTATGTGATAAACAAAACACAGACAGATATACAGAAAGCCCATCTTCATGTCCATATTCTGAAACTGGGGGAAAACATGGAGGGGAAACCTTTTGCACCTTCCAGTTATTTCATTATCAATATATATACATATATCCCTGCATATAGGGTATATGGAAAATCACAGAAACCTTAAAAGTAAGAAAGTCCAAATATTTATTTAGCATCAACGTTCTGTTCATACGTTTGTGGCTCATTCTTCACTTCCTAGAGCAAAGGCTGAATGCACTAAGCACTAAGCTATCCTGTCTACCGTTCCTACAGTGCACATGTATTTGTTTCATCAAGGGATATTGCAACACTTGTTGGTTATGCGTTGGCGTAATGCCCATAGCCTGTGGAGAACATTAACGGGGAAGCTAATATCTGCCTCAATGCTAATATGAAGGCATTGATAGTTTTTAATTTAACATCATAGTTTATTTTAAATTGTATGAATTGTGGCTATTGCACTTTGCAAATAAATAGAGAAATGTGACCTTGGTGCTGTTGCCGAAGATAAAAGTAAAATTGATGCAATGTGAAAGGTCTTTTGAGTGACCCATCATCATGCAGAAAGATAGCAGAAGCACAGGGTGCAGATGTTCCCCACTGTTAATGCAGTGTGCCAGTCGCCAGTCTGTCCCAATTGCATTTTTGGATGGGCTGCTGACATTTTCTCTAATAGTCCCTGACCCTTCGTCAGTAAGCCACAGGCCAACTGAGCTAAATTGTTAAACTTCTTCAACAGAGCAATAGTGAGATAGTCAACGGAGATGGCGGCCTCTTCCTGTATTGAAGCACCATGCGTCGCTTGCTGAGCAGAGATGCTCAGTGTGTTCTGCGCCTCCCACAACATTTGGCACCAGTTTGAACCCCAGAGCTTAATAACTTCTGTGAACGACCAATCATGCTCCCTTAGAAATGTTCTTACATCCTCTTTATCTAAGTCTGGAAACAGTTTGTTCAATCGTTGTAAACTTGCTTCCTCATTCTTCTGGTCTAAAGCCAACCCCCCAAACCCTTGGAATGAGTTAGGAGTATTAGCGGTGCAGGGAGCTGTCTGGACATACTGGTCATGTTGTGGTGGTGACCTCACGGCTGGTCCCTGAAGTATGTGGCAGGGGGCAGGTTTTGCACAAATAGCCGGCTCGTTTCTGTTGTCTCCACATCTATCACTGCCCCTCCCAGCCCCGGGCCCTGTTTTGATGTTTGTAAGGCCATTTTATTTTCTACATTCTTGCTATAGTGGTCCATTCCTGTGTTCTTCCTTTTCTGTAAATACTCCTCCCACCATGTGAGCAGCGTTGCGCCATGTTCACAAAGCTCTTGAGCAAGGTCTATAGTCTCCTGTAGAAGAGATGATACTGCGTGGTCACTGAGAACTAGGAGGGACGATGCCCCTCCATTATTGAAAAATACATTATTGCATCTTATTAATGTTCTTCTGTACCTCGCTCACTCAGTAAAACTATCTTACCACTCTGTCACTCTCATTTTAAATAATGTTGTTCCCTTCCATGTACTTCTTTCTTGCTACTGACTGTGCCACACACTAGATAGTTGCAGCGAGGCTAGAAGGGCTGGGGCGCGGCAGAGAGTGGTGTGTTTGGACACAGTACCATCAATCTGTAGTAGCATGCAAAAGCACTACCAATGACGGTCTTGGTATAATTAGAATTGCCTGTCCATGCATTCCCCCTCCCAATCTTAAAAGTCTCTTCCTTGCCACCATCACATCATTCAGCCTCTCCTTTGACTGAGTCAGCTTGTCATGCTGCATACTTCTCTGGCACAGACTCATCAGCCAACCCAGGCTGGGCCTGTTATATCATGCAACACTACACAGAGCACAGCAGGAAATGTACAATCAGCATGCACCCCAGCGCCATCCAGCTACCTGTGGAAATTGCTGCCTGGGTGTGTGAAACACCACCAACCAAACTTTAGTCTTTAATGCTGGCCCCCCAGACAGATTGACCACAGGGGTGTGGAATTTAATAAAATATCTACTTGTCCATAGGACAGGCTGCTTCATAAATATACTTGTCCTGTAAAAAAATCTACTTGTCTCTTTGGTGCCATGTAGTGCAGCCAAGGGTGGTTTAGAGATACAATCATATCTCTAAACAAATTGATACATTTAAATCTAGGCTGTCTGTCGCAGGCTGCCTGCCCCGCCTGGCTTTGAAGCTTGAGATGGAAGCCAGGCAGTAAATCAACTTTCTACACTGGGATGCACGATAAACGGCTGACTGCTTTAAAGCCCTTCATTTCAATTGTGGTCTATGGCAGTGTCCACTATAGGCCAGTGACGCTTTTAGCATCATGATTTTGGGCATCAGAATCTTCATCCCTGCATGAGGGCAGCCATCTGTCAATCATAGGCAGAGAAACCCACCCTTTACCCATTCAGCACGCAGTAGGAGTGGATGCAAGCACATGTAGTTTAGGGCCAGATGTAGGAAGCCTTTTGCGCCTCGCAAACGGCGAAAAACGCAGTTTGCGAGGCGCAAAAGGCTGAACGCGATGCAGAATCACATTTTGCGAGTCGGTACCGACTCGCAAAATGTGATTCCGACTCGCAAATAGGAAGGGGTGTTCCCTTCCTATTTGCGACCGCATCGCGATGTAGAGTTGCTTTGTGACCGCGAAAGCGGTCGCAAACCAACTCGCAGTTACCATCGACTTGAAGTGGATGGTAACTCATTCGCAAAAGGGAAGGGGTCCCCATGGGACCCCTTCCCCTTTGTGAATGCCACAAAAAAGTATTTTTCAGAGCAGGCAGTGGTCCTATGGACCACTGCCTACTCTGAAAAAACCGAAACTAAATGGTTTCGGTATTTTTTCTTTTTGCAGCTCGTTTTCCTTTAAGGAAAACGGGCTGCAAAAAGAAAAGAAAAAACTGCTTTATTTAAAAGCAGTCACAGACATGGTGGTCTGCTGTCTCCAGCAGGCCACCATCCCTGTGAGTGCCTAGACTCGCTATGGGGTCGCAAACTGCGACCCACCTCATTAATATTCATGAGGTGGGTCTTTGCGACCCCATAGCGAGTCGCAGAAGGTGTTTGAGACAACGTTCTGCATTTCATTTTGCGATTTGCAAATTGCGAGTCGCTAGTACTCGCAATTTGCAACTCGCAAAATGAAACCTACCTACAGATCTATCAAACATATTTGCGATCGTGAAAATGCATTTTGGTATGTAACAAGTCCAATTTGCGACTACATACTGATTCCGTATTAAGAAGGGGCGTGTCAAGGGCGTCCCTTCCTAATACAGAATCACAGAGATATGTATGGCTGCTTTGTGACCGAGAATGCGGTTGCAAAACAATCGCAGTTACCACCAATTTCAAATTGGTGGTAACCCATTCGCAAAGGGGAAGAGGTCCCCAAGGAACCCCTTCCCCTTTGTGAATGCATGGGAAAACATTTTTTAAAAGCAACCAGTTGTCCCACGGAGCACTGCCTACTCTTAAAAAATGAAAAGAAAACTTTTAATTTTTCATTTTTAAATGCATCCCATTTTCCTTTAAGAAAAACGGGCTGCATTTAAAAAAAAAAAGATTGCTTTATTGAAAAGCAATCACAGACATGGTGGTCTGCTGAGCCCAGCAGGCCACCATCCCTGTGATTGTAGCCATTCGCAATGGCTCACAAATTGCGACCTACCTCATGAATATTAATGAGGTAGGTCCATTTGCGAACCCTTGCGAATTGCAGTATGAAACTCCTGGAGTTTCATGCATTCCAATAATGATTACTTAATTGTGATTCACAAAAAATCGCAATTAGGTAATCGCTATTGGATAAAATGATAAATCTGGCCCTTAGTTCCTCTTATTCCACATGTTTTGCTTAATGTTGCATTCCCCAAGAGAGTTAGCTGTTTCATCATGCTGTGTTTCTGTGCATTGTATTACTCTTGCGTAGTGCAAACTTTGACTCGTGCCTGGTGTTTACAAGGGGCTTTCATTGAGACCACTGGTGCTGAGGCTGAAGGCAAAGCAAAGTGCCTGACAATGGGTTGGTCTCTCTGCAGAGCACACAGAACAATGGTCATGTATTCCAGCTGCAAATGAAATTCAGTGTAAATGTGAGTGAAGGGGTGTGTAGAGGCCAAAATATTTAGAAGGCAAAAGAAAAATTAAATAAAGTGCTTAAATGTGAATGAGTGCAGTGTATGTTTGTGGTGGTAAAATAAGGGAGATGCAAGGGAGTGCATTCAGGGGAGAGTGAAAAGAGAGTCCTGAAGAGGAACGAGAAAAGGTTGAAAGTGTGCAGATGGAGGAGAATGAAGAGAAAAAGGGCATATATATCTAACAAAAAGCACACACAACTGAAGGACATACTCCTTTTATAGGCATCAATAATATTTAATTCACAGTCTCACAATTTCAGAAATGAAGCATTTCCAATGTATAACTAATCATTGTTGTTACTCGTTTATCTTAAACTGCTAACAACCATTGACAAAGCCAATAGTACTGACAGTTTTTTGGTGTATATCAGTTGTTGTGTTCTATTTCTGGTTGCAATATCATCTCAGAGAGAAACCAAAATACCAGGTAGCACACTATGGGAATCACAGAAATGTATTTTACATGTTACCTTTTAGAGAGCCCCCACATTTTTCATCCCACTGAAATATCTGTCTGCACATATTTCTGTATGATTGATTGCAGGCCAGCAGCTGCAGGTGTCTCCTGATACCTGGTTAGAGCATGTTCTTCCAAAGTTGAAGCTGAATGCAGTGCAAGACACTGGGCAAGCACACACCTTAAAGGCCCTGAAGTTGTTGCGCTGTAAAATTTGCACATTAATGCAACTGTTGAACTTAATAATGCAGTAAGATTTGGGTCCGTTTTTAATGTGTTTAGTATTTCAAGACTATTGGCTATTCTGAGACACAGAGAGCAGGCAATTATACTGAGAGAGGACCCTTACACTATTGGCACACATACACATCACACTCAGCACACGACTCACATCAGCACAACCAACACCTTACACACACATAGTAAGCCCACACATTCCTCAACAAACGTCTCACCCTCACAACGCAGCACCCACACCTCATCAATCACCCAACACTGCACCCTTACACTCACAACACCCCCACACACCATCATCACAACCACTACCATGTCCCTACAAAAACGCCCACGTTTCACTGATGACGAGTTGAGGGTCATGGTGGGTGAAATTGTCAGGGTAGAGCCACAACTGTTTGGAACACAAGTCCAACAAACATTGTTTGCCAGGAAAATGAAGTTGTGGCAAAAGATAGTCGACAGTGTCAACTCAGTAGGCAGCCATCCACACACAAGGGATGACATCAGGAAAAGATGGAACGACCTACAGGGGAAGGTGCGTTCCATTGCATCACGCCACCAGATCGCCGTGCACAAGACTGCCGGTGGGCCCCCTACCTCCTCCCCCACAATTCACATCTTGGGAGGAGAAGGTCTTGGACATACTGCATCCAGAGGGCCTTGCTGAAATACCTGGGGGACTTGAGACTGGTAAGTACCTACACAGCATTCATGTCACATATTTGTCTTGTCCTGCATGCTTCCCCACCAACCAAATACTCCCTAATTAACTGAATGTCCCACTACACCTACAACCTAATCACCTAATGCCCCTCTCTTGCATGCCACCACCCCACACAGCCCAACTGCCCATACAGTCCTCGACAAAGGGGCAGCAACTACTGCAAATCATATCACTATGACTCCCAGAATGCACTAATCCATCAATTTGAAAACCTGGCATGTGGACAACACATTACATGCAATGCATGTGCACCTAAAGAACGAACTACATAATCTAGATAGGTCTAGTGAGGACCAGTACATGACAATGACAGCAATGCAATGGCAGACTTACAATAGCAACCAAGGAAAAACACAGCTACAGCTTAGTGACAAATCATAATGGCCAATGATCCATATCCCCAAGCCTGAAATAGACTGACCATGGGTTTGAAAGTAACATAGCAGACTCCATGCACATGCACAACATCCAGAGACAGGACTGTTACCCTTGCATACTCTCATACTGTGTTCCCCTCTAGGACACCATGGTGCAATGTGCAGCTATATTGTGTGACATCTAGCAAGCCTGACTGTTCACTAGGTAACAGAGATGAACAGTAATGTGAAGGATCAGACAAAACCAGAACCCATCCGCAGTGCAATATGTACCAAACGTGAATGACAACTCCCAACATGGAGCATGGAACTCAAATCACAGAGTTGTATGTTCAACCAAGGTATGCTGTGCAGAATCTGTCAATGTCATTGCAGGGAATCATGTTAAGCCACTGTCTGCATCTCACAAAGAGGTAACCAAGCACACTTTCTGAACTGAACTCTGTGTCTCATTCCCTCCACAGGTAACTCTGTCATTGCCACCATGGAGAGGATACAAGATAGCGCCAGCCCTCCTCAGGAAGAAGGTCCCAATGAGGACAACTCACTTGGATGTCTGGACAGTGACTAACAACCTGGCCCATCTGTGACACCTGGTCAGTCAACGTCTCCCAGCCTCACCCTAGCCACATCAACACCCTCCCACCCCTGGTGCTTCCACATCACAGCCAACCATTCACCCCCAAACCTGTGTCCCAGTGACTGTTCAATCTATTGTGTGCCCCACAGAACAGGGACCTGAGTCGAAGCTTGACACCCCCACACAATGACAATGTACAGGCACCTGGGGGGAGGGTGCATGGGAGGGGTGCTGTGGGCCAGAGGATGGGGCCTCCAAGGGACACCACTGACCAGGAAACCATTTCCCAAGTCCTGGGAGAAAACCAAATGTCCCAGGACAGGGTGGGCCAGATTATCACCATGTTGGGTGAAAATCAAAGGCTACAGAGGGAATACCACAGGAAGTCATGCAGCAGTGGCAGGCACATAATGCCACAGTGGCTTCCATTGCAGGGGTGCTGAGGGACATCAACACCACCCTGCGTGGTTTCTCAACCCACCATCAGGCCCTTTCCACTAGCAATGTAACATCTGCCCCCATCTACATCAGCTGCAGGTAGTGGAATAGTGGCCCTTACAGGGGAACCACATGCCTCATGCACTCTTTAGCTGAAGAACCCCCTGCAAACGTGGATGTACACCCAGATATCTGGCTAGAGCAGATACCCAGACCAAACCTACTGCCAGGAAGTGAACCTCTCCTGATTTGTCATCCTTGTGTGCCACAGAGACACCCAGTTGACTGTTCTGAGACATAACTCCGTTTTCCCATGGTACAAGAACACAGGACCTGTGTAACCAACTGTTGTAGCAGCTACTCTAATGAACTCAGCTACCATGACTACACTCATCATCTTTAAGTTTATTTTTTCACATTTCTTTTGACTTTTACTAATCTGAAATGCACAATAAATCAAATTTCGACACAGCTACTGTATATGTGTCTTTAATGATATAACAACAATTGTCATGCTTGCCAACTGCGGTCTCATAATGCCCCCCTGATTCGAACTGGCAGTGTAATGGCCATCAAACGGAGGCTCCCTCAGCAGGACGCACATGACAACAGAAATGTCACTGGACAGGTGTCAGAGAGTGAGGTTGAAATCCAGAGAAACACCAGGGTATAGTTTGTTTTCCAATCTGCAATTAGAGCATGACAGAGAGTACCATCAGGATGTAAGGCATGGTGGCATACTAAGCACATTTACAGGTAATAGACATCATGCACACGGTAGACTACCTACAAAGCAGGGGCACCCAGATTTGACCTATATATCACTAGTTGCAGGCTCTTCACATAACCACACCATAGCTGCACATTCACATATCCTATGCTACACACAAAGATCATCACAGAGGAACACAGTACTTAAACCTTACACTGACATAGGCCCCATACCTGTAGAATTGAGACTTACCTATCTCAGAATACGGTTACCTGCACCTTGGACAGCAACATCAGTATACAAACACAGCTAAGTCCCAAGCTCATTACTAAGTACCACACCCATTGTGAAGATACAGGCCATTATGCTACTATCAAACATGGGCCACTAACTACAACTGACACATAATAGACCATTTCACACCCTCCCACCAACACCAATGGATATAGGAAAGGATTAAGCAGTCACAACCCTACTTTTATGAAGGGAGTATTAACAAGGTATCACCCACTGTTCCTACATCCATATTATCAGCTATCTGTCTGGCACACCTCTCATGGCTGTCAGCAATTACCGTTGCCAAATGACAATGAATATCACAAGCCTAGTATGTAGAGGCAAACAGGAATTAGCAATATCAGTGAGTAGAAGGAAAAGAGGATAGGGGAATGCCCGACACATAGCTCAATACTGAGTAGTCCATTACAGAAGCCTATGTTAGGATCTAATGTAACTGTATATGACAAAGCAGAACATATTGTGATGTCCACTTTACAATCTATCATTCTGCATTCACAACTCACACTTAGGCATTGGAGCTCATGACTCAGCCACAGATTAAACAAGTCAGGAGGAGTAATGGCAACAATCTACTTCACGTTGTGCACATTCACACATCCATAGGTCCACTTCACATACCTGTATATCCGCTGAAGTACAGATTGATGAGATCTGCCCAAAATCACCTGCTTCTTCCTCCTCAGGCTCTTCATCACTTGTCACATCATCATTTCCAGCCACTAGTCCAGCTGCCTTCCCCTCTTGTGCAATCAATGGTATCTGAAGTCTCAGGGCTAGATTGTGGAGCATGCAGCAGGCAACGATTATTTGGCATACCTTTTGGGGCGAGTAGAGGAGGGCTCCTCCAGATAGGTCCAGGCACTTGAATCTAGCCTTCAGGAGACCGAATGTTCTTTTGATTACATGCCTTGTCCTCCGGTGGGCCTCATTGTAACAGAGATCCCCTGGCGTGGTAGGGTACCTCACTAGTGTCAACAGCCATGGACGGTTAGGATAGCCTGAATCACCTTTGAACATAATGGTGGAACAACACAATTGTTGTATGTGGGACAGGCACGATTGTGATGACAGGAGACATAGCTCACAGACACACACCACAAAGCAAACTTACCAAGCAACCAGGCCCTCTCTGTTGTTGTCGTGCTATTAGATGTGGGACATTGCTGTTCTGCATGATGTAGGAATCTAATGTAGCTGTCCATGTGTTTCAACAATGCACACTGTACATCCTTCAACAACAGACTGAACATGGGCTGAGACATCCCTGCAGTTAAGGTGACAGTATTCTGAAAGGACCCAGTGGCCAGGAAGTATAACACTGAAAAGACCTGAACGATGGGAGGTATGTCATAGGGATTGCGAATGGCAGGCATCAGATCAGGCTCCAACTGTGTACAAAGATGCATGATGTCTGACCATTCAGACGATATGTCTGGATTACATGCCTATCATCCATGGTTTCCAGGTCTACTAGTGGACAGTACACTGGTGGTTGTCTAACTATCTTCATGGCAGCATTACTATGTAGAGAGAAGTAAATATACTATGAGTTATGCAGTATGCACACATCATTGACACATTGTAATTTAGCTGACACCTAACATCTGTTGAGGAAGTGTAGCACTCTGACATATACAGTAAAGCCCATAGATATGCACTGATTCCTGGATTATTGCTGCACATTGGCTAACATGTAAATGGGAATGTACATATGACACTAAAGTTTGTGTACATGTGTGTAAGATGTAGCTGTCCTGCACTAATCACACATATGTCTTCTAACCTATTAATATGTACTCATGGCCTATCTCAGAGTACCTTTACGTAGTTGTCACCATATATACTTTCCCATCAAGTATTATTTTTGAAATAGGAGCATTATGTTGCACATACATGATGCCACTACATATGTATCTGCAGTTCTTTTGGTAAAATAGGTGAATTACGCTGATTCATGAACACATCCATCAATAACATGTGCCCAAAATGGCAGGTGCCTGACCTACTATACTGCACAGTTGGAAGTGACCTAGATATGCCGGTGAAGTCGTCACTGCTGTACCACTTGCCATTGGGTTTCATTGCTTCCTTTGGCAGACTAGGGCCAATGGCGATGAATGCCAGCGGTGACGGTCCTGTATATGGCAGCCGTGGCCGCCATTTTCTGCTGTATTGCTCACTTGAATCCTGACACTGTTGCCAGCAAGACCCCCACGACGTGAGCTGCTGTATACTTTCTCTAGGAGCCATGATGCCACATCCTGCAGGTGATAGAGCCCTGCCTTCAACCTGAAAGAACTTGAGGGGCTGGTGAATGAGGTCCTACCCCTGTATGGACAGCTGTATGAGGCACCAGAGTGGCAGGTGAATCATATGCCTTAGCCATGTGTGATAGATGTTGTGTGTGACGTTGCATCGGGCATGTGCACTAGTGTCGGTGTAGATGTATGCAGATGGCATGATGTGTAGGCATGTGTGCTGAGAGGGTGGGTATGTATGCCAACTTGCTGTGACTGGTGTGCACTGATCACTTCCAATGGTATGGTGCCAGTGTACATGACTTTCTCCTGTTGTCTATGTCATCCATGCAGGTGAATGTCCATCAGAAGAAAGAGATCTGGCGTGCCATCGCCAAGCAAGTGCAGACCCTCGGGGTCCACAGCCGGCAGAGCACCCATTGCAGAAAATGGTGGGAGGACCTGAGACGCTGGGACCGGAAGACCGCAGCGGCCAAGCTGAGGATGTCCACCCAGTGAGGGAGGGGTGCCCGTTGAACCCTAACCGCCCTAATGGCCAGCATTTTGTCGGTGACCTGCCCTGAGGTGAATGGGCGTTTGAGGTCAGCACAGCAACCACAAGGGGGTAAGTACTTACAGAAACCATGTACTTTGCTCTGATCATTTGGTGCTTGCTGTCACACATTGGCAGATGTGACTAAGTAGGAGGTGCTACATCTGTGTGAACTACTGGGATCACATAGTACTCTAATTGCATTACAAAAAGATGGAGAGCTGGACCTAGGCTATTGCATGTGTATGTTCTGGTCACTTGTGTCAAGATACATCTATGTCTACATGTGGAGGTATACAATTGACAGTACCACACGTGTGACTCCACCCAGCCATATATATATATATATATATATATATATAAAAATAAATATGTGTGTGTGGGCAGCTGTCCCTCCTATCCCTGCATACCTGTCCACTTATTCCTGGCCCAGAATATATGAATATGTAGCTCTTTGATGGCTGATCACTCCCATCTCTGTACATCATCTGTATCTGCTACTGGGTGCGTGACATATGTGGCCCAGGGACTAGTTACCTTTTGTCCTGGTACAGGGAATACCTCTATATGAGTCTAGCATCTCATTCAGTCAACATGTATGAGCAGATTTGGACTGCACATATGGGTTTGCGGTGCTGTCCCCATTGAACCTTCATATGCATACTATGGGGTATGTAAAGGTTGTAACTGAAGGACATCCAACTATGGGTGTCTGATATTGTATATTTGGCCGTACCATGCTTTTCCATGCCATATAAATGTAAGCAATTCACTATTATCCCAATGCCTTTGTTTTAGAGGAGGTAAATGAACGGGCATTGCTACCCTTAACCAAAGTGCAAAGTCCATGCAATATGTGCCAATGGCCTAGCAATACTAGTTAAACATATGGTATTATCTGCCTACATCATGTCACAATGGTTACTTGGGCTCACATCTAGTGGAGTGGGACAAAGCCTGTTTCCCTTAGCCCAGCTGATGTGGACAGATTGGACAGGCATTGATTTAGCCTTACTTCATAGTTCGAGATGTAATGCCTTGCCTGTACTACTATTTCTCATTCAGGTGCTGTTATTGTGGCATATGGTGTGAGTACAATGCCTGTGGTGTAGGTTCATGTGTGCATCATGTGTACATGTCTTATCAGTGGGATATGTGTGTAGTGTAGACCTAGGTACTGGTTTTAATATGTCTGGATTGGTGTGAGTATTGTAGGTTCACTCACGTTGACATGACGTGGCTCAATATCTGCCTGTCAAGTGGTACATAGGCTGCCATAATAGGTATTAGTTGGCTGTCCTTTGTTTAGTTGTTGTTACACTGCTGTCTGTGATTGTGAGTGGATGTATCATGTGTGCTAGGTAGGCCACTGTTGCCTAACATGCATGTATGGCGGGATGTGGAGTATCTGTGTATGGTTGCTGCAACTAAGTCTCTAGGATTTGATACATGTAGTGAAGAAGCTGTTCTCGAGACATGTATTCTAAGAATCCGATGGCACCTGAATGGGACTGCCACATGTTGTTTCGTCATCAGGGATTGTATCCATAGTGTAAGATCTGTACAGAGGGTTCAGCTAGGCATGTGATTGAAATTGCAGGTGCTATGTAGTTGTCAACAAAGTTGTCTTTATTTGCATGGTACATTACATATGGACCTGTACAGATCAGGAGTTGAATGTGAACATGCATGATGTGGTGTTAACTGTCAACTGCTGTTCCTAATGGTGACAGGAAAGATATGACCAGGATTAGGACAAATTTTCAGTCTTAGCAAGGGCATGATGTGCAAGCTGAAATAGGTTTAGAGATAAATTGATGGAAGGCTCCAGTTGTGGTACCTTACATGGATTATGATATCAGTGAGAGAAATGACATGAAGAGATGTATAGAAGTGACATGTTGTGACATGAAGTAGAATATGTGGTGTTCCATATGGGATTCTCTAGCCAGGAGATGTGCTCCTACAGTTCTGCATGTTTTCATGTGTGTATGTCAAGAATGTGATGACCCTCTCTCTACCTCTCTATCTCTCCCTCCCTCTCTCCTTATTTGTGTGCATTAGCATCGGCAGGCGAAAGAGATGGGGCACAAGCGAGTAGGGATGCAGCCGGACACAGTACCCGGAGTGCTGAGACAGCAAGGGACCCTGTGGCCCGGTGGGCGAGGGGAGTGCCATGGGGGAGACCGGATCGTCCACTTCATCATCTTCGAAAGTCTCCTCCAGTGGACACTCCCTGGCGGTGGCGGACCCTTCTGGAACCACCCAGCACCATCTTTGTCCACCACCCCCTTTCTACAACAGCCCTCCCTGTAGCTCCCCACCCAGATGTCCATGCCCGCTCACCCAGGCACCTCTGCCCCTGCCCCAGTCAGCCCTGCTGCCCTCAGTGAGGAGGCTATTGACCGCCTGAGGTCGATCTTTGTGGGTCAGTCGACCATCGTGAATGCCATCCAGGGACTGGCAACTCAAGTCCAGCAGAGTAATGAGTTCCTGGAGGGCATTCGTGATGCACTGGCTGGCCTACAGAGATCCTTTCAGGCTCTGGCCTCCGCACTGACGGCAGTCAGTAACCCTTTGTCTTCTACTCCACCTCCACCTCCACCTTCCCCTTCCCAAACCCAAACCCCTCTTTCCTGACTCAGCCAATGCACACATACTGATAAGCATGCATCCACCTCAAAATCCAACGGTAGCGCTGCCAAACACAAGCACCACAAGACCCACCACTGGCATGCACACAAACAACACTCACCTGCAGACACAGCAACAGTCACCACCTGCCATGCCACCTCCACCACCACTGACACTACACCTGACACACCTGCAGTCACCACACCTATATTCATTGATATAGCCACAACACCCATCTTATCCACAGTCAACATGGCAACAGACCCTCAGACATCCACACGTCACCACACCCGCAGCCTCCACAACTACCGACACACTTACATGCAGCACATCCACCATGCCTGTAGTCACCACCCCAACAGACAGTCACCCATCCACCACGGCATCTCCCTGCACCTCCACCCCCCTCCTCCCAAAACACATAAATGCCTACACTCACCCGTCCACCAGACACCAACCACCCACAAGCATACCTCACACACACATGCACACAAGACATATACCAAGTCACCTCTTACTACAACTCCATCTCCTTCCACTCCCAAACCCTTTCGCCATGACCGTCCCTGGGTGTGTGTAAGAAGTATTTCCTCTTGGAGTTGTCCCTTTTCCCTACTCCTCTCCCACCCTCTGATACCCCTAGATGGTCTGTGTCCCTCCCCAAGCCCAGCCCTTCCACCGCCAGGACCTCCCCTGCCGCCCCTGCAAGTTCCCATGCCCCTCCTCCGCCAAGAAGTCAACCCCTCCAAATAGTTACCAGCCCTCCCCTAAGCCATGACCTAATCCTTCCCCTCCCAGACCAAAGACCAAGGATCACTCACCCAAGCCTAAGCTCAGCCCCCCCCCCCCACACCCTCTCCCAACCCCTGAGGTGCCTGCCTGCCCCCTTTATGCCCCAAACTGTGGAGGTTACATGGCAGTCAGGAGTCAAGTTGGGGCACACACATGTACATATTGTGTATATTGCACTTTTAATTATTGGCCTCTGGCCTTGGACATTCCATTTCTAATATTTTATATTTATTACGTCACAGGACAAACATGTTGTTGGTTTCATGGTTACATCTTTGTCCTGCATTTCTTTAGTTTGGGCAGTTTTGGTCTTGGCTGACATTGTGTGTGAGTGGTGGTTGTGCTATCAGTTGTGTCTGGGGTGCATGTGTGGGTGTGTGCATGGCATTTGTTCCCAAATGATGTGTGTGTTGTGTGATGGCCATGTGTATGTTGGGGACATGTTGTTGTGTTGGTATTGTGTTGTATTTGTGTTGACATTTGTTATTTGCTCTGTTGTGTACTTTTGTGTTGTTGTACTGTGTGCTTGCGGGCATGTGACATGGCTCGTTGTTTGGATGTATGATTGTGTGTGTCTAATCTCTGGTATTCTTACATTGTGTTGTATGTATGATTTGTCAAGTGGAGGTGTGTTGTGGTGTTGCGAGAGTGGTGTAGTTTTGTCATTTGGTGGTGTTGTGTGTTGTTATATGTAACCATGCGGTGGTGTGTATCTGGGAGTTGCAGTGTGTCTTTGGCATGTGTGTGATCGCCGTTTTGTGTGTTTACTGTGTATGTGCATGTATGTATGTGGCTGTGTGTGTGTGTGTTCGGGCTGGACTGTTCCCATGCGGAACAGGGTCAAGACTGATTTGCATATGGCTGGGTCCAAACTGGGGTGGCATGGTGAGCAAAACAACGATGGATGAAACCCAGATCTGTGACTGGGGGTGAGTGTTTTCTTTATTCAGCACTCCGTCCGTCATCCTTTTGTGTTGCTAAAGTTGCCCTAAGCGGGAAGGGTATGGCTAGACTAGGGTCCCTTGCTCATTGTGCCACTGGATTCAAGCTAGCCTGGCTGAAGAAGGGTGATACCCTGAAACCGGTCCCAGGATGCTTGTTTCTGGCCCAGGGTGGACCTGACCTGGCAGTTCGGGCTGGACTGTTCCCATGAGGAACAAGGTCAAGACTGATTTGCAAATGGCTGGGTCCAAACTGGAGCGGCATGGTGAGCAAAAGAACGATGGATTAAACCCAGATCTGTGACTGGGGGTGAGTGTTTGCATTTTTCAGCACTCCGTCCATCATCCTTTTGTGTTTCTAAAGTTGCCCTAAGAGGGAAGGGTATGCCCAGACGTGGGTCCCTTTCTCACTGTGCCACTGGATTCAAGCTAGCTTGGCTGAAGAAGGGTGATACCCTGAAACCGGTCCCGGGATGCTTGTTTCCAGTCCAGGGAGGACCTGGCCTGGCAGTTCGGGCTGGACTGTTCCCATGAGGAACAGGGTCAAGACTGATTTTCATATGGCTGGGTCCAAACTGGGGTGGCATGGTGAGCAAAAGAACGATGGATTAAACCCAGATCTGTGACTGGGGGTGAGTGTTTGCATTATTCAGCACTCCGTCCATCATCCTTTTGTGTTGCTAATGTGATTGTGTGTGTGTGCATGTAAGTGTGAGGTTACGTGTGTGTGTCACCCTCACCAGCTGTCCCGAATGTGTATGTTATGTGTGCGTAGGTACATTGGCTTTTTGCAACAGTGACAGGTATGTGTGTTTACTCATGGTTGGAGTCATCGCCATCGTTGCTGGTTCCAGAGTCGTTTGGTGAGCAGGTCAGGATCCATGGCAGCTCCAGACTGGAATGTGTTCCTGAAGGTGGATGTTTCCTTCTATAGTCTTGATTTCTGCCACGGTTTCCATGGTGGTGCAACCGTGGCAGAAACCTTGGTGGTGTGTAACCTGGTAATCTGTTCGGTGGGAACATGCTCTCTGTCGGCCTGAAGGTGGCTGCCGTCATCCATGGTGGCCTGACCGAATTGGCGGTGCAGGTTGTGGAATGGCAGTATTCTGTAGGGAAGACCGCCATGGTCATAATTTGACAGTCTTCTCCACCAGCTTGTTGGCGGTACAATTGTCACTACCAACATGGCGGTACTGTGACCGCCAAACTCGTAAAGACCCCCAATATGTTCCCACTGCTTTATAAACCTTGCTTTCTCACTAAATTTGTTTGCTTTCAAATGCACCATTTGTCAATCTTTTTTCAAATTTGCCTTGGGAGGAGAACTCATCTTGGCCCCAAGTTTGTCCATTAAGCTTCACTACATAAAAGTCATACCCAGCTTTTACTCCCCACCAATTTCAAATGTCACGAGCAGCCACTGAGTGCAGCAACAAATTATGACAGCAATCTTATTATATAAGAGCTCTGATATTAGCCTCTCTGATTATTCAAGGGCTGATGCTAGAGTAGGGCTTGAATACTAGCAATTTCCTTAGTTTGCCACCTTTCTGCAAATGTACACACTGGTGCTGGAGGTAGCGGTAAGCAAACATCCCTGGGTTTGAATGGCTTTTTGAGTCTGTGCAAAACTACTACCTTGCATGTTTTAAGGGTTTTCACCAGCTCTTCTCTACTCTTTTTCCATACTGAGAAAGGTTGGAAATATACTCCTGACAAGGACTGATGTAAAACTTCTTCCAGGGTCGGAAAAAAAGTGGCTAGAGGGAAAGTGAACTTACAAACGCTCAACAGATTTTCACATGAGCAAATCTACGCATGCATATTTATTCATGCAAAAATATAGTTCACAAATATTTTCTAGGAGAATGATTTCCTGGGCTCCTTCTGTAAATTGATGTGAATTCATAAAATACGGAAATCTGCACCAATACAATGACATATACCGTGAGTGTACTTTTACGACTTTCTTTAATAATTGGGCCCCAAATTAGGTCTGGCATTACCCAAGACCTTTTGTTTTTATTAAAATTCTATCTCGGTCTCTCTCACTGTGAGAGATAGCAACCTGTTCTTTCACAAGGAGCATATTGGCACACAAAGTAGTTTTGTTCAGTGCCAGGAACTACTGTGGCAATGTGTGCCTTTGCTTTGTGCCAATCTTTGTGACAATTGTGAGGGCCTGGCAGCTCCCACAACAATAAAGTTACACAAAAGCCATGTCAACATAAGACATGCAATGACAAATCCATAAGAAGTACCACTGGAATTATGTGGCAGGAGAGGCAAATTATGTGGCAGGAATGAGTAAATAATGCTACAGGAACAGGTAACTTATGCTGCATAAAGCGAAACATTTTGTTAGAGTATTACTTCATTATTTAATCATTTTTAAACTTGGTAGCACACTCTGTGCATTTGTGGCACCCCAATAGTACGAGTTTAATGCCCAAATATAGCAATAAGCAATAGAGAAGCGACCAATCCGGCTTTGCAAAGGGCCTTCCACTGAGTGGCAACATGTGTCTTCTCCCTTTTAGTAACTTTTAAACTCTTAAACACATTTTTTTGTTAAAATCTACAGATTATGTGGCAGGTGATGGATTATGTGGCAAAAGTGGCAAATCTTCAATTATACGAAAATTGCTGCACAATCTCATAATTCCAGTGGCCCTGGCCATAAGACTGACCACCAATGAGGGGCCTATTTGCTTTGCCAATGCTTGTTTATTTTAATGTTTCCCACAATCTTGTTGAAACTGGTTACACTGATTTTCAATTATGAATATTTTTTTAAATTACTGTCATGCATCAACACATTTTACTAAATGATGTTGCAAAGAAATGGTACCTAAAATGTCAGAGTAATTTTGCAAAAAAATTTTTCCTAGTTGCATTTTTTGTGAACATTTTATTTTGAAAGCAAAGAATTGTCCATCTTGTTTTCAAGCTTCTGCAAATATTTGCATCTAATCAGAGAGCAATCTGGGAACAGTATACGTAGTCTCATATTGTGAAACTTTTCAAACGTGTGTACACATCTTCTTTACTGAATCCACTGTCAGTAGTGCAGTTCAAGCTTACACCATGTATTTACAGTACTCACACTAATAATAAAGGCTTTGCTTAAATGAACCATAAATACAAGCGTGATCAGCATTAGCACCTGAATTCAAGTGTTACCTCAACTGTGGACAATTACCTTCCCTGCTCCATAAGGTAAACTGGCAGCCAAAGGGTTTGCCCAGCAGGGGGTTGGGTCTACTTGTCCCTAGGACCAAATAAACATGAAAACGTGTTGTCCTTGACACCAAACAATGGGGGTCATTCTGACCCTGGCGGTCAACGACCACGAGAGCACCGCCAACAGGCTGGCGGTGCTCTCAAGGGCATTCTGACCGCGGCGGTTTGGCCGCGGTCAGAAAGGGAAAACCGGCGGTCTCCCCGCCCGCGGTTCGCCCGCCAGGAACAGGATGGCGGTATGGGGTGTCGTGGGGCCCAACGGCATGGGCACTGCAGGGGCCCCCGTAAGAGGGCCCCACAAAGAATTTCAGTGTCTGCTTAGCAGACACTGAAATTCGCGACGGGTGCAACTGCACCCGTCGCACCTTCCATTCGGAGCCGGCTTCCTCGTGGGAAGGGGTTTCCCGCTGGGCTGGCGGGCGGCCTTCTGGCGGTCGCCCGCCAGCCCAGCGGGAAACCCAGAATGGCCTCCGCGGTCTTTCTCAGAATGAGGCCCAATATGTCCATTAACCTTGGGCTATAGGAATTCCACACCCCTGTTGACCATTGTCCTTCAAATGCTGTTTCTAAGTGCTTTCTGTAAGTTATGAGACACCCATGTGTTGTGTCATGTTTCTTTAAGCTATATTGCTTTAATTGACTCCTCCGATGAACATTGGTGCACTGGCATTTATATGTGGAATAAACTTACATTTCTAAGTTTAAAGACATCCTTGTGTCTTTACACCATGCTTTTATAGTATGCAGGTAATTTACTCTTAACAATACTCTACTCAGTGTGTGCACAGCCTGTTTTGCAGGTGCCTAGCTCCTGTTCAAGTCACCACAGCTGTTAGGCACTGCTGCCTACTGACGTATGTCATCCGGGTCCTACAGTTGAGAAGACCTGCCTACACAGCCACGGCACAAAGTCGTTGTGGCATGTTGGCAGAAGCATGGGCGATGCCATGCATTGTGTGGTTAGTGATGACGTCTGAGCTGCCAAGGCCTTTGTGGTCTGTGAGAATGGAGGGCGCTATAGAAAGGTCAGCAAGGGTTACTGCTTTAATTAAAATGAGACTTCAGCCACAGCACTGCGGTAATACACATATCATTCATTTCAGCAGCCACACTCAGGCTTTACCCCAAGCTATATGCCTGACTAACTTAGGGGTGCTAAGGGGCCCCTCACTGAAATCTGTAGGAGACCACTATTATTTTGTGTTAGCCACCACTGTGCCACCGCATAACATTAGGCAGGCTTGTGCTTCTTTCACATGTATGGAGGGGAGGGGGTATGCCATAGTTTTGGGAGCTCTGATCATGAACGGATCTGCCCTCCAAAGCACTTTGGCAAATAAAAACAAGTACTGGCAAAGCTAATAGGTCTGGTTTATGCATAAGGTATTGGCTTTGGCAATGTGCACCAATGTGGCTGCTGTTCAGCATGGCTAAATGTTAGTGGCGTAGTGTGGGTGGGTTGGGGTAGATAGGAGTGGAGAGAAGTAGACTGGAGTGGAGGAGGTAGATTAGGTTGGAGCGGGGCAGATTGGAGTGGGATAGATTGGATGGATTATGGCATGATAGACAGGAGTGAAGTGGGGTAGATTAGAGTGGAGTGGGGTAGACTAAAATGAGAGATAAGAATGTGGTAGTTTGAAGTGGGATAGATTTGGGTACCGTGGAATGGTGTAGACTGGGGCACAGTGGAAAGGGGTAGATTGGTTTTAGAATGGAGTGTGGGTAGAGTGGGGCAGATGGAGTGGGGTAGATTGTGGTAGATTGGAGAAGGGTAGATTGGAGTGGGGAAGTTGGGTAGATTAGCGTCGTAGGCCTGGAGTGGGGTAAATTGAATTGGGTAGACTGGGTTGGAGGGGGTAGACTGGGGTGGAGTGGGTAGACAGGATGTGGTGGGATAGAGTAGAGTAGATTGGGGTAGATAAGAGTGGGTTAGACTGGATTAGTTGAGTGGATTATCGTATGGAATGGAGTGGTGTAAATTGGGTTAGCTTGGAGTGGGGTAGATTGAGGCAGAGTAGAGTGGGTGGATTGGGGTTGGTGTAGATTGAGATGTGGGGTAGATTGTGGTAGATTGGGGCAGAGTGGGAAAGATTGGGACCGAGCAGGGTAGATTGAATTGGGGCAAATTGGGGTGAAGAGGATTAGACTTGGGTAAAGTATAGTAGATTAGGGTGGAATGGGCTTGTCCGGAGTTGACTAGATTGGAGTGGAGTAAATTTGGGTAGAGTGAGGTGAAGAGGGGTAAATCAGGGTGGTGTGGGGTAGAGTGGAGTGGGATAGATCAGGGTAGTGTGGGATATATTGTGGTGGATTGCAGTGGACTGGGCTAGATTGGAGTGGAGTACAGTAGATTGGGGTAAATCGGAGTGGAGTGGGGTAGATTGGAGTGGAGTAGGGTAAACTGAAGTGGAGCAGAGTAGATAGGAGTGGAGAAGAGTAAACTGGAATGGAGGGGGTAGATTAGGATGGAGTGGGGTGGAGTGGGGTAGATTGGATGGATTATGATAGGATAGATGGGAGTGAAGTGGGGTAAATTAGAGTGGAGTGGGGTAGACTGAAGTGAGAGATAAGAATGTGGTAGTTTGAAGTGGGGTAGATTTGGGTAGACTGGAGTGGCATTGGATATAGTGGTGTGGTGTATATTGAGATGGGGTGGGGTAGATTGGGTTAGGCTGGGGTAGATTTCAGTGTAAAAATGGAGTAGGGTAGATTGGTGTGGAGAGGGGTAGGGTAGATTGAGTGGGGTGGATTGGGGTGGAGTGGGTTAGATTGCACAGGATTGGGATAGATTTGGGTGGCATGTGATAGTCTTGAGTTAAGTGGAGTGGGGTAGATTGGGTAGAGTGGTGTGGATTGTGGTAGATTGGTGTATAGTAGAGTGGGTTAGATTGGGTGAATGTGAGTGAACAGATTGGAATGGTGTAGATTCGGGTAGAGTGGAGTGGAGAGGGCTGTAATGAAGATGGATAAATTGGAGTGGAGTTGAGACTTAAGTGGAGTGAGATAGATTGAGGAAGAGTGTAGTGGGGATAGATTGGAATGGAGTGTAGTGGGGAAGATTAGGGTGGGGTGAAGAGGGATGACTGGAGTGGGGTAGCTTGGAGTGGGTAGATTGGAGTGAAGTGAGGTAGAGAGGTGGTGAGGACTGGGGTGGAGTGGATTATATTGGAGTGGAGTGGGGTAGATTTGAGAGAAGTGTGGTGGATTGGAGTGTGGTAGGCTTGAGTGAAGTGGGATAGATCTGGGTGGAGCGGAGTGTGGTACAGTGGAGTGGGGTAGATTGAAGTGAAGTGAGGTAGACTGGTTGGATTGGAGTGTGGTACATTGGAATGAAGTCAGGTAGATTGTGGTAGATTGGAGTGGGTTAGAGTGTGGTGGAGTGGGGTAGTTTGGAGTGCAGTGAGGTAAATTAGAGTGGAGAGGAGTTGGATAGATTGCAGCTAGGTTTGAGTGACGTATATTGGACTGGGTTAGAGTGGAGTGGAGTACTGTACTGTGGAGGGGTAGATTGTAGTGGAGTCAAGTACATAGGAGTGGAGTGGTTAGATTGGGGTACATTAGAGTGGGGTGAATGGGTAGATTGGAGTGGACTGGAGTGGAGTGGGTAGACTGGGGTAGATTGGAGCAGTGTTATGTGATTCCTACAAATCAAGTAGGACTGTGTATCTGGGCATCATGAAAATCAGTGTATAGGGACTCAGGGCGTCATTACGACCCTGGCGGACAGCGGTAATTTGGGAAAAGGTGCTGCTAACAGGCTGCCGGTACCTTTTCCCAAATTATGACATTGGAGGTTTGGCTCAAGCCAAACCGCCAATGTACCACTCCGTCCGCCAGGGTGGTAACAACCGCCGGGCTGGAGACTTCGGTCTCCACCCCGGCGGTCTTCACAATCCCACCCTCGGGATTATGACCCCGCCTACTGCCATGGTTTTTGTGGCAATTTTACCGCCACGAAAACCATGGCGGTAGGCACTATCAGTGCCAGGGAATTCCTTCCTTGGCACTGATAGGGGTCTCCCCCTCCCCAGAGTCCTTCCCTGACATCCACATACCCACACGCGCACACATACACACTCATACACAGACGCATACCCACATCCACCCATGCATGCACACATACATACCCACACCCCGTAACACATACTAACATACATTGTAGCACAAACGCATTGACAACACACAACTTACACGTACACTCACATTCATTCACACCTGCATGCACACATACAAAAACAGACACACACACACCCACACACAACACCCCCACACACGCACACAACACCCCCCGCCCCTTCTCCTGTCAGAGAACCCGACTTACCTGCTTTCAGGGGGTCCTCCGGCAGGAGACGGGACATGGCACTGCTGTCAGCAGCAGAGTCCGCCAGCAAAACACCGCCAGGCCGTATCATGGGTCATGATACGATAGGCGGTGTTTTTCTGGCGTGGCGCTTCTGCTGGCAGCAGCGCCACCTTACCCCCGTCCACCGCCATGACCGTCGCCGGAATAACGCCAGCCTTCTGGCGGTTTTCCGTCTGCAGTCATAATGTGGTTGGCGGCTGGTAGCCACGGCGACAGTATGTTGGCGGCCGTCGCCGTGGCGGTAGGCGGCATTTACCGCCAATGTCATAAAGAGGCCCTCAGTCTGCCTATACCATCAGGAAATGTCGACATGGTTCCTAGCTAGCTCACAGTGCTCCATCTGAGCCCCAAAACATACCAGGGTACTGGATGGTATTTGAAACCTTGAACATGACTACTCAGGTTCCCAAGTTAATCGTTGAAACAGATCTACCCTTTTTTATCTACCCTTTTTTGTCACACTGCATATCCAAGATGAGACACAATTAAGATGCAGGAATGTCATTTCAAACATTTATTGCAACAATCACAGTCTTGTGTGAAAAATATGAGCTGCGATTATTAGGCAAACAGGACAATCATGGTAACCAGCATTACAAAGATGCTAAAACATTAAACAGTTCAACTATGATAATGTTATGTTGGTACAATCTTATCTGTTTCTACCCACACTATTGAGAGCATAGTGGGAGTATCCTCTACCAGCCTAATCCGCCATACCTGGGTAAGATGTACCAGGAAGCCAGAAAGCCAGTCTGGAGTTGTGTAGGCTATCCCCTTGCAGTGTGGATGCTAAATTCAGCAGGGATGCATCTCGGCTACAGCACACCGTGTTCCAGGATAATCCTAGCAGAAGTGCTCCTCTGATCAATGTAGAACAGAGGCAGTTTTTTATAATACAAGCACCGTTCGTATCTCAGTGTCAGAGGTGCAGAGCCAAGGCAATGATGTCTGCAAGTGAGAAGCTGTCTCCACGGTTGAACATAATAATTAGGGCCTCATGTAAAGTGTGCTTAGCCTTGGACAAAGTGTACAGACTGGATGGCAGTGACACTTACGAGAAACATGCCGCTTGTACAGTGATTTCTCAGTACGTTATCATATTAGCGAAAAGTTGAGTAAAGAAACACCATCAAAAAGAAAGGCTAAGTTAAAAAGTGCAATCTAAAATGAAGGCTATACGCAGGCCCTGATGTGCTTTAAAACACCCTCCCCTTAGCCAGGGGAGACTACGCTTAGGCTAAATTAAAAGCTGACCTGAAATATGATTAGTAAATGAATATACTTTTAAAACATAAATGAACTTTAATAAAAATAAAAGCAAACGAAAGCCATAAATAAAAACAATGCAATTAAGAAGCCAATAAAAACTAATAAAAACATTGTTTTTACATTTTTAAACAAGAGGTTGAATCAAATGTCTAGGAGGCTCCTAACATATTTTCATGCCCAAAGTCAATTGTATCCAGGAAGGAACCCGCAATCACAAATAACAGATTCACAGTAGCCTGAGAAGCAAGTTCAAGTGAATAGATATGGTCAAATACAATCTACTCTGCTGATGCTGAAGGTGAGACAGCTGATGGTGTAACCGCAAGGTTACAGCCGGATTTCAGGAATCCAGGAACCAAAGCATCCATATCAGCAAGAAGTGATGGCTCATAATACACATCCATCAGCAATGGCAGCCTCATAGGATAGTACTGAAGGTGGGTCCTCAACAAACTCGCATGCAGATCCCTATCCACAGATTGAACCAATTGCATGGCCAGACACAAGTCCAGTGCACACTTGAAAGGGCACAACAGACAGCAGAACATGGGCTGTACACATTGTAACCACATGGGTCTAAAGGACAAAGACCAGTTCATGTTCAGTTCCTGAAGCAAAGGCACCCCAAAATACTGTATTAAATGTTCACGACACAGCAGAACGTGTGGCAGAATCATCACTAATTGGCCTCAAGGTGGACCATTCATTGAAGAGCACAAACCTAGAACCAAAATAGCAATGACTAGGAATAATACAATGGGTATGCCTCTAAAAACACTTGAAACAAAAAGAGTGCAGAAAGGTCAGTGCCACTCTGAATACAGTCTTGAACATGCTCACAAAGGTAGACCCAACTGCTTTAAAAAAGTGTACCACTCCTGCGGTATTTGATGCATTAAATATTCGGTGAACAAGTTCACCAAAATACTACAGCAAGTTTGTGTGCAATAGTGATTCGACTTCAGAGGACAAACTTGCAAATTGAAGATCAAAGGTCTGCCATCAGATCTTAATTCAACATCCTTCTCAAACAATAAGGCTTTCAGTCGGGTCAGCTTATCAAAGTTCACACAAAAAATAGGGATGGAAGGCCATAGGGTAATTTTCTTAACCATGTGTGTGGAAATAACACATTGTTACAGCAGGTCACGACTCTGGAGACGGTCACCAAATATGGGACACCTGGTTTCATCCCAACCTTGGTCATTCAGGGCCAAATAACTTGAGAGTAATCAGAACACTGGGCAAATCAAGGAAACTGGTGCGCCTTTCAGATAGCATGCCACGTACGGCTTCACCTCTTTACAAAATAATGAATGGCCAAATGAAGTTTCACATTTGTTTCCACTAAGGAAGACTTCTGTTTCCCCGTCTATGCATTTGTAATCAAAGGCAAAACCCAGGACTTGTGAACAAAATTATTCCCCATAGCGTCATACCTGCCTACTTGAAAATGTTTCAAACAAAATGTAAATTGAAATGTAGAGATTGTCAATGTTATAAAGCCTTGAACCAACCACACAGCAGAAAGTGACTCGGCTTCTGAAGAGGGTAATTTCTCTAAAAGCTTAGTGTTCAACATTTGTTGTAAATGGCCTTTCTGAAGGCTCACCCCAAACTTTTTGCCTTCCTCCTCCTCTTTTTCTGCCTTCATTTTTGTTGGCTTTAGGACTCTGGACACTTTACCACTACTAACCAGTGCCAAAGTGCGTGTGCTCTCTCCCTAAAAACATGGTAACATTGGCTCATGCCCAATTGGCATATTTAATTTACTTGTAAGCCCCCAGTAAAGTGCACTTCATGTGCCCATGGCCTGTAAATTAAATGATACTAGTGGGCATGCAGCAGTGATTGCGCCACCCACATAAGTAGCCCCTTAACCATGTCTCAGGCCTGTCATTGCAAGGCCTGTGTGTGCAGTTTCACTGCCGCTTCAACTTGGCATTTAAAAGTACTTGCCAAGCCTTAACCTCTTATTTTTCTACATTTGTCACCACTAAGGTGGGTACTAGGTAACCTATAGGGCAGGGTGCAATGTAGGTAAAAGGTATGACATGTACCTATGTGTTTTATAGGGCCTGACACTTACATTTCAAAGGCTAGTGGCCTGCCTCACACAATGGACTGCCAAACCCCACACTGCGACCCTGGTAGACAGGACTGTACTGAAAGGGGAACTTGTGCACTTCAAAACCACTCTTTGAAGTCCTCCCCACTTCAAAGGCATTTTGGGGTATATAAACTGGGTCTCTGACCCAGACACTTCTGGACCTGAACCCGAAATCTGTCAAGAGAAACTACCTGGCTGCCCAAATGACTCATCTGGACTCCTGTACTGAGAAGGACTGCTGCCCTGCTGTTTCCCTGCTGACTTCTCATTTTGCTGAGAAGTGCTCTCCAAGGGCTTGGATTGAGCGTGCCTCCTGTTTTCTGAAGTCTCAGGGCCAAAAAGACTTCGGCCCTCATTACAACCCTGGCGGTAAATGCCGCCTACCACCGTGCTGACAGCCGCCAAGATACAGTGAGCACGGCGGTAATCCACCACAGGTATTATGACCCACACATAGAAATCTGCCACTATACAGACACCCACACAAGTCCACCAGAACAAAGGTCAGTGATAAAATGGCGATAGCAAAACCCACACCATTACGCCAACAGGAATACGCCCACAGTATCACGACCCACGAATCATCACGCTCAAAATACACACACACTTACAAAACTACACCACATTGGCCAATACAAAATACACACACCTGACACACATACACACACCACACACCCAATCAATATAAAACACACACCCACACTACCCACAACCCCTTACAGAAAAAAAAAGAGAGCAAGCACAGAGAGACAAGCAAGGAGCACCCACTCAATCAGAGGCACAGAACACCATCACCCATACCCCATTCATGCACATCACAGCATACACCACAACACATCACCCCACACATCCTCACACATATCACTCACAGCACATCCATGGCACCCCAAAGACACCCCAGGTTTTCTGAGGAGGAGCTAAGGGTAATGGTGGAGGAAATCATCTGGGTAGAGCCACAGCTTTTCGGATCACAGGTGCAGCAGACGTCCATTGCAAGGAAGATGGAGCTATGACGGAGGATCGTGGAAAGGGTCAATGGCGTGGGGCAGCACCCAAGAACCAGGGATGACATCAGGAAGAGGTAGAACGACCTACGGGGGAAGGTGCGTTCCGTGGTATCAAGACACCAGATTGCTGTACAGAGGACTGGCGGTGGACCCCCACCTCCTCCCCCACAACTAAGGAGCAAGTCCTGGCGATCATGCATCCTGAAGCCTCGCAGGAGTAACAGGAGGACTGGACTCTGGTAAGTCAACTCTTTACTACTTTATCCCCCACCCTACCCTCACCCCATCATTCCACCAACTCACATATACCCCACTATCACAACCCACCCATCCCAATACCAAGTCCTGCATGCAACACCAATGCATGGACAACCATCACAGACCTGCATGGACACCCATCACCATAGCATGCCCAGTAGAGAGAATCACCCAGCCCACAAAACTACCACACACGCAAGGGCAAGCCAACAGGGAAATCACAATCATAGATGGAAACACACCCATTCACAATATGGCCCACGCAGATACATTAACAATGCATTTGCATCCCAACTGGGCCCATACTCAAAGTCACTGGAGAGGAGGTGGCAGCTACATCCAGTCCCCCCCCGACGAGGCCCACAGTGACAACAGCAGCTCTGCACGCCTGGATCAGGATGGCCAACCTGGCCCATCAGGGGCCTCTGGACAGTTGGTTACCCTGCCACAGTCCCAACCCACCACAGAGCCTCCCACCTCAGGAAACACCACCACAGCAGCACCCACCCAGCGGGCCCATGCCACTGTCCCCAGGACACGTAAATTAGCAGTGTGTCCACCACTACAGGGACCCCAAGCAACCCCACAAACCTGGGGTCAGTGGAAGTGGGCACATGGTTCAGGGGACAGAGGCACAGGACAACAGGGAAGCTGGGAGGACTGCTGTGCGACAGGGGGAGGACAGGCCCAGGGAACCCACTCTCCACAAGGCACTCTCCAACATCCTGGGAGCATACCACCATTCCCAGGAGACGATGGGCCAGATACTGGCCAAGTTGCAGGAGACCCTGCGGCTGCAGGAGGGAAATTACCTGGGGATCAGGGATGACCGAACAAAAACCTACCCCATCCTGGTCACCGTTGCAGGGGTGCTGGCTGACATGGCCAACACCATGAGGGAGGCAGTGGCACAACAAAGGGCGCCTGACACTAGCCAAACCAAGGAACAGCCTTCCACCTCTGCTGGCGCTAGTGGACAGGAGGTTTCGCCACAGGACCAACAGGCCACCAGCACCCCACCCCCTGCAGAAGGAGAACCACCCCGCAAACGGTCCCTGCGATCCAGGCAGAAGACAGAGAACATTGCCAAGACTCCCGCCAGGAAATAGGACTCTCCTGATAGTCACCCTTCTGTCCCACTCTGTTACCCTGTCCACCTTGTACTGCCGTTGCTCCCCTTCCTATGCCCCCTTGGACAAAGCACCTGGGATACCAAGAGACTGGACTCTACCATGGACTTTCCTCCACCATCACCCCAGCCCCTTGCACATACCCCTATACTTATTAGCACCTAAATAAACACCCTTGAAACAAATGCCAATCTGGAGTCAGTCTAATGATTCACAAATGTATTAGTACAACATTATCAAAGCATTGTAACGTATATGTGCAGTGAAATATACTACAGGATGACTTTGGGTGGGCAGCAGTACATATAGGAGGAGCCAGAATGGGGCACATTGATCTGAAAATAGAGAATCTAAAGGGAACAGTCAGTGGCCATAGACATAGGGTAAGAGGCTGCCTTGTACAATGTCCAACACATTACTGAAATGTTAAGTGGAGTTACAGCCTCTTACCTGTGTGTCACTGGAAGTACTGCTGTATTATGTTTGTTCTGTTGTCCACATCTTCTTCCTGTGCCTCCTCTTCCTCACTGTCCACAGGCTCCACCGCTGCCACAAGACCATCTCCAGGCACATCCTCCTGCAGAAAAGGCACCTGGCGTCTCAAGGCCAGGTTATGCAACATACAGCATGCCACGATGATCTGGCACACCTTCTTGGGTGAGTAGTACAGGGATCCACCTGTCAAATGGAGGCACCTGAACCTGGCCTTCATGAGGCCCAAGGTCCTTTCTATAATCCTCCTTGTATGCCCATGTGCCTCATTGTAACGTTCCTCTGCCCTTGTCCTGGGATTTCTCACTGGGGTCAGTAGCCATGAGAGGTTGGGGTAACCAGAGTCACTTGTAAATATAGGGTGGCAACTGTTAGACACACACTAACCCTTAGGGGCAATCCCATACCCAGACATCAACATATACTCGGTGGGGACCTTTGGCTCACCTATGAGCCACACACGGTGCTTCTGGAGTTGGCCCATCACATATGGGATGCTGCTATTCCTCAATATAAAGGCATCATGCACAGAGCCAGGATATTTGGCATTCACATGAGAGATGTACTGGTTCGCCAAACACACCATCTGCACATTCATCGAGAGAGATTTTTTCTATTCCCGTAAACCTGTTCATTTCTCCGGGGGGGGGACAAATGCTACATGTGTACCATCAATGGCACCAATGATGTTGGGGATATGTCCCAGGGCATAAAAGCCAGCCTTCACTGTGGCCAAATCCTCCACCTGGGGGAACACGATGTAGCTGCACATGTGTTTCAGCAGGGCAGACAACACTCTGGTCAACACGCTGGATAACATTGGCTGAGACATCCCTGATGCCATGGCCACTGTTGTTTGGAAGGAACCACTTGCCAGGAAATGGAGCGCTGACAGGACCTGCACTAGAGGGGGGATTCCTGTGGGCTGGCGGGTAGCTGACATCAGGTCTGCCTCTAATTGGGCACACAGTTCTAGGATTGTGGCATGATCAAGTCTGTATGTGATGATAATGTGTCTGTCCTCCATTGTCGCAAGGTCCACCAGGGGTCTGTACACCGTAGGATGCCGCCATCTCATATTCTGCCTCAGCGGTTGAAGCCTATGGAAGAGAACGGTGAGTAGAGGTTCATATTTCCACATCTATTGCACTAATGCTGATTAATTTACTTTACAGAAGCAGTATGTGAACTCGAGAGTCAGTTGAAGTGCCAATGTCTGCGGTGATGCAGTTAGGTGCCATTCCCTGTGCCCCCCTGACATGGCAGCTGCCTGACCTGTGAGGAGGGAGGAGTGGAAATGAGGTAATTGCGCTGGCGTTGTGCGCCATCACGGTAGGCAGTCGATGACCGCCGCGCAACTTCATATTGGTTATTATTGGGCCCTATGGGTTCCAGGAGCCGTTGGCGATATACGCCGGCGGTGACGGTACGCACCGCCGTGGACGCGACCGCGACCGCCATTTTCTAACTATTTACTCACTTGCTACCTGACCTTCAACAGGAGAGGACCTACACTGCAAGTGCTGCTGTGACCTGTGTCTGAAAGCGACAATGGCTCATGTGTCTGGGGAAAGGGCCCCTGCCTTCACTGCGGAGGAGTTGGAGAAACTGGTGAGCATGATGCGTGGGACATGAATGTTTGGAGTGCTGTGAATGTAAGCCATATGTTGGGGGTGCTGAGGCATCCTGGCCAGAGTGCAGCATGTAAGGTGGTCAGTGTATGTGCATCAGGGCATGGGTGGGAACTGGTGGGCAATGAGTATGACGGTCCGGGCGGAACAGTTATTTCCTTTTCTGCTGTCTTTTCCCTCCAGGTCAGCGCCCACCAGAAGAAGGGTATTTGGTGTGCCATTGCCAAGGAGATGCGGACCCTGGAGGTCTTTCACAGGCAGAGCACCCACTGGCGCAAGAGATGGGAGGACCTGCGCTGCTGGTCAAAGAAGACGGCGGAGGCCCAGCTGGGGCTGGCCTACCAACGTGGAAGTGGTGCCCGTCACACCACGACCCCCCTGATGTTCCGCATCCTGGCAGTGCCCTATCCAGAGTCCGATGGGCGCTTGAGGGCATCACAATAGCCACAAGGGGGTGAGTACAGATTCTGAAAGCTTACTTTGCGCGCGTTAGGAGGTAGCTGGATGTGGGATGTGGGCTGTGGGTGCCCCTAGGCCAGGGTGGTCATGGCAGGGTAGGTCCCTTGTTGAGCAGGCTCTGGAGCACTCCTACCCCAATGGTGTAAGTGGCCATCTACCACTGGGCAGGGTCCTGTGAGTATCTGTTGTGCACATGCTGGCATTAGGCATTGTACCCCATTGGCTGGTGACTGTCTCAGTAAATAGTTGGGCATGGCCTAGTGCATTGGGCAGATCCCTGTGTGTAGTGTAGGTGTTGTTGCTGGCATTGACCAAGTGTATCCTCTGTCTCTTCCCCTCCCTTTTTGTTTTGTCACCCTGTCCTTGTGTGCATTAACATCATCTGGCGGAGGAACAAAGGCACCAGCGACGGAGAGAGCTGCATTCCACATGGGCCTGGAGGCCGAATCCAAGGCACCAGTGGGACGAAGGGTGAGGAAAGCACCACGACGGGGACAGGAGGAGAGACCACAGACAGTGACTCCTCCTTTGATGGAAGCTCCCTGGCGGTGGCGGAAACCTCTGTGCCCACCCCAACACCAGGTACAGCTGCCACCCCCCCACCAGCACCGACCTCTCAGCAGCCCCTCAGCGTGTTTCCCGTGCCCGCTCACCCAGGAGGGTGGGCATCTCCTTCGCCCCAGGCACCTCAGGCCCTGCCCCAGTCAGCCCTGCTCTCCTCAGTGAGGAGGCTATTGACCTCCTGAGATCCCTCACTGTTGAGCAGTCAACCATTCTGAATGCCACCCAGGGTGTCGAGAGGCATTTGCAACAAACAAATGCATACCTGGAGGGCATTCACTCTGACGTGGCGGCCCAACAGAGAGCATTTCAGACTCTGGCCTTAGCACTGATGTCAGCCCTTTTCCCTGTGTCTAGCCTCCCACCTCCAACTTCCTCTGCCCAGACCCAATACCCTCAACCTCAGCCTATCCCAAGCACACCATCAGACCAGCATTCACCCAAATCACCACACAAAAGTGGCTCAGGCAAGCATAAGCACCACACTTCATCTCACAGGCACTCACACAAGCACCATGCCCATGCAAATACACCAACATCCACTGCCTCCACTTTATCCCCCTCCTCGTCCATCTCCCTCCCAGTATCGTCTCCAGTCACACCTGCCTGCACTACATCTTCATCCACTATATACATCACCAGCACGTCCATCACAACACAGCCCTCACGAGCAGTCACCACCCCCACAACCATGCACACATCCCCTGTGTCCTAACCCAGTGTGTCTGTGACCCCTCCTCTCAAAGTACACAAACGCAAGCACCCACCAACCCAACAGCCATCCACCTCACAACAGCATCCAGCCCATGCACCTTCACCCAAACTCAGCAGACAGACACCTCCTACAACCGCTCCCTCTTCCTCCACTCCCAAACCCTCTCCATCTTCCCGTCCCAGAGTGTCTAAAAAACTGTTCCTGACTTACATTGACCTCTTCCCTATGCCTCCCCCCCCCCCATCCTTCCCCTTGGGCCAGGGTGTCCAGGTCCCAGGCCAGCACCTCAGCCACCAAGTAGGCGGACGCTGTGGTACCTGCAACTCCCAGAGGTTCAAAGGGGGCACCCGTCAGGCCACCGAGTGTGCCACCGACCTCTGCAAAGGACCAACCCATTCCGCCACCTGCCAAGGTGAAGAAGGGGCCAGCATGCAGGACGGCCAAGGAGCTTGACTCACCCAGCAAGGCCTCCTCCAAAACTCCAGCTGCCAGTGTAAAGGTCCCAGCAGCATCTGCCAAGGTGAGGAAGGGGCAGAAAAGCCAAGGCAAGGCACTTCAGGCCTCGGAGGCTCCAGGTGAGGGCCTGGTGCCCACCATCAGAACCGACAGCCCTGCCACCTGTACCACGGCAAGCACTGCCACAAGCACCGCCGCAAGCACCGCCACCTGCACCGCCGCCTGCCCTGCCGCTGCCACAACTGTTAGCAGCAGCATCCCCAGTGGGCAGCCGTCCGAGGCTGCAGGAGACAGGCTGGTGCCTCCCTCCACCACTACCAGCACCTGCACCACTGCCAGCACAGCCAGCATCCCTGCTGCAGGCACCGCCACAAGCACCGCCACCTGCACTGCCACCTGCCCCGCCACTGCCACATCTGTCAGCAGCAGCATCCCCAGTGGGCAACCGTCCGAGGCTGCAGGAGACGGCCTGGAGCCTCCCACCACCACTGGAAGTACCCCCATCAGCAGCACCGGCACTACCACCAGTTTGCAGCCTTAGTCGCCGCAGGATGGAGTTTGGCCCTGCCTCCATGGAGTATCATGCAACCTGTTCCCTGCAAATCTCATGCCTCAGACACCCAGGTGGGGGAATGTGAACTGCCACACCCCAAGTGCTGCATCACTGGACACAAAGCCCCCTCCAGAACCAGTGAAGAAATGCATCCACTCACCCAATCCTTGGAAGGATGAAGCAAACTGGGCACAAAACCCCCTCCAGAACCAGTGGAGAAATGCATCCACTCACCTCATCCTTAGCAGGATGAAGCAAACTGGGCACAAAGCCCCTTCCAGAACCAGTGGAGAAATGCATCCACTCACCCAATCCTTGGCAGGATGAAGCAAACTGAGCACAAAGACTGTTTCTGCCGTGCTTTTGATGTCGTTGGTACTGCCCTGGAAAAGCTGGTGGATTGGCGGGTTGTAATAGGGTGGGCGGTGCATTGTCTTCCGCCTGTCTGTTGGCGGTGACCGCCGCAGTGTTTGTTGCTACAGCCATTGCGGTCGGTGTGTTAGAGTGGCTGTCTGTGTTGGCGGTTTCCGCCGTGGTCATGATCCCTTTTTTTTTTACCGCCGGCCTGTTGGCGGTATTACCGCCGCTTTAACACCGACCGGCAGGGTTGTAATGAGGGCCTTCATCTCTTCAGGAAACTCCTTGTGCGCAGAAAATTGACGCACAGCCTGCCAGAAATGATGCACAGCCTGCCTTGCAACCAAGAAAACGCCGCACAGCCGAACCGGAACTACGCAGTCCGACTTCCCAAGTTGAAATTCGATGCAGCTCCTGCCTTGCGACAGGAAATTAGACTCACAGCCCTACCGGATTGATGTACAGCCAAACCGGAATGGTGCGGCCAATTCCCAGAGTGGAAAATCGTCACAGCACCTGCTGTGCGACAAAAAATTTCACGCATTACCCTACAGGCTTGATGCAATGCCTGTAACTTCCTTCAGCACGCCCAGGATTTCCCTGCATCGTCCCTGGGAGTCAAAAAGATCCCCACATTGCAGTGAGGAACCAAGACTGTGTGCCAAAAAAGAACAGAAGCCCCTTGAAATGTGAAAAGAAACAACGGATCGTCTGTGCAGCGTCGGAAAATCCGACGCACACCATATTCTTCCACGCATCTCCTCCTCTGCGTCTCTGTGTGTGTTATTTTTGATACAAGCAAGGTACTTTGTGCAATCAAGAAACAACTGTTGATTTCTAAGATTTAAGACTCTTTTTATGCTTGCAAAAGTACTATTTCAACTTGTGCTTATTGAATTTTTATCGTTTTTACCTTATTTTAACCAGATAAATATTGTATAGTTTTCTAAGCCTGTGTGGTGTATTTTTGTGGTGTTTTCACACTGTGTTACTGTATGATTTATTGCACAAATACATCACACATTGCCTTCTAAGTTAAGCCTGACTGATCAGTGCCAATTTACCAGAGGGTGGGCACAGGATAATTTGGACTGTGTGTGACCTACCCTGTTAGGGTTGTGGTCTCTACTTGGACAAGGGTGTATACTTCAGCCAACTAGAGACCCCATTTCTAACAAACATGGTATAAGTAGCATCTTTTTTCAACATCAGTCTCTGTATGCGTATTAGATTATATGGCAAAAATAACTCTGTTCCTTTCAGATACTTCCAATGTACCCGGTTTGATTTTAAAACCAGCAATGTCCAACTTAATTGCATAATCAATCTCAAATTGGCTCTGTCCTTTCTGTATCATGGACATATCATTCTGTATGAAATCAAATGTAGATGACAATGTTATTTAACAAATAAATGTGAAATAGCAGCATCGTCATACCATTCTCTATCACAGCCAATGCTTCAACTTTTCCCTGTCAATCTGTCTCAACCATTCAGCAGCATCTTGCTGAGAACATTTCCAAATCTCATTATATAAGGAAGCATTTTAAATGTGGTGATCTAGGACCTAACAAGAAATCTTGTAAATCCATGCTGTCAGAAAGGAGATATAGATGTTCCTGAACTGCAGCTAACATGGAATGTTGTAACCATTGCTGGCACAATTGCCCTAAGCTAAACATTATGACTACCCCTGAATGTTGTAACTGCAAGTGTCAGGGGTCTGGTCTGCTAGCTTTAAAACCCAAAGTGGAGTTTTAAAACAAGTGCATGACAACCAATATTGTTCACCGGCCATACTAACCACCCATCTGGACCTGAAGTTGAAGGATTATATGTACCATTTTGGATCATGGCATTCAACTGCTCTTCTGTGAAGTATGCAAAATGTTGCCAAATTTCTAAATGTGCAATGGAAGGAACGTGAGGAGTATTAATTTCTTTAATTTTAGCAAGACCCATGCAAGTTGTTTTTTGCACTGTTTTGTTTTGTAAAATCATTTGTCTAGGTATGAGAAATGCTATAAGAAAAGCATCAATGCCCTGTACTTGTCAATGGAGTTTTCACCAAATCAATTTGAAATCAATATTAATTTCCAATAATCATAACAATTTAGGGTCAGTTGTGTTATAAATGAGTTTGAATAAATCAATTTAGTTTGGGTCAGCAGGTTCTTTGCTGGGTAAGGGGAAAGCTTGTAATAATAAGAACTCAGGTCAAAATGTTTGTGTCCTAAAAAATATGCAAAGTTTCTGATATATATTTTTGAAATATCTACTAGTGGCGTTGGGCAATGTTCCCATTGTGTGTAATTAAAAACTGCATGTAGAGAACTAGTTCTGCATAAATAGTGATGTGTGTAATTATGATAACAAAACATTTCACCATAATTAGCAGAACTCAAATGCAAATCTTCAGTTTCAAACACAGTGCAGCTTTCCCATTTGGAGAGCATACTTCTCACAGTGTTCACATCCCATTCAACGGAGAGAGCACCAGGAGTAATGACGGTGTCCATAGAAATTTTTAAAACATATGGTATCTGTAAAGTTTCTGTAGGATCAAGTATATCAAGCAGGACCTTATCCCACACAATTCCATAAGAGATGAGAAATGCAGAAATGTTTACCAGGACAGGTCTCTTTGCACCCTATGTGAGGAAGAATGAGGCTTTAACACCTCAGCTACCAGTTCAGGAGCAGTGTGTTCTGGAAGGTAATGTTAATTCAAAATCAAGATGAAAACTGTAACAAATCCAACCCAAGTGAAAAAGAAAATCAATGCAACTGCAATTCAAAAATAGAACCAAGGAGGAATCAAATAAGTCACACTTCTTCCTTTCCACTAATGAAATTCCCTCAGGATGCCAGGAAGAGAAATAATGCACAGCAACACCCAGGGTTCCTACAGTATCCCTGTAAGCCTTAAAGGCAAGCACAAGTCCCTGGTCCGAGTGGAATTCTGCTCTGCATATGTCTCCACAATGACGTGCAAATATTTAATACCAGTTCAAGCATAAGCAGATCATTATGGCCACATCTACAGGAGTCTAAAACATGAGTCTATGGCTAACAGAATACATTTATATGCACCATCAGAATTTGGAGGTCTGCAGTGATCTAAATATACACACTGGAGGGGTTTGTTTGAAACTAAAATTAAAAGGGGTGTCTGTGGGGGGTGCGCTCCAATGGAACTTTTAATTTGCTGACAAACGTCACAACTGAGGACATACTGTTTTGTCTGCTTGTACAGCCCATGCCACCAATAGTGTTTCTGTTGTAGAGAAACTGTTGCTGCCACCCCAGAATGTGCAGATGCCAACCCCTCTGTGTAGCTGTGATTAATTCTAGCCTACGGTCCTGGTTGAGTATCATTCGATCATCCACCCCAGGAATGCAGGCAAAAGGGATGTTTTTTCACAGCTTGGACAAACAGCCATTTTAACACACCGACCGCCAGGGCGGAATCAACAGGCACCAGGGCGGTAACATATTCCGCCCACTGTATTATGAGACAGGAAACTGCCACCTTTTCTGGGGCGGTACCAATGACATCAAAAGCCTGACGGAAACAGATCTCAGAAGTCAAAGGACTCACCTGTGGAGACTCAGGGAAGAACCACGCTGCCATGGAGCCCGAGTTGCATGTCTTCCCAATGCTCTTCTATGTGCTGCTCCACTTCGAACACCAACAACGGCAAAGAATATCATGGTGAGTACAGCCGCCTAGCACACAGGGGAGGGGGGGACGAAAAAGAGAGTGACACACGCAACACCCCCAACACCATACACACATACAGCTGCAGTAATAAAACATATTTACCCCGCACCCCTCAGGAATAATGCAAGGACAACTACAACAGAGTAAAAGGAGTGTAATAAGATCATCATAGCAGTAATATGTGCATCCAATTCAAAAAGTATATACATATTTACAAATCAAGGGACACTGCCCAGTCCTCAATGTTCGTGGGCCACAGGGCCACATCACAAAGTCCAAAGCCCCACCTCACTCCTGCAACAACACGGAGAGAACACTGCAGGGGCATCAGGTTGAAAATAGCCTGCCACCTCAGGGGGACAGGGAACGGGGGGCACCTCAGCCGGAAGATGGTACAACACCACTGGTCCTGGAGGGGGCAACATGCCAGGTGCTCTATCCTGGGGAGTGCAAGGCCACAGTCTCTCAAGTGGGTGACTTGCGCACATGCTCTGGAGAGGGCAACATGCCCTGTGCTCTGTCCTGAGGTGTGCAAGGCCACAGTCTCTCAAGGGGGTGACTTCTCCGCTGGTTCTGGAGGGGGCATCGTGGCTAGTGATTTTCATCCTGGGGAGGATAGGGTGAGTGGATGTCTTCTCCACTGGTTCTGGAGGGGGCATCGTGCCCAGTAAGCTTCATCCTGGGGGGAATGGGGTGAGTGGATGTCTTCTCCACTGGTTCTGGAGGGGGCATCACTCCCTGTGATGCAGATCTTGGGGAGTGCAAGGTCACAGTCTCTCAGCTGGGTGTCATACCCACAGGATTTGCAGGGGCCAGGCTGCACAACAGCCCATGGACGCAGGACTACACACTGTTCGCTAGCAGTGACGGCTGTTCAGTAGTGGCAGTGGTTGTGCTGCTGCTGGTAGTGGTGGGGGGAGGCTTCAGTCCATCCCCTGCAGCCTCGGACGGCTGCCCACTGGGGCTGCTGCTGCAGGTGGCGGTGCTGCTGGTGAAGCTTGTGGTGGTGGTGGGGGGGAGGCTCCTGCCCATCCCCTGTAGCCTCGGACGGTTGCCCACTGGGGCTACTGGTGCAGTTGGGGGTGCTGCTGCTGGAGCTTGTGGTGGTGGTGGGGGGAGGCTACTGCCCATCCCCTGCAGCATCGGACGGCTACCCACTGGGGCTGCTGCTGCAGATGGCGGTGCTGCTGGCAGTGCTGCTGGTGGAGCTTGTGGTGGTGGTGGCGAGAGGCTCCTGCCCATCCCCTGCAGCCTCGGACAGCTGCCCACTGGGGCTGCTGCTGCAGGTGGCAGTGCTGGTGGCAGTGCTGCTGGTGGAGCTTGTGGTGGTAGTGGGGGGAGGCTCCAGCCCATCCCCTGCAGCCTCGGGCGGTTGCCCACTGGGGCTGCTGCTGCAGGTGGCGGTGCTGCTGGTGGAGTTTGTGGTGGTGGTGGGGGGGAGGCTCCTGCCCATCCCCTGCAGCCTCGGATGGCTGCCCACTGGGGCTGCTGGTGCAGGTGGGGGTGCTGCTGCTGGAGCTTGTGGTGGTGGTGGGGGGAGGCTCCTGCCTATCCCCTGCAGCATCGGACGGGTGCCCACTGGGGCTGCTGCTGCAGGTCGTGGTGCTGCTGGCAGTGCTGCTGGTGGAGCTTATGGTGGTGGTTGGGGGAGGCTCCTGCCCATCCCCTGCAGCCTTGGACAGTTGCCCAATGGGGCTGCTTCTGCAAGTGGTGGTGCTGGGGTAGCTTGAGGTGGTGGTGGGGGGAGGCTCCTGTCCATCCCCTGCAGACTCGGACGGCTGCACCACCATGGTTGGTGGTGGTGGCTCCGACTGAGTCCCAGCACCAGGCCCCTTGTCCTTACTGCCTGCTGTTGCAGGCACCTTGCCCTTCCTTCCTGTAGCTGGGACTGGCTCCTTGCCCTTCCTTCCTGTAGCTGGGCGTGGTCCTTGCCCTTCCTTCCTGCAGCTGGGGCTGGGTCTTTGCCCTTCCTTCCTGCAGCTGGGGCTGTCTCCTTGCCCTTCCTTGAAGCACTTGGGGCTGGCACCTTTTCTGGCTGGCTGGCTGGTGCCCGGGATCCTTTCCCACCTGGAGCTGCTGGGGACACTACTGTGCCCGTGGACTGGGTAGCTGAGGTGCTTGCCTGGGTTTTGACCACCCTGGCCTGACGTGAGGGACGGGGGGAGGGAAGAGGTCAATGGTAGCGATGAAAAGCTTCTTAGGGACATTGGGGCAGGAAGAGGGAGATGGTTTGGGAGTAGAGGAAGAGGGAGTGGTGGTAGGATGTGTCAGTCTGCTGTGTTTGGGTGTAGGTGCATGGGCTGGATGCTGTTGTGAGGTGGATGGCTGTTGGGTGTCCGAGTGCTTACATTTGTGTACTTTGGGAGGAGGGGGTACAGACACAGAGGAAGAGGACACAGGGGGCGTCTGCATGGATGTGGGGGTGGTGACTGCCAGTGAAGGGTGTGTACTGACAGGTGTGCTGGTGATGGTGGTAGTGGATGAGGATGTAGTGCATGCAGGTGTGAGTGGAGACGCAACTGGGAGGGAGGTGGACGATGAGGAGGAGGGGGCCACAATGGGGGCAGTGGATGTTGGTATGTCTGCTTCTGGATGGTATTTGTGTGAGTGCCTGTGGGATGAAGTGTGGTGCTTGTGTTTGCCATGTCCACTCTTGTGTGTTGTCCAGGGTGCCTGCTCGTCTGCCTGTGTGCCTGGGATAGGATGGGGTTGAGGGGAATGGGATTGGGAAGAGGAAATTGGAGGGGGGAGGGTAGAAACAGGGACAATGGCTGCCGCCAGAGCCTGGATTGATCTCTGTTGGGCCGCCAAGCCAGTGTGAATGCACTCCAGAACTGCATTGGTCTGTTGCATTTGGGCTGCCAGCCCCTGGATGGCATTCACAATCATTGACTGCCCAACAGAGATGGTTCACAGGAGGTCAATAGCCTCCTCACTCAGGGCAGCATGGCTAACTGAGGCAGGGCCTGAGGTGCCTAGGGCGTAGGAGATGCCCACCCTCGTTAAGGGGCTGCTGGAAGGGCGTTGCTAGTACGGGGTGCCAGCTGTACCTGCAGCTGGGGTGGGCACAGAGGTGTCCGCCCCCACCAGAGAGCTCCCATCGGCGGAGGTATCCGTGTCCGAACTGTCCACTCCAATCTCTGCCGTGGTGCTCCCCTCACCCTCCGTCCCACTGGTGCCCTCACCTTCAGTGGTTTTGGCCTCCTGGGTCCTGTGGGATGCAGCTCCCTCCATTGCAGGTGCCGCTGCTCCTCTGCCAGATTATGCTAATGCACATAAGGACAGGGTGACAAAACAAAAAGGGGGGGAAGAGACAAAGGATACACTTGGTCAATGGCGGCACCAACACCACTGTTGGCGGACACAGCACCCTTACACACAGGGAACAGCCCTGCGCATTAAGCAATGCACTACCAGTCGCAATGCTAGTCACCAGCCCATGGATAGGGACACCTAACGTCAATTGCAGCATACCTAAGACCCACAGACCCCTGGCCAGTGGTGGATGCCTAATAGCTTGGTTGGAGGACTTTCACATCAGAACCCTGCCCAACATGGGACCCACTCTGCAATGTCAGGGCTGGCCTAGGGGTAGCTACCGGGCCCACAATCCCCACCCGGAAACCACCCCACCAGGCGTAAGTTGTAATGAAGGGCACTGTACTCCCCCCTTGTTGCTGCTGTGATACCCCCAAGCTCACATCTAACTCCGGATAGGCCACCGCTAGTATTCCGGCCATCAGGGGGGTCAGGGTTCGACAGGCACCCCTTCCTCGTTGGAAGGCCATTCCCAGCTGGGCCTCCGCCGTCTTCCGTGCCCAGCTTCTCAGGCCCTCCCACCGTTTCCGACAGTGGGTGCTCTGTCTGCTGTAGACCCCCAGCGTCCGCACATCCTTGCCAATGGCACGCCATATACCCTTCTTTGATGACCTGCAGGGAAATACACACTGGGAAAGGTATTATTTTGACCGTCCTACCTGTTACACTTATGGCCCACTATGCCCCTTCCCATCCCCATTAGCACAGACATGGCCCAGAGCCCATCCACCAACGCCCTCCTACATGAGGCCTTCACACACAGCACTCCATGCATTCACACCCCATACATCGTACTCACAGTGTACACACCTGTTGGTCTGGAGGCCCAAACATCAGTCAGTACTGGGGTAGGACCCTATCCACCAGTCGCTCCAACTCCACTGAAGTGAAGGCAGGGGCCCATTCCCCAGTAACACGAGCCATGGTTGGTTCCAGACACAGTTCACAGCAGCACATGCAGTGTAGGTCCTCCCCTGTTGAAGATCAGGTAGTAAGTGAGGAATCAGATAGAATATGGCGGTCATGTCCACGGCGGTGCGTACCGTCAGAGCCGACATACATCACCATTGGCCACTGTACCCCATAGGGCCCTATGATAACCAATGGGGAGTTGCACGGCGGTTCTCGACCGCCTCCCGCAACAGCGCACAACATCAGCGGAATTACCTCATTTCCACATGTCCCTCCATGCAGGACAGCAGGCGGGCGCCATTTCGGGGGGGGGGGGTGCAGGACATGGATTCTAACTGCTTCACAGTACACAAATTCACATTTTGGACATGTCCCACCAAAAAATGTTACCATCACAATATGCATTGAACTGTAGTGGTTAGAATGTACAGATAATGACCAGCTGCTCACTCTTTTGCCCCATAGATTGCAACCGCAGAGAATTAATAGGAGATGGAGACAACCCCCGGTGTACAAACCCCTGGGTGACTTGGCAACAATGGAGGACAGGCACATTATCCCCACCTATAAACTTGACACGGCCACAATCACAGAGCTGTGTGCCCAACTGGAGCCTTACCTAATATCTGCTATCCGTCACACCACTGGGATCCCCCCTCTTGTGCAAGTCCTATCTATGCTCCATTTCCTGGCAACTGGTTCTTTCCAAGTGACAGTGGGCTCAAACGTGCTGACCAGAGTGTTGTCTGCCCTGATTAAACACATATGCAGCTACATGGTTTTCCCCCAGGTGGAGGATTTGGCCACAATGAAAGCTGACTTCTATGCAATGGGACATATCCCCAACATCATTGGGGCAATAGATGGAACACATATTGCATTTGTCCCCCCCACCCCGGCAAAATGAACAGGTGTTCAGAAATCGAAGAGTTTTCACTCCATGAATGTCCAGATGGTGTGCCTGACGGACCAGTACATCTCCCACGTCAATGCAAAGTACTCTGGGTCTGTGCATGATGCCTATATCCTGAGGAATGGCAGCATCCCAAATTTGATGGCCCAACTCCAGAGACACAGGGTGTGGCTAATAGGTGAGCCTTGGTTCCCACACAGTGGATATTGGTGTATGGGTATGTTATGAGCCCTAAGGGTGAGTGTGTGGCTAACAGTTGTCCCTTGATATTTGAAGGTGACTCTGGTTACCCCAACCTCTCATGGCTACTGACCCCTGTGAGGAATCCCAGGACAAGGGCAGAGGAACGTTACAATGAGGCACATGGGCAAACAAGAAGGATAATAGAAAGGACCTTCGGCCTCCTGAAGGCCAGGTTTCGTTGCCTCCATCTAACAGGTGGATCCCTGTGCTACTCACCCAAGGTCTGCCAGATCATCACGGCATGCTGTATGTTGTACAACCTTGCCTTACGTCGCCATGTGCCTTTTCTGCAGGAGGAGGAGGCTGGAGATGGCTGTGTGGCAGCAGTGGATCCTGTGGACAGTGAAAATGAGAAGGCAGAGGATGAGGATGAGGACAACAGAAGTGCAGTTATTCGTCAATACTTCCAATTAGACACAGGTAAGACAGTGTTATTTCACATTTCATTGAGAGTTTGATGTGTGACATTGTCACTGGCAGGCTGTGAATTCCTACTTCTACGCCCACTCACTGTACCCTTTGGAATCTCTTTTTGCAGATGTTGGTGCCCCACTATTGCTCCTGGTGTGTTCAGTGCAGCCAACTACAGGTCTTTCCTATGTAAACATTACTTTACAGTTGAATTGCAATGTTTGAACCTTGTTAAACAAATACACCATACTTGTATTTTATCAATGTGGGTTTATTGCAGTGCTGTGAAGAAGAGGGGGAAGTGCAATGGGCTGGGGTGATGATGGAGGAAAGTCCAGGTTAGAGTCCACTCTATTTGTATCACAGTTGCAGTGTCCAAGGGGGCATAGGAAGGGGAGCAAGGGCAGTTCAAGGTGGGCAGGGTGGACAGGGTGACAGAGTGGGACACAAGGGTGACAATCAGGAGAGTCTTATTTCCTGGCAGGGGTCTTAGCAAGTGTCTCCAGATTCTGCCTGGATCACAGGGAACGGTTGTGGGGTGGTTCTCCTTCTGTAGGGGAAGGGGTGCTGGTGGCCTGTTGGTCCTGTGGCAGGGCCTCCTGTCCACTAGCGGCAACGGAGGTGGACGGCTGTTCAGTAGACTGGCTAGTGTCAGGGGGCCGCTGGTGTGCCACTGCCTCACTCATACTGTTGACCATGTCTGCCAGCACCTCTGCAATGGAGACCAGGGTGTTGTTAATGGCCTTCAAGTCCTCCCTGATCCCCAGGTACTGTCCCTCCTGCAGCCGCATGTTCTCCTGCATATGTGATGGCATGCAGGTAGGGGGGTGATAGTAATAGAGAGTTGACTTACCAGAGTCCAGTCCACCTGCTACTCCTGCCAGGCCCTCAGGATGCATGATTGCTAAGACTTGCTCCTCCCATGTTGTTAGTTGTGGGGGAGGAGGTGGGGGTCCACCGCCAGTCCTCTGTACAGCGAGTTGGTGTCTTGCTGCTATGGAACACACCTTCCCCATAGGTTGTTCCACCTCTTCCTGATGTCATCCCTTGTTCTTGGGTGCTGTCCCATGGCGTTGACCCTGTGCACAATCCTCCACCATAGCTCCATCTTCCTAGCAATGGATATCTGCTGCACCAGTGCTCCAAATAGCTGTGGCTCTACCTGGATGATTTCCTCACCATGACCCTTAGCTCCTCCTCAGAGAACCTGGGGTGTCGTTGTGGTGCCATGGGTGTGGTGTGAGTGGTGTGGGTGAGGGTGTGTAGGGTGATGTGTTGGGGTGTGTGATGTAAGGTGTGTGGGTGGTGTATAGGTGATGGTGGTGAGTGGCTCTGGTCGTATGAGTGGTCTTGCTGTCTCTCTCTGTTGGCAATTGTTTGTAATGGTAAAGGGTTGTGGGTAATGTGGGTGTGTGTTTTATAGTGGTGTGGGTGTGGTATGTGTATGGGTGTCAGGTGTGTGTAGATTGAATTGTCCAATGTGGTGTTGTTTTGTTTGTGTGTGTGTTTGTATTTTGAGCGCAGCGGTATGTACCGCCAATGGTTTACCGCGGTTGAATGTCCGCCTTGGTGATTCGTGGGTCATGATGGCGTAACGGTGTGGGTTTTGCTACCACCAGTTTATCACTGACCTTTGCTGTGGTGGATTTGTGTGTGTGGCTGAATAGTGACGGATTGGTGTGTGTGTGTGTCATAATATGGTTAGCGGATATCCGCCACGGCGGCGGTATGTTGGCGGCAGTCGGCATGGCAGTAAGTGGGATTTACCACCAATGTCATAATGAGGGCCATAGTCTACATCAGTAGCTGTCAAGGAAACAGCCCACTGTATCCAGACTTTTGCATTAGGAACTCTCACCTTGGTGACAGCTACTAAGGCTGGAATGTGGGAAACAACAATGATGTGTTTCCCTGAGCCAATGGTGTGAAATGCAGTCAATATTTTTCCAGTGGATGCAAAACTCATTTCAACGATGGAATATAAATGTAATTTATATGCAATCTGCACTGTGTCTCCTTCCTTGAAGGTGACATATGTATAACCAGTGGATCTCGCAATTACACATATCATGAGATTAGTTATTTTGACACGAGTATGTAAGATTATGAATGCAAGCATGTCAGTTTGCAATGAATGGAGTATTTGTATATGTTCTGATGCCCAATGTGTACTGAAAAAATCTGGGTGCATTAACTCATACAGTGATTTAACCTGCTGTGCATAATCTGTAATGTATGTTCCACTGAAATTTAGAATTGTAGCTTCTCTATCAATCAATCAACCAATCAGGCACTTGTAAAGCGCGGCTTATCAACCATGGGGTCTCAAGATGCTGTTGCGAGTGCGCTGATCACTCGAAGAGCCATGTCTTGAGATCCTTCCTAAACTGCTTTACTGAGGGGGCCTGTCTGAGGCTGAGTGGGAGCGTGTTCCATGTCCTGGCTGCGAGGTAGGAGAAGGATCTGCCTCCAGCTGTGCTCTTCCTGATTCTGGGGATGGCAGTGAGGGCAAGTTGGGAGGATCGGAGCTGCATGGTAGGGGTGTAGAAGGTCAGGCAGTGGTTGAGGTAAGCTGGTCTGATGTTGTGCAGCACCTTGTAGGTGAGGGTCAATAGCTTGCAAGTGATGGTTTGTCAACCAGGAGCCAGTGCAGGTCTCTGAAGTGGGCAGAAATGTGGCTGTGGCAGGTGACGTCCAGGATGAGTCTGGCTGCTGCTTTCTGGAATCTCTGTAGTCTTGTTTGAAGCTTCTTTGGGATGCCAGCATAAAGTTTGTTGCCGTAGTCCAGTTTGCTGCTGACAAGCGCATAGGTGACCGTTCTTCGTGTCTTGGTGGGATTCCACTTGAAAATGTTCCAGAGGAGGCGCAAGGTGTGGAAGCATGTCAATGAGATAGCGTTGACTTGACGGGTCATGGAAAGCATGTAGTCCAGGATGATGCCCAGGGTGTGTGCGAGGTCGGTGGAGGTGGGAGTATTTCCTAGAGGGGTTAGCCACCAGGAGTCGTCCCAGGCAGAGGGGGTGGAGCCGAGTACAAGAATCTCTGTCTTGTCCGAGTTGAGTTTGAGGCAGCTGGTTTCCATCCAGGTAGCAACAGCAATAGTGTTTGGTGGTTGTAAAAGAGCACTTTTCTTTAAGAAATGTGGGGCAAGGCTTTTGGCTTTATTATGCTGCTCGTATCTCAGAAACAGGACATTGAAAAAAGCAATTTTTGATTTTCCCAAATCAATTTGTAACCGTATTCAGCAAATCCAATACTATGCGATCTACTCTCGCTAAGTGTGTGTTCAAGTCATCATCTGTCAGATAAATGTCATGAACATAGGACAATGCTTCTGAGTCAATTTCTTGTAAAATGTGTATTACTAGTGCAACAAACAATCTAGGACTGTTTTTATACCCTTGAGGAAGTCAACAAAAATAAAATGTCTTCTAAACCCCAGGGCGGAGAATTCCGTTGTCTCTGCTTTCAGGCGCTATATTTTGACAGAAAATACCATTTGAATTGTCCAATGTTGTTTTGTATTTTCTGCGGACTATGGCCCATATTTATACTTTTTGACGCTAAACTGCGCTAACGCAGTTTAGCGTCAAAAAGTTTTGCGCCGTCTAACGCCATTCTGAAGCGCCATGCGGGCGCCGTATTTATGGAATGGCGTTAGACGGCGCAATCAGACCGGCGCTGCCTGGTTTGCGTGGGAAAAAACCACGTACACCAGGCAGCGCCGGCGTAGGGGGAAAATGGCGCATGGGCGTCTTAAAATGGGGCAAGTCAGGTTACGTCGAAAAAATCGTCGTAACCCGACTTGCGCCATTTTTTTTCGACGCCCATCCCCCATCAACATGACTCCTATCATTGTAAAGATAGGAGTCATGCCCCCTTGCCCAATGGCCATGCCCAGGGGACTTCTGTCCCCTGGGCATGGTCATTGGGCATAGTGGCATGTAGGGGGGCACAAATCAGGCCCCCCTATGCCACAAAAAAAAAAAAAAAAAATACTTACCTGAACTTACCTTAATGTCCATGGGATGGGTCCCTCCGTCCTTGGGTGTCCTCCTGGGGTGGCCAAGGGTGGCAGGGGGGGTCCCTGGGGGCAGGGGAGGGCACTCTGGGCTCATTTTGAGCCCACTTGTCCCTTAACGCCATGCCTGACCCAGGCGTTAAAAAGCGGCGCAAATGCGCCGTTTTTAGCCACGCCCACTCCCGGGCGTCTCTTTTGCCCGGGAGTATAAATACCACGTAAAGCCCTGGGAGTCATTTTTTAAGACGGGAACGCCTCCCTTGCATATCATTAACGCAAGGAAGGGGTTCACGCTAAAAAATGACGCACATTCCGGGAACTTTGGCGCTAGACGCCTCTAACGCCATAGTATAAATATGGCGTTAGTTGGCGTTAGTTTAGCGTCGAATTTGCGTCGAAAAAAACGACGCAAATTCGGCGCAAACGGAGTATAAATACGGCCCTATATTGTTCATTAAGGCCGTACTGTGTGAGTTTTGAATCGCAAAATTGTGTGTGTGACTGTTTAAATGTCTGCAGTCTAAGACTATGCAATAGGAATGATCTGCTTTTATTACAGGAAAAAGAGGTTTATACATAGAAGACACACAGGGTTGAGTTACTCCATGGTATTCAAGTTGTGAGAGAATTCCCTCACTGGAGCTTTCGCTTCATGTTTAATAGGGTGTTGTGGTTGCACTTGTGGACTAGCGTGTACAGGTATTATATGGTAGGGGGAACACATTGCCCAACTTACATGATTGATATAGGTATAGTGCTGGGGATTGTGGAAGAGCCCAATCTTCGGCATAAGCTTGCTTAACTGCTTCGGGAACAAGAACAGAGAACAGAGAAGGAAGGTAGTTTTACAGCTTCTCCTCGTGGGACTTTCCTAAATTACTCAGACAGCCAATCTACTTCAGCCAGGAGAATGTCATAAGTATCTGTTATTTTTCCCAAAACATCACTTGCCCTCAACTTGAATGTCTAATTCATGAAATCTGCCTGAAGAGCTCACCTGCTGAACGGGTGTTTCAACTTCAACAAGTTTACTAGTGACTCTTGAAACCAGAAACTCATGAAGATTCTGGTGAACTATTGTGACCTCTACTGCGGTGTCTAGTGTTGGCGTGTGACCTCCTATATCATTCTAAGGTGACACGTAATAGGGCAGTGTCATTTACTACCCGTAGAGATTGACTCAAATCTTTTGACTCAGATAGGAGTTTGAGAACATCCGATCAGACAATATGAACCAATAATCATCAAATATAACATCAAATAATCAACATATTCAATGCAGAGTCAGTAATTTAAACACGTCATGACCTATGTGGCCATGAATCACCACACCAGTTTAGTAAAGTTTAAACATTTATTGCCCTTAAATTGGCAATGCTAAAGTCATGTCGATCATGCACAAGACAAAATGATAAAAGTACAGAAACAACACACGTTGTCCAAAACATCTAAAAAATCCTAATCTTGCCAATGCATTTAGCATTAGACACTCCAAGAGAATAACAAAGAATAACAACATAATTAAGTGAAAAATAGAAACAGAATACATTTGAGCAGTTGAATTGTTCACAATCAATTAATAATCATTTAAAGTCAAATGTTAGATCAGGCATCCCTAGCTAACTCTAATTCTACATGTATGTGTGGGCTTCATGCAAAAATAAAATAAGTACAAAATTAGTTTTGAAAGCATCTAACAATGGCGCTAATAAGCGGTTGAATTTTCTATAGAGAAAACCTGCAAAAGAAAACAAATGCACCTTGATTATACCGCTCCTCAATGGGTCAGCAATCAGTTGTATCTTCATCAGCAGAGTGCAGGAACAGCAGTCAATCTCATTGCTCTGCTCAACAAGATTTCATGTGGGGAGAGTCCAGTCTTTCTGTCAGGTGTACTTTGCATGCTGATCAGAACCAAAGGTAAAGCATCTAGCCATTTCAGATTTATGGACGCACACATTTTTACCAATCAAGCTTTCAGAATTCCATTCATTTGTTCACTAATCCAGAAGCTTCAGGACGGTAGCTAGAATGCAGTTTCTGCTCAATGTTTAAGGCCGAACATAGTAATTTAATCACCTCGTTATTGAAATGACTTCCTCTGTCTGATTCTAAAGAGGCAGGAAAACCAAATCTGGGTATCAACTCTCTAAGTAATAGATTTGCTACTGTGAGGCTATCATTTCTACTTGCAGGGTAGGCTTCAATCCAATTACTAAATATACAGACAATCACCAACAAGTATTTCAAACCAGCACACAGAGGCATCTCAATGAAATCCATGTGTATTCTGTTAAATGGACCACCTGCTCTTCCAATGTGACTCAAATTGACAACAGTTCTCTTTCCCACGTTCATTTACTGACATGTAATGCATCTGTGACAAATTGCGTCAGCGACTTGTCTAAACTTTGGATTGAACCAGGATTGCTTAAATGTTTGGATTATTGCATCTCTGCCAATGTGACTTTGACCATGATAATATCTAGCCATTTGCATCAGTAGACAGTTTGGCAAGACCACCTGCCCTTCATTTGAAACCCAAATTTCATCACTTTCTCTTTGATTGCTACCAAATTTTGTCCAGCTTTTCTTTCCATCTTCTGGAACCTCATCCTGCAGTCTTTTAATTTCTTCCAAAGTGTCAATCACTTTCAATCAGAAACTTTGACTTGTCTCATCAGTATTCATCGCACTAAAATTTTTCCATTCTTGCAATCTGATACGCATAGGAGTTATCCATGGAGATGAAATCGCTTGACCTCTGGTGAGCACCTCACTTAAACACAGCAATCATTTCAGGCAGTTGTAGGGCTTGTAACAAATCATGAAATCTGTCACAGTTTCTAACTGGTGAACCAGACGATGTCATGAAACCTTGCTGAGACCTTAACTGGTCAAAGTCGCGCACAACACCAAATCCATACTGGCTGTCTGTAAAAATCGTAATTTTAATCTGCACAGAAATACAGCGTGCTCTAGTAACAGCCACCACTTTAGCCACTTGTGCAGAAAATACTTCTTGAAGCCATGTAGCTTCAAGTATGCCAGAAGTGGTACATACAGCATAACCAGCTCTCAAAGTTCCTGCATTGTCTCTTAGACAGTAACCATCAACAAAAAACATTTATCATTTTTCTCCAATGGCATGTCCTGACTATCAGGTCTGGGTTTGGTCACAGTTCAGTAACCTCTAGGCAGTCATGTTACACTTCATTAACATTTTCAGATTCAGCAATGTCTATTGTTATCAAGGTTGCTGGATTAAGTATGGTACACCTCCTGAGGGTGACATTTGGAGATCCTAAAATCAACAATTCATACTTCATCAACCTGACATTTGTCAAATACTGAGTCTTGGTTCTGGTAAGCAAGACCTCAACTGAATGAGCGACCAGTACAGTTAAAGGATGTCCCGTCACAATGCTCTCGCTTTGAGCAAGGCTCAATCCAACTGTGAACACATTTTTAAGCAGCCGTGCAAAGCTGCAGCTACAGGATTAAAAGTAGCAGAAAAATATGCTGCAGGGCGATTTCTGCCACCATGTAGTTATATTAGGACAGAGAAAGCACAACAATCACGTTCATGACAAAACAAAGAAAATGGTTTTGTGTGGTCAACCATTTCCAGAGCTGGTGCTCTGCACAGATTCGCTCTCACCTCAATAAAAGCTTTCAGACAGGCTTCATCGAAGGGCACAGGATCAGTAATGTCTTTGTGGGTCAATCTCTGTAATGGCTTGGAAATAACAGAAAAACTGGGACTCCATTGGCAGCAGTAACTCACTATTCCCAAAAACGTCCTAACATCTCTTTGAGTAGCAGGAGGATTCATTTGTAAAGTAGCTGTAACCTTTTCTCTGGACACCTTCCTTGAGCCTTTCTCTATTTGACGTCCCAAGTACTTTACTTCTTTTTGATAGTACTGTAATTTTGCTGGGGACACTTTATGTCCATTTTCACCCAAATGATTCAGTAAGGCAATAGTATCCTTCCTGCATGCTTCCTGTGTCTTTGAAGCAACCACTAAATCATCAATGTACTGAACCAAGGTTGATTGGAAAGGCATTTGCAATGATTCCAATTTCTTTTTCAACACTTGATTAAAAATTGCCGAGATTCTGAAAAGCCTTGTGAGATCCTCCATCAACAATACACACAACTGCAGAATTTAAAACAGAAGAGAAACTGGCTATCCTCATGTAGAGGCACTTAGAAAAATGCTTATGACAAGTCAACTACTGTGAACCATTCTGCATCACATAGAACTTGGAACAATATCACTGCTGGATTGGGTACAACTGGAAGACATTTGACCACAATTTCATTAATTTTTCTCAAATCCTGAACTATGTGAAATTTCCCACTTGGTTTTCCCAAACCCATGATAGATTAATTACATGGGCTGCTCAGCTCTTCTTTCAAAATTCCTTGTTTAACGAAATCAGCCATTACAGGAGTAACTCCTTCAATTACATCTGGTGCCATGTGATACTGAGGAATTAAAAAAAAATTGCATTAGATTTAACTGTAACTTTGACTGGTTCAACTCTTTTAATCAGATCAATATATTTTCCAGAAAGATCCCAAACTTTCGAAATAACCGTATCTCGGAAATCAGTTGGTCTAATTCTGTAAATGCAGGATAAAGAGTAAGCAATGGAAACTCTTCATTAATCAAATTAAAATTTCTAACTGGTAAACAGGATTCCTCATCATCACTATTTGTTTGGATGGTAATTCCTTCATTTGTGCAAGTAATCAAACATCTTGTTTTGCACAACAACTCTCTTCCAAATAGACATACTGGGTTTGAATCCAAGATTTGGGAATATGTACATACCGTCAAAAGTAGCAATTTTAACAGGAATCCGCTAAGTAATCAGATTTGTCAAATGCTGATATACTACTCCTACAACCTGTACTGTTTTCCCAGAAAGTGGCACATTAGGAACTAATGCAGTTCTGACAGTAGAGCCTGTAGCTCCTGTGTCAACCAAAAATGAGAAATTGTGACCAATTACTGTTTCATTAACAAAAGGGACACTCTGATCTACCTCTAATGAAGCTGCTAGCACACATTCTTCTTCATCCGAACTCTCACTCACAATTTCATCACTAGATTCATCCTCACTGTGTGTGGGGAAGTGCATAATGAGCGGTTGACTGTTTTGACTTAACCTTTGATCTACGTTCTGCTGAGGAACCACCATCTGCTGCTGTGCCTTTGGAGCTTGAGGCATTTGCATTTGTTGCTGTGATGTGATTTGCATCTGCTGTTGCATTTGCTGTTGTGGTACCTGAAAACTTGGCACCTGCTGTTGGTGAATTTGTATTTTCTGCAGAATTTGCATTAGATTATTCATATTCTGAACATTTACATTAGAAATCCAATTTCTCTGGCCTCTTGAATTTGGAAAATGATTATTTCCATTCATCTGCAAAACACCTTCATGCACCATCACCAGACCCTCCCGCTTCCAATGTCCAAAGTTTCTGAAACATTTTCTACGTTGTCTGCATCACCTGAATTAACATTAGTATTCAGATCAACACCAACACAATTTCCGTTTCCATTTCCAAAACCACTACATCCTCTACCTTTCGCAAATCCTTGACTTTGGACCATATACATATTTCCCTGTTGTTTGCTGTTGTTGTGGATTTCCCTGCATCCCTGATTGTGCTGCTCTAATCTGCATTACCATTGTCTTTTCTTTCCGTCTTTTCTGCTTCATGTCAATTTCATCACTGCAATATTTAGCAAACTTCAATACTTCATCAACCGGTATTGCTTGCCAGTAAATCAAATGACTCTTAAGCATGTTACTAATTTCAGGTCTCAACCCTTCAACAAACCTGAGCACAAAATAAATAATTTCTTGGGGCTCAAATGTTTCTGTATCTCTGTAATGCCTGAATATTGACTCTTTTGCTTCCTGAGCTGTCCTATCAATTATCTGCCAATCAATATCTTTGGGAGAAATTCTTGTTTTCAAAAATTGAATCACCTTGTAATAACTTTTCATTACTCCAGGAGATGCTGCACCTGTAACTGTTCTCAGGTAGGTTCTCTTGTCGGTCAATCAACACTCATTTTGCATTTAATCCATAAATCAGCTGGGACCACTGTTTCTAAAAGAGTATTTAAATCCTCCCACAGGCGTTTTGCGAGTTTCACAAATCTATCTGTCTGCTGGAACCATTGCACTGGTTTCTCTCTCAATCTTGGGTAATCATTTGTGAATGACAAAATATCACTCCTACTCCAAGGGACAAGAACATAATTCCCTCCAGGAATTTCTCTCATTGCTAATTGGACTATCAGTCTGTTGTATATAGGTAGAGTTAAAATTTGCAGACTCTCTTTTCTTCTGCTCTCTTTACTTATCTGCCTTCCCCTTTATCTAATGCTCCTATTGTTGGAATATTTTGGATTAATTCTCTAATGGGAATTTTCATTCCAGGTGAACTTATGTCCTCAATGTCTTTTGAATTGAATTCTAATCTGTAACTCCTTTTCAATGGTTTTGATTTCTCAATATCCACTTCATATTTTTCTACAGGTTCTGATAATTTCTGATGTGCCAATTCTGCTCTGTTTGTGACATCTTTACATATGAAGTGTAAATCATCGTCATTATATGATTTAATTTTAGTTAGTTCAAATGTTTCCTCAATCATTTCATTTAATTATAGTTTCAATCTTGCTAGATTCGGTGTTCTCACCCCTTCAGCAACTGTTTTCATTGATGATGCTCTATTCACTTTCTCCAACCGTACTGTTAATTATTGAGCTGTGAAGCTTGTAAAGAAACATTATTGTTCACATTGGGCACACATTGTTGAGTATTACATGGCAGACCCATTACTCTCTCCGGTGTCATCAAAGTTGAATTTGGATTTGGATGTAATGGTTCCAAATTGTTTGAAATCCTGGAATAAGTTAAATCTATAAGCAGACATGTTTGTCAAAAGTCTGATTTATTGGAGACATAACTCTCGCAGTAGCATTGAGTTTCTCAATTTCTGCATTTGTGCTGAAAGGATTCTGCATATTGCTCTCATTATTACTCTGAGCATACAACTGAACTACTGGAGCAATTGTAACAGGAACTGTTAATGCTTCTAGGCTTGATGGAACATTCTGATTTCTTGAGTGAATTACACAGGTGGGGGACCGTACCAATACCTCTACCCAACACCAACTAATTCACACTGGTTCCCAATCTGACATCCCTTCTCCTGAAGGATTCTACTTATTTTCTGCCCCCCTTCCAGGAGCCAAAGCAGACTAGAAAACCTTCCTGCGTTAGAGAATATAACAATTCTCAGCCCGTATTTATTTACAACCACATAAACATGACATGAAAAGAACATTCTCACATTTTGCAGTATTTTTCTTTTTGCATCCTTATTTACAATACTTATTTACAATATGCATCTCAAGTCATTTAATGGAGCAAATCTTGTACACAATTTAAATTGTTAAAGGAGTCATGGTTGACCACCCCCCAGGCACCTGTTGCATCGACTATTGCCTGGAAGACGTGTTCCCCCCAAACAAGTTACACTTCACAAGGCAAAACTCACCTGATAGAGGGGGCGTGGGCCAGAGCCAACCTTAAGAACGAATCCCCCCTGGCACCCGATGGGGATGGTCCTGGGCAACCAGGCCATATATTGGTCCCCTGGCGCAGTCTCCCTCCCCCAAATCCTCAGGGCCATGTCATGGAGTACTGTGGGAGAGCTATGGGCATTCGTGGTAGCAGTCGTCCTGAGCCCCTTCTCTACAGCCCAAAGCACTGCCACCCTGGTTTGAGCCAAAAGGCTTGCATTCACCAGCACTAGTATTCTTGATGCCAAGGTTGTCCACCTGCTTTGTGTCCAAACATGACTCCTTCCCTCCCACAGGCCTGGATGTTTTCCCAACCAACCAGGCCTTCTGCCAAAGACTAAGGCCCGTATTTATACTCCGTTTGCGCCGAATTAGCGTCGTTTTTTTCGACGCAAATTCGGCGCAAAACTAACGACATATTTATACTTTGGCGTTAGACGCGTCTAGCGCCAAAGTATGGCCAAATAGCGTCATTTTTTTGCGTGAACGCCTTCCTTGCGTTAATGAGATGCAAGGAAGGCGTTCCCGTCTAAAAAAATGATGGCGACGCAAATGCGTCGTATTTACACGCCCGGGAGGTGGCGGGTCAAAAAACCCCGCATTTGCGCCACTATTTAACGCCTGGGTCAGGGTAGGCGTTAAGGGGCCTGTGGGCTCAAAATGAGCCCACAGGTGCCCTCCCCTGCCCCCAGGGACCCCCCCTGCCACCCCTGCCCACCCCAGGAGGACACCCAAGGATGGAGGGACCCACCCCAGGGACATTCAGGTAAGTTCAGGTAAGTATCATTTTTTATATTTTTTAATTTTTTTTGGGTGGCATAGGGGGGCCTTATTTGTGCCCCCCTACATGCCACTATGCCCAATGACCATGCCCAGGGGACACAAGTCCCCTGGGCATGGCCATTGGGCAAGGGGGCATGACTCCTGTCTTTACTAAGACAGGAGTCATGAAATGGCGTCTGGGCATCGTAAAAAAATGGCGCAAATCGGGTTGAGGCGATTCTTTTGCCTCAACCTGACTTGCCCCATTTTAAGACGCCCTAACGTCATTTTTTCCCAACACCGGCGCTGCCTGGTCTACGTGGTTTTTTTCCACGCACACCAGGCAGCGCCGGTCTGCTTGCGCCGGCTAACGCCATTCCATAAATACGGCGCCCGCATGGCGCTTCAGAATGGCGTTAGACGGCGCTAAATTAGCGTTAGCGCAGTTTAGCGTCAAAAAGTATAAATATGGGCCTAAGGTGCTTGGTTCTGAGAGAGACACTGTATTGCAAATGCCACCAGGTTTCAACAAACAGGACATGTCCGCCCTCTGACAGGTGTACTCTGTCCTTGTAAAACATTGCCTCCCCTCGAAGGCGCCTGTGTGGAACAATCCTTAGCATTGATGTATTTAGAAGCTGTTTTATGCAGCTGTTCAGCCGCCTGACTGATTTGTTAAGGACCTTAGTCGAGTGCCCTGACCTCCATGGCTGCCTAGGAATGATATGGGACCATGCTATGATAGCCCCTGGACACCTTTTTGCTAACCAGGAAATCTCAACCATCAAGTCGTCAGACACTGCTCTTCTCCCCATTGTCGGCAAATCATTGCCTCCCACATGAAGGATGAAGAGCTCCGGCGGCGATAGCCACCGTCGCAGAACCTCCTCGGCGAGCTGGTGAAGACCATCAAGACGCAGACCCCCTCTTGCTATCCAAAGAATCTGGGGACCTGCATCCTGCGCCCGTCTGTGATACAGATTGAAGAACGTTCACGCCCAAAGTACAAAGGAATGTCCAATGACCCAAACACTGGCTGGAGCCATGTGCCCAATGGAAAACTGGGAGTTCCTAGGAACAAAAGAAGAATCTGTTACATATATCATCATTGGCATGTACCAAAAATTATTCCTAGATCATATAGAGACGTGCAAAGCGCTTATAGCAATCTGACTTCCACCTCCCAATCCCCTTGACCGTCTCGCCATTGAGCCCTGCCCTCACTGCTGATGTTGCCGCCCCTATCCTGAATGAATGGGAACTAAATTTGCCCTGCATGCAGCCGCCAGCAAGGCCTTGCGGAATACTTGGGAAAACTGATACCTAGTGAGGGGGACCCCAGATGCATAAACCAATAAGGAGGTGGAAGAAACCCAGGGACAAATCTGCAAGTACCTGTGAACTGCACTTACCTGGCAACCACGAAAGTCACCAGCCCTCCCAAGTACTAACTGTTCCCCCCTTTCCAGTGAACATGAGTCACCAAAATCCCACCGTGAATGTCCTGCTTAGACCTGTCTGTAAGCTCAGAGACTCGAAAATCCCCATAAAAGGCAAGCACAAAGGCTGCTGAGAATACGGTGGGCTCGTAGTCAGAGTCACATATCCCAGCCAGGGCCCCCAAGATCTTTTCCAGCTTGTCCACGTCAATGGGGTGCTGCTGGTCTGGGATAGTTCCCTCCAACCCTTCCCATCCCTTGAGTGTTTGCCTGATAAGGAAAGACCAGGAATGATCTGCACCCCCCTGATTTAGCAAAAAAAGGCTATGGCTGAGATGTGACACCTGGCACTCGAGGCAGATTTACCCTGATTTCGTAAGCGCTCAAGAAAACCCAACCAACTACTCAAGGAGCCAGGCTGCCCTAGGGTGTTGGTAGAGGTGTGTGTTACGCAGCTATGAAATGCATTCTCATATGCCCATCTTGTTTTTGGCGCAAGGCTGGCTGCCACTAGATCCTCCAAGGGTGAGTTCCAAGGTTCCACAGCTGTCCCAGGAAATATGTGTTCTCCAACTCGGCCACAGGTGGAATCGCCGAAACTCCTGTAACTTGAAACAAGACAATGCAACAGCTGCACTATTAAAAATACTTGGTACGTGTTTAGCTTTAAAAAGAATGTTATTCTTTAAACAGATCCATACCAGCTCCTTTAACAGTCTTAAAACCCTTCTGCATTTAGCATGTTGGAAATTAATACTTTGGACCACTGCCATATTATCAGACCAAAAATCACAGATTGATTGCGAAATTGGTCAACCCATATGTGCAGCGCCACAACTATAGGAAATAGCTCAGGGAAGGTGATGTTTTTAACCAGCCCGAATGCCTGCCAAGACTGGGTCCGGCCTGGGTGCACCACCTGGTACCCAAAATGGCCCCAAAACCACTACTACCCGCCAAGTCAGTAAATAAACCAAGTTCTTGATTGGACCGCAGAGGGGCCGCCCACACAACTGCCCCATTGAAGTCATGGAGAAATGCCAACCAAATCCTTAAGTCATGTTTTACTTCAGCAGACAAACGTGTCCTATGGTGTTTTTCCCTCAAACCAGACATAGCTTGAGCAATAGAGTGTGAGGAAGGGCGTCCCATTAGAATGATCCATAGGGCAAATTTAAGTTGACCAACCATCCCCTGCAACTGGCACAGGGTTACCTTCTTGGCCACTAGGCGGGCTTCTATGGATGCCCAGAAAGCAAGGACTTTACCTAGGGGCAATCTACACTCCCCCTTCACTGAATCGATTTAGATTCCCAGGAATACCAAGGATGTGGTTGGTCCTGTCATCTTTTCCTCAGCTAAAGGGATCCTAAATTCAGTCATCAGGGACTTGAATCTAGTCAAGGACCTAGCACACCTGTCCCAGCTGCTCGGTCCTTGGAACAAGAAGTCATCTAGATAATGAATGACAGCAGATGACCCTGATACTTGTGTAGAGACCCACTTCAAAAAGGTACGTAATTGCTCGAAATATGTACAAGAGACTGAACAACCCATGGGCATGCATTTGTCATAATAAACCTTCCCTCTGAATTGGAAACCCAACAGATGGTAATCATCAGTGTGAACTGATAAAAGTCTGAAGGATGATTCTATATCTGCCTTTGACATGAGTGTCCCTTGACCCAGTTCCCTTAGTAGTGCCAGGGCGCCATCAAGAATTGCATACTTGACTAAGCAGAGCACTGGATCGATTGCATCCAGTTCCCAGTTCCCTCAATATCTTGCGTTCAACTGCCTCTTGTGCAATGTCTAAAGACTGCTGGTTTTTGCAGAACTCTCAGCCCAGCACCTCTTAAGCTGGGATCCTGAAACCATAGCCAAAACCTTCATACAACAGTTGGGAAACTTCATGTCGTGAGTATAAATTAAGCCAAGGTTTCATAGCCAAGAGAGACACAGGTGAAGGATCTCCAGGGACCAAGGAAACGTCACCCTCATTTTTGCCCACCCTTCTATTTTGATTTCTTGAAACATTTGAACTCGGGGTGTCCTGCCATACCGCAAAAGGAGCAATTGTGTTTGAATTTGCAAGAACCCTTTGGTCTAGAAAAGGCCTTTTTGTTAAATGCCCAACACGCCCCTTTGTGATCACCGTTGGCTGTGGGCCCCCGAAAAAGAGACTTGCCATTGGCGTCCATTTATTTCAGCATCATACAGCACAACCATGCATTCACATCAGTCTGATCCCAGCACATGGCAGCTTTTGATGCTTTTTTCAACCGGAACGCTTTATCATACTCTTTCCAACTGGATCCTCCAAATTCCTCATGCGCATCCACTATTTTATTTAAAAAATCTGCAGTCTGAGGACCCAATTCAGGAAAGTTCTCTAGCAGAATGAACTGATAAATGGTAAACCCTTTTATTCAATTAATAAAAGTCTCACCTACCTTAGGTTTCTTCCATTTATGTGAACAGTCTTTACTGTCTTTACTCTCCTCTTCACCTGGCCTCACTATTGTTAGCTCAAAAATATCTACAAATGCACTCTTTTGAATTTTTGCCCTTATCTCACTAGATATGTGAAGCTCCTGCTGATCCCTAGGAGAAAGCACATGGTCACGTGTCCCACCCGGTTGGGAAACACCCTCACCTTTTGTCTCTGCTGGTGATGTACTTGCAGCGGTCCCCCCCACTGCTGGGCAATGGGGTGGCTCATGTGATGTGGTGGCTGTGACCCTAGAGGCCTTGCGTGTTTCTGCTGTGCCCTCGTGTAGCTTTGCACTAGTACCCTCTGCTCAGCCCCCCAAAGTGGCCAATGCTGACCCCTCACTTGCCAGATCCATCTGCGGGGCGTTGCCTAATCTTGCCAGCCAGGGCAACACTTTTGCTAAGCTGCTAACCAGGTCCCCCCAGGGTCCCGCTCGTTTACAGAATTGGTTCCTCCCAAGGTTGAGCCCAGTACCAATGATGGCAACCGCCAATTGTGTGTCTTCCTGTCCCGAGTTGGGGATCGGTGCCCCCCAGCGAGTGACCCCTTCAGGGCAGACTTTTGTCCCCGCCAGCTTGGGTGTAACTTTCTTAGCCCCCTTAGGAACCAGTGGAAAAGCTGATTTTGGTGGGACCCCCGCCCGCCTTGGGCGCTCGCACTGATCTGCTTGAGAATCCTCCCCCACTACTGGAGTATCGCCACCCTGCTGGCTGTCTTCAGCCTCCTTCTGTGCCAGTGAGATTAGGGTTAGTTGTATGAGGGCCAGTACCTGGTCCATGGCGTCTAGGTGCCCCATAACTGTCTCTACATCAAGTTTTCACTTTACCTGCTTTGGTGGCATGTCAGATTAAAAGAATGCCCTACCACACACAGCCTCCCTAACAACAACACACTAAACAAATAATACAGTGACTAAGCAAAAAGCTATAAATACTTTCAGCTAGGTAAAAGAAAAGGTTCCCAAATAACCTAAAACAACTGGTACAAACAGGCCCTGGACATATAATATGCTGGATTGTCAACAGTGAACCAATACTGCCATCTACTGGCCTAATAATATTCAGGGAAAGTTAGTATGATGCAAAAAATTTAAAATAACAGCAAACCAGGGAAATGATTCATGACCCTGCCACCCCTGAGGAGCCCATTGCCCCCCACTCTGCAAAGAAACCACTGCCCACCCCAAAAACAGCCATGACCCCCACCACACCTTACCCTGCTTGTGATGCCTTTCCTGGTCCCAGGCTCCAAAATGACTGCAAGGCAACAGGGCTGATCACGAAGGTCAAAAGCAAACCTTGAATCTCTCAGCTGGGGTTTCCCTGCCAGGCACCACCGCCCGAGGCCAGGGAGAGATGAGGCGACAAGGCCAAAGTCAGCTCTGCAGTGGAGATCAAAGGCAGCAACCCTCGCAATCCTCAGAAAAAAATTCTCAGAGTTCTCTGGAGATGAGGGCATGTCGATGGGCGTCAGGGGCAGCCAAGTCAAGAAACAAGGTGACGATGTTCGGGACTTGAAGTCCCTTTTAACCCTGCCTGGCTGGCCCTGCTGACCACCCCAGGAGTCCCCACCATGCCCCCATCTGGCAATAGACTCACCCCGTGGGGTGGGCGCAAAATTCAAAATTGTGCAGTGTCCACTGTTGGGCCGCCACCCTGGACCGGTCCCATCCGGTCCGAACCTTCCTGGGGATGCGCTATGCATTGGCGCGCCCCTCGCCCAGAATGCTGACTGGTAAATACTGACGAACTCGATTGCGATAATGTTACTACAATATACCTTGGCATTGTCTGGGTTTGCACTGGAGTCACTGAATTAGGTGTAGACTCCACCTTGGCTATCACTGAATTTGGAACAATCTGTGGTGCTACCGATACTGTAATACTCGGTGCAGAACTTACAACAGGAATAGTAGAATTAACTACAGGCTGAGCCGCAGTTTGAATCACAGGAGTTTGAGTAACTGTAATAGCAGGAACATTAATTGCGACGTGTACTTGGCTTTGTGTTACCACAAATGGAGGTGGTTCACTTGGACTAATACTAGTACTTGGACTTGCCTCTTGTGCTACATATAGAGGGGGACAATTTCTCAATAATTGTGTTTTAAACTCATCATCATCTGAGTCACTGTCATAAGTCAGCAACCTCTTAGTTTCAGTAAAAGTCCTGCACAACACGTTGGGAACAACGCAGGTGTTTTCCACGCAAGTGTAACCATGCTTGCCGGAACAACGCATGGCTTTTACTCTGCCTTAACCACGCATGTGCTGAACTACGCAAATGCATGATTAAGGCAGAGAAAAAGGCAGAGTGGATCGGGAGAGGATGTGGTCAGGTATGTGGGGGTTAGGGTAGTTTTTAGGGGTGGGGTGGAGAAAGGGCTTGGGATGGGGGATGTTTTTTTTTTTTTTTAGGGATGGGGTGGGGAGTGTTTGGGATTTTTTTTAAGGGTAAAGCTTAGGGTTGGGGGGTCGCACAGGGGTGGGGAGTAGTTTTTAGGGGTGGGGTGGATAAAGGGCTTGGGGTGGGGTGGGGGTTGCGCTATATTTTTTTAGGGGTCGGGTGGGAGGATGTTTGAGTTTTTTTTAGGGTGGATCGGGAGACAGCACGGTCAGGTAAGTGGGGCTGGGGCATGGTTAGTGGGTAGTTTTTAGGGGTGGGGTGGATTAAGGGCTGAGTTCTGTGGCACTTTGGTCCAACTTAGCTGCCCACAACACCTCTTCTTTTCGGAGAAAGACATTACCCTCATTGATCAAGAGCTGTCAGATCTGTTAGCGAAAGGCACTATCTCTCTCTACATCTTCCTTGTTGAGAAGTGAGATGGGGTTCAGAGACCACTTATAAACCTAGGAGCATTCAAAGAGTGGTTCATTTATTGCCACTTCAAAATGGATGGTATCTATCGCCTGAGGGACCTTCTGGGGCCCGAAGACTGGATGACTTGTGTAAGCCTCAAGGACACATACCTCACATCCCCCATTTATGTGCCCCATCGCAGATGTCCACAATTTCTGTGAAGGGCTCAAGTCTTTGAATTCAAGACTAAACTATTCTGCCTGTTGTTGGTGCCTTGGTGTTTCACAAAGGTTCCCAAATCTGTAGTGGAAATTTTGCACCCTCAGGCCATCCGACTAATAATATATCTGAACGATGTCTTGCTGATGGACCAATGGCCCAGAAGACTTAAATTATCTTCAAATGACAATTCAGCAGCTCGTGACCCTGGGGTTTGTCATCAACAACAAGAAGAATGGTTCCCCACTGTATTTACAGAACACACAATTTCCCTACCTTCTCTGTACCCCACTGTGTGGTGGTGTTGCATTTTTGAAAACATATCTTAAGCTAGACCAGTTCCAGCAAAGTGTCACCTGTGACTCCTACTGCATCAGAATAAGATGTGTTCAGGGGATCGTTCTGGTCCGATAGCCAATGCAGCAAAGCAAAGGTCACACACAGTATGTAGCAGGAGAGGTTGGGTTGTCCACACAAAATAATGCAGGGCAGCTACAAGAGGCTCAAATGTGACTCTGGTTACGTTGCTTGAATTAAGCACAGAAAGTGTCACATAACGATGCATGAACCATGTTTCTTAGGTCCCCCCTCCAACAGTTTGTATTGCCAGGTCATGGCACAAAAAAGGCCAGGGCATAAAAACAGAGCCCAATAGGTCCTCTTTTCAATGCACCCTTTTAAAAACCGACAGTGCTCATCACCAGCAGGACCCAGCCCATTTGAAACCCTGTCTGTATGAAAATTAACCTTGATTCTGCTTTAATATGGAAAGTCCAGCCTAAACTGTCTTGCCATGTTCTATCTGAACAGGTACATAAGCAACCCCAGATGTATTTCGACTTACTTGAGCCCCTTCAGGGAGTTATAGCTTAAGGGCTATGGCACAGTGAGTACTGCACCCAGATCTGGGCATACCCATCCCCCTTAGGGCATTGCATTGAAGAAAACACAGAGGTGATGGGTAGACTTCTAGCAAAAAGTCTCAGCCACTGGCAACCGCACGAGGACGCGTTCCAGTCCCATACTTATTTTACCCACTATGCCACGCCGGACAGAGACCTTCTATGCAATCAGTCTTGGTCCTGATCCAAATCACAGTCCAACACAAACTGACAAGCTTGGTCCCCTCTGAACAGGAACACAAATAACTCCAGACTGGTTTTGGTGTACCTGGGCCTCAGTGAGGTACAGCTCGAGTACTATGGCACAGTGAGCATAGGACAGGCCGCATGCATGTCCAAGAGGTTACAGTCCTTGGCTGGCATTCTACTAACCAAGCTTTCCAACACACACAGTTGCTGCCTGTAAAAGTGCTCTGAGAGCAGCGCTTGAACCAGGAGCCAGAGATCTTCTCTTATAGGCAGAGTAGAATGGCCTCAATGACAAGTACAGAATATAAGGTGCTCATTTCCCTAAATGCAGGACAGGCCATCGGGCTTCCATGAGTGTAGGGCATGTGAAGCATGCTTCAGCATCTGTTTAGGCCAAAGAGAACCATCTTACCTACATGACAGCTGTGGGACAGGTAGAGCAAACACTCCTAAACCACAGAGCCTCAATGAACAACATATTTTTTACAGGACTAGCCGAGCAAGCTTTTTATAAATCAAAGGTAGTTTCAGACAGAGCAACACTGGTGAAGGAGAGACAGAGGTCGCTTCTCTCCTGGTTCTGCTGGTTCAAGAAAACACCTAGCTGTGCCAAAGGTAAGAGTTGCTGCAAATGTGTTTGTCATTACAAAAATAAAATGGCTATTAAAAACATGTGACATTGGTATTTAATTCGAACAGTACAAATTTGCACAAACAAAATTAAAACCAATTGTGTCACAAAATGCACAGAATCACAAACAGTAGAAAACAGGGGAAATACCGATTTTCTCAGCTCACCTACACGCTTACAGGAAGGAGACTGCGAAGAAATGATAGCCTGGGTGAGACTTAACAGTAGAAATACCGTTGACAGGTTTACAACGCTCCACTGCCCAGCTCTTTGTATTTCATAACGTGGAAGTCGGGCTGCAATTAGGCCAGGTTTGCAGAGGAAGCGGCCTGAGTCGGTTAAAATGGCAGCAGGCGCCCTGCTGCAGTGCAACAGCTACACCACTAGTGGCTGCGCCCCTGACCCCATGCTTCACATCTTTTATTTGGTGTTCTCTGTAAGAGTGGCTGTGGGTATGACTGGGTATCCTGATGCACTGTAAGGTCATCAATTAATGTGCTTTAAAAGTTAATACATGTGCTTATTTAATGAAATAAAACCCTCTTGCAGGGGTCAGGCTCGCTCGCTGCGCTTACAGTATGGCGGCTGGTCCGACAAAATTTGAAAGAACTGCTTTGGGTTTCCAGTTCAGCTCTGCACACAGTGCTCAGCAACAGGGCCAAAAAAAACAACAGTCATTGGCAAGTAAAAATAGATCACACACAAAATAGTGTACAAATATGACCTTTGCTGCTAAAGTAGTAAAATGGAATATAAACAGATTTCCATTTTTTTATTGAAGACCAGAGTAAACCCCTATAAGCCCTTACAGAGTATGAGGACCTGTTAAAGTCTATGGGACCTTTTAAAGTCTAGAAAGAATGCAAAACAATGACCTTTATGAGGGTTGGAAACTATAACGAGGGCCACTGGAATTAAGCATCAAGCAAAGACCAAATTATGTGGGTAGGGTTGACTAAATTATGTGGCTAAAAAAGAAAAATTATGCAGCACAATGCAGCACATTTTGTGATAGTACACAAGTTAATATGGTCTGGACAAAAGTTTCACCTTATTGGTACACCATTTTAACATGCACCCAAATACAGCAATAAGAAATAGAAAGGGGAATATTCAGGCCCATATTTATACTTTTTGACGCTAAACTGCGCTAACGCAGTTTAGCGTCAAAAAATTTAGCGCCGTCTAACGCCATTCCGAAGCGCCATGCGGGCGCCGTATTTATGGAATGGCGTTAGCCGGCGCAAGCAGACCGGCGCTGCCTGGTGTGCGTGGAAAAAAACCACGTAGACCAGGCAGCGCCGGCGTAGGGGGAAAATGGTGTTAGGGCGTCTTAAAATGGGGCAAGTCAGGTTGAGGCAAAAAAATCGCCTCCACCCGATTTGCGCCATTATTTTCGACGCCCAGACGCCATTTAAATGACTCCTGTCTTAGTAAAGACAGGAGTCATGCCCCCTTGCCCAATGGCCATGCCCAGGGGACTTATGTCCCCTGGGCATGGTCATTGGGCATAGTGGCATGTAGGGGGGCACAAATAAGGCCCCCCTATGCCACCCAAAATTTTTTAAAAAATATAAAAAATTATACTTACCTGAACTTACCTGAATGTCCCTGGGGTGGGTCCCTCCATCCTTGGGTGTCCTCCTGGGGTGGGCAGGGGTGGCAGGGGGGGTCCCTGGGGGCAGGGGAGGGCACCTGTGGGCTCATTTTGAGCCCACAGGCCCCTTAACGCCTACCCTGACCCAGGCGTTAAATAGTGGCGCAAATGCGGGGTTTTTTGACCCGCCACCTCCCGGGCGTGACTTTTGCCCGGGAGTATAAATACGACGCATTTGCGTCGCCGTCATTTTTTTAGACGGGAACGCCTTCCTTGCATCTCTTTAACGCAAGGAAGGCGTTCACGCAAAAAAATGACGCTATTTGCCCATACTTTGGCGCTAGACGCGTCTAACGCCAAAGTATAAATATGGCGTTAGTTTTGCGCCGAATTTGCGTCGAAAAAAACGACGCTAATTCGGCGCAAACGGAGTATAAATACGGGCCTAAATGCTGTGACTGCAATATTGCGTAATTCCAGTGGTTCTATCTATGACGAACAGGCTGAGCACAGGTGTTTGCAGAGGGTTCATTACTCAACAAGATGTCTTACCGGTATTAAACACTTTACAACAGGTAAATATTATTTTGTTGTAGCTTTGTCCTCCTGCCCCTGAAGAAACTTTAAATGTTATCAGTGTGAACCCTCACATATCCTGATGCGTCATGCTTCATCATCCAGTCGCACCGAGTACCTAAAACCCGGGGTGCACTCTACCCTATTTCAGGGAGCACTTTGAATAATGTTCTAATCTTCATAGGGGATATAAATATTAAAAATACCTAGTGGTTACTCCAATTTCCCTTATTTTGGGTGCCACTGGTATTAAAGGCTGTGGCATGCAAATTACACACTAATCTCAACAAGATGTGCATTATTTCATTGAGCTACCTTTCTAGGGTTGGTACACACAGGCCTCTGCAGTATGTGTGCTATTCCAGTGTGCTGTGCTGCCGCTACATAAACAGTCACTCTGAAAAAACAGAATTGTGAAATTTCTTTTGAAAAGGTTTAGGAGGGTTTGTGGGTTCATGTGAAGGTGGGGTCCTGGTAATAAACATTCCACAGAAGTGTACTTTGTCACTGTATTTGTAAATGCATTACAGCGCAGCATGTCTGCTATTACCTAGGGCATGGAGGTGCAGGGGTACGTGGGCACACAAGACCTTTTGTTCCTGCATGCTGAAGCCCCTGCCCTGCAGCACTCCCATGCCTGGATAGGGAGCAGCCTCGGCCAAGCGCAGCTTTGCCTGATAGGGGTAAAGTACATGCATCACTGGTGGCACAGCTCAGCTCCCAGACAGGTATGTACCAGTGTTGGATTGGGAAAAAGGGCAGTCAGGAATTGGGCGATGGGCCGGTTCCTAAGAGTCACGTATGGGCCAGTTTTTGTTAGAAGCTCTGTCAGCCGACACACAGAGCCTCACGGTCTTCCTTGTCAGGCCACTGTAACCTGGAGCCAGCATCATGAGCAGGGAGGCTCTGAGGGGGTAGCTTGCAGCAGCGTCGCTAGGCCAGTATTGTTCTGTCCACTGCAGACTTCAGCCATGGGACTGGCGCAGATGCCCGGTAGCGGTGTCCCAATCCACTGCTGTGCTGTTAAACTGTGACGTGATGTTTAGAGTGAGTAGCCTTGCTAGGGGCATGTGATGTGGCCTTGAGCCATCATCACCTCAACCCCATGGAGCAGCAGCAGCTCTATGCATTTCTTTAACTTCCCCTGCCAGGTCTTGCCCTGAGGGTATAGTTGGCTGGGGATGGGGAGAGTAAGAGAAGAGGACTCACTGAGGGCATATTGTTGGCACCTCGGCCGTAGTGTCTTCCAGGCCTTGGAGGTTGGGGGAATATGTTTGCATGTGCGTCGCTGTGAGACACCTTTCCCAGAGAGGAAAATTGAGACGATATAATGTCAGGGTGGGAGCTGCCAAATTTGGAACTGTAGAAATAGGTTCGAGTTCCAGCAACATCTGTGATTCTGGGCTAATGACTTCAGTAGTATAAGGGGATACCTTCCATCAAACTTTTGACTGGTGCCCCTCCCCGTGATGACGTAGGCAATAACGTGGGTCCTCCGCCCCATGATGACGTAGGTGTTGGTGAGTCACGTGAGTTGTGACATGGTGTGATGCCATGTTAGTCACGTGCCCTGATGCTGTGCCTAGTGTGTAGATCTAAGGGTTGTGTAAAATGGAGGCTGTGCAGGTGTGCAGCATGCTTCATGGCCTAAGAGGAAAAGCCTGGGCATGTTCATGCCGGCAGGGTGGTTGGGCTCCAATATGCCTCCTCAGAAGGAGGAGCGGTGGAAGTACAGAGGGTACACCCACCCTCCCCAGAGCCTTGCATAACCTAGAGGGGATGTCCAATTGTGACCTTTAAAAAAATATATATATCTCGAAGTCCACAGGCACAGAAAGGGCCAAGCAGGGTGTATATAGACATAGAGCATGACCTTTAAAACCACAAGTCACAGTTACCTAAGAGGGTTAGCTGTGTGTAAGGGGGAGATAAGTGACGCCTAACCGGCCACATGGGGTCTTCAGGCCGATACGTAGTTTGTAGAGGAGTTGCTGACCACCAGCCCTAGTCTCTTATCTGGCCCAGTTGTTACTGCTTACATCAAACAGCAAGCTTTCAACCTAGGATTTTTTGCAAGTCAGAATGACCCATGGCTGTCTCCATACAGATGTGTAGTTTTCTAGAGGAGTTACTGCCCACCACCCATAGTATCATATCTGACCTGCTTGCTACTGCTTACGTCAAACAGTGAACTTTCAATCTCTGTTTTTGCAAGTCAGAGTGACCAATACATGCTAACAGATGTCAACGTGGAAAATGGTAGCCCCCCCAGGTGAAGTGTTATGAAAGTGTAACCATAAAGCATAATATATTTCTGAGCCCACCGCTCAACAATACCTATGCATAATTAGCTTGGCACAGCAAGTATAAAAAGCCCCCATTGGGACCATACACACAAGCATCTCACAAGACTCTTTTTGTGCGCAGCGAATTGAGGCTTGCGGAGAGCAGGGCTACCCCAGACCATTAAGAAGAAAAATAGAAAGGGCAGAGCGCAAACTGGTAGTGCAAACCAGTTTCTACTGAAGGTAACTAACTATAGATTGTTTGTATATTTTTGTAATGTAATTCCAAATTGCTGTTGTCTCTAGTCACCCTTTCCCTAGGACACACAGCGCATATGTGCCATGTACTTTGAAAACTATTATCTAAGGGCATGTTTTCTATTAAATGTATTTATTATTATTAATATATTCTATTTATGTGGTACGCAAAATGTGTTATACGTATGATAAAATGGGCTAGGGGTGCCCATCATGAACCCTTGCACCCTCAGCACCCCAACTGACCATTACCTTAAAGGTGGGGTATAGGTCTGACCTGCGTTTCTTAAGCGCTTTGGGGGTCACCACAGACCCCAGCACCCCAAAGGACTGGGGGAGCCTACTGGGCGGTTCAAAGGGTTAACTGAGGAAGCTTACTATTTTAAAGCACGTGCTGAAAAGTTCCTTGTGCATGCAGCCTTCTGGAAATAATAAAAATTGTCAAGATACCTCTCATAATTAATGTGCCTACTGAGAGCTGTAGTTGTGACTCTCCATAAAGTAGCACCGAGGGTTTAGACGCTTGTTGCAAAGAACAGAACTATATGTGGATAGCTGAGAGGATAGGTAAAGCCAGCCTTTACAAACACTTTTAAAAATGATATTAATATATGTTGGAGGAGGATTGTGGCAAGATGTGGGGGTACAATGTTTTTATTGGTGGGGCAGGAGGGGTGCCAAAAAGACTGTTGTGCGGGGTTACAGGTTGTGAGCCCGGGGCGCCCTGAAGGAACGCATGTAAAGTCACGTGATGGTGGGTGGAGGCAATGCTTAATTTGTGCTTGTTGGTTCCGGTGCTGAGCATTTGCACCTATTTTTGGAGGGCCTGCACTTATTCTGGCATGTGGAGGCAATGCTTAATTTGTGCTTGTTGGTTCCGGTGCTGAAAATTTGCACCTATTTTTTGAGGGCCTGCACTTATTCTGGCGGGGGGGGGGGCAATGCTTAATTTGTGCTTGTTGGTTCCAGTGCTGAGCATTTGCACCTATTTTTGAGGGCTGGCACTTATTCTGGCGGGTAGTGGGCAATGCTTAATTTGTGCTTGTTGGTTCTGGTGCTGAGCATTTGCACCTATTTTTTGAGGGCCGGCACTTATTCTTCGGTCTCAAGCATTTACTGCACACAAAAGACACATTTGGGAAAGATGGTTGCGGAGAAAAACTAAAATAGCGCCACAATGGGAGAAAGCAGATAGCCTTTGTTATTAACAAAACAGATCTGTTCTCAGAGGCCACGTGGCCTCTGAGAGCAGATCTGTTATGTTAATGGTATGGTCCCCCAGCCGCAAAGCGCTCAGGGACCCTCGTTATTAACTTAGCAGCCCTGCTCTCAGAGACCTCGTGGTCCCTGAGAGCATGTCTGTTAAGTTAATAACGAGGGTCCCTCAGCCCTATACGGCTGGGGGACCCCAGTTATTAACTTAACAGACATGCTCTCAGGGACCACGTTGTCTCTGAGAGCAGATCTGTTATCAGCATAACAGATCTGTTCTCAGAGGCCACACGGCCTTTGAGAGCAGCTCTGTTATGTTAATGACATGGTCCTCGAGCCGCAAAGCGCTCAGGGCCCTCATTATTAACATAGCAAGCCTGCTCTCCGAGGCCGCCGGGAACACCGTGCCACTTCTGAGAGCAAGTGGGCTAGGTTAATAACAGAGAGCCCCGAGCGTCTTGCAGCTCGGCAGTCTCTGTTATTAACCTAGCCGACTTGCTCTCAGAAGCCGGATGGTGTCCTCTGTGGCCTCTGAGAGCAGGCCTGCTAAGTTAGTGGCAGGAGGCGTTGCACCTCGCATTAGACCCCCTCCAGCCCCCCTTGAGGTCAGAGGGGGTCTAGCGCGAGGCCTCCTGCCACCATATGGTGCAGGTAAAGACTCGGATGGTGTGAGGTACGGGCCTGAGGGCCCGAGCCTTGCGCACTTGGGCTCTCTGGCCCTTACAATATAATATAAGGTTGGGGCCCTTGGACCCTGAGCACGAGGCTCGGGACCAAGGGGCCCAGCTGACAACGTTGTTTTTTTTTGTTTTTTTAATAAATAAAAATAAAAAAATAAATACAAAATAAATAAATAAACTGAATAACAGTAACACCAATAAAAAAAATAAAAAAATAAAAAAATACTGGGGGCTACAAGACAGAGGACATGTGTGCTCTGTGTCCTCTGCCCTGGAACCCCCCAGCCCAACCATACAACTTATCAATGGTGGGGGCATTGAGCAACAGGCTCAAGCCCCACAAACCCCCATCCACTCATCTCAGGTTGGGGTCCTGCTGTCCTGGGGAAATGTTGAGCACAACACAGGGGACAACCTTCCTACCTCCACAGCAAGCAATTTTTCAAAAGACTGTGTCTACGGTGTTGGAGCTGGCTCTGCCTATTTGCTCCACTCTGTAGGCTGGAGCTTAGAGTGAGCTCCAACCCTACACATGGTTCAGAGCAGGGCATAAATACAGAAATGGATCCTAGGATCAGGCTGCCATTCTATTATACATATATATATATATATATATATATATATATATATATATATATATATATATAATGATTTGTAATGTTTTAAATTGTTTTGTGTTTTTATATTTTTAATAATTAGTGTAATTATGTGGCATTATTACATTATTAGGACCAGAGGCAGCATTGTAATATGAGTAAAATGAGTAAAATAAGGCTGCGGAGCCCCTGGAACTATATAAATAATGCCTTATAGAGAGAATCCTAGAGCTTATGTTGCGCAGGAGCGCCGCCCTGTGGATTTTTTAAATAAACAGTGTATGGTTTTTGAGAAACTGGCTTTGTGTATTGTACCTTCAGAGCATGGTATTGGGTTGATGGTGGGCTTAACAGATGGCATCTTCAGATACTTTTTTTTACAACCTTTTGCAAGATTTTATGCATGTAACAATAAATGAGTTATGCTTAAAGTCAATTTTGTCTCTTTTGTACGTAGGATCCCCAAGAGCAAACGCTGAACCATGTGGAAATGGATGCCTTTCAGCAAGGTACACATATCTATGGTTTTATAGTTAGAGAGCCTTGGCAACAACCTAGTCTTTTTTTTATTTTATTTTTATTTTCTAATACTGCTTTCCTATGTTTGTCCACTTTTTATAGGGTATGACACCGAAGTACAGACGGCTGTCAAAGCTCTATAGCGGATCCTAGAGGCTCAAGATGTAAAGTCTTCAATGCTACAAGATCCACCTCTTATGGGTAAATAAAATTATCCTATGCCTCAGAGAACCGTCATAGTCCTTCTCTCCCAGAGGAACACATCATGTGTGTTTTACAAAAATGTAGAGCTAGAAGAATAATCCTAACCACTTTCTCGCTAAAAGCATTTTTTCTGCCCTCTAGGATATAGCGGTTCTACCAAAACCTAAAATTTATTTTTTTATCCTTCACATCACAGAACCATCACAAAAGATCTCAGAAAGTGTCCGCTGTGAAGGCAAGCGGTCCTTGTTGCCTTTAAAGGATATCACAGGGACCCTTCAAAACACAAAGGCATCAACAGCCACAGAGATCAAAGCAGGACGACAGGACAAACCGTGCATCGGCTCTGCAGACAGATGTCATGGCCCAGGCACAGCCCTTAACTACACCACATCTACAGTAATAAAGGCTATGTCCAGTACCATGAACACTTCTACAGTAACTACCTATGTCCAAGGGATGGGGCACATAGGCAGTGGAGCTGTAGCAACCGAAGACACACTCCATCCTCTACCTTGTAGAACCTATGGTTGGGACCCTAACCAGTGCAGCAAGCCTAAAATAAATCGGTTGTCCTTAAAGAACCGCAAGAAGAAGCTGCAGACCCCTGAGCTACAAGCCTTGCCTTTAGACCTGTGTTTTAAAAATGTTGTTAAGGCTCAGACTGTTCCACCTAGCCCACCACATTCTAAATGTTCAACGCTTGAGGAGCCTAATATAGTTGGGTCTGTCGACCCCCTTGTACCGGCAGCCTGTATAACTAGTCCTCCCAGTTTACATGACACACGTGGAAACAGATACCTCCATGGAGGATCCATATTCTGGATGTATAGGACTTCTAAAGGCACTAGCTGGTCTAGTGGAGAGTTCTGAAGCTACAGCAATGCCCTTGACCCTTCGAATGCACCCCCTGATGAGTTGCATTGACCCACACCCAACCACAGCGCTTCGTAAGTATCAGAGTCCTTGAGTTATTAAGATCAACATTTAACTTCCCAAGTCTGCTGTCACCAATTACACCCCCTGGAGCATACGACCCCACCAGCCCGTCACCAAGTGCCTGCGTGCAATGGTCCTCATCATCCTCCTCAATATACCCAGATAGCAGTACAGGATGTAGCGGTTCACAAAATCAGAGTTTTGGAACGCCATCTAGCGATGATCAGGCCTCCCAAACACCCGGGTGTTCGCACTGGGGCTCTGTTCTTTTGGCCCAGCACACAGCTAATGACACACGTAGAGGAACAAAATGTGGCGCCCTGACCCCCAACAGGGTTTTGGAAACATACCTGAAAGAAATACAACAGGCCGTTGGGAAACTAAAATCACACCTGAACCTCAAGACCTCAAAATTGGGGAAGTCGGGTGTCGATACTGAGTCCTCCAGACCATCCAAGATTGCGTTAATCCTGCAGTTAGCAAGGTGTAGAAGGGAGGTGGTCATAGCTTGTGACTCAGCCACAGCAGACATAGACAATATATCGACATGACTAGGCAACCGTATACCCCTGCAGAGTGCACTATATACTTTTTGTAAAAAGTGTGTCCATAGGTCTAAATATAAAAAGAAGACCCAGGATATACTCAGTAAAGCTCTACAGGTTTTAAGAGCGCTCAAAACCAAAAAGCTGCGAGAGCCAACCCCCAACTGTTTAAAACACCTAAAAACAGCACCCTCAGCACCTAAAACACTCCCCATAAGGCCTCAAAATATAAAGTTAGGAGAGAATATAGCCACTTTCAGGGCCTCAAGGTGTAAAGTTCAGAGCCGGCTGAACTCCAAACATCCTGAAGGATCCCCGCCCGTATTAGGTGAAATGGCAAGGACACCTCCTGTAAATACACCAACTATTGTTCAAATAGGCTGTGGTCGGTTGCCTCAAAACAGCTGGACTTATAAGAAACAGAAGTGGGCTAGTAGCACTAGAAACCGTAAGCTTTTAATAAGAAAATTAAAGAAAGCCAGGCTAAATGTTACAGTGAGGTAAAAAAATACCCTAACAACAAACTGTAGACAACTACCACCGAATGATACCCCAGGAAGCCCTCCAGCCTGCGGCTATCCTCAAGCTGAGGATTCAGAACCGGTGCTTTTAGAAAGTGTAAGAAGGTACATTCGTACTGTAGAGAGCTTTGATTCTGCAGAGCACTATGAGGAGTTTAGGTTCATTAACCTAGACCGTCTAAACTCCTCCGATCAGGGTGTTATAGCTATACACCAGGCCGTACAACCGCTCATAAAATGATTGTTACACAATGTGGGGCCTAATTATTTCTTCCAGCTGCGTTTTCAGGGGCAGGGTCTCAACAGTCCTCTGTTCACCAGATGGTCGTCTCGAGATGTGTTTGACGCTGTAACGTTTCTAGAAAACATGTCTAAGCTTTTACAGAGCAAGGCTGAATTCATGGTGTATGGGACCTTTAGAATCACGGCCCTTGTTGTTAGGGTCGCAAGGGTGGTGCTTCCAGAACCTTAAAGAGTGTCATGTACAGTAAAATCATCGGCAAGAAATATCAATGGTTGCTCGACTTTAACACAGGAGCTACCAATATGTGCCTGGTGGTGAGCATCACAGGGTTGTTGGTGGACTGAGCTACCCCAGACAACGTCATTATGTCTAAAGTAGCGTCAGCCCAAAAGGCGCTTCAAATACCGTCTGACAGACTGGTTGGTTTTGGGGTCCTGGGCCTTTTTGAGAACCATTTTGCTGTTATGGTAAACGTTCTGTACCACAGCGGTTCTTGGCAGTACTTTACTACCGATGAGCGTGTGAAAAACAAGACCATTCATGTGCTACATCATGAAACCCACTTTTACGGTATCCTGAACCTGAAGTGTTTTCTAGGGGCCAAGTACGTGTGCGAGCATTGCCCACATATACAACAACTGAGCCAGACACCAGTGTGAAATTCACTGTAAATTGTGTCAGAGGGACGGGTGTATCGACGACAATGCTCCGAAGGTGAACTGCTTGACGTGTAAGATATTTTGTTAGTTGCAAGACTTTTTTAACGTACACATCAGCGTCGCACTGTGTGTCCGTAAATCGGACTGTCAGGCTTGTGGGTGCTACAAGGCCGACAACCACGATTGTAAAGGTATGCAATCTCCCAGGTGTAAAGCGTATTTTATAGCCAGTATAGCACACGAGTGTTACATGCTCGAAGGCTTCCCCCAGAAAAAAACAGAAGACTATATCGTATTCGATATAGAGTGTTCGCAGGAGACGGGTGTGCACCAGCCTAACTATATTCACGCCCATCATCTAACAACTGATGAAAACTGGGAGTTTGAAGGTTGGTCATGCAAAACTCAAAAGCGTACGACTCGTTCTTTATTCTCCGGGACCTGATTCGTGAAAAGCTGAACGTGGAGCTCATCATCCAGGGTTCCAATACTGATGCTGGTAAAGGTTGTGCCTTTTGAAATTAGGTTCATAGGCACCTTGAATTTTATGCCCATGAAGTTGAGTAAGTTGCCAACAGCCTTTGGTTTTGAAGGCTGTAACGGTTATTTCGCTCACTTTTTTTAACACATGAGGTAATCAGAATTACAGTGGTCCTATGCCTCTGCCCGACAGTTACAGCGTCGAGTACACGATGCTGTCTAAAAAAGAGAGCTTTCTACAGTGGTACTATGAAAACAGTGAAAATCGTTTTCGTTTTCAAACAGAGTTGAAAGCTTACTGTCAGGCGGATGTCATGATCTTGCGAAAAGCGTGCAACCTTTTCAGAGACGTTGTGGTGGAGATGACGAAACGGGTCAGGATTATCAAAACCAAATCCCGTAAGTGGACAGAAATCGTGGAATACCTAGACCCATTTAAGAACATCACTCTTGCTTCCATGTGCGTGTCTATTTATCAGCACATGTTTTTAAAACCTGAAACCATAGCTCTAGTACCACCTAACCTCTATAACGGTAAACAGAAATGTTACTCCACCCCATCTATTCAGTGGCTCATGTACGTCTCGGAAAAAGAGAACATCTTCATTCAACATGCAGGGTGGCGAATACCGCTTGGGCCGTTACTACCTAGACGGGTATGCGTTAATTAACAAGGGACCATCCGCCTTTGAGTTCAACGGTTGCTTTTACCATGGGTGTCCGCATTGTTACAAATACCATGAGTTTAATGGACTGCAGGGCACCACATTTGAACATCTGCATCGTCGTACTCTGGCGAAGGCGCAGTATATTGAAAGCAGGAGCTTTGTTCTGAGAGCCGTCTGGGAACACAAGTGTTTAGACGAGCTAACAAAAATGCGGAACTCGGCATTTTCACTAAGAGCTGGCAGTTGCCAGCACCATTGGAACCTGCAACACCTTTTTAGGTGGTCGTACAAATGCGATACAGCTGTACCGGGTGTAGGAAAGTACCATCTTGCCTGCCATGTTACCCCCATTTTTCACTGTATATATGTTGTTTTAGTTGTATGTGTCACTGGGACCCTGGTAACCCAGGGCCCCAGTGCTCATAAGTGTGCCTGAATGTGTTACCTGTGTAGTGACTAACTGTCTCACTGAGGCTCTGCTAATCAGAACCTCAGTGGTTATGCTCTCTCATTTCTTTCCAAATTGTCACTAACAGGCTAGTGACCATTTTTACCAATTTACATTGGCTTACTGGAACACCCTTATAATTCCCTAGTATATGGTACTGAGGTACCCAGGGTATTGGGGTTCCAGGAGATCCCTATGGGCTGCAGCATTTCTTTTGCCACCCATAGGGAGCTCTGACAATTCTTACACAGGCCTGCCACTGCAGCCTGAGTGAAATAACGTCCACGTTATTTCACAGCCATTTTACACTGCACTTAAGTAACTTATAAGTCACCTATATGTCTAACCTTTACCTGGTAAAGGTTAGGTGCAAAGTTACTTAGTGTGAGGGCACCCTGGCACTAGCCAAGGTGCCCCCACATTGTTCAGAGCCAATTCCCTGAACTTTGTGAGTGCGGGGACACCATTACACGCGTGCACTACATATAGGTCACTACCTATATGTAGCTTCACAATGGTAACTCCGAATATGGCCATGTAACATGTCTATGATCATGGAATTGCCCCCTCTATGCCATCCTGGCATAGTTGGCACAATCCCATGATCCCAGTGGTCTGTAGCACAGACCCTGGTACTGCCAAACTGCCCTTCCTGGGGTTTCACTGCAGCTGCTGCTGCTGCCAACCCCTCAGACAGGCATCTGCCCTCCTGGGGTCCAGCCAGGCCTGGCCCAGGATGGCAGAACAAAGGACTTCCTCTGAGAGAGGGTGTTACACCCTCTCCCTTTGGAAAATGGTGTGAAGGCAGGGGAGGAGTAGCCTCCCCCAGCCTCTGGAAATGCTTTGTTGGGCACAGATGTGCCCAATTCTGCATAAGCCAGTCTACACCGGTTCAGGGGACCCCTTAGCCCTGCTCTGGCGCGAAACTGGACAAAGGAAAGGGGAGTGACCACTCCCCTGACCTGCACCTCCCCTGGGAGGTGTCCAGAGCTCCTCCAGTGTGCTCCAGACCTCTGCCATCTTGGAAACAGAGGTGCTGCTGGCACACTGGACTGCTCTGAGTGGCCAGTGCCACCAGGTGATGTCAGAGACTCCTGCTGATAGGCTCCTTCAGGTGTTAGTAGCCTATCCTCTCTCCTAGGTAGCCAAACCCTCTTTTCTGGCTATTTAGGGTCTCTGTCTCTGGGAAAACTTTAGATAACGAATGCAAGAGCTCATCCGAGTTCCTCTGCATCTCTCTCTTCACCTTCTGCCAAGGAATCGACTGCTGACCGCGCTGGAAGCCTGCAAACCTGCAACATAGTAGCAAAGACGACTACTGCAACTCTGTAACGCTGATCCTGCCGCCTTCTCGACTGTTTTCCTGCTTGTGCATGCTGTGGGGGTAGTCTGCCTCCTCTCTGCACCAGAAGCTCCGAAGAAATCTCCTGTGGGTCGACAGAATCTTCCCCCTGCAACCGCAGGCACCAAAAAGCTGCATTACCGGTCCCTTGGGTCTCCTCTCAGCACGACGAGCGAGGTCCCTCGAATCCAGCGACTCTGTCCAAGTGACCCCCATAGTCCAGTGACTCTTCAGTCCAAGTTTGGTGGAGGTAAGTCCTTGCCTCACCTCGCTGGGCTGCATTGCTGGGAACCGCGACTTTTGCAGCTACTCCGGCCCCTGTGCACTTCCGGCGGAAATCCTTTGTGCACAGCCAAGCCTGGGTCCACGGCACTCTAATCTGCATTGCACGACTTTCTAAGTTGGTCTCCGGCGACGTGGGACTCCTTTGTGCGACTTCGGGTGAGCACCGTTTCACGCATCCTTGTAGTGCCTGTTTCTGGCACTTCTCCGGGTGCTACCTGCTTCAGAGAGGGCACCTTGTCTTGCTCGACGTCCCTTCTCTCTGCTGGTCCAATTTGCGACCTCCTGGTCTCTCCTGGGCCTCAGCAGCGTCCAAAAACACTAACCGCACGATTTGCAGCTAGCAAGGCTTGTTGGCGTTCTTTCGGCGGGAAAACACTTCTGCACGATTCTCCACGGCGAGAAGGATCCGTCCACCAAAGGGGAAGTCTCTAGCCCTTTTCGTTCCTGCAGAAACCTCAGCTTCTTCTGTCCAGTAGAAGCTTCTTTGCACCCGCAGCTGGCATTTCCTGGGCATTTGCCCATCTCCGACTTGCTTGTGACTTTTGGACTTGGTCCCCTTGTTCCACAGGTACCCGAGATTGGAAATCCACAGTTGTTGCATTGTTGGTTTGTGTCTTTCCTGCATTATTCCTCTAACACAACTTCTTTGTCCTTAGGGGAACTTTAGTGCACTTTGCACTCACTTTTCAGGGTCTTGGGGAGGGTTATTTTTCTAACTCTCACTATTTTCTAATAGTCCCAGCGACCCTCTACAAGGTCACATAGGTTTGGGGTCCATTCGTGGTTCGCATTCCACTTTTGGAGTATATGGTTTGTGTTGCCCCTATCCCTATGTTTCCCCATTGCATCCTATTGTAACTATACATTGTTTGCACTGTTTTCTAAGACTATACTGCATATTTTTGCTATTGTGTATATATATCTTGTGTATATTTCCTATCCTCTCACTGAGGGTACACTCTAAGATACTTTGGCATATTGTCATAAAAATAAAGTATCTTTATTTTTAGTATAACTGTGTATTGTGTTTTCTTATGATATTGTGCATATGACACTAAGTGGTACTGTAGTAGCTTCACACGTCTCCTAGTTCAGCCTAAGCTGCTCTGCTAAGCTACCATTATCTATCAGCCTAAGCTGCTAGACACCCTATACACTAATAAGGGATAACTGGGCCTGGTGCAAGGTGCAAGTACCCCTTGGTACTCACTACAAGCCAGTCCAGCCTCCTACATTGGTTGTGCAGCGGTGGGATAAGTGCTTTGAGACTACTTACCACTCTTGTCATTGTACTTTTCATAAGAGAAAAATATACAAAACAAGGTCAGTGTATATACACATAGCCAAAAAGTTTTGCATTTCCTCTTTTCACTCTTTTCTAAGTGCTGAAAAGTACTTCTAACTTTCTAAAAAGTTCTAAAAAGTTTAAAAAGTTTTTTTCTCTGTCTTTCTAAAAGCTCTGACAAACTTTTTATCTTTTACTATCACTTTAACTCTCGCTAAAAATGTCTGGCACAGGCCAAAATGTTGATCTGTCCAAACTTGCATATGATCACCTTAGCTGGAAAGGAGCAAGGAGTCTCTGCATAGAGAGAGGTTTGAGTGTAGGGAAGAATCCTTCCTTAGAACTGTTAATTAACATGCTTAGAGTACAGGATAAGGCCATAAGTGCCCCATCTGTTGAAAAAGTAGCTAATGGTTCTCAATCTGATCCAGGGACTCCCCCAGGAAAAGATTCAGGAAAGAAACTTCCTAGCCTGCCCATTACTAGACAGTCTAGCATAGTTGGTAATGATGATGAGCCACACCATATAAATAGTGTTGTCTCACATCATAGCAAAAGCATTTATTCTCACCATACTGGTAGTGATGTTTCTGTTAGCCAAGCTGTTAGGGTGGCTTCTGTAAGGGACAGGTCTCCTTCTGTCCATTCTCACCATACTTCTGTTTCAAGGCATGTCCCTCCCACCCACCCTGATGACAGATTGTTAGTAAGGGAGCTCAATAGATTGAGAGTGGAACAAACCAGACTGAAGCTCAAGAAGCAACAGCTGGATTTGGATGGACAGACTTGAGAAGTAGAGAAGGAGAGACAGAAACTGGGTTTAGAAACCCATGGTGGCAGCAGCAGTATTCCCCATAGTCATCCTGTAAAAGAGCATGATTCCAGGAATCTGCACAAGATAGTTCCCCCTTACAAGGAGGGGGATGACATTAACAAGTGGTTTGCTGCACTTGAGAGGGCCTGTGTTGTACAGGATGTCCCTCAAAGGCAGTGGGCTGCTATCCTATGGCTATCATTTAGTGGAAAAGGTAGGGATAGGCTCCTTACTGTGAAAGAAAATGATGCTAATAATTTCCAAGTTCTTAAGAATGCACTCCTGGATGGTTATGGCTTAACCACTGAACAATACAGGATAAAGTTCAGAGAGACCAAAAAGGAGTCTTCACAAGACTGGGTTGATTTCATTGACCATTCAGTGAAGGCCTTGGAGGGGTGGTTACATGGCAGTAAAGTTACTGATTATGACAGCCTGTATAACTTGATCCTGAGAGAGCATATTCTTAATAATTGTGTGTCTGATTTGTTGCACCAGTACTTGGTGGACTCTGATCTGACCTCTCCCCAAGAATTGGGAAAGAAGGCAGACAAATGGGTCAGAACAAGGGTGAACAGAAAAGTTCATACAGGGGGTGACAAAGATGGCAACAAAAAGAAGGATGGTAAGTCTTCTGACAAGGGTGGGGACAAATCTAAAAATGAGTCTTCATCAGGCCCACAAAAACACTCTGGTGGGGGTGGTGGGCCCAAATCCTCTTTTAATCAGAACAAGGAAAAGAAACCATGGTGCTATTTATGTAAAATAAAAGGCCATTGGACAACAGATCCCAGTTGTCCAAAGAAAGGCACCAAGCCTCCTACCACTACAACCCCTACTGCTACACCTAGTGTCCCTACTAATAGCAGTGGTGGTGGGAGCAAACCTACTAATAGCCAATCCAAGGGAGTAGCTGGGCTCACTATTGGTAACTTAGTTGGGGTTGGCCTTGTTAGGGAGGCCACAGAGGCTGTGTTAGTCTCTGAGGGGGCTATTGATTTAGCCACCTTAGTTGCTTGTCCCCTTAATATGGATAAGTACAAGCAGCCACCCCTAATAAATGGTGTTGAGGTTCAGGCCTACAGGGACACTGGTGCCAGTGTGACTATGGTCATAGAGAAACTGGTCCACCCTGAACAACACCTACTTGGTCACCAGTACCAAGTAACCGATGCTCACAACAACACACTTAGCCACCCCATGGCTGTTGTTAATCTCAACTGGGGGGGGGTTACTGGTCCAAAGAAAGTTGTGGTAGCTTCAGATTTACCTGTAGACTGTCTATTAGGGAATGATTTGGAGACATCAGCTTGGTCAGATGTGGAGTTGGAGGCCCATGCAGCAATGCTGGGCATCCCAGGGCATATTTTTGCTTTGACAAGGGCTCAGGCCAAAAAGCAAAAAGTACAGGGAAGCTTGGATCCTGGAACAATGGACCAAGTGCTCCATAAAGCTAGGGCTAGTAGAAGCAAACCACTTCCTACTATCCCTCCCTCTACAGTGGATTCTACTTCTGAGGAAGAAGAATTCCCTCCCTGTGCAGAACCTACACCAGAGGAGCTGGAAGCAGACACTGCTGAGCTTTTGGGTGAAGGGGGGCCTGCCAGAGAGGAGCTGAGTGTGGCACAGCAAACCTGTCCCACATTAGAGGGTCTCAGACAGCAAGCTGTCAAACAGGCTAATGGGGATGTCAGTGACTCTCACAGAGTTTACTGGGAGGACAACCTCTTGTACACTGAGCATAGGGATCCTAAACCTGGAGCTGCCAGGAGATTAGTGATTCCTCAGGAGTACAGAAAGTTCCTCCTAACACTGGCACATGACATTCCCCTAGCTGGGCATCTAGGACAAATGAAAACTTGGGACAGGCTTGTTCCCCTGTTTCATTGGCCTAGAATGTCTGAGGACACAAAGGAATTTTGTAAGTCCTGTGAAACCTGTCAAGCCAGTGGCAAGACAGGTGGCACCCCAAAGGCACCCCTTATTCCACTGCCTGTGGTTGGGGTTCCCTTCGAAAGGGTAGGGGTTGACATAGTTGGCCCCCTTGACCCTCCTACTGCTTCAGGCAATAGGTTTATCTTGGTGGTAGTGGACCATGCCACAAGATATCCTGAAGCAATTCCTTTAAGGACCACTACAGCACCTGCAGTGGCAAAGGCCCTCCTGGGAATATTTTCTAGGGTGGGCTTCCCAAAGGAAGTGGTATCATACAGGGGAAGCAATTTCATGCCTGCATACTTAAAGGCCATGTGGAAGGAGTGTGGTGTAACGTACAAGTTCACAACACCCTATCATCCACAAACAAATGGACTGGTGGAGAGATTTAATAAAACTCTCAAAGGCATGATTATGGGTCTCCCTGAAAAACTCCGCAGGAGATGGGATATCCTTCTACCATGCCTCCTTTTTGCCTACAGGGAGGTACCCCAGAAAGGAGTGGGCTTCAGACCCTTTGAACTTCTTTTTGGACACCCTGTTAGGGGTCCACTCACACTTGTAAAGGAGGGTTGGGAACAACCTTTAAAAGCTCCTAAGCAGGATATTGTGGATTATGTACTTGGTCTCAGATCAAGGATGGCTGAGTACATGAAAAAGGCCAGTAAAAACCTTCAGGCCAGCCAAGAGCTCCAGAAGCAATGGCATGATCAGAAGGCTGTTTTGGTTCAGTACCAACCAGGGCAGAAAGTGTGGGTCTTGGAGCCTGTGGCCCCAAGAGCACTCCAAGATAAATGGAGTGGTCCCCACACAATTGTTGAAAAGAAGGGAGAAGTCACCTATTTAGTTGACTTAGGCACTGCCAGGAGTCCCCTTAGGGTGCTCCATGTCAACCGCCTGAAACCCTACTATGACAGGGCTGATCTCACCCTGCTCATGGCAACTGATGAGGGACAGGAAGAAGACAGTGATCCTCTACCTGATCTCTTCTCTTCCACAGAACAAGATGCTCTTGTGGAAGGTGTAGTTTTGGCTGATTGTCTTACTGCTGAGCAGAAAGATAATTGCATAAATCTTCTAGATCAATTCTCTGAACTCTTCTCTACTGTGCCAGTTACCACTTCTTGGTGTGAGCACACTATAGATACTGGAGACAGTTTACCTGTCAAAAGTAAGATCTATAGGCAGCCTGACCATGTCAGGGACTGCATAAAGCAAGAGGTCCAGAAAATGTTAGAACTAGGAGTAGTTGAGCACTCTGACAGTCCATGGGCTTCTCCTGTGGTACTGGTACCAAAACCCCATTCCAAAGATGGAAAGAAGGAAATGCGGTTTTGTGTAGACTATAGAGGTCTCAACTTGGTAACCAAAACTGATGCTCACCCTATACCCAGGGCAGATGAGCTCATAGATACACTGGCATCTGCCAAGTATCTAAGCACTTTTGACTTGACTGCAGGGTATTGGCAGATCAAATTGTCAGAAGATGCTAAACCTAAGACTGCATTTTCAACCATTGGAGGACATTACCAGTTTACTGTAATGCCTTTTGGTTTGAAAAATGCACCTGCCACTTTTCAGAGGTTGGTGAACACAGTCCTGCAAGGGCTAGAAGCTTTCAGTGCAGCATATTTGGACGATATAGCTGTCTTTAGCTCCAGCTGGGATGATCACCTGGTCCACCTATGGAAAGTTTTGGAGGCCCTGCAAAAGGCAGGCCTCACTATCAAGGCTTCAAAGTGCCAGATAGGGCAGGGTAAGGTGGTTTATCTGGGACACCTTGTTGGTGGGGAACAGTTTGCACCACTTCAGGGGAAAATCCAAACAATTATTGATTGGGTTCCCCCTACCACTCAGACTCAGGTGAGAGCTTTCCTAGGCCTCACTGGGTAGTACAGGAGGTTCATTAAGAACTATGGCTCCATTGCAGCCCCTCTTAATGACCTCACATCCAAGAAAATTCCTAAAAAGGTATTATGGACAGCAAACTGTCAGAAAGCTTTTGAGGAGCTGAAGCAGGCCATGTGCTCTGCACCTGTCCTGAAAAGCCCTTGTTACTCTAAAAAATTATATGTCCAAACTGATGCATCTGAATTAGGAGTAGGGGCAGTCCTATCACAACTTAATTCTGAGGGCCAGGATCAACCTGTTGCTTTTATTAGTAGGAGGTTGACCCCTAGAGAAAAGCGTTGGTCTGCCATTGAGAGGGAGGCCTTTGCTGTGGTCTGGGCACTGAAGAAGTTGAGGCCATACCTGTTTGGCACTCACTTCATTGTTCAGACAGACCACAAACCTCTACTTTGGCTAAAACAAATGAAAGGTGAAAATCCTAAATTGTTGAGGTGGTCCATATCCCTACAGGGAATGGACTATACAGTGGAACATAGACCTGGGAGTAGCCACTCCAATGCAGATGGACTCTCCAGATATTTCCACTTAGACAATGAAGACTCATCAGGTCATGGCTAGTCTTATTGTCCTTCGTTTGGGGGGGGGGGTGTAGGAAAGTACCATCTTGCCTGGCATGTTACCCCCATTTTTCACTGTATATATGTTGTTTTAGTTGTATGTGTCACTGGGACCCTGGTAACCCAGGGCCCCAGTGCTCATAAGTGTGCCTGAATGTGTTACCTGTGTAGTGACTAACTGTCTCACTGAGGCTCTGCTAATCAGAACCTCAGTGGTTATGCTCTCTCATTTCTTTCCAAATTGTCACTAACAGGCTAGTGACCATTTTTACCAATTTACATTGGCTTACTGGAACACCCTTATAATTCCCTAGTATATGGTACTGAGGTACCCAGGGTATTGGGGTTCCAGGAGATCCCTATGGGCTGCAGCATTTCTTTTGCCACCCATAGGGAGCTCTGACAATTCTTACACAGGCCTGCCACTGCAGCCTGAGTGAAATAACGTCCACGTTATTTCACAGCCATTTTACACTGCACTTAAGTAACTTATAAGTCACCTATATGTCTAACCTTTACCTGGTAAAGGTTAGGTGCAAAGTTACTTAGTGTGAGGGCACCCTGGCACTAGCCAAGGTGCCCCCACATTGTTCAGAGCCAATTCCCTGAACTTTGTGAGTGCGGGGACACCATTACACGCGTGCACTACATATAGGTCACTACCTATATGTAGCTTCACAATGGTAACTCCGAATATGGCCATGTAACATGTCTATGATCATGGAATTGCCCCCTCTATGCCATCCTGGCATAGTTGGCACAATCCCATGATCCCAGTGGTCTGTAGCACAGACCCTGGTACTGCCAAACTGCCCTTCCTGGGGTTTCACTGCAGCTGCTGCTGCTGCCAACCCCTCAGACAGGCATCTGCCCTCCTGGGGTCCAGCCAGGCCTGGCCCAGGATGGCAGAACAAAGGACTTCCTCTGAGAGAGGGTGTTACACCCTCTCCCTTTGGAAAATGGTGTGAAGGCAGGGGAGGAGTAGCCTCCCCCAGCCTCTGGAAATGCTTTGTTGGGCACAGATGTGCCCAATTCTGCATAAGCCAGTCTACACCGGTTCAGGGGACCCCTTAGCCCTGCTCTGGCGCGAAACTGGACAAAGGAAAGGGGAGTGACCACTCCCCTGACCTGCACCTCCCCTGGGAGGTGTCCAGAGCTCCTCCAGTGTGCTCCAGACCTCTGCCATCTTGGAAACAGAGGTGCTGCTGGCACACTGGACTGCTCTGAGTGGCCAGTGCCACCAGGTGATGTCAGAGACTCCTGCTGATAGGCTCCTTCAGGTGTTAGTAGCCTATCCTCTCTCCTAGGTAGCCAAACCCTCTTTTCTGGCTATTTAGGGTCTCTGTCTCTGGGAAAACTTTAGATAACGAATGCAAGAGCTCATCCGAGTTCCTCTGCATCTCTCTCTTCACCTTCTGCCAAGGAATCGACTGCTGACCGCGCTGGAAGCCTGCAAACCTGCAACATAGTAGCAAAGACGACTACTGCAACTCTGTAACGCTGATCCTGCCGCCTTCTCGACTGTTTTCCTGCTTGTGCATGCTGTGGGGGTAGTCTGCCTCCTCTCTGCACCAGAAGCTCCGAAGAAATCTCCTGTGGGTCGACGGAATCTTCCCCCTGCAACCGCAGGCACCAAAAAGCTGCATTACCGGTCCCTTGGGTCTCCTCTCAGCACGACGAGCGAGGTCCCTCGAATCCAGCGACTCTGTCCAAGTGACCCCTATAGTCCAGTGACTCTTCAGTCCAAGTTTGGTGGAGGTAAGTCCTTGCCTCACCTCGCTGGGCTGCATTGCTGGGAACCGCGACTTTTGCAGCTACTCCGGCCCCTGTGCACTTCCGGCGGAAATCCTTTGTGCACAGCCAAGCCTGGGTCCACGGCACTCTAATCTGCATTGCACGACTTTCTAAGTTGGTCTCCGGCGACGTGGGACTCCTTTGTGCGACTTCGGGTGAGCACTGTTTCACGCATCCTTGTAGTGCCTGTTTCTGGCACTTCTCCGGGTGCTACCTGCTTCAGAGAGGGCACCTTGTCTTGCTCGACGTCCCTTCTCTCTGCTGGTCCAATTTGCGACCTCCTGGTCTCTCCTGGGCCTCAGCAGCGTCCAAAAACACTAACCGCACGATTTGCAGCTAGCAAGGCTTGTTGGCGTTCTTTCGGCGGGAAAACACTTCTGCACGACTCTCCACGGCGAGAAGGATCCGTCCACCAAAGGGGAAGTCTCTAGCCCTTTTCGTTCCTGCAGAAACCTCAGCTTCTTCTGTCCAGTAGAAGCTTCTTTGCACCCGCAGCTGGCATTTCCTGGGCATTTGCCCATCTCCGACTTGCTTGTGACTTTTGGACTTGGTCCCCTTGTTCCACAGGTACCCGAGATTGGAAATCCACAGTTGTTGCATTGTTGGTTTGTGTCTTTCCTGCATTATTCCTCTAACACAACTTCTTTGTCCTTAGGGGAACTTTAGTGCACTTTGCACTCACTTTTCAGGGTCTTGGGGAGGGTTATTTTTCTAACTCTCACTATTTTCTAATAGTCCCAGCGACCCTCTACAAGGTCACATAGGTTTGGGGTCCATTCGTGGTTCGCATTCCACTTTTGGAGTATATGGTTTGTGTTGCCCCTATCCCTATGTTTCCCCATTGCATCCTATTGTAACTATACATTGTTTGCACTGTTTTCTAAGACTATACTGCATATTTTTGCTATTGTGTATATATATCTTGTGTATATTTCCTATCCTCTCACTGAGGGTACACTCTAAGATACTTTGGCATATTGTCATAAAAATAAAGTATCTTTATTTTTAGTATAACTGTGTATTGTGTTTTCTTATGATATTGTGCATATGACACTAAGTGGTACTGTAGTAGCTTCACACGTCTCCTAGTTCAGCCTAAGCTGCTCTGCTAAGCTACCATTATCTATCAGCCTAAGCTGCTAGACACCCTATACACTAATAAGGGATAACTGGGCCTGGTGCAAGGTGCAAGTACCCCTTGGTACTCACTACAAGCCAGTCCAGCCTCCTACATTGGTTGTGCAGCGGTGGGATAAGTGCTTTGAGACTACTTACCACTCTTGTCATTGTACTTTTCATAAGAGAAAAATATACAAAACAAGGTCAGTGTATATACACATAGCCAAAAAGTTTTGCATTTCCTCTTTTCACTCTTTTCTAAGTGCTGAAAAGTACTTCTAACTTTCTAAAAAGTTCTAAAAAGTTTAAAAAGTTTTTTTCTCTGTCTTTCTAAAAGCTCTGACAAACTTTTTATCTTTTACTATCACTTTAACTCTTGCTAAAAATGTCTGGCACAGGCCAAAATGTTGATCTGTCCAAACTTGCATATGATCACCTTAGCTGGAAAGGAGCAAGGAGTCTCTGCATAGAGAGAGGTTTGAGTGTAGGGAAGAATCCTTCCTTAGAACTGTTAATTAACATGCTTAGAGTACAGGATAAGGCCATAAGTGCCCCATCTGTTGAAAAAGTAGCTAATGGTTCTCAATCTGATCCAGGGACTCCCCCAGGAAAAGATTCAGGAAAGAAACTTCCTAGCCTGCCCATTACTAGACAGTCTAGCATAGTTGGTAATGATGATGAGCCACACCATATAAATAGTGTTGTCTCACATCATAGCAAAAGCATTTATTCTCACCATACTGGTAGTGATGTTTCTGTTAGCCAAGCTGTTAGGGTGGCTTCTGTAAGGGACAGGTCTCCTTCTGTCCATTCTCACCATACTTCTGTTTCAAGGCATGTCCCTCCCACCCACCCTGATGACAGATTGTTAGTAAGGGAGCTCAATAGATTGAGAGTGGAACAAACCAGACTGAAGCTCAAGAAGCAACAGCTGGATTTGGATGGACAGACTTGAGAAGTAGAGAAGGAGAGACAGAAACTGGGTTTAGAAACCCATGGTGGCAGCAGCAGTATTCCCCATAGTCATCCTGTAAAAGAGCATGATTCCAGGAATCTGCACAAGATAGTTCCCCCTTACAAGGAGGGGGATGACATTAACAAGTGGTTTGCTGCACTTGAGAGGGCCTGTGTTGTACAGGATGTCCCTCAAAGGCAGTGGGCTGCTATCCTATGGCTATCATTTAGTGGAAAAGGTAGGGATAGGCTCCTTACTGTGAAAGAAAATGATGCTAATAATTTCCAAGTTCTTAAGAATGCACTCCTGGATGGTTATGGCTTAACCACTGAACAATACAGGATAAAGTTCAGAGAGACCAAAAAGGAGTCTTCACAAGACTGGGTTGATTTCATTGACCATTCAGTGAAGGCCTTGGAGGGGTGGTTACATGGCAGTAAAGTTACTGATTATGACAGCCTGTATAACTTGATCCTGAGAGAGCATATTCTTAATAATTGTGTGTCTGATTTGTTGCACCAGTACTTGGTGGACTCTGATCTGACCTCTCCCCAAGAATTGGGAAAGAAGGCAGACAAATGGGTCAGAACAAGGGTGAACAGAAAAGTTCATACAGGGGGTGACAAAGATGGCAACAAAAAGAAGGATGGTAAGTCTTCTGACAAGGGTGGGGACAAATCTAAAAATGAGTCTTCATCAGGCCCACAAAAACACTCTGGTGGGGGTGGTGGGCCCAAATCCTCTTTTAATCAGAACAAGGAAAAGAAACCATGGTGCTATTTATGTAAAATAAAAGGCCATTGGACAACAGATCCCAGTTGTCCAAAGAAAGGCACCAAGCCTCCTACCACTACAACCCCTACTGCTACACCTAGTGTCCCTACTAATAGCAGTGGTGGTGGGAGCAAACCTACTAATAGCCAATCCAAGGGAGTAGCTGGGCTCACTATTGGTAACTTAGTTGGGGTTGGCCTTGTTAGGGAGGCCACAGAGGCTGTGTTAGTCTCTGAGGGGGCTATTGATTTAGCCACCTTAGTTGCTTGTCCCCTTAATATGGATAAGTACAAGCAGCCACCCCTAATAAATGGTGTTGAGGTTCAGGCCTACAGGGACACTGGTGCCAGTGTGACTATGGTCATAGAGAAACTGGTCCACCCTGAACAACACCTACTTGGTCACCAGTACCAAGTAACCGATGCTCACAACAACACACTTAGCCACCCCATGGCTGTTGTTAATCTCAACTGGGGGGGGGTTACTGGTCCAAAGAAAGTTGTGGTAGCTTCAGATTTACCTGTAGACTGTCTATTAGGGAATGATTTGGAGACATCAGCTTGGTCAGATGTGGAGTTGGAGGCCCATGCAGCAATGCTGGGCATCCCAGGGCATATTTTTGCTTTGACAAGGGCTCAGGCCAAAAAGCAAAAAGTACAGGGAAGCTTGGATCCTGGAACAATGGACCAAGTGCTCCATAAAGCTAGGGCTAGTAGAAGCAAACCACTTCCTACTATCCCTCCCTCTACAGTGGATTCTACTTCTGAGGAAGAAGAATTCCCTCCCTGTGCAGAACCTACACCAGAGGAGCTGGAAGCAGACACTGCTGAGCTTTTGGGTGAAGGGGGGCCTGCCAGAGAGGAGCTGAGTGTGGCACAGCAAACCTGTCCCACATTAGAGGGTCTCAGACAGCAAGCTGTCAAACAGGCTAATGGGGATGTCAGTGACTCTCACAGAGTTTACTGGGAGGACAACCTCTTGTACACTGAGCATAGGGATCCTAAACCTGGAGCTGCCAGGAGATTAGTGATTCCTCAGGAGTACAGAAAGTTCCTCCTAACACTGGCACATGACATTCCCCTAGCTGGGCATCTAGGACAAATGAAAACTTGGGACAGGCTTGTTCCCCTGTTTCATTGGCCTAGAATGTCTGAGGACACAAAGGAATTTTGTAAGTCCTGTGAAACCTGTCAAGCCAGTGGCAAGACAGGTGGCACCCCAAAGGCACCCCTTATTCCACTGCCTGTGGTTGGGGTTCCCTTCGAAAGGGTAGGGGTTGACATAGTTGGCCCCCTTGACCCTCCTACTGCTTCAGGCAATAGGTTTATCTTGGTGGTAGTGGACCATGCCACAAGATATCCTGAAGCAATTCCTTTAAGGACCACTACAGCACCTGCAGTGGCAAAGGCCCTCCTGGGAATATTTTCTAGGGTGGGCTTCCCAAAGGAAGTGGTATCATACAGGGGAAGCAATTTCATGCCTGCATACTTAAAGGCCATGTGGAAGGAGTGTGGTGTAACGTACAAGTTCACAACACCCTATCATCCACAAACAAATGGACTGGTGGAGAGATTTAATAAAACTCTCAAAGGCATGATTATGGGTCTCCCTGAAAAACTCCGCAGGAGATGGGATATCCTTCTACCATGCCTCCTTTTTGCCTACAGGGAGGTACCCCAGAAAGGAGTGGGCTTCAGACCCTTTGAACTTCTTTTTGGACACCCTGTTAGGGGTCCACTCACACTTGTAAAGGAGGGTTGGGAACAACCTTTAAAAGCTCCTAAGCAGGATATTGTGGATTATGTACTTGGTCTCAGATCAAGGATGGCTGAGTACATGAAAAAGGCCAGTAAAAACCTTCAGGCCAGCCAAGAGCTCCAGAAGCAATGGCATGATCAGAAGGCTGTTTTGGTTCAGTACCAACCAGGGCAGAAAGTGTGGGTCTTGGAGCCTGTGGCCCCAAGAGCACTCCAAGATAAATGGAGTGGTCCCCACACAATTGTTGAAAAGAAGGGAGAAGTCACCTATTTAGTTGACTTAGGCACTGCCAGGAGTCCCCTTAGGGTGCTCCATGTCAACCGCCTGAAACCCTACTATGACAGGGCTGATCTCACCCTGCTCATGGCAACTGATGAGGGACAGGAAGAAGACAGTGATCCTCTACCTGATCTCTTCTCTTCCACAGAACAAGATGCTCTTGTGGAAGGTGTAGTTTTGGCTGATTGTCTTACTGCTGAGCAGAAAGATAATTGCATAAATCTTCTAGATCAATTCTCTGAACTCTTCTCTACTGTGCCAGTTACCACTTCTTGGTGTGAGCACACTATAGATACTGGAGACAGTTTACCTGTCAAAAGTAAGATCTATAGGCAGCCTGACCATGTCAGGGACTGCATAAAGCAAGAGGTCCAGAAAATGTTAGAACTAGGAGTAGTTGAGCACTCTGACAGTCCATGGGCTTCTCCTGTGGTACTGGTACCAAAACCCCATTCCAAAGATGGAAAGAAGGAAATGCGGTTTTGTGTAGACTATAGAGGTCTCAACTTGGTAACCAAAACTGATGCTCACCCTATACCCAGGGCAGATGAGCTCATAGATACACTGGCATCTGCCAAGTATCTAAGCACTTTTGACTTGACTGCAGGGTATTGGCAGATCAAATTGTCAGAAGATGCTAAACCTAAGACTGCATTTTCAACCATTGGAGGACATTACCAGTTTACTGTAATGCCTTTTGGTTTGAAAAATGCACCTGCCACTTTTCAGAGGTTGGTGAACACAGTCCTGCAAGGGCTAGAAGCTTTCAGTGCAGCATATTTGGACGATATAGCTGTCTTTAGCTCCAGCTGGGATGATCACCTGGTCCACCTATGGAAAGTTTTGGAGGCCCTGCAAAAGGCAGGCCTCACTATCAAGGCTTCAAAGTGCCAGATAGGGCAGGGTAAGGTGGTTTATCTGGGACACCTTGTTGGTGGGGAACAGTTTGCACCACTTCAGGGGAAAATCCAAACAATTATTGATTGGGTTCCCCCTACCACTCAGACTCAGGTGAGAGCCTTCCTAGGCCTCACTGGGTAGTACAGGAGGTTCATTAAGAACTATGGCTCCATTGCAGCCCCTCTTAATGACCTCACATCCAAGAAAATTCCTAAAAAGGTATTATGGACAGCAAACTGTCAGAAAGCTTTTGAGGAGCTGAAGCAGGCCATGTGCTCTGCACCTGTCCTGAAAAGCCCTTGTTACTCTAAAAAATTCTATGTCCAAACTGATGCATCTGAATTAGGAGTAGGGGCAGTCCTATCACAACTTAATTCTGAGGGCCAGGATCAACCTGTTGCTTTTATTAGTAGGAGGTTGACCCCTAGAGAAAAGCGTTGGTCTGCCATTGAGAGGGAGGCCTTTGCTGTGGTCTGGGCACTGAAGAAGTTGAGGCCATACCTGTTTGGCACTCACTTCATTGTTCAGACAGACCACAAACCTCTACTTTGGCTAAAACAAATGAAAGGTGAAAATCCTAAATTGTTGAGGTGGTCCATATCCCTACAGGGAATGGACTATACAGTGGAACATAGACCTGGGAGTAGCCACTCCAATGCAGATGGACTCTCCAGATATTTCCACTTAGACAATGAAGACTCATCAGGTCATGGCTAGTCTTATTGTCCTTCGTTTGGGGGGGGGGTGTAGGAAAGTACCATCTTGCCTGGCATGTTACCCCCATTTTTCACTGTATATATGTTGTTTTAGTTGTATGTGTCACTGGGACCCTGGTAACCCAGGGCCCCAGTGCTCATAAGTGTGCCTGAATGTGTTACCTGTGTAGTGACTAACTGTCTCACTGAGGCTCTGCTAATCAGAACCTCAGTGGTTATGCTCTCTCATTTCTTTCCAAATTGTCACTAACAGGCTAGTGACCATTTTTACCAATTTACATTGGCTTACTGGAACACCCTTATAATTCCCTAGTATATGGTACTGAGGTACCCAGGGTATTGGGGTTCCAGGAGATCCCTATGGGCTGCAGCATTTCTTTTGCCACCCATAGGGAGCTCTGACAATTCTTACACAGGCCTGCCACTGCAGCCTGAGTGAAATAACGTCCACGTTATTTCACAGCCATTTTACACTGCACTTAAGTAACTTATAAGTCACCTATATGTCTAACCTTTACCTGGTAAAGGTTAGGTGCAAAGTTACTTAGTGTGAGGGCACCCTGGCACTAGCCAAGGTGCCCCCACATTGTTCAGAGCCAATTCCCTGAACTTTGTGAGTGCGGGGACACCATTACACGCGTGCACTACATATAGGTCACTACCTATATGTAGCTTCACAATGGTAACTCCGAATATGGCCATGTAACATGTCTATGATCATGGAATTGCCCCCTCTATGCCATCCTGGCATAGTTGGCACAATCCCATGATCCCAGTGGTCTGTAGCACAGACCCTGGTACTGCCAAACTGCCCTTCCTGGGGTTTCACTGCAGCTGCTGCTGCTGCCAACCCCTCAGACAGGCATCTGCCCTCCTGGGGTCCAGCCAGGCCTGGCCCAGGATGGCAGAACAAAGGACTTCCTCTGAGAGAGGGTGTTACACCCTCTCCCTTTGGAAAATGGTGTGAAGGCAGGGGAGGAGTAGCCTCCCCCAGCCTCTGGAAATGCTTTGTTGGGCACAGATGTGCCCAATTCTGCATAAGCCAGTCTACACCGGTTCAGGGGACCCCTTAGCCCTGCTCTGGCGCGAAACTGGACAAAGGAAAGGGGAGTGACCACTCCCCTGACCTGCACCTCCCCTGGGAGGTGTCCAGAGCTCCTCCAGTGTGCTCCAGACCTCTGCCATCTTGGAAACAGAGGTGCTGCTGGCACACTGGACTGCTCTGAGTGGCCAGTGCCACCAGGTGACGTCAGAGACTCCTGCTGATAGGCTCCTTCAGGTGTTAGTAGCCTATCCTCTCTCCTAGGTAGCCAAACCCTCTTTTCTGGCTATTTAGGGTCTCTGTCTCTGGGAAAACTTTAGATAACGAATGCAAGAGCTCATCCGAGTTCCTCTGCATCTCTCTCTTCACCTTCTGCCAAGGAATCGACTGCTGACCGCGCTGGAAGCCTGCAAACCTGCAACATAGTAGCAAAGACGACTACTGCAACTCTGTAACGCTGATCCTGCCGCCTTCTCGACTGTTTTCCTGCTTGTGCATGCTGTGGGGGTAGTCTGCCTCCTCTCTGCACCAGAAGCTCCGAAGAAATCTCCTGTGGGTCGACGGAATCTTCCCCCTGCAACCGCAGGCACCAAAAAGCTGCATTACCGGTCCCTTGGGTCTCCTCTCAGCACGACGAGCGAGGTCCCTCGAATCCAGCGACTCTGTCCAAGTGACCCCCATAGTCCAGTGACTCTTCAGTCCAAGTTTGGTGGAGGTAAGTCCTTGCCTCACCTCGCTGGGCTGCATTGCTGGGAACCGCGACTTTTGCAGCTACTCCGGCCCCTGTGCACTTCCGGCAGAAATCCTTTGTGCACAGCCAAGCCTGGGTCCACGGCACTCTAATCTGCATTGCACGACTTTCTAAGTTGGTCTCCGGCGACGTGGGACTCCTTTGTGCGACTTCGGGTGAGCACCGTTTCACGCATCCTTGTAGTGCCTGTTTCTGGCACTTCTCCGGGTGCTACCTGCTTCAGAGAGGGCACCTTGTCTTGCTCGACGTCCCTTCTCTCTGCTGGTCCAATTTGCGACCTCCTGGTCTCTCCTGGGCCTCAGCAGCGTCCAAAAACACTAACCGCACGATTTGCAGCTAGCAAGGCTTGTTGGCGTTCTTTCGGCGGGAAAACACTTCTGCACGACTCTCCACGGCGAGAAGGATCCGTCCACCAAAGGGGAAGTCTCTAGCCCTTTTCGTTCCTGCAGAAACCTCAGCTTCTTCTGTCCAGTAGAAGCTTCTTTGCACCCGCAGCTGGCATTTCCTGGGCATTTGCCCATCTCCGACTTGCTTGTGACTTTTGGACTTGGTCCCCTTGTTCCACAGGTACCCGAGATTGGAAATCCACAGTTGTTGCATTGTTGGTTTGTGTCTTTCCTGCATTATTCCTCTAACACAACTTCTTTGTCCTTAGGGGAACTTTAGTGCACTTTGCACTCACTTTTCAGGGTCTTGGGGAGGGTTATTTTTCTAACTCTCACTATTTTCTAATAGTCCCAGCGACCCTCTACAAGGTCACATAGGTTTGGGGTCCATTCGTGGTTCGCATTCCACTTTTGGAGTATATGGTTTGTGTTGCCCCTATCCCTATGTTTCCCCATTGCATCCTATTGTAACTATACATTGTTTGCACTGTTTTCTAAGACTATACTGCATATTTTTTCTATTGTGTATATATATCTTGTGTATATTTCCTATCCTCTCACTGAGGGTACACTCTAAGATACTTTGGCATATTGTCATAAAAATAAAGTATCTTTATTTTTAGTATAACTGTGTATTGTGTTTTCTTATGATATTGTGCATATGACACTAAGTGGTACTGTAGTAGCTTCACACGTCTCCTAGTTCAGCCTAAGCTGCTCTGCTAAGCTACCATTATCTATCAGCCTAAGCTGCTAGACACCCTATACACTAATAAGGGATAACTGGGCCTGGTGCAAGGTGCAAGTACCCCTTGGTACTCACTACAAGCCAGTCCAGCCTCCTACATTGGTTGTGCAGCGGTGGGATAAGTGCTTTGAGACTACTTACCACTCTTGTCATTGTACTTTTCATAAGAGAAAAATATACAAAACAAGGTCAGTGTATATACACATAGCCAAAAAGTTTTGCATTTCCACTTTTCACTCTTTTCTAAGTGCTGAAAAGTACTTCTAACTTTCTAAAAAGTTCTAAAAAGTTTAAAAAGTTTTTTTCTCTGTCTTTCTAAAAGCTCTGACAAACTTTTTATCTTTTACTATCACTTTAACTCTCGCTAAAAATGTCTGGCACAGGCCAAAATGTTGATCTGTCCAAACTTGCATATGATCACCTTAGCTGGAAAGGAGCAAGGAGTCTCTGCATAGAGAGAGGTTTGAGTGTAGGGAAGAATCCTTCCTTAGAACTGTTAATTAACATGCTTAGAGTACAGGATAAGGCCATAAGTGCCCCATCTGTTGAAAAAGTAGCTAATGGTTCTCAATCTGATCCAGGGACTCCCCCAGGAAAAGATTCAGGAAAGAAACTTCCTAGCCTGCCCATTACTAGACAGTCTAGCATAGTTGGTAATGATGATGAGCCACACCATATAAATAGTGTTGTCTCACATCATAGCAAAAGCATTTATTCTCACCATACTGGTAGTGATGTTTCTGTTAGCCAAGCTGTGAGGGTGGCTTCTGTAAGGGACAGGTCTCCTTCTGTCCATTCTCACCATACTTCTGTTTCAAGGCATGTCCCTCCCACCCACCCTGATGACAGATTGTTAGTAAGGGAGCTCAATAGATTGAGAGTGGAACAAACCAGACTGAAGCTCAAGAAGCAACAGCTGGATTTGGATGGACAGACTTGAGAAGTAGAGAAGGAGAGACAGAAACTGGGTTTAGAAACCCATGGTGGCAGCAGCAGTATTCCCCATAGTCATCCTGTAAAAGAGCATGATTCCAGGAATCTGCACAAGATAGTTCCCCCTTACAAGGAGGGGGATGACATTAACAAGTGGTTTGCTGCACTTGAGAGGGCCTGTGTTGTACAGGATGTCCCTCAAAGGCAGTGGGCTGCTATCCTATGGCTATCATTTAGTGGAAAAGGTAGGGATAGGCTCCTTACTGTGAAAGAAAATGATGCTAATAATTTCCAAGTTCTTAAGAATGCACTCCTGGATGGTTATGGCTTAACCACTGAACAATACAGGATAAAGTTCAGAGAGACCAAAAAGGAGTCTTCACAAGACTGGGTTGATTTCATTGACCATTCAGTGAAGGCCTTGGAGGGGTGGTTACATGGCAGTAAAGTTACTGATTATGACAGCCTGTATAACTTGATCCTGAGAGAGCATATTCTTAATAATTGTGTGTCTGATTTGTTGCACCAGTACTTGGTGGACTCTGATCTGACCTCTCCCCAAGAATTGGGAAAGAAGGCAGACAAATGGGTCAGAACAAGGGTGAACAGAAAAGTTCATACAGGGGGTGACAAAGATGGCAACAAAAAGAAGGATGGTAAGTCTTCTGACAAGGGTGGGGACAAATCTAAAAATGAGTCTTTATCAGGCCCACAAAAACACTCTGGTGGGGGTGGTGGGCCCAAATCCTCTTTTAATCAGAACAAGGAAAAGAAACCATGGTGCTATTTATGTAAAATAAAAGGCCATTGGACAACAGATCCCAGTTGTCCAAAGAAAGGCACCAAGCCTCCTACCACTACAACCCCTACTGCTACACCTAGTGTCCCTACTAATAGCAGTGGTGGTGGGAGCAAACCTACTAATAGCCAATCCAAGGGAGTAGCTGGGCTCACTATTGGTAACTTAGTTGGGGTTGGCCTTGTTAGGGAGGCCACAGAGGCTGTGTTAGTCTCTGAGGGGGCTATTGATTTAGCCACCTTAGTTGCTTGTCCCCTTAATATGGAGAAGTACAAGCAGCCACCCCTAATAAATGGTGTTGAGGTTCAGGCCTACAGGGACACTGGTGCCAGTGTGACTATGGTCATAGAGAAACTGGTCCACCCTGAACAACACCTACTTGGTCACCAGTACCAAGTAACCGATGCTCACAACAACACACTTAGCCACCCCATGGCTGTTGTTAATCTCAACTGGGGGGGGGTTACTGGTCCAAAGAAAGTTGTGGTAGCTTCAGATTTACCTGTAGACTGTCTATTAGGGAATGATTTGGAGACATCAGCTTGGTCAGATGTGGAGTTGGAGGCCCATGCAGCAATGCTGGGCATCCCAGGGCATATTTTTGCTTTGACAAGGGCTCAGGCCAAAAAGCAAAAAGTACAGGGAAGCTTGGATCCTGGAACAATGGACCAAGTGCTCCATAAAGCTAGGGCTAGTAGAAGCAAACCACTTCCTACTATCCCTCCCTCTACAGTGGATTCTACTTCTGAGGAAGAAGAATTCCCTCCCTGTGCAGAACCTACACCAGAGGAGCTGGAAGCAGACACTGCTGAGCTTTTGGGTGAAGGGGGGCCTGCCAGAGAGGAGCTGAGTGTGGCACAGCAAACCTGTCCCACATTAGAGGGTCTCAGACAGCAAGCTGTCAAACAGGCTAATGGGGATGTCAGTGACTCTCACAGAGTTTACTGGGAGGACAACCTCTTGTACACTGAGCATAGGGATCCTAAACCTGGAGCTGCCAGGAGATTAGTGATTCCTCAGGAGTACAGAAAGTTCCTCCTAACACTGGCACATGACATTCCCCTAGCTGGGCATCTAGGACAAATGAAAACTTGGGACAGGCTTGTTCCCCTGTTTCATTGGCCTAGAATGTCTGAGGACACAAAGGAATTTTGTAAGTCCTGTGAAACCTGTCAAGCCAGTGGCAAGACAGGTGGCACCCCAAAGGCACCCCTTATTCCACTGCCTGTGGTTGGGGTTCCCTTCGAAAGGGTAGGGGTTGACATAGTTGGCCCCCTTGACCCTCCTACTGCTTCAGGCAATAGGTTTATCTTGGTGGTAGTGGACCATGCCACAAGATATCCTGAAGCAATTCCTTTAAGGACCACTACAGCACCTGCAGTGGCAAAGGCCCTCCTGGGAATATTTTCTAGGGTGGGCTTCCCAAAGGAAGTGGTATCATACAGGGGAAGCAATTTCATGCCTGCATACTTAAAGGCCATGTGGAAGGAGTGTGGTGTAACGTACAAGTTCACAACACCCTATCATCCACAAACAAATGGACTGGTGGAGAGATTTAATAAAACTCTCAAAGGCATGATTATGGGTCTCCCTGAAAAACTCCGCAGGAGATGGGATATCCTTCTACCATGCCTCCTTTTTGCCTACAGGGAGGTACCCCAGAAAGGAGTGGGCTTCAGACCCTTTGAACTTCTTTTTGGACACCCTGTTAGGGGTCCACTCACACTTGTAAAGGAGGGTTGGGAACAACCTTTAAAAGCTCCTAAGCAGGATATTGTGGATTATGTACTTGGTCTCAGATCAAGGATGGCTGAGTACATGAAAAAGGCCAGTAAAAACCTTCAGGCCAGCCAAGAGCTCCAGAAGCAATGGCATGATCAGAAGGCTGTTTTGGTTCAGTACCAACCAGGGCAGAAAGTGTGGGTCTTGGAGCCTGTGGCCCCAAGAGCACTCCAAGATAAATGGAGTGGTCCCCACACAATTGTTGAAAAGAAGGGAGAAGTCACCTATTTAGTTGACTTAGGCACTGCCAGGAGTCCCCTTAGGGTGCTCCATGTCAACCGCCTGAAACCCTACTATGACAGGGCTGATCTCACCCTGCTCATGGCAACTGATGAGGGACAGGAAGAAGACAGTGATCCTCTACCTGATCTCTTCTCTTCCACAGAACAAGATGCTCTTGTGGAAGGTGTAGTTTTGGCTGATTGTCTTACTGCTGAGCAGAAAGATAATTGCATAAATCTTCTAGATCAATTCTCTGAACTCTTCTCTACTGTGCCAGTTACCACTTCTTGGTGTGAGCACACTATAGATACTGGAGACAGTTTACCTGTCAAAAGTAAGATCTATAGGCAGCCTGACCATGTCAGGGACTGCATAAAGCAAGAGGTCCAGAAAATGTTAGAACTAGGAGTAGTTGAGCACTCTGACAGTCCATGGGCTTCTCCTGTGGTACTGGTACCAAAACCCCATTCCAAAGATGGAAAGAAGGAAATGCGGTTTTGTGTAGACTATAGAGGTCTCAACTTGGTAACCAAAACTGATGCTCACCCTATACCCAGGGCAGATGAGCTCATAGATACACTGGCATCTGCCAAGTATCTAAGCACTTTTGACTTGACTGCAGGGTATTGGCAGATCAAATTGTCAGAAGATGCTAAACCTAAGACTGCATTTTCAACCATTGGAGGACATTACCAGTTTACTGTAATGCCTTTTGGTTTGAAAAATGCACCTGCCACTTTTCAGAGGTTGGTGAACACAGTCCTGCAAGGGCTAGAAGCTTTCAGTGCAGCATATTTGGACGATATAGCTGTCTTTAGCTCCAGCTGGGATGATCACCTGGTCCACCTATGGAAAGTTTTGGAGGCCCTGCAAAAGGCAGGCCTCACTATCAAGGCTTCAAAGTGCCAGATAGGGCAGGGTAAGGTGGTTTATCTGGGACACCTTGTTGGTGGGGAACAGTTTGCACCACTTCAGGGGAAAATCCAAACAATTATTGATTGGGTTCCCCCTACCACTCAGACTCAGGTGAGAGCCTTCCTAGGCCTCACTGGGTAGTACAGGAGGTTCATTAAGAACTATGGCTCCATTGCAGCCCCTCTTAATGACCTCACATCCAAGAAAATTCCTAAAAAGGTATTATGGACAGCAAACTGTCAGAAAGCTTTTGAGGAGCTGAAGCAGGCCATGTGCTCTGCACCTGTCCTGAAAAGCCCTTGTTACTCTAAAAAATTCTATGTCCAAACTGATGCATCTGAATTAGGAGTAGGGGCAGTCCTATCACAACTTAATTCTGAGGGCCAGGATCAACCTGTTGCTTTTATTAGTAGGAGGTTGACCCCTAGAGAAAAGCGTTGGTCTGCCATTGAGAGGGAGGCCTTTGCTGTGGTCTGGGCACTGAAGAAGTTGAGGCCATACCTGTTTGGCACTCACTTCATTGTTCAGACAGACCACAAACCTCTACTTTGGCTAAAACAAATGAAAGGTGAAAATCCTAAATTGTTGAGGTGGTCCATATCCCTACAGGGAATGGACTATACAGTGGAACATAGACCTGGGAGTAGCCACTCCAATGCAGATGGACTCTCCAGATATTTCCACTTAGACAATGAAGACTCATCAGGTCATGGCTAGTCTTATTGTCCTTCGTTTGGGGGGGGGGGTGTAGGAAAGTACCATCTTGCCTGGCATGTTACCCCCATTTTTCACTGTATATATGTTGTTTTAGTTGTATGTGTCACTGGGACCCTGGTAACCCAGGGCCCCAGTGCTCATAAGTGTGCCTGAATGTGTTACCTGTGTAGTGACTAACTGTCTCACTGAGGCTCTGCTAATCAGAACCTCAGTGGTTATGCTCTCTCATTTCTTTCCAAATTGTCACTAACAGGCTAGTGACCATTTTTACCAATTTACATTGGCTTACTGGAACACCCTTATAATTCCCTAGTATATGGTACTGAGGTACCCAGGGTATTGGGGTTCCAGGAGATCCCTATGGGCTGCAGCATTTCTTTTGCCACCCATAGGGAGCTCTGACAATTCTTACACAGGCCTGCCACTGCAGCCTGAGTGAAATAACGTCCACGTTATTTCACAGCCATTTTACACTGCACTTAAGTAACTTATAAGTCACCTATATGTCTAACCTTTACCTGGTAAAGGTTAGGTGCAAAGTTACTTAGTGTGAGGGCACCCTGGCACTAGCCAAGGTGCCCCCACATTGTTCAGAGCCAATTCCCTGAACTTTGTGAGTGCGGGGACACCATTACACGCGTGCACTACATATAGGTCAATACCTATATGTAGCTTCACAATGGTAACTCCGAATATGGCCATGTAACATGTCTATGATCATGGAATTGCCCCCTCTATGCCATCCTGGCATAGTTGTCACAATCCCATGATCCCAGTGGTCTGAAGCACAGACCCTGGTACTGCCAAACTGCCCTTCCTGGGGTTTCACTGCAGCTGCTGCTGCTGCCAACCCCTCAGACAGGCATCTGCCCTCCTGGGGTCCAGCCAGGCCTGGCCCAGGATGGCAGAACAAAGGACTTCCTCTGAGAGAGGGTGTTACACCCTCTCCCTTTGGAAAATGGTGTGAAGGCAGGGGAGGTGTAGCCTCCCCCAGCCTCTGGAAATGCTTGTTGGGCACAGATGTGCCCAATTCTGCATAAGCCAGTCTACACCGGTTCAGGGGACCCCTTAGCCCTGCTCTGGCGCGAAACTGGACAAAGGAAAGGGGAGTGACCACTCCCCTGACCTGCACCTCCCCTGGGAGGTGTCCAGAGCTCCTCCAGTGTGCTCCAGACCTCTGCCATCTTGGAAACAGAGGTGCTGCTGGCACACTGGACTGCTCTTAGTGGCCAGTGCCACCAGGTGACGTCAGAGACTCCTGCTGATAGGCTCCTTCAGGTGTTAGTAGCCTATCCTCTCTCCTAGGTAGCCAAACCCTCTTTTCTGGCTATTTAGGGTCTCTGTCTCTGGGGAAACTTTAGATAACGAATGCAAGAGCTCATCCGAGTTCCTCTGCATCTCTCTCTTCACCTTCTGCCAAGGAATCGACTGCTGACCGCGCTGGAAGCCTGCAAACCTGCAACATAGTAGCAAAGACGACTACTGCAACTCTGTAACGCTGATCCTGCCGCCTTCTCAACTGTTTTCCTGCTTGTGCATGCTGTGGGGGTAGTCTGCCTCCTCTCTGCACCAGAAGCTCTGAAGAAATCTCCTGTGGGTCGACGGAATCTTCCCCCTGCAACCGCAGGCACCAAAAAGCTGCATTACCGGTCCCTTGGGTCTCCTCTCAGCACGACGAGCGAGGTCCCTCGAATCCAGCGACTCTGTCCAAGTGACCCCCACAGTCCAGTGACTCTTCAGTCCAAGTTTGGTGGAGGTAAGTCCTTGCCTCACCTCGCTGGGCTGCATTGCTGGGAACCGCGACTTTTGCAGCTACTCCGGCCCCTGTGCACTTCCGGCGGAAATCCTTTGTGCACAGCCAAGCCTGGGTCCACGGCACTCTAACCTGCATTGCACGACTTTCTAAGTTGGTCTCCGGCGACGTGGGACTCCTTTGTGCGACTTCGGGTGAGCACCGTTTCACGCATCCTCGTAGTGCCTGTTTCTGGCACTTTTCTGGGTGCTACCTGCTTCAGAGAGGGCTCCTTATCTTGCTTGACGTCCCCTCTCTCTGCTGGTCCAATTTGCGACCTCCTGGTCCCTCCTGGGCCTCAGCAGCGTCCAAAAATGCTAACCGCACGATTTGCAGCTAGCAAGGCTTGTTGGCGTTCTTTCGGCGGGAAAACACTTCTGCACGACTCTCCACAGCGAGAGGGATCTGTCCACCAAAGGGGAAGTCTCTAGCCCTTTTCGTTCCTGCAGAAACCTCAGTTTCTTCTGTCCAGTAGAAGCTTCTTTGCACCCGCAGCTGGCATTTCCTGGCATTTGCCCATCTCCGACTTGCTTGTGACTTTTGGACTTGGTCCCCTTGTTCCACAGGTACCCGAGATTGGAAATCCACAGTTGTTGCATTGTTGGTTTGTGTCTTTCCTGCATTATTCCTCTAACACGACTTCTTTGTCCTTAGGGGAACTTTAGTGCACTTTGCACTCACTTTTCAGGGTCTTGGGGAGGGTTATTTTTCTAACTCTCACTATTTTCTAATAGTCCCAGCGACCCTCTACAAGGTCACATAGGTTTGGGGTCCATTCGTGGTTCGCATTCCACTTTTGGAGTATATGGTTTGTGTTGCCCCTATCCCTATGTTCCCCCATTGCATCCTATTGTAACTATACATTGTTTGCACTGTTTTCTAAGACTATACTGCATATTTTTGCTATTGTGTATATATATCTTGTGTATATTTCCTATCCTCTCACTGAGGGTACACTCTAAGATACTTTGGCATATTGTCATAAAAATAAAGTACCTTTATTTTTAGTATAACTGTGTATTGTGTTTTCTTATGATATTGTGCATATGACACTAAGTGGTACTGTAGTAGCTTCACACGTCTCCTAGTTCAGCCTAAGCTGCTCTGCTAAGCTACCATTATCTATCAGCCTAAGCTGCTAGACACCCTATACACTAATAAGGGATAACTGGGCCTGGTGCAAGGTGCAAGTACCCCTTGGTACTCACTACAAGCCAGTCCAGCCTCCTACACCGGGTCGCTGGTGAGGGTGAGAAAATACACTACTACGACTTCACCAGTCTGTATCTGTTTGTGAACAAGGTGAAGTTGTACCCAGTGGGGCATCCTAGGATTGTATATAGGAACTTTAAGTTCCTATACAAGTACTTTGGGCTCGTTAAGTGTCAAATCCACCCTCTGCAAAAGCTTTACTTCCCGGTGCTTCCGTACAGAGTCGAGGGCAAGCTAATGTTCCCCCTATGTCGAACATGCACTGAAAGTAAACAGACTAGGGAGTGTAGACATAGTGATGAGCAAAGGCTGCTGGAGGGGACATGGTGTACCATTGAGGTACAAATGGCCCTCGAGAAAGGGTACTGCCTCAGTAAAATACTGGAAATTTGGCACGTTCCACACACCACAACCAGACTCTTTTCTGAGTACATCAACTTGTTTCTCAGAGACAAACAGGAGGCATCGGGGTATCCCGAACGGTGCGTCGATGAACCCTCTAAACAAAAGTACATTGCTGATTACCACGATCACTAGGGTATTACACTGAGACCGGAGTTCATTAAGGTTAACCCCGCCAGACGCCAGTTAGCTAAGCTATGTCTCAATTCCTCATGGGGAAAATTCTCACAGCGTATCAATGTGTTAAACACATCCATAGTCACAGATCCAGACAATCTTTTAAAGTATCTATTTACCCCATCTTACGACGTGTCCAGTTGTGAATTTTTCGATGATGAGCCGGCCGTTCTATGCTGGAAATACGGCAAAGAGTACCCCACAACGTGTAACTATATAAACATCTTCATAGCGTGCTTCACAACTGGTCACGCTCGTCTAGAGCTTTACAGGTTGCTGGATAAGCTTCAGGAACGTTGTTTGTACCACGACACCGACTCTGTTATTTTTGTGAGTAAAGAGGGTGATGAAGATCTTGCGCTAGGTGATTATCTAGGGGATTTGACCAGCGAGCTCAAAAAGGATGAGTACATACTTGAATACACCTCCTCTGGACCCAAGATCTATAGTTACAAAACCTCTAACAACAAGGTTTGCATGAAAGTGAAAGGTATCACTTTAAACGTCAGCAATACGATAAAAAACATTTTTGACAGTCTGAAGGGTCTGGTGCACGAGTACTACGCATCCAGCGCTCGTAAAAATAATAAGGAAATAGTCGTAAATCACACTAGCATAGTAAGGTCCAAAAAAAAGTGGGAAATTACAACACAGCCATTGTATAAAACCCTGCGAGTAGTGTTTAATAAAAGGGTCCTGTCCGAGGACTACAAAACACTGCCATACGGTTACTAAAAGACATTAAAGGGGCGAACCCCAAGCGCTATGTACACCAGGCTGCAACACCCATTCTCTTGCGTTTTAGCAGTTCCCTCAAATAGCGGTAAAAGTTATTTTATAGCGCTCCCGGTGTTTTATCTCAGACCCCTAACAACATCGTATGGCTTTATTCCTGCTGGCAAGATCTTTACATGGAACTATCTCTAAAGTTCGCACACATCCGATTTATAGAAGGCATCCCCAGTAGTCTCAACGATGACAACTTGTTACCTGAACACCGTGTAAACATGGTCATTGTGGATGATCTCATGCGCGAAGGCGGGGATCACCCCGAGATCGAGAGGGTTTTTACTCAATATTCACATCATCGTAATCTAAGAATATGCTACATTGTGCAGAACTTGTTTTACAACACCTCATACCTGGTCTTATTTAAAAACCCCCACAACAAGCTTCAGATATCAATTATAGCTAAACAGATGTACCCCGGAAACACGCAGTTTTTCATGGAGGCATTTAACGACGCTACCGCAAAACCCCATGGCTACTTACTGGTAGATTTAAAACCCAATACTCTAGAAGACTACAGACTACACTCCAATATTTTCCCACCTGACTTTCCAGTCGCATCCACGCCTAAAACAGTCACCAAAGCCTATAACAAGATCCTTTAAAAAGACTTTTATAACATTTACACTAGAAACCTTCTAATATAAGGTCACTATCATGTTTGCGAGGCTACGGCGTAATTTAGACCTCCTAAAAATGCTGGTCACAGCCAGCCCCCTGAAATGAAAGGCTATCCTGTGCGCGGCTTTGGGCGATTTAGTGGCTGCCATTTCAGAGATAGCCCTAAACACCCTAAAAGGTAATGTCCCGATATCAACAAGCCAGTTCCTCGTGCTGAAGAAGCGCCACATTATTAAGAAGCTCAGCAATAAAAGGGCGTTGCGCCTTTCTAAAAAGAAACTTGTCAAACAGTTGAGAAGTTTTATAGGGGCGCTGCTGGGCATAGCAATACCACTAATTACAGGTCTCGAGGATCTGATGGAGCACGCCCAAAAAATGTACTTTGTGCCTCGCCAATAGCTGGAACAGTTGGGCCCTTCTACCACCAACATCTGGGACAGACTCTTGATGCTGAGATCAAAGCCATTTTGAACCGAACTGATTTAAAACCACACAACAAAGCAGGGCTTTACTCAGGAGCCCTTAAAAACTTTTTACAGTAATCCATACAATGGACTGTTGAAAAAAAAACTGACTCTGTATACCCCCGACACCGAACAGCCGTCAGCAGACCGGGTAGCGCCTCAAGACCCAGGACCCCCACGAACGCCTTTGTCAAAGACCTTTTAAAAAACATAAGTCAGAGATATAGAGGGGCAGCTCAAATGCTGTTCGGTAAAATGACTGCTACTACAGATCTGATCTCTTGGAACAATGTGTGAATTCATTTACAAGGGACAACCGGTTGCTGGATCACACATGGACGATCTGGTCAGAGGTCTCATGCACAGCAAAACAACACAAAACGCTCCTAGAGGATGGGAGCAATTTCTATGCACTGATGCAGAACTCAACATTCCTTTTATGATCGTTGGTAACGCCGACCACTGACGAATGCTTTAAAGTTTGAAAGATCCAACCCCTGGTGTTTTTACCATCAGTCCCACCATGTCGACATCGCTTTTCTTTCCGCAGCTAACACCGTCTAGGAGCAGCGACGCTCGACATATGGAGCCTATAAAGAGACTGTTCAAAATGAACACTTGGCTACAACTCTGTTATCATGACATTTGAACATTTGTACAGTTTTGTTAAAAGGTTCGCGTCTCAAAAGATTTTTGCTTCATTTATTTCTTTATCCGTGGATATATTTGTGCTGAGAACTGTTTGTAATAAACACTTTTTAACATTTCAACAGTCGTTAGTCATCTTTTTTAAAATGGTTTTAAAATGTGTGGTGGGTGAATAAAAATGCATAGTCTGAATGTGTGTTTAAAATGTTTTAACTGTAGACAGTCATCAGTACAAAGAAAGGCGTTACAAGGCCTTACACTTTTGACAAACACCGTATTCTGTTTTAACAACGCTTGACATAGTCCTTAAGTTTTCATTCACATATTTCAAAACAATACCATCGTTGTTTACTAGATAGGCGGAATACAGATTAAAAAGAATTCTAAACGTCATGCCCTCAGACAATTAATAAAATATATATACAATGTTCCCCGCATGTGATGGCTAGAGAATCCTGTACACACATCTTGTTATACTCGACTGTGGGCGATGCTTTTTTTACATATTTGAATATCGGTTTTGTATAAATGTTATGCTCTGGGAACTCCGCTAATATGTCAAACAATATAACCTTGTCTACATCCTGAAACAGGGCTGCCCAATGTATACCACCCTTGTAATGTGGGTTGGTGTTCAAGACTAGGATGCGGGGTCTTTCTGGGCCTATGCCGCTAGGAAGTTCACCTAAAAAGTATTTCTTCGCGTATTTATGCCTGCTTAAGAAGTCACGTATCTGCACAGTGTCCATTTTCCAATCTTTTAATGATAGTCTAACATAATCTGTCAGGCGTGATTGGCTTGGATAACGCTGTCCAATACTGAGATTACAACCATGTTCACTTGGTAGCCAGTGCCTGGGTAAAGCGTATTTCAGCTTTTAGATTTCTATTTTTGATCAAGTTGTCTTGCATGTCAGGAGTCAGTTCGAACTCAAACAGCATGCAGCCGGCCCCATTCGCCTCTCTTGAAACAACGACTCCTGAGTCACGCAGATGTTTCCCCGTTATCGAGACCAGACCAAGCTATTCCCTGACAAAACTGGATGATCCAAAACTCGGGGTGAATGGTTTTGCGGGGATAACAGTATCCTCGTGGACCAAAGCGGCATAGTTGATGTTGTAGTGCTTGAAGTTGAAAGGGTTAGAGGTATAGAGCGTGCTAAAAGCTGTATTTTCCACAAACCCTAAGATGATGAGTTTCGAGAGCTGCCCCAGAAATAGATTTTTCTTCAGTGTTAATCTAGTACCGGCGGGGATGCTGAATATCTTCAGAGCCACTCTTTTAATGGTATACTTGGTGTTTGATTGTTGTAAAGCTTCGGCGTGGGCCAGTTTGACGCTCAGTGACACTTTCAATCTCTTTACTAACAGGCTCGTGAACAATATAACCAGTTTATACTACTCCGCATCGCCGCTGATGAGACAGAATGCGTCCTTGTTGCGGTTAACTTTGATCTTAAGATCTATACCGTTGATGAGAAGCTTATCTTGGAAGAAAAGGTCTGAATGTATGCGCCCCGGGAGGTCAAACTGTCTACTGCCGGCGGCGAAGCTGGCTCTTTTTTTAAAACCATTGTTGCCCACGTCCAACGTTGTATCATCAAAATGAGCGGTAAGTATCATTGTAGAAGAGTCCTGCTGAAAGCTGTGTTTCCAGGCATCGCAACTGTAATTTAGAATACTCTCTATGTAGGCCCTGTAGGCATACATGTTATCACTTTGCGTGACGAGTCGATCGCCCAGGTTAATGTCCACTTGATTAAACATGGTTGCGACGGGTAGGCAATCGGCGCCACTTTAGAATCAGCCTAGGTGTTGGTGCTGTTTGCTTTTGCTATTTTGCAGACGAGGTGTAGAAGAGTGTTGTTGAGATCCAAATACATATCGGTGGACCCCGACACATAAAACTCCAGAGGCGTCAGCGCGGCTACAGGCGATACTTCCATGAAAAAACTGTTCTCAATGCTGGTCTGTGTTGGTTTAAGAGAAAACAAATCTAGCTCACATTTGGCGCATTCACCCGAGGCGCAGTGTTCGAAGGCCATGATAGCTGATTTAAAAAATATTCACACTAGAGAGTGGTCTCTTCTTCTTCTTGGAAGATCTCTTCCATCTTACGACTCTTCTTTTGTGTGGGCCTTTTGAAGAAGTCCTCCATTTTTTATAGGGCATTGACGGGCCCCTGCGCCTCCAAGCCCTTTGCTTCCTTTTAACACCTGCACGCACCTTGTACAACAACCCAGCTCTTTCTTGCGGCTGTTTGTTCATGTGCTCGGCGACAGCCGACGTTAGAGCCCACTAACGTCATGGGCTATGTTCGTAGCAGCTGCATTAATGTGGGGTTTTGCAATTTCGTACCCTCTTTTGAAAAAAGGCATGGCTCTTCTAAACAAACTCCGAAAGAAGCCCGCCAATCCGGCCCCGTACATAACAGGGGCCCATTGAAAGTAGGGCGGCAGTCCTTCATAGCCGGCCTGAACTCTGTAATAGCCCCTGTACATAGAGGGATCCCTGTATGTTTCCACGATGACCATCGCAACTATCTAATAGTCACTGTTGCAGCGCGGCTTTAAATGAAGCTTAACAATAACTTTCCAGTATTTAAAGGCCACCGGCTCTGACTGATCGTGCTGCTTTAATAATTTCTGAAAAGGATTGTTTAAAAATTATTTTCCAGCGTCTGTTTGTAGTTTTTGAGGTACTGGGCCGCTCGCGAAATGACTTTAAAGGCAGAGGTGACGCTGGTACAACGTTTATCGTTTAACGCTTCTGAATAGGTGTACTTGGACAATACGTTTATGACTGTTAATATATACATTGCGCCGTTGATATGCTTTGCTAGATCTTGAAGACTGATTATGTCAGCCTGCCACGGATAATCTAGCTGCACGCTAATGACTGTGACCCTCCTCTTAAAATGTCTCCTGGCAGGTTTATGGAGTGAATACGCCTCTTCCCCCGATAACCATTTCTTAACCCCGATCGGTTTACAGATTCCTTTTCAGCTCAAGCCCTTCTAAACAGAGCTTCAGCGCTTCCGAAGCTTCTAATCCCTAGTGTATTGTAATAAAGCTTCCTTAAACCAGCCCCCGCCATGCTGTCACACACCGCAACCATGAAATGAAAGACGTTTGTTTTGTGTAAGGTCGTTTTATTAAACATAAAAAAAATTAAAGTGTGTCTACACATCATGAACACAGTGTACTTGACATTTTGCTGTACTTAGCTTATAGCTGTCAGCGCTGTTGGACACTGTGAGGCCTTTTGGCTACGTATACATAGTACAACACATGTTACACATATTACTCAGAGCCATTCCTTTCACTAGGTCTCAGCATCACAAGCTTTGCTATTTTTATAGCTATGCACTCAATTGCTCTAGACATGACTTCCCGCTCCCCCAACTATAACTCTGGATGCTCAGGATACAGTTCTAGATCAGACAATACAGAACCCTTATTTGTGAAATAATCTTCAGTCATGAGTTCCAAAGCACGGTGTAGCCCAGTCAATGGTGAAAGTCTTAACTCACATGCACAGTCTTTGTACGCGCTCCAGTATTTATCCGTTGCGGGTAGCCACGCGTTGATACACCAGTTGGAAATACACACAGGGCTCTCGCACTGCAATGTAGCCGGAGGTTCCGAAATGTTCAGATAACGCAGAGTCACAGGGTGAATTTCAGCTATTCTTTCTTTAACCAGCAACATATCAATCTCCCGATACAGATGTATCCAGGGTGTAACTCATAGATATCTTGCACCGCAACACTCTGATTCTCGTCCTAAAAGTGAGTAAGTATGTAGCGTTAAATAACACAGTTATGGTCTGCTATCCACGACCTCTGTATTTTTTGTTTTTTTTTAAAACAACTTTCGTGGGACTAAAGACCTCATTCTTCTATTTTTATAACAAATATCATGCATTTGTCTTTCTAGGACCCTTTCTATCAAGCTTTTGTCAAAATAGTTACCCAGCCCCTGCATACGTTCGAGTTTTGAGCAGGGCTCAACAGCGTATCTGATCTCATTGACCGCGGCTGCCAAGACCTTAATCATATCAGCGTGGACACATTTCTTCACAGCTGACAACCCATACACCACCCTTAACAACTTATATACCTTGTGTGGGTCTAACCGGCTACATATGTGTTGAATTGTTCTTGCAGTGTACAACTCGTATAGACAGTCGTGAGCCTCCTGCTGTGGCTGGTTAATTTTATGCCCGTAACACAAGTTGTAATAGTCACATTTAACACATGTGTTCACAACGGTCGCCACAAAACCTTTAACAGGCCATAAGACGTCATAGGGTACACCCAGAGTTTCCTTTTCAAAATCGATGCTATTGTAGGTGCAAACACATTTTTTATGTGGCTCTTTGTTCTGGCTTGTAATACTTTCAGACTGTCTAGAACAGCATAAGCAGTAAAAGTTTACGTTGTTAACCTTTGGCGTAGACCCCTCTAGAGCATCTCTTTTTGCAGTTGTTTTCTACGGTTCAAACAGAAAGCAAAAGACAAACTATTAGTTAAAAGTATGATATCAGAGTATACACGATAATTGTCTATAGAGTTTTTTACTAACCTCAGCATTTTCGCTATACTCAGCAGCTGCTCTGAAATCTTGCATGTCGCATAGGTCCATTGGTGGATAAGCGGCTTTGGTGTTTACACTTGCTGGCTGTACGACGACTGCCTCTGGATCAGGGTCCTCCTGAAAGCCCATGTCTTCATAGACTGGCGAATTCGGTGGTGCTATACTTTCCTCATCATCTTCAGTGTTGATGAAGTTGATTGCGTCATTTAATTAGTCTTTCGAGGCTTCACTGCCGCTGCTGTCAACCCTAATGGGGGATATAAGTTGCGGCAAATCCTTGATGCTGAGCTTTTCAAGCCGCTGGTAACGCTGGAACCATCTTTAGGGGTAGCCTGCTGTGCATTCTCATCCAACACCAGAGGTGTTAGGGTCCGATAATATCTATTGGTAGTGTTCTGGGCCCCTGAGGAGGGGGCTTTTCTGGTGAGCGGATTGTATCTCTTCACATGGCCTTGACAACCTATTTCAGCAATGCTTCATGGTTTGGCATGCTGCTCTAGCCAGCTCCTTATATGTATTCAATGTTTCAAAAAGGGTGTACACTTCTACAGCACATAGCGGTCACATGTTCTCCTTGATGGCTCTAATACATTGAGGGGTTGTATGTAACGCTAACCATATGTCACAACCTTTGCAGCATTTGCCCAGCCCATCTTTTTGGATTAGCCATCAGTGTGGAGGTTTGGCCTTACAATCCCAAAGCCCCTCCAGAAACAGAGGTTGAAAGTTCACTGTTTGACGTAAGCAGTAACAACTGGGCCAGATAAGATACTAGAGGTGGTGGTCAGCAACTCCTCTACAAACTACGTATCGGCCTGAAGACCCCCTTGTGGCCGGTTAGGCCTCACTTATCTCCCCCTTACACATAGCTAACCCCCTTAAGTAACTGTGACTTGTGTTTTTAAAGGTCATGCTCTATGTCCATATACACCCTGCCTAGCCCTTTCTGTGTCTGTGGGCTTCAAGGTTTTTTTTTTTTAAAAAGGTCACCATCGGACATTTCATCTAGGTTATGCTGGGCTCTGGGGGGGGTGGGTGGGGGCTCTGTGCTTCCACCGCTCCTCCCTCAGAGAATGCACATTGCAGCCCAACCACCCTGCTGTCATGAACATGCCCAGACTTGTCCTCTTAGTCCATGAAGCATGCCGCACACCTGCACAGCCGCCATTTCACACAACCCTTAGACCTACACACTAGGGACAGCATCAGGGCACGTGACTAACACGGCATCACACCATGTCACAACCCATGTGACTCACCTACACCTATGTCATTGCCTACGTCATCACAGGGCGGGCGGTCCCACGTCATTGCCTACGTCATCACGGGGAGTGGCACCTGTCAAAAGTTTGATGGAAGGTATCCCCTAATATTACTGACTTCATTGCCCAAGGCCTAAAATAATAATGAATTTGATCTTCTGTAATGCAGCTGGTGTTCATATAATCGCTGCAATGCCCTTGGCCCAAGTTCACGGTATTTAAAACTACAATAAACAAATAATCTTCTGTTTGCTCATGTTTTAAGAGTCTGCAAAGCCTGGAGCAGTACAATAAAACAGCATTCTTATATAATAACAAAAATATCTGTATTCATTTTGAACATGGCTTTCCTTCCTTATTTTAGTTTAACTATTAGTCACAGGTCATTAAAGCAACTTTGGACACATTTTAAACAGTTTTTACCTTATGTTTACCATTTAAAGTACATATTGATCAGATGAGAAAATACCACTTTTAAATGTTTTTCTTCAATTTTGTACCAGCCAGGACATTAAAATACCAGTTAAAAAAAACGGCCAGTTGGCAAACATAGCCAGATCAGGAGTTGTGGTCTTTGGGTCATTTTACCTCACCTCGCCCACTAGGCCAAAATGTAGTGCTTCTAGTTTTCAACAATGTTTCTAGCTCAATGAACTTTAAAATACATAATTTATCAAACACTTCTCTAAAAATGAGCCCAATGAGACTAGCCAAATGATGTTTAATGAACAGGTGTGGTCTCTAATATGAGCCACTTTTTTGTGGGCGCCTGGGCCGAATTGTGATCCCAGTCCGACCCTGGTACGTATCCCCACCACCTCCCTCCACCAAGGCACCAGCATGAGAGGCAGGGAGGCGTAGCCGGACCTCTCAGCGGCCCCCAACAAAACCATACCAGGGGGGGCAGGACCCACAAGCTGGAGGGCATTGAAGCCTGCAACATCCCTGGGGGCCGCCTGGTCAGTGACATTTAAAAATTCCAATCAGATGGGGCCCACCGGGATGCCACCATTTTAGGAGGGCAGCCCCCCCCCCAGAAGAGTTTAGGAGCCTTTGCCATGGTGGGCATTGTCCACAAGAAAAAACAAATTGCTGGCACAAGCTCATATTAGCGCAGTTTCCTACTATGAGAAATTAGTGGACAACAGGGACTCAGCGAATACATTCTATTGTAGGGCAGCCACAAATGGATTGGGACGCCTCCAACCAAAACATCAGGACTGGTATGTTTCAGCACCTTGCAAAAAATATTTAAAGAACACAACATTTGCACGTACCGGCACAAGCTGTTACTCTTCAGAGCAGCCTTCGTCCTGGCGTTCATGGGGGGCCTAGAGGGTCAGCAAATTAGTGGCTCCTGCCAAAGACAATACAGGGCCTGCATGCTTGAGAACGAGGAACTTGCTCTTGGATGGCAGCTCTATGACAATATACTTATGTAGATCCAAAACAGACCAAGAGGGCAGAGGCAAAACCACACGCTTGCATTGCCTGACAAGCAGTGAATGTTGCCCCGTCTGCTGCATGCGTTCATACTTTAAAAGCGGAGGACAGGCTGATCAGCCACTTTTCCGGCATGAGGATGGATCATACCTCAGCCGCCTTCACTTCAAAGCAGTCCTCAGAATGGCCATTAGTGCAGTAGGATTCCCAGAGAATTTTCACTGCACTCATTCTGCATAGGCTTGGCAACAACGGCCGCGGCCAGAGGCCTGGATGCTGAGCGAATCCAACAGATAGGCCGGTGGGCATCAGGGGCCTTTCAGGGCTACATCTGACCTGAGTTGAAATAAGTTCTTCTCCTATAACAGGTCCCTCCAGTCAGGAGAACAGGGCATGGGTACTGGCCCATTTGCTCATTGCCAGGGCACAGCAGTGGGTGTCGGCTCAGAGGGTATGAAGGAATGTAGCTGTTCAACACCAAAGTCTCCTGGATGGGTCAGCTGAGGATGCAATGGGAACACCTGCTGCCTACCGTTCAAAGCGCTGTGCAGCGAGAAGGGAAGCCAGGTGTAATCGTTGTGCACCTAGCAGGGCATGACTTAGCTGACCTGGGTGGACAGACTTAATCGGGCCATGACAACCAGACTGACAGCAGTAGTTAGACTCATTAGACCAGCACAGCTGATATGATTGGAAGTTATACTGCAATTCAAATGGAGTTGAGTGTTGGACAACACAGCAGTAGAAAGGTTGAGAAAGAAATTTAACATAACCATGTCAAAGGAGTGCAAGGAAAATGGGTGGGGTTTCATGAGGCATGGGCTCATCAACCTCAAAATGCAGGGATATTATGATCCGGACAGGGTATACCTATTGGGCATAGGTATGGGCCTGTTCTTCCTCAACATCGGGGGGGTTCTCAAATTGCTATGCTTTAAATAGGAGAATAGTGGGGGAGCAGGTGGTGGAGCTGCCTGTGGTCAAAAAACCACAGGCAGCATGACAGAGACAGCACAGGGGGGACAGCAGAAAGAGTGCAATAGCCATGGAAGGAGCCGCTCAAATGCCTGCTCTTGGGATGCTAATGGCAGGGATACAGGGAACAGGCTAACTGTCAGCAGAGGGCAAACACAGCACTTGTAGCCCCGGTAGGCATAAGGGGCCACCCAAAACATTGGCAGAATGGTGTAGCCTAAAGGTCGTAGCATGTACTAGACCCTTGCTTGAAAGGGTCATTCACTCAGGGGCTGTCAGGCGGTGCTGTTTGGAGCTGAAGGGACTGAACTGAAATTACAAACAATTTGGCGACAATTATGTTTATGCTTTTTGTGATCTTGAGCTGCATTCTTTAATCATTTTGTGTGAATAAATTGCTGCCACTTTTGCACCATCAAAATCTTGTGTGTTGCCACAAGGGAAGGTTGGGTGCATGCTCCCACCTCGGAGTTCATGGGGCACTCGTCCATCTGGGAGGAGTTAGCACGTGGGCCAGGGAGCCGCAGCTGGACTGCAGGGGGGCCGCGACAAACCCCTACCTCGGGGTGGGACCCACAAAAGGAGGGCATTGAAGCCTGAAAAATGCCCAGGGGGGCGATTGGCCAGCAACATTTTAAAAAAATCAAATCAGGTGGGCGCCTCTTGCGATGTGTTTAAGAGGGCAGAGGGGCCTCCAGAAGAGACTATGAGCCTTCACCGTTATACAACCCACCCACACCAGCAAATGCAGGCATCACAGCTACTGGTAGCAGAGTGGGCTCAGGCCGCAGAGGGCAGAGACTTCACAGAGAGGACAGGAAAAGGAGCGCATAGCCAAGAGAGGAGCCGCTCAAATGTGTGTCCTAAGGTGCAGCCTAGAGGTCGTAGGATGTGCTAGACCCTTGCTAGAAAGGGGCATTCTCTCAGGGGCTGTTGGGAGGTGCTGGTTGGAACTGTAGCGACTGAACTGGAAATACATACAATTTGGCGACATTGATGCTTATGCTTGTTATGTTCTTGAACTGCATTGTCTGATCATGTTATGTGAATAAACTGCTGTTGTTTTTCCACCATGAAAGTCTCATGTGTTTCCACAAGGGAAGGCTGGGTGCATGCTGGCAGCTTGGGAGCTCGTGGGGCACTCGCCAGTCTGGGAAGGGTTTGTGTTATCCCTCCGATCAGACCTCGAGGAGCGGGAAGCAATCACTGTACGAATAGGTGCCCATTTATCTCTGAGCTGAGGAAGTTACAGTCCATGTGGCCAATCCCAGGGTCTGCAAAGGAGAAGCAGAACCGTCCTTTCAATAGGCCTGTGCCCTGCGGATGGTAGGATGAGTGGCAAGTGTGTACATTGACTATGAGAGTTTTCCAGATTGTTCATAAATACGTAGGGGCATATTTATACTCTGTTAGCGCCGAATGTGCGTCAAACATTTTGACGCACATTCGGCGCAAACCTTTCCCCATATTTAAACTATGACGCCCAACCCGTGGATGTCAAAAAAACCTCTGTGTGCGTCATTTTTTGGATGCAGGAAACACCCTTGCGTTAATGACATGCAAGGTAGGCGTTCCTGTCTAAAAAATGACTTTAAGGCCTGTGTGCCTTATTTATACTCCTGCGTCATTTTGACACACAGGAGGGGGCGGGCCTTAAAAAATGGCGCACAGGCTGTGCGCCGTTTTTTAACTCCTGGGTGAGGTCAGGCGTTAAGGGACCTGTGGGCTCACTTCCATGGTCTCAGACCATGGAAGCAGTCCAGAGCTGCCCTTCCCTGCCCCCAGGGACACCCCCTGCCACCCTCGCCCACCCCAGGAGGACACCCATGGATGGGGGGACCCATCCCAGGTAAGTACAGGTAAGTTGAGGTAAGTATTATTATTATTTTTTTAAAGTGGCATGGGTGGCCTACTTTGGGCCCCCCTACATGCCACTGTGCCCAATGGCCGTGCCCAGGGGACAGAAGTCCCCTGGGCATGGCCATTGGGCAAGGGGGCATGACTCCTGTCTCTGCTAAGACAGGAGTCATTTCAATGGGGGTTGTACGTCAAAAAATGGTGCAAGTCCGGTTTGAGCCATGGGGGCATATTTATACTCCGTCTGCGCCGAATGTGCGTCAAAGATTTTGACGCACATTCGGGCAAACCATGCCCCATATTTAAACTTTGACGCCCGAGGACATCAAAACCCCGCCGTGTGCGTCATTTTCTGGATGCGGGAAACCGCATTGCATTAATGATATGCAAGGTAGGCATTCCCATCCAAAAAATGACGCAAACACCCGTGCGTCGTATTTATGCTACCGTGCAAAAATCCCGCACGGCCGGGAGTCGTAAAATGACGCACAGCCCGATTTGCGTAAAAATTAACGCCTGGGTCAGGGCAGGCGTTAAAATGGGGCAAACACACCTGTATTCAATGAAACCACACAGAAGCAACAGCAGAGCACCAAAAGGAAGACATGGAGGTGCTTCTCATCCAGCGTGCACCCAGACGCAGAGCACAGCAACAACAACAGCAGCTTCCATAGCACCAGCAGGGACCCCAAAGGCAACGCAGAAGACAGGAGAGGATATTCCGCACCAGGACAACCCTTCATAGTCTCAGGGAACATGACATCATCCAGAGATACAGGTTGAACTGGCAAGCCATTCAGCAGCTGCTGCGCAACATTGAGCCACAGTTGGCACCCAGCTTGCAGACACGGCACACCATCCCACCAGAAACCAAGCTGCTAGCTGTACTAAACATGTTGGCAAGTGGCTCCTTTCAAACCACTGGCGCCCTAGTTGCTGGGATCTCACAGCCATCATTCTCCGCCTTCCTGCCCAAGATACTGGATGCCATCAGCACACTCACACCTGCCACATCTGCTTCCCAAACACACAGCAGAAGCAGCAGGAGACCAAACAGGGGTTTTACCTCATTAATGGATTTCCATACGTCCTTGGTGCCACTGACTGCACACATGTACGCCTTGTGCCACCTGCTGCAACTGAACATCTATACCACAACAGGACGCACACACACTCTATCAATGTGCAGGCCATTGTGGATCACCAGGTATTGATCACCAACATTGTGGCAAAGTATCCTGGGAGTGTACATGATTCATTCATCTTCCGTCACTGTACCATCAATCAACACTTCCAGAATGGATGATATGGCAATGGACTACTTGTTGGTAAGTACAGAAACCTACTTATATACACATTGCACAGCAACCCTCTAGGACAAACAACACATACACATGACAGCGACATGTGAACAGGAACACACTGAGGTTGTGACACCGCTAGGCATGTTTGATAGGTCTGCAGTGAACTTGTCACACATGTGAAATTAGTGTACAGTCAAATGTTAAGATGTCAATGATCACAACGTATGGAGAAGTTTGGCTAATTGTCACCTTGCAAAATGTAAGCGTCTCACTGATGTTTAAATTAATCCATTGCATATGTCTAAAGGTATGGGATGTCCAGGGTACATAGATGCTAATGTGTTACCACCACTGTCAAATTGAATCTGTGTATGGAATTATCATCTCACCCCCAGTGAAGACACAAGGACACCTGTAACACAAGTCACAATGCTAGGGAGTACCCACTGTACTGCAACTCCCAAAATATACTGCTGACAACCGGTCAGCAGGCAAACACTTGTTCAGCCAAGGAAACAACCCAATGCTGATGGCACATCCTAGAAGCCTAGGAATCAACACAATGACACAAAAGAGTCACAGACAACACAAGGCAACTACTGCCATGCAAAGTGATATTAATAGGGCAAGCTACATCAACATGATCTCAATCATTTTCTCTTTCAGCTGATCAGGGGTATGGGATCCAGCCATGGATTATGACACCATTTGCCAACCCAAGCACTGCAGCAGAGTGTGCCTACAATGAGGCACATAGGAGGCCACACACCATAGTTGAGAGGACCTTTGGCATCCTGAAGTCGAGATTCTGGTGGCAGCCTCCTATACTCACCAGAAATGGTCTGCAAGATCATTTTAACATGTGCCATCCTGCACAACATTTGTGTACGAAGGAACATTCCCCTCTTAGAACCAGAGCCACAAATGCCTGAAGAGGAGGAAGAGGAGGATGCTGGCCAGCAACATGAGGGGGACCAACCAAACACAGCTGGAGGATTGCTTAGGCACAAACATATTGTCAACAATTTCTTTTGAATCAACTCACCATCACCACTGTATCAACATATGTAAATAAACACCTATAATAATCACCATATCATGGTCTGGGTAATCATTTTTGCTCACCTTCATCTCTAACTATCAGAATAAGAGTGTAGCCTCATGGAGCATTGCTGATATACCGATCAGGACACAGAAATTTCCAAAGCAATTGTGATGCGTATTATTCAACAGTCACATTCACACACACTGTAAATGATATATATCCTGTACATTTCACCTTTGAAGTGCAATAGCAGAGGACCACACCTATTTCACACATACATGTTGGCAACATGATTCATTGCAGCATATGGCACACAACTAAGACACCATCAGTCAATGATGGAACAAAATGCATCATACATGAGGCAGGGGATGTGCAATTGCAACAGTAACATTAATGTATGGCCACACCCTTGACAGCAGTAACTGTTACATCACCTATCTTTGCAAGGACCATGTGTGACTAGAATTCCATATAAGCAGAACATAGAGAGCACAAGCGCCACACCTATGACAAGCATTGCACACATGACATTCCATGTACATGTCAGCCCATGTCCTAAGGCCTGACACACCCATGTTCCTGGTCTCACCCCACCCGTCTTAAGAGGTCCCTGGAATGGTAATAGGTGTACCCAGATATTCCCTCCTCTACACACACACAGACTAACCCTTTAGTATGGTATGCCAAAGCCATTGTACATCTGTCTGCATGGACGTCAGGTTAAATAATGCACTGGCTTGTAGTCTCTAAGCCCTGTTCTCACCTGTAGTTTGCTTCCCATGTGAAAGGTACTGTTGGCCATTTGAACTCAAATCTCACCTACAGGACTTGTGAGAAACTGATGCAGTATACACCTGTGAGCACTTCCATGCAGACCAGCCATTTGAACATGCACTGCCTTTGCAGATGCTTGGAACAGCATAGAAGCTGCCATTTTTTCGATTACACTGTTATGCATTGCTAGAAAAATAAGCTGTGTAACACAGCCCTTGGGTTTATGTGTCACCTTCCAAAACACAGGACAAACACAGTCTTCCATATCAACTGTCTTGTTCTTCCTCCGACCAGTCTTAGTCAGACCACTGAGTATGTACCTTGTAAAATTGCTGGATCCTGATTGACCCTGCATCCTGTCAGCCTCACTGGCACCTGTCTGTGCATTACCCTAAAGGTTCCTTGTTGCTACATATGTATCATACTTGACTTCCCAACCCTCACATTCCTCCGGGGGTATTTTGTCAGGTGGTTCTTCAATGCATACTCAAATAAGTAATTTAGCATAATCTGCTTATTTATCGTACCATAATTGGGAACTTTTCTCCAAATACCCAAATCATGGCCTATCCCTTGTCTGGGTCTCATGTATGCATGAGCGACAAAGTGTGACAGTGTATCATGGCTGTATGCAGGGATTGGGTATGGTGCCTCCAGCAAAACCAGCAACCTCTGATAATGTGCATGAAAAGTCCACACATGTTAGGACCCTGACAGTTCACACGCTGATTCACATTGCTCACAATATATTGATGGGCTGTGCATGGTGAATAGCTGTGAGATTAATCAACACAGAGGCTATGATGTTCCCAGATGCAGTGGGAACTTTACAGGCCAACCTGTGTACAAAAGTTGTAATGACACCTGCCGGTACAAGACTCCTGAAATATGATCTCACTCAGCACACCAAGGTTGCCCTGTTGACAGTCTCATAACACGTCTGCAGTGACAGGGTGGGACCATCCCCATGTGGTTTCTTATATCCCCATTGGCTTTACTTCCATTGATCTCCGAAGGATACTCAGTAGATACAGGAATAGTCGCCACTGACTCATGACTAGACCTGGACATAACTTTGACAACATAGACCCCTAAAAATATACAGGATCAACATTGGCCCACACACATGAACCAGGCACCTCTGTGCTATTGATCACTGGAAATATGTGGCCACGTGCTGCTTGGTCTGCTGGTCCGCCACTGCCACAGGAGAGTTGTGGCGTGATATTACAATTGTGGTTCACCTTTGGTTTTCCGTGTCAATAACACGGTACCCACTTAGTCAGTACATCTGCCTGACTCATGGTGGGTTCACCAACAAGTGCCTAGGAAGCAGTATCCAAAATTCCAGGACATGTGATGGGCAAGTTTTGGACCATTGACATGAACAAGCGTCTGCTATCTATCCGGTGCATGCTTTGTCATTTGTGGTGTTTACGTTACCCAAAAACTAGAAAGTGCACACAGCAGATGTTGCTACATGTATGACTAACACATGTCCTCTCTCATTTCCACACTGACTTGCATCTGAGAGTTAGACACATTGACTCCACATTCATACAAGCATATTTGCAATAATGTATCTTGTGATGCTCACACAGTGGGTCAGCAACAATATTAGTAGCCAATGCACACACATTGAGCCATAGGCATTGAGGTATTGTACTTATGTGCATCACCTTGCTATCCTCTCCTGACGCCAAACATGCCCAATTTGTGCAATACAGATATGTAGGCCACACATTTGGCCATCTATTGCGTCAGTCAAGAGTGAAAATCCTGTACATGAAGTAGCGGATCATGGTCCACAATAGTATGATGTGTCACATATGCCCATACACCGTCATGACCAAAGTGGGTGCAATCAGCCTATCTCAGTACAGTATTGTCACAACTGTAATATTACATTAAAATGGTAAAATTACCCAAACTCAGTTAATACCTGAAATTTTGACGCATATGTGTCAAAAAATGACGCACAAGCATAAAAAAATGACGGACATGTGTAAAAAAATGACGCTTATGGCCGAAAAACAACGCATAATGCCCTGAAATAACCATTGCCCCTGAGCTGTATCTTCCACACTGTACCTCAGAAAATTGGTTAAGTGTGAAACTATTTCCAACCATATGGATGCGGGTTCAAATCTACACATGTGCGTCGAAAAAAATGACGAGCAGACTGTATGCGTCAAAATATTTTGACGCATGACGATAAAAACGCCCGCCATTTTAGGCAGGAAGTGATGTAATGGGATATCCTGTTTACAGATTATGTACAGTGGGTGTACTTTCACTTTCACTTTGCAGTCTGTGATATTTCCTGACTATGTGGCTGTGTCTCAATTTGTCTCTGTATATTTAATGAATTTGTCTCTTGTGTGGTCTTTTTGTGAATAAAAACTTGTTGTAGTATCCTGTCTGTGTGTTTTTTTGTGCTCATTTGTATTGTAAAGTATTGTCTTTGTTTTGTTGGGAGTCTGTTGTGGGTAGTTTTAGTTTGGGTATAGTTGGGCTGTGTTAGTTGTTTATTTGAATTTTTCCTGTTCTACTTTCCCCCTATTCTCCTTTGTTCCCTTTCATCCCCTATTTCTCTTTTGCTACAAAGATGTTTGGTAGGCCTTGTCTTGGCAAGATGGGATAGGAGGAGCTGGGTGGATTCATATGGCTGGTGTGCCATTTCCTACCCCTAATGATTGAGGCAGGTGGGTGGGTGATACAGGGGTATCACACTGAGGCACGGAGGCTCAGGTGGGCAAAGGTGTTGCATCATCTGCAACGGATTTATCAGACACCAAGAAACGACCACCAGCTGAAGCACTGCTGGGCTGACCTTGTCTCCATGGAGCAAGATCTGCTGGACCACCTGGGGATTGTGATTGGTGGCCCTTTTGGTGAGTACAAATCATGTTAATGTGCACGTTTAAATGCTCTGTAGTGACATAAGCTGATTTTTACAATATCTGCCGGCAATGTTGTTGAGTGTGTGGAATGCTTCTGAAACATACATGGTCATAAATCTACTTTGTTAAGGACCACAATTGCTAGCTGTTAGGAAGCAAGAGCTCCACAAACTTACTGAATACATTTGCATTATGTAAGTTAGTGCCGCATTTGTGTCAAACAGCAACACAAATCAGGAGCCAATTATGTATAGATATAGGCATAGAAATTTCCAAATCATTACCATCATTTGTTGACGCAACAGCTAGACTGACTTTTGAAACACAACATGAGGCTTAAAATGAGTGCAGGCTTCACGTCAATTGAAGAGAGCAATGTGGCCCGAACATATGTCTCATGTGTGTCTGGTGAGTGTGTAAGGAAACCGATCATGGAAATTCCAAAAATCTTAGGGATTATTGTGTCCCTCCTTCATTTCAGATACATGTCTGATCTGGATTTGGACACATAGGGAACAAGTTATAGCTGCATTCAGCTAACATCTTAGACTGGTATTTGGAGTTTGTAGTGCCACATTTCGATTAGGGATGGCTGGCCAAAGGTATGCACATGGGTTCATATCTCTATGGTTGGTGCCACTCATCATAGCTGTGCCACATCAAATGAAGAAACTGTAACAACATGAGGGCTAACAACTGTCCCTGCCCCTCTGTACATTGTACCTGTGTGTCATAAATTTGTCATGGTCACAATGGCTGGTTGACTGGTAATGCAGTCCTCACGGAAAGTGGCTTTGGATGTCTCTCATGGATACACATGATGAGACGAATACACTCCATTATTATGCCTGCTCACTAATGAAGGAGCACATTTTCTAACACATGATAGTTAGGGCCACTGCATGTGTGCAGATATGTGTGTATCACTCACTGGAGACCCATGGTATGTACATGTTAGCCGTGCTATGTAGGATGCAGTATCATCATGTCTGAGAGGCTTTACTTTCTGATGTAATCTTACACATAGTATTTGTCTTTGGAATTGTTGTACAGTGCACAGACATTGAGCACATTTCTCCCTTCCATGCCTTACAGGTGGACCGGCACCCTACACTGTTGGCGAGGTGGCTAGATTCGAGGACCCAGACAACTCCAGTAAGTGCTGATGTGTGTGTTATGTGTTGTGTTTGCTGGTGATGGACTCCTGTGTGTTGGACACATAGCAAGGAGTGATGCACTGGCCAATCATTTGTTTTGTTCCATGAGTGGAATATCATTTTATCACCATCTTTGAGTTGGCCAATCCTTATCCTATTGTCTAATTTAGGTATTCTAGGTCAGTCCTGTAGGCACGGCAATGTGAATAGGGATGAGTCATGTGGATAAAACTTGAATCAGAAAGAGTCGCACTGGACCAAATTAGTGAATTAGTCAGCCAGTCAGACCCAAATTCTCCCAGAATGGGGCTGCCAAATGCTTACCCACAGACTTCTGCTTCCCAATTCACTAATGTACTTATTAAACTGTAGGTTAAACTTCCTAGCAGCACATGTAGTGCTACGAGTATGTGGCACTTGAGTGCAATGGCCTAGGTGTGCATGCAACTCATGGCCAGGGGTGTTCTTGCATCTCTGTGTTTGTTGTAAGTCATGGCTTACTGGTAGTAAATGATGTGGACAAATGTCTGCATTTCCAAACATGAGCGGCAATGGGATTGGTCAAGGGTTTGCTGTCTCCTATTTGGAGATCCTCCTTATCTGTGGTGTGTGTGCTGAGCCACACACATGTCCAGCTTTCCTACAGTTCCTGGGTGTTCTTGTTGTTAGACATTATTAGTTGTTAGTTCCCCCCACCCTCAAACACAGACATAGGTTTGTGAATAGTGTACCTAGGACTGATAATACAAGTTTGGTACAAAGACATGTAAATCAGTGAATCACTTGTCTGAACCTAGTATACACACTCATGTTTAGCACATGATTACTATACTGGCAAGTCCATTTACAACTTGCAGATCATGTGTCCCTAGGTTTCCATCCCGTACAATGACATTTGTAGCCCTGGCAGTGGTGGAGGATGTGCAGCATGATTGTTAGCTGACAACTGGCAGAACATAGATGGCAAATTCATGGCTGTTGTTACTCATCTTGTAGGGTTTGGATGTGCTATGTGTGATAGGACCTTTGTAGGCCGGCTTGCCATGTATTTCCTCAGGGACAATCAACGATCTGTATGATGATATGAGCTGTTACAAGTACAATAGATGTATTGTCTGATTTACTTCTTGTGCCATTTCACACAATGCAGTACCTAATGTTAGATTTTCTATTTGTCTTAACAGCTGCAAATATGACACCCATCCAGGTCAAGGAGTTTCAACGGCGGGCAGTGAGGTACCAACACATACTTCAAGTCGAGTCTGGGTACCGATAAATGTCCCGCAGATATCGCCATGAACAAGCCTCCGGAGCCCGGAGGGCATTTCCACAAGGTGGACCTTCTTTGCTTACCACAACCACCACCAGCACCACCACCACTACCACCCAGGTGGCACCACCAGCAGCTGTGACCATTGCAGGAACATCCACAGCAACTGCTCCAGGCCCAAGCACATCACCACCTGCAGGGCAGCCCACAGCCATGGACACTACACAGCCCCATACTTCCTCAGCTGGCACCCAGACCACCCCAGCTGCAGCCATTGACCCTGCTGCGTTTGGAAAAATGCAGCGAAAATTGGACTGTGTCCTCAGGAAGATGAGCCGACTGCGGCAGGAGGTGCGACAGGTCAACCGGCGGGTGCATTCGATCAAGAGGACCCTCCGGAGGGCCAACCTGTAGATAATTAGACGGACATGATTCCCTCCCCTCCCTCATCTTTCCTGGTTCTTATACTTTGTGGGTTTAGGGGGCTTAGAGTTAGGTTAGTATAGGATGTTAGTTTAGTTAGTGTTAGTTGGTGGGGGGGTGAGGGGTCCTGAATATTTCTACTGTTTATTTTTAAGTGTGTGGGTAGGTGGGTGGTAGGGCAATGTTGGGGTTCTTGTGTGTTTATTTTTTTTTTTTTTTTAACAATTTTTTTTTTTTATTAAAACAAAAAATTACAAAAAATTATATATTTGTTTAGTATAGGATAGTATGTGTTTTGGTTAGTATCTGTTGTCCTCCATGTGTCCTGTCTCATAAGGGGGGTGGGAGGTTGATGTTTAGAACGTTTTGTTAAATGTGATAAGTAAGTTTAGCTTAGGTTAGTTAGGGACAGTTGTGGGTAATGAGTAGTTAGAGTAGATTAGGGTAGGTAAGGCTTTTCCCCCAGTTTTCACTTCTGTTTTTACTGTTAAATAAATATGTAGGTAACCCTTTACAGTATGTGTTACATGCTTGTAGATCAGGGCCTTGGCATGGGTGTACAGTGTTTCTTTTGTATTACATTTTGTGTCCTATGCTGCTAACAACTCACAACTGAGCTGTAACATTGGCAGCTACCCCAAAGCTACTTAGCAAAGATTCGGCCATTCATTGCAACCAACAATCACAGTTACTATGGATCCCAAAGTGTGTTTTTTTCGTAATGTATGTTTTCAATGTCACATACTGTGCTTCCAGATTTAGGTTTGGGGACACTGTGCTATGTCTGACTGCAGTCTCATGTCCAAGGAAACCCTTATAACGTGAGTGGTAGTAAGCTCTCTTGTAGTATAGTGTACATAACTCACATAGATCATTTGTTACACTGTTCAGCATGATTACTTATTTGGATGTAAACTCATACACCTCCATTCATGCAGTTTGGTGAGTGTTCGTTTATATTTGTGGGCAATGTTACATATGTTAGTTTTGCATTGAAGCAACATTTTGAAGGCACTATTTTATGGTTTAGATATCCCTTGAGGAAGCGTTATTCTTTCCAACATATCATTATGGTGTATAGTTTCTCTTTTCCTCAGAAATTACCCTCAGGAAGGGCAGAGTAAGGTAGAATCCAGGCCACTGTGCATAGTTATCAGCCCACGTTATTTCAGGACAGTTGTATTGACAATCTATGATATTTGACAGGAGGCAAAATTCAGTGATCTACTGCACGGTTGATGTGTCACATTACACAGAGACAAAGTGGTTGTGTAATGTCACATTACACAGAGACAAAGTGGTTGTGTAAGTACTATTTATTGAAAAGTGCTGTAGTGCTATATGTACAATGTCCATGATTGTGAGTCCATTATAGTGACATCTTCCATTGTGATCCTACACAAGTGCAAAAGGACATGTCAATTGACATGCTGGGGTGAAGAGTCAGACAGTGCAGAGGGACAGGACTTGCCAATGAGTTAGTGAGAGACAATCACTGGGCAGGCTGACAAGATAGACAGTGGTTTGCAGAACAGTGCTTGAGTACAGTTGTTGCAGGACTGGCATGTTGCAAAGCGCAGAACCTTGGTAATAGGTGGCCATGTGGCAGGGACTAGTGATTCCGGGTACTTTTACGTGTGAAGGTGATATGTTCCTGGTCTTCATCTTCTGATGTGTGTGTTGCCTCCTCTGCCCTTGGTGGTGGTGGTTGTGAAGGGGCAACACACACCTCAGTGTTTGAAGACGTGGAGTCAGACATCCCGGTAGTACTACCTGTGGGGGTCTTAAGAGCAGTACTGCTGCAAGGAGGATCTGCTGGTTCTTAAGAATAGCAGCCACATCACGATGGTAGGCAGCCAGGTCAGCCATGAGGGGTTCAATGTTGCATTCGTGCACGCGTTGACAGGATTGCTGTTGTAGGTGTTGGGTCAACTGTATTACAGCTGTGCTGATTTCCTTCAGCCTTTTTTCTACTGCCTGCAAGATAGCTGTTCGCCCTTGCATAGCTGCTGCCTGTTCTTCAGTTGACATCATGCACGAACGCACCCCCTCTAGGCTGGCTGCCATAGTTTGCATCCCCACCTGCACCTCCTTGGCCAGCTCTCGCTGTACTCCGACTACAGTTCTCTCAAAGCTGGTGCCAGTGTCGTCAGAGTCCTCAGCTGTATTGGAGCTGGCAGGTCGTACAATTGGGTGTGGTAGGTGGATCCTCTGCGATGGCTGCTGTATCTGTGCTCCTCCTTGTGACTGAAGGTGGGGTCTGGAGGGTTCCAAGGACCTCTTGGAGGGTCTGGTGGCTGATGTTTGTCATCAGGGTAGTCTTGGACAGGCATATCCGCAGGAGATCCATCATCCTTTGCAATGAAATACGGTACAATTACTGTGTCTGTGTTGTGGCATTTGTGGTGTAACATGCCTGCCTTGTGATGCTTTTCACATTGTGATCTTGGTTCCTGTTCATTGCTCCAGTCTTTCAGATGGGCATTCTCCCAGGCCTATGCCGCACCTATATGTTGTTGAAATGTAGCGTATACTTTGCATTGCATTGATATGGCACAGTATGGATGTCAGCATTGGTAATGTGTACAGCTGATGTTGGGGAATGTGTGGTACATTGGATTGCCCTGATAGTCGTAGCAGTGTCCTATTTCCTCCTCTGACTGTGCAGGTGTATTTCAGTGACCAGTTACATGTGTCCTCCCCCTCAATGCTGTTGTGTGAGCAGTATGACATTTGAGATGTTGCATTGTGACCCAGGCACAGGATGGACCCTGACATATGCAGCATGGGTGTGACATTAGTGCTCTGTACCTCCTAATGTTGATGACATTGGCTGATGTTTGCGGCAACTATGGGCATTCACATTTGACAGGACTGGAACATTTGTCTTGTTTCAGGGCATTGTTAATGTTGTCATCCTAAACCCTCTAATTTGGGTGTGTATGATCCATGGGGACGTTACTGCAATTGGCTACTTGACCAGCACACACAGCAGAGGTGGTAGTGGCAACGGTTGTCAATGTTACATTCCAGTTGTCGGTATGGCTAGAGGTTGTTAATTGGGCCCTACTTAATGTAGGGAGTATAGTGGCTGACGTGTGACGGGATGCCAGTTTGACGTTGTACCCTTCCCTCCTGGCGTGGCTTTACCTTTGCAACATCGTTGGCATGGCAGCATACCCCCATGGAAAGGTTGTTGGTGTTGTGTAATGGTGTGCCCCTGGTTTTCTCAGAACGGGCTATGCCCCCGTGCTGTGCCCCTTTACTCATGCCACTCCATGTATATGATGACTTACATGCATTGTGTAGTAGGTATTCCCCCCCCGGTTGCAGTTAACATTAGTGCATTTTAATTCCCCATACGACTTACCCTGCATGTGCGTTGTCTCCTGGTAGTCTGCGCTGTCCTGTCCTTGAATCCCTGTGATGATCTCCTCAGGGATGATGGCTGCGGCCATCTACTCCATGTGGTCCAGGGCCTCCTGCGGTGCTGGTCTCCCACCTCCAGTCTGCAGTGCTGCCTTCCTGTTCCTGGCCATCTTTTCCTTGGTACTGCGTTTGCAGTCATGCCAGCGTTTCTTGCACTCGATGACTGTTCTGCGTACTTCTGCCACACTGTTAATCTCGTCAACAATTTGTTGCCATATTGCCTCTCTCCTACTGATTGGCAACTTTGAGGTGACAAACAGTTGGTGCTGGTGTTCCGTCACCTCTTTCACCAGAATTTCCTGCTCCTCTGTACTGAAGCGACACTTTCTTTTCTTCTCCCTGTCGTGGGTCTTGTGTGTGTCCTCCTGGCTGGTTCCTGGTCTGTTGTCATCTTCCTGTGGTCTGTACAGTCATCTGGGATCCATTTTGGCTCTCCTCTGCTGAAATGGCTGTGTTTGCGGCGAGTTTTGAAACTATTGCGTCAAAAAACGCCGCCTATCCGGTTTGCGGTGTCATAAATCGGCTCACAGTCATTTCCGCCGCTTTAACGTCGTTTTCCTTTACGACGTGACACTGTGGTGTGCGTCAGATAAAATGACTCAAACCTGTTGTTTGCGCCGCCGTGCATCAAAGTATAAATTTGACGCCCGCACGGCGCACAGAAATGGCGTTAGCAGGCGGTAATATTTTTGACGCAAAACTGCGTTGGCGCAGTTTTGCATCAAAAAGTATAAATATGGACCATGATTTTTCACTCAAACCTGACTTGCACCATTTTTTGACGCACAACCCCCATTTTCCCCTACGCCGGCGCTGCCTGGTTTAAGTCATTTTTTTTACTCTGACCAGCCTGCAGTGCCAGCTAACGTCAATCCTTAAATAAGGCGCCCGCATGGCGCGTAGGAATGGCGTTAGCCGGCGGTAAATATTTTTACGCAAACCAGCGCTGGTTTGCGTCAAAAAGTATAAATATGGGCCGTAGTTTTTTAAAAGACACATTTTGAGACCTAAACATTTCCCCTTAATAATTCAAATACTGTTTCTCTTTAAGAACTGAAGTTAAATGAGCAGAAATTGTTCAGAATGAGGTCCACTTTTTGACAAAAGAAGAACGGATATAGCAGTGGTCAGTTATTCTGTATGGTCTTAAGAGGAAAAGTGACACTATTGGTAGGACAAACAGAGCAGCTATTGTAAACGTATTTATATAGCGCTTACGACCCCTGACGAAGCACGGGAGCGCTTTTTCTGCAAGTAGCACGCTACTCCATAGCTCAAGATTAGTAGTTTGTACATGTGTTTGTTTGTTTTTCTTGTGTATTAGTTGTGTTACGTGTGTGCTCTTGCTATACTTAAACGGAAAGCTGTTGATCACAGATCTACAATACATAGGAACATATTTATACTTTTTGACGCAAAACTGCGCTCACGCAGTTTTGTGTCAAAAAAATTAGCCGCCGGCGCTGCCTGGTGTGCGTGGAAAAAAACGACCTACACCAGGCTGCGTCGGCGTAGGGGGATATGGGGCTTGGGCGTCAAGAAATGGGGCAAGTCAGGTTGAAGCAATTTTTTCGCCTCAACCCGATTTGCCCCATTTTTTTTCACTCCCAACCCCCATAGAAATGACTCCTGTCTTAGCAAAGACAGGAGTCATGCCCCCTTGCCCAATGGCCATGCCCAGGGGACTTATGTCCCCTGGGCATGGTCATTGGGCATAGTGGCATGTAGGGGGGCACAAATCAGGCCCCCCTATGCCACAAAAAAAAAACACTTACCTGAACTTACCTTAATGTCCCTGGGATGGGTCCCTCCAGCCTTGGGTGTCCTCCTGGGGTGGGCAAGGGTGACAGGGGGTGTCCCTGGGGGCATGGGAGGGCACCTCTGGGCTCCTTCAGAGCCCACAGGTCCCTTAACGCCTGCCTTTTGCAGGTGCTACAAAACGGCGCAAAAGCGGCCGTACGTCATTTTTTTGGACCCGCCCACTCCCGGGCGTGAATTTTGCCCAGGAGTATAAATCCGATGCACATGCCTCGGAGTCGATTTTTTAGACGGGAACGCCTACCTAGCATATAATTAACGCAAAGTAGGTGTCCACGCTAAAAAATGACGCTAACTCCATGGACTTTGGCGCTAGACGCGTCTAACGCCAAAGTATAGATATGGAGTTAGTTTTGCGTCGAAATTGCGTCAAAAAAATCCTGACTGGATAATGCCTAAAAGTAAAACAGGGTAGGTTGATAGTTTCCCGGAAAACCATAAAACCATCTGCTCATACATTGTGTGCATTGTGGTTGTCATGCACATCGAGAACTCGACCAGGTGAGAAATGGTTGTCTAGAGTTTACTTCACAGAAAAGAAAGTGAAAATGGGTTTTCCCTGCTGGAAAAAGTTGCAATCGTGCACATTTCGGGTGCAGCGAGTATTGGCCACGTATCAGCGAGGCTTCAGAAATGTAATCATTCCGTTTAGTTTGCAGCTGCGCATGCTGCTCATAAAAACGCACGTACATCTGTTCTCCTGGAATATTGACATATAGCTTGTGAAGCTTCGGGCATGGCTTTGGTGATGCCAGAGGCGGTCAGAACGCCAATAGTACGGCACTAGGCACAGTCTTGCGCGCACACAGCATTTCAGGCTTTTTTGCAGTGTTAATTTGAGAAGGTGGGGGGGGGTGCACGGTCACTTTTATGTCCGCATCAGGTGGTTCCCGAGTACAATAGAGGTAACAAAAAAAATGACAGCTCAGAATACAGAGGAGGAGAAAAACCGTTAAACCGTCACGAAGTGAGAAAGCTGGGACCCGCACGAACGAGACAAAGGGACAAGGACTGTCTGGTGGTAGATTGAAGACTACGATCCGTGGTATGGGGAAACGTTGAGCTTTAATTACACAGACCGGCTTCTGAGCAGCGTTTCGGGCATCGGAACTTTCACTTTCACAAATTGAGCACAGCTCATTTCTAGATACCTACCGCCGTCGCCTGATTTCCTGCTCTGGACTGACTGCTGCTCGCACATGATACGGAGGCGGCAGGGCCTGATTCACACATACAGAGTGATTAACAGTGTGGTCCTCAGGGGCCCCAAGCGTGGCCCGCAGGGGCCCCAAGCTGAATAAGCCTTGATAATATCGAATAAGAGGAATCAAAAACAGAGGAGGTGGAAATACCAAGGATCTCTCCACTCAACGTCCAGTCATAAACAGAAAGGAATCAAAGGGGAGTGGCTAATCTACTGCAAAAATCAAAGGGGAGGGGACTGACCCCGAAAAATCCTTATCGGAATGGGAATCCTTTAGGATTATTTAAGGGACGCTCATTCACCGGAGTTCTCCGTTAACGAGGTTGAGTGGGCTCAACCTCCTCTTCATCCTGCAGGCCCCGGGTCAGCATACCAGGGACTGTGTAGGTCAGAGACTTGTATACATGAATAGGTTCACTTTGCACACTTACACTTTATAAGTAAAAATTGTTAAAGACCCAATAAAGGATAGTGTCCGCCTTTCCATTGATATATAGGGCTCTGTTACAGTAAGGTCCTGAGGAGAGCCACGAGACCCGGTCTGGGCTCAGGTGGCTGAAATATGTAGACCACGGTCACATTGATGATGTCAGGATCATTAACACTCACAAGTACATCTCTTAACCTTGTCCCGATTCCCAGATACACCAGAAAACAAAATTCGGATTTCGGAGGTAATTTTAATGCACGTCACAGATCCATTAATAATTCAGTTCCGAAGCGCGCTTCCCGCCATGAAGACTCTGAGCCCACTCAACCACATTAGGTGCCCGAGTGCCATCCCGATGATGAAGCATGCCACCGGAAAACTCCGGTGGGTGAGGATCTCTTAAAAAACCCTAAGGGATTCCAAGTCCAATAAGGATTTTTCTGGGCCAGTCCCCACTCCCCTTTGATTTTTGCAGTAGATTGGCCCACCCCCATTGATTTACAATGGCCGTGCAGTGCCCTCTGGCCAGCCGATTACCTACATCTAAACATTTTTTTCACAGCTTCAGGTGATGAAGCTTCTGAGATCCATTCATCCGCCTGTGGGCCCTTTCTGGACTCATGCCTGTACAGACTTCTACAGCAGCTCTTCCACTGCTGGTGGAGGAACGGACGCAACTTCGGAGTCATCTCTCTGCTTCCTTAGGCAGCCACCCTGCTTGAGAGAGTGGTCATGTCTTAGACACAACATTTTAATGGTGGCCAACAATCTCCCTGACCCTTTCAAGCGGGATTCAGGCATGAGAGCTGCTTGTCCTCTCAGTCCTGGACCCTGACATTAGAGAGGCAGTGGCATCAAGACACTAGTTTTCTCTTGGCCTTCAGAACTGTCACTCTATTTTTATTCCATCAGCTGCCTTCGACATCATTGACCTACAGACACTGATTTTGCATGATCTCTCTACACCATTGACCACCCCTCAAGCTTTAGCAATTAGATATGGCCGCGTCCATAAGCTTCCTGTTTAGATGCTTGTGCCCTTTGTATCTGGCGGTGGACCAGCAAGGCCTTCTTTTTTCCGTTGTTTCTCAGCCACTGCGTGAGGTATCTTTGAGGGGGTCGCCTTGCCAGTTTGTCCACACTGAAGAAAGATCATGATCAGAGTGACCAGAAGATCAAATGATGCATTTATTTGGCTGCCCCTGAGATGGTAACTAATTTACAAACCTGAAGTGCAGCAGCCGAGGAGATCAGTGCCAGACAGACGTTATATCATACTGAGGCGTGCAACTATGGATAGTGCAGTAAATGCAGTGAAACTGGAGCCCAGGCAGCTGAGGGGCTCTCTGTTGCCCTTGTACAGCTGTTTTTGCAACAAACCAGGAGAGGGAGACCATTTCCTTGCTTGCATAAGGGTCCAAGGCACCCTTGCTACACCACTGATCATACTTCAGCCACTTGACTTAATCTCCACTGACTGATGCCCAGGAAGAACCTAGTTCAAAGCCACAGTCAGTGTCCAAAAGTCCCTGTATGGGAAAATGTGCAGTTTAATTGCAAAAATTTGTTTTCTTATGCACGTACAAAAGAAGATTTGTTAATTCTGCTGTGAAGCATGTACTCAACGACATAGTCTATGGAAACACCAAGAGCAGAGCAACACCAGAGCCCCATGGATAGAATCTAAGTCTGAATGACTCCAGACCTCCTGACACTTCACTGTAAGTTTCCTCAGCTACTGCACCAAAGTCACTGCTCCACACTAAAATCCATTCAACACAAAGACTATTCACGATTACTTAGCCTCAATTGCTGAGTGCCCACGATCATGCTGCGAGAACAAGAGTGCGGCTGCTCAACAGAATTCACAAATAAGCTCCTTTTGATATGTACATAAGAAAACAGTTTTCTTTAAATACTGAAGCGTTCATCTGGCCCTGAAGAAGCGTGTTCCTACCGCAAAACACGTGTTGGCTGTCTAATTGTTAACTTTCTCTATGATCTATAATTCTTACAAATTATATTTTCTAAGAAGTCCTGTATGAATTTGCAATTTGAAGTATTGTTTCGGTGCTAATCTTTCAATGTATATCAACTCAATGTATTCTGCATACAAAAGGTTTATCATTTAAGAATAGACTAATACATGTATTTCAGATATTTTGGATTGTTGACTACACATTACATTAATTACTCCCCGCACTTTATTATTAGGTTTCAGTGGGCCTCAGGATCCTGAGAAACAGTTGCCACTGCACCTGCTGAACCACTGATACCTATGCCCCTGACAACAGCGGAGGTGGGCCTGTGCTGGTGGCGCATTACATCACAGGAAACTATCTGCAGCAAAGTGCCCCAGGAGATATCTATGTTGATAGGGCACCAAGAACCTGTGCACAGTGATCTACTTAGAACGAGAGGACCCCACCGATTTGCCTATAATGATGAGGTCACTGCCAACAGATATAAGGCCCCAGGGATCAATCTAAGATGATCAGAACCCGGAGATCTGTCTGCAGCGACAGGGCACTGGAGATCTTCTGTCTACTAGCCACAGAGATCTTTCCACAGCACTGAGGCCTCAGAAATATGTCAACTCTATAGAGATCTAACCCAGAGATCCTTTGATAGGTAAAGGGTCCCAGAGATTCACCTATCGTGACAGGGTACAAGAGATCTGTCTATTGTAATAAGACCCCAGAGATCTATTCATAGCGCCTGGGCCCCAGAGATTTGGCTATAATTATTGAACCCAAAGAGCTGTCAACAGCTATAGGGAACGGAGATCCGGATACAGTGGTAAAGCCATGTGCTCAGTGTGAGTGGCCTCAGAGATCTGTGTAACGTGCTCGGGCTTAGGTGATCTGTCCATAGAGATAGAGACTCGAGATCAGTCCATAGTGACAGGTCCCATTGATCTGTCCATAGTGAGAGGGTCCCTGGGATATTTTTACAGTGACAGAGTTCTGCAGATCTATCTATCTATAGTGGCAGGGCCCCAGTGAACTATGGTTAGTGAAAGGATCAGTTGTCTGTCTCCTGTGGGAGCGAGCTAGAGAGCTCTACAGTGATGGGACCTAAGGATCTGTCTGACAATGTAGGGCAATGGTGAGATGTGTATAGTAAAAGAGCCCCACGATTTGACCTGCAGCCAGAGCCACTGAAATTATGGGTCAGGAGAGGTCCAAATTATGTAGCAGGGTTGAGTAAATTATGCATCAAGCAAAGGCAAATTTTGCGACATAATGCAGCCCATGTTGTATTAGTATTACTTCATTATTTCGTCATACTCTCTAGGCATTAGTTGCACCTCATTAGTAGCAGTTTACACTCAAATATAGCAATAAACAACAGAACGGTCACCAGTCCAGATTTGCAAAGGGCCTTCTACAGCACAGCAACACATGTTGCTGCATTTTTAGAAACTTTTGAACTGTTTGAGCAAAAAACATTTTTGTTGTTGTTAAAATCTGTAGATTATGCAGCAGAAGATGGATTATGTGAAAAATGCAGCAAATCTGTAATTATGCCAACACCACCGTGCACTGTCGCATAATTCCAGTGGCCCTGTCTATAGAGTGAAGGTGCCAGAGATCTGGTTTGTGATAGAATACCAGGATCTATCAGTAATGACAGAGGCTTTGGGATCTGTCTGTGGTGGCAGGGCCACAGTGAGCGGCCTATATTTGGACCTCCTTTTTGTAGTCCCAGTTTCTACAAGCCCTAAATAGCCCAGGCCAAGCAAGGACAAGGGACAGGTGGTAAGAACACAGACTGTTTCTGTGTAATTTTTAACATTAAAACTGTTATTTTGTTCTACCTCTGACCGTTTTTAAATTTCTTTCCTTCTTTTCCCCAAAACCGTGGTAGGCTAGTAGAGGGCATCCCCCTCCCTTTACAAGCTAAAAAGGCAAAACAATACACCCTTAAGCCTGTCATGAGTGTGTTTAAGAGACTGCCCAATGTGCTTTGTTGTTTAAATTGTGTTTGGAAAGTGCATGTAGCACTCATTGTTGGCTAGAAAAACAAGGTTTTTTTTGAGTCTGGAAAACCATTATTTACTGGCTTCAGCTTTGGTCTTTAACTGCAGGGTTGAATAGGAACTGCAAAGTGTGTATTGGACCTGTCTGTATCCAAGGAGATTGTGATCTCAGGAGCATTTCCCAGCCCGTTGCACACCAGTTTGTGCTTTGGTGATTGGCCCACTGGCCCCTGAGCAGGCCTCGCCCCTCTCCTCAACCCTCGCACAGCTCCTTAAGTTTGTAGAGGGAACCCAGGTGCAACCACTTCCATTTTGTAGTCCAACCTTCCGGAAGTCCCAAACAACCCAGTGAACAAGGCCAAAGGACAGGTGGTAAGAGCACAGACTCTGTTTTGTACAATTTTAAAGTTTAAAAATGTTGTTTTCTTCTACCTGTGATCTTTTACATTTCTTTCATTGTTTTCCCAAAAACTGTACTAAGGCTACTAGAAGGAATTCCCTCACCCCTTTCACAAACGAAAACAGCAGAAAATACAACCCTTAGCCTAACCTGAGTGCTTTAAGAGACTGCTTAATCTGTTTTGCTGTTTAAATTGTGTTTGGAAAGTGCATGTAGCTCTAATTTTTAGCTAGAAAACCCAGGCTTTTTTGAAGTTCACAAGAAGCATTATTTAGTGGCTTTAGATTTATGCCTTACGTGCAGTGTTGAACAGGAACTACAAAGTGTGGATTGAACCAGTCTTTATCCAAGGAGATTCTTAGCTCAGGGACATTAACCTGCCACTTGAACACCAGTTTGTGCTTTAGTGATAGGCTCACAGCCAGCTGAGCTGGTCTCACCCCTCTCCTCACAACTTGCACAGTTCCTTAACCCTTCTCTGCTAGGCCTCCCTTCACCCCCAGAGCTTTTGTTGGCTATTTTAGGGTAATTCACATTTGGGCCCTTATAACTTTTTGTCCACATAAGGTATCCACGCTAAATATGTATCCCTTTTTTCTAACATCTTGGGGATTCTAAAGGTACCCAGGGTTTGTGGATTCCCCTGGAGGGGACAGAGAAAATGGGCAAAAGATAGCAACATTTTGAGTTTTTGGAGAAACATGGGAAAAAAGCGCTGCAGAAGAAAGTGTCTGTTTTTCCCTTGCAAATGGCACCAACAAAGGGTTTGCAGTACTAAAATTACCACCTTCCTAGCTTTCAGAAACAGGCAAACTTGATTCAGAAAAACTGAATTTTCAACACAGTTTTTACATTTTACTGGGACATAATCCATTTTTCTTATTTTTTGTGTGCTTTCAACCCCCTTTCAGTTAGCAACAGAAATGGGTGTGAAACCAATGGTGGATCCTGGAAAGCTATACATTTCTAAAGAGTAGACAAAATTCTGAATTCAGCAAGGGGTTATTTGTGAGGATCCTTCAAGGTTGTCCTATAGAAAGCATCAGTTGAAATACAAACATATTGAAATTGAGTTGTAAAAACAGTCATTTGTGTCTACATTTGTATCTGTAACGTTCCCTATATATTGGCAGATTTTCAAAAGCAATATACCATTACGTCCGTTAGACTCTTTCGGTTGCAAAGATATATAGGGCTTGTAAATTCACCAATAACCCGAGGTAGCTAGAGCTAATAACTGAGCTGCACCTTGCAATGGTTTCTCATTGTGTACCGGGTATGAAGCAATTTATATGGTAAAATATAAATAGTGAAAAGTAGGTTATCAAGAAAACCAATGTATTTCCGAAATGGGCACAAGATATGGAGTTTAAAAGCAGGGGTTATTTGCACATCACTGAATTTGTGGGTATCCATGCTACCATGTGAATTAGAGGATAATTCTCAAAAGTACTTATTTCTTACTCATCATCTTCCATTTGGTAGGAGGAAATGCAGAGAAATACATTTGGTAATAACACTTGTTCTACTATTCTGTGTTCCCTTAAGTCTCTTAATAAAAACGATATCCCACTTCTGTGGGTAGGCCTGGTGCGCGCAACAGGAAATGTCCCAAAACAAAACATGGATACATCAAAGTTTTCTTTGCAAAACTGACCTGTTTTTTGCAAAGGGATAAGCTGTGGTTTTTGCGCCAAACCTCAGCTGGCACCTTCGGAAACCTAGCAAACCTATACATTTTTGAAAACTGGATACCTAGGGAAAGCCAGTGTGGGGTGATGTGTAGCTTTTACAAGGTTGTTTTACCCCAAATCCCTTGCAAACCTCAAACTTTGACTAAAAACACATTTTCCTCACATTTCTATGATGGAAAGTTCTGGACTCTGCACAGAGCTACAAACTTCCTTCCATCCAGCATTTTCCTAAGACTTCTGATCAAAATGATACCTTTAATGTGTGGGTAGATATAGTGTCCGCAACAGGAAACGGCCCAAAACACAACATGGATACATCACATTTTTCTACACAAAACTGACCAGTTTTTGCAAAGTGGGTAGCTTTAGTTTTTGTGCTCTATCTCAGCTGGCACAAAGGGAAACTTAGCAAACCTATACATTGTTGAAAACTAGATACCTAGGGGAAGCCAGTGTGGGGTGATGTGTAGCTTTCACCAGGTTGTTTTACGCCTAATCCCTTCCAAACCTCAAACTTTGACTAACAAACACATTTTCCTCACATTTCTGTGATGGAAAGCTCTGGAATCTACATAGAGCCACAAACTTCCTTCAACTCAGCATTCTCCTACGTCTTCTGATGAAAATGGTACTTCACTTGTGTGGGTAGGCCTAGTGCCCGCAACAGGAAACGGCTCAAAACGCAACATGGATACATCAATTTTGTCCACGTAAAACTGAGCTGTTTTTTGCAGAGTGGGTAGCGGTGGTTTTTAGGCCCTAGCTCAGCCAACACCTAGGCAAACCTAGAAAACCTGTAAATATTTTAAAACTAGACACCTAGGGAAATCCAGGGAGGACTTGTGTGGCTCCTACCACATTTTCTACCCAGAATCTCTTGCATACCACAACATTTCTGTGATGGAAAGTTCTGGAATCTGAGGGTAGCCACACATTTCCTACCACTCAGCGTTCCCCTCAGTCTTCAGATAAAAATTATACCTCTCTTGTATGGGTGGGCCAAGTGCCTGCAGCAGGGTAGGGCCAAAAACATTTGCAGTTTGAGGGGGAACCAAAGGAGTTCCAAAAGGGCAGGTTTTAAAAAATATGTTTTTAGGCTGACTCTGCTTTGGAAACCCACACAAGTGAGGTATCATTTTTATCCGGAGACTGAGGGGAATGCTGGGTGGCAGAACATTTGTAGTTTATTTCTGTTTCTGTAAGTATATGGTACAGAAATGCAAGGAAAACGTGTGATAACAGTTACATTGTGAGGTTTGCAGGACATTGTGGGTAAGAAAATTGGATGGTATGGATGCCAAGCACACCACCCTGGACTCCCCAAGATGTCTAGTTTTCAGAACTGTCTGGGTCTGGTAGGTTTTCCAGGAGGAAGCCTTCCCAAGTCTAAATAGTGCAGCTGTTCACCATTGCAAGTGAGATGATACTGGGAGTTAGCCAAACACTACTGGCCTAATTTGTGAAAACAATGCCCAACAAAATCATATATCTTTTTGCTTGCCATTGGGGTGTAATGCTTTAGTCTGCAGGGGGGCAGAAAGACTGTTTCCCCATTTTTGGGAGGGTGGGGGCATGGCCACGCCCAAGCTGGCCAGTCCCCATCCCTACAAAATAAAATCCCTGGTGTCTACAGGGTTTTCCGCCCCACCAGTGGGTGGGGGGGCATATGGAGTAATTGCCCCCACCTGCCCCCGGGAGGGCAGGGAGACTGTTTCCCTTTTTAGGTGGGGGGCATGGACAGTTCCATGTTGGACAGCCTCCACCGAAACAAATTTAAAAAAATGTAATTCCTAGTGTCCAGCAGACTTTCTACTCCTTGGGGGAGCAGATGAGGGTAATTGCTTCCATCTGCCCCCCCTAAGGGGCAGAAAAGCTGTTCCTATTTGTGTCTGGGGGGGTGGAGGCATTGGCATACGCATTGTGGGCAGCCCCCACCCCATGTAATAAAAAATAAAAAAATAATAATCACTGGTGCCTAGTGGGCTTGATTAGGGCTATAGCCCAATCTGGCCCCCAGGGGGAAGAAAGACGGATTATGTGCAAAAAAAGTAAGGGGGAGCAAAAGCCCTAGCCCAAGGGGCCACTCTCCCCTGCCTGGTGGCTAGTAGGGGGGATCCCTGCTAGGGGATTACCCTGCTGCAGGAACCCCTTAGCAGGGATCCTTTCCAATGATGCCTCACCCGTCTGCCTAGGTGCTCGGGGGCTGAGATAGACCCCTGACAACCGAAGCAGAGAAAGTGAAATGAGCTGATCAGCTCGTTTCACTTTCGTTTTTAGTGAAATTATGTCAGCGCACTATGCGTGCTGCTCGTCATTTCACTGAAAACCAAAAACAGCCTTAGGGGATGGGAAATCTGTTTCCCAGCTCCAGAGGCTGTTTTTACAAAAAATAAATCCCTGTGTTGTAAACAGCAGAGGGATTGTGGCTCATGTGATGAGGACTGAATGGTTCCATCCTCTGCTCACAAGTGACCTGTGCACAGGACGGAACTATTCCGTTGTGCACACCAAATGGGTTAAGTGTGTGGAGGGAACCCCAGGGCAGCCACTTCCATTTGTAGGCACAGCTTCTGCAAGCCCTAAACATCTCAGTGAGCAATGCCAAAGGACAGGTGTTAAGAGCACAGACTCTGATTCTGAGCACTGGTTAACTTTAAAATTATTTTTTTCTTCTACCTGTGACTGTTTAAATTGCTTTCCTTGTTTTCCCTAAATTGTGCTAAGGGTACTAGAAGGCACCAGCCCTTGACAAGCTATAAAGGCAAAAAATACACCTCTAAGCCTAGCCTGGGTGTTTTTAGGAGACTGCTTTATCTGTTTTGTGGTTTAAATTATGTTTGGGAAATGCATGGAGGACTCGTTTTTGGCAGAAAATGCAAGTTTTTTTTTAAGTGCATGGAAAGCATTAAGTAGTGACTTTAGATTTGCGTGTTACCTGCAGCTTTGAACAGGACCTACAAAGTGTGTATTGGACCTGTCTTTATCCAAGGACATTCTGAGCTCAGGAGTATTTCCTTGCCAAATGCATAGTAGTCTGTGCTTTAGTAATTGGCCTATAAGCACCTGAGAAGTCATGTTCCTTTCCTCACACCTTGCACAGCCCCTTATGTTTAAGGTCACGTGCTCTGAAAATAAAGTTTTTATTGGCTGTTGCTTCCATTTTCCAATTGATTGCCATGACTAGGTTTCAAATTGGATGATAGGGCTAGGGTTCTGATTGGTTGGTAGGGCCAGGGTTTGTATTGGTGCTAGGGCTTAGGTTTAGAGTTCTGGTTGGCTAGGTTTAGAGCTGGGGTTTCCATTGGTCAAAGGTCACCTGATCGCTAGGGCTATTTAACCTTAGGGCTTAAGGTGTCTCAGCCTGGGTGCCGTGGCTAATGCCAGAGCCTGTTTGGGCCTATGGCCAGAAATGCTTCTGCTTTGTTCCAATTACCAGCCACCACCATAACCCATCCACATTATTAAAGATATAAACACATTGTCAGCAAATGGACACTACTACTCATTTAGATCAGACACATTCAATCCACAATTCAATCTCTCAACAGACAATACAAAACACCACAAAACACATCTATATACCCTTTTACACTCACTGCCACACAATGGCAACTTTGCTCTCACGCAAACCACTATTTTTCCCTATACCACTATTGTAGGAAAATGCCTCTCATGGCATGGTTACCCCCTAACTTTTTGCCTTATGTTAATGCTAGTTATGATTGAAAGTGTGCTGGGATCCTGCTAACCAGGCCCCAGCACCAGTGTTATTTCCCTAAGCTGTACCTTTGGTCCCACAATTGGCACAGCCCTGGCACCCAGATAAGTCCCTGGTACCAAGGGCCCTGTGGCTAGGGAAGGTCTCTAAGGGCTGCAGCATGTCTTATGCCACCCTGGGGACCCCTCACTCAGCACATGCACACTGCCTAACAGCTTGTGTGTTCTGGTGGGGAGAAAATGACTAAGTCGACATAGCACTCCGCTCAGAGAGCCATGCCCACAACCCACTGCTTGTGGCATAGGTAAGTCACCCCTCTAGCAGGCCTTACAGCCCTAAGGCAGGGTGCACTATGCCACAGGTGCGGGCATAGTTGCATGAGCACTATGCCCCTACAGTGTCTAAGCCAAATCTTAGACATTGTAAGTGCAGGGTAGCCATAAAGAGTATACGGTCTGGGAGTCCGTCAAATACGAACTCCACAGTTCCATAATGTCTACACTGAAATCTCGGAAGTTTGATATCAAACTTCTCAGGACAATTAATCCTCACTGATGCCAGTGTGGGATTTATTGAAAAATGCACACAGAGGGCATCTTAGAGATGCCCCCTGTATACCAGTCCAAATGCTAGTGTTAGGCTGGCCAGTTCCTGCCAGCCTGCCACATCTAGATGGGTTTCTGGCCACATGGGGTGAGGGCTTTTGTCACTATGTGGCCAGGAACAAAGCCTGCACTGGGTGGAGGTGCTTCTCACCTCCCCCTGCAGGAACTGTAACACCTGGCATTTAGCCTCAAAGGCCCAAGCCTGGTGTTACAGCACCCCAGGGCACTCCAGCTAGTGGAGATGCCCGCCCCTCCGGACACAGCACCCACTTTTGGCGGCAAGTCCGGAGGAGATAATGAAAAAAACAAGGAAGCGTCACCCACCAGTCAGGACAGCCCCTAAGGTGTCCTGAGCTGAAGTGACCCCTGCCTTAAGAAGTCCTCAATCTTGTTTTGGAGGAATCCCCAATAGGAATAGGGATGTGCCCCCCTCCCCTCAGGAAGGAGGCAAAAAGAGGGTGTAGCCACCCTCAGGACTGTAGCCATTGGCTACTGCCCCCCAGACCTAAACACACCCCTTAATTGAGTACTTAGGGGCGAACCTGAACCCAGGAAATCAGATTACTGCAACCTGAAGAAAGAAGAAGGACTGCTGACCTAAAAGCCCCGCAGAGAAGACGGAGACAACAAATAACTTGGCCTCAGCCCTACCGGCCTGTCTCCAGACTCAACGAACCTGCACAGCAATGCATATAGCGGGACCAGTGACCTCTGAGGACTCAGAGGACTGATCTGCACCTAAAGGACCAAGAACCTCCCGAGAACAGCGGCTCTGTTCAGAAACAACAACAAGAAACCAACTTTAAAGAGACTCTCGCCTCACTCTGCACCCGAAGCCCCCGGCTCGAGTTCAGGAGAACCAACACTGCAGAGAGGACTCCCAGGCAACTCCAGCGATGTGGACACCCTGAGTCGACCTCCCTGCACGCCCACAGCAATGCCTGCAGAGAGGATCCAGAGGGTCCCCCTGACCGCAACTGCCTAGTAACAAAGGAACCCGACGCCTGGACCAAGCACTGCACCCGCAGCCCCCAGGACCGAGAGGAACCACCAACCAGTGCAGAAGTGATCAGCAGGTGGCCCTCATCCTAGCCCAGTCAGTGGCTGGCCCAAGAAGCCCCCCTGTGCCCTGTCTGCATCGCCAGAGTGACCCCCAGGTCCCTCCATTGTTTTCAACGACAAACCCGACAACTACTTTGCACACTGCACCCGGCCACCCCTGTGCCCCTGAGGGTATATTTTGTGTGCCTGTGTGTTCCTCCCCCAGTGCTCTACAAAACCCCCCTGGTCATTTCCCCGAGGACGCAGGTACTTACCTGCTATCAGACTGGAACCGGAGCACCCCTGTTCTCCATAGGCGCCTATGTTATTTGGGCCCTCCTTTGACCTCTGCACCTGACAGCCCTGTGTTGCTGGTGCTGAGGGTTTGGGGTTGCCTTGAACCCCCAACGATGGGCTGCCTATGTCCAGGAGACTGAACTTGTAAGTGCTTTACTTACCTGAGAAACTAACCAATTCTTACCTCCCCCAGGAACTGTTGATTTTTGCAGTGTCCACTTTTAAAATAGCGTATTGCCATTTTTGCCAAAACTGTGAACACTACTGTTTTAAATCAAAGTTCCATACTTACCTGTGTGAAGTACCTTACAATTTATGTACTTACCTAAATTCTGAATCTTGTGGTTCTAAAATAAATAAATAAATTAAGAAAATAATATTTTTCTATATAAAAACCTATTGGCCTGCAATTAAGTCTTTGAGTGTGTGTTCTCATTTATTGCCTGTGTGTGTACAACAAATGCTTAACACTACCCTCTAATAAGCCTACTGCTCGACCACACTACCACAAAATAGAGCATTAGTATTATCTAATTTTGCCACTATCAACCTCTAAGGGGAACCCTTGGGCTCTGTGCACACTATCTCTCACTTTGAGGTAGTATATACAGAGCCAACTTCCTACAACTATCATACAACACAAAACAACATTACACATAACATTAATCCCTTCAAACACACCATCCATTTTCATACAAAAAACAACTCTACCCTCTACTTTCTCTTAACAGACTTTGGGGGTCATTCCGACCCTGGCGGCCGGCGGTTTGCTGGCGAGAACACCGCCAACAGGCTGGCAGTGTCCCGCCAGCAAGTATGACCGTGGCGCAAAAGCCACGGCCATACCGCCGGCCCCTCCATTTTCCCGCCAGGTTTCCGCCTGGCGGTCATAATCCCTAGGGCAGCGGTGCAAGCACCGCTGCCCTGGGGATTATGAGTCCCTGACCGCCAGCCTGTCCGTGGCGGTAGACACCACCATGGAAAGGCTGGCGGTAAGAGGACGCACGGGGCCTCTGGGGGCCCCTGCACTGACCATGCACTTGGCATGGGCAGTACAGGGGCCCCCAGGCGTAGCCCCGTCGCGCATTTCACTGCCCGAATTTCGGGCAGTGAAATGCGCGATGGGTGCTACTGCACCCGCTGCACATCAACATTGCCGCCGGCTCTATTACGAGCCGGCGGCAATGTTGATGTGCCATTTTCGCTGGGCCAGCGGAAATGTCGGAATAGGGAGGCATGAATACCGCCTGCAATGGCGGTATTCTGTCTCCCCCGGCCTCGGCGGTCTGGAAAAAAGACCGCTGAGGTCGGAATGACCACCTTTATTCCAGCACTAGCAACCCTTTACTCAAATGTCTCTCATACCATCCTCCAGCAACCCCAACTCTTTTTATAAAAAGCACACAAACACTCCTTACACTCCACCCTAAATACTACCTCCTCAGCCTACCACATCTCAAACACTCATAACCCCTGTTCATCTCCTCTCACACAACACATACACTCTCCTTCAACACACATCACCACCACCTTCCCCCTTCAACATAAACTCTCCACCAGTACTTTAGAACCAAATCCTACACACACGTTCACTACACCATTATCACATATGACTACCCAACAAAACACTACATTCCATCACAAAATAGAAACATTCCCTCCCTCATGTCCATACAAATAATGTACATCCTAAAACAACTTTGTACACAAATCTTCAACTATTTACAGCACCAAACACATACTCCTCCAATTCACAATACTCATCCACTTGCCTTTCATCCATTGTTTAACTTAGAGCCTTTAAGACATGGCCCACATGCTCCACCACCGTCAAACATAAACCATCAACCCTCAACATATGCAAATTACAGAAACATCATACCCTGTTCACAACTTTGCATCTCGTTGTCTATTACACAACAAGATTACACTACAGAAAAACTGCGCATCCCACTACCTCACTCTCAACCACTGTCCTCACCCATGGACACACAAACCCAATGCCTTTTAATCCTGTTGGCCGAGGATAACAATATAGAAAAATACTATTGCTATTCCACTACAGTTAACATCACTTATGGTCCATCTACTACAAGCCCAAAGGATACTACCCGTTCTTCCAGAAAACAAATAAACACCACCTAGAAAACAAATCTTTAAACTGGCTACTAATAAGTGCGCAATTTCAAAAGCCAACTCAACATCTATCACCTACTCACAGTCACACAACCTTACTTGCTCTTCATAACCAAATCATGGTTGGGGGAATGACATTGCGCCAGTATTGCATGAAGTTGTTCCTCCAAGCTAATAAAATCTCACACATAATCATATTGGAAAAAGAGGAGAGGGACTAGCTGTTACATTCCAGGAAACAATAAATCTCACCAAAGGACAAGGACTTTTCCTTACAAGGAGGCCCTCGTCACCAAATGCAACCCTACACCAACGTTCTCCTGTAACTTCCTCCTTCATTACAGGCAACCACCTAGCAATGGACAGTTTCAAGCCTTCTGACATTACACTCCAACCTATGCATCCTTGGTGAACTAAATATATGATTTGCTAAACATAATATGCCCCATCCCCCAACCTAGACACATTGAATCTACATCAAATCATCCCCAAACCCAAACACATTGCTGAATACATCCTAGGTGTAATTTTTGCCAATCCAGAACTAGTCATTTTCCAAAGGATTACTTCAGTCACATGGTCAGACCACTATCTGGTAGTGTTCCAACACAAGACACCACAACTCTCCACACTTAAGGCCACCTTCTCAGCAAGCAGCACATATCAACCGAGAACGGAGGACCTAGAAACACAACTAATATCCAACACAGATCTGGACACAATAAATTCAGTTTGAACACTCTATTAGTGGATCCTGAAAAGGATTACTGAAGAACAAAAAAGGATAAAACAACAAATTGTAAAGATGCAATACACCTGGTTTAAATTAAACCCACAAACGCAACTTAGTATACAAGTCATTTTTCAAAAAAGCTAAAAAAAAGTCTACTATTCAAACAGAATTCAGAATGCAAAATGTGCAAATATAAAATTTTATATAATTCCTTCTGAATTCTGTAAACCTAAATGCACAGGAGGAAACCATCCTACTTTCCAAAAATTCACTGACAAACTGGAAAATCATTACAAAACGCAAGCTGATGTGTTAGACTTTTTATTGAAACCCACAGAAAACCACCAGCACCAGCCCTTTTACAACAATCCCACCCCGAGGATAGGTTACCAAAGCCCCAGCATTCCTTGAAATAACTATCAGAGACTGATTTTATGGATCTTGTCAAAATAAGCAGGCAATCTGGTTGCCCCTCTGACCCATGTCCACCACAAATCTTCAAGTACATTATTTTAACAACCTCTTCTGCTTCCCCGTCAGAACATTAATTGATCCTTCCTTAACAACAGGAGTTTTTCACTGAAGGCTTAAAAAGGACCTACATATGCCCATTAGTAAATAAAACAAATTTGGACCATCAAAACCCAAACAACTTTAGAACTATTGCAAATGTACCATTCCTCAGCAAACTAACAGAAAGAGCAGCATTCAAGATGTCTCAGTTTATTGAAGATAACTCCATATTTTCTGTCTTCCAAACAGGATTCCATCCGGGAAGAGGCACAGATTCTGCCCTGTTCGCCATCTGGGGTGACCTTAAATACACAATAGACCACAAAGAGGTCACTGCACTACATCTCTTCGATCATTCTACTGACTTAGACACAGTTGATCATAACACACTAATCAAAGGACTCCGCGAAGCAGGCATAGAGGGGACTGCTCTAAATTGGATCACATCCTATCTTCAAAACAGAGCTCATGCCATCCATACTCCTCCTTTCTCATCCAACCCCTACATCATAAAAGCAAGGGTCTCTCAACGCTCTAAGATCTTACCCATAATTTTTAACATCTACATGATGCTGGTCAACGTGAGACCTGCTCCCCCGCGCAGCACCACTTGTTGCTGCTGCTGCCCTTCGTCCTCTGAGCCTGCCTGGCTCTGAGGTGTTTGAGGCCCTCCGCCATCCGCAGGCACTCGCCTGTGCCTTATTCCGGGTGGCCTGGCTTTGAGGTGTTTGAGGCCCACCTCCACCCGCCGGTACCCGACTGCGCCTCATCCCTGGTGGCCAGTGGGGGCCTTCTGTCTCTCTGCTGCCTTCTGCCTTTTTTTACTTTCTTTTTCCTCTATTTTAGCTTTTTACCTTTCTTTTCCTTCTTTTCTTTTTTGTGCCTCTATTCAATCTCTTTTCCTGATTTTTGCCCTTTTCTCACCTCCTTCGGTGATCCCATGCTCCCATGCCACTGCTGCCCCACCCGTCTCCCAGCGCCGTGTTACCCACCCTCCCACCTCCCAGATGAGTGACCCTTCCCGCTTCCCTCCCCTTCTTAATGGCGGCGGCTGCACTGCTGGCACACCACAGGCAAGCCTGTCTGTGCCCGTCTGTGCCTGGACTGCGCCCAGCGCCACAGACCCTGGTTCCCGCACCATCCATCAGTACAATGCAAGCACCCTGCAAGCCCTCAACTCCGGAGGCTCCACTACCTGCCATCGAGCCTCACGCAAAGACACCTTCAGCCCGTTCTCCTGCCGCAACTGCACCTTCACCTGTTCACGCACACTAAACACCGCCCCCCCCTCCGCTGGACCACCCAGACACCTCAGATGTATACTTCTCAACACCCACTCCCTCATCAAGCACTAAATAGAAGTTTGGGACATTCTCAACTCTACCACCCCAGACAACACCTTCTTCACTGACACCTGGATCACCACCTCCTCGGCACTGAACATTGCCACTGCCATCACCGAAGGCTACAAAATCACACTTCAAGACTGCGCCAACCGACCAAGAGGATGTGTCACTATTGTAAACAAAAACTCACTCCGCCTCACGACCAGTGTCAATGTCCATTCCCCTGTTAATGAACAGCTGCACTTTCAGATCTAGACAAATCCAAACACCACCATCTGCAGCACCCTCATCTGCAGCACCCTCATCTATAGACTCCCTGGACTCCGCCCACCCTTCAGCGAACCCCTGGCTGATTTCATCGCTCCCCATGCCCTCACCTCAACAACAGACTACAGACTCCTCGGCGACCTCAACTTCCACCTCGACAACCACAGCGACCCAAACACCTCAACCCTCATGGACAACCTCGCCTCCCTTGGACTGAAGCAATTGGCCAACCTCCCTACGTACTCAGCAGGACACACACTCAACCCCATCTTCTCTGCCGGAAACCACATCGCCTTCTCACACACCTCCAAACACCACCGGACCGATCACTATTGCGTCCACTTTGCCTTCACCAAGACAATTGAACGGCATCAACATCGCCCCTCTCACAGAAACTGAACCAAAGTCACCGAAGTCCAGCTTACCACCACTTTCAGCCACTCCTTACCATCTGACATCACAGATGACAACATCTCAGTCCACAACCTCGATCAATGGATCACCGACTGCGCCATCACCCTAGCCCCCCTAAGGAAATATAGCTGCAATCAACACCACAAGAGACCCAAATGGTTCTCCCTCGACCTCCAAGAATCTAAGAGCGCATGCAGGTGACTGGAGAGAAAGGGGAGAAACAGTAAAAGCCCAACAGACCACAAAACCTTCAAGGACGCCATCACAGCACACCACTGGCTCATTAGAAAAGCTAGAAAATCAGCCATTCTGGAGAGAATCAACACCAATGCACACAACAGCAAGGAACTCTTTATCATAGTCAAGGAATTCACAAAACCTGGCACAGACACCACTGACGTCCCACCCTCCCAGGACCTCTGCAATAACCTTGGCACTTTGTTTCACGGTAAAATACTGGACATCTACGAGGGATACGCAAGCAAAGGCTCGCACCCCCGCCTACCATCACCACCATGGACACCAGCCACCAACCAGTCGTGAACCAATGAATCCTCCTCACCCCGGAAGACACCCTGAAGCTCATGGACACCATCCACTCTGGGGCACCCTTGGACTCATGCCACCACCACGTCTTTAATTGAGCCGGCACCACCATCACACCCAAACTATGCTGCACCATCAACCGCTCCATTGAGATGTCACTTTCCCAGACACCTTGAAACACACAGAGATAAAACCGCTACTGAAGAAGCCCTCCACAGACCAAACAGAACTGAAAAACTACAGGCCAATCTCACTGCTCCCTTTTCCAGCCAAGGTCATTGAAAAAGTGATCAAGGCACAGCTCACCGACTTCATCAAGACCAACCACATCCTTGAACCCTCCCAATCCAGATTCAGGAGCAACCACAGCACCAAAACCGCACTCCTAGCTACCACGGATGACTTCCACTCTCTACTGGACCGTGGTGAGGCAACAGCCCTCATCCTCCTTGACCTTTCTGCGCGCCTTCAATACCATCTGCCACACCACATTGTGCACCAGACTACACAACATTGGCATCTGAGGCAAAGCCCTGAAGTGGATTCACTCCTTCCTCACTGATAGAACCCAGAGAGTCAGACTCCCACCCTTCACCTTGATGTCGACAGAAACCAGATGCGGATTGCCCCAGGGATTCTCCCTGAGCCCTACACTCTTCAACCTCTACATGACGCCGCTCACCAAGATCGTCAGACACCACGGGCTCAACATCGTCTCATACGCCGATGACACACAGCTCATTCTCTCCCTCACTGATGAACCATCAACAGCCGTAGAGCACTTTCACAACAGAATGAAGACAGTTTTCTGACTGGATGAGAGACATCTGCCTCAAGCTTAACTTGGTCAAGACGGGGATCCTCATCCTAGGCACCATCACTACTGGGACGACTTCTGATGGCTTAGCACCCTTGGAACTGCCCCCTCTCCTACCGACCATGCACGCAACCTCAGCATCATCCTTGACTTGTCACTTTCCATGACCCGCCAAGTCAACACTGTCTCATACGCATGCTTCTACTTTCTCCTCCTACTCTGGAAGATCTTCAAGTGGATACCCATCGATGCAAGAAAAACAGGCACTCATGCACTTGTCAGCAGTAAACTTGGCTTCGGCAACGCACTCTATGCCAGAATCAACAAGAAACTCCAAACTAGACTTCAGAGAATACAGAATGCTGTGGCCAGACTGATTCTGGACATTTTCCACCACAGCCACATCTCTTCCCACCTGAGAGACCTACACTGGCTTCCCCGTCACTTTCAAGCCCCTCCCACACACATACAAGGCCCTTCACAACATCAGACCTGCCTACCTCAACCACCGCCTCTCCTTCTACACACCCTCTAGGCAGCTGTGCTCAACTGGCCCTCGCCACCTTCCCCAGGATCAGGAAGAACATGGCCGGAGGATGATCCTTCTCCTTCCTCACCGTGCAGGCCTGGAACATGATGCTGCTCCACCTCAGGCAGTCCCCCTCAAAGGCTCAGTTCAGGAAGGACTTTAAAGACCTTTCTCTTTGACTGACACGTGTCTCCCAGCTTGCGCCTTGAGACCCCCCAGGTGATAAGCTGCGCTTTATAAATGCTGATTAATTGATTAAGTAATTACTCGCAATGAACAATGAATTACGGCTCACTTGCTGTAACTACATAGATGAAGCATAAATACATCTTAAACTGGAATGCACCAAAGACACTGGAAATCCAAAAATCAGCAGTTGCATTTGAGATTTTGATCAGTGGATGACATCAAGCCATCTCAAATTGAATGTGTCCAAAACTAAGATACACACCTGTGGTGATTGGAAAAATTATCACCCATTCTCCGCCTGGCCTGACAATCTGGGACCGCCTCCTAAAGTATTCACGATAGTAAGACACCACATAATTACTACGGACTCTAAGCTATCAGTGAATGCCCAAGAGGGTAAGTTAGCAAGATCAAGCTTCATTATTATAAAAACTCTGCAACGCATCTTCCCCACCTAGGATTTCCACACAAGGTCCAAGCTACAATCTTTCTTGTACTGTCTAAACTTGATTACATCAATGGCCTCTACCATGAATGACCTCTACCAACTATGAAAAAGCTACAACAAATTCAAAACTCTGCTGCCAGACTACTCCTACATATGAAGCCACATGCCCACACCTCCCCTGCCTTAAGGGTCTTACATTGGTTCCAGTTATCAGAACTTCCCCTTTAAAGTTGCTTTGTATCATCCAAAAAGCAATACATGGTATAGGATCACTTTTCATCAGGATTAAAATCTGAAAATACAAGAAACCTCTGTTCCAGATTGGTGCCCTGCCTCAAAATAACAGAATACAAGAAAAAACATGGACAAATCTTTCTCCATTCAAGCAGTCAAACTATGGAATTCATTGCCCCAAACATAACATCCAGAGTTAACCATCTCATCCTCAGAAGATTACTCAAGAGCTGTCTCTTCCCTACATGACAGAGTATTCAAAATACAAGTGTACAGCAATACTATGCACATGACACCAATAGTGCAAATATATGAGGTTTGGGTTTGGGGACGTGCATTCGGTGGAGCTGGGGAAGCCTGAAACCATATCTCCCAGCATGCAGAGCAGCAAGAGGAGGGCCGCCACCTCACATTCGTGCCTGGAGGCGCTTAAAGGACACTCAGCTGCTCCTGCGGCGCGGGACGTGCATTCTGTAGAGCAGGAGGAGCCTGAAACCACATCTCCCAGCACACATAAGAGCAGGAGGAGGGCCGCCACCTCACATTCCTGCCTGGAGGTGCTTAGAGGACACTCTGCTGCTCCCACGGCGCGGAATGCGCCTGAACAAGGCTGGGCTGGGCCCTTCCTCTTGTTTTTTTTTTTTGGGGGGGGTCCTTAAACCATATGACTTTACCATAGCTGAATTCATTACACTTACATTAGGATAACGGGCAAAAGGAAGGTGAGTGCAGCAGTCTTTAGCTGTACCCGTAGGGAGCTCAGTGAGGGTGAGTGGCTCTGAGAGTAAAGGATCACAGAAATCCGAGACTGACCAAGTTTATAAGGGTTGAAATGATCTCGTATTGCAGCTCCCTCCCCAATGTACTCCTTATGTACTTGTATTAAAAAATGTCCCTGTGTTATCCCATACATCTATGAAGCAGGATTATCAACTAAAAAGTAAGGTGGTTTACAGGTTTAGAAACTCATTGGTCGATCAATCAACAGAGTCACTCTGGGACGGTATTATTGGAGTGAGGAGGGTTTAGTGGGTAGGCCATACTAAGAAGCGATTACCTGGTGATTGCGTGGTGGTTAATTTCAGGAATCCCCGTCAGGTAGCATGGATACTCAAACAGTTTGGAACCCAACAGGAGCAAGACTCTATAATACAGGTTGTCCCTTTTGTGTATTTTTATCAGCTTAATCGTGCCGAGTATTCCCGAATGGGGGACACCCTTAATTTTGCAGTGTCGATTCAGAATCGCTTTGGCCCCCTGGACACCCACCTGAAAGAGGTAGACTGAATTGGGGAGGGGAATAGTGGTGGGCCATCTGCCCAAACCAACTTGACAAGTGTGAGTCATACCACCAGCATTAAAATGAATGTGTCGAACTGCAGCTCCTCAAACAGTGGTTACACGAGTGATGGTAGGGAGGGTAAGAAGGCTGAAGAGAAACGGTTCACACTGCCACTGTTGGACTCAGAGTGTAGGAGCTCTGATATACTAGGGAGTGATTCTATTATACAATATGCAGAGGTTAGAGGGAGTTTGGCATATGATTGGTGGATGTTATTCTGGAACGTGGCCGGTATTGTGAAGAAATATACAAATAGTACCTGGCATACCTTGATTAAAAATAAGCAGGTAGTCTGCTTACAAGAAACATGGGCCAATACAGATGTATATATCAACGGCTTTCAATCAATTACAACTCTGGCAAAACGGTTACCTGCGGGACAAAGTAGTGGGGGCTTGATGACTCTGACTAACATTTCTTCAGGATCTAAAGTGGTTAAATATCAGAATGACTCTCCCTATTGCCAGTTAGTAGAATTATCTTTGATAGGCGGCCCGACAATGCTAATAGTTCATTTTTATCACAATAATTTCCTGAGATCTAATGTTGATATTATACAATCCCACGCTAAGGCTATTGAGAAAATGGTATTCTCTGTGGGTAAGCATTGTATAATTGTGCGGGTGGGGATTTTAATATCTCCCTCTGTACTGTAGGGAACTACAAGGTTTGTGGGGGGAGTTTGTGAGGATAGTAGTAATTACTGTCACTTCACTCATAACCCCGTGGGGATCCTTTAAATAATTTTATGAGATCTTATGATTTAATTCTGACAAATGATATCTCCCCTAACCATACTGCCCCTGGTGTAACCTTCACTGAGAAAGGGCGTGGCTAAGTTATTGAGCACATAATGATATCAAAGTTGTGGCTTAATAAATGAGTTTTTTTGAGGTAATTACCAGTGGTTTAAGTGATCATAACCCACTGGTTCTTACAAGTAAAGCGAGTGATCAGGGACTGGGTAGATCCATTGAATATAATAGGAATAAAGGTGTGCAACGCAAAGGCAAAAGGTGGATCCAAAGGCTCTCCTATCCACTGTAGTGTGTAGTAACCTGGCAAAATTTGAACAGTGTTTATAAACAAAATTCCTTCCAGCTCAGGTTCTGGGAGCATTCGCAGATATTTGTGCATCAGTTAAGGTTTATTTAAATATTTCAAGTCAAACAAGCCGGAACAAGCCAGTTAAATCGTTTGGTAAATCGTGCACACGTGCCCATGCTGAACTTATACGGGCCTTAAACGCCACCCCAAGGGATCAGATTGAAGTCACAAAGTGTAGAGCCCAGTATAAAATTGCTATTTCATTAAGAAAGAAGATAATTAGAGAAGAAGCGTGGAAGAAATTAGTGGATGCCTCAGTTGCAAATGATGGGGCACAATTTTGGAAAGATCGTTAACACTCCTTTCTTTAACACAGACTCAACTAAGGGAATTGAGGTACATATTTCAGAACATAACTGGATTACTCACTTTTCAAAGATCTATGCAAGTAATCTGGATGAACGTCCGGATTTTGTGTTAGATTGATTAGAAATCCCTAACAGTGCGGATGTGGCTATACATCTGAGTGATGTGATACTGGCTCTTAATTGTTCACTCCCAAATAAGGCCCCGGGACTAGTTGGCGTCCATGCTGATCTTTTTAAGAATAATCTATATTTATGGGCACCAATTTTAGTTAATGTTTTAAGAGCTGCTGTAACCATTGCCCTTCCCTCAGCTTGGTCCAAAGCAATTATTGTCCCAGATTTTTAAAAAGGTGATCAGAAAGATCTTACGTGCCATTGCCCTATTTCATTGATTGACGCTACAGCAAAAAATGTTGGCAGAATTCTTTTGGATCACCTGGAAGTGTGGGCATTCAATAACAACATTATTTCCCAGGCACCGTAGGGTTTTTGGATGGCGGTGGGGACAGTTTATCAATGTTTGAACCTTCATTTGCTATGAGAAAAGTATGTGGGGGCAAGGCAAAGATGCTTATATTTGGCATTCATGGATTTAACTGCAGTGTTTGATAATGTGGTCAGAAGTAAATTATGGGCAATGTTAATCAAGCAAGGAGTTAACCCTAAGTTAGTACACTTTTATGGAAGCTACGAGGGGGAATGCACTTGTTTCTTCAAGGTTGGAAAAGGGGTCTGACAAGGGTGTGACTTGGTCCCCCCTTTTTGTTTACCTACGATGTAAACAGCCTAGAGGAAGCCCTAGCAGATGAAAAGGCGGACCCTCCCAAGATTAGTGACAGACCACAACCAGTGTTAACGTACGCTGATGGCTGTGTAAAATACATTTGTGGAGTTCATGACATAGCTGGGTCTGACCACCAATAGAGCAAAATCTTATACTATGGTGTGTGATTGTCCTAGAAGTAGGGTTCCCTGCTTTTATGTCAAAGGAACTGTGTAACTAAATTCATGTATGCGGTAATCCCCTTTGATAATGAGAGTAATTGGAATCACCTTAAAGAAATAAAGGTCATGCAATACAATCAGGCAGTGGGAGCACTACACAGATTTATCACCAAATTGGGTTCTGCCCCACTTAAACCAATTACCACAATTTGTAGGGCAAGGCCTACATCAATTGCTATCTATGGTGCGGGTTTCTGGGGATATACGGGTGCACTATCTCTGCAAATAAGGGAAAATACATTTTTGAGGAGTTTACTTTCACTCCCCAATAATGTACCTGCCACCATTCCTCATGAAGAACTGGGACTTCCTTTTATGGAGGACATAATTAAGTTAGCCCCTCTTTTGCTCTGGTTGTCCTAATGGACTAGACCAGAAGTGGCCCTCCCTCAGTCCTTGATCATGGATTGTATGAAACTGGAAGGGGTGCAGAGGGGCACGTGGGTTATGTATATTAAGGACATCTTGGGCATATTAATAGATTAGACCTGTTTTTAAACCCCAGGTCTATAACTAAACAGGCTGCTGCATTAATCAAAAATTGGTTCAGTATAAAAATGGTTGAGGACAGATGGATGTGTAGCTTTGGGAAAGGTATGAAGGCAGCATATCTTCCTTTATGTACTACCCTGAAACTTGAACCTTATCTGTTAGCTGTGTTTCACCTGGGGATGGCCCATTTCTTTGCTGCTTATCCATCTAAAGCATATTGTCCCAGGGCTTTATTTCCCTGTCCATGTGATTCTCAGTCAGTGCAAACACAAATGCATATGTTTTTATTCTGTGAATTATATAAAGAGCAGAGAAGAACCTTTATAATTCCAATCCTTAGGTTTCTAAATAGTAGGATGTGCAAGAAAGTAATTTATCATTTACACTTATTACAATCCGATGTGGTCTGTATTGCTATCTATTGTTTTATTGCCTCAGCAGTTAAAGAGAGGGAAAAGGTGGGGAAATTATTTATAATTATATAAAATAATTGATCAATTGTACAGTTTTTAGTGTATTCAGCTAAACTTAGTTTACCCACTAGATAATTTTAACAAACTACAATGTGATTTTAACCCAAAGGTTTTTAAACGTTTAGGCCCTCATTTGGACCCTGGCGGTGGGCAGAAAAGTGGCGGTCTTACCGCCAACTGGCTGGCGGTAAAAAAAATTGAATTATGACCATGGCGGTTACCGCCATGGTCATCCTCCACTTCTCCGTTCCGACCGCCAGGGCGGAGACGACCGCTGGGCTGGAGACTTGGGTCTCCAGCCTGGCACCCGTCACAAGACCGCCAGCTGTATCACGACCCAGTTGGGAACCGCCATGAAATCCATGGCAGTAAGCACTATCAGTGCCAGGGAATTCCTTCCCTGGCACTGATAGGGGTCTCCCCCACCCTCCACCCCCACCCCCGAGCACTCCCCCCACACCTCCACCCCCCTGCCACCCCCCAAAGGTGGCAGGACCCCCCTCCCCACCCCTACCCCCAACATCGCAACCCAGACACACACCGTACAAGCATGCAGACACCACCAGCACACATACCCGCCCACATATCAACAAACATGCCAACAGCCACACACACAGACATACACGCACACATCCATTCAGACATACATACAGACAGACACGCACACATTTCCAAACACAACACACCCCCTGCATGCATACACTCACTCACACACCCCCTCTACATTCTCACACGCACATCTCCATGCACGCACACAACAGACAACACCCCCCCTCCCCCCCTCCCCTAAAGGATGATCAACTTACCTGACCCGTTGACCTCCGGGAGGGGATGGGATCCATGGGGCCTGCTCCGCCACCAGCACCCCGTCAACAGAACACTGCCACGCCGAATCACGGAACGTGATTCGGTGGGCGGTGTTCTGTTGACAGGCGGTGGAGGTGGAGCAACCTCCACTTCCCCACCGACCGCAAGTATGGCTGCTGGCGGCTCTCCGTCTGGAAAAGGACGGAGGGCTGCCAGCAGTCATAAATCACTGAGCGGAAAACCGCCTGCTCTGGCGGTCTTCAGCACAGCGGTCCCTCAGCGGTCTTGCAAAAAGACCACCGAGGTTGTAATGACCACCTTAATCTTGTTAATGATTTATCTGGATTTTATTCGACCCTGTTTATGTATTTAATAATGTAGTGTTTTGTATGTGTATTCTTTTATGGATTATTTTTAAGTCTGATAAAGATTCTTTGACTGGCTGACTATATGAGTTATAAACATCTTTACTTCGATTCTATGTATGTATTTAGATATGTGGAATTCTTTGTAGAAAAGCACATATTACTTATGAATAAATATATATATACTTTATTATATTTATATTACACAGATGTATATATTATTTATGGTTATATATATATATATATATATATATATATATATATATATATATATATAGTTGTACAATATATATATGCTCCTTATATTTATGCTTAAGATGTATATAGATCACCACATAAATAGCATATAAGTAAATGCTCATTGGTCCCTATTTATCATGCTCACTCATAACACAACATATAAACATTGTTATACAGAAAGTATATGTAAATGTTAACTATTCAATACACATTTAACAAAATCATAAATACATAAATCAAAATAATTAAATAATAAAACCAAATAACACTAATTAATTAATGGAGAAAACAAAGTATTTTGAGTATTTAGCTCTAGTTATTAAACTTACTGGAAGAACGACAAATAAAGGTATTCAAAAATAAAAACATAAATAAAAAGATATCTTATACATACATGTATAATGTTATCATTATTCCCATATCTAAGTAGATCAATATGTCAGTACCATATAAGGTGATTAGTGTATTGGTTCCCATAATAAGACACATCTCCTCACAATGTTTACATATGATTATAACACTTGTATCTATAAGTGCCTCACAATTTAAATATTTGGAGACAAATATAAAAAAATGTAAAAATGATTAAAAAACATAATAATAAATAACCTTAAATACCCCTTAATTTCAGCAAAAATAGAATGCTCATGTTTGTAAATTTTATCCATACATGTAAATATGGAAATTTATCTCTCCTGATTATTTGCCATATGTGTATCATGTTAATATCTCTATGTATATATACCTCCCACGGCAGAGAAAAAAAGTTAATTATTGTCTCTAGACCTCACCAAACCAACCACCAATCAATGACTTATCCTAGCCCTCTTCCAAAAATATCCACTACATTCACTCTGACTTATCTCAAACCTCTTTTACTACTAAGAATTCCCAAGTAACCCTTTCCAAATTCTTCCTTCCTCTATCCATCATTCATCCAACTAACAGGCTCTCTGACTCATCCCAAACCTCTTTTACTCCTATAAATTCCCAAATAATCCTTTCTAAACTCTTCCCTCCTCTATCCATCCTTTATCCTATTCATCCAACTAACAGACTCACATCCCTACCACTCCCAATAACAATTAATATTTCCCTCTACTAATCTACCACTAATTCACTTTTGAGTTTCGGAGTAGTGTGCTACTCACTGAAAAGCTCTTCAACGACTCGTCAGGGGTAGTAAGGGCTATATAAATACAATTACAACATTGAAAGGGCTCTCCTCTCGGCTTTTAGTGAGAGGGAACCAGGAATCTATGCGATGGAACTGACTGATCGCCTCATAGCAGTGATGGGGTTCTGGTGAGCTATCTATTGTGAACAGACCCCAGGATTTGACCTACAGAGTGAAGATGAAGGTGGCAGAAAGCTTTCTATATTGATACGATCCCAGGATCTATAAATAATGAAAATAGCTGTGAGACCTGTCTACAGTGGCGCTGCTCTACTGAACTATCTACAGTGAAAGGTCTCTGTGGTTTGCCTATAGTGAGAGGGGATCAGGTATCTGTCTTTAACAATGGGACCTAAGGATCTGTCTATAACTGTGATAGGCTTCTGGTGAGCTGGCAATAGTGAACGAGCGCCAGGACTTGGCCAGATCTGAGTATAGTGATGGGACTCCAGGATCTATCAATAGTTTTTGGGGCACTGGGATCTGTCTAGAATGGTAGTGCCCAGTGAGCAGTGTATAGTAAAAGGCACCCAGGATTTGAACTATTGCACGACTACCAGAAATCTGTGTACAGTGATAGGGCTCAGAAAGCTAAATATAGTAATCGGGCTCCAAGATCTTATGGCACCAGTGAGCTACCAATAGTGAAAGGGTTTCTGGGTCTGTCTATGGGGATAGGGCACCAGTGAGCTGTCAATAGTGAAAGGGTTTCAGGATCTGTCTATAGAGCTAGAGCATCTTCATTTGATGTGCCAACAACACCAGGATACCCCGTTTAACTTTCTGTAGATTAATTCATTCTGGGACTTGTGGCCTTGGTTTAGCCAGTTGAACTCACTGGCACAAGCCTGGCTGATGAGGGGTGAAACCCCGAAACCGGTCCCAGGATGCTTGTTTCCGGTCCAGGGAGAACCTGGCCTGGCAGTTCGGGCTGGACTGTTCCCTTGAGGAACAGGGTCAAGACTGATTTGCATATGGCGGGGTTCAAACTGGGGTGGCATGGTGAGCAAAATAATGGATGGATTAAACCCAGATCTGTGATTGGGGGTGAATATTTGATTGGTTCCGCATTCCGTCCATCCAGTTACGCTATCCCACAGCGTTTGTGTTTTGCTTTGCTTTTGCCGCCCTAAGTGCGCCGGGTATGCCCAGACGTGGGTCCCGGGCTCACTGTGCCACTGGATTCAAGCTAGCCTGGCTGATGAGAGGTGAAACCCCGAAACCGGTCCCAGGATGCTTGTTTCCGGTCCAGGGAGAACCTGGCCTGGCAGTTGGGCTGGACTGTTCCCTTGAGGAACAGGGTCAAGACTGATTTGCATATGGCTGGGTTCAAACTGGGGTGGCATGGTGAGCAAAATAATGGATGGATTAAACCCAGATCTGTGACTGGGGGTGAATGTTTGATTGGTTCCGCATTCCGTCCATCCAGTTACGCTATCCCACAGCGTTTGTGTTTTGCTTTGCTTTTGCTGCCCTAAGTGCGCTGGGTATGCCCAGACGTGGGTCCCGGGCTCACTGTGCCACTGGATTCAAGCTAGCCTGGCTGATGAGGGGTGAAATCCTGAAACCGGTCCCAGGATGCTTGTTTCCGGTCCAGGGAGAACCTGGCCTGGCAGTTCGGGCTGGACTGTTCCCTTGAGGAACAGGGTCAAGACTGATTTGCATATGGCTGGGTTCAAACTGGGGTGGCATGGTGAGCAAAATAATGGATGGATTAAACCCAGATCTGTGACTGGGGGTGAATGTTTGATTGGTTCCGCATTCCGTCCATCCAGTTACGCTATCCCACAGCGTTTGTGTTTTGCTTTGCTTTTGCCGCCCTAAGTGCGCCGGGTATGACCAGACATAGGTCCCGGGCTCACTATGCCACTGGATTCAAGCTAGCCTGGCTGATGAGGGGTGAAACCCCAAAACCGGTCCCAGGATGCTTGTTTCCGGTCCAGGGAGAACCTGGCCTGGCAGTTCGGGCTGGACTGTTCCCTTGAGGAACAGGGTCAAGACTGATTTGCATATGGCTGGGTTCAAACTGGGGTGGCATGGTGAGCAAAATAATGGATGGATTAAACCCAGATCTGTGACTGGGGGTGAATGTTTGATTGGTTCCGCATTCCGTCCATCCAGTTACGCTATCCCACAGCGTTTGTGTTTTGCTTTGTTTTTGCCGCCCTAAGTGCGCCGGGTATGCCCAGACGTGGGTCCCGGGCTCACTGTGCCACTGGATTCAAGCTAGCCTGGCTGATGAGGGGTGAAACCCCGAAACCGGTCCCAGGATGCTTGTTTCCGGTCCAAGGAGAACCTGGCCTGGCAGTTTGGGCTGGACTGTTCCCTTGAGGAACAGGGTCAAGACTGATTTGCATATGGCTGGGTTCAAACTGGGGTGGCATGGTGAGCAAAATAATGGATGGATTAAACCCAGATCTGTGACTGGGGGTGAATGTTTGATTGGTTCCGCATTCCGTCCATCCAGTTACGCTATCCCACAGCGTTTGTGTTTTGCTTTGCTTTTGCCGCCCTAAATTCGCCGGGTATGCCCAGACGTGGGTCCCGGGCTCACTGTGCCACTGGATTCAAGCTAGCATGGCTGATGAGGGGTGAAACCCCGAAACCGGTCCCAGGATGCTTGTTTCCGGTCCAGGGAGAACCTGGCCTGGCAGTTCGGGCTGGACTGTTCCCTTGAGGAACAGGGCCAAGACTGATTTGCATATGGCTGGGTTCAAACTGGGGTGGCATGGTGAGCAAAATAATGGATGGATTAAACCCAGATCTGTGACTGGGGGTGAATGTTTGATTGGTTCCGCATTCCGTCCATCCAGTTACGCTATCCCACAGCGTTTGTGTTTTGCTTTGCTTTTGCCGCCCTGAGTGCGCCGGGTATGCCCAGACGTGGGTCCCGGGCTCACTGTGCCACTGGATTCAAGCTAGCCTGGCTGATGAGGGGTGAAACCCCGAAACCGGTCCCAGGATGCTTGTTTCCGGTCCAGGGAGAACCTGGCCTGGCAGTTCGGGCTGGACTGTTCCCTTGAGGAACAGGGTCAAGACTGATTTGCATATGGCTGGGTTCAAACTGGGGTGGCATTGTGAGCAAAATAATGGATGGATTAAACCCAGATCTGTGACTGGGGGTGAATGTTTGATTGGTTCCGCATTCCGTCCATCCAGTTACGCTATCCCACAGTGTTTGTGTTTTGCTTTGCTTTTGCCGCCCTAAGTGCGCCGGGTATCCCCAGACGTGGGTCCCGGGCTCACTGTGCCACTGGATTCAAGCTAGCCTGGCTGATGAGGGATGAAACCCCGAAACCGGTCCCAGGATGCTTGTTTCCGGTCCAGGGAGAACCTGGCCTGGCAGTTCGGGCTGGACTGTTCCCTTGAGGAACAGGGTCAAGACTGATTTGCATATGGCTGGGTTCAAACTGGGGTGGCATGGTGAGCAAAATAATGGATGGATTAAACCCAGATCTGTGACTGGGGGTGAATGTTTGAGTGGTTCCGCATTCAGTCCATCCAGTTACGCTATCCCAGCAGGTGTCGGTGCCCAAAGACCTACTCTTAAACACGCGGCTGCTGCTAACAGGGAGGCGGCGTAATCCTGCAGCCATCTCGGGCCTCTTCAATGCATTTAAAGACCCTCCCTGCCCCTTCTGCTCACTCCAACAGCGTTCTGCTTTCTTCCTTTGTGACGCTTTTTCGTTTTCCCCTTACTCCGTCTTTCCCATATGTGTAATTTGCTCGCAGCAAATGCTTGAGGCAGAAGAATAAGCGCCGGCCCTCAAAAATAAAGTGCTGGTGCTCAGCACCGGATACAACAAGCACAAATTAAGCACTGCCTCCTTGACACACCGGCGCTGCGCTAGACAGATGCCAGTGGGACGGGAGAGCCGCACAAGCACTCACGATGGAGCAAGCAGCGGAGACCGCGTGCTGCAGTGGCAGTGTGTATGATTGAAGACTCGCAGTCCGTCTTTTGCGCATGAACAGGGCAGGTCATCAAGGAGGGAATTTCCTGCAGTGGTATTTGTGTTATGCTTTGCCGTTTTCGTTGCAGCGACGTGAACAGTGATTGTGCTTGTACCCAGGGGCTACCTCGGAGCCGCTCCGACCTTTAAACTTTTGTCGTTACCTGTGTACAGAGCATGTCACCAAGGCGCCTATCCTTATCGCTTTATTATCACTCACAGGCATTGCACGTGGGTGTTGTGTGTATGGGGACAAGAGAAGACTCGATAGTAAGCAAGATTTCAGCTACAACAGGAGGTGGGTGATTGTTTTGATGCCTTTGTGTGGTTGTCTCTCTTCGGGTGGGTGATGGGACAGAATTTTCTGCAGTTACCAGGTGGTTTGATATCACGAGAATGGAGGACAATATGCTTCCATTCATAGCTGACAAGCTTTCAGTGTGCCTATGTGTGACATTAAAATATCCTAGGTGTGACGCGCTGAGTGAGGGGGACAAAACAATTATCCTCTCGCGGCCCCCATCTTTCCCCACTACCTCCAAATTTCAGGTCACTACATGTCACAGGGGGCACTGTGCTCCAGTTCCGGGATTTCCTTTTACAAGCCTTTTGACTAATGCGTCCTGGTCTAAGCGGTATAAATTCTAGGAATTATGTCTACACCTACTACAATCCACTTAGATATGAAAATAAACTCACGAGTAAAGCCAGTGCCGGCTTTAGGGCGTGCGAGCGGTGCGGCACCACCGGGTGCTGACCTCGATTTGGTGGCACTGACCTCTGGCTGTGTTTAGTGATAAGTTAGAAACCTGCGATTTAAAATCACCTGCTCAGAAGTTCCTTGTGCGTCCAGCCTTCAGGAGGCAATTAAAATGTCAAGATACCTCTTGTGATTAGAGATGGGAGTTTTGTCTGGCAGCAGCTTTGACTCGCCATAAAGTAGCGTAGAGGGTTAATATGCCTGCTGCAAAGAACAGAGCTATATTTTATGTGGACAGCTCAGTGGGTCAGTAAAGCCAGCATTTACAAGCGCCTTAAAAACGAAAGAATGCATGTGAAAGGGGGCCTATGGAGAGATGAGGGGCACATTTGCCGGTGTTAGTGAGTGAATCGGTGGAGGTGGTCATGGGGTTGAGGGGGGGGGGGTGCTTTGGGGGTTGCGCCAAAAAAGACTGTCGCACTGGGCGCCACCAGCGCTAAAGTCGGCCCTGAGTGCAGCAATGTGTTTTTGGTGATGCGGAGAGTTCTGGTAACCTGACGTCACCCTGCAATCACAAAGTCTTAAAGACGTTATAGGCAACAGTAAACACATTATAAAATGATACCACAATTGTAAAAGGATAATGAATGTTCAGTTGTAAAGTGCAGCTGCAGTACTATGATTGAAGGGGTTGTTTGTCAGAATAGAATACAGGGAGTGCAGAATTATTAGGCAAGTTGTATTTTTGAGGATTAATTTTATTATTGAACAACAACCATGTTCTCAATGAACCCAAAAAACTCATTAATATCAAAACTGAATATTTTTGGAAGTAGTTTTTAGTTTGTTTTTAGTTTTAGCTATGTTAGGGGGATATCTGTGTGTGCAGGTGACTATCACTGTGCATAATTATTAGGCAACTTAACAAAAAAAAATATATACCCATTTCAATTATTTATCATTACCAGTGAAACCAATATAACATCTCAACATTCACAAATATACATTTCTGACATTCAAAAACAAAACAAAAACAAATCAGTGACCAATATAGCCACCTTTCTTTGCAAGGACACTCAAAAGCCTGCCATCCATGGATTCTGTCAGTGTTTTGATCTGTTCACCATCAACATTGCGTGCAGCAGCAACCACAGCCTCCCAGACACTGTTCAGAGAGGTGTACTGTTTTCCCTCCTTGTAAATCTCACATTTGATGATGGACCACAGGTTCTCAATGGGGTTCAGATCAGGTGAACAAGGAGGCCATGTCATTAAATGTCCTTCTTTTATACCCTATCTTGCCAGCCACGCTGTGGAGTACTTGGACGCGTGTGATGGAGCATTGTCCTGCATGAAAATTATGTTTTTCTTGAAGGATGCAGACTTCTTCCTGTACCACTGCTTGAAGAAGGTGTCTTCCAGGAACTGGCAGTAGGACTGGGAGTTGAGCTTGACTCCATCCTCAACCCGAAAAGGCCCCACAAGCTCATCTTTGATGATACCAGCCCAAACCAGTACTCCACCTCCACCTTGCTGGCGTCTGAGTCGGACTGGAGCTCTCTGCCCTTTACCAATCCAGCCACGGGCCCATCCATCTGGCCCATCAAGACTCACTCTCATTTCATCAGTCCATAAAACCTTAGAAAAATTAGTCTTGAGCTATTTCTTGGCCCAGTCTTGACGTTTCAGCTTGTGTGTCTTGTTCAGTGGTGGTCGTCTTTCAGCCTTTCTTACCTTGGCCATGTCTCTGAGTATTGCACACCTTGTGCTTTTGGGCACTCCAGTGATGTTGCAGCTCTGAAATATGGCCAAACTGGTGGCAAGTGGCATCGTGGCAGCTGCACGCTTGACTTTTCTCAGTTCATGGGCAGTTATTTTGCGCCTTGGTTTTTCCACACGCTTCTTGCGACCCTGTTGACTATTTTGAATGAAATGCTTGATTGTTCGATGATCACGCTTCAGAAGCTTTGCAATTTTAAGAGTGCTGCATCCCTCTGCAAGATATCTCACTATTTTTGACTTTTCTGAGCCTGTCAAGTCCTTCTTTTGACACATTTTGCCAAAGGAAAGGAAGTTGCCTAATAATTATGCACACCTGATATAGGGTGTTGATGTCATTAGACCACACCCCTTCTCATTACAGAGATGCACATCACCTAATATGCTTAATTGGTAGTATGATTTCGAGCCTATGCAGCTTGGAGTAAGACAACATGCATCAAGAGGATGATGTGGTCAAAATACTCATTTGCCTAATAATTCTGCACTCCCTGTATACTGCTTGCGAAAGTTGGGCAATTTTAAGAGAGAACAATTCATGGGGGCCACTTCCATTTGAAAGTCAGAGCAAGGCGCAAGCTCACCATTTCTGGAGGCTGAGACTTATGGGGGTACAGCGGAGGTGCTGCTCAGAGCGAAAGGCTGGGGCCGGCCAGCCCCATCGAGCTGCTGCCGAGTACAAAGCTCAGCAGTGGAAATCGGGGGTCAGTAACAAGAAGTCGCGGGACCAGAGTGGCTGTAGCTGCATCGTGCGTTTCCCGGAGGCTGGAAGAGTGGGGTCCGGTTTTGTTACTGGGAGCCGGTTTTGAGGCGGTGCCGCAATATCGGTCTCCAGAAATAAAAACAGCAGACCTGGAGTCCTTCACACTTGTACCCCATGGGGGCTGGTCCGATAAAGTTGCCAGGGCTGCTTTGGGCTCCCCATCCGGCCCTGACAGGACGGGGTTCCGTTTGGGGTCACAGAGGGGCAGTGAACACAGGAGCTCACCCGCATTGTGTATGCTCGGCCCTTCTTTCTGTTGACAGGCACAGCAGCATCAGGGTAGACAGCATGGTGCAGGTCGGGCACGTGAAGTGGGTTCGGCTGAATGCGCGCTCCCAGTCGCCTCCCAGGCTTGCGCACGCGTGCAAGAGGCAGTGCCGATCCTCAGATACGAAACGTCTATGGAATTAAGAGAGCACGATATGCATGACTATCCAAGAACCCTGCCACGATGCAGAGATTTATTAAACATGGGTGAGTTTAACCCAAGATGCGTGGTACTTGGACTTGGTAGGACCGCACCCCGATCTACTACTTCCAGCGCCCGAACATAGTGCGAGAAGAGGATGTGCACGCTACTGTGCACAGGTTGAGTACACACTGTCCTCTCTCTATACAGGGTGAGGGAAGTGTGTTTTTTGAACATGGGACAGGGCGCACTGCTATCTGATCAGGGAAAACTGCACTTTGTACAGACATCTGCAAAGGCAAGTGTACGATGAGGGTGGCCTGACTGTGTGAGGGTCACACTGCGCCCTTTGGGGGTGGGGGGGATAGACTGTCCTACACAGAGGGGAGAAAGCTTGCATCGTCTGCATGGGGGTGGGCGCACTACATACTAGGTGATGGCTATCCTCTCTGCACAACGTGAGGGAACTGTGCACTCCCTGCGTGCAGGGTGAGGGCAGGCTGCACGCCGTGAAAAAGAGCGCGTTCCGCACAGACTGCCTTCAACACACCTCCACATAGAGAGGTGGCACACTGCTCCCTGGATGAGGGCACCAGTACCTGTACAGGGTAAGGAAAGCGTTTACTTTGTACACTGGGAGGGGTGACAGTGCGCTCAATCTGCACAGGACGAGGGGAAAGGGAAGTCGGTGGGATAGGGTGGTATGACTACTGCACCCTGTACTCCACAGGGGCCTCGCTGCGCTCAGCACTAGCTGAGGGCAAGGTATACTCCACTGGGCAAGGTAAAGGCACGCTGCACACGTGCACTCTGTACAGGGAGAGTCTGCCTTTAGGAAGGGGAGACTGCACTTTAAGTGGGGGATTATTAAACTGTAGGGCTAGGCAAACTGCACGGTTTAGAGGGAAGCCACTTTTTGGAGACTGAGAGCAGTGGGCAATAATGAGTAAACAGGCTCTACTGTTTGAGCATATAGCACCCATACAGTACTTGTCTGCATTCTGTGTCTATAGGTGAGCAGGGTGCTCTCTGTCGAGGAGGACCAGAACACTCTGTAGGCCTTCCTTCAGAGGGAGAGCTGCTCTTTCTAAAGAAAGTCTGCGCCATGTGTGGAAAAGAAAAGTGCGTGACACCGGCACTGTAGGTAGGGGGAATACTTCATCCTATATAGAAGCAGACAGCACTGACTTAAAGGGGAGAGGCAGGTGGCGGTGGATACCAGGGGCCAGATTTACTAACAAGCATTTGCAAAGCAATGGGTCCCGCGTTTTCTCAAGTTAGAGCTATTAGCGCTGTAAATTGCTAACTGGACTTTTCTTGCCACACACATTAAAAATGAAAAGTAAAACAGATGACATAAGTGAGCCGATTCAAAGCACCATGGCTGCCATGAGCCTAAGCGCAAAGGAGAGACACAACAAGAAAAAGAAGTTCTCTCACAGTCAAACATATTGGCAATCATGCAATTATCAATGTAACAGGGTCGATGTCCAAGGCAGTACCAAACTGCCCCAAGGAACGAAAAACTTAAAGCATTTACCTATGATAACAAAGTATTTTTGAAAGGCAAGCCCATGAACGACTGATAGTGATGGGCGTGCCGTGGTTAATAGTCCACATAGATACGAACACATCAGAAAAGCAGCGCTTCTGCTATGCTCAACCTAAAAAGTGGTGCAGGGCGGTGCTACGCCAAAATTTGCAGCGCAGAGCTGCATCAATTTAGAAACTCAGGAATGCGCCATATTTACTAAAATATGCCACTCCTGTGTGTTGCCCCCAGCGCCGGTGCTAAATTTAGCTGCCTGCGCCAATGCATGCATCGTTGCACCATAGTACAAGGGAGTCTGCGTTGAGTGTATAGATTGTTTATGTGCAGGAATGTGTCCCTTCCTGCACTTAAACAATCTATAATAGCGATCTGGCACTTCTACGTGTGCTGCAGAATGCAGCACACATAAAGTACCAAGGGCCAGATGTTCAAAACTTTTTGCACGTCACAAACAGCGAATTTCGTTGTTTGCGACGTGCAAAAAGCACATCGCGATGCCCAATCCCCGTTTTGCGAGTCGGTAACCTGGTTATCGATTCGCAAAACGGGCCTGTGAGTCCTAATTAGGAAGGGGTGTTCCCCTTCCTAATTGCGAGTCGCAGCGCAATGCTGTATTGTTTTGTGGCCGCAAACACGGTCGCAAAACGATCGCAGTTACCATCACTGTCACCCTGGTGGTAACCCATTCGCAAAAGGGAGGGGGTCCCCACGGGACTCCCTCCCCTTTGTGAATGGCATGATAAACATTTTTTCAGAGCAGGAAGTGGTCCTATGGACCACTGCCTGTTCTGAAAAAATGAAACAAAAACGTTAAATTTTTTAGTTTTGTAATGCATCTCGTTTTCCTTTAAGGAAAACGGGCTGCATTACAAAAAAAAAACTGCTTTATTTAAAAGCAGTCACAGACATGGTGGTCTGCTGTCTCCAGCAGGCCACCACCCCTGTGAGTGCCACCACTCGCAAGGGGGGATGGCAAATTGCAACCCACCTCATTAATATTAATGAGGTGGGCCTTTGCGACCCCCTTGTGAGTCGCAGATGATGTCAAGGACACCATCCTACATTCTGAATTGCGACTCGCAATTTGCGAATCGCAATTCATAATTTTACTACATCTGGCCCCAAATCTTCATTTTTAAATGATTGTTTCTGTGCAGGAAGGGAAACCTTCCTGCAGATAAACAATCATTCATGACTTTTTGCTCTTTCTATGTGTCCTGCAGAATGCAGGACACATAGAAAAAGCAAAAATGAGGAGGAATGCCATGCTAACGCCATCCCCGGCGTGGCATTAGTTCGTGGCGCTGCCACAGATTTACGCCTTTCTGTAAGTCTGTGGCAGCGTAAAAAGCAATGGGTGTTGCGGTAGAATGCCGCCACAACACTGATTGCACGCACCTCTGACGCAGAAAACTGCATCAGAGGGGTACACATTTACAAGGTGGCGTTAAGCCACAAGAAGTGGCTTAGCGCCACCTTGTAAATGTGACACACTGCACAGCGCCACTGGAGTGTCACAAAAAGTGACGCTCCAGTGGCAGTAGGGCCTTGTAAATTCGGCCCCAAGTTTCCCACAAGATAGCTCTCTGAACCGATTGGATGCTCAGCGACGTGTAGGGCAAGGGTTTGAATTCCTCATTGTTAGTCTCTGTCCTTCATCTACCCAGAGGTCGCTAAAACCCGCATTATTGAGTTAGGTAAAAAAAAAAAGACATATTACAAGCCACTACCAAAATTTCAGTATGAGGTGATTAAGAGGATGGCTGAGCAGTATTCCCACGTGAGATACTGCTCAGCTTGATCAAAAATAGCCCAGGCTTCCCTCCCCTGGTTTTCTCTGGGCAGGACCTCTGGACCTGGCGGTAACAACCATGAAGCTTTGGCTGCAACAGCAGTCAAGCTTCGTTTCTTAGTCCCTGATAAGTTATGTCATTAGCAACGGTGGGGCATAGCCCACTCCAGCCAGCCTTGTCTTTAGCGAGGAAGGAGAACAAATTGCCCCAGGCAGCAAAGACCATACGTTTAGCATCAACCGCACCACGTCTGCGAAGTTTGACCCCCAAAGTGAGAGGGTCACACTCTAAGAGATATGCCCAGGCCCATCCTCCACCAAGCTGAGTTGCATATTCTGTTTTATAACACGTGTATCTAAACAGATCTGCAACATACATCAATCTGCACTTTATCCCCAATTTTATCACCCTGCAATGGCGATACAGTCCACAACTCACAGACAAAATAGCGTTCCGACCACAGAAACTGCCCAAGTCACTGAAGCACCTTCAGACACTCTCCGAAGCAGAAACTTCCATAGCACCTTGAGTCTCCCACAACACCCAGACACACCAGCAAAAGTCAGAGGCACTTTCTGCAACCAGGGGAATCTAGATTAAGTCAGTGAGTCCAGTCATGGCACAATCTGGTCCAGCATAAATGGAGGTATGTGCATACGTCTGGCCGGATTACCTGTGTTTAACATTCTGGTAGTCTGAACAAAGCAGTCAGGCTTAACATAGAGGCATTGTGCAATGCATTTATGCAGTACTAAAGCAGTAATAAAGTAAAAATGCAAAATAATAGAAATCCAAAAATAAATTGGAAAACTAAAGTATAATTTAATAAAAATCATGACATAAAAATGACAAAAATCCAATCAGTAGAACTGGGATTAAAATATTTGCAAAGTATTAAGTGAATATAGTGCCAAGAAGCACAAAGTGCCAACAACAGTCAATGGTCGTGGTAGAACAAGATCTAGATGCAATTTGACACTGACCGTGAGGAAGCACAGCTTAGATACACTAACCAGGTTTGTCCTGGTCAAAGATTTTACTTTCTGCCTTGTTGTGTCCGAAAGTTTTAACAGGAGGGCAGTCTTATGACCCTTGGAGTCCACTTTGTTGTTCTGGGTGAAAGAAAGAGATCAGGTCCATTCTTCAAGGCTCCGCTAAGGTCACAGTCAACAAACAGATCCAGTCATCCTCTGTTCTTCCACAGGTCCAGAAGTGGTGTGAAGTGGGTGCCTAGATGTGCCACATTTATGCCTGGCATGAACTAGTGGGTTGGAATGTCCCCTGGGCATGCCCTAATCATGAGGTAAAGGTTCCCTGGTATAACCCTTCCCACTTTGAGCCTTTTCAAGTTGGTAGGAATCCTCAGCCACACTAAACATGGGCTCTGAGGGTAAGGTGTGTGTTTGTGGAGAGTGTATTATGGTAAACTCCCACATCGAAAACCAAAATCCAGTTTGAGGCATTCCTTGTATCTCCCCAGGAGCTCAGAGACAGCAGTCTGGTGAAAGCAAAGCTGGCCTTAAGCATCCAGGCAGTGAATATACAAGAGCTGTTTTGGAATTCTGTCCTCGTCCCTTTGAATTGCACTTCGCATTCTATATGTGAACCTCCAGCAGAGCTGTCACAGTAATGTCCAAAAGCTGCCCACTGTGATTTCTGATTGGCTAGCTAGACAACAGAGGAGGTAGGCCTAGGTATTGGTTGCATTTAAATGTGACAGGAGAGGCCTACTTTGATAATGTAACTAGTCCTAAAGCACAGCCCCTGGCAGCCTGTCAAGAGAAGGCTGCAGCTGCCCACACCCAAGCCCTTCGTACCTTGTCGAGGAGCAATATACATTACTCAGAGGGGTAGCCATTCACATTTCAAGGTAGTTGGCTCACAGAAAGACCCCAGAAACTTTAGGCAGAGAAATGCCAACTTTCTAAAAGTGCCATTTTCAAAACCGTAATTGCAATAAAGGAGTACTTTAAATTACAATAAAAATGAGTGGAAGAAGGATTTTTCTAGCTGTTACCAAACTAAATTTAGCAGTCATTAAACGTCAGAAAGTAAACAAGTGCCAAGAGATGTGAAACATTAAGTATACATGTCCTGCTTTTTAACTATCATACACCCTGTTCTCTGAGTAGCTACAGCATATCTTTGGGTGACTTATAAGTATTACAAAGGGAGGTTTAGGCCTGTCAAAAAGGTTAATATTTGCCAAGTCAAAACACCAGTTTAAACTGCCATACAGGTTGCAAAGGCAGGCCTGAGACATGAGGTACTTCAGTGGGTGGCACAATGCGTGCTGCAGCCCACTAGATTTCTTTTACAGGCACTAGATTTCTTTTACAGGCACTAGGTAAAGGTAGTACCATATGGCAATCATGTACAAGCACATGTACTTTATCACTGTTTAGTAGGGGTAAAATGCATGGTCCTGTGACAAACAAAATAAGAGTTCAGCAGCAGAATGCAAAAATCTGGGGTGACCCTGCAGAAAGGGCACAATTTCAACAACATTATATAAAACAACACCTGACAAGACAAACTTCAAGGTATGCAACAAATGTACAACAAGCACTGGCAAAGACAATAGCCCAGACATTTTGGAGCTATTGGCTTTATCAATGCTCTTTGGCAATCCTGCACAACATTGCCAAAAAGCATTTTTGCCCAGGATCTGCGGCATAATTCAAAATGAAAAAAGTTAAAAAGGCACAATAACATGGCCGGTGCTGGCTGGCATGTCATTTGCAAGTGCGCATATATTGTGATGTCATATATGCATGCCTATGAAATGACACAGACACTTTTTTTATTTATTTTTAATATTTTATTTACCACTCCACGCTTTCAGACACCTCTTGGATCTGTAAATATAACAGGCACTGGCAAAGTCACTAGGTCTCGCCTTTGGGAACTATTGGGTTTGCCAATGGTTTTTACCAATGATGTACCAAATCCTTGATGGTATGCAAAATAGGGGTGTTCCGCAGGTAATATTGTGTGAACAAAGGATTCTCAATCAGATTCCAAAAAATGTTCAGTTCTTCACTTTTTTTTCTTGTTCAAAAACTGTTACACCTTCACAACAAAAACAGCCAACCCGTTTTGTCCATAAAAATGGGCTTGTTCAGAGCACATTGAGTTGTAATGTTCATATTCCCAGTAAAGGTTTGCAAGAAAACACTATCTAAGATCCCACTTGAGCTACTGCATAAGTAGAACATCCCAAGCTGACCACAAATTCATACCAGAAATATAAATGTGATGCCCATTCCTCCATTCACGTCCATCCATCAATATCCAATGGACAGCAGATCCAAAATTGACAAATTCATAACTGGCAGGGACCAATTCTCACCGTACTGGTACTCCAATTGGCGCCGACTGCGACAGGAGAGCAACCCCATATTGTATCCTGTCTGAGGAAGTGATGTGGAAAAAAGTATTGTTGATGCTGTGTAGCATGGTTGAACACACATTTAAAAAAAACGATGACAGCCACCCACGTCATTCTATAGTACATGCATCACACATTCACTTTTTTTTCTTTACTGATCTGTGTTGGATCGGCAAATAAAATAAAAAAAGTGCAAAAGTGGTTTTTTTAAGCAGGCTGTGGCGGGGGGTAAGCAACACTGAGCCATAAAGGTGGAAGCAACATTGGGGCACGGATGGTGGGGAGCAACATGGGGGACGTGGTAGGGGGGGGCAAAGAAAAGCAAATTTGTGAGAGAGAGAGGCCTGATGAGCTAGTGCAATAAAGCTTCACAAGGAGGAGAACCGCACAAGGGGAGTGCATAATGGAAGAGGACAGGGTAGTAGGGGGAATCACATGGGCAAGAGAGCAACACAAAGCACAGAGGGGGAAGATAAGCACAGTAGGGAGACAGCTGGAAAATACATGCACTCTCGTGGAGTCCTTAAGACAAAAGGAAAAAGTAGCTCCCTAAAAGTGATCAGTGAAAGGACACAAGTAGACTAGAGGGGACTGAGAAAAATGCTATGGGAAAATTCAGTAGTTGACAAACTACATAGCTTAGAGAGGCAATGCAATGAAGAGAGTTAACATCAAGAATATATCATTAATACTTGGATAGAAATAGAGGCATACGTTTTGAAAACAGTATGTAAAATATTTTTAATTGGTATTTCAAATGAAAACCCATATCCAATAAATTCATGGGGAAAGTCGGTCAAGTTCAAAAGGGTGAAGATAGCTTCTGGAAGTTGGGGTCTTGTTTAAAATCAGTGTTCTATGAACTTAGATTTAAGGATCTGCAAGTTTTAAATAAATGAGAAGGGCATTCCATAATCTGCTAACATTTCCTGAAAAGGAGCACTGTCTTTTTTACCATCAGCACGACCTGGAAATCCAACTTCATGGCTACACACTCATGTTTGAAATCCATCCATTGTTTTTTTTTTACATTCTCTAAGTAAAAATATTTAATTTCCATTGTAAATACCACATTAACTTTTGACTACAAAGGAACAAAACCCAGTTTTTCATTTAAAAATTAGAATTTCCAGCAAACAATAACTGGCCTACATATTACACATACTGAATATAATTCAAAAGATGTTAATGAACTGACTTAAAAATTAAAGATACAAGTGTTCACAAGAAAATGCGTTTAAATTAACACTCCTAATTATTATTCAGTCAGAACTCAAGGGCATTGCTAAAGAGCTTCTGTCAAAAATTCTGCCATAAGGTATGTGTTGCGTGTGCGTTTTACTCTCCAAAGCGATTTGATGGTCACGGAACAAGTCTGCAGATTTATCTAATTAAAAATCGATGTCAGTAACTAAGGTGTTCATATTAAATGCACATAAAAGTGCATGCATTTTTAATGTTACTACTCTGGCAACAGAATCAGATCTTTTCCAGGCCCATGCTCTTGTTCAATTTGCAAGACCGGTCATCCAAACTAAGGCGGTCATTATGAACACGGCGGGAAACATCGCCGACCGCCGTGGTGGCAGTGAACAGAAGCCCGCTGTTGACGGTGAATGGAAACCCGCCATATAATGAACGTAAATCCCAACCCACCACTCCCCGCCATGACCCTGTCGGCGGGAATCCCGGACCTCCCCACCCCGCCACCACCGAGCACACCCACATCCCGCCCTCCAAATAATGATGCACAAATCACCTTGGCGGACAGTGGAGGCCGGACGACCATTGGCGGTTCCGACCGCCACGAGCGGCAAGCAGGCTGAACAGCAAGAAGTGCACACATTGGATAAGCGTGCAACCAACACACCTGACAAACATCCATAACCCCATAAAACACTCCTAGACATACCCCACAATCCTTTGCAACAAAACCAGGCCGAGAAGAAGGAGAGCACCAGAGGCAGACACCGAACCACCATACACGAGACACACACCGACCCACAGAAGAGGACCCTCACCACGTTCCCAGCCACGACACCATTCACCACACTCATCATGTCACCCCCCAAACATCCACACTTCATAGAAAGGGAGTTAAGGACCATGGTGGACGAGATCCTGAAGGTGGAGCCACAAATATTCGGGGCCGAGGTGCAGCACACACCTATCACAAGGAAGATGGAGCTACGGCAGACCATTGTGAACAGGATCAATGCAGTGGGACACCATCCACGCACCAGGAACAACATCCAGAAGAGATGGAACAACCTGCAGGGAAGGTCAGGGGCATGGCATCAAGGCACCACATTGCAGTCCAGAAGACTGGGGGAGGACCGCCACCATCACCACCAGAATACACAGACTGGGAGGAAAAGGTACTGGCCATCCTGCACCCTGAGGAACTCACTGGACTCACTGGAGTAAGTCATCAACATATACCCCATATGCACCATACCTGTAATGCATGCACCACCCCACCCCACCCACACCCACCAGAACCAACACCCCACCCTGGCAACAGCCACTAAATCCACCCCTCTGCATCACCACAAACCCACTAACAGGCCCACATCCGTCCCCCTGTGCACAGCCACCTACCCTTGCAAGTACCCACAATGGAACAACACCCCCTACCAGACTGCAACCCCACAGTCAAAGCAAAATGCAGTGTCAACCTCAGAAAGGCACCCTGTAAGGCCACTGAAAGTAACTCAGCACAAAATAGCCCAGTCCTGTTCACTCCAAACATTCATGCAGCTGTAACAGACATGTCTATGTCCCCCAACAGGCACCACCACCCATGCCACCGTAACAGATGGGATAAGGAGTGCCATTGCCCCCCAGGGAGACAGAGGCACCTCACCGCACACTGGTAAAGGACCCCTGGACACTGATGAGCAGGCAGGCCCCTCACACAGACCTGGACTGTCACCATGCAGCAGCCCCACCCAGAAAACCACTATCACCCCTACCACCCAGTCAAGACCAGCAGCCCAGGGCAAGCGTCCCCACACCAGTGTATCCAGGCCACAGACTGGTGGAACACAGGTCCAAAGGCCACAGTCTCCCACTCCCCACATGCAAGAAGGCGAGGGCCCCAGTACGAGTGGTACTGCCAGACCTGTGCAGGGGACACAGGCACAGGGGGCTAGGGCAAGTGCAATGGTGTCATTGGGCCAGGGGGGAGGCCACAGGATGGATGCAGCAGCCCAGTACGTGATATCAGAGGTATTGGGGGCCTACCAGCATACCTATGACAGGTTGGCACAGATAGTGTCCACCCTGGACAGTCAGAGGATACAGTAGGAACACCACCAACAGGCTATGGAGCAGTGGAAACAGCACAACGCCACAATGGCCACCATAGCAGGAGCACTGCTGCAGCTGGTACAAACCCAGTCTGAGACCCACACAGGACAGGAGGCCCCCACTACAGCACCGGATACTCACCATGAAGTTACACCATCAGCAGAAACATCCCAGGAACTTCCCTCACTGGAAACCCAAGGGCCTACCATGTCATTCCCTCAAGACCAACAGCAGGCGCCCATGCCAAGATATGGTACTGGAACCCCAGCAAAGAACAAGGCCCCCTTCAAGAAGTAACTCTGCAACACTCTGCACAGCAACCATCCCACTCAATCAGCCACCACACTTTACTAAGAGGCAATATGAACTAATGTAAGAAAAGATTGACCCATCAATACTACCCACAAGGTTGCCAGCATGTTGGCTTTGAGGACACCCAGCCCCTACGACTTGCCATCAATGTAAATAGCACTATTCACTCCCTGCAACCAATAAAACACATATCACACATGTAACACTGTCCCCTGTGTTAAAATGTGAACAAAGTGAAGTATGGATGCAACTGGCTGATAACCACTTTATTGTCAAATCTTTGCATGAAGGGAGTCCTGTGTGCCCAAATGTGGGCCCTGAGTAAATGCAGAAAATATCAATCTGTACCATGCAGACCTGGACCATGTTTCACATATCATTATCAATCCCTCCTATATGACTGAGCACACTGACAGTATGTGTCAAAAACCCGAATGTCAGCCCTTAGTCCCACACAGTTACTGGAAGTGGAGTTGTATCAGTTGGGTCCTGCAATTGACACCTTCCCCTTGCGCATCATCGCTATCACTCTCCTCCCCTCTCTGAGGAAGCTGGTCAGGAAATACAGCACCCTCCACCTCCAGGGGGGGATATAATGTCTCACTGCTACGTTGTGCAGCATGCAGCAGGCCACCACTATTCTACACACCTTTTTAGGCCCATAGGCCAGGGAACCCCCAGAGATATGTAGACAATGAAATCTAGCCTTGACTGTTCCCATGAGGAACAGGGTCAAGACTGATTTGCATATGGCTGGGTCCAAACTAGGGTGGCATGGTGAGACAAAAGAACAATGGATTAAACCCAGATCTGTGAGTGGGGGTGAGTGTTTGCATTGTTCAGCACTCCGTCCATCATCCTCTTGTGTTGCTAATGTAACCTAAATGTTACTTACCTCACAAACTACATTATTACATTGTCAGCCTTGGCATACTTGCTGAGCAAAGTTTTCACCAGCAAAGACTACATTAGCATCTTTTGACAGAGAAGGGTGATGGACAGTTATGAAATAGTTTTTATAGGGCGGATGCACCTGTTGTTTCTTGGTGCTAGAAAGCAAACATAATCTCAAACAACTATATTAAGAATGAAACTAAAAGGCAACTAAGACTGGAAAGCTAGCAATTAAAAAGCCACGTTTTCAGCATTTTTCTAATAACTTGTGAGAAGAAAAAAAACTGCGGTATTCTATTTGACAGCTTTGATGTTGCTATGGAAAAGGATCTGTCACTGTGCCCTACTTTGGATCGTGGCTAGGTGACGAGGCAAGAGATGCCAAAAATTAGCATCTTCAGTGTGGTTGATGCATTTGCCAGTGAAGTGATTACTGGCTCTTGATGACTCTTTGCACTTTAACTTAATGTTAGACCATCTTGAATAGCAGCCATTGCTTCTTTTTTCACCTATGGTTCTCAGGTTGAATGTGTTACCAGCCTTTTAGTTATCAACCACTCCACTTCTCTCTCGTTAGGTTTATGCCCTACAAATAGTAGTAAATACATATATACCTAGAGCGCTGTTGTAACGTGATCTCCAGCTTCCAACACCCCATCTGATCAGATTGGCAAGAAACCCAGATTACTGATAAATTACCTGGCGTTCCTGTGACTTTATGCCATGCATAATTTACAATCCAAATTTGCAGAGGAAAATTCTGCATCCATCTGTTATGGAGCTGAGAAAAATATGCAAACTTCCAAATATCAAGTCTGCACACGTTTTCAATCTTGGCTAGGATTGATTAGGTCAAAACGTATACCATAATACCCACATTTTTTGTCCAAGTGAAGGTGAACTTAATACAGTAAATGTTGTAGGTTTCACAAAGAGCAAAAACTGGAAAATTTGTTGGCTTAAAAAATATACCCAACACCTCAATAACTCCTACCAAGTCTGTCCCAGCTTTTGGTGGAGGTCTGGTTTGGCAATCTTCTAAGATATCCAATAAGGGCAAGTGTACTTAGTACTTCAATCACTTTGGCTTCTCTGTTACCTCAGCACTCCTGGCCACCCCCACTGTACCCTGTCTCTTTTATGTCTCTCCCCAATCGCTATGCCACAGGCCCCATGCCAGTGCAGTGCATTGGGCAGCAGCTTATCTAATCTACTTAAAACCACTTTGTAAGGAAATGCCTCCTTGGCATGGTTGCCCCCTGACTTTTTGCCTTTGCTGATGATATGTTTACAATTGAAAGTGTGCTGAGGCCTGCTAACCAGGCCCCAGCACCAGTGTTCTTTCCCTAACCTGTACTTTTGTATCCACAATTGGCAGACCCTGGCATCCAGATAAGTCCCTTGTAACTGGTACCTCTAGTACCAAGGGCCCTGATGCCAAGGAAGGTCTCTAAGGGCTGCAGCATGTCTTATGCCACCCTGGAGACCTCTCACTCAGCACAGACACACTGCTTGCCAGCTTGTGTGTGCTAGTGAGGACAAAACGAGTAAGTCGACATGGCACTCCCCTCAGGGTGCCATGCCAGACTCTCACTGCCTATGCAGTATAGGTAAGACACCCCTCTAGCAGGCCTTAAAGCCCTAAGGCAGGGTGCACTATACCATAGGTGAGGGTACCCGTGCATGAGCATGGTACCCCTACAGTGTCTAAACAAAACCTTAGACATTGTAAGTGCAGGGTAGCCATAAGAGTATATGGTCTGGGAGTTTGTCAAACACGAACTCCACAGCACCATAATGGCTACACTGAAAACTGGGAAGTTTGGTATCAAACTTCTCAGCACAATAAATGCACACTGATGCCAGTGTACATTTTATTGTAAAATACACCCCAGAGGGCACCTTAGAGGTGCCCCCTGAAACTTAACCGACTATCTGTGTAGGCTGACTAGTTTTAGCAGCCTGCCACAAACCGAGACATGTTGCTGGCCCCATGGGGAGAGTGCCTTTGTCACTCTGAGGCCAGTAACAAAGCCTGCACTGGGTGGAGATGCTAACACCTCCCCCAGGCAGGAATTGTCACACCTGGCGGTGAGCCTCAAAGGCTCACCTCCTTTGTGCCAACCCAGCAGGACACTCCAGCTAGTGGAGTTGCCCGCCCCCTCCGGCCAGGCCCCACTTTTGGCGGCAAGGCCGGAGAAAATAATGAGAAAAACAAGGAGGAGTCACTGGCCAGTCAGGACAGCCCCTAAGGTGTCCTGAGCTGAAGTGACTCTAACTTTTAGAAATCCTCCATCTTGCAGATGGAGGATTCCCCCAATAGGGTTAGGATTGTGACCCCCTCCCCTTGGGAGGAGGCACAAAGAGGGTGTACCCACCCTCAGGGCTAGTAGCCATTGGCTACTAACCCCCCAGACCTAAACACGCCCTTAAATTTAGTATTTAAGGGCTACCCTGAACCCTAGAAAATTAGATTCCTGCAACTACAAGAAGAAGGACTGCCTAGCTGAAAACCCCTGCAGCGGAAGACCAGAAGACGACAACTGCCTTGGCTCCAGAAACTCACCGGCCTGTCTCCTGCCTTCCAAAGATCCTGCTCCAGCGACGCCTTCCAAAGGGACCAGCGACCTCGACATCCTCTGAGGATTGCCCCTGCTTCGAAAAGACAAGAAACTCCCGAGGACAGCGGACCTGCTCCAAGAAAAGCTGCAACTTTGTTTCCAGCAGCTTTAAAGAACCCTGCAAGCTCCCCGCAAGAAGCGTGAGACTTGCAACACTGCACCCGGCGACCCCGACTCGGCTGGTGGCGATCCAACACCTCAGGAGGGACCCCAGGACTACTCTAAGACTGTGAGTACAAAAACCTGTCCCCCCTGAGCCCCCACAGCGCCGCCTGCAGAGGGAATCCCGAGGCTTCCCCTGACCGCGACTCTTTGAATCCTAAGTCCCGACACCTGGGAGAGACCCTGCACCCGCAGCCCCCAGGACCTGAAGGACCGGACTTTCACTGGAGAAGTGACCCCCAGGAGTCCCTCTCCCTTGCCCAAGTGGAGGTTTCCCCGAGGAACCCCCCCCTTGCCTGCCTGCAGCGCTGAAGAGATCCCGAGATCTCTCATAGACTAACATTGCGAACCCGACGCTTGTTTCTACACTGCACCCGGCCGCCCCCGCGCCGCTGAGGGTGAAATTTCTGTGTGGGCTTGTGTCCCCCCCGGTGCCCTACAAAACCCCCCCTGGTCTGCCCTCCGAAGACGCGGGTACTTACCTGCAAGCAGACCGGAACCGGGGCACCCCCTTCTCTCCATTCTAGCCTATGTGTTTTGGGCACCACTTTGAACTCTGCACCTGACCGGCCCTGAGCTGCTGGTGTGGTGACTTTGGGGTTGCTCTGAACCCCCAACGGTGGGCTACCTTGGACCAAGAACTAAGCCCTGTAAGTGTCTTACTTACCTGGTTAACCTAACAAATACTTACCTCCCCTAGGAACTGTGAAAATTGCACTGTGTCCACTTTTAAAACAGCTATTTGTGAATAACTTGAAAAGTATACATGCAATTTTGATGATTTGAAGTTCCTAAAGTACTTACCTGCAATACCTTTCGAATGAGATATTACATGTAGAATTTGAACCTGTGGTTCTTAAAATAAACTAAGAAAAGATATTTTTCTATATAAAAACCTATTGGCTGGATTTGTCTCTGAGTGTGTGTACCTCATTTATTGTCTATGTGTATGTACTACAAATGCTTAACACTACTCCTTGGATAAGCCTACTGCTCGACCACACTACCACAAAATAGAGCATTAGTATTATCTATTTTTACCACTATTTTACCTCTAAGGGGAACCCTTGGACTCTGTGCATGCTATTCCTTACTTTGAAATAGCACATACAGAGCCAACTTCCTACATTGGTGGCAGCGGTGGGATACAAGACTTTGCATTTGCTGGACTACTCAGCCAATACCTGATCACACGACAAATTCCAAAATTGTCATTAGAAATTCATTTTTGCAATTTAAAATTTTTCTAAATTCTTAAAAGTCCTGCTAGGGCCTTGTGTGTTAAGTCCCTGTTTAGCATTGTCTTTTAGAGTTTAAAAGTTTGTTAAAAGTTTGAAATTAGATTCTAGAAACAGTTTTAGATTCTTTAAAAAGTCTTCCAACTTTTAGCAAAATAATGTCTGATACAGAGATGAATGTGGTGGAACTCGACACCACACCTTACCTCCATCTTAAGATGAGGGAGCTAAGGTCTCTCTGTAATATCAAAAAAATAACCATTGGCTCCAGACCTACCAAAATTCAGCTCCAGGAGCTGTTGGCAGAGTTTGAAAAAGCCAACCCCTCTGATGATGACCTCACAGAGGAAGAAATTAGTGACTTGGAGGCCAATGTCCCTCCTCCAGTCCTAAATAGGGAGAACAGGACCCCTCAAGTCCTGTCTCCAACTGTGTTAGTCAGAAATAGTGAGTCCCTCACAGGAGGGTCCCACATTTCTGAAATCACTGAGGATGCTCTCAGTGAAGATGACCTCCTGTTAGCCAGGATGGCCAAAAGATTGGCTTTAGAGAGACAGCTCCTAGCCATAGAAAGGGAAAGACAAGAGATGGGCCTAGGACCCATCAATGGTGGCAGCAATATAAATAGGGTCAGAGATTCTCCTGACATGTTAAAAATCCCCAAAGGGATTGTGACAAAATTTGAAGATGGTGATGACATCACCAAGTGGTTCACAGCTTTTGAGAGGGCTTGTGTAACCAGAAAAGTGAACAGATCTCACTGGGGTGCTCTCCTTTGGGAAATGTTCACTGGAAAGTGTAGGGATAGACTCCTCACACTCTCTGGAAAAGATGCAGAATCTTATGACCTCATGAAGGGTACCCTGATTGAGGGCTTTGGATTCTCCACTGAGGAGTACAGGATTAGATTCAGGGGGGCTCAAAAATCCTCGAGCCAGACCTGGGTTGACTTTGTTGACTACTCAGTGAAAACACTAGATGGTTGGATTCAAGGCAGTGGTGTAAGTAATTATGATGGGCTGTACAATTTATTTGTGAAAGAACACCTGTTAAGTAATTGTTTCAATGATAAACTGCATCAGCATCTGGTAGACCTAGGACCAATTTCTCCCCAAGAATTGGGAAAGAAGGCGGACCATTGGGTCAAGACAAGGGTGTCCAAGACTTCAACAGGGGGTGACCAAAAGAAAGGGGTCACAAAGACTCCCCAGGGGAAGGGTGATGAGACAACCAAAACTAAAAATAGTAAAGAGTCTTCTACAGGCCCCCAAAAACCTGCACAGGAGGGTGGGCCCAGAGCCTCTTCACAAAACAATGGGTACAAGGGTAAAAACTTTGATCCCAAAAAGGCCTGGTGTCATAGCTGTAAACAGCATGGACACCAAACTGGAGACAAGGCCTGTCCCAAGAAAGGTTCCACTCCAAACTCCCATCCAGGTAACACTGGTATGGCTAGTCTCCAAGTGGGATCAACAGTGTGCCCAGAGCAAATCAGGGTCCACACTGAAGCTACTCTAGTTTCTGAGGGTGGGGTGGATTTAGCCACACTAGCTGTCTGGCCGCCTAACATGCAAAAATACAGACAGCAACTCTTAATTAATGGGACTAGAATAGAGGGCCTGAGGGATACAGGTGCCAGTGTCACCATGGTGACAGAGAAACTGGTTTCCCCTGGCCAATACCTGACTGGAAAAACTTACACAGTCACCAACGCTGACAATCAGAGAAAAGTACATCCCATGGCAATGGTTACTTTAGAATGGGGAGGAGTCAATGGCCTGAAACAGGTGGTGGTCTCCTCAAATATCCCAGTGGACTGTCTGCTTGGAAATGACCTGGAGTCCTCAGCATGGGCTGAGGTAGAACTAAAAACCCATGCAGCAATGCTGGGTATCCCTGAACTGGTGTGTGTGAAAACAAGAGCACAATGCAAGGCACAGGGTGAACAAGTAGAGCTGGAGTCTGGAAGAATGGCCCAGCCTACCAAGAGAACAGGAAAGTCAGTTGGGAAACCAACTACAACACAGCTAAAGAAAGGGAACCTCTCTTCTCAGGAAGAAGTTCTGCCCTCTGAGGGAACTGAGCCTTTGGAGCTTGAACCTTATCAGGTTGAGCTCTTAGGCCCAGGGGGACCCTCAAGGGAGGAGCTGTGTAAGGGACAAGAAACCTGTCCCTCTCTTGAAGGCCTTAGGCAGCAAGCTGCTGAAGAGTCCAAAGGCAAGAAAAATGGAACGCATAGGGTCTATTGGGAAGATGGACTCCTGTACACTGAGGCCAGAGACCCCAAACCTGGTGCCACTAGGAGAGTGGTAGTGCCTCAGCTGTTCAGGAAGTTCATCCTAACATTGGCCCATGACATTCCCCTTGCTGGACATTTGGGACAAACCAAGACGTGGGAGAGGTTAGTCAACCACTTCTACTGGCCCAATATGTCCAACATGGTTAAGGAGTTTTGCCTCTCCTGCCCCACCTGTCAAGCCAGTGGTAAGACAGGTGGACATCCAAAGGCCCCCCTCATTCCACTTCCAGTGGTGGGGGTTCCCTTTGAAAGAGTGGGTGTGGACATAGTTGGTTCACTGGAACCTCCCACAGCCTCAGGAAATATGTATATCCTGGTAGTAGTGGATCATGCTACCAGGTATCCTGAAGCTATTCCCCTTAGGTCGACTACTGCCCCTGCAGTAGCCAAGGCCCTCATTGGTATCTTTACCAGAGTGGGTTTCCCTAAGGAGGTGGTGTCTGACAGAGGTACCAACTTCATGTCAGCATACCTAAAGCACATGTGGAATGAGTGTGGAGTGACTTATAAATTCACTACACCATACCATCCACAAACTAATGGCTTGGTTGAGAGATTCAACAAGACATTAAAAGGCATGATCATGGGGCTCCCAGAAAAGCTCAAAAGGAGATGGGATGTCCTCTTGCCATGTCTGCTTTTCGCTTACAGAGAGGTGCCACAGAAGGGAGTAGGATTCTCACCCTTTGAACTTCTGTTTGGTCATCCTGTAAGGGGACCACTTGCCCTTGTTAAAGAAGGCTGGGAGAGACCTCTCCATGAGCCTAAACAGGACATAGTGGACTATGTACTTGGCCTTCGCTCTAGAATGGCAGAGTACATGGAAAAGGCAACCAAAAACCTTGAGGCCAGCCAACAGCTCCAGAAGTTTTGGTATGACCAAAAGGCTGCACTAGTTGAGTTCCAACCAGGGCAGAAAGTCTGGGTTCTGGAGCCTGTGGCTCCCAGGGCACTCCAGGACAAATGGAGTGGCCCTTACCCAGTACTAGAAAGGAAGAGTCAGGTCACCTACCTGGTGGACCTGGGCACAAGCAGGAGCCCCAAGAGGGTGATCCATGTGAACCGCCTTAAGCTCTTCCATGACAGGGCTGATGTGAATCTGTTGATGGTAACAGATGAGGATCAGGAGGCAGAGAGTGAACCTCTCCCTGATCTTCTGTCATCAGACCCAAAAGATGGCACAGTAGATGGAGTGATCTACTCAGACACCCTCTCTGGCCAACAGCAAGCTGATTGTAGGAGAGTCCTACAACAGTTTCCTGAACTCTTCTCCTTAACCCCTGGTCAGACACACCTGTGTACCCATGATGTGGACACAGGAGACAGCATGCCTGTCAAGAACAAAATCTTTAGACAATCTGACCATGTTAAGGAAAGCATCAAGGTGGAAGTCCACAAGATGCTGGAATTGGGAGTAATTGAGCGCTCTGACAGCCCCTGGGCTAGCCCAGTGGTCTGTCTTAGTCCCCAAACCTCACACCAAAGATGGAAAGAAAGAGATGAGGTTTTGTGTGGACTACAGAGGGCTCAATTCTGTCACCAAGACAGATGCTCATCCAATTCCAAGAGCTGATGAGCTCATAGACAAATTAGGTGCTGCCAAATTCTTAAGTACCTTTGACTTGACAGCAGGGTACTGGCAAATAAAAATGGCACCTGGAGCAAAAGAGAAAACAGCATTCTCCACACCTGATGGGCATTATCAGTTTACTGTTATGCCCTTTGGTTTAAAGAATGCCCCTGCCACCTTCCAAAGGTTGGTGAATCAAGTCCTTGCTGGCTTGGAGTCCTTTAGCACAGCTTATCTTGATGATATTGCTGTCTTTAGCTCCACCTGGCAGGATCACCTGGTCCACCTGAAGAAGGTTTTGAAGGCTCTGCAATCTGCAGGCCTCTCTATCAAGGCATCCAAATGCCAGATAGGGCAGGGAACTGTGGTTTACTTGGGCCACCTTGTAGGTGGAGGCCAAGTCCAGCCACTCCAACCCAAGATCCAGACTATTCTGGACTGGGTAGCTCCAAAAACCCAGACTCAAGTCAGGGCATTCCTTGGCTTGACTGGGTATTACAGGAGGTTTGTGAAGGGATATGGATCCATTGTGACAGCCCTCACTGAACTCACCTCCAAGAAAATGCCCAAGAAAGTGAACTGGACTGTGGAATGCCAACAGGCCTTTGACACCCTGAAACAGGCAATGTGCTCAGCACCAGTTCTCAAAGCTCCAGATTATTCTAAGCAGTTCATTGTGCAGACTGATGCCTCTGAACATGGGATAGGGGCAGTTTTGTCCCAAACAAATGATGATGGCCTTGACCAGCCTGTTGCTTTCATTAGCAGGAGGTTACTCCCCAGGGAGCAGCGTTGGAGTGCCATTGAGAGGAAGGCCTTTGCTGTGGTTTGGTCCCTGAAGAAGCTGAGACCATACCTCTTTGGGACTCACTTCCTAGTTCAAACTGACCACAGACCTCTCAAATGGCTGATGCAAATGAAAGGTGAAAATCCTAAACTGTTGAGGTGGTCCATCTCCCTACAGGGAATGGACTTTATAGTGGAACACAGACCTGGGACTGCCCATGCCAATGCAGATGGCCTTTCCAGGTTCTTCCACTTAGAAAATGAAGACTCTCTTGGGAAAGGTTAGTCTCATCCTCTTTCGTTTGGGGGGGGGTTGTGTAAGGAAATGCCTCCTTGGCATGGTTGCCCCCTGACTTTTTGCCTTTGCTGATGCTATGTTTACAATTGAAAGTGTGCTGAGGCCTGCTAACCAGGCCCCAGCACCAGTGTTCTTTCCCTAACCTGTACTTTTGTATCCACAATTGGCAGACCCTGGCATCCAGATAAGTCCCTTGTAACTGGTACCTCTAGTACCAAGGGCCCTGATGCCAAGGAAGGTCTCTAAGGGCTGCAGCATGTCTTATGCCACCCTGGAGACCTCTCACTCAGCACAGACACACTGCTTGCCAGCTTGTGTGTGCTAGTGAGGACAAAACGAGTAAGTCGACATGGCACTCCCCTCAGGGTGCCATGCCAGACTCTCACTGCCTATGCAGTATAGGTAAGACACCCCTCTAGCAGGCCTTACAGCCCTAAGGCAGGGTGCACTATACCATAGGTGAGGGTACCCGTGCATGAGCATGGTACCCCTACAGTGTCTAAACAAAACCTTAGACATTGTAAGTGCAGGGTAGCCATAAGAGTATATGGTCTGGGAGTTTGTCAAACACGAACTCCACAGCACCATAATGGCTACACTGAAAACTGGGAAGTTTGGTATCAAACTTCTCAGCACAATAAATGCACACTGATGCCAGTGTACATTTTATTGTAAAATACACCCCAGAGGGCACCTTAGAGGTGCCCCCTGAAACTTAACCGACTATCTGTGTAGGCTGACTAGTTTTAGCAGCCTGCCACAAACCGAGACATGTTGCTGGCCCCATGGGGAGAGTGCCTTTGTCACTCTGAGGCCAGTAACAAAGCCTGCACTGGGTGGAGATGCTAACACCTCCCCCAGGCAGGAATTGTCACACCTGGCGGTGATCCTCAAAGGCTCACCTCCTTTGTGCCAACCCAGCAGGACACTCCAGCTAGTGGAGTTGCCCGCCCCCTCCGGCCAGGCCCCACTTTTGGCGGCAAGGCCGGAGAAAATAATGAGAAAAACAAGGAGGAGTCACTGGCCAGTCAGGACAGCCCCTAAGGTGTCCTGAGCTGAAGTGACTCTAACTTTTAGAAATCCTCCATCTTGCAGATGGAGGATTCCCCCAATAGGGTTAGGATTGTGACCCCCTCCCCTTGGGAGGAGGCACAAAGAGGGTGTACCCACCCTCAGGGCTAGTAGCCATTGGCTACTAACCCCCCAGACCTAAACACGCCCTTAAATTTAGTATTTAAGGGCTACCCTGAACCCTAGAAAATTAGATTCCTGCAACTACAAGAAGAAGGACTGCCTAGCTGAAAACCCCTGCAGCGGAAGACCAGAAGACGACAACTGCCTTGGCTCCAGAAACTCACCGGCCTGTCTCCTGCCTTCCAAAGATCCTGCTCCAGCGACGCCTTCCAAAGGGACCAGCGACCTCGACATCCTCTGAGGATTGCCCCTGCTTCGAAAAGACAAGAAACTCCCGAGGACAGCGGACCTGCTCCAAGAAAAGCTGCAACTTTGTTTCCAGCAGCTTTAAAGAACCCTGCAAGCTCCCCGCAAGAAGCGTGAGACTTGCAACACTGCACCCGGCGACCCCGACTCGGCTGGTGGCGATCCAACACCTCAGGAGGGACCCCAGGACTACTCTAAGACTGTGAGTACAAAAGCCTGTCCCCCCTGAGCCCCCACAGCGCCGCCTGCAGAGGGAATCCCGAGGCTTCCCCTGACCGCGACTCTTTGAATCCTAAGTCCCGACACCTGGGAGAGACCCTGCACCCGCAGCCCCCAGGACCTGAAGGACCGGACTTTCACTGGAGAAGTGACCCCCAGGAGTCCCTCTCCCTTGCCCAAGTGGAGGTTTCCCCGAGGAACCCCCCCCTTGCCTGCCTGCAGCGCTGAAGAGATCCCGAGATCTCTCATAGACTAACATTGCGAACCCGACGCTTGTTTCTACACTGCACCCGGCCGCCCCCGCGCCGCTGAGGGTGAAATTTCTGTGTGGGCTTGTGTCCCCCCCGGTGCCCTACAAAACCCCCCCTGGTCTGCCTTCCGAAGACGCGGGTACTTACCTGCAAGCAGACCGGAACCGGGGCACCCCCTTCTCTCCATTCTAGCCTATGTGTTTTGGGCACCACTTTGAACTCTGCACCTGACCGGCCCTGAGCTGCTGGTGTGGTGACTTTGGGGTTGCTCTGAACCCCCAACGGTGGGCTACCTTGGACCAAGAACTAAGCCCTGTAAGTGTCTTACTTACCTGGTTAACCTAACAAATACTTACCTCCCCTAGGAACTGTGAAAATTGCACTGTGTCCACTTTTAAAACAGCTATTTGTGAATAACTTGAAAAGTATACATGCAATTTTGATGATTTGAAGTTCCTAAAGTACTTACCTGCAATACCTTTCGAATGAGATATTACATGTAGAATTTGAACCTGTGGTTCTTAAAATAAACTAAGAAAAGATATTTTTCTATATAAAAACCTTTTGGCTGGATTTGTCTCTGAGTGTGTGTACCTCATTTATTGTCTATGTGTATGTACAACAAATGCTTAACACTACTCCTTGGATAAGCCTACTGCTCGACCACACTACCACAAAATAGAGCATTAGTATTATCTATTTTTACCACTATTTTACCTCTAAGGGGAACCCTTGGACTCTGTGCATGCTATTCCTTACTTTGAAATAGCACATACAGAGCCAACTTCCTACACACTTATATTAGTGTCCATGATTGTTCTAGACTGCTCCAAGCCAGATTTTCAAAACCTCCACATACAATGGGTCTGATTCTCAAGGACAGTGATAAATCTATGCCAGCAAGCCTACAACCTTACATGGGTGCATGTTTAGCAAGTCACAAAAAAATCGAGAAGTACACTTTGAAACGTGCAACAGGAATTCCTATTTCCAACAGATTGGAGACATTTCTACATGTGTAAATGTGTTGTGCTATCGAGCCTTTGAACGTTAGCATATTTTTTTCAATCTCTACAGAGAAAATAATTTTCCACATAAAGAAACTCCTTCCTTCAAACTGTAAGAAATATTAAGTGTTCAATCCCCTCCTAAAGCAGGAAAGGAATTTACTCCAGTCCTTATTCGGAGTACATTTCCAGCCTTTTTCAGAATGAGAAGGAGTTGGAAAGGAGTTTGTTAACGTCTACAGTTTTGTAAGATTATGGGCGTAAACAAACTCACAGGGCATTGAAACCCAGGCCTTTACCATCCTGAAAATAGCTATCCTTACACAAAAATAATTTTTACAAAGGCAATACCACTATTAGCATTAAGAATTGGTCCTGCACTCCCCAAAAGGTTGCTTGTACATGTCTTCTGACGTTATGTGCACAAATAACTTTGTGGCTCAGGCCCAGTGAATCTACCATAAATAATTTACACAGTCAGTGGTCGTTCTGAAAATCGGGCATGAATATGACCCCCCGCCACCTCCCCCGGACCAATGCTAAAACCCCCTGGGCTAACATCTTTGTACGTTATGCTCTAAAAAACAATGCCCCAGCTCCAAGCATGCCTATGGCATTCGAGGGAACATACAGTGTAATAAGTAGCATTTTAGTTCAGATGGAAGGACGCTAAGCCGACTGTGCCCTTCCCTTTATGACAATGGGTTGTAAACTGATGTGCTACAAAATCAAAACTAATACACACATTAACCGCGGGAAGCAGCCGGAACAACGACAGCTGAACAACGACGGGCGTTGTCCACGAAAGCGGAACAACGCTTTCCTGAACAACGACCCTGCTTTCTTCTGCCTTAACCACTCATCGTTGAACAGCAAACATGCATGGTTAAGGCAGAGGAAAACAGACTCAGGATCAGACAGGACGCGGTCAGGTCAGTGGGGCTGGAGTAGAGTTGGGGGGTAGTTTTAGGGGCGGGGTTGGAAGGGAGGGGTGGGGTGGGGGCGTCAGGGTAATTTTAGGTTTTAATGATGAGGTGGGGGTTAGGGTAGTTTTAGGTTTTGGGGGTGGGGGTAGTTTTAGGGGTGGTGTGGGGTATCGGGGTAGCTTTAGGTTTTAGGGGTGGGGGAGGGGGGTTGGGGTAGTTTAGGTTTTAGGGGTGTGGTTGGGGGTCGGAGTAGTTTTTCATTTTAGGGGTGGGGGTTGCGGTAGTTTTAGGGGCGGGGTTGGGGTAATTTTAGTTTTTATGGGGGGTGTGGCATTGGGGTAGTTTAGGGGCAGAGGTGGGGGGTCGCAGTGGTTTTAGGTTTTGGGGCAGGGTGGGGGTTTGCTGTAGTATTGGGGCGGGGTGGGGGTCGGGGTAATATTAGGTTTTAGGGGCAGGGGTGGGGGGACAGGGTAGTTTTAGGTTTTAGGGGCGGGGTAGTTTTAGGGGCGGGTGGGGAGTTGCATGCTGGAACCATGCATGCCATTCGACGCAAACCCTTACCAGGAATGCCTTTACAACGAAAAATCGTTGTTATGGCATTCATAGTAAAGGCATTAGTGGTAACAACGCGGTCGTTGTTCCGACCGCGTTGTTCAGGCATGCGTGGTTCCAGCGTACTTTACTCCGACGTATATTCATTTGCCGCCTTGCACTAAGCCTGAATCAATGTTGCACCAGCGACTGAGTCACAGCCAAGGGATACAAATCTGCTATTGCATCCATTTTCCTGAATGTCCGTTTTCTTGAGGTTTACTCCAGCTCTTAAGATCAAATAATCACCACAGTCACTCCCTGTGTAGTTAGACCTAATGAAATCCCTTATTCAATAGTTGAACAAGGGGCAGGGTGATTATGTAGCAGTCAAATTTCACATGAATCCTGTGGAAAGCGACTCCATCTCTGAGGTTTCTATTAGTATTCAGAAGCCACCGGCAAATGAAAGTATTTCAAGCATGAGTCAGTGGTTAGGCCATCGCCAGAGCAAGGTATATTGCGATGAATTATATTTGATGGCCACTATGATGTATTCTTTCTTTATTATCTGAACTCGCAAGAGTGCTGAGGTGGAAAGGTACTGGGGATGCAAAGTGCTCGACAGAGGCTCGGAAGTATTCCTTCAGTAAAGTGACAAGAAAAGAGCAGGTTTCCTTTGTTGCTTTTTATAAGCAGCTTCAGACAGTGCTGGAACACACACACACACACCCACACCACCCATCCCCAACCCCTATCAACATTTACCTGTAGGAGCAAATCAGATAGAATGCCAATTCTTCTCTGTTTACTTTTTTGTTTTATGAGACAGCCATTCGTGGAGGGATCTGCAGAACTTTCATTGTTTTTAGGGTGGGGTAGAAAAAGAGAAAGAAAAATGCCTTTAGCTCTCCCTTTATTTTTGTTTTTTAAGGGATATCGAAGGAACCGTTCCACCTCAATCGATCTCTCTCTAAAAACCCTTGTTCCTACATCAAAGCTGGCTTTTTGGTGGAAGAGTTATGATTTTCAGACTTATAATTGGCCAAGTACAAGATGGCAGTGTTTCTCTGGGTCTCCTGGCATGGCTCCCTGTGTTTGCTTGCACTGGTAGTGTAGGCCCTGGTGTGCTCCAGGACCCGGCAGCAGAGCATTACAGCTTTTGAGTGACTTCCATGCTGTCCTGGATACAATGAATGGTGTGGTGGTGTGCCTCCTTACCTGCCTGCTGAGCGGCATCTGTGATGAGCCAATAGCTCCCCTTACTAACCTTCTGTTGTGGATAGGAGCGTTAGCGCCGACGGGAGTGAATGTGCCTGGGGTGAGGCCCTGCCTGCTACCGCATTGCCTCCTATATTGAACAAGCTCAGGAACGCTTCATCCAGCATGGAGGCTCTGTTGAGGTGTGGGAGATACCGTGAAAGATGAGGCATAGGTGAGTGGCAGCTGTAGCACTCTTCTGGCTCTGTTAGTGGAGGCGTAAGGGCCACATTGCTAGTCCATGTTGTCCTATCAAAGAGCAGACTAGTGAATCCGGATTGGAATACTGGCCTGGGAGACTGACTTCCACATTCTGTTTTTGTTTCCGGCATCCTTCTGGAGCAGTAGATAGAAAAGAAAAAACTATTTCGCTAGAGGAGTTCTTTAACCCTTGAGAGGCTGGATCTAAAAATGAACGAGGAGGAGCACCTTCTCAGGTGGAAGTGATTAAAGGGGAGCTCTCATCTGGAATGAAGATGTCAATGAAGTTTATTACCGGCGGCATACCACTCTCAACTCAAAGACTGAACCTATTTCAAATGAGATTGGAACTCTGAAGCTGAAGCTGCATGGGTTTCCAACAGAGGGACAGGCAGAGAGAGCTCAAGGCAATGCAGTAAAAATGTCACAGCTCCTTCAATGAGAGAGTGGCTGATTAAGACTCCTCAGAGCAAGAAGCAGACTTCTAGAGGGCATGTCTGTCAGAGAACAGACAGAAGATGGAGTACGGACTGGAACTTGTAGATAATACGCATAGAAGAGCGAAAATATTATTCTGGGGTCCCACCCCCAATTTGACAAATATAGACATGGGGGTTGTTCCTTGACAAAAGCAGTGTATAGACTTCCTAGGAGGGCTTTAGTTTCTGGTGGATTGTTGGGTGTCATAACAATTGTGGTCCTGGAAGGGCACACCAGAAAAATGACATATAGAGATCAGCTTTTCGCAAAGGGAAGATTGTGTGTGGTGAAGGTTGAGTTGTACATTTTCTGGACTGGGGTCCAGTGACCATGGAATGCAAGATGGTCTTTAGTTTTACTGTATTACGATTTGAATGAGGGGGCATTCTTGTCTCTCGCACCTTCTTGGTAAGGTTGAGCGGAGACTTTCATGGCAGGAAATGCTCCTTTACGCAGACACTGGCCGCAAAGTTGTTCCACTTTAGTGTTCAATAATCCGAACATTGACACCTAGGCTGAAGTCTGATCTCCGGGGGTGAGGATTGGGTACTTGATGTGTGTTCTGTCCTTCTTTCTCTCTTTTATCCTTTTCCCCTCAGCGCATTATGATATTGGCAAAGAAGGTACTAAAATATGATCTGTGGTATTTACTGGTGTAGTTCTTTGTGTTTTTCACACTATAAAACATGAATCTAGTCTTCTCAAACTATTTCGGTTAGGAATATTCATCTTTTTCACTTTACTGTGCGAACTACCACTCTTTTCATCCATCCTAAAGAGACATGATTTTCTATTGCTGGGGCAGGGGTGGTTGAAGGTGGATCCTCTCAGTTTGACAAAGTTAAAAGTAGCCCATTAATTCGGGAAAAGAAGGTTGGAAATACACCCAGGGCTATTTGGAAGGTATTTCTTAATCCAAAATTAACATGTTTTTCCAACATGAATGATGAAAGGTTTAGTTGCTCTTGTTGGAGTTCTAACCTGTGATATGCAGTTTTCTTACAAATCTCAACAGTGTGTGTATACTCGCATTCACCTTGTACTGTCCCTAATCTCAATAAAAGAGTTCAAATTGTGACAAAAAAGTCCTGCACTTTCACCCACCACACTTAACCACTGTATAACTGTGAGTCTCTATCTCTGTAATCATCACTGCAAGTGCTTCGAGTATTATAATATCTGTTACCTGACTCTATGATGCCTCTACCTTCACTATAAAGCTCGCTCCACCATTTCTCGAGTGCACCATTGTTGTATGTAACTAGTTTACCTACATTGTTACACTATACTGTTTATTATACCGTGTCTGTTACCCTGCTCTATATGAAATAAAATAAAACAAAAATTCGTATTATAAGCTTACAAGCGTGCAGACTCCACAGTTGGGATGGAGAACTTCGCACATAAAAATGCACAAGAACTCAAAAATTTCCCTGAGACTGGAATGTTTCTTTTCTTCTTACTACTCTTTGCACAACTACATATGTACACTTGGATACATAAGTGAATGATGAATACATCTGTAGTGCAGTTAAGGTGTATTATCTTTAGGTATTTAATTTGTGGCTTCATTCACACATTTGTGTAAGTGTACCTTTTTGTTCATAATTTGTCGACTGCAGAGATTCCACAGTTGGAGCGGAGAAATTTGCACATAAAAAGAGAAGACAGACTACCTTTTTATATGCCGAGTTCTTCACCCCAACTACAGACCTCCATAGTTACAAATTTACTATTAAATTGCAGGGGTCACTTATTTCCGTGGCCGCTCCTCTAAAATGACCACAGGAGCTCTGCAGCGTATAAGAAAAGTTGTGCCTTGTTGTTTCTGGGCAGAGTTGAGCACTATGGGATTGTTTTTAGTAAAATACAAAGAAAGCGCTGTAAAAGTGGGGACGGTCACCCTGGGAAATTTGACCCCTTTATTTTGGGAAGGGACAGGGGTGTACCCTACCCACAGGGTGGCATTGGGCATAAATGTGACATCACAAGGACACTCTGATCTTTTTTGAACCAGAGAAAGAACAAATAAGGACTGAACCTGCTGCCTGTAACTCTGAGAAGAGCCCTGAAGACTGGACAGCTCTTCCCCTTGCACCCAGGGCAACAACACGGACTTCGAGGGTCATTTGACTGCCCTGTTTGAGCTACAGGGACACAGCAAGCTTCAAGCAGCCTTTTTTCTGCATTCCCAGCAAAACAGTTCCTACTGGACCTGCCCTGGACCCTGCGGGACCACCGTTGACCGGCACCCGATGACATTGAGTTCCCTTCGGCCACAGCCTAAAACCTTGCCCTGCTGAGGGAGAAAAGATTCTAAGTCTGAATATGGAAAGATTCACTGGACCAAACCTTCTACCTGTATCTGGCTGATGTTGAGGTTTGTTTGTGCACAAAACTTGAACTGTGAAGATAACTTGTTGGCTGAGATGAACCTAGATCTTTTACCTGACTCTGGCTCCATCTCAGTCAGCCTTAAAACTTGCCTGTGTGCCAGTCAAATGCAGCCAGATGACCACAGTTGGTGCATAACGGTTTTTGGCAGTATTTTTAAATTAAATTTTTTTAAATTCTTATTTCCAGTTCTGCTTATTGAATGTTTGAGGTTATGGTGTCATTTTATTTATTAAAATGTACACTATTTTGTAATTGGTTTGGGATTTTTTTGTGTTGTGTTTTCACTTTGTTACTAATGAGTGATGCATAAATACTTTACACATTACCTCTCAGGTAACCCTATCTGACATGTGTCATACCTACCAGGAGTTTAAGCTCAGTTTCATTTAGTGGCTTTAAAGGTTCACACTGACAAGGGCTGTGGTTACTGATAGGGGTACTCATCCCTCTCACCTAATACCCCAATTCTTACAGACGTTATGCCACATTTATTTTTAAATGGGCATGCTGATAGTGACAGAGAGACAATAAAGCAGAATAAAGCAGAATTCTCAAGTTTTCCAGTTCCATGCGTGAATAGTACATGCCAGGGTTTTACTTTGCATTATGGGACTTGAGGTCTTCTTTGTAGCATTGTATAAATAGGACTATGAGTACGCCAATGTGCAGCTAAAACTGACCTGGATGAGCTAGTCATACTACTGGACATAGGAGACTCTTACTAAAGGAGAGGGATCTTGAGGAAAAAGCTTTGTGGAACATGCTTTATGGGGATTTACCTGTAACACTGCCTACAAGGAGAACAGGAGTTTCCTTCTGCCGTGTTGCTCCTGTTCCCTTGATGTGGTGTCCCAACATTCACTGGGACACCAGCACAGGCTCCCCAGCAATCCTGCTGCTGTTTTTATGTTAAACCTAGCATGAAAGCAGCATCAGGATTGATCTAAGTGACTTGGACTGCTACTCAGACACAACCCTGGGGTCTGTGCAGTTTTTTCAGCCCGGCTTTTCAAAACAGCTGGGCTGGAGAAACCTAAGTGCGCATGTGTGTTTGGCCGGCCTGAGACGAACAGCCAAACACACATGCGCACTGAAGTGCACTCTCTCCTCCTCCCCACTCCCACCTCATGTGGCCCAGCCCATCCCTCCTTTCACATGCTGCTGGCTGAGCCAGCAGCTGAAAGATAAAATGATAATGAAATATCATTTTGTCTGTCAGCTCCTGGCTTAGCCAGGGGGGTGATGCTCCTTCGACATTCCAAGGGAGCCGCCCCTGCTGAAACCAGCGGAGCCCACCCATCCACTCATTGAGGAGATCCCTTCCCACTTTTTTAGGCAGCTTTGATTCATACACTTAGAAATGGAGCAGTTTATCTTCTGTGTGTTTAAGAACTGAAGGGAGCATCACAGTTAGGGTGCACAAACCAAGCTGGAAGGGACCACCTTGAGACAGAGGCAGGGTTGTGTTACGCCTCTGCCTTTATTTCTCCAGTGAGATAATGAACAGTGGTGCAAGAGATGTTGTTACCAGGAACTTGCTGTTAAGCCCTTGTACCCTCCAGTGAGCTTCACCTTGTGAAGTCTGATCTTGTGACCTTTCCGGAGCATATCCTTGCTACAAGTGCCATTGCACCATGAACTTTTAAATGCACTCTGTGCCGAAATGAACACTCGACTGACCAAATGACTCCAAACCATACAAAACTCAGCATCCAGGAGAAACCACAACCTCTCACTGGCACTCACATCACCCTGCACTTCAAGGAGCTTTACTGGCTCCCAGTCCACAAACGAGCAATCTTGAAACTCCTCGAATACGCATACAAAGCCTTGTACAACATTGGCCCAGTGTTCCTAAACACCCATCTAAATGGCTGGAATCCTACTCCCAGTAACCCTACCCCCCCACCCGCATAAGCAGAATCAGACCCAATGGTTGTGCCCCCGCTTCTAAAGCCAGGAATGGCCTGCACATCATATCCAATTCCTCAGTTCTTGAATTGCACAAGAACCTGAAGACCTTCACCCAGCACTGGCCCTGGCTGGACCCATGTAGCTCCTGCTTTCAGCACAAGATTACCCTCCCAGGTGAGTTGTGTGCTACACCAATTAAAATAACATAACAATGGCTTGAGACAATTTAAGTCGATTTAAATGTTCAGCCTTTGAGACTGCTGTAAGTTTCCTAATAAAAGTAGCTTTATAAATACCAGAGGTGTATGCCTTTTTGTCAAAAAACAGTTTTTATGTAATTACTCTTTATAATGGCCTCAGAACAAAACAGATGAAAAATAATGTTGAACGTTGTTGATGTAACTACTTGAATGATATGAAGATCAACTCTTTCAGGTGGGCTCATAGACCCTCGAACTGGGGATGTAGGCTTTACTCTAAATTTTCACTTAAAAATAGCATACTCTCAGGGTCGGACTAGGACGTAAAGTAGGCCCGGGCAGCAAAATATTGGTAGTCCACACTAGTCAAATAGCTACAAATGTGGTCCACATTTGCAAACCATGGCAGTTTTGAATTTGAAATGACTTGCTGTGAAGGTGTTTTGAAAATTATGGGAGACTGCATGGATTCATGCTTGCTGCAGGTAGTATTTGTAAACAAACGCAAATGCTGGATGGAATGCGGAACCAATCAAACATTCACCACCAGTCACAGATCTGGGTTTAATCCATCAATTATTTTGCTCACCATGCCACCCCAGTTTGGACCCAAACATGTGCAAATCAGTCTTGACCCTGTTCCCCCTGGGAACAGTCCAGCCCAAACTGCCAGGCCAGGTCCTCCCTGGACTGGAAACAAGCATCTTGGGACCAATTTCAGGGTATCACCCTTCAACAGCCATGCTAGCTTGAATCCAGTGGCCTAGTGTGTCCGGGTCCTACGTCTGGGCATACCCGGCGCACTTAGGACAACAAAAGCAAACAAACACAAATGATGGACGGAATGCGGAACCAATCAAACATTCACCGCCAGTCACAGATCTGGGTTTAATCCATCAATTCTTTTGCCCACCATTCCACCCCACTTTGGACCCAGCCATATGCAAATCAGTCTTGACCCTGTTCCCAGGTAGTATTTGTGGTGATAGCGAGTAAATCAACAGTAATAAGCATTAGCATAGTGAATAGGTCTCAACTTTGGGTAGCTATAAACCTACAAATGGCACAGCTACTTTTTTTAAACTTGCCTATCCAAGAAAACAGTAATAAGCATTAGCATAGCCACAAGGTCTCAACTTTTGGGAAATTATTTCCGTTGTCAACGGTTTTCAGCTATGAGCCTACAAAATGATACGGCTGCTTTTTAAAAAAAATTGCCTATCCAAGTCTGATCGGCAAATAAAGAGAAAAAAATGTGCCAAAGGACTTTTTTTTTAAAGAAGATTGGGAGAAGCAACAAGGCAGGAGGCCGCAAAAGTAACACAGACAGCAAAGTGGTTTGAGGGGGAAACAGTATGGGGAATAGGAAGTACCACGTTAGGTGATGGGGGTGAAGCAACTAAGGGGTGGAGTGGCTGAGGGGAAACAACATGGAGGGAGCAGATAGAGGGAAAATAACACTGAGGGTGCAAGGGAGCTAATGGGTGCAAGGGAGAGCAACATGGAGCACTGAAGGCGAGGGTGAGAGAGATAGCATTCGGAGCTGGGGGCAGGTAGAAGCAAATGGGCAAGAAAGAAATTTGGTTAATAAAGCAACACCGGTTGGGGGAGCTGTTGGATGGCAAGCACATCACAGAGGGCAGCAGGGGACAACCACAAAAATGAAAGAGAGGAGACAAGAAGCATACTAAGGAGACAACCGAAATACACTTGCACTCTGCAGAGCTCTAAAACAAAAAGAGTAAAGTATTGCCTAAAAATGCAGGCATTGTAAGGATAAAGTAATTCATCCATGCTTTAGGTAAGGCACAAGCATAAAAAGAGAAAAGAAAGCCCACACACACTAAAAAAAGTAAGAAGCACCCAAATGAGAGTGACAATGAAGCCAACCAATGGTAAGCAATGGGTGGGATCTAAGCCCACCATAAACTAGCAATATATCTTGCAACAGGCGGCTCATATGCCTCTTAGTAGGCAACACCCAAAAGTCAGTCCACTAGACCTGAAAACAGGCACACAAACAGACAAAAAATGGCCTGCACACTGACCTATCAGAACAGCCCTTCTGACACTCCAGGTCAGTCTAATCCTGCGTTTGCTTTCTTTTAACAGCTATTTTTCTATTTATTTGAAACTGAAATCTGTTCCATTGAAATGCGTTCAATGGGATGCTACTTCAAGCAAAACTGAATTTATCTACTGGATAAAATAAGATTAAACTTTGCTTAGCAGCACACCAGTATCTGTTGTGTGCAAAGAAGTTGTAGTATGAAGCTGGCTTAGTTTTTTAAAAACATACGAAAGGTGTGGCTTCAAGAACCTTGTCATCGGACATCTTCGAGCACGGAAAGGTCGTAGGTTTGGCCGCAGGTTCAAGCTGCTCGAATATGTTGAACATGGAGAGCTTTGCCCATCTTTGCCTAGAGCGAAGTGTCCCACAATGTCCTAGTAAAGACTTCAACTGCCAATGATCAAAATATTCTAAAACAAACTAAAAAGAAATTACAACATATTGGGTTTTAATAGAACAGTGATAGAGAAGTAGTTGCTCCCCCGATCACTGAAGATCGAAATTTATTGAGCAACACTTGGCAGACATGTAAAATAAATAACAAAAGTAACACTCAGAGAAACACTCAGTAACTCTCATAGAAACATAGGAAGAAATTAGTACAAAAGAAATCATATCAGCTTTAAAAAACCAATCAGATGACTAAAAACAAAAATGTTTCCTCAAACACTTCCAAAGTTAAAACGCATTGTAGACAACATCAGGGGTAATGTAAAAATTATTAAAACATATAGCATTTTTTAAGGAAATTGTGAGCAACCAGTCTGTACATTTTCATTAAACAAGTTGTGGCCTAATTAAATAATGCACACATACTTTATACCGCCAGATAAAATGCATTTGAACGGGAAACACTCTGAGAAGTATTTATTTTTCAAAGTAATTATTTTGAGAAGTAATAGACCAGAAGTATTATTTTTTAGAACAGCTGATTTTCTGGGGCCACAATGCACCTGTTTGAATGATAATTTGACAGCTGTATAAAAAGGAGAGACAACTTATCTTCCTCCTGTTGTATGAATGTGCGTTCAAGATTACTCAAGCTCCTAGTACACACGGTGTGGCTGTAAGGAGTGTTGGGAAATGGACTGCCCTGAACATGAATGATTCTGCTCTTCTGAATCTAGACCTGAGGCAAGCTGGAACTTGTGAGTGCAGTTACTTAAAAGCGTCCTCTCTGTGTTTGGCCAGAAAGACTGGTTAAGTGCAGTTTGGGCACATTCTTTTTGGAGTCTGGGACTCTCATGGTACCCGCGCCTCAACACCATTGTGGTAACGTGAGCGGGAACCCAGGGACCAGGAAAGGACGCCCATCCAGAGTATTGTTCTGGTTTGGCATGAAAAACGTTGTGGTTCTTAACTGACTGAGACATGAGCCCAGACATTGAGGTTAAATTATGTTATGATTCCTCAATGCCCATCCTACACATTTCTGTGTTGTTATACATATTTTTATGGCACAGATTTTGCGCATGGTACAGCGTCGCACTGTTAATAGAGTGAAGTTGCTTCCAGCCTTGGTTTCGGGGATTCTGTCACAGACCAGAGTCTGGTGTGGTTTAGGAGTTGTAAGTTGAAGGCTTCAGTGTATTTGAGGCCCTTTTAGCTTATAGTTGATGTTTTTGCTGTTAGGACTATAAAGGTTTCTGTTTGCGACCTGAGGTCTAGCTAAGGTGCTCGTGGTGCCTGGGTTATTTGGCTTGGAAATTTCCCGACAGATTGGTATGTGAGTGCATGAACTAGAGGCTGTTGTATCCAAGATCTTTTCGTACTCACGTGGAAAGGTCGCTACCCCAAAGGCAGAGTCCTCATAGTTATCTGGTGGCTGCTGGTCAGTGGAAAGTCGATTGAAATACATTCGGTGTTCACATTTATGTCCCTGATGCCTGGTTGGCCAACACCACCATCAGAGAGGCAACTCCACCAAAATGCAGCATCAACGAGAGACCCTGTCGTCAGGAGTCGGGCAGTGAAGTTCTGAATCTGGCAAAAGTGGTAACAGAAACTCACTGGTGCACGCAGGCATGCAAACCATTTTTAAAGGAACCAATGATGTTAGCACAGGTAGGTCATGGCTTGAAAAGCCTTAATCAATGTTGAAGAATAGCCATAAAATTTGTGAAGTGTAAGGAAAGAATGCTCTCCGCTTTGGCCAGGGACAGACCCTGCATGTTGTCGTGCAAGATATAAGTGTATAGGTATAAGTATCTGAAGAGAGCAAACGTAGGAAGCGGACTTCTTAGCGATGCACAAGGATGGGAGACTTGGGTTATATTTCAAGATGGTTCACAATGAAACACGGTGTTCAGGAATGGTTACTTGTGTGGCAACTGTGGCTGTACTGTGGAGGCTACTGTGAGGAGGGAATGGGAAGTCAAAAATGGGTTCTTGAAAGCGATGGCCTGTTGTGGGACATAAAAAACGCAATTAATTGCTGACTTCAAAGAGCATTGATAGTAGTTCCTCGCATGCATTGGACACTACAGCTCTTCCACGCAGTCACTCAGTAGAATACTAAGTGTGAGCAAAGATTGTAATTCCCAAGAAGTCTTGCACAGATCTTAATGAATAGCTTAACTGTAGTTTACGAAGTTGCCCACTTCTCTCACATCTACACTCTGGAGTAATTTTATCCTGCCCCCTACTCACTTGTGCTAGAAGGTGCTGAAAATGGATGTGCCATTTTCTCACAAGTTAACTACTGAAATGATCTCCTCATTCATTCCGGACATCACAGTGTGACATCTCTTTGAGGAATAGAAGTAACAACTCTCAGACAGAGGAATAAATAATGAGGAACTAATGGTGGCCCTAAGTGACCTTCAAAGTGGAAAGACTCCTGGCCCTATTGGCTTTCCTGCCAAAGTCTCCATATATCACACAGGCAATCATATTGTCTCTTAAAACAGTGCCAGGGGATGTGACAACGATTGGTGAGCACCCACAAGTTTTGAGCATCGCAGAAATAGTTGTAAAAGACCGAATGATTGACTACAACATTCATGCCCGATTTCCTCATCAATGTTGTCACCATGTATTGGTTACTCACCTGCTTCAGGTGATTGGCTCTCCAATTTGGCTTTGTGCTTCAGAGACCAAGAAGGCATAACATTAGACACTTTTATTGTGCCGTAGCCCTAGCAAAGCGCCTAGAATGTACTGCTAAGAGTGGATTTCGAAAAGATATCTGATTCTGCTCTTTAGCATTACATTTTCATATTATGAGAAAAAAACAGTCTCTGTCCCAGATTAGAGGGGTGCTCTCAGATACTTTCCTGTGCTTGGTGGGACTAGGCAGGGTTGCCCCCTATGGCCATTACAATGATCTTTTTAGCAGAGTTGATGAGGTTCTGAGGGGTTTTGAATGGACATCTAGGGAGGCCGTCAGAGTGCGCTTTAGGGAGATGATTTACTTATCTATTTACATCTCTTCAGATGGTCTGGACCTAGATCCCTGCGAATGCTACAAATCTTCAGCAAATTTTCAGGCCTAAACATGAATCTTTCCAAATCCATAGTTTACCCGAATACAGCAAATGTGCCGGCTCTTCTGTGGGCCGCCCAGGAGGGCTTCCAATACTTAGGTGTCTATAGTCCAGAGGCACAGAACATGCCTTTGAACGCAACCTTCCACCCTAGATGTCCAGGTACAAAACAATATTGCCTTCCTGTCCTAGCATCCACTGTCACAGATGGAGAGGGTGGCCATCAGTAAAATGATCTCTGCCTTTGATACCAACTTCAAAATTACCCATAGGAAATTCACTGTTAATTCTTTACCCGCTTTACAGCTGTAATTCGTATCTTTCTTTGGGCAGGTGGTGCAAGTTGTATCACCATGACAGGGTGCTTTAAATCTCAGTATGATGGCAACATTTGAGCAGCAGATGTGATGCCATTTTATCGTTCCACACATCTAATAATTGTAAAGGAGTGGCTTAACCCCTAGGCTGGCCCCTCATTTGGGACAGAGAAACAGGAGATCTGCACCCACTACGTTTCCTCTGCGGTGGGAATACTGATGTGACTCTTACAACCGCAACGGAAGCAGTACTGAAAGTATGGCAAATGACTCAATGTAGATTAAGCTGGTAAAATTGACTTCCAGAAGAAATCCCACTGTGGCTAGCTAAGTTACACCAAGTCAATGCCTTGCAGGCTTTTGCTGGTGGTCCATGATAGGGATCTCAAAAGTAGGGAACATTACGACTGGCACCACCATGTGTTCATTCGTAGACCTCCAGGTGAACATTGACATGCATAAATACCAATTCTACACATATTTACAATTAAGACATGTCCTTACATCCTCACATTAAATACCTCACAGAACTCCCCAACATTAATCCCTTAGAGGCGAAACTGCTGCCTGGAGATATGCATCGAGGAAGATCCCCACTTTATACGGTCATTAGTGATACATACACCGGACACCTTTGAAGTTCTTGGAATGAGAGGAAGATTTGGGGTCTTTCACTGAAGAAGAACAGCCAGAATGACTCCAACAGCCAACCAGTTTCTTTTCATTCAACCTTCACATCTACATCCAGTATATTTTACGCACCATCGGCTGCTTAATATTGTAAAAATCTACTTGCCATATTGCCTAAGATACAGGGAACAACGAGGAGACTTTTAAAATGCAACATACACATGCCCTTGGATTAGACCATGCTGGGTGAGAGTGAGGCACATACTTCAGAAGGCGACCGGATGGCAACTAGAGGAGGACCTGAAACTGATTCTCGTACACACCCGCCTTGACTTAGACACTAACATACAAACTCACACTGATACACATAGGTCCGCAGTTGCAAAAAGAGGCATTCTCAAAAACTGGTGGAACAAAGACCCACCTGGTCTGGAAGAATGAGTGAGAGAAACAGACCATTCCATGAAGCTGGAGATCCGAGCCTATACATCACTGCGTTCTCTACAAAAGCACACACACATTTTGAGGCGAATGGATGGATTACTGTGGAACTGTGACTAAATTGAGGAATGACGATATGAGATGTAATTAATTCAATCAGACCACTGAGAGAAGGAGTTTAGAAAAAATAACACACCACCACCTAAGCCTTAACCCTTAAGCGTGTGAAAATACAGAAAACAGCAGTTACCCCAGTCACAGCAGGAGAACTAGGAGTCCCTAGGTAAATAAGGGAAAGCTCAGTGGAGTTATGGTCACTAAACACGCTGCCCGAGATGGCTATTGAGTGAATGACCTTACCCATGCCGGCGGGGTGAACCAAAGCACAGTTGATGATGAACCATTCTCTGCACGGTGAAGGTGGGAACAACAGAGTCTTTATCACCTTGTAGTTCCATAGCATTGTGCAGCCCAAGATCAAGTAGATGCCTGAGCAGCTTGTTACCCCTGTGATCCAAGTATTCGGGCATTCAAACCTGATGGTATGCCTGAAAGGGCTGAAGCACTGTAGGATTTGTACCCAGTTTGGCTTTAAAATCCCCTCAATTAAAATGTTAAATCAGTTGAGAACGACTTTCTTTGAAGATAATGCACAAAATAAGACATGCCATCTTAGTAGCAGGTTTTGCCATAGGTCCCCATGGCATTATAGAAGTTAATGATACAGAAATGAAATCAATTTGGCAGTACCACCTACTAAATTTGTATCCCTGCATCTTGAAAGCGTACTGGAAACACTCTTAAAATTACATGTTGGGCGAATAAGAAACATCAGCTCCCCACTGGTCCTGCCCATGTAGGATCTACGGGCAGGCACACAAAAGCTCTTGTAACCATCCCAGGTTAAATAATCCATGCACCAGGTGTCCTGTAACAAAATGAGGTCAAAGACTGTAACATAGGATAATCAATCCACATCATTCAACTTGGAGGAGATTAAGCCAGTCACATACCAACATAGCAGTTTCAGCGAAATACCTGAGTAATCACCCCCCTGGAAACAAGGTGAGATAGTGTTAGGGGCTGGATTGTCGCCCACAATAGCCCCCATGCACTCACCACAGAAGAAAGGGGAGGCAGCTGAACCGTTTTCTACCAAGGATGCTAGGTTAAATGCGACCTTGGAAGATACTGGCTACCTAAGGACACAATTTAGTTCACCTAAATGCGCTTGACGTCAGTCCACTTCATTTAAGTCCGTCAGGGGCGCAAAGCAGTTGGTGCAGGGAATACTAAGATCTTTCCCCTGAGGGATTGAGGCTGTGGCTTTTTTTGTAAAGGTCTACAGAAGAAGCCTAAGGGAAGCAGGTAAACATTTCCTTCAATGGCCCGGGACTGTCATGGCTGAAAGAGAACAGGTCTGGCAAGTAGCAGGTATCTAAAATTTATAATTATGCAGTCGCTGCAAGCTTTCTTGACGGTGGGCCCAATCTAATCCAGGATCACTGTCCTGCTGAGTTGGCATCGATTGTCAAAATTATTGGCATCTGAGAAGTCAAACTGACACCTTTTCCAAAAGTTGGAAGACTGTATCCACCAAGAAAGTGGCTCTCTCATGGTATGTGTCCTGGGAAATCTCAAAGACAAATTCTAAGATGCAGGGGAGCAATGAGCTAGGAATGAGTTAGGATGTGCCTCACCAGCCCGTTCAAGTGGAAGCTGCCCAAGGCACTAGCAAAATAGATGCAACCAGATCTCCCTGCAACCAGGCCACTGCAGATGGATTGTACCGAATCGTGAATCTTTTTGTTCCTTTTCTCCATCAAAAAAAACAAATCCTACACTGGTTAAAAACCTTCCACAAAGAAAATATGGTCCTAGATAAGACTTCTTCTAATTAACAAGAAACCCATTATGTTTCAGCACAGAAAGTACTTTATTGACCTCAGTCACAGTGTCCTGTAGAGAACGCAAAATCACCAGACAGTCATTCAAGCATGGAAGAATGGTGGGGGGCATGTCCAAGATCGCAGGTGGGACGCTGCCTTCAGTTATTCAGAGCCATCACCCCACAAGCTTATCCAGCAGCAAAGTGAGGATGAGAGCAGGGATCGCTTCACCAGGTGCACCCTGTTTTGCCTCTTTCGGAGCTCCTGGCCATTGACCAGGGCCATGTGGCATACATGGCCTACTCGCAAGAGCTATGCGGCCTTGGATGGCGCTGCAGCCTGCATCACCGACCCTTCCCTGACTGAGAGACCATGAGGCAACCTCACTGGGAGCAGAGAGGGGCACAGAACACAGCGGGGCACAGTGAGTGGGAGCGCATCCTCGCAATCACTGAGGAGCAGATGGGTAAATTGACCCATCAACAGTGGCTCATTAAACACTCAAGATTCAGTCATACACTCTGGGTAAGACTGAATGTCCAGGGTGTTATTTCTGTCATGTGCAGGGAGTGGACTGGAGAAAGCCTCAGTCTCCCACCCTTTTGAAATGCCAGTCATTAACCATCGTGGAGGGCTTACAAGGCCCACAGGCCCTCTCTGTGCTATTGTCTGTCTCCCCCACCATCACCATCCCTGCCCTACAAGATTGCATTCTGTTATTTTCCTACCCCGCAGGGGTTTGACCTACAGTTACTCTGTTCAGACTGTGGGCCCTGATGCTTGGGAGTGGAATAGAGCGACTCCAAATACACAACCTGTCTGTTACTGGGTGGAATTGCACAGGGTTGCCTCCTGAATCTAAAGATTCATGATGGCTAAGGCAAAGGCTGATAAAATTGGTGAGGGGCCGCTGACAACATTGCACTTAGCAGTTGACCATGGGCATCCACCTCAGGCATAAGCTGCGAAACACCTACTGCAGGACCACATGGAGAAATTTACAGAGCTATAGGCTGCTGTGAGTAACCTCAAATCCTCCTCAGAACCCAAGTTGAACACCTTAATGTTGCATATGGGGTTCTTGTGGGAGGACCACAAAAAGCTCAAAGATAGAATAAAGGAATTGGATTTGCTTCTTGGTAGCTGATGAACATCAGCACATAGCATCGCTTCACAAAGAGGTGGTGGTGTTACCTGACAGGGTGAATGATGCGGAAGGCCACACCAAAAGGAATAACATATGGGTGGTAGGTCTGCCCAAAGGAGAAGGACCAAGTATGGTTTTGTACTTAGAGACTTAGTTGACGGACCACATGCTAACGGGCAAAATTTCAGCCTTCTTCTCTATGGAACAGGTTCATGTGGTACTGGGCTGGCCTCCTAATCCAGGAACTCCCTTGTGGCCAGTGGTGGCAAGACTGTTCAATATTAGGGGCAGGGATAACATCCTACAGATCACCAGGGGCCCGTGGACAATACAGCCACAATTTTCCTGTATTAAACAGTAGATGCTCAAAGGCAGCGGGCGTCGTTCCATGAGGAGATGCCTCCTGGGGCTCAAAAAGACGCTGTTATAGTCTGCAAAACTGAACGTTCATTATTGACACAGAAACTCTTTTCTTTCTCACTCCAAAGGAGGTGTGGGCCCGGCTAGAAACAAGGAGTGAAACACAACACAATGCCTCATCAGACTCTGGGGACAAGGGAAAGGTTCAGAAGAATAGGTAGCACTCCACAAGAAACATCTGTGGCAAAACACTCAGGCTCAGGCTGCTATGAGCAGGACACAGATACTGGCCACAGTGGATCAGAAGACCGAGACCCAGACAGGGACACAGTGGGGTCCATTGACCTACTGCATGTGGAGCAGCTCCTGGAGGAACTAAAGAGGGGCCCTTAAGTTACACCAATGCTGGCAGAACTACCAATGTGTTCATGAATAGAGGGCTAGCCTTTTCTTTGGGGTTGTGACAGCTCCAGGGTCTTCTACCTGTGCGGGAGAAGGGGTGGGGACCCATTTGAGGCATTGGTTGGCCGTGATTGATTGATGGGATGGACAGGGATGTGGGATTGTTGGGGACTGTTTATGATGTTTCAATGTTTGGTTTTTAACTGTTATGCCTGTTCTTACTACTGCATTGTGAAGTGGAATGTGAGGGTGAGCGGTAAACCACTGGCGGTACATACCACTGTGCTCAAAATGCACACAACCTAACAAAACAACACCACATTGGACAATTTGAATAACACACACCTTACACACATACACACCCCACACCCACACACCCACAGCACTATGAAACACACACACATTACCCACAACCCTTTACCATTGCAAACAAGTGCCACAAGAGAGATATCAAGACCACAGACACACACCACCATCACCTATACACCATCCACGCACCGCACATCAAACACCCCAACACAGCACCCCACACACCCTCACCCACACCACTCACACTAAACCAATGGCACCGCAACAACACCCCAGGTTCTCTGAGGAGGAGATAAGGGTCATGGTGGAGGAAATCATCCGGGTGAGGCCACAGCTATTTGGATCACAGATGCAGCAGGCGTCCATTGCAAGGAAGATGGAGCTAATGCGGAGAATCATGGACAGGGTCAACGCCGTGAGACAGCACCCCAGAACAAGGGATGACATCAGGAAGAGTTGGAATGACCTACGGGGGAAGGTACCTTCCACAGCAGCAAGACACCAAATAGCTGTACAGAGGACTGGTGGTGGACCACTATCTACTCCCCCACAACTAACAACATGGGAGGAGCAAGTCTTGGCGATCATGCATCCTGAGGGCCTGGCAGGAGAAGGAGGACTGGACTCTGGTAAGTCAAATCACTATTACTATCTGTATGCCATCACAAACCCCCACCCCTACCCTCACTCCCATCACATCACCACCTCCCACATACCCCACCATCACAACCCACTCATCTCAATACCAAGCCCTGCATGTAATACCAATGCATGGACACCACTCACAGACCTGCATGTACACCTATCACCATCACCACTGCATGCACACTTGAGAGAATCACCTAGCCCACCAAACTGCTACTCACTCAAAGGCAAATCTGCCAGGGCAATAACAACCATACAGGGCAACACCCCCATGCACAAGATGACACATACAGAAACAATAACACCGCATTTACATCCCCACAGGTCCCCCACCCTACGTCACTGGAGAGGAGGTGCCAGAAACTTCCAGTCCACCCCCAGAAGAGGCCCACAGTGATGACAGCTGCTCTGGATGCCTGGATCTGGATGACCAACCTGGCCCATCAGGGATCTCCGGACAGTCAGTTACCCAGGCATAGTCCCATACCACCACAGAGCCTCCCCCCTCAGGAAACACCAGCACAGTACCCACCCAGCGGGCCCATACCTCTGTCCCCAGGACACGTCAATCAGCAGTGTGTCCACCACTACAGGGACCCCAGGCCTCCCCACAAACACAGGACGATCAGGAACCTGGGGTCAGTGGAAGTGGGCACACGGTTCAGGGGACAGAGGCACAGGACAACAGGGAGGACTGCTGTGCGACAGGGAGAGGACAGGCCCAAGGAAGCCACTCTCCAGGAGGCACTTACCAACATCCTGGGAGCATACCACCATTCCCAGGAGACGATGGGCCAGATACTCGACAAGTTGCAGGAGACCGAGCATCTGCAGGAGGGACAGTACCTGGGGACCAGGGAGGACTGAAGGACATAAACACCACCCTGGTCACCACTGCAAGGGTACTGGCTGGCATGGCCAACACCATGAGGGAGGCAGTGGCACACCACCGGGCCCCTGACACTAGCCAAACCGATGAACAGCCTTCCACCTCCGCTGCCGCTAGTGGACAGGAGGCCCCGCCACAGGACCAACAGGCCACCAGCACTCCACCCCCTGCAGAAGGAGAACCACCCCACAAACGGTCCCTGCGATCCAGGCAGAAGACAAAAAACATTGCCAAGACCCCCGCCAGGAAATAAGACTCTCCTGAATGTCACCCTTGTGTCCCACTCTGTCACCCTGTCCACCTTGACGTGCTATTGCTCTCCTTCCTATGCCCCTTTGGACAATGCCCCTGTGATACAAATAGACTGGACTACAACCTGGACTTCCCTCCATCATCACCCCAGCCCATTGCACATCCCCCTATAATCATAAACACCATTTGAAAAATACCTGTATGGAGTCTGTCAAATCATTTAATCATGTATTCGCTTAACAATCTTTAAATACTGCAATATAACTGTACAGTATTGTACACATAGGAATGACCTGTAGTTGGCTGCAGTCAACACACCAGGAGCGATAGTGGGACACAAATGTCTGAAAATAATTGCCAAAGGGTACAATAAGTGGGCATAGAATTTTGAAAATCAGCTTGCCAGTGACAATGACAAATACAAAACTGTCAATGTAAAATGTAATTACAGTGTCTTACCTGTGGGTCATTGGAAGTTCTGTCTTATAATAGGACTTCTGTTGTCCTCATCCTCTACCTCCTCATCTTCACTGTCCACAGGATCCACTGCTGCCACAGGCCCATCTCCATCCTCATCCTCCTGCAGAAAAGGCACCTGGCGATGTAAGGCAAGGTTGTGCAACATACAGCATGCCACAATGATCTGGCACACCTTCTTGGGTGAGTAGTACAGGGATCCACCTGTTAGATGGAGGCAACGAAATCTGGCCTTCAGGAGGCCAAATGTTATTTCTATTATTCTTCTTGTTCGCCCATGTGCCTCATTGTAACGTTCCTCTGCCCTCGTCCTGGGATTCCTCACACGGGCCAGTAGCCATGAGAGGTTGGGGTAACCAGAGTCACCTGAAAATATCGAGGGACAACTGTTAGACACACACTAACCCTTAGGGCCCACGCCGTACCCATACACCAACATCCACTGGGTGGGAACCAGGGCTCACCTATTAGCCACACCCGGTGCCTCTGGAGTTGAGCCATCACATATGGGATGCTGCTATTCCTCAGGATAAAGTCATCATGCACAGACCCAGGATACTTTGCATTGACATGGGAGATGTACTGGTCCACCAGGCACACTATCTGCACATTCGTGGAGTGAGATTTCTTTCGATTTCTGAACACCTGTTTATTTCTCCGGGGGCGGGGGGACAAATGCAATATGTGTACCATCAATAGCCCCAATAATGTTGGGTATATGTCCCATTGCACACAAATCAGCTTTCACTGTGGCCAAATCCTCCACCTGGGAGAAAAAGATGTAGCTGTCATGTGTTTAATCAGGGCAGACAACACTCTGGTCAGCACTATTGAGAACACTGGCTGAAACATTCCTGCTGCCAAGCCCACTGTCCCTTAGAAGGAGCCACTTGCCAGGAAATGGAGCACAGATAGGACTTGCATGAGAGGGGGGATCCCGGTGGGCTGACGGATAGCAGATATCAGGTCAGATTCCAATTGGGCACACAGCTCTGTGATTGTGGCCCTCTCCAGTCTAAAGGTGAGGATAATGTGCCTGTCCTCCATTGTAGCCACGTCCACCAGGGGCCTGTACACAGGGGATGTCTCCATCTCTGTTTTATCCACAGCAGTTGCAATCTACGGGGCAAACGGTGAGTAGCTGGTCAGAATCCCATGTTTCAAAACACTACACTGCATTGCATGTTGTGACTGTAACACAAAAATGTTGTATAGACCCAAATGGTGCATATGTGTAGTGTGACGCAATTAGGTGCCATGACCTGCCCTACCTCCTGAAAGGGCGCCTGCCTGTCCTGTATGGAGTGACATATGGAAATGAGGTAATTCCGCTGACGTTGTACAACGTTGCGGGAGGCGGTCAAAAACAGCCGTGCAACTCCTCATTGGATCCCATTGGGCCCTACGGGTTACAATGACCAATGGTGATGTACGCCAGCGGTGACGGTACGCACTGCCGTGGACGTGACCACCATTTTCTATCTGTTCACTCACTTGCTACATGACCTTCAACAGGAGAGGACCTACACTGCAAGTGCTGCTGTGACCTGTGTCTGGAACCAACCATGGCTCGTGTGACTGGGGAAAGGGCCCCTGCCTTCACCGCTGTGGAGTTGGAGAGATTGGTGGATGGGGTCCTACCCCAGTACCGAATGCTGAACGGGCCTCCAGACCAACAGGTAAGTACACTGTGAGCAGAATGCATGGGCCATGAATGCATGGAGTTCTGAGTGTGAGGGCCTTGTGTAGAGGGGGTTGGTGGAAGGGCCCTGGGCAGCGTGCTGCATGTATGGCTGCATGTATGGTGGGCAATGTCTGTGCGTAAGGGGATGGGAGGGCTATGGTGGGACATGAGTGTAACAAGCCGGATGGTCTGACTGATACCTTTTTTCTGTGTGTATTTTTCTGCAGGTCAGCGTTCATCAGAAAAGGGTATACGACGTGCCATCGCCAAGGACGTGAGGACCCTGGGGGTCTATGGCAGGCGGAGCACCCACTGTCGGAAATGGTGGGAGGACCTGAGATGCTGGGCAAGGAAGATGGCGGAGGCCCAGCTGGGGATGGCCTCCCAATGAGGAAGGGGTGCCCGTTGAATCCTGACCCCTGCCTGATGGCCCGCATACTGGTGGTGGCCTATCCGGAGCTGCATGGGCACTTGAAGGCATCACAACAGCCACAAGGGGCTGAGTACGGTTTCCAAATATACTATTTGCGCGTTGTGGGGTGGTCTCCGGTTGGGGGATGTGTGCCTGTGGGTGCCCATAGGCCAGGCCGGACATTGCAGAGTAGGTCCCATGTTGGGCAGGGTATGATGTGAACCACCTCCAACCAAGCTAGTAGGCATCCACTACTGGGCAGGGGTCTGTGGGTCTCTGTTATGCTGTTAGTGGCATTAGGTATTACTGTTCATGGGCTAGTGACTAGCAGTGTGTCTGGTAGTGCAATGAGCAGGGCTGTTCCCTGTGTGTGTGTGTGTGTGTGTGTGTCATGTACGCCAACGGTGGTGTTGGAGCAGCCATTGACCCAGTGTATCCTTTGTCTCTTCCCCCCTTTTTGTTTTGTCAACCTGTACTTCTCTGCATTAGCATCATCTGACGGAGGAGCTGAGGCAGTGACGACGGAGGGAGCTGCATCCCACAGGGCCCAGGAGGCCGAATCCACCGACAGTGAGGGTTCCAGTGGGACTAGGGTGAGGGGAGCACCACGGCGGAGACAGGAGTGGACAGTTCGGACAGTGATACCTCCTCCGATGGAAGCTCCCTGGTGGTGGCGGACATCTCTGTGGCCACCCCAACTACAGGTACAACCACCACCCCTGTACCAGCACCACCCTCCCAGCAGCCCCTCAGCGAGTTTCCCATGCCCGCTCACCCAGGAGGGGTACCTCAGGCCCTGCCCCAGTTAGCCCTGCTGCTCTGAGTGAGGAGGCTATTGACCTCCTGCAATCCATCTCTGTTGGGCAGTCAACCATTGTGAATGCCATCCAGGGGCTGGCAGCCCATTTGCAACAAACAAATGCATTCCTGGAGGGCATTCACTCTGGCATGGCGGCCCAACAGAGATCAATCCAGGCTCTTACCTCCTCTCTGATGGCAGCCATTGTCCCTGTTTCTAGCCTCCCCCCTCCAACTTCCTCTACCCAGGCCCATTCCCCTCAACCCCAACCTTTCCCAAGCACACAGGCAGATAAGCATGCACCCAGGACAACACACAGGAGTAGTTCAGGCAAACACAAGCACCACACATCATCCCACAGGCACTCACACAAACACCATCGAGATGCAGAGATACCAACATCCACTGCCTCCACCGTGTCCCCCTCCTCCTCCTCGTCCGCCTCCCTCCCAATAGCATCTACACACACACCTGCATGCACTACATCCTCATCCACTACCTACATCACCAGCACGCCTATCACTACAAAACCCTCACTGGCAATCACCACCCTCACATCCATGCACATGTCCCCTGTGTCCTCTCCCACTGTGTCTGTGCGCCTCCTCCCAAAGTACACAAACGCAAGCACTCAGACACCCAACAGCCATCCACCTCACAACAGCATCCAGCCCATGCACCTGCACCCAACCACAGCAGACAGACACCCCCTACAACCACTTCCTCTTCCTCCACTCCCAAACCTTCACCCTCTTCCTGCCCCAATGTCCCTAAGAAGCTTTTCCTCTCCACCGTTGACCTCTTCCCTGCCCCCCGTGCTTCACGTCGGGCCAGGGTGGTCAGAACCCAGGCGAGCACCTCAGCCACCCAGTCCACGGTCACAGTAGTGTCGACAGCTACTGCAGGTGGGAGAGGATCCCGATAAACAGCCAGCAGTACTGGAAGTGTGCATGCACCAGGTGCATCAAGGAAGGGCAAGGAGGCACCACTAGCTGCGAAAGGGAAGGGCAAGGAGTCACCACCAGCTGCAAAAGTAAAGGACAAGGAGGCACCACCAGCTGCGAAAGGGAAGGGCAAGGAGGCACCACCAGCTGCAAAAATGAAGGGCAAGGGGCAAGCACCTGCAGGCAGGAAGGACAGGAAGCCTTGTGCTGGGACTCATTCAGAGCCCCCACCACCAACCATGGTGGTTCAGCCGTCTGAGGCTGCAGGGGAAGGCTGGAGCCTCCCCCCCACTGCTAGCCCGGCCACCAGCACCGCCACCAGCAGCACTGCCAGCAGCAGCATCCCCAGTGGGCAGCTGTCGGAGGCTGCAGGGGAAGGGCTGGAGCTTACCCCCACCACTGCCAGCACCGACACCTGCACCAGCACCAATGCCAGCAGCAGCAGCCCCAGTGGGCAGCCATCCGAGGCTGCAGGGGATGGGCTGGAGCCTCCCCCCACAACATCCCGCTCCGACACCTGCACCGCCACCAGCACCGCCAGCAGCACCGCCAGCAGCACCACTGCCAGCAGCAGCCCCAGTGGGCAGCCATCCAAGGCTGCAGGGGATGGGCTGGAGCCTCCCCCCACCACTGCCAGCCCCAACACAAGACCCGCCACTGCCACCACTGAGCAGCCGTCACCACCGGCAGGCAGTGTGTAGTCCTGCCTCCATGGGCTGTAGTGCATCCTGGCCCCTGCAAACCCTGTAGGTGTGACACCCAAGTGAGAGACTGTGAACTTGAACTCCCCAAGATCTGCATCACTGGGCACAAGGCCCCCTCCAGAACCAGTGGAGGAAGCCATCCACTCACCCCATCCTTTCCAGGATGAAGCACACTGGGCACAAGGCCCTCTCCAGCACCAGTGGAAGAAGCCATCCCCCATCCTTCCCAGGATGAAGCACACTGGGGACAAGGCCCCCCACAGAACCAGTGGAAAAAGCCATCCACTCACCCCATCCTTCCCAGAATGAAGCACACTAAGCACAAGGCCCCCTCCAAAACCAGTAGAAGAAGCCATCCACTCACTGCATCCTTCCCAGGATGAAGCACACTGGGCACAAGACCCCCTCCAGGACCAGTGGAGAAGCCATCCACTAGAGAGACTGTGGCCTTGCACTCCCCAGGACTAAGCAGTGGGCAATCCACCCACTTGTGAGACTGTGGCCTTGCACTCCCAAGGACCAAGCACAGGGCATGTTGCCCTCTTGACAGCATGTGTGAAAGTCACCCACTTGAGAGACTGTGGCCTTGCACTCCCCAGGACCAAGCACAGGGCATGTTGCCGCCCTCCAGAGCATGTGGGCAAGTCTCCCACTTGTGAGACTGTGGCCTTGCACTCCCCAGGACCAAGCACAGGGCATGTTGCCCCCTCCAGAGCATGTGGGCAAGTCACCCACTTGAGAGACTGTGGCCTTGCCCTCCCCAGGACGAAGCTGTGGGCAAACCACCCACTTGAGAGACTGTGGCCTTGCACTCCCCAGGACCAAGCAATGGGCAAACCACCCACTTGAGAGACTGTGGCCTTGCACTCACTAGGACATGGCACAGGGCTTGTAGCCCCCTCCAGGACCAGTGGCGTTGTACCATCTTCCGGCTGAGGTGCCCACCCATTCCCTGTCCCCCTGAGGTGCCTGTGTGTTTTCAACCTGATGCCCCTGCAGTGTTCTCTCCATGTTGTTGCAGGAGTGAGGTGGGGCCTTGGCCTATGTGTTGTGGCCCTGTGGCCCACGGACATTGAGGACTGGGCAGTGACCCTCCATTTGTAAATATGTATATACGTTTGTATTTTGATGCACTTATTAATGTTATTTTATCGTATTACATTCACTTCCTTCCAATGTTTTGTCCTTGTATTATTCCTGAGGGGTATGGGGTTAATATTTAGGTGATCATTACAACCTCGGCGGTCTTTTAAGAAGACCGCTGAGGGACCGCCATGCGGAAGACCGCCAGTAGTGGCGGTTTGCCGCTCGGCGTATTATGACCGTTGGCTGCCCTCCGTCGTTTTTGCGACAGAGAGCCGCCAACAGCCATACTTGCGGGCGGCGGGGAAGTGGAGGTTGCTCCACCGCCACGCCAACAGAACACCGCCGAGCCAATCACGTCCTGTGATTCTGCGCGGCGGTGTTCTGTTGGCGGTGTGGTGTTGGCGGAGCTGCCCCAATGGCTCCTGTCCCCTCCCGGAGGATCGACGGAACAAGTAAGTCGATCGTCCGTTAGGGGACGGGGTGGGGGGTGTTGTGTGTTGTGTGGGTGCATGGGGGTGTGTGTCTGTGTATGTAGGGGGTGTGTGTGAGCGCGTGTATGCTTGCGGGGGTGTTGCGTGTTTGGGAAATGTGTGCGTGTCTGTCTGATTGTATGTCTGTATGGATGTGTGCGTGAATGTGTGAATGTGGGTGTACGTGTCTGAGTGTGTGGATGTTGGCATGTATGTCGGTGTGTGTGCGTGTATGTGTATTGGTGGTGCCTGCGTGCGTGTCGGGTGTGTGTCAGTAATGTTATGTTGGGGGTCAGGGTGGGGAGGGGGGCCCTGCCACCTTTAGGGGTGGCAGGGGTGGTGGGGTGTGTAGGGGAGGGAGTCGGGGTGGGGGTGAGAGGTGGGGGAGACCCCTATCAGTGCCAGGGAAGGAATTCCCTGGCACTGATAGTGCTTACCGCCATGGATTTCATGACGGTTCCCACTGCTGGAAATCCATGGCGGTAAGCAGGGTCACAATACCGGCGGCAGTATTGTCACAGCCGCCGGGCTTGAGACCCAGGTCTCCAGGCATGTGGTCGTCTCCGCCCTGGCGGGCGGAACGGGGAAGCGGCGGATGACCATGGCGGTAACCGCCATGGTCATAATTCTAAAAAAAAGACCGCCAGCCTGTTGGCGGTCTTACCGCCGCTTTAACACCGTCCGCCAGGGTTATAATGACCCCCTTAATGTTACTGCATCTGGTTGTGGGTATGGTGTTGGGGGTGGGGATGTTGCGTGTTTCGTGTGTGTGTGTCACTCTCTTTTTCCTCCCCCATCCCTTGTGTGCTAGGCGGCAATACTCACCGTGGTCGTCTTCGCCGGCGTTGCTGCTCGTAATGTAGGAAGAGGTAGACGAGCATGGGGAAAATGTGCAACTCGGGCTTCATGGCGTCGTGGTTGTTCCCTGAGAGTCCAGAGATGAGTCATTTGACTTCTGTGTTCTGTTTCCACCGTGCTTTTGATGTCATTGATACTGCCCCGGAAAAGGTGGCAGATAGGCCTGTCTTAATGCAGTGAGTGGTACATTGTCTTCTACCTGGCTGTTGGTGGTTACCGCCATGGTGCTTGTTGCTACGACCGTGGCGGCCGGAGTGTTAAAGTCTGTCTGAGCGGTTTCTACCGTGGTCATAATTCAATTTTTTTACTGCTGGTCTGTTGGCGGTATTACCGCCACTTTATCACCAACCGCCAGGATTGTAATGAGGGCTGTGCGGTATTTATGTGAAAAATATATACTCTGCCTGCCACAAGAATACTATACATTTTGGGGTTTTCAGATGGCATTTTGTTTGTGTAGCTCCATCTACCATTCCAGGCCACAAAATATTGGGGGTGGTCTTAAGTGTTTTAGAAAGTATGGAGGGCAGAATGGATTTTTCCTGGTTGCAGGCATGATTTAATGTTAGAGAAAATAACAATAAACCAGGCCCAGATGTTCCCTAAATTGTAGGAGATCTGATTGAGCTCTATGTTTAAAGCTCTATGGTTAAATGTTTCCATAATCTACCAGTGGAAAAGGAAAAGCTTCTACTACCCCAAGGTCCCTTGTTGAATCTGGTGATAGTCACCATTCTGGCAGCAGTAGTTCGAACCCTGCGCCTGGGAGGGTACCATTGGAAGGTTTTCTAAAGTATTCAGGGCCGGCATTGTGAAGGGCTTTATGTGCCACGCACAGAGCTTTGAAGTTGACCTGTCTGTGAACTGGAAGCCAAGGAAGGTTGATAATGGTTTGAGAAACCAAGCTGAATTTAGGAATTTGTAATGTCAGACGAGCTGCAGCATTCTGAAAAGTCTGGAGTTTCCTCAATAGACGATGTTGGAATAACACATTTTTGGAGCTGTAGCAGGATGAAAGGAAAAAATCTTTCTCAAGATTCTCAGCAGGAAGAAGCAGGGTGAAGTCACCTGATTTATTTGGTTTAAGAATGATAGTTTTCTGCCAACGAGAACCCATTTTTTTCGATTTATCAACTGGACAGGGAAGCAGACCAAGGTTTATTGGCCACCAGGAAGCAGACCAGAAGAATGTGTAAAGGATGAGAAATAAATTAATTTAACCAGAGCACAATATGAGCTTTTTCGTTTTGCAGTATTATATAATTAGAACTTTGCTTGAGGACATAAAAGCACTTTGGAAAGGGGGCAGAGTAGGTATGCATTATGACTGGGCACGGGGAGGTTAATTGATTTTCTGAGAAGGGCAGGATGTTGAGCGAATGACAAGTCACAATACTGGTTCCCAGTTTCAAGATCCACAGCTATGGCCTGTAAACCTTAGTCTCCTCCCATCTGAAGCAGCCATGTGCTGAGTGTGTCAACAACGGAGCATGTTCACTTTTGCATGTAGAGTCTGGAACGAAGAAGTTGGCCCTCTCAGGATCAGCAGCAACAGGTTCAACCATGATAAATCAATCGGGCTCCGCAATGAGACCTTGCAAGTGAAGTTAATATAACTAGGATTAGCACCGCGATCCGGGTCAGACTCTGGAATGACTGCTTCTAGAGCACTCTAAATAGGTTTTGAAAAGTGCCCACTCAGATGTCCTGCAGTTCTCGTTCTGAAAAGTCCACGTGCCTGGTATTGTACAGAAGGTTTTTTTTTTCTTTCTGTGTGATAGGGAGAAGGGGTACTGACGGTATGACAAGTTCCAGGAGTGTAACTATTAATAGTACAGCAGGTGCAGTGGCACCTGTGCCCTGGACGAAGGAGCCTCTGCTGGAGGCCCATTTTTCAGGATTGCATGAGGGACATTTACTACACTGCTATGCCACCATTAGCTTGTTAGCTGCAATAGTGTGTTTTGTTATTACACAGATGACACCATTGGCTTTGTGTGGGAGGCTGGCCCTCTATAGAGTGCACAAAACAAGGAACACTGTGTAGGGGGTCCAGCCAACCACATGTTTGCTTTCCAGAAGCAAAAACTAGATCACCCAATGCTCTAATTTTTGAGGTAGCTTGGTCGAGCAGTTAGTCTAATTTTGGAGAAGTGCAAAGCATTTGTTGTACTCACAGTATCAATCATGAGACTCACACACTCAAAGGAATAACTTGAGACCAATTAATAAAAATACTTCAGATTTATATATAATGTTTAAGACCAAGCTTATCAAAATTGGTTAAGTACTTTTTGAGTTATGAATTTTTCAAGTTTTAATAAATGAAATCTTTCTGTGCATAACCATGCACCATAGGATTCAATGGAGGACAACCTATAAAAATGCATATAAAATCATGCAGTTGCTTTACCAAGTTCAGCTTTGGCAGGCTGGTCGCCGTCATCGGTGGGCACGCTGTACCAGCAGGAGAAGTTCGAGCAGCTCCCGGTTCCGGCAGGAGAAGTGTTGGAAAGACTCTTTGAGCTGGTGCAGGGCCACTGCGAGGGACCACTTGGAAAAGGTCTGCAGGGGCAGGTTTAAAGATGGTGCTTTCAGGTCCCCTTGTCGTGTCGAGGTTGCAAGGGCTGAGGGACCCTTGGGGCACAGCTTGTTCCTTGTTGCAGGGCGCAGGGCGGCCGGGTATAGGGCGGTTGTTTATCCAAGGGCTGTGTGCAGATGCCTCTCTGGTCCAGATGCAGGTGGAGGTCACAGTTGATTGCAGGACAACGGGGGAACTCTGACAGGAGGTCCAGGGTGTTCCTGAAGTCACTCGACTGGGGCTTCCTTTTAGTCCAGCTGCAGCTCATGGGAGCTATTTTACTTGGTTTCCAATGTCCACTGACCAGTACCTGGCATATTGGCACGACTCGGCCACTGGACGGCACAGTGCCACTAAACTTGGCACACTTGCAGGGTCTGTCCTGGTGGTCGGCGGCGGGGCATCAGGTCTAGCTGCAACTTCCGGTTCAGGAGATATCAGCCGGTCAGTGAAGTGATCCTCACTGGCTTGTTGGTCCTTGCATGGTTGTTGAGTTGTGCCTCTACTTAGAAGGGCGATCTGGGGCGATTTGTGATGCCTAGAGATGCCCTAGGTTTCTTGGGGTCAGTCCAGTGTCCAGCTCCCCTGCAGCAGCGTTCTCGAGTCCTGCGTGCAGCAGGGAGGGTTTGGCGCCTTTTATTGATGCAGCAGGGCCACAGTTCTCTTGCTTTAGATCTTCTTTGGTGCTGGTCTTCTTTGTCCTTTCAAATCTGATTTCTTGGTCTATGGGGGGCCCACTAAATACTGAATTTAGTGGGCATTTTAGGGTGAACCTGGCAGTGTCCAATGGGACACTTACTTATGGGTGACTACACCCACTATAGTGACCACTTCCTGTGGGAAGAGTCACTTCCCTAAACCTAATTGGTTATTTTCCTCCATTCCAAGATGGAGGAAACTGAAAAAGAGGGTTCACCTCGCAGGCAACACCCTAAGGGTGGTGCATGCCAGGTGGGGCCACTCCTCCTACCCTTTGTTAGGTTTCCTGCCCTTGCTCCCGCTGAAAGTGGGGGCTTGCAAAGAGGGATGCTAGCTGCTGCTACCAGCAGGCTTGGGGGTCGAGTTTCAAGGGCAGGAAGCCCTTTGAAGCTCTCCACCAGGACAGGTCACATTCCTGAGGGAGGGGGTGTTGGCTCCTCCACCCAGGAAGGGCATTGACTTACAAATCAGAGGCAGACCTCTCCCCCAAGGTTTGTCTGGAAGTGGAAGCTGGATAAGTCCAGTCAGCAACCATGCCAGGTTAGTTAGCTTTTGCAGGGGGGATCTCTAAGGTAGCCCCTGGGTACATTTAGGGATACATCTAATACTGGCACCAGTTTGGATTTATCATTCTGAGTTGTGTGATACCAAACAACTCAGGGTTATTAGTGGCCATCATGTAGCTGGGAAACACTTGTTGACCAGTGTACAGCACATGTATAAAAATGGCTGCTCTGTTCACTCACTATATGCCACGTTTGGTAAGGACACAGTGGGGGCATATTGCTCATGCAGTTATGCCCTCACATATAATATGGAGCACCCTGGTGTAGGGCTGTAAGCCCTCCCGAGGGGTGACTTACCGATAGTAAAGAGAGTGTGTGGTGGAGAAGGCACACAGGAAGTATGCCATGTCGGTTTGTATTTTAGGTTTGCACCAGGACACTCAGTTTGCAATGGCAGTGCTAGGTGCATCTGGATGCATGGCCCTAGAGGGTGGCACAATCAGTGCTGCAGCCCTCAGTGGCTTACCCATAGTACCCCATTCCCCTGGGCACCTAGGTGCCCCTCTTATAGTGGTAGCTAAGGGTGTATCCAATTGTGCCACTGCACCACAACAGATTTAGGGAAAGAGCTCTGGCCCAGGGAACCTGGTTAGCAGGGGTCCTGGGCACTATAACTTCTGGAACACATCAACATCAGGCAAAAAGTGAGGGGATAACCATGTCAAAAAGAGGCCCTCTCTCACACTATGTTTAAATCACTTTTTTTTAGAACAGATGTTTTCAGTTTAGTCTTTTGTCTACTCCTCATACTATTTAATTTGCCTTCTGAGACGTACCAGGTATTGTGTTAGAACGTACAAACCTCAACGTTACCTCCTCCAGATTTCACACACTGCTCCATCTTAAATGCTGTTGCTCACAGCATTCAGCAATATTCCACAGATTTAGTTATGATTTATAAAACCAATAGTTCAAATAGCTCCTTTTCACTTTATGTTTTCCTTTCATTTCAGGAAATGCTTTGCCAGATCTAGTTTTTCAGTAGGTTAATATATCCACTCCAGGATTCTGTATTTGATCTCATGATCACAGATTATGCGACACTAAGCCTTTTATCTTACTGAAGTCGAGAAAATGAATGCTATTGAGTTGGGAACATGTTTATTGCTTTCATTTCTTGCTTCCATCCTCAACATCTCTCTCCATGCCTCATTTATTTTGTCCATCCTTGCTTCCTTTAGTCCCTATCCATTCCCTGTGCTTCACTTTGTACTTTTTTCATTCCTTTTCCAAAATGTCATTGCTTTCTTCTTTTCTTGTTCCCTCCTCCATCCCTTAATTTCTTCTTTTTTGCTCCTCAATCCTTCCTTCTGCTTTTCTTTCTCCTTTCCTTTCATAGTTCTATGAACACACATTTTTAAATTCTCTTTTTCCCCATCACTTCATTTGCTCTTTTCACATTAATTTCATATTCCCTGCTTCTTTCATCCATTTCTTAGTTCTTCCTTTTCTTACTCCAGAATTCCCCTTCTTGGCAGCATTTGTTGCTGCCTTCTGTAATGTGTTTCGTGCTTAACCCTTTCTTTTCTTCCTTGTAAATAGCATAGGGTCAGCACCCTCTGTAGTTTTCAAAGCTGCCTCAGGTCCTCAAATCACGTTTCCCAAAGTTATATTTTGAGATGTGCATACATTCTCTAATTTTCTGTTGCCTTTTGAGTTGTTATGTTGGCCTGTCCACAGTCACAGGGGATTCTTGTGATGTTTTCCCTAACTTTCAGAGACATAGATCCAAGATCAGCATATCAGGGTAGGTAAAGTTTTAAGTCAGCGTCCTTGAATTTGCTCATTTTGCATCTACTGTGAACTCTGACCAAATATCCTTCAACAGGGTTTGTTAAAAGAGCATCATTGCAGTTAACATGAAGGCCACTGTTTAGGAAGGGCAGATATGAATGTTTCTGGTGCCCTTGTAGCTTAACAGGGTGTTCATAGATTTCTCAAATTGCAAAAAAAGTAAAGTGAACAGCTTTTTATTGCCCTCCAAATCATATACTTTAGAAGATGAATGCATAAGGTATAAGTACTGAGCTATGGATGGTGTATGTGTGCATATGTGGGAGTTAGTGTTCATAGACAGAATGAGTTGGGGATCTTTGAAAGTTCAAAGGATAATTTTCATTCTAGGTATTTGTAGCTGGTATCAAAACGGGAAAAACAATTAGCTAAAAATACAAGATTGAGAGTCACATACGAAGTAGGCCACACAACTGCCCCTAATTACACACCACAGTGGCCTAGTGGCTGTCATATGTGTTTGCTACTGTTTCCACAAGGTGATGGGGGCTCTGACTGGATTCACTGGGTATCAGGACTTCCATGCTGTCTCTGATGATGGGCACGTGTTCCCTGCGGTCTTTCAAAAATACATTTAGATATTGCTTATGAAAGCACCTTCAAGGATGGGTAGGTCCCTCAATCTTTCCTTTACTTATAGTGAGTAGGCAGGTTTTCTGCCTATGTAGCTGTGAAATGTGGTTGGGTATTGACCTCGGAGAAGGTTGGTGGTACTGGGAGTGTACCCTTGTCTGATGAGTTCAGAGCCCAATTCTGAAAATTCTGCAGTACACAGACCACTGTCTTGCTTTCCCCAATAGCTCTGCATCAACAGGTGTGAGTGGTTTCTGTGCTGCTGTAGGCTTTTGTGGGATAGAGAGAAGGGGTACTGACAGTATGACAAGTTTCAGGAGTGATAAATAACTCTTTCCTTCTTTTCCATCCTTGCATGCCTCTGCTATCTAAGTATTTCCTAGTTTAGGTTGTAGTATCTTGCAAGTTTTATGACAGAACCCTTTTGGCTCCCAACTGACTCTATTCGCATGTGAGGTAATCGTTAAAAGAAGAATGTAATGAAAGCTTGGCTTAGAATGTTGAGTTCACACGTGCAAATAGAAGAATTAAGACATGTACTATTCAGCTCTGCTTATGGCATAGTAATTGGCTGGTATCCAGGCTGGGAAGACGCTACAGCTGGTGACGAGATAGGGGATAATTAACCTGAAGAGCAATTGTGCTCTCCCAGAGAGTTTGACATGGTCTAAGCAAACTGCTCGTGCATGCCACATGTGCTTTCATCAAAGTACCAAACTGACGGCCTGAGCATGTGGAGTCAAAGTGCAACTCCAGCTAATGTAAAGCATTAAAAGATAAAGAACGTTTTACTGAGAAGTCTACGCATTAGTAGTCAAGAAACTATAAACAAGACTACGCAGAAAGTTACCACACTGCCACACAAGATAGAATTATATAATATATGGAGCGTTGAGTCTGAAGGCTTACAGAGTGCAGTCAAAGATAATCATAATTTTCCAAATACTGCTGTAAACAGAAGAGCTGCAAGGCAGAGAGAGAGAGAGACTCAAGTACAACTGCTTACCAGAACTGATTAAACAGCAATTATACTGCTACAGAGGATAGCTCCAAGAGAAGTGCCTGGGGATGTGTTTATGGTGCTGTTCATATCTGCAGCGATGAGAGGCCCAGCAGAAAGCCTTCCTGCTGATGGAGACTATCAAGCATGACCAAGAGGCTGGCCTATCACAGGGCCAGGACCAGGGCAGGGGCATGAATGGAACAGATCCTGATTTCTGGCAAAGAGAGATAGAATTACCGTTGCATCGTCAGCCCATCCAGTGAATGGTTACAATACTGCCACCTTCTTGAAACTACCACCACCTTTTGATACCTCAAAAAATTAAAATATTGGTGATAGATGGATGGCTTGGATAGAGATATTTTATGATTTATTTGATGAACTTAAAGAGACTGATAACAGGAAGATTATCAAGTATCTCAAAAATCCTGCTGGTGATGGTGTAAAAGAGGTAAAAACAGGAAATGCCAAGAACTGACAAAGAAGTCACATACTGTCAGATTAAAGAAGCATTGAATCGTAACTTCAATCCAGTACTAAACGTCGATTATGGCAGATACATTTTCAGTCAAGAATTCCAAAGTATTGGTGAAACTATCGATGAGTTTGTGGAGAGACTTGATGCACTCTAACACTGTAAGTCCAATGAACTGAATGATGCATAAACTATGCGTCTTACGATTATCAATGGATGCTTGTCAGATTCATTCAGATGACAAATGCTGAGAGAAACTCTTAGTCTGGAGCGAGTGTTAATGGCTGCCAGAGCTGAAGAGCGTGCTGATATACAAGCTGCTGGCATGGAGGCAAGAGGTGCCAGAGTGAATCTGTCATGAGTGTGAAAACTAAGCCAAAGTAATAGACTGAATGACACAAAGTGATGTCTACATGTAAAAAGAAGTTCTGTTTTAAATGTGAATTTTAGTTTCCACATAAAAATAAAATGTCCCGCCATTGGACAGATATGTAAAGGCTGTGGGAAAGAGAACCATTTTGAAAGGAAAAAGTGCATGCGTCATGGTGCAAAGACAAAATGGGCACCAGAATGTTCCAGAAGCAAAGCTCGACATACGCCCACAAGGCCAAGCGGTGACATGAGCTGAGGCAAATTGACACTAAACTAAGTCGATCATCATCTAAATCATCCTCAAACAGGTCTTCCACCTCAGTGTTCAGTGAAAGTGAAGAGATGATTATGCTATGTTGATGTTTACCTCAGAGAAATGTGCAAATGTTGGTCTGGCCGCATGTGAAGAAAAATGTCAGTCAAAGAAAAGTCACCATGCCAAAGCAACAAAATCATACAAACACTGTCCAAAGATTGCATTGAAAATAAATGGTTGTTCGATACCTTTCATTATCGACAGTGGTGCATCAATTAACATCATGTCTGAAATAAAATCTAATGAACAATCTCCATTACCGTAGCTTACGTCATCAAAAACCAAAGTATATACATGGGATGCAGTGATGCCCATAAAAAGTCAAGGTTCATTTGTAGCTACAGTAAAACATAAGAAAACAAAGGTACAAGCATCCATCCATGTGCTTCAAGGTAAAGCGTCAAGTGCCTATCTACTCAGTCTCAACACAGCCGCTGATATGGAACTGATTTCTGTGAACTACAACATGAATTCTCATCACAAAGTAGCAAGTCAATTCCCTTCGTTGTTTCATGGTTTAGGAAAGCTTAAGAATCTGAAAGTAAAGCTGTATAGTAATGAGGGTGTCAGTCCTGTTGCGCAGAGACATAGAAAAATTGCTTTTCATTTACAAGAAGCTGTTGAGCTAGAACTTGAATCATTACTTAAGCATGATAATATTGTGCATTCTACTGGTCCAACGTCATGAGTTTCTCCCATAGTTGTAGCACCTATAACAGATAGTGAAGGAGCTGTATGCATCTCATTGGCGGGTACCCAACTTGAGAACATGCTACATAGGTCACATGCATGTTTGCCTTAATCCTTGCTACTGTATATCGGCAAAGTGCCCACTCCTTATTTCAAAGATCACAACCTCTCCTTTCAAAGTCATATCCTGCACCCTAACAATACCTGTTCTCCTGCAGCCCATCTATTAATACCACCAACCCGATGCATGAAATTCCTATAACCCCCTCTCCCACTAAAGATCACATCAAATTCCTACTAATGTAATATGCCACATACAAACTGGAGTAAAGGTTTGGAATGGTTCCTGGAGAGGCCAAGACTAATCTCAATATCCAATAATATCTATCGCACTCCCAAAATCACACTAATCCCGGGACCCGCGGCAGCGTGATGCCCAGCATAAAAGCACAATGCCACATCAAGTGTAGTAAGTGCAATATAATGCAATTACAGTACAAAGTTTAACCCACACTGAAACTAATACCATAATACTAAGCAGTCAGTTGATTTTAGTTCATACAAGTTGCTTAATAATCCTCTTTTGCTGAATGGCATTCTAACACTAACATTAGACAAAACCGGTAAGGGTGATATCCATCACCCAGTACTTTACAGGTCCACAGCAATAAACCACAATCACAAATAAAGAGGCAAATAATAACTTAAGAGATTTGCCACATGCCACTGGCTAGCGGATAACTAATTTCATCCAACACTGAAGTCCTGACTAGCTGCATACAACAGCCATTGTTTGGCATAAAGAATGACAATCAGATTTGGGATGATATGTTCATCACAGCATATCTCTCCACCGTTGCTCCCATTAAACTACACCTACTCAGGACTATAAACTTTAAACAAAATCTCTCAGAATGGACGACCTAATACAGAAGCCGGCTAAGTGTACTATGAACATAAGAAATACCAAAAAGGGACCTGCAAATCTGTCAGCTTACTGAAAACGATAAACTGCATGCACATCTCTCACACTTCGTCAGCCATCACACTAAGTGCTGCATTCCATAATGAGATAACCTCCACTTGGTGATCATCTCACACAACATGGAAACAGTTCCCACATAGGATCAAAACACACACTTCCAACCGAACACCTACACAAGTGGTTCTTAATTTTTTGACTTTTGTGGACCCTGACTTAATCTTTGCTGTAGTCCAGGGATCCCCACTGAACCATTATTGGATTCCAGGGACACCCCACTGAGTCATTGCTGGAAGCCCTGGGACTGTAGCCTATGCATTGTTGATGATTTGCACGGCAAAACAATACCCAAGAAATACAGAAATGGGCATTTATCAAACAAGTTCACAAGTGATTAAATACTTTATTGAATTTCACAAATATTTACAAAAAACAAAATTTTTATTTTAATGGGATACTTGGAGCTTTTCTAAGTTTAGCTGAGACCACTCATCTTCCATACTATGTTTTGTTTCATGTACTTACACTACTCTCACAACTCAATCAAACTTACTTTTTAACCTTCGATTTCAAACTCCTTCAGATTTACAGAACGTTTCTACATTTTAAATTTTACATTTTCCTTCTTTATTTATATACATTTTCTTAATCTGTTAATAGTATTTCATTTTCTAAGCAGCCGCGCACCCTCAGGGGTTCCCAAACATAAGGTTAAGAACTTCTGCCTTACAATATGTAGCCCGCTACTCATGTAGGCAAGCGCTTCAGCATCCCACATAGTAAGTGCTGTGTATATGTTGCAGTACAATACAATGGGTTGATTGAAGGATTTGGAAGGTGAATGGATGGGAAGGATGGTTAGATGGATAATGAGTCGAAGGATGTAAAAGTAAAAGGTTGAATGTATGAATAGAGGGATGAATCAATAGAAGGATGTCATGTGGAACAGTGGATAGGTGAAAGGATTGAAAGCCACACAAATAATAGCCCAATTTCCAACACTTCCACTTTGCCCACCACCCATGCCTTCATGGAGCACTGCACATCTTGACCATTTCTTCGTTTACTTTACTAGTCTGTCAACAAATCTCACCTGCATTCAAGAAAGATGTCACAGGTGCTACAGTATTGGAGCATGTCTTCCTTGACACATGGGCTGTGTATCTTTCTGTGGCACTGCTGAGTTTGGCCTTGTGGGGGGCCTCCTAGTCTCTGGCCTCCCAACCCCAGAGTTGGCGTTACATTCTTGGTTGCCCCATCCGACGTGGTCTTCTGTGTGTTCACAGAGCTCAGCAATGACCCTATAGTTTACTTTGTTTAGGTTGTTTGCTTGCAAAAAGAGAAGTTGCCTTCTAGTTGTTGGGGCACTGGGGGCAAAGAAGGTGGTCCCAATTCCTGCATAATGCCTTGTGTGACCTGTACGAAGCACCAGATGCTGGGGGTGTCAATCGATTGAACTGTGTACTGCTGCAAAATTAAGTTTACATGAATGAGATATGCATATTCCATAGCAGGCCTAAAATGCAATATTCCCGTAAAACCTCACACCAAAACTTTGCTGTGTGGTCATTCTTCGTCAAGAACTTCCTTATCTATTCTTCTGTGGTTTGGATACGCTACGGTTAATGACTTTATGTCTATTTACTCTTACATATTTCATGCATTCATTACTTTCTTCTGAGAGGTGTTGTCAGCATTTTGTTGATCCAAGTAGAAAAGAATGGTTCCCTTGGTAATCACTGGCTAGCAAATTAGGCTATGCAAGCACCCGATGTTGGAATAATTTGATGTATTGTTCTGATGTCATGTGTGTACATCACTCTATAGCCAGATGAAACACATCAGATGTGATTGGTTTCAATGCAGAAATGAGGTAGGAGCTTATTCCAGATCACTAACCTCGTCTGACGTTCACAAAATGCACTTACTAGATGCTGTTTTTCTGAATAATATGCCAACACCAACTCGTTTCATGTTCTCTGCTTTGCAGATCCAGCAGTTCCTGGTTGTGTTTCTGCCAGGACAGTGTGAGACCATGAAAGGATCCCTGAAGGAGTGCCAAATGTTCCTCTGTGTGGGAGTCTCCATGCTTGCATCCTCCATCTTCGTGATACACATTTTTTCTGATGTGAAAATTGACATTTGGGAAAAGCACCAAATTAACACCCAAACCAACGTCTGGACCACAAAAGCTTCTATCTTAGAAAAAATCACTGTGCTTCCAGCGAAAACCCGCCACCTTCTCATCCCAAACTATTCCTACAATTACAGGTTCTTGCTCAACCAACCTGACAAGTGCAGGGAGAAAGTACCATTTTTGGTCATGCTGGTAGTCTCGAAGGCAACAGACATTGATACAAGGCATCTCATCAGGGCGACTTGGGGCAATGAGACTATCATCCCGGGAGTGGTCATAAAACGTCTGTTCCTCGTAGGTGTGGACCCACTATTCACTATTCCTTTGCAGCAGGCACTTCAGGAGGAGAGCTTTGTTTTTCAAGATATCCTGCAGCAGGACTTTTTGGATAGCTATCACAACCTCACAGTCAAGACCATGATGGGCATGGAGTGGGTTGCCAAATACTGCCCAACTGCCAGCTACGTGTTGAAGATAGACACAGATGTGTTTCTGAATGTAGACTTCTTGGTCAATGACCTCCTGAAACCTAAAGGCCCCACCAGGTTAAACTACTTCACTGGACGCATTCTCAACACAGGCCCAATTAGGGACAAGGCACACAAGAAGTGGTACATCCCAAAAGAGGTCTATCCCAGTGACAAATATCCTCCATACTGTGCCGGACCCATCTATTTATTTTCTGGAGACATGGCCACGAAAATTTACAACGTGGCTCAGCTCATACCACCGTTTCCCTTGGAGGACACATTTGTTGGATTTTGTTTGCATGAAATGGGAATTAAGATCACAAAGCCCCCCAGAGCTGCCTTTCACGGGCATAAAATGACATTTGACCGCTGTAAGTTCTACAAACTGGCCTCTGTCCACCCATTTAGCCACAACGAACTTTTAAAGGTGTGGCCAGGCTTTCTACCAAAGAATGAAACAACTTGTCTGGAGAGAGCACCGAAATCTACAAATGCATGATGTGCAAGTGTTGGCTGACAGTACGTTCATAACATTTACATACGCTAACATTATGAACATGCCTGGCGTGACATCAGTAGGGAGGGCACACTTGGTGAAACTTTGAGAATCACAGGAACATAAGTACATTCAGATGAACATCATGACCAGCTCAAGGATACATTTATGAACATTAGTGTCACTAGAAAGCTGTCAGCAATATGTTGCGCGCACGTGTGTGTGTGTGTGTGAGTGAGAGAGAGAGAAGGTACCAATTTAGACATTTTAAACAGGAACAAAATAATTCCTGTGGATCCTGTCCATTCCAGATTGTGTCAGAAGGAAATGTTAACAACTATAATGAAGTTATGGATGGAATTCGTTAAAAAATATATTTTATTTAAGGACTAGGGGCCAGATGTAGCAACGAATTTGCGACTCGCAAACGGCGAAAATCGCCTTTTGCGAGTCGCAAATGCGTCTATGCTATGTAGAAATGCGTTTTGCGAGTCGGAACCGAAAATGCATTTCCGAGTCGCAAATAGGAAGGGGTGTTCCCTTCCTATTTGCGAGTCGCAGTGGTATGTAATTCCATTTACGCGGTCGCAAATGGACTTGCAGTTACCATCCACTTGAAGTGGATGGTAACCCACTCGCAAACGGGAAGGGGTCCCTATGGGACCCCTTCCCCTTTGTGACTGGACCCAAAAATTATTTTTCAGAGCAGGCAGTGGTCCAATGGACCACTACCTGCCCTGAAAAATACCGAAACAAAAGGTTTCGGTTTATTTTTCAAAGTGCAGCTCGTTTTCCTTCAAGGAAAACGGGTTGCACTTTGAAAAAAAAAACGGCTTTATTTAAAAGCAGTCACAGACATGGAGGTCTGCTGTTCCCAGCAGGCCTCCATCCCCGTGAGTGCTCTGAGTCGCTATGGGGTAAATATTTATGAGGTGGGTCTTTGCGACCCCATAGCGACTCGCAGAAGGTGTCTGAGACACCTTTCTGCATCCCAAATTGCGACTTGCAATTTGCGAGTCACAGGGACTCGCAAATTGCAAGTCGCAATTTGGGAGTTTCCTACATCTGGCCCCTAGGCTGGCATTCATATTGACTCTTCAAATGACCTTAAGCACACCAAAGACTTTCACAATGTTATTAAAACTTATATGTGTTATACATTTCTTATCATTTAAGCTTTATATCAAATGGAGACTCAGTGACATTCTCCCTTCCCTTGGCACCCTTCTGCAGTGCTTTTTCAATGCCTCAGGCATAGGTTCTGGTCGGGCATCCCTCAGCATATTTCCCAGTTCACTGTCTTGGCGCTTATATGAGCTGAGCATTTGATGCCATGAAGTTCAGACAAAGTGTTGGGTATAAGAGGTATATGGGTATACGAAGTAAAGAACTGAGTTGTGCAAACAGCGTGATGATTGAATAAACTTTTCACATGTACTTCATGCCCTCCAATGGAAGCACTTCCTTGAAGGTGGAATGCTATACCAAACAGTCAGTACAGTAGGTGAGAGAATAATACTCCTATGTGTAGACCCAAAGACTACTCTATGTATGCTTGAAAGACTTGGTAACAACGGGGCAGATTTAAGGAAAGTGGCGCTGCACACTTTCCTTACACCTCTTAGCACCCCCAACTGCCACCATGTGTGCGGCGCACCATGGAGCAGGGTAGGGGGCAACAGCGTCAACATTTTGGATGCTACTGTTGTACTATTCAGGGTTAGCACCAAAATGATGGCGCTAACCCCGAACAGTACATGGGGGCCCATCGGAAACAATGGTCTGCCCCTTTTAACATCTGCTCTGAGCAGGCGTTAAAAGTGGCAAAAAAATGACGCACTGCGCCACTTTGTAAATATGGCAATGGGAAAAGGCCACCTGAGCACCGCCCTAGCATCAAAAAAATTACGCTAAGGCGGTGCTAAAGTGGCGCGAGGCCCTCTTAAATCAGGGCTGACATGTTTTCAAGAAAGCTGCGCTGTCACGGGAGACCTAAAAATTGAGGTACGCTCATATTTAACAGGCTTGATCTCAACAAGTATGCTGTCTCCCCTTACCCCGTTGAATGAAGATACCTCAAGTCTCACTTATAATGCGTAAGTCTCACACATTAGGTGTTAGGATTAAGCAGTCACTCACAGCAGGCTGTATATCACACTTGAGGGAAGGACTACAGCCTGAACTTTAAATGCAACTCTTATATGATTTCTGCTCTCTGTAGAGTGAATTGTGGGAGTCCCAGAAGCACAAAGAAGCAATCCCACCGTAAGGGGATCCCTTGTACAAACACTTTCAGTTGATAGAAAGTATCACCTTTAACACATCAGATTGCTGTTCCCATATTTGGTTTTCACTGTATCATAGCTACATCTATCCTAAATAATGGCCTGAACTCAGATCAAGTTGGTGCTCCCAAAATAAGGATTACTTGTACATACTTGGTTGCTTTTTAGGAGGCACCCAAAAGTAGTAAACAATGAGTTAAAGAAAGGCTAAAACAAATTCAAAGGGATGAAGAGACATTCGTCACAAAGAATGGAAGGTAAAAGGCCCTCGGATAACAAAAACTCTCTTGTAAGGTATCCCGTACGAGTAAATGAGACACTCCTATAGTAAGATGGCGGCCAAATCTAAAACCAACCAGTTAGTTGCTCAGAGTGAAAAAGGGTACCTTTAAAGGAAGGCCAAAGGTGGCATATGTAATCTCAAGAAATGTAATTGCCGAATGCAACCTGGCGGCCATTTATTCCACATCACTTTCCAATCCCTGGAAGAAAAAAAACTGCCAGTGTTCCTGCATCCTCAGGGATAGTAAAGATTCAGCCCCTGAACAGTGAGGGCTTGTACCTTTACAAAGTCGACTCTCTTTGGTCCTCAGTGATAAGCAAACGTCCACCCTGTCCCCTGAGAACAAGCGGTTCTGTGCAGTGGCCTAGGAGCTAGCTCAAGCCTTCAAGAAGGGATAGAAGATGTATGTATAATATCTCAAAACTCGAAGGAGCGCACATATTCACACAGCATAGTCGTGTCTGGTGGAAGCCAGCGTGCACTCGCAGAGCCAGCACAAGCCAGCCATACCACGAAAAATCACAAAACAGCCTTTTATTGGCCCTAAGAAAAAGTGTGAAAAGATACACTTTTTATATTTGATAACATTAAAAAAACAAAAATATTGAGCCACAAAGCCACAAAAGCTCTATCTATAACTAGGACACAGGGACTCTGCCGCGCTTTGCTGCATTCTCTGATGTGGTGGTTACTGGGGTGAGACTTCGTCCCCCAGGATTTTTTTGGGCCAGGAGGTGGGACCAATGAGGCCAACGGGCTAAAAAGCGCTTTAGCCTCCCCCCCCCAAAGTACAGGAAATACGGACTCTGCTACACTTTGCTGCAATCTCTACTGTGGTGGATCCTGGGGTGGGACTTTTGACTCCCAGGATTCTTTTTGACCAGGATGCGGGGCTAGTGAGGACAAAACGCTTCGACACGGGACACACAGACTCTGCCGCATTTTGCTGCATTCTCTACTGTGGTGGTTCCTGTGGTGAGACTTCGTCCCCCAGGATTCTTTTTGACCAGGAACGGGGCCAGTGGGGACAACTCACTTAAAAGCGCTTTAAGGACCCCGCACCATGGGATACATAGACTTTGCCGCACGTTGTTGCATTCTCTACTGTGGTGGTTCCTGTGGTGGGACTGCGTCCCCCGGAATTCATGGGAAAGCGCTAGCCTATGGCGGCCCTTTCTGCAGTTGCCGAAACTACCTTAGATGACTTTTTAAAGCAGGCGGTATTGTCATCTTGAAAGAGATTGAGTTGACGGAACACTGCTTGTCACTCTCCTCTCCTATCGGAGCCACTACTAGTCCCATACTTGCCCTAGAGATTTTTTACAGAACCACCTTGCTTATGGTGATCTTAATGCCGCAGCAATGGTATCAAGTTCAGAGGCAGTTGAGGGGTGAATGTTGATGATATCGGAGTTGCCAGGAAGCCCGAATAAAACCCCAAATAGTGTTATTGCCACAAGGTGCCTGTCAGGCAAGGAAGAAAACAGTAACTGGCTCTAAACCTTAAAGGCCCTGCATTACTAATCTCAAGCCAAAGCTTGCCAAGGAGCCAGCCATAGGAGACACTCTCCTGAGGAAAATACCACCTGCTATTGCGACCTCAAGGACCCTCAAGGACCCTGTGTTAAGTATGCGCGAGCCCATTTATGGCCGCCAGCGGGCGATCGAACTCAAGTTAAGCAGTTTAACCTCTCACTCAGTTGTCAATCACCCTATCAAAGTGCCACCAATTGTGGAGGATGAACGGGTAGAGAATGCACACAACCTCGCCATCCCTGGGGCTACTACTCAACCTTCTGCGGGCGTTCGTAGAACACCTGCTCATGCACTACCATCTCCAGTTCCTGCACCAGCATTAAGGGGCCTGCTTGTAGGAAGCCCAAACCACCTGAGCATCTCCCAGCCCCCCCCTCCCTAAGGAGGCTCCTGCTTCTAAAAATGTGTCCTCCTGTGTTTTACCTCCAGCAGCCTACCCATATGTAATTATTGTGGCCGACATCCCGGGTTGCACCTGGAAGCTAACAAATCTGTGACAGATTTAATTAATAAGACGGTTCATTGTGCCCATGGGCATTTTAGATGCAGAGGCAACATCTCTGTCCAGAGATTCTTATGGCAAGGAGCGTACGATGGGTGGGGAAGATGCGCAAATAATTTGAGGGAGACTGCATCAATATTACTTTTAAGGATCCCGGGGTTGCAGGTGATCTCAACTGGGCCTCCAGGCAAGGGTGTGTCAACCCCAGCAATGTTAAGATACTTCTCTTGGGTTATTTCTATAGAGATTTGGGTATGCGCCCCTCTGGAAGGGGGAGACCGCCCATACCAAAGTCTGTGCAGCCATCCATTTTTCATTTACCAGGCAAAATCGCTTTTCCTTCTTAGGTGATTTGTCAGAGAATGATTGACTGTCTTCTTGTAACATAATAAAGTGTTGGCCTGGTGAGGAACCTCGGTGTATAGAGTCCTTAATAGAAGAAGACAATAGACCATCAATAAACTGCCCACCAAGGGGGGGTTCAGTTTGTGGTTTGCTCTCCAAAACCCTCTTTGCAAAGGAACAAGGGAAATTCTGTGTTGCCAGCAAAACATGCCCATGTCGTCAAGGACCTTTTTTGGAACATTGTTGGGTTAGCCAGCAAAATTGACTGCAAGGGGTGGGTCAATTTTATTTACTTGCACGATATTATGCGATAGACAATCTCAGCCTTGATGGATATTGCCCCAACTTAGTCCCTGCAATTCCATCATCATCAGGCAGAGCTAGGGCTTGGCTAAAGTCACCTTGGATTGTAGAATCAGTGTGATCCCTTCTGCCTGCATTTTATTCCAAGCATTTCTTTTTATGTGGTCTAATGATATTAATATTGTTTTTATACATTTTTATAACGTTTTATTGAACCCGATAACTTAAATTTTAATATGGTATATGACTTTATTGTGGACTTGGAAGACAAACATGCTTATTTGCACAAAGGAAAGGATATAATTTTAGGTGGGAATTTTAATGCCAAAATGGGGTTGTCAAAGTTGGAAGATGATCATTACCCTGGTGTCAATATTGATCCGGCGCATAATCCCCTGTATAGAGAACGGAGAGGTATTGCACTGCTCCATCTCATTAAGATCTTTGACTTGGTTAACGTAAATTAGGTCTGCAACCCCAACTCCCCAGACAAATCCACTTTTGAGAGGGGCAAATACTCTTCCGTTGTTGATTATGTCTTTGTTACATGAGAATTGTTGGCTAAGGTGGCAGGGGCATCAACTGTTCTCAGCCCTTATAGCGACCACAATCCCCTCTGCCTAGAACTCTGCCTGTCAAGGACAGAGGGGGGAACCAAGAGTGTGGATTTAGAATCAATAACAACTAAGTTTCAGGGCTTGCAATTGGCTTGGAGAAATGCAGCTATGAACATTTTATTGGCCAACTTATGTTCACAACATTTCTCCCTCGTGTTTAACTGCCTCACTGAGTTGACAGCTCATTGCGAGATGGCCAGATATTTGTCCAGCTGATTTTGGCAGTCAATGGACTGTTACTGAAGCCTATCCTGAAGCCTAGCAAACCGGGGTCCTGAAGAACCAAGTAGTTTGATCAACCTTGCATGGAGGCATCAACATACTCCATGAGGCCCTAAAAGAGATACAAAGGGCTCTGCATAACATACAAAGACGTAGAGTGGAACATAAGGCAGTATTACCGAATAGGAAAAATAAATTGCAAAACGAATCCTGGGGTAAACTGATAACGGCATGTAGACTGAAGGACAAAAGGGCTTTTTGGATGGAGGGAAATGGTACCTGGTCAGCCTGCACCAAGTCTAAATCTGTAGTCACCACCATCAGCCTGGAAGTGTGGGTTGACCACTTTATGGAGGTTTACAGCTTGGAGACTGCCCACTGTTATAAAGAGGAGAAGGTGGCCTTTCCTATAGCTTTGGAATTTACTCTCAAGGAAGGTTTGGAGGCAATTAAAAAGAGCCCCCCTAATAAAGCACCGGGCCCAAATCGTGTCTCTATGGACTTGTATAAACTGGCGTCTGACATCTGGGCCCCTCCTTTTTGTAACTCCTTTAATGCTGCCTGCAAAGTGGACCTCCCACCATTCTGGCACACCGCTGTTATAGTGCCAATTTTTAAGAAAGGTAACCCGCAATCCCCTGGGTGTTACTGACCAATAACCCTGTTGGAGTCTGCAGTGAAACTAGCAGGGAGAGTGGTTTTGGAGTGCCTTCTTACTTGGGTTGAGGCTAAGGGCACGCTGTCGGGGGTGCAGTATGGGTTCTCTGGGAGGCTGGGCATGATCCAGCATTGCCTAGATTTACATTTGCTGGTCAGCAAATATACTGTTGCTAGGCAGAGGCTTGGTCTGCCTGACCTTAATAGATCTCTCTCGCGCCTTCAACAGCGTGGTCAGGTCGAAACATTGGGGGATTTTATCTGTTGTGGGAGTGGAAGATGACATGGTGCAGTTTTTGAGAGCCCTCCACTTTTACCAGTCTGGGTCAGTGAGGTCTGGTCCGTTTGGTGAACAGACAGATAGGTTTAAGCTAGGGAGAGGAGTGTAACAGGGCTGGGTCCTGGCTCTTATATTATTCCTTTTGTATATTAATGGCCTTGATGCAGCCCTTTCTAATACCATCTTGGACGCCCCCTGTATTGGTAGAAAAAAGGTCCCTGTTTTATTAAATGCAGATGATGCTGTTTTATTATTTAGAACCCCTAATGATCTTAATGTTTTATTTAAAAAATGTATCTTATATGGGGCATTGGGCTTGGTTACCAATCAACCAAAGACTTTTATTATGCTATGTCAGCTCAGAAACTATAAGATGCAGGGCATAGCCCTGAACTTGTTGCTCAGATCACAGAGTTCTCGTATTTGGGAGTAGTCATGGATGCTAGGGTCATCTAGGGGGCCTTTGTATTACGGCAGCCATTTGTTAGTTTGGTATGTTGTATCTTCAATTTGGCAAAACGTATTGGGAAAAAAATGGCTGCCCCTTTATTGGAAGTCTATAAGAGGAAGTGTCTCCTGATTCTTACTCGTGGTGCAGGCATCTGGGGAAATACGAATATTAGCCCCCTCTAGGTGGAACAAAAAAGGGCACCTATATGACTCTTGGGCATCCCACCTGCATGCTCCACCTTCATAGTTTACCATGAGCTGGATGGAGTATGTTGAAAATATTATTAAGCGAGTACCCTTGCTTCTGTGGCTTTCTATCTCGGCTAACTTGCACGCCTCGCTGAATAGAGAAATCATTAAAGATTGTCTCATGTGTAAGAGTGGCATGAAAATTCCCTGGCTTGATTATATTAAAACTGAGTTAACAAAGCTGGGTAGGCGGGCCCTTTTCACCAACCCCACCTTCATGGGAAAAAACAATTTATTTATAGTTGAAAACTGCCTTTAAAGCTAGGTTGAGCTCACTGAGGGAAGACTTTGAATTTAACAAATGGACTGTCAGAGAGTATGCAGAGGTCCACCTTTTTCGATCCCTGTAGCCCTACCTTGAGTGGATTGATAGCTCATGGGATAGGTTATTGTTAACCAAGCTTGGTGTAGGATTTGGTTTGGCTAATTTAATTCCTCTAAAGTCTTGTTATGTCGATATGACGAATCCTCCATGCAAAGTCTTTTGCGCTTCACTTTTTTGTCAATTTTGTATTGATCCAACAAAAAAAAAATCCTAATCCCGATTATCCAAAAATTGGGGATCAGACCTCTGAGATTAGCTCTTGTGTATTTACAACAACCAGATTCCCTCTCTAACTACATTAATATTTGCTCCTTTTGAAATGCGCAGTAAGTAGAAGAAAGTAATTAATGTTTTAGTCAGATGAATAAATCCTTGGATGAAAATGATCTGTATTTTAATGGATTCACTTTGTGATCTCACTGTGCATGGCACTTTACCTTGTACCCTTCTGCTGTGTAGGACAATAGTCTCTATGTGACTGCATGCTTGTGTTAGGATTAACTCCTGTATGTGCAGAGCCTCGCCTACAGTTGGTTAGTATAATACCATTATAAAGATTTCATTTTACATGTATTTCTTTTTCTTTAAAGTTTTTGATTTATGATGTCTATTTTGTGTACTTTTATGGCCACTCTTGTGTCCGAAATGAAGTGAATTTGAATTTGAAGTAGGAAAATGTATTACGTAATCCTATTAAATATAAAACATGCCCAGCCAGATTATACACCAATAAAACATGTAAATCGTATATCGTTCGTTATGTTACCTCTATGAAAAGTTTGTAATTATAAAAATAAGTGATTTTTTTAGAAGATAGTGCAACAATAAACAATGAATAGTTTCGGAATGTTCACTATTATTTCATGGAAAGGCTAATGTGCAAAGGTTCTGAGTTTCACATTGTACTTGATACAGCCCTAGGAATAATGTAAATTAAATGGATTATGCAAGTAAAATTATCCTGTAGTCATTACATAAGATCAGAGGTGCACACAGACAATGGCAGGCATCTTAAATTCGTACTCCATGTTGAGGCCAGATGCAGGAAAAACCCATCCCTGTCTGGCTAAACAATAAAGATAAAGAAAAGATTGTACGAGCACAATAAAAAAAGCAATATATTTGTTAAGTATACATGTTTCCAAATAGGGACGATATTTCTAAAGTACTGATATTGTGATAAAAGTAAATATTTTAGTGTTCATATGCATTATTTTCTCTATAAAATGTGAATATAGGGAACAAAGATGTGCATATGGACTTTGACTCCAAACCTAATTTGACCCCTGTCTTAAAGAAGTGAGGACAGTGATGTGTATGCCTAAAGTAACGGCGTGTGTCCAACACATAACACCTCTTTTAAATACCATGTCCCCATAAAGCCCATCACTCTTCCTGTTACAGAATCTAAAATACAATATAATTTCATGCTATTTTTTCCCCAAGTGCTGCCAACAGGTACTTGGGTGCTTTCAACATATGCCTGAGTTTTGTTCAAATACTTCAGGGTGCAACCAACTGCGTTAAGCTGCATCACAAATTTTCTATGGCATGGTTTCAATTCAATTTTTTATTTCACTTCATTTATTTCATTAGGCAGAACTCCAAGGAGGTTCACATGCATAAATAAAACATAAAATATCATATGACAATAAATTCCTATATAAAGACTGAGTGAAAACATTGATTATTTATAAATGTGATACATTTGCAATACTTCCCACCGAGCATATATTACACAGTCAATCTCGAACAACATTTTTGATATATCAAATGCAACAAACCAGAAGAATTAACTTCTATATAAAATAATATTAAAACAAAACTCCTTAAGCTCATTTCACAATGTACTTCCTGTAAAGCGCATCATATAGTGCAAAAGAGTGGTACTCCAGGAGGAGCTGATCTTACTACTTTCCGCAACGCATGATACTATTTCTCTCCATAAAGAGCAGATAAAACGCACATACTTAGGTTTCACCGTAAAAGGTAATCTGTACAGTGCAAAACAACCAGTCCTCTGCCCATCAATCATAAATTAAAAAAAACATTATCATGGTCTGCTACGCTGTAGGAACCCCTCTTACTTATTTCACAGTAAGATTCCTATAAAGTGCATCCAAAGTGCAAAATAATTCACTTAAGTTAATTCATTTTACAACCACTAATGCATAGAAAACTCAATATAGGTTTAAAAATGTCTTAAAAAACGTAAGAATCCTGAAACAGAATAATTAATTAGGTGGATTATACAATAATTCCAAGGCCTCTCCGGCCTAGTGGATATTAAAATTCAAATAGAGGGGTTTCAGCAATTTTTTCCGCAATGTAGCTAAAGCGGGACAGACACATAATACATGCCTAAGATTCTGCACCCCCAATTGGCAAAGATCACAGGTGCTAGAGGATCCATCCCATTTGGAGGATAGGTCTCTAAGTGGCGTTCTATCTAATCTCAACAAAATGTAAAAGTGCCTCACCCCATGTGGGAGATTCCAAGCTAAATATGGTTGAGGGTGTTTAAAGATCACTTATTTGGGTAATGTGATGAGTCTCCTCTTTAAATGACAGGACCCAAAATCCAGGGAAAAACCTTTACGCCATGTCGCCTCTTTCAAGGTCTTTTTAAATATAGTGGGTGGTAGGGTCAGGATAATTTCAGGGTCAAGCTCAAGCAATTGCACAGCAAGATTATAGTTTCTAAAGAATTTAGATTTTTCGCTTAGTATGCTAAAAATGTCTATTGATGCTAGATGTCTTAGGGTGGATTCCACACTGTGTACTAGGCAGTAAGCCCTCCACACCACAGCCGCAAGGCCCCGTGCAAAGGCATTCTTAACACCAAATTCGAGACTTAATGCTCCCACAGATGTTGAGTTGTTACAAGAAACCAGACGTCTTAGAATCTGCCCTTATCAAGGAAATCCCGTTTAGAGATCTCTGTACATTCTATAGCATACAGAAGGGTAGCCGGAATCTGCGTTTGGTAAGCAGTTAGTAAGTGAAGGAAGCGGCGCAGGCCAGCTGCATTATAAAAGGCCACTAATCCTTGTGCCTGGGAGAGAGCCTTACTGACATTATTGCGGATATGGTCTTGGTCGCTGAGTGAGCAGGATAAGATTTTCCCCCATAAACAGTAACTTATAACAGAAGTTATTTTTTTTACCAGACTTTTTCCATAGTAAACAAAGTACTTAAGATTTTGATACATTAATTTTCAAGTGGTGCTGCATAGTGTAGTGATTTAGAGCAGCCAATCGCGGATTTAGACCTTTCAGAGTGAGGTTGATCACCACTATATCGAACACCCTCCAATTTTGGCTGTGAAGCCAACAGAATTCCCTAGCGTACTAGGCAAGTCATAGATATATAAGAAAAAAAAAGCAATGGTGCCAACAGCAACCTTGCTTCAATCCATTTTTTGTAGGGAATTCTGAAGACAGGCCCTGCTCTCCACCTAAAAGAACTTTGCACCAAGTCGAAGAATGCAGAGCTATGATCAAACGTAACAGATTTGGCGGGACACCCAACTCATATAGGGCCTGATTCTAACTTGGCGGACGGGGGAGGCCGTCCGCCAAGGTTCCGCCGCCAAATGACCGCACCGCGGTCACAAGACCGCGGCGGCCATTCTAACATTTCCTCTGGGCCGGCGGGCGCTCTCCAAAAGAGCGCCCGCCGGCCCAGAGGAAATGCCCCTGCAACGAGGACGCCGGCTCAGAATTGAGGCGTAGTTGCAGGGGTGCGACGGGTGCAGTTGCACCCGTCGCGTATTTCAGTGTCTGCATGGCAGACACTGAAATACTTTGCGGGGCCCTCTTACGGGGGCCCCTGCAGTGCCCATGCCATGGGCATGGGCACTGCAGGGGCCCCCAGGGGCCCCGCGGCACCCCCTACCGCCATCTCTCCCGCCAGGAACAGGATGGCGGAAGGGGGTGTCAGAATCCCCATGGCTGCGGAGCGCGCTCCGCAGCCATGGAGGATTCCCCCGAGCAGCGGAAAGTCGGCGGGAGACCGCTGACTTTCCGCTTCTGACCGCGGCGGTCAGAATGCTCGTGGGAGCACCGCCAGCCTGTTGGCGGTGCTCCCGTGGGTGGCCGCCAGGGTCAGAATGACCCCCATAATTTCTTCCATAAGATCTTCCGATCTACCCAGTCAAAAGCCGTTGAAAAATCTATAAATACAACATATTGCTACTCCGCCCCTGCTCTGAACATATTTTACATTTATAATTTGCATTAATAAAATGTTATCTAAAGTATTATGTTCCTTTCTGAAGCCTGCTTGTTGCAAAAAAAGTATCGAGTTTTCCTCAACCCAGGAGGTTAAATGCATAAGAATACTTTCAGCAAAAATCTTACCATTTGAGTCCAACAATGCAATTTGACGATAATTTATGGGTAGAGATTTATCTCCCTTTTATATAGGGGGACTAAAACACTCCCAGTCCAGGAGGCCGGAACTCTACCTTGTAAATAGCAAAAATAGAAGACCGGATAGAGAATTCTTGCCCAGAGCTGGGGCTCATGTTTAATTTTTGTCATAGAGAGCTCATCAGGTCCCATTGCTCCAGAGGCCCGTATTGACCTCATAAACCCCTCGATCTCAATAACTGATAGAGAGCCAAAGCTGTCCAATTCCGTTCTATTACTTGTACTCTGGTCCAATTCCCAGAGCTCTGTGTACTGATTTTCCACATATGGGGCAAGTATATAGACCCTCCAATCTGCCTCTATTCAACATTAAAACCAACAACCTTACTTTCTTTTGAGGAGTGTAGGAAGTTGGCTCTGAATGTACTATCTCAAAGTGAGAGATAGTGTACACAGAGTCCAAGAGATCACCTTAGAGGTTGATAGTGGCAAAATTAGATAACACTAAAGCTCTATTTGTGGTAGTGTGGTCGAGCAGTAGGCTTAACAGAGGGTAGTGTTAAGCATTTGTTGTGCACACACAGCCAATAAATGAGAACACACACTCAAAGACGTAACTCCAGGCCAATAGGTTTTTATATAGAAAAATATTATTTTCTTAATTTATTTTAGAACCACAAGATTCAGAATTCAAGTAAGTACATACATTGTAAGGTACTTGGCATAGGTAAATGTGGAACTTTGAATTAAAACAGTAATGTATCCAGTTTTGTCAAAAATGGCAATAAGCTATTTTAAAAGTGGACACTGCAAAAATCAACAGTTCCTGGGGGAGGTAAATACAAGTTAGTTTATCAGGTAAGTAAAGCACTTACAAGTTCAGTCTCCGGGGCATAGGCAGCCCATCGTTGGGGGTTCAAGTCAACCCCAAACACCCAACACCTGCAACACAGGGCCGGTCAGGTGCAGAGGTCAAAGTAGGGCCCAAATAACATAGGCGTCTATAGAGACTAGGGTGCTCCGGGTCCAGTCTGCTAGCAGGTAAGTACCTGCGTCTTCGGGGAGCAGACCTGGGGGGGGAGGTTTGTAGAGCACTGGGGGGGTCACAAACAGGCACACAAAATACAGCCTCAGCGGCACAGGGGCGGTCGGGTGCAGTGTGTGAAGTAGGTGTCGGATTTTAGATGGGAATCAATGGAGAGACCAGGGGGTCACTCTGGCGATTCAAGCAGGATACAGGGGGGCTTCTCGGGCCAGCCTCTGACTGGGCAAAGACAAAAGCCGCCTGCTGGTCACTCCTGCACCGGTAGTTGGTTCCTCTTAGGCCTGGGGGCTGCTGATGCAGTGCTTCTTCCAGGCGTCAGGTTCTTTGTTACAGGGCAATCGCAGTCAGGGGGGAGCCTCTGGTTTCTCTGTGCAGTCTTCACTGTGGGGGTGCAGGGAGGTTGTCTCAGGGTGTCCACGTCGTGGGAGTTGCCTGGAGGCCCTCACTGCAGTATTGGTTCTTCTGGACACGAGCCAGGGGCATTGGGTGCAGTGTTGGGGACTCACGCTTCAGGAGTGAGGCTGGAGTCCCTTTAAAGATGGTTTCTTCTTGGATGTTCAGACAGAGCCGCTGTCCTCTGGAGTTTCTTGGGCCTTTGGGTTGCAGGGCAGTCCTCTGAGTCGGCAGAGGTCACTGGGCCTGTTGGATGCATCGCTGTTGCAGGTTCTTTGAGTCTGGAGGCAGGCCGGAAGGGCTGGGGCCAAGTCAGTTGTTGTCTCCATCGTCTCTGCGGGTCTTTCAGGTCAGCAGTCCTTCTTCTTGTTTCAGGTCATCAGGAATCTGTTTTCCTGGGTTCAGGGTCTCCCCTAAATACTCAATTTAGGGGTGTGTTTAGGGCTGGAGGGCAGTAGCCAATGGCTAGTCTCTCTGAGGGTGGCTACACCCTCCTTGTGCCTCCTCCCTGTGGGGAGGGGGGTACATCCCTAATCCCTAATCCTATTGGTGGAAATTCTCCAAAGCAAAATGGAGGATTTTCTAAGTCAGGGGTCACCTCAGCTCAGGACACCTTAGGAGCTTTCCTGGCTGGAGGGACTCCTCCTTGTTTTTCTCATTATCTCCTCTGGACTTGTCTCCAAAAGTGGAGGCTGTGTCCTGGGGGTGGGCATCTCCACTAGCTGGAGTACCCCGGGGTGCTGTAACACCAGACTTGAGCCTTTGAGGCTCACCACCAGGTGTTACAGTTCCTACAGGGGGAGGTGTGAAGCAGCTCCAACCAGCACAGGCTTTGTTCCTGGTCACAGAGTGCACAAAGGCACTCACCCCATGTGGCCAGAAACCCATCTGGATGTGGCAGGCTGGCAGGAACTGGTCAGCCTAGCACTAGTAGTTGGGCTGGTATATAGGCGGCATCTCTAAGATGCCCTCTGTGTGCATTTCTCAATAAATCCCACACTGGCATCAGTGTGAATTTGTTGCGCTGAGACGTTTGATACCAAACTTCCCAGTATTCAGTGTAGCCATTATGGAACGGTGGAGTTTGTGTTTGACAAACTACCAGACCATATACTCTTTATGGCTACCCTGCACTTACAATGTCTAAGAATTGGCTTAGACACCGTAGGGCATAGTGCTCATGCAGCTATGCCCTCACCTGTGGTACAGTGCACCCTGCCTTAGGGCTATAAGGCCTGCTAGAGGGGTGACCTACCTATGCCACGGGCAGTGGGTTGTGGACATGGCACTCTGAGCGGGGTGCCATGTTGATTTAGTCTTTTTCTCCCCACCAGCACACACAAGCTGTGAGGCAGTGTGCATGTGCTGAGTGAGCGGTCCCAAGGGTGGCATAATACATGCTGCAGCCCTTAAAGACCTTCCCTGGCTACAGGTCCCTTGGTACCAGGGGTACCATTTACAAGGGACTTATCTGTGTGCAATGGCTGTGCTAATTGTGACGACAAAGGTACAATTTAAGGAAAGAACAGTGGTGCTGGGACCTGGTTAGCATGGTCCCAGCACACCTTCAATCATAACTAGCATCAACAAAAGGCAAAATGTTAGGGGGTAACCATGCCAACAGTGTCATTTTCCTACAAGGAGGCTTAGTATGCTTAGGCTGATCGCCTTGAATAATGTATCTAAAAAATTCAGTGAAATAATTTAACACATCCCCACTCCATTAGTCAATGTGACTCGCTGACCTTTCAAGAACTTCTTTCGCAGATAATATTTTCGCGGGTGTCCAATAAATTCTACCAGATATCCCATTAAGGTGAATGTCCTGGCCCTTAAAATTCCAAGTCTCTATTGCAGATAAATTAACTTTTAGCGATGGGCTAAGAATCTTATGATCACTAAACGGGGTATCAATAATTATCATATCCTCCACTAATTTGGCAAGAGCATAGGAGGCCAAGAAATAGTCGATAATAGAACTACTCTATTGAGATTTATGTGTAAAGGCTGCAGTGGAATCCAAACAAAAACACCCATTTAGGATGGTACAACAGAGGTTCCTCAAACCTTTCAATAAGATGTACCCCCTTTTATCCGTCCTGATTCTAGGGAGATATGAGATGGAAGGGATATTAAAGGCTGATTTCCTCTCTTTATCACAAAAAATCGAATTAGATAGATTAGAGATTTTACTATTTAGATCCCCCATTATCAATACCTCATAGGCACTTTCATGTGGATTTGAATAGATGGCAGTGATATGGTGAAACATATGTAATAAAACTGTATCATAGTCCTTATCTGGCGGAATATAGGCGTTTACTATTAGCATAGGGGTTTTCCTTCCATTCTCCAGTATTAGGTACACTCTCACTATCTGAAAAAGATTTCAGGAGACTGGAAAACTAACATATTCCCCTTTATGGTTGTTGCTTAACAACATCTCAATACCCCCTTTTGCGTGCCCTTTCTTAGAAGGCTGTGCCTTTTGACAAAGTACAGAGTACCCAGGACGGGTGAAGTCAGATACAGTCCTAGGGCCATCTTTATACTTTTTGACGCAAAACTGCACCGGCGCAGTTTTGCGTCAAAAATATTACCGCCGGCTAATGCCATTTTGGTGCGCCGTGCGGGTGTCAAATTTATACTTTGACGCACGGTGGCACAAACCACAGGTGGAAGTCATTTTTTTTACGCACATCGCAGCATCAAGTCGTAAAGCAAAACAACGTTAACGCGGCGGAAATGACTGTGGGTCGATTTACGACGCAATAGCGTCAAAAAACCCCGTGAACACTGCCGTTTCACCAGAGGAGAGCCAAAATGGATCCCAGATGCCACTACAGACCCCAGGAAGATGACAACAGACCAGGAACCAGCCAGGAGGACCCACACAAGAACCAGGACACTTATAAGAAGAAAAGAAAGTGTCGCTTCAGTGCACAGGAGCAGGAAATTCTGGTTAACGAGGTGACGGAACACCAGCACCAACTGTTTGTCACCTCAACATTGCCAATCAGTAGGAGAGAGGCTATATGGCAACAAATTGTTGACAAGATTAACAGTGTGGCAGAAGTACGCAGAACAGTCATCGAGTGCAAGAAACGCTGGCATGACTGCAAGCGCAGGACCAAGGAAAAGATGGCCAGGAACAGGAAGGCAGCACTGCAGACTGGAGGTGGGAGTCCAGCACCGCAGGAGGCCCTGGACCACATGGAGGAAATGGTCGCAGCCATCATCCCTGAGGAGATCGTCACAGGGATTCAAGGACAGGACAGCGCAGACTACCAGGAGACAACGCACATGCAGGGTAAGTCGCATGGGGAATTGAAATGCACTAATGTCAACTGCAACCGGGGGGGAATACCTACTACATATTGCATGTAAGTCATCATATACATGGAGTGGCATGGGTAAAGGGGCACGGCATGGGGGCATGGCCTGCACAGACAGAAGCTGGGGCACACATTACACTACACCAACAACTGTCCCATGGGGGCATGCTGTCATGCCACCGATGGAGCAAAGGGAAATCCACACCAGGAGGGAAGGCCACAACGTCAAACTGACATCCCTGCACACATCAGCCACCATACCCCCCACATTAACTAGGGCCCTCTTAACAACCTCTAGCCATACCGACAACTGGAAGGTAACTGCGACAACAGTTGCCACTACCACTTCCGCTCTGTGTGCAGCTCAAGTAGCCAATGGCAGTAACCTCCTCATGAATCATACACACCTAAATTAGGGGGTTGAGGATGACAACTTCAACAATCCCCTGAAAAAAGACAAAGGTCCCAGTACTGTCAAATGTCATTGCCCATAGTTGTTGCAAACATCAGCCAATTTCTACAACAATAGGAGCTACACAGCACTAAGGACATACCCATCCTGCATATGTCAGGGTCCATCCTGTGCCTGGGTCACAATGTAACATCCCAAATGTCATACTGCTCAGACAACAGCATTGGGGGGGCATATGTAACTGGTCACTGACATACACCTGCACAGTCAGAGGAGGAAATAGGACACTGCTACGACAATCAGGGCAATCCAATGTACCACACATTCCCCAACATCAGCAGTACACATTACCAATGCCAACATCCATATTGTGTCATAACATTGCTATGCATAGGATATGCTACATGTCAAATACATTTAAGTGGATGTGAAAGATCAGAGATTGGGGCAGGTCCAGATTGTTAAGTGTGCTGCCAGTGCCATCAGAACACCCACACCCAGTGAAAGGTCTCACCATGAGAATGGATGTAGACGGAGGGTTGAGTAGGACAAGAAGGTGGCAATTCACTATTTGGACACAACCAACACCTAGAAAAGATGATGCCAACAAGTCTAATAACTTAATAACATACATGTGACATGCAGGTGGGTCATAGGCCTGGGAGAGTGCCCATCTGAAGGACTGGAGCAATGAACACGAAACAAGATCACAATGTGAATTCATCACAAGGCAGGCATGTCATATCACTCATACCACAACACAGACACACTAATTGTACCCTGTTTCATTGCAGAGGAAGATGGATCTCCTGCGGATATGCCTGTCCCAGATTACCCTGATGACATGGATGACGAGCTGATAAACATTCCCCAGGAGTCTATCCAAAAGGTCCTTGAAACCCTCCAGACCCCACCTTCAGTCACAAGGAGGAGCACAGAACAAGCAGCCATTGCAGAGGATCCACCCACCACCCCAATTGTAAGACCTGCCAGCTCCAATACAGCTGAGGACTCAGACGACACAGGCACCAGCTTTGAGAAAACTGTAGTTGGGGTACAGCAGGAGCTGGCCAAGGAGGTGCGGGTGGGGATGCAAACTATGGCAGCCAGCTAGAGGGGGTGCGTTCATGCATGATGTCATCTGCAGATCAGGCAACAGCTATGCAAGCCCTAACATCTATCTTGCAGGAACAGCAAAAAACCCAGAAGGAAATCAGCACAGCTGTAATACAGTTGACCCAACACCTACAACAGCAATCCTGTCAACGCGGGCACGAATGCAACATTGAACCCCTCAGGGCCGACCTGGCTGCCTACCATCGTGATGTGGCTCCTATTCTCAAGAACCAGCAGATCCTCCTTGCTGCAGTACTGCCCTTAAGACCTTCACAGGGAGCAGCAACCGGGATGTCTGACTCCACGTCTTCTAACACTGAGGTGTGTGTTGCCCCTTCACAACCACCACCACCAAGAACAGAGGAGGCAACACACACATCAGAAGAAGAAGACATGGAACAGATCACCTTCACACGGAAAAGTACACAGAAGCACTAGTCCCTGCCACATGGCCAACTATTACCAAGGTCCTGTGCTTTGTAACATGCCAGTCTTGCAACAACTCTACTTAATGACTGTTCTGCTTACCACTGTATATCTTGTCACCCTGCCCAGTGATTGTCTCTCTCCTACTCATTGGCAAATCCTGTCCCTCTGCACTGTCTGAAACATCACCCCAGCATGTCAAAAGCATTTCCGTAACCCCTTGTGTAGGATCACAATGTAAGATGTCACTCTAATGGACTCACAATCATGGACAATGTACAGATAGCACTACAGCACTTTTCAATAAATAGCACTTACACAACAAATCTGTCTCTGGGTAATGTGACATATCAACTGTGCAGAAGATAACTGAAATGTGCCTTCTGTCAAATTACGTAGCTTGTCAATACAACTGTCCTGATATTATGTAGTCAGAGAAATCTACACAGTGCCCATGATTGCATCATACTCTGCCCATCTTGAGTGACATATCGATGAAGTGAGAAACCATACACCATCATGCTGTGTTGGACAGAATAATGCTACCTCAAGGGATATCTAAGTCATCAAATAGTGGCCGCAAAATGTTGTCACCATGCAATACTAACACATATAACAGTGCACACTAATCTAAGCAAACACTGCAAAAACTGCATGAATGAAGGTGTCTGAGTTTACATACAAATAGGTAATCATGCTGAACTGTGTCACAAATGACGTATGTGAGTCATGAAGACAAGAATACTAGAGTGCCTGCGAGAACTCATCTTATAAGGGTGTCCTTGATCATCACACTGCAGTCAGACCTAAAACTGTTCCCCCAATACCAAGTCTGGAAGCACTTTTTGTGACGTAGAAAACACACTTATCAACAGAAACACATTGTCATCCATATTAACTGTGATTGGTGGTTGCAACGAAGGGTGGAAACTTTTCAAGGTAGCTCTGGGGTAGCTGCCAGTCTTACAGCTCAGTTGGGATTTGTTTGTACCATAGGACACAAATGTAATAGTACAAAATTCATGTACACTGATTCCAAGCCCAGGATCAAGTACCATTTAACACATACTGTTAAGGGTTAACCAAATATTTATTAAATGCTAATCACAGAAGAGGAAACTGAGGGAAAAATCTTACCTACCCTAATCTACCCTGACTACTCATTACCCACAACTGTCCCTAACTAACCTAAGCTACACTTACTTATCACATGTAACGAAATGTTCTAAACATCCACCCCTACCCCCCTTATGAGAGGGGACACATGGAGGACAACAGATACTAACCTAAACACATACTATACTATCCTAAACAAATATATATATATATTTTCTTTTGTATTTTTTATTAAACACACAAGAACCCCAACATAGCCACCCACCCACATATGTAATAAGAAAAAATAGAAACAATCAGGACCCCCCACCCCACATCCACTAACACTAACTAAACTAACAGCCTATACTTACCTAACACTAAGCCCCCTAAGCCCACTAAGTATAAGAACAAGGAAAGAGGCTGGAGGGGAGGGAATCATGTCCATATCAAAAACAGCCTAGAGGTTGGCCCTGCGGAGGGTCCTCTTGATCGACTTCACACGCCGGTTAATGTGGCACACATCCCGGCTCAGGTGGCTTAACTTGCGCAGCACACGGTCCATCTTCCATTCCATGTTGTGGAAGGCTGCAGGGTCAACAGATGGAGCTGGGGCAGTCTGGGTACCGGTGGAGGAGGTCTGTGTGTGTGTGGAGCCAAGGCCAGTGGGCTGTCCTGTAGCAATGCTGGGGCCTGGAAGTCCGGCAGATGTAGGCACAACAGTCCCAGCTGTGGGTGGGGCCACCTGGCTTGAAGTGGTGGTTGTGCTGGTGGTGGCTGTGGTGGGCAAAGTAGGGCCACCCTGTGGGAAGGCCCTCCATGCCCCGGAGGCCCGTTCATGGCGATATCGGCGGGCCATCCTCCTGAACCCCAACTCCACCAGCAGGATGTGCTGGTATCTCATGGCCCGCCGCTGGAACGCACGGACCTGGTCTGGAGTCATGTTTGCAGCTGTGAAGACAAATGCAAATATTCTACATTAGTAACTGCATTGTGTGAAATGGCACAAGAAGTTAATCAGACAATACATCTACTGTACTTGTAACAGCTCATATCACAATACAGATCATTGAATGTCCCTGAGGAAGTACATGGCAGGCCAGCCTACAAAGGTCACATCACACATAGCACATCCATAACCTACAAGATGGGTAACAACTGGCTTTGACTTGCCATCTGAGTTCTGCCAGTTATCAGCTAACGATCATGCTACATATCCTCCGCCAAGACCTGGGCTACAAATGTAAGTGTACGGAATGCAAAACTAAAGCCACATGGTCTGCAAGTTGTAACAGGACTTGCCTGTATAGTACCAAGTGCCAAACCTGAGTGTGTATACTAGGTTCCAACCAAACAGTCACTTATTCACATGTATGTGTAACATGCTGGTAGCATCAGTACTAGGTACCCCATTCACAAACCCATGCCTGTGTTTGAGGGTGGGGGGTGGATAAACAACTATCAATTTCCAACAACATGTACACCGAGGAGTGTATAAAAAACTCCACACGTGTTTGGCTCTACACACACACCACAGGTAAGGTCTATCAACAATTAGGAGTCAGCAAACCCTAGACCAATCATAGGGCCACACATGTCAGGAAATGCAGAACTTGGGACACAACATATACTTCCAGTAAGGCCTGACTTACATCAGACACAGAGTTGCAAGAACACCCATGATCATGATTAGCATGCATACCTAGGCCATTGCACTCAAGTTCCACATACTTGTAGCACTACATGTGGAAGTACATGCTGCTAGGAGGTTCTACCTACAGTTTCACAAGTACCTTGGTAAATAGGGAAGCAGAAGTCTATTAGAAAGCAATTTGCTGTACCAATCTTGGAGAATGTGGGTCTGACAGGTTGACTAAATCTGAGCTGACTTCCAGTGCGACTCTTGTTGATACAAGTGTCATCCACATGACTCACCCCAGTACTCACTGTGGTGCCTACAGGAATGGCCTACAATCCCTAGATAATACCATAGGATACGCATTGGCCAACTCAAAACATTTGAGAAACTGAAATCCCACTCATGGAACAAGACAAATGATTGCCCAACGCATCACACCTTGCTATGCGTTCAACACACAGGAGTCCAAAAACCAGCAAACACAACACATAACAGATATATCAACACTTACTGGAGTGGTCGGGGTCCTCAAATGTAGCCACATCTCCCACAGTGTAGGGTGCTGGTCCACCTGTAAGGCATGGAAGGAAGAAATGTGCTCAAAATCTGGGCACAGACCAACAATTTCATTAACATATACAATGTGTAGGCTGAATAAGGAAATGGCAGCCATTCAGGCAGCCATGATACTGCATCCGATATATCACAGCCAACTTGTACATAGCATGGGTCTCCTGTGACAGTTACACACATATCTGCACACATGCATTGGCCCTAACTATCATGTGGTGGCAAACATGCCCGGTCATAGGTTACCTGAAAAAAATGTGGAGTGTAATCGTCTCATCATGTGCATCCAAGAGAGACATCCAAAGCCTGGTTACTTGAGGACTGCATTACCAGTCAAACATGCTATGTGGCCATGACACATTTATGACACATAGGTACAATTTACAGAGGGACAGAGACTTTTGTAAGCCCTCATGTTGTTACAGTTTATTCATTTGATGTGGCCCAGCTATGGTGATTTGCACCAACCATGGAGATGTGAACCCATGTGCATACGTTTGGACTGCCATCCCTAATTGGAATGTGGCACAACTAACTCCAACAAACATTCTAAGATGTTAGCTGAGGGCACCTTACACCTTTTCACGAGGTTTCCAAATTCAGATCTGACATGTATCCAAAAAGATAAAGGACCACAATAATCCCTAACATTCACAGTACTTCAGTGAACGCTTTCCTTCCACACTCACCAGACTCACATGAGACATATGTCTGAGCTACTTTGCTATAATCAATTGACGTGAAGCCAGCACTCATTTTCTGCATCATGTAGTGATTCTAAAGTCAGTCTAGCTATTGAGTCAACAAAGTTAGCCAATATGTTGGTACATCTTTACTTCTCTGGCAAAAGTGCCCTATATAGACATGATTGGCTCCTATTTTGTTTGGTTGTCTGACACAAAGGCCGCACCAATTTACTTCACGGAAAAGTATCCTGTAAGTTTGCTGAGCAAGTGCTACCTGACAGCTAGCAATTGTGATCCTTCCCATAGTGCATCAATTATCCCTGTATGTTTCCCCAGCACTACACACAGTCAGCAAGTTAGCTGGCAGACATAGTACAAATCATCTGATGTCACTACAGAGCATTTAATCGTGCACATTTACATGATTAGTACTCACCAACAGGGCCACCAATCACGATTCCCAGGTGGTCCAAGAGATCCTGCTCCCTGGTGATGAGGTCAGCCCACCGGTGCTTCAGCTGGTGGTCACTCCTCTGGCTTGCATACACACGCTGCAGGTGATGCAGCACCTTTCCCCACTGGATTCTGCGCGCCTCTGTGTGATACCCCTGTATCACCCTGCCCCCTGCCTCGATCATCAGTGGCAAGAAATGGCACACAAGCCATATGAAGCCCCCCAACTCCCCTTCACCCATCCTGCCAAGATGTGGTCTACCAGACATTGTGGAAATGTGAAAGGGAATAGGGGTTAAAGCAATAGAAAGGGGAAAAGGGGGAAAGTAGGGGTACAAATACAGAAGAAAAGTAAACTTAACCACTGAAAGAGCCCAACTATCCCCAAACTACCACTACCCACAAAAGACTCCCACAAACAACAAAAACACTAAATAAATGGACAAATGTACACAAAACACAGTAGGACAGGATACACCAACAATATTTATTTCACAAATTGACAATAGAGACAGCACACAGGACAAAAAAGCACAAAATCTAAGGACACCACTCTCTACACAGCCACACAGTCTAGAAGAATCATAGACTGCAAAGTGAAAGTGAAAGTACACCCACTGTACATGATCTGTAAACAGGATATCCTATTACATCACTTCCTGTATAAAATGTCCGCCCTTTGTCACGTCATTTTTTGTACACCAATACTGTATTTGCGTAAATTGTTTTTACGCACAGGAGTGAAAATTAGCCCGCATCCAAATATTGGTACATGGCCTGTACAATTATCTGGATGCGACCTAATGTTCACTCCTGTGCGTCCAAAAAAATGACACAAATACAGTATTGGTGGACAAAAAATGACACATAACGCTAGGAACGTCACAATTTCAGTGCATGAACTGGTTTTAGGCATTTTTTCTGTTTTTATTTTATGTTACATTTGGGACACATCAGAGATAGGCTGATGGCACCCACTATGGTGTTGATGGTGTATGTTCACATGTGTGACATCATACTGCTGCGGACCATGATCCGCTACTTCCTTCACAGTATTTTTACGGTTGGCTGATGCACTAGATGGCCATATGGGTGGCCTACATATATGTATTGCACAAATTGGGCATGTTTGGCATAAGGAGAGGATAGCAATGTGATGCACGTATGTACAATACCTAAATGCCTTTGGCTCAATGTGTGTGCTTTGGCAACTAATGTATTTGTTGACCAAGTGTGTGTGTATCACATGATGCATTATTGCGCATATGCTTCTATGAATGTGACGTCCATGTGTCCAATCCTCATTGTGGAAATGAGAGAGGACATGTGTTAGTCATACATGTAGCAACATCCGTAATGTGGACTTCCAAGATTTAGGGTAACGTAGACACCACATGTGACAAAGCATGCACCAGATAAATGGCAGACGCTTGTTCATGTCAATGGTCCACATTTTCAACATCCTATGTCCTAGAGTTTTGGTAACAGCTTCCTAGGCACTAGTTGGTGAATCCCACAGTGAGTCATACAAATGCATTGAGGAAGTGGGTACCATGTTGTTTGCCCAGACAGACAAAGGTGAATCACAAATGTATGATGACACCACATTTGAGATAGATCATAGAAGTGAGCCACAACTCTCAAGTGGCTGTGGTGAACCAGCAGACGAGGCAGCACGTGTCCACATATTTCCAGTGATCAATTGCACATAGGTGTCTTGTTCATGTGTGTGGTCCATTGATGATCCTGTATATTTTTGGGGGTGTAATTTGTCACAGTTCGGTCCAGGACTCATCATGAGTCAGTGGCAGCTATTCCTGTATCTACTGAGTATCCTTTGTTGATCAATGTGAGTAAAGTGAATGTGGACATGAGAACCTACATGGGGATGGTCCCACCCTGTCACTAAAGACGTGTAATGAGACAGTCAACAGGGCAACCTTGGTGTGCTGAGTGAGATAATGTCTCAGGTGTCATGTTCCGGCAGGTGTCATTACAACATTTGTACACAGGTTAGCCTCTGCAATTCCCACTGCATCTGGGAACATCATAGCCTGTGTGCTGATTATTCTCGCAGCTATTCACCACACACGGCCCATCAATATGTTGTGAGCACTGTGATTCTGTGTGTGAACTGTCAGGGTCCTGACGTGTGGATTTTTCATGGACATTATCAGAGGTTGCTGGTTCTGCTGAAGGCCCCTTACCCAATCCCTGCATACAGTCCTGGGATACTGTCACACTTTGTCATTCATGCATAAATGAGACCCAGACAAGGGATGGGCCATGAATTTTGCTTTTCACAGAGGATTTAACTCATATGGTACAGTTAAAAGGCAGATGATGCTATACAATGTATTTAGGTATGCATTGAAGAAGCCCATGCCCAAATACCCCCTGATGAATGAGAGGTTTGCTAACGCAAGTGTGGTACATATGTAGACACAGGGATACTTTAGTGTGACGCACAGACAGATGCCAGTCAGGCTGACAGAATGCAGGGTGAATCAGGATCCAGCAATTTGACAAGTTACATAATCAGTGGTCTGACTAAGACTGGAGGACGAACTAGAGAGTTGACATGTCAAACTGTGTATGTCCTGTGTTTTTGAAGGTGACAAATGAATCCAAGGGCTGTCTTATATGGCTTAATTAGTATCAATGCTTAACGGTGTATTTGACAAAATGGCAACTCCTATGCTGTTCCAGGCATCAGCAGCGGCAGTGCTTGTTGAAATGGATGGTATGCATGGAGGTGATCACAGGTGGGGGCTGCATCTGTTTCTCACAAGTCCTGTAGGTGAGGTTTGCATTCTAATGGCCAACAGACATTTTCACACGGGAAGCAATCTACAGGTGATAACAGGGCCTAGAAACTAGAAGCCAGTGTATTAATTGACCTGACGTCCATGCAGTCAGATGTTCTATGACAATGGCATACCATAGGAAAGGGTGTAGCACACTGGATTGTTATTGACAGGCTGTGTGTGTAGAGGAGGGAATATCAGGGTACACATCTTAGTATTCCAGGGACCTCTTCAGACAGGTGGGTTGTGACCAGGTGCATGGGTGTGTCAGGAGTTAGGAAATGGGGTGACATGTACATGGAATGTCATGTGCGTAATGCTGCTCATATGTGTGGCACTTGTGCTGTCTATGTGCAGCTTCTACGGAACTCTGGTCACAGATAGTCCTTGCAAATATTGGATGCAGTTGGACTTACTGCTGTCAAGGGTCTGGTCAGACATTCCTGTTACTGATGTAAAAGCACATCGACTGCCTCATGTATGAGGCTTGTTTTCCCCTTATTGAGTGATGGTGTCTTAGTTGTGTGCCATATGCTGCGTTGGACCTTGATTTCAACATGTATGTGTGAAATAGGTGTGGTCCTCTGCTATTGGCCTTCAAAGGAGAAATGTACATGATATATGTCATTTACAGTGTTTGTGTATGTGACCATTGTATGTTACGCATCACATTAGCTCTGGGATTTTCAGTGTCCTAATCAGTATATCAGCAATGCTCTATGAAGCAACACTCTTATTCTGATAGTTAGAGATGAAGGTGTGCAAAAATGATTAGCCAGACCATGATATGGTGATTATTATAGGTGTTTATTTAAATTAGTTCATTAAAGTGGTGATGGTGATTATATTTAAAAGAAATTGTTCACGATATGTTGCCGCCTGCTTATACCAGCGGCTGTGTTCTGTAGTTCCCCCTCATGTTGCAGGCCAGCATCCTTCTCTTCCTCCTCTTCAGGCATGTGTGGCTCTGGTTCCAGGAGGGGAATGTTCCTTTTGATGCAAATGTTGTGCAATATTGCACATGTTAGGATGATCTTACAGACCATCTCCGGGGAATATAGGAGGCTACCACCAATGATGTTGAGGCACCGAAACCTTGACTTGAGGATGCCGAAGGTCCTCTCGACTATGGTGCGTGTCCTCCTATGTGCGTTGTTGTAGGCACGCTCTGCTGCAGTACTCGAGTTGCCAATAGGTGTCATTATCCATGGCTGGATGCCATACCCCTGATCAGCTGCAAGAGAAAATGAATGGGATCATGTTGATGTAGCTAGCCCCATGGAAATGACCTTTCATGGCAGTAGTTGTCTTGTGTTGTCTGTGACTCTTTTGTGTTCTTATGTTGCATCCTAGGCTTGTAGGATGTACCATCTGCATCGTGTTGTTTCCTTGGCTGAATGAGTGTTTGGCTGCTGACCATTGTCAGCAGTATGTTTTGGGATTTGTAGTACAGTGTGCCCTCACTAGCATTGTGACTTGTGATACAGGTGTCTGTGTGTCTTCACTGGGGGTGAGATGATAGTTCCATACACAGAATCATTTTGACAGTATTGTTAACATGTTCATATCAATGTACCCTGGACATCCCATACCTTTAGACTTATGCAATGGATTAATGTAAACATAATTGGAACACTTACAATTTGCAAGGTGACATTTAGGCAGCCCACTCCACACGTTGTGATCTTTGACTTCTTAACATTAGGCTGTACAGTAATTTCAGATGTGTGACAGGTTCAATGGTGACCTAAGAAACATGGCTAGCGATGTCACGACCTCAGTGTGTTCCTGTTCACATGTTGCTGTTGTGGTGTATGTGTTGTGTGTCCTAGAGGGTTGCTGTGCAGTGTGTATATAAGTAGGTTTTTGTACTTACCAACAAGCAGTCCATTGCCATACCGTCCATCCTGGAGGTGTTCATTGATGGTGCAGTGACGGAGATGAAGGAGTCATGGACACTCCCAGGATATTTAGCCACGATGTTGGTGATCAATCCTTGGTGATCGACTATGGCCTGCACATTGATGGAATGTGTGTGCTTCCTGTTGCGGTAGAGGTGTTCAGTTGCAGCAGGTGGCACAAGGCGTACATGTGTGCAGTCGTTTGCACCAATGACGTTTGGGAAGCCACTAATGAGGTAGAACCCCTGTTTTGTTTCCTGCTGCTTCTGCAGTGTGTTAGGGAAGCAGATGTGGCGGGTGTAAGTCCAATGATGGTATCCAGTACTTTGGGCAAAAAGGCAGAGAATGATGGTTGTGATATTCCGGCAACCAGGGCACCATTTGTTTGAAAAGAGCCACTTGCCAGCATGTGAAGTACGGCAAGCAGCTTGGTTTCTGTTGGGATGGTGCGGGTTGTCAGCAAAGTGGGTGCCAACTGCGGTTCAATGTTTCGCAGCAGCTGCTGAATGGCCTGCCAGTTCAACCTGTACCTCTGGATGATGTTGTGTTCCCTGAGGCCATGAAGGTTGTTCTGGGGCGGAATATCCTCTCCTGCCCACTGCGCTGCCTTTGGGGTCCCTGCTGGTGTTTTGTAGCTACTGTTGTAGCTGCTGGGCTCTGCGTCTGCGTGCACGCTGGATAAGAATCACCTCCATGTCTCCCTTTTGCTGCTCTGCTGTTGCTTCTGTGTGTTCTGATTAAATACAGGTCTGTTTGCCCCATTTTAACGCCTGCCCTGACCCAGGCATTACATTTTGACGCAAATCGGGCTGTGCGTCATTTTCCGGGTCCGCCTCCCGGCCGTGCGCCATTTTTGCCCGAAAGCATAAATGTGACGCACGGCCGTTTAAGTCATTTTTTGGACGGGAACACCTACCTTGCATATCATTAACGCAAGGCGGGTTGCCTCATCCAAAACATTACGCACACAGCAGAATTTTGTCATCCACGGGCTCGGGCGTCAAAGTTTAAAATACGGGGCAACGTTTGCGCTGAATGTGCGCCAACATTTTTGACGCACATTCGGCGCAGACGGAGTATAAATATGCCCCCAAGTCTCTTGGAGGCAAATTAAATCAGCCTGCAGAGAACAAATATGATTTCGTTTTTCGGGATGGTTCCTCATTCTTGCGGCATTCCAAGAGACCACGTAAAAAAGTAAGGTTAATGGCCTGGTTGTAAGATCTTTCTCTTAGTCTGAGTGCTATTTAAAGCCCCCACCAACCAACTCCAATTTTGCTGTTTGGTACCTAAATAATGTGGAGAGGCATCTTCCACAATCTTCACCACTCTTTCTCCATGGAAAAGGGAAACTTTCACCTTTTCCAGAAAGGGAGAAATAGGGTCACGTACACGGTGGGGACTGCTATCATTTGAGCATTGTAGGACGGGGGACTTCTGCCTGCAAAAAGGAATTTCCTTTTCCCATACTGGGACCACATCTATGCCTCTACGCTGTAGCTGCTCACAATTAACTAAAATCAAATTTATAACAGTTTTAGAGAAAAAACTACTTTTGTCGTTATCACTCCTATGCTTTGATCAAGATACACCCAAGAAATGTCACTGCTATCAATTAATTTTAACTCCTCTATGCCTGTAAAGCATGAGATTAAAAGAGAACAATTTAAAATTAGATTCAGATCAAATAGAGCACAAAACTCTACACATCCAGGGGACTCCGTATACAATTTGATAACTTCCTCCCCACTGTTTACTTCTACACTTATATAAGGATCAGATGTAGAGTTCAATACCATTGCATTTGATTTCACATTAGAGAATGGGTCGGCACCTGGATTTAAGTTAGTCACACCCCTCATTATATCCGGTGGATTATTCTGCTGTGAACCTCTCAGAGGGGCCAAGTCTTGTTCTTCCTTTCAATGAGGAGATCCAACAGTTCACAAGTCCTTGTGCCTGTCCTTCATCCGGATCAGTTCATGTTCTTCCCTGCAGGAAAATGTTCCTACAGGACCCATGTCCTCAAACTTAACCTTTCTTGGGTTCTTTTTAGAGATTTGCTGTTTCCCCTTTTTCCCCACCTTTTTTCCCTTTTTCTTACCCTTTTTCCTCTCTTTATCAGCTTCTGCTGCCGGGATCCCATTATACTCCACCCTCGAAGAGTCACGGTATACTTTAGGCAGCAACAAAAAGATAGGGGAAGGGGCCACCAATGGGCTTGGCTCATCTTTCAGGATAGAACATTCCAGAACTGCAGAGGCTGAATTACTCGAAGAAAGGGGGCTGGAAAAAAAGGTTTTCCAGGGAATAAACAACACTCTCTTGGTTGCAGGGATCCTGTACATTCAAGGATTTCAGAAGAACTTGTCATTTGCCTACCTGGGTTCCTTGATCAGAAAGAATGGGCTGATTAAATAGATTCACAGACGGGCAAGAGTCCAAGGGGAATGAAGATGGACTAGGACCCTGGCACCCAAATTTTTTATGTACATCCTTTACAGCCATCAATATTTTCTCATCCAGGACTGGTTTGATATTCTTTTGATCTAAGAGGACTTTCAATATGGATTGTAATATGTCTTGAGTATGATCTGAGTTGTTTACTGATTTTTCTAAAAGTGCCCAAATCGATGATAAAACTCTCTCAAGACATTTAATAAACTCTGAAATTACTACATATTGGACTGGAGGGCCCCTGGGAAGGTTCTCAGGAGACATAAGATCTGGTGTCAAGGAAGACAATAACGGGGAAAGTGAAGGATCAGTAGTACTACTACTAAACAGCCTTAGACCGGGGGAACTAATTTTGATTTTGCCATCCAAAGGTATAGTTGGACAACTAGCCGAAGGAATCCTTGAAGCATGAATGCCATAGATGCCTTTCAAGTGAATGTCAGGGAGGGTAAAGTCCCCTACTCCAGAAATGGAAACTTCGTTGGCTGAAGGAGAGATGTTATTGGCAGAGCGCCCCCATGAAGAGGAGGGCTTTCCCACCACAAGGTTTAAGACCACATCCTTTCCCTTGGTGTCCACACAGCTGGCAGGTAAGCCGCTTACTTCCTTGTGCACCGGTTCAGCAAGTGGTTCCTTTTGGAAAAAAGGGAGGATGGAATTTGTGCTTTTTATGTTCAGGTGGGGAATTCCCTTATTTCTTAGGGATTAGACCTGGTCTGTTTACATGCACGACTAAGAAAAGTCCTGCTTGCTCGCAGGCGTTTGGCAGTCATTCTTGAAATAGGGAGGGCTTCCTCGCCCTTAACCAGTTCCGTAATAAGTAGAGCACTTGAGGATTAGTCCACAATCGTTGGAAGAATATAATAAGCAATAAGCAATTTCAGTCACCTTTCAATCACCTTTTCCAGGGAGGCAAGCCCTCCGATCTCCGAAACTCCTGAAAGGACCTTAGGGCAGCAACTGACAGCAACTGAGGGGGCAACCCTCCTGGGAAGAGCAAGCAGCACTAACCTAATGTCAGCCGCTTCCGCTCCACCTCAGAGGCCCACAACCCAAACTTTTCCTTCTCCCCGATAGGGTTTTTTAAACCTCCTTCACCGCACCTTCACCGCTCTTATTCATCCTTTATTCAGCCCTTTATTTGCTCTTTTTTGCGCTTAGCCAACTTTTGAGTCTCAAATTAGAGTCACTGGGCCATGAGGGACACTGACACCGACTCAGGCTCAGGCTCTGGACTCTGCTCTGGATTCTGCACTCCCCACTCCACAGCAACTCTTACTGCTCCTTCTGCTTCATTACGCTCCTTCTCCAATGACAGGAACTGGCATCCAGCGACCAGTGACCGGTAACCAGTGAGCAGCAGTCAGTTATCAGTCCAGACAGCAGTACTGAGGCCGGGAGACCTGAGGCCAGGAGACCTGGAGGTCTGGAGGCCTGGGCCCTGGGGCCAGAAGTACTGGAGTGCCAGGCAGTGCTGGATAGTGCTTAGGGGGTGCTCCTGCTCCATGCACCACACCTTATTCTACTCCATTCCGTCGAGCTGCGGCCGAGCTGAGACCGCACTGCGTCTTCTTATGCCTCCTTGTTTGCTCGCGGCTGCGCTGGCCCACCGCGATCTCGGCCACGATCTCGGACTGCCAGAGACCCGAAGCCAGAAGGCTGTTTTTTTAGGGCAGGCTGGGGGCAGGGAAAAGCTGCACACCCTGCTGCCACACGCCGTGCGTTGATCCGAGATCTGCGATCCGTGCATCACGCACCGCTCTGAGGCTTCCGAAGCACTGAGGCCGCACCTCCTGGACCTCCTGCAACCTGTGCGGTGACCCTGAATTCAGCTCACACTCCAGTCCAGTTCCTGGTTGTGTCACCTTCTGTGCTGCATTGCTGCATTACCTCGAACTTCTGCTGTTACTTCCGCACTGGCCTGGAGTTCATGGCAACACTTTCACCGCTCTTACTGTCACCTACAGAGTACCTCAGCCAACATCACGGTTAGCATTTCATGGTTTATAAGCTGATGCTCAATTAACTTTTCAGGATTCTGCACCAAAACGCCAGAGCTCTGAGCAATGAAACAGCCTGTCATGGGCGAGCGCTGATACTTGTATTGAGCAAGACTTCTCAGGTCACTCAATCAGCAGGAAGCTGTTGACTCTGCTGAGGGCTTCTCTGGATGTCATGGCTGCTGCTCAGGGTGGTAAGACTGGTGCAGGTTACCTATTATCCTAAGGGTAATGTTCTTACAGGCCCAGCTTCAGCTCTGACTTTAGTTATACATAAAATTTAGATTTCCAGTTAAAGGCAAGTAAAATCCTTGTTTAATTCCAAGGAGAAGGAGGTGCCATCATACGGCATGTTTGAAGCCTAGCCAATCAGTGCTGGATTGTCCTTTTGAGACGTCTGGTAGTCTGGCATTTCCAGAGTTCCCACAAGGCCAGGGCAGACTGCCAGACTTACCAAAAGGCTCCAAAATGGCCCTCAATAATTCCATCAGAAACTAAATTGTGCCCAATGGTCAGTTTGTGGGCTCTTTCATGCCGGTCCATTCGGCATTGCCAGACTGCCCGAAAGGCCAATCCAACACTCCAGCCAATATACCATGCATTGCATGCTCTACAATTTGAAGTAGAAGGTTGGAAGGGGGAAGTGTTGGACCAAACAGCAGCATTCAGGATGTTGTCGGAGCCGCAGCTAGAAAGGAAGGCTTTGGAAGCCATGGCCCAATGAATAGAATGGAAATCAAACCAGGTAACATCAATGGTCTCTTGGATAAGAGCCGGCAAACCTATGTCACTAAGGGGGAATACTCACCACACAATGGGGTTTTCTGAAAGAAATAATGGGTTGGGAAAAAGAAAGATGTCTGAGAGAACTTCTTTGTTTCCCCATATTACTGAAGAAAACTTGACAGGCAATGCTGTGGGTGGTCTTCGAAGGAGGAATTCACAATGGAAGAAAAGCCTGTTTTCAGTCCACCCAAAATAAAGATGACAACTCCATCGGGAGTGAAAAAACTATTGTGGATAGAAAGGATCCTGATGTCAAATGCTAATTAGATGAAGATCATGATGAGAAGGATGCTTAGCTTAGGTAGGAGTTCTGTAAAAGCGGTGGTCCGGGGACCCCTGGGGTTTGTGAAGCCTTTTTCGGGGGTTCGCAACTGCTTCGAAAATTAAAGAATATTAACAGATTAGGTCCCCAGCTTTCAGTAAAGACTTAGTAGGGGGTCCCCAGACTCCAATAATGATTCAGAGGAGGTCCAGTAATCATAAAGTAGGGGTCCACAGAAGTAAAAAGGTTGGGAACCACTGCTGTAAAGGACAAGATCGGATTGGGAGGTCAGGAGGAAAGAGCCTTAAGGATTGTATTCACATCCCACCTCAAGGATAAATGAGGTCGAGGAGGACGGAAAATATAGATATCTATCTTAATCTGTAAATAAGGGAACTCCTGCCCAGAGAAAAAGAGGTCAAATGCCCATTAAGGACTCCTTAGCAAAAAGCATTAATGGCCCTACGAGACAGACCCTTCTTGAATAAGAAAGTGAGAAAATTGGCTACTGTAAGGGGAGAGGTTTCAGACCCTGTTTGGTGGGCCACCCAGCAGACAAAGCCTACAGGATCCCAACAGTGGTGCTTGAGTTTGTTTGCCCCTGGTGCTCTGGGTTGGAACCTCGTATACACTATACTCTCACAGTAGTGGGGCGATCAGTTCAGGTCTCTTAGGCAGCGGGTAAGGGGATTGGAGACTCAGCACTTAAACAATCATACAATAGGTGCAATAATGCATTGGCAAGCCCGATGCTTATCTTTTCTGAAAAAGATTTTCATCATGTCAAAACTTACTACAAAATACATGTAGTACGTATTTCTACAAGGATGCACCTCAGAGTCTAAGAAGTCCTCTACAGAATGAAAACATGGATCTCAATTAAAGCTCAGTTGGAGGCTCACTTTGTAGAAGCACAGCACCTTCATGGACCGCTGTGAACCACAGATCAGTATATTGCAAATGGCTGCTCAGTTCTTGTGCAGGGATAGCAATAGTTCATATGTTGTCTCACCCAACTCTGTAAGTCACATTTCACAGTCAATGCCTCTCAGGCCTATGGAATTACTTGATGTGGTGCGGTACAGGGAGCTGTTGTGCTCACCAGGGCACATTCAAGCAACCTTGTCTCCTCTTTCTTGTCAGCTGGCGGTCATGGCAACGGCTCCACAAAGACACCTCCAGCAGTCTTCCACTGAAGTTGCAGTGGAAGGATCTGCCTCTTTGGTTCTGGGGCACAGGTGTACTTACTGAAGTGCAATGAAGGTAGAGGCAGCACAGGACCTTTGCATCTTTCTCTTCAGTGGTCTCCAAATCAGGCATTATTTATGTTGCGGTTGTCACTGAGTCTGAGAGCCTGGGCACCTTGTGCACTTCACAGGTCTTCTTGGCACTCTCAATTTGTTTTTTGGCTGCTTCAGGACCATTCCCTTTAACGGGCTCTGCAGCTGGGTTCTCTGCCCCCGGCAGGCAGACTCTTGCAGAACAAGACTCTCTCCATTTCAGTAGGGAGGCAGCTCTAAGGTCACTGGCAGACCCACAGTTTTTTTCCAGCAGTGCTTGCATTCATCAAGTGATGTTTCCTTACTTTCAGGCGACTGAAAATTAGCGTTACTAGTCCTGAAGCTGAAACACAGCAGCTCTTCTCTTTAGGTAGTGAAGCAGCTTGACCTGGAACAAAGTGAGGAAGTTTGGGAACCACTTTTTATAGTATTTTTCATTCAGGGGATTTCGATGCACTGTATGGGTTTAGATTGGTTTGGCTTAGTGTCTTTTCATAATTTATTTTCCTCCATGACGCAGACAGGTTCGCAAGGTGATGGCTCTTCACATAACGCATGACGATGATGGCTTCAAGCAGAAGTACCCACAACATTAGCCAATAAGCGTGAAGCTTTACACTTGGCTCTCATCAGTCACCCAGAATGTGCCTCTCACAGAAAAACAAGGACCCAGAAACTTCTCTTTCACTAGCAACTGTCTCTGCTGGCTCAACCCCGATTAACCAACCATTAACCAAATGGCAGTGTTCAAGAAGGGCTAATCATCAATCATTTGCTAAAAAGGTCACATAGAATTTCTAAAGTTACTCTTGTCTCTATCCCTCCACGCCTCTGTGTCTAGAGTTACACCCTCTTCCTCAGGAATGCTGGCAACATATTTCCACTGGCTGAGGGCTGTTTGAATGCTCCCCTGGTCACACATTGGGTCACACATAACCATAATGAAGATGAGATAGGATGGACCATTTTTGGAAAAAATATCTTCAAGGGATGATGAATGTTCGGAAATAGACAGAAAGAAGAAGGAGGTCTTCTGGATTTTCTTTCTAGAGACCTTTAAGAAGGGTTTGAATGAAGAAATTCCCTGGCAGAACGCACTCTGATGCATCTCAGAGTTAGTGATTGCTTAGATAGCATTTGTCCTATATAGAGGACCCTGCAGTTCTGGCTGAGTGGTCGAGACTTTCTATGTGTGGTACTTGGCTTTCTTTGACTATGCCCCTCTGACATGGCATCATCAGTGTCGTTGAAGCAGCCAGAGGCAGTTCTTGCAAAAGGTGCAACTGTGAACAAAGAAGCCGATGGAGGCTCTCGCCTTGGCACACTGTAAACCACATGTTCAGAAACATCAGTAGAACATACAGCGACTTGATCAAAAGATTCCAAAGTAATCGTCGTCTGTGGAACAATCGCAAGATCAGCTTCCACCCTCCCCAAGCTCGGAGAGGAAACAGCATCAGTGCAAATCACCTGAAGCGGGACTTCTTCCCCTGTAGTGAGAGGGATTCCGGAACTACTGGGTGTCCCTCTTGGTCTGCTGTGCAGAATTGGCCAGATGTTGTAACATCAGCATTTAGCGCACCACTCAAGCAGTAACTATATTTAGAAGGAAATCCCTTAGGAAAGGGCGTGCCATCAGCCGTAGCCTTTATGGCAGCCGAAATCTCTGTGTCTGGTTTGGAACTCGAACGAGTTACTGCGGCTACAGTGGCGACAGTGGCGACAGCCACTGCCGACTTCGCGGCTTCATCAGCCAAAGTATTCCCAGCAACGTGTATTCCAACGCGCTGGTGTCCAAGTGTATGTACAACATGGACTTTAGGAAGCGTTTCCTTCAGATCCGCAAACTTACCCCACAGCAATTTGTGTTTAATGGTGTTGCCTTTAGAATCGCTGAACCCATTCAACTTCCAATAGTGTAAATATTCATTGAAGGACTGAACACAGTAGTAGGAGTCACAGACCAGCAAGGTTAAAGTCGCCGGATCCGCGTGTTCCAATGCTAACAATAGAGCTTTGAGCTCAGCCAGCTGTGCCGTACAATCTCCCAATGCTTGTGTATAAGTATGTCGGGGGCAGAACACTTCCCCCTCCATAGTGCCGCTCACCACCGCACATGCAGCAGAATACTGTTGTTTAGTCCCAACCGCCGGTTGCGCAGAGCCATCGGTATACATGACCACCTGATATTGGTCAATAGGCAATGTGCCAGCAGGAACTGGGTATTCCATTTCATATTGAAGAAATTCTTGAGTCTGCAGTTTAGGGTCAAATATGTAATCTACATCAGTGGCTGTCAAAGACGTAGCCCATTGTATCCATCGCGGGTGTAAAGCTTTCGAATTAGGAACACTCGCTTTTGTAACAGCCTCTAAGGCTGGAATCGGGGAAACGACAATGATGCGTTGGCCCTGGGCAAGAGGTCTTTCTTTAATCACAGCCATCTGTACTGCAGTGAGTATTTTCTCAATTTGTGCAAATCGTTGTTCTGCAGCTGAATACAAGTGGGACTTGTATGCATTCGGGACTGTCTCACCCTCATTAAAGGTGACATATGTAAACCCAAAAGCCCCAGGTATCACCCTGATGACTAAATGCGTTTTATTGTCCCGTGTGTGTAAATGTTTAACTGCCAAGAGATCAGTTTGCAAATCTCTTAGTATATGTGTATGCTCAATCGTCCAAAATCTACTCGAAAAATTCGGTTGAATCAACTCGTATAATGGTTTTATACGCGTAGCATATTCAGGAATGTAAGTTCTGCCAAAATTCAGAAACCCCAATAATGACTGGAGCTTCCGAACCGTATTAGGAGGCTGCAATTGAGCACACTTCTCCAAAAAATGTGGCGCTAAGCTCTTACCCTCACTCGACAACTCATATCCCAGGAAAATGACGCTGAGGAAGGCAATCTTCGATTTCTTAAAATTAAACTTATAGCCAATTCCAGCAAACCCCACTACAATGCGTGATACATGCCTTAGATGTTGCAGAATCTCATCGTCTGTCAAATATATATCATCAACACATGATAACGCTTCAGGGTCCAACTCGTGCAGAATTTCAGTTACACGAGCCGAAAATAGTCCTGGGCTATTTTTATACCCCTGAGGCAAACAACAAAACTTTTTCTGAGAGCCAAACGCACTGAAACTGGTATAGTCCCGACTTTCCGGCGCTATATTTTGGCAGAAAAATCCATTCGAGATATCTAACGTTGTCTTGTATTTTTTACGCACTATATTATTCTTAAGCGCTGCGCTATGTGAATTCTGTATTGCATATGTGCATGTATGTCCATTTAAATGTCTGTAATCCACCACTATCCTATATGAATGGTCCGGTTTAGCGACTGGAAATAAGGGATTATTCATCGGCGAGACACAGGGTTCAATTACACCCTGGTACTACAATTGTGTAAGAATATTCCTAACCGATGCCCTTGCCTCAAATTTAATAGGATACTGTGGCTGTGGCTGAGGTTCGCCCTTTATTGGAATTACATGATAAGGTGATTGTCTATCCCACCCCACCCCACGTTATTTCTATATAGGGCGGGGGCTTGTGCTAGAGCCCATATTTTACTATAGGACTCTGCCATTTCTCTCGGAACAAGTGGTGAGAAGGAAGGTGTAATAACCTCTTCCCCAACCGGACAGTCGCGAACAAAGTCAGGCGGCCAATCTTGTTCGGCCAGAAGAACGTCATATGATTTTACCACATGGTCCCAAAAGATGGCGTGTACAATGCGGTCAATGTCCCCTTCTAATTGTAGAATCACGTTATATACTCTATCAGGATCAGAGACACGCATGTCTGCCGTTTCGACTTGTATGAAGTCATCAGTTGCTTTCACCTCCAGATGCTCTAGAAGACTCCGGCGAACTATTGTGACCTCTGCCGCGCTGTCTAACAGTGCTAACGCCCATGTCTTGTTCGTCAAGAGAACTCTCTTCTTGAGCGGCATGTCTAACTGAGACTGCTGCCACTTTCTTCTTTTTAAATTGTTGCTTTTGTTGGAGTGGTTTCTCTTCTTGCTTAATAGAAACCTCAGTTGAGCGTTGTGATTCCTGTCTCGGTTTCACGTACTCATTTCTCTGCTCTGACCGCCCACCTCTCTCACTTCTCTTGTCCGAGGAGTCCTGAAAGGAACGAGATTGGCGTGTATCAGTATATTGATATCTATCAGGCGTCTTCAAATTATCCCTATTCCTGAGATTATACCTATTCTGCGGGGTCTCCGGTTGCGGAGACTGTCCCCCATCTTTCTTAGGTGTTTGCTGTTGTTTCTTATCCCCGCGCTTTTTAGTACCCTCAGGTTGCTGTTGTTTAGCATTGTCTTTATTATTTTTACCCTGTAATTGGGTTTTTTGTGGTCTAGCCCTTAGGCTATCGCGACCAATACTAGAATATGTTTCTGCAATTATTCTCGGGAGTTCCCGCTCTTGATTAATCTGCGGAACGTCCCGAAGACGCATTCGCACTGCTAGTGCTACTGCCTCTACCTTGAGATTACTCAAAATAATAGAAGAAACTGCGGCAAAATTGCCCATCAACTGCATGCCCAAATCTAAGGCAGGGGCAGCCCCATATTCATCCTGAATTTGTTTAAGCACTTCCGGTAAATTAGCTAATGTCGGTGTACCGTGTGCCGTAGTGTAGAGCGCGGCAAACACCGTGCCCCAGGTATTACAAAGGTCCGCCATACGGCAAACACATCGTCAATATTCTATGTTTATCCTGAGGTCCCGTATGGGGAAATACTGCTTCCAGCGTATTAATTTTTTGCGCCAGCCAAAATGGAGTTTCCTCACGTTTAGCCGGTACTTTACCCATAACTGAGTGTACAGTGGCCGGATTAATACCCGGAACCACTGCTTGTGGGTGCGCTGGAGCAGCACGCGCTGTATTAGTATTTAATGCCTGCATGACAAATTGAACCAGTCTTCTGTACGTAGCTGCTAAATCCATATATAAACGACGCACGTCAGCCACTACCAGATTAGCAACCGCAGGATATGGTGTGTAAGTAGCCAATAAAGGCCAGGTAGGACCTTCATTACTTAAAGGACCTAACCTAACCGGTGCTACTGTGTGTGGGAGGGTGCCATCAAGCCAATTATGGTGTTCTTGATAAGATAACGGTATCTCTAAGTATGCATAAGCCCTGTATTGTCCAGGGACATTCGCAACAGTGTATTCGTGAAAAGTGTTCGTACCCCCATCAACTGCTGGAAACACGACCCAAGAATAAAAAAGTTCTGTTCTATAGGCTGCATGGGCGTCCACCACAAAAGTGACCGGACCCCCCTGGACCGTCAGTCCATGTGCTATCAGATGTCCAGTGAGCGGTTGTCGCATATTAAGCGCTATATTCACTACATTAGGATTAGCCATTTGTAAAAAACAGCACTAGGTCAGAGAAGGCACACCAATATCGGGGTTTTCCTTCCAAAGTTCAAGCTTGAACAACCAACCACTAAGTAATAGGACGTACCTATCCCGTGGCAGCGGAAATCCTCAGCCCCACGGACGTCTCCGCTTACGGAACCGAGGAGTCAATAAATATATGAGACCGAGAGAGTCAGCCGGACCTAAAAATTAGAGCCAGACCAACCATTGGCGGCGCCATGTCGCGTGGGCTCTCATTATCCTAAATGAGACTACTGGATTTCTAGGCAGCAGGATCTATCACGGTGTGGGGGACTGAGTCTGACCCACTTGTAAGGAACTCTGTAACCCTAAATCCGGTTTTTGCTCCACCTAACTAGCAGTGCCTCATTTCTCCCAAGGGGAAGAGATGATTGGGCAGCCGAGCGCATGACATCTTTGGAACTTCTCAGGGAAGTCGTGGTCACTCAGATCCAAACCAACTCTCTCAGTTACAGTATGATCTCATATACAAATGACAAAGGCAGTATAAGTTTTATATAATGTTTTAATAAAACAACTCCATTTTAGATAATAAGGCGTAAGCCGCAATAACCAGAACCATACAACACAGTAGGATTGAAATAGTCACCAGGAGAGTAAAACATAAGAACAACGCTATCATGGTGTCTAATAGTTTCTACTCTCCCTCTGCTTGATCTTTTTCGAGCACAGCATGTTAAGCTTCTAACTTGCCTTTCTGAATCACTGGGGAGACATCAGCCCTCATACCTGAGCAAAGGCCTGTGATCTTGGTTCAGCATCTGCAACGAGGCAGTCAGCGTCTAGTTGTGGTTCCCTGGTCGGAATCTCCCTCTTGCGTGTATTGGGACAAGGAAGTGTTTTTACAACTAACATGTCAGCGTGATCACAAAATGTCCCTATGCAGGAATGCCAAAGACTAAACTCCTACCACGTCTATCGGCAATGTACCAGACTGTATCCTTGACTGAAGCACAGAGTGAACAAGAATGTGTTATGGAGAACTCCAGTGCTGAAGTAGGCTAAACAGTGTGATATGAATATAAAACAAGACCGTAGAACTGGCTATTTGAAAAATAACAGTACGAAGCCTAATAAAAGCATTTAGGGCAAAGTGCACAAAGGCCTAAAGCCTGAAGCTAATGGCAAAGGAGACGTAAAACTAACCACACTACACCTTGAGCCTATTTGATGAATTTTTAATTTTTTGTCTTTGAGTACATTTAATTACCTCAGTTGAATCATTCTGTTCCAATATGCCCCTCATATAAAATAATAGTTTTTTCTTTACAGTTCCAGCATAAGGTAATTTTGTCCTTGTTCATTTCCATTTCCAGTAGTTTTCTTGGTCGGTGCCTTTCCCTGTTTTCAGTTTAGCTGATCTGTTTCTAATTTATTCATTCATTCATTAGCTTTATTTCGGTAAGTATAAATACCATAAAAGCACATCACATTTAACAATTTCATAATTAAAAAAGGAACAACAAACTACATAATAGACAGTTTGAGTCATAAAAGGTTAAAAAAGAAAGAAGAAGTGTTTGGACATAAGCATTTTCCTACTGTAAAATCACACCTTATTATAGATTTACGTAAAAATACATAGTAGGTATTAAAAATCAAATACAGACCTGGCCAAACATATCAGATAAAAAAAACATTTCTATTTAAAAGTGTAAAAGTATCTAAACAGAACAAGTAAAAAAGGCGGAGGGGAGATCCGTCTTGGCCAATTAAAATAGTAAGTGCATACAAAGATAGATTCATCAATGACTGCTCCCCACATCCATTGTTAACTTTTCCTCTATGTTTTTGAGCGTGTTCAATCTAATATGCCAGATTGAATCTAAATATTTTGCCAAGCAGCAAACCACTAAAACAGATGAGTCAGATTTAAAAATTCTCAGAGCCAGCGAACAATTTTTCAAACCCATTTTCCTACATAAAGGAATAATCCAGCGGACTCTTTGTTTGTGGTATGCAGGGCATTGGAAGAGGATGTGGGTTATAGATTCTTCTCTGGCGCAGCCCATCGGACACATCTTAGAAGTGCAGCTAGAGTTAGACCATTTATATGTAAGGGTACGCAAAGGAAGAGAGCCTACCCTAAATCTAATACAGTATATAATGCACGAACGAACGGAGAAGAAACTATGTCCATATATTGTACAAATTCATAGTGGCATTTGAATTGTAGGAAATTGCCCGTCATGGAAGATGGCGAGACAGCAGACAATTGTGAAAGTTGGACATAGAGCCAAAATGCATCCTTTAATATCTGTATTGCATTTTTTGGGATAGATAGCGGGTCCTTCCAATAAGACCCCAAGCCAAGTAGTGAGAAGGTCCGTTCTACGTATACACACCACTTAATTTTTGGGCTGGTGTTGTTGGCCATCAAATTAGCTAGCTCACATCTATAGGGGGCGAGAGAATCTAATGACCATAAACGAATCCAGTATAACAGGGGCCTAAGAGCGACGATCTGGCTGATGGAGGGCAGGTTTAGGTCCATTCGTATTGGGAGCAATGGGGTGCTGGAAGGAACTCTTAGCAACGACCTTAAGAAGGAGTTTTCCACCTTTGTCAGATCATCTAAGCTACAGTGGCCCCACAATTCGGCTCCATAAATTGCTCCCCCTCTTGCTTGTCATTTGTAGATTTCAACAGCGGGCGTCATGGCAAAGCTAGGAGATCTAGCTGCGAATCTTATAATGCCACTCGCTCGCTGTTTCAATCGTAGGGTGGCCTTCTGGATACTTTATTCATTTTTTATTCTATTTCCTCTTTCCTGACATGTCCATTACTTTATTGACAATTACTTTCTCAACCCACTCACCCCTTTCCAAGATAGCCACCACGACTTCCGATTTCTCCATATTCTAAGAAAAGGGAAGTTTGTCCCTTCTTGATTTCTACAGCTTGCATGCAGACCGACACTCGGCATTTAAACAACTTACATTTCTGCCGCACAGAGTAGAGGAAGCAGTTGGGACCGTTTCTTCGGTTGTTCAGCATGTTTGCCTATGAGCGCGTTTGAAGGTAAGCGTCCCTGCAGTGGACGACTTTGCAAGCATAGCTAGTACAGCCTGTACCGCTGTCTGTCCATTTACCCATTCTGTAGTTTAATATTGCCTTTTTCTCTGTAGAGCTGGCGGTATGCCCCCCTGACCCATACGAGCCTCTGTTGTCGACTCTGTCTTTCTTTACATTAGCATCAGGTAAGCATTCAGATGTCTTGCATGCCCCACTCCTTTAGGCCATTTTCAGCATGTTGTATGAGGTTCAGGTTCCCAATTTTTTTTCACAACACAAGGTCTATTTTTAAGATATCTTTATTTATTATTAAACCAACACCGGTGTTAGAGATGGGTCTCCAAACTCACTGAGACGGCTTTCTCATTTGGGAACAGACTTATTGTATGCCCCTGTATTATGCGACATCTCTGAGATCGGTACAAATATATCTTGAACCTATGTACAGATTGAGAAATTTAGCGCAAAGCGCAATTCTTGATGTAGTGCCCTGATGAAGGTGGCTGCGAAGAATGTGATTGAATCCGAAGGTGTAAGCCCACCGAAACACAAGTCCGGACGACCTATGAATATATGGAGGATTACCTTTGACGTTTATTCGGTTTCAAGGACAAACCGGATTGAAATATATCAGTTAGAATTTTCAGGCACATTACCGGCATTTGCCGCTGAGATATTAGCAATAACCTTGATTATATGGACTTCTTCAGAGTATATAGCTGGGGATCAAGTAGGAATGAACTATATATTATCCTGATATTTAATTTGTGTCTATGTGATATTGAGAATAGTGTTTGAATAAGGATATGTGATGTGTAAATTCTACATTGAGATATTTTTCTGTTTGAAATCTTTTGTGTGTCCGGTGTCTTTCTGTTGTTTATATGTATGTCTTGTGTAGTTAGTTGTACATAGTCCTTTTTTTGTTTATTTGGGTATCTGTTTTGTGTATTGTCGATTGGTGAGGGTTGCTTTTTTAAGGGGTTTGATTTATATTTTAGAAATATTTTGGGTTTTGATGATCATTGTACATATATACATATATATTTTGGTTGTGATTAATAAAAAAAAAAAAATCTTTTTGAATGTCAATCATGATGTGTCATCGATATGAAGTCGAATTACTGAACCATTAGGAGAGTGATATTTGTCCTACTTACTGTAATTTTCCCTGGATCTCTCTCCCCATTTGGCCAGGGACCCTGTGCGCTTTTTTGATTTTATTGAGGGCTGTTTCACACCTTCATCTTGTGCCATGTCAGAGCAGGCACAATCCAAAATATATTCAACTGGTAACATCACAAAAAACACAATTGAAACCAATATGGTGTCCCACTACCATACATGCACACACACTCAACATGTGAGAGGAACATTACTTGAGCAACCCTATAGGCATTGTGCTCATACCCTTGAGCAGATAAAAAGTTCTGTTCAGCTACATGTTACTGAAAACATGGTACGCTGCCACCACCATCATGTATATGGCCAGGAACACAGACGGTAGATATGCTTTTGGTGTTCCACTTTGACCTCAGAGCCAGGTTCTCAGCCTCAATGTCAATTGCAGGCCTAAGTGTGAATTGTGCATGCAGAGTTTAACATTTGCTGAGGACAAACTAAAGTCAGGATCCCAGATTCATTTGCAGCTGGGTCATTCAGGGAAGGGGTACACATCCTTTACTATGCAGGTGGAACATTTCCAACTGAACAGTTGCCCCTCCCAGATCAGAGTACCTTGAATCTCATCCTGCCATTTGAGAAGTCTGATTTCCAGATCAGCAAAACCAGTGAGAAAGTCCATCTGAATTCGTATGCTGCAGACTGGTTCGTATTTGGTGGTGAAATCTAGGTCTTACAAGAAGGTAGGCCACCTAAGCACTCACTCTTCATCACGATTAATGACTTGAGTGGCTTGTGATATATCTGGACCACAAACTTGGTACCAAACAAGGAGAGAAACTCATGCTTTTGATTGCATAATTATATGTTTTTACTGCTTTCTTATATTACAACTTTCTACTGGTGTCATACAATTTTCCTCAAATAACTTTCTAACCTTTTTACACCCTTTCTTTAGGTCCAGGTAAATGGGGTTTAAACCAGGAACCCCCCTCCAACTTGACATGCAAATTTGTGATCCCCAGAACGGATGTTTAAATCTAAGGATGTCCTAATCCATTCATTAAATTTTAAAGTTGCCTCTGAGACATTGTGCCCTAATTTAGGTCTAGAATTAAGAAAAGTATGTTTCAATGCAATAGGGTCTAATTTTGACTAACAACGGTCTGTTCTTAGTATCAAAGATGAGGGGCTACTCACAGGGGGTCATTCTGACCCTGGCGGTGATGGACCGCCAGGGCCAACAACTGCAGAAGCACCGCCAACAGGCTGGCGGTGCTTCTGGGGCCATTCTGACCACGGCGGTACAGCCGCGGTCAGAAAAGGGAAACCGGTGGTTTCCCGCCGGTTTCCCGCCGGTTTCCCGCGGCCCCAGGGAATCCTCCACGGCGGCGCTGCAAGCAGCGCCGCCATGGGGATTCCGACCCCCTTCCCGCCATCCTGTTTCTGGCGGTTTTCACCGCCAGAAACAGGATGGCGGGAACGGGTGTCATGGGGCCCCTGGGGGCCCCTGCAGTGCCCATGCCACTGGCATGGGCACTGCAGGGGCCCCCTAACAGGGCCCCATTAAGATTTTCAGTGTCTTCTTGGCAGACACTGAAAATCGCAACGGGTGCAACTGCACCCGTCGCACACCAGCAACTCCGCCGGCTCCATTCGGAGCCGGCTTCCTCGTTGCTGGGGCTTTCCCGCTGGGTGGGCGGGCGGCCTTTTGGCGGTCGCCCGCCAGCCCAGCGGGAAAGTCAGAATGACCGCCGTGGTCTTTTGACCGCGGTACGGTCTTCTGGCGGTTCCCGCCAGGCGGGCGGCTTCCGCCGCCCGCGGGGGTGAGAATGACCCCCACAGTCTGCCCAGGGAGAAGTACCAGGAAAAGGTCTCATTACTAACATATTAGAAAGGTTAGTAAAAACTGGGTTGAGAAGGCGGCCTTTGATATGCTTTGGTCCCACAACTAGCTACACCAGTTGTTAAGAGTCTAGATCCTGTATTAGATTAGTTGCAATCCCATAATTAGGGTCATCTAGATGAATATTTAAATCCTCCAAAACAATACATTTGGCCTTGTGTAGCACCCAACTAGCCAACACAAATCAGGGAGAGCTTGCCAGAACTGTGTGGCTGGGCCTGAAGGGTGATAAATCAAGGCCCAAGTGAGAGGGAGAGTCAGGCTAAATTTACTAGCAAATGAGGAACTTTTGCAATCTGGTAAAGTCAGAGGGGAACGACCACAGATTAATGTTACATAAATTATAGCTATACAACCACCCGCCTTATCTAGCCTATCGCGCCTGGTAATATTCTAGGATACTGTTAAAACCTGTACTACATTTGGCATAGAGCCCCTACGGAGCCAGGCTTCTGTAAGAAATATCACATCCGGCAGCTCATCACAAATATATGAGAACAAGTCTAATTTATGCTGTTCTAGTGATCTGCAATTAGGTAGAACCATCCGCCACTTCTCAAGTTCTTAAGGAATAGTTTTGCAAAAGTAGTGCTGCACCCTCTGGCTAAAATTGCAGAAATCATAAACTACTATTGCTGTGCAAGGATCAATTGAATGTAGGCATCTGCCATTGGTACCTCCATTAAGGGCATGTCATTGTTTAGAAGAATACAATACAGTGGTTTGTAAGAAATGACCAAGGTTCCTGGCTATGTAAGATTTCGGATGGGTGCAGACGGGCTTGCCTTTGGCATGCTTTAAGTGCGCCAGCAGTGCGCCTGCTGTGCATCTCCAATACATGTTTGTGCCTTGGCATGCATTTATGGATCTAGCCACGAAAACAACAGTGCTTATCAAGATGGTGCCTCACACTGGCCCACTAATAGCCGCCAACCTCAATTACAAATCCACTGTTCCCTTTTCCAGTCTTCCCCCACAAGAAAGTAAAACCAGAGAAAACAATTAAAATCACATAAAGAGATAATCTGAAACATGCTATCTGACATTTATTTATGGATCTGGCATGTAGAACACCTAGTGCGCCTGTCAAGATGGCATGCTCTCAGACTGGCCCCTGGCACTGGACCATGAAATACCCTAATGGGTTCCCTTCTGGCACCTTTGTCTACCAAGCAGTTCATCTAAAAAACCTTCTGTATTAGCTTGCATGATCTATTCCATTTACCCTGCAAAGATCCAAGGCAAATGGCCTTCAGCACCAACACCTCCTGACTCTCCGGGTACCCAATCAGAGTTGCTAACAGACACCTTTCAGGGGGCCATGGATAGACAGGGACTACTGGGGCAAAGTTGTGAGGTCTGTGGTCATTTGCCTCTGAAAGGCTCTGCATACTGAGCCATGTACAACCCTTTCAGCACTTGGCTTTGTGATAGTGATGGCGAGCATTCAAAGGCTTCTCAGGGAAGTAAGTGTGAGAGAACATAGGCTCAGCACTCAACAACATACTTATCACTACAATTAGATCATTGTCCAACCTAGCTTGTCTCTTTTGAGAAGTACAAGTACTATTTTTCACATTAGGGCAAAATGCTATACACTACAATAATACGCAAGATGCCTGATATTGGGGTGTGCGTCCCATACTAGCCACCCCTCCTCCCTTCTGCCTCAACTCTATGGGCTTGGAGTCTGGTGGTGTAGTCTCCACTCCAGATGAAGTGCTCCCTCCCCTCTATTGGAAGAAGTGACTATTTCTGAAGGCTTTTATGGCCCATATAGTCTATCACCTGTACTTTTTCCTAGTGGCTTTGTGCTGCAAATAGCCTCCCACTGGAGGCGTGCAGGCACAAGAACACAGACCATGTCAATGCTGCTCTGGGAAAACAGCTGCTGGACACACATTAAGTCCTCGAAGGGCAATGAAAGGAAAGACAACTTCTGGTGTTGGCTGCCTTCCAGACTTCAGTAGTCCCACAATGTAGATGGCATCTGAAGCTCAGAGGGCCCAAATCCTCCAGTGAATACAATGTCAGCCTCACTGGGGGCCCCGGTAGTGGAGGTGGTTGAGCAGTGCTCCTCATTAGGTTACGACTTTTAGGCACTACGTGAGAACAATGGTAGTAGTCTGATCGGATGCTGTGGTCTTCAGCTCCTCAGTTGCCAGGTGCTACTTCAGCACGGACTGCTTTCAAAATGACAGCCTCGATCTTTATACCAGGAAAGTGAACTTGGTACCCATGGGGGTTAGTGCCAAGCTAGCAGCTCACTGGCACCACAGGTTTGCAGTTCTCACTTTCAGGGCGGCCAGGACATCAAAGCACAGATTTGGCGATGTGGGGTTCACACTGTCTTTGGTTTGCAGGTATGCAGGTGGTGCTACGGGGCAAATGACAATCATGGCTTCTGTTGGACCAACGTATCTTGTGCACTTCCTCAAATGCCACGGCAATGCTGCGGATAACAAAGGAGGCTGCACGGGTTCCTCAAAACATCTCTGGGACTAGTCTGCAATGTTGAGCACACAAATCCTACAGGCAGTTAGTTTCTGGTGGATGGACTCTTGCATCAGGGTCAACTGATTATGGTTCTCTTCCAACAGTCAGCTTCTCCTTGGGATGTGAGAGGTTAGCAGAGTCACATTTGAAAGTGATCAGAACAGATACAAAGGGCTGCTCTGCTTTTAATGGGCCATTTACATCCTGGCAAAGAAGCTGCTGCCCCATCCCTCACCCATGCGATCCATCAGATTACAGTATCACAAAGACTAATCATAATCCCTCTGCATCACACAGGTCCTATTCAATTTTCTAAAAGGGACCCTGTTTTCTCTTTCCTCACCTAGGAGTTTGGGTTCCTTCCCTCTAATCTAAGGAATATCAGCAACACACTTCCCCTCCCTGGGAAAGCAACCTCACCCCCATCTTGTGAACGTAAACAGTGAACATGAACAGACCAGGGGCTTCCAAAATGGAACCTAAGTGGCTGTGTCACTATGGTTCACTCAGGCACTCATATAACACATAGGAAAACTCACTAGCATACATGCCCACATTCAGGTTCATATGATCTTGGTGCTAGGATTTGGCATTCATGTTTCGGAGCAGATCATTAGATGGATGGCCCAGTACATTACCATTTGCATGACACAAGTAAAAAGTTCTTGTCATACTATAAATAATATCTGACACAGCTATAACCACAGCACTACATGTGTGAACCTGTGACTGGGATAGCCCTCACATCCCTACACAGGGTCCCCTAGTGGATCTGTCTGATTCCAAGCAGATCCAAGGCCACTCGTAAGTCATGGGCAGGTTCAGGCCTTCACGCATATGCTAGATTAGAGTGAGGTTGGAGCCAAAAATCTGAAAGCCAAAATATCAGAAACCCACAGTCGGGGACTCAGAAAAAGGGTCACAATTGTAGACCATCAAGGGACATTCCCGCCCCAATAGATGCCCCTCATGGATCAGGTTACCGAGAAACTTACTTCAAGATTGGTCGTCAGATAGACAAAACCACCACCTGCATTCCTGTGGCCATGAGACTGATCATCTCTACAAATTAGGATTCTCCCCCTTCATTGCCATTCAACACTTTAGCTGTTTGCTATCTGTTTGAACCATAGACTTAGAACTTTGTTATCAGGTTGAGCCCATACTGCTCCAGTTCCAGTGCCCCAACATCTGCCTATACAATGAATGGCTGGCTGTAGTCAGGGGCCTTCAGTAAAGGCGGACTTCATAGTGCTCTCTTCAGTTTCTCTAATGTCCTCTTGATATCCTTCTGTCCAGATCATCTTCTTGGGCTGTTTCTTGGATGTCAGTACTGTCAAAGGGCCCAATATAGTCACATTGTTAACTTCAAAATTCCTTCAGTAACCAGTGAGTCCTAAAACATCTCTTGCTTTAGTCTGAGTAGTAGGCACATCCCACTCCAGTACAGACTGTGGGCCTCATTATGACCCTGGTCATGGTCGCCGTCGGACCACTGCCAGCGTGGTGGTCCGACTGCGACATTACGACTGTGGTGAAAGTGTCTCGCGGTCTGGCGGTCTCGGCGGTTGTAATCCGCCAGGGCAGCACTGCTTGCAGTGCTTCAGTGGGGATTATGAGGCCCTTTTCTGCCAGCCGTTGCATGGCGTTAGTTAACACAATGTGAGGCCCCCCTCGCCCAAAGTTTTCTATTCACAAATCCAGTAAATCAAAACTCAAGTGAGTAAAGTTCAAAAGAACGCAGTCTGAAGTATCATGCCAATCTTTATAAAGTCCAATCCAATCCAGAAGTTTATTGGATCACATCTTCAAATTTACAGCATCCTTCAAGGAAAAACACTCCGAGCCAGCACGTGTTTCGTCATGGGGAAGTCCTTTAGTCCCCAGCGACTTCTTCAGGGCTCTTATATATTCCCAATTCCAAAAACTTTAAAGTTACTTCAAAGGTAGGTAATGTTCTTATTATTACTGCTCAGTACACCAACATATATCAAGTACCTTAGTTCTTTTAAGCTCAGTATTTGCGAGCTTGTGTAGTTCAAAGCTCTTGTAATATATTATGATCGATCCAGAAACAGTACGTACTCGCGGCGTAGCGTTTCCTTAGCATGAAACGCTGGTTCTGGATCGATCGTAATATATTACAAGAGCTTTGAACTACACAAGCTCGCAAATACTGAGCTTAAAAGAACTAAGGTACTTGATATATGTTGGTGTACTAAGCAGCAATAATAAGAACATTACCTACCTTTGAAGTAACTTTAAAGTTTTTGGAATTGGGAATATATAAGAGCCCTGAAGAAGTCGCTGGGGACTAAAGGACTTCCCCATGACGAAACACGTGTTGGCTCGGAGTGTTTTTCCTTGAAGGATGCTGTAAATTTGAAGATGTGATCCAATAAACTTCTGGATTGGATTGGACTTTATAAAGATTGGCGTGATACTTCAGACTGCGTTCTTTTGAACTTTACTCACTTGAGTTTTGATTTACTGGATTTGTGAATAGAAAACTTTGGGTGAGGGGGGCCTCACATTGTGTTAAGTATTGTTGGGTTCATTTTGAACCTCGAAGGAATGGGTGTTTTCCCTTGTGTAGGCAACCCCTAATGTTATAATTGGCCAATTAGTGTCCTGAGGGCCAGTAGTCCCCTGTTATTACACCCCATTTCACTTATTTGCATGGCGTTAGCCCCGCCATGCAAAGGTTGACGGAAAGTGGGTGCCGGGGGCACTATGGGGCCCCTGAACTGCCCAGGCCTCCATGGACAGCCCCATCGTGCTTTCCACTGCCTGAATTACGGGCAGTGGAAAGCACAACGGGTGCTGCTGCATCCGCCGCATTGCCACATTGGCGCCAGCTCGATTACGAGCCGGCATCAATGTTAAGGCCCTGTTCACCATAGGGCCGGTGGGCGTAAACGCTGTTTCCACCCGCCGGCCCTACAGTGAACTCCTAAATGGCTGGGGGTGTTCTGGCCACACAGGCAGCCTGATGGCAGTACGAGTTTGGCGGGCGGCCTCCACCGCCCACCAAATTCACAATGAGGGCCTATATCTTTGTGTCCAATGGATAAGTCTACTTGTTCCCTCTCCTGATGACCGAAGTAGACTAGAGTGGACCTGCCCATCGGGCAGCTGGTTGCCTTGATAGTCAGTTTTGGCCCCTGTATACTGACTAGCACCTGTTCTAGGTATCTCGGGTGGTCCTCTCTTGAGTTCCTAAACACCTCCATATCAACCAGGGACCCCACACAGAACTCTTCTAGCAATGCGAGAATATGGTTCACCTTGCACTGAAATGTGACAGGAGCATTTTTCATCCCAAGGTCATTACTTTAAACTAGAATAACTCTTCTGGTGTAGAAACTGTGGTCTTCTCCGAGGCATCTGGTACTAAAACTGCCTTCCAAGATCTAATGGTCAGATCAAGGGTACTCAAGTATCTTGCAGGACCCAGGCAATCCACAAGCACATCAGCTCTGGGCATCAGACGTGCATCAGTCTTGGTGGCTTTGTTAAGGTTGCTGTAGTTTACACAAACGTCACATCTATGGACCTTGTTTGTTTGTCACCACTACTGGACTGGACAAGGAGTTACACAGATGTTGAATCACCCCCTGTCCAACATCTTAGCCACTTCTTACTTAACTTTTTTAGTCAGACATACAATACAACTTACTTTTGACAGGAAGTCTATCTTGTGTGTCAATCTCATGAACAGAGAACAGTCTCAACCCTGGAATCAGTGCGAACAGGTGGGAAAAAATCCCCCAACCTCTTTAGATTCTCTCTGCAGTTCCAGCATCAACTCAAAGATAAGCTGTATACAGCAAGTCAAGACAAAGATCACTGTCTTTCTCACTTTCCTTTGCCATAGACAAAATATTCACTGTATAATCTCAGAGGTAAGGCTTCATCTGGTTCAAATGGAACATCCTCCTGGTTTCATGTATTGTCCTTGACCACCAAGTAATTCATATCAGACACCTTCTTCACTACTTATCCTTCAACGCTCTGGGACAAATTAGCTTTGGCACCACCACCTCCTGATCTTCCTAATATCCAGTGAGCGCTGCTTTCTGCTCATATCATCCCTTCATCAACTCTTTTCTAGCTTGAACTTTTTGTTTCACCTGACTCATGTATTATGTTATCAACTTTCTGAGGCCAACCACATAGTTCACCACATTTTATGAAGACTCTGGCATGTCTTCTCACTCTTCTCTAATCAAACTGAGTGGTTCTCGTCATCGGTCATGCAAATAGAAGCTTGAATTGGCAGCAACCCACTTCCTTCTGTGGAATCACTTTGTAAGCAAATAGGACCCCACTTCCTTCCGAGGTTCTTTGGTAGAGTTCCAATCATGCCCTTAAGTGTCTTCCCGGCCTACTGGTTTGTGGATGGTGCACCGTGGAGAAGTGGTATGTCACACCAGCTTACCCCCACATCTCTTTCATGAAAGATGAGATGAAATGGGTTCCCCAGTCAGAAATCATTGTCCTTAGAAATCCAAACCTAGAAAAGATATCTACGAGATCACTAGCAAGCACCTTTGAAGCTGTGCTCCTTACGGGTACCTGCTCAGGATTCTTGGTGGCATGATCCACCACAAACAAGATATACTTCTTGCCCGATGTTTAGGTCATGCTGAATGACCAGCTATGTCTAATCTCACCAGTATGAATGGAACACCTACAACTGGCAGAGGCACTTATGGTCCCTTAGTCTTATCCCTCGACATAGCATTCAAATGACAAGTTTGACAGATCCTAAGAGCTTCTGTGTGTCTGTGCATCCCTAGCCAGCAGAACAGGGATTTAACCTACCATGGCCTTTCTAATGCCCAAGTGAACTGCTAAGGGAAGCTTTTGGGCCAGTGATAACAGGAAGTTCCTGTGCCCTAATGGAACAATTAGCCTCTTGCTCGCACTTGGCTCTGTACAGCAGGACATCCTCCTGGCAGTGACAGTGGATGCCACCGTCAGTGCTGTCTCAGACTCTGGCCCGATCCACTCACTCCCTTGTCCTAGTCTCTACAAATCATGAATGGCCTCTCCCTGAGATGGAGATTCTGTGTGTTTTCTGGTCAACACAGCTGATGTAGTCCAAGCCATTTACATTTCAGGCCCTGGAACTAAACCATGGGAAATCAAATCACTGCCCATGAAGCATCCAGTACTTTGCCTCTCTCTCGCCCCAACAACAGTCATGACCATGTTGCCACTGATTTCTACCTCAACTTGGGCAATCTGGTACTTCATGTTCTCTCAACTGACTACTAGGTCCATGATGTTGGCCCCCAGAGAGAACTTCCTCCGGTTTAAAATACATTCTCTTAACCACAGTTCTATGATCTCCTGTGTTCCCTAAGGCAGAACACACCCTCCTGTTTAAACTAGCCTCCAATACAAACCCTATTGTGTTTAAGTGAATGTTCTACAGAGTATCTGGATTTCTTTCTCAGATATATAGATGGCCCTCTCAGGTCCCTTTCTCATAGGTAGCACACTAGCCATGAGGACCTTATCCTCTGATTTGGAACCGTCTGTTGAGAGGTCCTTTCACCTGCTGGCTCGGAGCCATGCTGCTCCAGCTCCCAGTTAACCCTGTTTCTTAACAACTTAAAAGCCAATGCAGAAAGTTTTTTCTCTATATTCTTCTCTGTTACAATTGACACAATGCTTTCCTCTTGTTCCTGACAAGCTAATCTCAACTTTTCCCACCAAACTCCCTGGCTTTCTCCACTTCCTCAGCATTAGCATGATGTTGGCCCCCAGAGAGAACTTCCTCCGGTTTAAAATACATTCTCTTAACCACAGTTCTATGATCTCCTGTGTTCCCTAAGGCAGAACACACCCTCCTGTTTAAACTAGCCTCCAATACAAACCCTATTGTGTTTAAGTGAATGTTCTACAGAGTATCTGGATTTCTTTCTCAGATATATAGATGGCCCTCTCAGGTCCCTTTCTCATAGGTAGCACACTAGCCATGAGGACCTTATCCTCTGATTTGGAACCGTCTGTTGAGAGGTCCTTTCACCTGCTGGCTCGGAGCCATGCTGCTCCAGCTCCCAGTTAACCCTGTTTCTTAACAACTTAAAAGCCAATGCAGAAAGTTTTTTCTCTATATTCTTCTCTGTTACAATTGACACAATGCTTTCCTCTTGTTCCTGACAAGCTAATCTCAACTTTTCCCACCAAACTCCCTGGCTTTCTCCACTTCCTCAGCATTAGCTTGCTGGAAAACCAACTGCAAATTCGGCCCTCAGCTAGACTGAAAGCACCCTAGAGAATAACTCTACTGGCCATTTTCCTGCCCGCTTAGCACCAGTGAACTCAGGATGGGGTGTGACTTTACCCCCAGCTTTCTAAGCGCCCAGGAGGGGTGGGCCCTGCATGAACTTGCCCTGATGCGCTACAAAGGCGACCACTTCCCAGCAGGGCGATAAGCTCTACTGGTGGTTTTCCTGCTAGCTTAGCACCGGAGAGCTGTGGCTGGGGTGGGACTTTGTCCCCTAGCCTTTTGGGCTCCCTTGCAGGGGTAAGCCCTGCATGAACATGCTCTGACATGCTACAAAGACACTGCTACTTCCCTGCAAATCAGGATGCGCCCGGCCAGAGACCAGGCCATAAGCAGACTGTGTGCGCACGTCCCCGGCTGGAGGAGGCCGGGCCCTCTCTCTTGGTCTTTTATTTCTTTATTTATCTTTTACTACCTTCCAACTCTGTTTTCTAAAGTCTTTACAGCTGTGATCGAAGGTAAGGCTGCTCGGTCATCTAATTTGCTTGTACGCGCCAAAATGGGCTAAAAAACGTTTCTTACCCATAAGAAGTCCGGGGCTAAGAGTTCTTGCAGCACTCCTGTCATCAACACTTACCTGTCCTCAGTCATGGCATCATCTCATCAGAACTTGAGATTGTTGAAAGCCGGATAGATGTAGTACAAAAACTCATAGAAACAAATGATTCTCCATGACTTATAGTCTCTCCGCAGGGGGCTTTTTCTTTGAAGGTGATCAATTACATTCTGGAAGTCGTTTTGAACCCCAGGGAAGACAACCTTTTGGCTTCTGTAGCATCCTCAATTCCTAGTACCTGCCATGATCTCCCTCCTAATTCTCTTGCGACTATCGCAAATGGCCAAACTCTTTTCACCCCTAAAATTTGCCGGCTAAATGGAAAAAGTGAAACAAAATCGTGCAAAAAGACACTTTAGGCACAAAAAGGACACAATCAAAACTTGATGCAACAGTTCCAAATAATATCAGCAACCCCATGTCAGGGACATGACTTAGCTATTTTTTCAGGAGGCATGCAAACCTCTCTTTGATAATTTGGAGGCCATTTTACGTAACATCCGGCAAGGTGCCCTTCTACAAATTAAATCACTAGGGGCCACATGTACAAAGCATTTTTCTAGTCGCAAACGGGTTGATTTGCAGAATCGGCCCGTTTGCAACTAGAAAAATGCTTTTTGGGATGTACAAAGCCCAAACTGCAATTCGGTAACTTGTTACCGAATCGCAATTTGGGTTTTCGATTCGGTATTAGGAAGGCACGTGTCCAGTACGTCCCTTCCTAATACCGAATCTAAATGGTATGTGTGATTGTTTTGTGACCTTGAATGCAGTCGCAAAACAATCACAGTTAGCACCAATTTCAAATTGAAGCTAACCCATTCGCAAAGGGGAAGGAGTCCCTAAGGGACCCCTTCCCCTTTGTGAATGCATGCAGAAACATTTTTAAGAGCAAGCAGTGGTCCCACGGACCACTACCTACTCTTAAAAAATGAAACTGAAGCGTTTAATTTTTTTGTTCTTAATCGCAGTCTGTTTTCCTTTAAGGAAATCAGGCTGTGTTTAAAAAAAAAAATTACTTTATTTAAAAACAATCACAGACATTGTGGTCTGGTGACACCAGCAGGCCACCATCCCTGTGGTTTTTGTGATTCACAGTGGGTCGCAAATTGCGACCTACCTCATTAATATTAATGAGGCAGGTCTAGTTGCGACCCACAGGGAATCGCAAAAGAAACTCAAAGGAGTTTCTTACATTTGGAATTGCGATTCCCTAATTGGGATTCGCATGGAATCGCAATTCCAAATATTCGTACATGTGGCCCTAGGGGATAAAATGCAAATCTTATGGATCATTTTTTAACTAATCAGCACATGGCTCATAATAAAGTTTCTTGCTAGCCATCAGTTAGTTCTGGCTCAACTCCCCTCACCCTAAGCCAACCTTCTTATGCACCATCCATTTCAAAACCTGTAAACCTGAGACGCTCTACTATTGTAGGAAGCTGGCTCTTTATATGATATATCAAAAGGAAATATATTGTGCAAAGAGTCCAGGGGCTCCCTCACTAGTGTAAAAGGGACTTGCTCAAGCAATCCCAAGAGGCTCTTTTAAGGGGTAGTGTGATCGAGCAGCCTTAGGCTTATCAGAGAGGAGTGTTAGACGTCTGCAAATACACACACAGTCAATAAATGAGACACACGACTCAAGAAGATCTACACCAATTCGCAAAAAATAAAGTATCTTTATATATGTTTTGGCACCAGAATCAATACGATCAGGTAAGTACATTTGCAAGAGAAATCTTTACAGTTTTGAAAATTCGACACAGTGCAATTTCTGGAAGCTGCAATGTTATCCCATGGAGGAAAAACAAAGACAGCAAACAGGTACAGTACAGCAACTTACGAGGCCTATCTCCTAGACTTCAGGTAAGTACTGGGCAAGGGTCAGGGCCATACCACCAGGCCACACAAGGCGGTACTGGGGCAGCTGTGTGAAGTGGTGTAGTACGGTGTTGGGTGCCCGATGTTACTCTACGAGGATTGGTCCGGTCAAAAATATGCTGCAGGTAAGGACTCGGGATCTGGGATGAACCAACAAGTGGGTTCCAGTCTTGAGATGTCTTGGGGTGAGGAGACACCTTCAGTCCTCTTCTCCACGGGCCAGGAGTGATGGGTGCAGAGGTGTGATGAGATGTCGGGTTTTTCTCCACCAGAGCACTCAAGGTTGATGGGGCCTGCATGGAGAGGGTACACAGTGGGTAAGTCGAAGGTGGACTTCATCTCTGGAACACTGGGACACCACGTTGGCACCCTTGGTCCACTTCAACTGAGGCGGCGGGCTATGGGTGCAGTGGTGCTTTCCGGTCACAGGTTTTCTGCGGTCAAAAGCCTTCACAGTTGTCTTGGGGTGCCTACAAGATGCAGGGAAGCAGCTCCACTGCCCCCACAGGAGTTCCTGGGTCTTTGTTGAAGGCAGGCAGGCAGGCCTCTGAGGCTTTTGGAGGCACAGTAGCTTGCTGTACGAGTTGACTTAGGCACAAAGCGGCGAGAACAGCAGACATGCCGGCATGGCTGGGGCCAAGTCAGCCGCTTCTTCCTCGGACTTGGCTTTTGGGGCTCTTGGGTGTCTTTCTTCTTTGTAGGTCAGCAGCGATCTGCTTTCCTGGTGCCAGGGCCTTCCCTAAATACTGACTTTAGGGGCCTTTCAGGAAGTGTAGGGTAGTAGCCAATGGGCTACTTACCCCGGGGGTCACTACACACCCTATATGACCACTTCCTGTGGAAGGTGGTCATAACCCTGTCCCAGAGTTCCTAAATCTGCCAAGACCAAGATGGCAGATTTCTTAATGTGGTGGCTACATCAGTCAGCTCATCCAAGGGGTAGGATTGACATGAGGTGTGGACACACCTCTCTGCATGCTAAATTTCCCACTGTCCTGGTGCCAAAACGGCACTGGGGCAGTGGGGTCAGAACTCTCCTGTGATTGAAGCCAGATCTCCATGGCAAGGGCGGTGGGCTTCTTGGAAGCCCCCGGCTTTAGAATGCAGAGTTACATGCCATCCTGTTGGATCGACAAAGACATAGCAGGGGCATTTCTGCTCTTGAAGATATGTCATGACATGGAATATACTGCACCCTGCCTCAGGGCTGTAAGGACTGCTGTAGGGTAACTTACATATTTTGCATTCAGTGTTAGGGGACATGGCACACAGGCCGTGTGTTATGTTGTGTTTTCACTTTTAGCTGCACCACGACACACAGCCTGCAATGTCAGTCTGCATGTGCTAGGAGAGGAGTCCCTGAGGGTGGCACAATACATGTTGCAGCCCTGGGGGGTCATCTTTGGCACCCATGCCCTAGGTGACAGGGGTACCGTTTACTATGGACCAACAGGTGGGGGGGCAAAGCATTGCCAATTGGGGAACAATTGCACAGTTTTAGGGAAAGTGATCTGGCACTGGGAACCCAGTTAGTAGGAACCCAGTGCACTTTCAGTCAAAATTGCATCGCATACCAGCAAAAGTGGGGATGCCCATGTCAAAATGGGGCACTTTTCTATGCAATACTCTCCCCCCCCCAATGAAAGCAAATGTGACTACACTTTCCCAAGAGAGTCTTCATTGTCTAAGTGGAAAAATGGGAAAGGCAATCTGCATTGGTGTGGTCAGACCCAGGTCTGTGTTCCACTGTAAAGTCCACTCCCTGTAGGGATGTGGACCACCTCAGCAGTTTGGGGTTTTCATCTTTCATTTGTATCAACCATCTGAGAAGCCTGTGGTCAGTTTGAACAAGAAAGTGAGAACCAAAGAGGTATGGTCTCACCTTCTTCAGGTACCAGACCGCAGCAAAGGCTTCCCTCTCAAAGGCACTCCAATGCTGCTTTCTGGGGAGTAACCTCCTGCTAATGAAAGGAACAGGTTGGTCATGGCCATCAACACTGGTTTGGAATAAGATCACTTCTATCTCTTGTACAGAGGCATCTGTCTGCACTATAAACTGCTTAGAATAATCTGGAGCTCTTAGAACGGGTGCTGAGCACACTGCTTCCTTCAGAGTGTTAAAAGCCTTTTAACAACTAAAATATTATCTCTGTTCAACACATCATGCAGATCTCTAGAATGATATTCTGGGAATGCGAGTAGCTCTAAAAGCAGAAAATGCCTAGCCTCCCCCAACACCCACCTATTTCAGGTTTCCCACTTTAAAACTACAGTCGCCCTGATGGAAAACTAAAGTTGCTGAAGAGGTATATGAATAAAACAGACCACTCCACACATGGAAGGGGACTCTCATGTGGTGGGGATTTTGGAGTTGAAATGAACACCAAAGCCATCAGGTTAAGTCAAGATATTTCTTGCCTGGAGGGCCCACAGTTGAATATAACCTCCTTATAACCAATCATCTCTCCATCACCAAAACCTAAGCCTGAGTTAGCTGAGGTCTCTGCAAAAGGTAGACCTTTGGGAGCAGGCCCTGATATTCATCAAGTTTTGCTGGACATAACATTAAACCTTTCAAAATCAATTGAGATTGCTTTCTGTTCATTGAGTTTAAAGTCGAAGGGCCCACATCTGCCCACCCCAGGAGTAGGGAAGAAGCTTTTTACCTTAGTTAGTCTTGTTGATGAGAATATAAAGCTGTATGACATTCTTTCAAGTAATGTTCTTGTCCCAGAACTCGAACACTGGGGGCCACTATTATTCCAAACACCTTTCAATGTTGTTCTTATGTTCAAGATTTTCACTGACCTGAAAACCCATTCAGGAACCCCATGGGCCACCCAACTCAAGTTCCTGTTTAAAAATTAAACAAAATGTAACCCTCTTGTTTGGGGGGAATTTGGAGATTTTTATAAGATTTTGATCTTTCAGACCTTTATTCAGTTTTGGCTTCTGAAAGAGGTCATTCATGCTCTTGATATCGGACTGAAATTTACTCCAAAGTAGCAGACACCATGCTGTCATCAGCAGACAGCAGAACCACCTCTTGCGTGGAGTCTAGTATGCACCACCTCTACTGCAGCGACATTAGCTTCCTAAATTTGGAGCCCATACTTAAGGTTATTTAATAAATCATGTCAGGGAGGCACTGCGATTGGAGGAGGCCAGAGGTGTGTGATGAGTCCACATACTACCCTGATGAGATTCAATACTGGTCTTTTGCCTGACATTTGATGCCCAGTGGAGGCTACTGGTTACAGAGGCATACACAACACCACTGTCATCAGACTCTGAGCTCCCATTACAGTCCCTCAGCACTTAGGCTGAGACTGGGACACGTGATGCCCTGTTGAGTGACAGTTGACAGCTCTGTATGAGAATGAGTGTGGGATGGGTGAGTGGAAGTACCATTATTGCTTTTCTTCTGGGGTGGGGGGCTAACATCACGCCCACCGGGCTGGGGTAGCACCAGGGGCCACCTACACAGAGCTCAGCAGAGGGCCCTGATTTAGTGTTACTCGTGTGGCCAGCTTTGACGTGCATCTGTACTGATTAAGATGGAGCTTTTATGTTGACTACTTTTACTTTGTTTGGTCCGACACCTGTCATGTTTATTTTCACAAGTTTCTTTTCTTTTTGTCTTTCTATGACTGAACTCTGTGTTTTGAAAAAGGCAATCAAAAACATTTCTAAAAAATAATAAATCATGTCACACATCTGGACCATTGTTATTTTTTCAACAATTGAGGAACATATTCAGACACAGGCTACCATTTTATATTCTTCATTTCCTGTATATAAATGAGTGTAAAGGTTGCCCAGCATGGCATGAATAGAGGCCACAACCTGAACATCAAACCTGGTTGGTTCCCTATTGAGAGCGTTCTCTAAGGTTTGAACAAAGGAGTTACCTAAACCTGCTGATACGACCAAATGATAATCCTGCATCTGCTCGTTGTTCGAAGTCCCAGACTGGCTTTATGCATACCCACCTTCCGACCAGCCATCCTAAAGACAAAAAAGTAGCAGGACTCCTCAGTCTCCAGGAAAAGATTAGCATTCAGGGAATTAATAACTGAAGTTTCAAAATGTGCAACGCTCTATGAGAAAAAGAGTCGGATAGGTCACAGCCATCAGCAGGGGTGGCTCCTCCACTGTGGCAGAGAAGCGTCGCACCCTGTCAGCAGCAGCTGCAAACCTTTAAAAATAAAATTATAATAAACAATGTTAGTTATTGTTTTATTTTTAAAGGGGCGGGGCCCTGGGAGTGACGAGCACTGAGGGGAGAGCACAGAGCACTCCCCTCAGTGGGCATGTATGTTTGGCCAGCTGTCTCAGGCTGGCCAAACACACATGCGCACATGGGCTCTCTCCAACTCAGTACTGTGTTGCAAGGTGGGAGAGAGCAAGTGCACAGAGCACTCCCCTCAGTGAGCATGTATGTTTGGCCAGCTGTCTCAGGCTGGCCAAACACACATGTGCACATGGGCTCTCTCCAACCCAGCACTGCGTTGCCAGGTGGGAGAGAGCAAGTCCAGGCTCCCATGCTGCATTAGAACACCCAGCCAGGGCACTCCAGCCAATCATAATGCAGCTCTAAGCTGCATCATGATTGGCCGCAGGGCAGGCTGGGAGCCTGTGCCTGGAGTGCGGCAGTGAGTACGGTGGTTGATAAAGCTACTTTAAAAAAAAAATATATATATATTTTTGTTTTATTCCCCTCGACCCTGCCCTGCCACCTTGCCAAGTCGCCAGGGCAACTGCCTTTCAGTGCGCAACACTTTAATTCTTTAGTGTCACACACTGCACAGTCGGGATTATTTTATGATGTGGTCTTGGATACAGAATTTAAAAAAAGACATAATCAGAGATGTGCTAGCAGGGGCACTTTAAATCCTAGCCACAGAGCTACTCACCCCAGTGGCGTAGCACCCGGGGCAAGGCAAGTAATTTGCGCCCCCTAACCCGTGGATTTTAGCACTCGCGAGTGCGAGCGCGCCCCCCCCCAGATGTTGCGCCCGGTGCGGCCGGCCCCCCCTGCTCCCCCCACGCTACGCCACTGACTCACCCCACTGTAGAGGCTGGCCTAGAACAGATTGCACACACACGCCCCTTTTTACTACATTTCAGTCGTACATCTGGCCATACCACGACACAGATGTGCGCATGTGAGGGCTGCCGATCCACTCTCACAAATGTGGCCAAGTGAGGAGGGCCATCAGGACCGGAGGCTTCTGATTATGCTTTTTCTAGTTTTACTACTCCACAAACAGCAGCCAATAAAAAAAACTGTAAAAAACAAACTACATTTCCCAACTACACCCTACCTATCTTCTCCTGTGCTCCAGAAAACCCCAGTTGGGTAGCTGTGTGCATTATAAAGATCATATTAATAATAATAATAATGTTAATAATAATAACAGGCTTTCAAACATGCCCCGCCAGGTGCACCAATCACATATACTGTCAGCATGTAAACAGAGAGACACCATCTTGACTGCCTCCTCTTTGCTGCTCTGCAGTCAAGATAAGTGCCTCTCTGTTTATAACCATCACAACTTTAACCCCTTTAGCACCATGGACGTAATGGTTACATCCATGGCGGTGCCTGTGTGGCGCCATGGACGCAACCATTACGTCCACATACCGGGCCCCGGGGGAAGCGCTAGCGCTCCCCCCAAGGGCCGCCCCGCACCCCAAGGCCAGGGCTGGAAGGGGAATCCCTTCCCCTTCCACCCCCGCCCCTTCCATGACGTCAGCACACAATCGCGCACTGACTTCATGTAAGGAAGGAAAGACGCGTGGAAGCCATTTACTTCTAGTGCGTCTTCCAGCAAGGAGGTAGGTTTTTACCTCCGGGGAGGGGGAATGCCCACTAGACACCAGGGAATTAGTATGTGTGTGTGCGTGTGTGTTGTTGTTGGGTGGGAGAGCGACCCCTTGGGCAAGGGTCCCTCTCCTTTGGGGGGCAATACCTTTTTTTGCAATTTCTGCCCCCCTTGAGGAGAGATTGGCCTTATTTTTAGGCCGATCTGCCCCCAAGGGGGGCAGAAAGCCACTAGACACCAGGGATTTTTTTGTTTTGGAGGGCGGCCCCTTGGGCAAGGGTCGCCCCCATGGGCCCAAATGCACTATTGTGTAGTCCTGCCCCCCTTGGGGGCAGATAGGCCTTATATTTGGCCTTTTTGCCCCCAAGGGGGGCAGAATCCCCATAGCGCCAGGGATCATGTATGTTTGTGTGTGTGCTTTGTGTGGGGGGTGGCCTCTTGGGCAAGAGTCGCCCCCCAAAGGGCAAAAATTACTATTGGGCAGTTCTGGTCCCCTTAGGGCAGATCGGCCTATTTTTTTTTTCAGGCCCCTTCTGTGCTCAAGGGGGGCAGAATCCACTTTGCGCCAGGGATCATGTGTGTGTTTTGTGCGGGGGTGGCCCCTTGGGCAAGGTTAGCCCTCCAAAGGGGGCAATATATTCTATGGCATTTCTGTCCCCCTTTGGGGCAGATTGGCCTATTTTTGTTAGGCCCATCTGCCCCCAAGCAGAGAACACTAACACAAGGGAACATTTAAAAATGGTTGGTGGCAGAGTGTTTGTCAACTGGCGAAGTATTTGCATTTATGATAATGACAGTTTATTTCTTCTTTTTGTTCTAGTTCAAAGCTTTTGCTTCCTTTGCTGTGGCTTGTTGCAGTTTTGACAGTGGTTGTCCTGCAGTATGCGTAGTTGCATGTTTTAAGTAAGTAAATAAATTTACTCCAAAGGAATATTGTTGCCATGCATGAATGACATGTTTGTAGGTGGTGTACTGAATGCAGGATTGTGTGTGAAATTGTCCTTAGATTTATGCACAATGATTATTGTATTGTCTTATGTCTAATTTGCTTTTTTTCTCTTTTTAGTGGGATATCATTGGTGATTGCTGTGCTGAGTAGTTGCTGGTGAGTCAAGCTTTTTCAGGCAAGTGAGCGGTATAGTTTTTGAGTTTATAACTCTTAGCGATAAAGCTACACTTTGGGGGTCATTCCGACCCTGGCGGCCGGCGGTATGTTGGCGGTAACACCGCCAACAGGCTGGCGGTGTTCCGCCAGCAATTCTGACCGTGGCGGAAAAGCCACGGTCAGACCGCCGGCCCCTCCACTTTCCCGCCAGGCTTCCGCCTGGCGGGCATAATCCCCAGGGCAGCGGTGCAAGCACCGCTGCCCTGGGGATTATGAGTCCCCGACCGCCAGCCTGTCCGTGGCGGTAAACACCGCCATTGAAAGGCTGGCGGTAAGGGGACTGGGGGTGCCCCTGGGGGCCCCTGCACTGCCCATGCACTTGGCATGGGCAGTGCAGGGGCCCCCAGGCATAGCCCCATCGCGCATTTCACTGCCCGAATTTCGGGCAGTGAAATGTGCGACGGGTGCTACTGCACCCGCTGCACATGAACATTGCCGCCGGCTCTATTACGAGCCGGCGGCAATGTTGATGTGCCATTTCCGCTGGGCCAGCGGACGGTAACGCTGTTACCGTCCGCTGGCCCAGTGGAAATGTCGGAATAGGGAGGCATGAATACCGCCGGCAATGGCAATATTCTGTCTCCCCCGGCCTCGGCGGTCTGAAGAAAAGACCGCCGAGGTCCGAATGACCACCTTTGTTTGTTACTTATCTTAGACAGTGCTGGTTGTTGGTGGTGCATTTGTCCAGTTAATTTTTGTATGAAGGATCATGGCTAGCCGTAGGATGACCACTCAGCAGGTTGTTGGTGTGCTTTTTGAGTTGTCTTCTGACCATGATTATGAGACTGACTCTGCATCTGAGGCAGAGGAGGAAGTGCAAGATTCTGGAAGTGAATTTTCTGTCAGAGAGGAATCATCTGATGATGAAGCCACTCTCAGTGCTGATGAAGGGCCTGTTTTAGAGGAGGACACTGAGGTGCCAATGGTGCAGGAGTCAGCGGCTGAAAGGCTTCCCATTGGAAGCCTTGGCACGTGGGTTGCACCAAACATGGAGCAGCCACAGTTGCCTACGTTTACTGGTTTCCCTGAGTGTCTAGTTAATACGGAAAACATTTTGCCCGTCAACTTTTTTGAGTTGTTTATGGACAATATATTTTTGGAAGAGATTATTGAGCAATTTGTATGCAGAGCAGTTTTTGAGGGACAGCGCTGCCAGGCTTAGGCCACACTCTAGAGCTAGCCAGTGGATTCCCACAAATCTGAAAGAGTTGAAAAAATTATTGGGTTTAACTTTTTTGATGGTGGCTGATAAGGAAGCCATCACTGTCTTCATATTGGTCTACTAGTCCCTTGATGGCAACTGCTATATTTCCTGCCATCATGAGTCGTAACCGGTATGAGCTTCTTCTTCAGATGTTGCATTTTGTAGCTAATGCTTTTGCCTTGCCACAAGATCACCCTGATTCTGACCGTCTTTTTAGGATTAGACCTGTCCTTGGTCATTTGGTAGATTGGTTTTCAGAGATTTATGTTCCAGGTAAAGAACTATCTGTAGATGAGTCTTTGGTCCTGTTCAAGGGTCGTTTGGTTTTTAGGCAGTACATTCCTAGCACAAGGGCACGGTATGGAATTAAGATGTATATGTTGTCTGACAGTAGTAGAGGATATGCTCATCATTTTCGGGTCTACACTGGTAGGGATTCCAATATTGACCCCCCTGGTTGTCCACCCACTTTTGGAGTTAGTGAGAAAATTGTGTGGGAACTTGGTAGACGACTGTTTAACAAAGGTCACCATTTATATGTAGATAACTTTTACACTGGAGTTCAGTTGTTCAAGGAATTGTTCAGAGTGGACACTGTTGCTTGTGGCACAATCCGCTCTAATCGGAAAGGCTATCCAAGAGAGCCTGTCTGTAAAAAACTTGAGAAGGGCCAGTGCAGTGCCTTTCAGAATGATGAGCTGCTAGCTCTGAAATTTGTAGACAAGAGGGATGTGTATATGCTAAGGACCATCCACGATGAGAGTTCTTCACCTGTGGCTGTTTGGGGTCAGGTTGGCGAAGTGCGCAAACCTGTGTGCATTTTAGACTGTAGTATCAGGAAGGAGACTAGGATGTACTGCCCTGATTGTCCTTCAAAGCCTGGGCTGTGTGTGGGTGGCTGTTTCAGGAGCTACCACACACAAGAATTATTGGGAAATTCCGTGAGCGTAAACTGCTGTTTTATAATTTTAAATGTTCAATTTCACAGTTGGCATTACTGTTATGTATTCCGTTAGAGCTTTTGTGTTTGTAGTTTTGTACTTATTTATAGTTAGTGGTTTCTTTGTTGTTTAAAAACAAAAAAAAAGTTATGGCGGTGTGCGTGTGGTGGCGCTTGGATGGCGGTGTGCGTGGGGTGGCGCTTGGCTGGCAGTGTGCGTGGGGTGGTGCTTGGCTGGCGGTGTGCGTGGGGTGGCGCTTGGCTGGCAGTGTGCGTGAGGTGGCGCTTGGCTGAGGGTGTGCGTGGGGTGGTGCTTGGCTGGCGGTGTGCGTGGGGAGGCGCTTGGCTGACGGTGCCAGCCAAACGTCAGTCCACACACTCCCATCAGCTAGTGTGATTGCTGTATCAGGCATGTGGGCATATGTAAATGATGGGCCCTTCAGTGGCGCTGTCTGTCGATGCGAGTGTTGTAATGTGCTGGGCCCGTGCTGGCGGCGTGAATGGTCTTGTGCATGTCATGTATGAAAGGTGTGTGAATGGACTGTAAAACGGTTGGTGCCTTGACACAGCTTTACAGCTCACGAGCTGTGAGTCATTGGTTCAGTTTTTTGGCCTTTCAGTTATTAACAGTGCATTTCACTTTTGTGAAATCTCTTGTTAATAAAATTTGATCTACTGAACCATCACTCACCTTCGTGCCAAATCCAACCAGTATGTGTGGTAAAAATGACAAAACCTGCTCCGTTGTAATCAGGCGTCGCAGCACACTTGTGACACGCTAGGTGTCTCAGGTGGGACCCCGATGATGAAGCATGCCACCAACTTGGTTGGTGGGTGAGGGGTCTCTTTCACATTACCTAAGTGCGTTTCTTTTCACAATTTTAGTGTTTGGCACATCACAGACGTACGTGGACACATCAAAATGATATGTTACAAAACTACCTGTGTTTTGGGGGGAAGGGGCACCTATGTTTTTGGTCCTGGGTGTGGCCTTCATCTAGGGAAACCTACCGAACCCAGACATTTTTTAAAACTAGACACCCCAAGGAGTACAGGGAGGTGTGGCTTACGTGGATCCCCCAACATTTTCTTACCCAGACTCCTCTGCAAACCTCAAAATCTGCTTCAAAAAGCATATTTTCCTAACTTTTCTTAGTAGGATCCATGCTTTAGCACACAATTCCTACTCCCCAGCGATCCCCTCAGTCTCCCAAGTAAAATGACACCTCACTTGTGTGGGTCCCCAAAGCAAAGTCAGACTAAAGATATATAAAAGAAGAATATGTGCTTATCAACTCGCTGTGCTATCCCCTCTATCTCTACAAGTTTTTGGCCTTTTTCTGTTGCAGGCACCTGGCCCACCCACACAAGTGATGTATCATTTTTATCCGCAGACTTGGGGGAACACTGGGTGGAAGGAAGTTTGTAGGTCCTCTCAGATTCCAGAACTTTCTGTCACTGAAATGAGAGGAAAAAGTGTTTTTTTTGGCCAGATCTTGAGGTTTGCAGAGGATTCTGGGTAACAGAACCTGGTCAAAACCCCACAAGTCACCCCATCTTGGATTCCCCTAGGTGTCTAGTTTTCAAAAATGCGCAGATTTGCTAGGTTTCCCCAGGTGCCTGCTGAGCTAGTGGCCAAAATCCACAGCTAGGGACTTTGTAAAAAACAGTTCTGTTTTCTTTGTGAAAATGTGATGTGTCCATGCTGTGTTTTGGGGCATTTCCTTTTGCGGACGCTAGGCCTACCCACACAAGTGAGGTACCAATTTTATCGGGAGACTTGGGGGGAATGCTGGGTGGAAAGAAATGTGTGGCTCCTCTAAGATTCCAGAACTTTCTGTCACCGAAATGAAAGGAAATAGTGTTTTTTTGGCCAAATTTGGAGATTTGTTGAGGATTCTAGGTAACAGAACCTGGTCAGAGCCCCACAAGTCACCCCATCTTGGATTCCCCTCGGTGTCTAGTTTAAAAAAATGCGCAGGTTTGCTAGGTTTCCCTAAGTGCCGGCTGAACTAGAGGCCAAAATCCACAGCTAGGCACTTTGTAAAAAACAGCTCTGTTTTCTTTGTGAAAATGTGATGTGTCCACGTTGTGTTTTGGGGCATTTCCTTTCGCGGGCGCTAGGCCTACCCACACAAGTGAGGTACCATTTTTATCAGGAGTCTTGGGGGAACGCTGGGAGGAAGGAAATATGCGGCTCCTCTCAGATTCCAGAACTTTCTGTCACCAAAATGAGAGGCAAAGGTGTTTTTTTGGCCGAATTTTGGGGTTTGCAAAGGATTCTGGGTAACAGAACCTGGTCGAGCCCCACAAGTCACCCCATCTTGGATTCCCCTAGGTGTCTAGTTTTCAAAAATTTGCTGTTTTGCTAGGTTTCCCCAGGTGCCACCTGAGCTAGAGGCCAAAATCCACAGCTAGGCACTTTGTGAAAAACAGCTCTGTTTTCTTCGTGAAAATGTGATGTGTCCATGCTGTGTTTTGGGGAAATTCCTTTCGCGGGCACTAGGCCTACCCACACAAGAGAAAGGTACCACTTTTATCAGGAGACTTGGGGGAACGCTGGGTGGAAGGAAATATGCGGCTCCTCTCAGATTCCAGAACTTTCTGTCACCAAAATGAGAGGAAAAAGTGTTTTTGGGACGAATATTGAGGTTTGCAAAGGATTCTGGGTAACAGAACCTGGTCAGAGCCCCACAAGTCACCCCATCCTGGATTCCCTTAGGTGTCTAGTTTTCAAAAATGTGCTGGTTTGCTAGGTTTCCCCAGGTGCCGGCTGAGCTAGAGGCCAAAATCCACAGCTAGGCACTTTGTAAAAAACAGCTCTGTTTTGTTTGTGAAAATGTGATGTGTCCACGCTGTGTTTTGGGGCATTTCCTTTCGCGGGCGCTAGGCCTACCCACACAAGTGAGGTACCATTTTTATCAGGAGTCTTGGGGGAACGCTGGGTGGAAGGAAATGTGTGGCTTCTAACAGATTCCAGAACTTTCTGTCACCGAAATGAGAGGAAAATGTGTTTTTATGGCCAAATTGTGAGGTTTGCAAAGGATTCTGGGTAACAGAACCTGGTCAGAGCCCCACAAGTCACCCCATCTTGGATTCTCCTAGGTGTCTAGTTTTCAAAAATGCGCTGGTTTGCTAGGTTTCCACAGGTGCCAGCTGAGCTAGAGGCCAAAATCCACAGCTAGGCACTGTATAAAAAACAGCTCTGTTTTCTTTGTGAAAATGTGATGTGTCCACGTTGTGTTTTGGGGCATTTCCTTTTACGGGCGCTAGGCCTACCCAAACAAGTGAGGTACCATTTTTATCGGGAGACTTGGGGGAACGCTGGGTGGAAGGAAATTTGTGGCTCCTCTCAGATTCCAGAACTTTCTGTCACCGAAATGAGAGGAAAAAGTGTTTTTTTAGCCGAATTTTGAGGTTTGCAAAGGATTCTGGGTAACAGAACCTGGTCAGAGCACCACAAGTCACCCCATCCTGGATTCCCCCGGGTGTCTAGTTTTCAAAAATGTCCTGGTTTGCTAGGTTTCCCAAGGTGCGGGCTGGGCTAGAGGCCAAAATCCACAGCTAGGGACTTTGTAAAAAACAGCTCTGTTTTCTTTGTGAAAATGTGATGTGTCCACGCTGTGTTTTGGGGCATCCCCTTTCGCGGGCGCTAGGCCTACCCACACAAGTGAGGTACCATTTTTATCAGGAGTCTTGGGGGAATGCTGGGTGGAAGGAAATGTGTGGCTCCTATCAGATTCCAGAATTTTCTGTCACCGAAATGAGAGGAAAAAGTGTTTTTTTATCCGAATTTTGAGGTTTGCTAAGGATTCTGGGTAACAGAACCTGGTCAGAGCACCACAAGTCATCCCATCTTGGATTCCCCCTAGGTGACTAGTTTTCATAAATGTGCTGGTTTGCTAGGTTTCCCAAGGTGCGGGCTGAGCTAGAGGCCAAAATCCACAGCTAGGCACTTTGTAAAAAACAGCTCTGTTTTCTTTGTGAAAATGTGATGTGTCCATGCTGTGTTTTGGGGCATTTCCTTTTGCGGGCGCTAAGCCTAGCCACACAAGTGAGGTACCATTTTTATCAGGAGACTTGGGGGAACGCTGGGTGGAAGGAAATATGCGGCTCCTTTCAGATTCCAGAACTTTCTGTCACCGAAATGAGAGGAAAAAGTGTTTTTTGGGGCGAATATTGAGGTTTGCAAAGGATTCTGGGTAACAGAACCTGGTCAGAGCCCCACAAGTCACCCCATCCTGGATTCCCCTCGGTGTCTAGTTTTAAAAAATGTGCAGGTTTGCTAGGTTTCCCCAGGTGCCGGCTGAGCTAGGGGCCAAAATCCACAGCTAGGCACTTTCTAAAAAACAGCTCTGTTTTGTTTGTGAAAATGTGATGTGTCCATGCTGTGTTTTGTGGCATTTCCTTTCGCGGGCACTAGGCCTACCCACACAAGTGAGGTACCATTTTTATCAGGAGTCTTGGGGGAACGCTGGGTGGAAGGAAATGTGTGGCTCCTCTCAGATTCCAGAACTTTCTGTCACCGAAATGAGAGGAAAATTTGTGTTTCTGGCCAAATTGTGAGGTTTGCAAAGGATTCTGGGTAACAGAACCTAGTCAGAGCCCCACAACTCACCCCATCTTGGATTCCCCTAGGTATCTAGTTTTCAAAAATGCACTGGTGTGCTAGGTTTCCCCAGGTGCAGGCTGAGCTAGAGGCCAAAATCCACAGGTAGGCACTTTGTAAAAAACAGCTGTTTAATTTGTGAAAATGTGATGCGTCCACGTTGTGTTTTGGGGCATTTCCTTTCGCGGGCGCTAGGCCTACCCACACAAGTGAGGTACCATTTTTATCAGGAGACTTGGGGGAACACTGGGTGTAAGGAAATTCGTGGCTCCTCTCAGATTCCAGAACTTTCTGTCACCGAAATGAGAGGAAAATGTGTTTTTTTGGCCAAATTGTGAGGTTTGCAAAGGAATCTGGGTACCAGAACCTGGTCAGAGGCCCACAAGTCACCCCATCTTGGATTCTGCTAGGTGTCTATTTTTCAAAAAGGCACAGGTTTGGTAGGTTTCCCTAGGTGCCGGCTGAGCTAGATGCTAAAATCTACAGCTAGGCACTTTCCAAAAAAACATTCAGATTTCAATGTAAAAATGTGATGTGTCCATTTTGTGTTTCCTGTCGCGAGCAGTAGGCCTAACCACACAAGTGAGGTACCATTTTTATTGGGAGACTTGGGGGAACACAGAATAGCAAAACAAGTGTTATTGCCCCTTGTCTTTCTCTACATTTTTTCCTTCCAAATGTAAGACAGTGTGTAAAAAATACGTCTATTTGAGAAATGCCTGTAATTCACATGGTAGTATGGGCACCCCGGAATTGAGAGATGTGCAAATAACCACTGCTTCTCAACACCTTATCTTGTGCCCATTTTGAAAATACAAAGGTTTTCTTGATACCTATTTTTCACTTTTTATATTTCAGCAAATTAATTGCTGTACACCTGGTATAGAATGAAAACCCATTGCAAGGTGCAGCTCATTTATTGGCTCTGGGTACCTAGGGTTGTTGATGAACCTACAGGCCCTATATATCCCCGCAACCAGAAGAGTCCAGCAGACTTAACGGTATATTGCTTTAAAAAATCTGACAGCGCTGGAAAAAGTTACAGAATATAACGTGAGAAAAATTGCTGTTTTTTTCACCTCAATTTCAATATTCTTTTATTTCAGCTTTTATTTTCTGTAGGAAACACTTGTAGGATATACACAAATGACCTCTTGCTGAATTCATAATTTTGTCTACTTTTTAGAAATGTTTAGCTTGCTGGGACCCAGCATTGGTTTCTCACCCATTTCTGTCACTAACTGAAAAATTGGGTTGTCTGATTCAAGTCTGCCTGTTCCTGAAAGCTGGGAAGCTGGTGATTTTAGCACAAAAAACCCTTTGTTGATGCCATTTTCAGGGGAAAAAAACACAAGCATTCTTCTGCAGCCCTTTTTTCCCATTTTGTTTAAAAAAACGAAATTTTCACTGTATTGGCTAATTTCTTGGTCTCCTTCAGGGAACCCACAAAGTCTGGGTACATCTAGAATCCCTAGGATGTTGGAAAAAAAGGACGCAAATTTGGTGTGGGTAGCTTATGTGGACAAAACGTTATGAGGGCCTAAGCGCAAACTGCCCCAAATAGCCAAAAAAAGGCTTGGCACCTGAGGGGAAAAGGCCTGGCAGCGAAGGGGTTAATGTTATTATCACAATCATGGTCCTGATCGTATTGCTTGTATCCATTGAATTAGTGCCGCTCTGTTTTCATAACAACTTAAAGGTTACATTCATTGTTTTACCCTGCGCGCTGCACGTTCATCTTCCCAGGTTGCAATGATCCCTCACTATGCTCTTGCGATGTGCATCCATATTTCGTGCCCTTGTTCTCCCAGAGTAGTTTTTACTCCCACTTTTGCCACTCTCCAGTCTCCCGGTGCGCTGTCCAGTTTTAAAAGCATGTGTTGCATTTAGGCTTTCTCAGTTTTTGTGTCTCCTGGGTCTCGAGCCACAGCTCTGCCGATGGCGTTGACCCATTCTTTGGGAGTGTGCACGCACATATAGCTCACTAGGCCTATACGCGCATAGACTAATTTGCCGACAAATTCTCCAGACTTCTAAAGTTGCTGAGGAGACAATTTTACTTCGGATGGTGTTGCCTTCTCCAGACTGCAAGAACAGAGGGTATTTATTGGCAAACAACAATCTTTCTTGAACTATAGTACTAATATTTAATTTCTTACTTTGATGTTTGGGTAGACAGTGTTCCAAATCATTTTTGGAACTGTTAGCCTTTGTACCATCCTTGAGCTTCCTAGACACCCAGCTTAGTAGAGTCTTGCTGGGCTGCAATAATTACTGTTGGGTTACCTTGAACTCTTATGAGCCCCTGCTTCCCTCTGGGAATTTATTAGTTTGTGTGGGAGAACTCCTATCACCATGATGTTGGACTACACAACACTGGATCAGGGCTATGAGGCCTATGGGCCTGCTGAAGACATAGACTACTCCTATGAGGTGATCAACCCCACAGTGGCGGAATATAGGCAGACGTATCTTCGCAAAGGTGTTGAAAAGGAGGTTCACTCCAGATTGAGAGGGGAATGCCCCAGGCCAGACATCTCTAACAAAACTGCGCAAACTCCAGATATTGACCCTAGCATGCTGATTTTCCTGAGAAAATATGCAAAAGATCCAAAGAATGGCATTGACTGGGTGCTTCGTGCTTGCCAGGATAAACTTTTGGATGCCTCTGGACCATTAGCAAAAATCCTAGAACGGGCCCTTAATGCCCAAGAAACAGGCACTCCTATCAATCTTGAGATCCTTGTGGATGGGGTCAACGGGCTTTCTGACCCCTGGGTAACGCAAACTGTGCCTTGGATTCCAAATGCTGCAAATCAGTGCTTATGCACATTAACCCAAAACTGGTGGAAGTAGCCACATCAGAAGCTGTCCCGATGGCCAATGGAAAATTATTTGATGATTGTTGTGTGAAAGACATGAGTTTTATAGATGCAGGCATTCTGGATCTCCTGACAAAACGGGCTATCTCCCCTGCGATTCCACATCCTCAAGGTTTTCGCAGCAATGTTTCTCTGATTCAGAAAAAAAGGTGGGGGTCAGAGACTTGTTCTCGATTTCTGGCAGTTCAACCAGTGGGTGGCGTACCACCATTTCAAAATAGAGTGTACTCATTTGCTTCAGGGCTGACGACTGGATGGAACGTCTGGATCTCAAAGATGCCTATCTGAAAGTTCAAATATTTCCTCCACATCAGAAATTTCTTCAGTTCCAGTGGCGGAAAAAGTGGCTTGAGTATCTTTGTCTCCCCTTCTGTATTTCTTCAGCTCCTTGGGCATTTACAAAACTTCTCAAACCAGTAGTCCAATGTCTCAGGGAAATGGGTGTTAGGATGATCGCCTATTTAGATTACCTTCTTTTGAAGGCTCAGAAAAAGGAACTTCCTCTCACGCATCTACCATGGACAGTGAGTCTTCTGCAACAACTAGGCTATGTGATCAGTTCCAAAAATCTATGATGATTCAGCTTAACAGGCAGAGTTCTTTGGCTTTCAAATCAATTCTATAAACATTCAATTACTTCTCCCAACCTCCAAAATGAAATCTATCAAGCGAGAGTTAAAGACAGTTTTGTGCAAGCAGACAGAATCTTTGAGAACCTTAGCTTGGATTGTGGGTCTGCTAGCTTCTTCTATTCAGGCAATGTTTCCAGGTCCCCTCCATTACAGATCTTGGCTGAAGTTGGTATTGATGTCTCTATATATTGAACTCTTTGTGCTCATGGGGCTCTGGCATCTAAATCGTTTGTATTAGGTTTTAGATTAGAAGATATTCTACATGCTGCTGACTGGTCTTCTGACTCCGTCTTTAAAGCGTTTTATTATAAACCTATTGTGCATGCCTCTTCATTTGTTATAGGTCAGCTTTGAGCCAACGTAATCAGAAGCCTCCAGTCCTGACATAGAATAGAACATTTTCTAGCATTTACGACAAAAATTCCAGATTCTATTAAGGGCACAGAGGTGAGGATTATCCCTCTCACTGGGTCAAGTAATTGGTGATGTGAACTTGTTGATGTTGTGATTTGATTTAATACAGTTTTCTGTAATGTGTTGCCCTCCATATGTTCCTTTGTCCTCTGTCATTGTCAAAGACAGTGGTCTCATATTTTGTATCTTTGCATTTTCTGATTCTAGACAAGAATGATGATTGGTGGAAAGCCATTTTCTTGATGACGCCAGTTGGCCTCTGCTGTTTGGAGAAGTTCTGCCTTTCTGGATTTCTGGTCCTATGGTTCCATTCCTGTTTATAGTTGGACTTGTTCTGAGTTTTCAGAGAAAGAGGCAGACAAGATGTTATCTCTCTATTTTATATGTGGACAGTATGTGTAAAGGGTGCACTATGGGGGGCATGGTTCAAAGCCTGTTGGGAAATGTAGTTTGTTTTCTACTGTTTTTTGATAGACTGCTGTTTGTGGAGTAGTACAGATAGAGAAAGCATAATACTCACCTCCGTGTCCTCAACAGAACCTAAAATTCTTGTCGGAAATGCTGGAAAAAAAATTCTATTGCTCCTTTACTTTAACCAAATTGCCCAAACCTCTACAACTGTTCATCCTCTCACTCCCACCACCCTTCATTAACACAGACAATCAGAAACAAGATAGCATGTGTAACATAACCAACATGTTGGTCCCCCCTTTTGACAGACAGTATGACCCTGTCTGGCATGTGGAACAAACATAACATAAGATCATAGATGCCAACATTTTAGGGGAGGAAACTGTGAGATTTAAAAAAAAAAAACAGGAGACTACATTTCTCCCATTGAATTCTATTGAAGAGAGACAACGTCAGGCAGGAAACAGTCAAAATGAAGCCATTTTTGCTTTAAAAAATCAGGACTCTCCTGCTTGAATCAGGTCTATTGGCATGTATGTAAAAGCATATTACACCAGTGTCTCTTGAAGATCTGTCTCACTCAGAAGCCACTTTCTACTGTAGAATCATACTTCATTACCCTTTAGTCCTATACAAAGCCTCTGTATTTTTCTGTATTTTTGTGACTGTGCAGGGTCTTCTCTGATGTGTTTCCACAAATATGTACGTATAAGGTTTTCTCTCAGGTGATGTCACAGAGCTCCTCCCTGTTGCACTGGCTCTGGACTTGATTCTGTTTTAGCATCCTCTCTCTCTCTCTCTCTCGGGTTCACTTCCCCTTGAGGTGTGGGTTGTCCAGTGAAACCCTCATGTTCCTATCCTGGACACAGTTCCCCTTCATCTTCCTCTGAGCTTTAATTTCCACTGTCGTCGGTTAGCTCTGCATCAGGAAAGAACTGAAGTGTGACAAGTTTTTTGATGCCCGTTCTATTCCTCTCTGAGCGGTTATCATCATATCTATTACTTTGACCACTGTCCATGGATGTGGTTCAATGGCATCCTCAACTTCCCCTGAGTGTCAGTCTCTGATTAACACTTTGTCCCATGGCTGCAGGGTCTGTTGCTGAGGTCTTCTCTTTCTGCTAGCATATTTGTTGCAGTGTTTTTTACGACTAATTTCCTGATGTAGTGGCTCCCTACTTTCAACCAATTGGGGTTGGTGGGGGATGGTATCAGTAACTGATCACCCCACGCAGAGCATGCTGGGGGATATCCCAGTGGTGGCATAGGGCATGGTGCAGTTCTCCCGCAGAAACATATTGATGGCATTTTCTGTTATTTTTTCTCAGCTTCTGTGATCCTGACCAATTTCTTTAAAGTTTTAACAAACCACTCTGCTTCCCCATTGGCTTGAGGTCACTTTGGTGTAATGCATCTGTGCTGTTTCTTGATTGTAAATACTCAGCCTATTCGCTGCTATTGAATGGGGGCCCATTGTCAGTTCTAATTTCACCTTTCAGGCTAAGAGTTGCCATGATCCTTTCATTTTTTTAAATTACATCTGTGGCACAGGTGCAGGGCACAATCTCAACTGTGGGATATTTGGAGAAGTCATCAATTACACTGACCATGTAAGTCCTGTTAGGGAGGTTGCTACAATTAGCGCTAGCTCTAGCCACAGTGATGCAGGGCCTTCTTCAGTGATTACCAGTACTGGTGGTCCCAGTGGACCATGTATTTGGCATGCGGCACACCTTTGCATAACTGTTTCCACCAGCTGGTCAAGTTGTGAAGCCAGATCTTGGCCTTAAACCTATTATTTGTCTTCACTATGCTTTGGTGAGACCTATGAGCAGGGTAGACCATTCATTGTCTTAGTTACTGGGGCAGTACTACCTTCACCCCCTGAAGGAGGCAGCCTTTTGCAGTTGCTGACTGCTCTTGCCACACACTGTGGAGGGACCAAAGTGTGTGTCCCGCTTCTTCTGTCAGGTGGAACCCTTTGTCTAGAAGGATTAGGCAGATATTTGTAGTGTCGTGATAAACAGCTGGAGGCAGTCACCTTGGGCCATGGCCCCAGCTACCTGTCCCCCCAACACTGGAAGTGGCCATGCTCTTTCCAGCAGCAATCTCACATATTTTTCCGTCTCCTGTGCTAGCTCTTCCTCAATCGGGGTGGCAGACTGGGCATGCCTTTGTAAGAAATTGGCAGAGTTTCAGGAACTTGGTTGATACAGAATGTCGAAATTGTACTCCTGAAGGTGTAGAATCCACTTCTTGATAAGCAGCTTTAGTTTAGATGCAGATCCTTTAAAGAGTGGAATTATCAGTTTGTGGTCCATGCAGACTGAGAACTGGTGCCCATATAAATATAGATACAATCGGTGACATCCCTAGTGTACTGCAATGGCCTCTTTTTCTATCTGAAGGTACCTTTGTTCTGTGGGGGTCAGGGCATGGCTGGCACATGCAACTGGGAACCACTCTCGTCTGACCTGGCACTGTGATAGCACAGCACCTAACCCGGGTGGACTGACATCTACTGCTAGCTCGAGCGACTTCTTGGGATCACAATAAGTGAGCATGGTTTCTGTCAGTAGCGCCTCATTTGTTTTCTGGATTGCTGACTCCTGAACTTCTCCTAAAACTGAGGTCTGCAAGGTTCTGAATGAAATGGCTACAGTATGTCACCATTGCCAGAAAGCTTCTGCCTCCTGATACAGATCAGGGAGCACGCGCCTCTTGTATTTCTTTTACTTTTTCCGGGTCTGGTGCAACACCGTCCTTCAAGAATAGATTCCTGAAGAAGCTTACATCTTCCCTGAGGAACTCACATTTCTCTTTGTGGAGAGTGAGGCCGTGGTCTTGCAGTCGAAGAAAGGCTGACCATACCCGGGTCAGGTGGGTCTCGATGGTAGGGGAATGGACTAAAGTGTCATCTCTCACATACACCTGGAAGCCCTGTGAGCAGCACTCAAATGATCTTTTGGAAGACCTCAGCCGCACTGGATAGGAAACTTAGGGGGTCATTCCGACCCCGGCGGTCATGGACCGCCGGGGCCGGGGATGCGGGAGCACCGCCAACAGGCTGGCGGTGCCCCGCAGGGCATTCTGACCACGGCGGTTTGGCTGCGGTCAGACCAGGAAAACCGGCGGTCTCCCGCCGGTTTTCCGCTGCCCTGGGAATCCCCCATGGCGGCGCAGCTTGCTGCGCCGCCATGGGGGATTCCGACCCCCTCACCGCCATCCTGTTCCTGGCGGTTCCGACCGCCAGGAACAGGATGGCGGTGAGGGGTGTGCAGTGCCCATGCCAATGGCATGGGCACTGCAGGGGCCCCCATAAGAGGGCCCCACTTTGAATTCCAGTGTCTGCTCAGCAGACACTGGAATTCGCAACGGGTGCAACTGCACCCGTCGCACCTTCCCACTCCGCCGGCTCCATTCGGAGCCGGCTTCCTCGTGGGAAGGGGTTTCCCGCTGGGCTGGCGGGCGGCCTTCTGGCGGTCGCCCGCCAGCCCAGCGGGAAAGCCAGAATGGCCTCCGCGGTCTTTCGACCGCGGAGCGGCCATATGGCGGTTCCCTCCAGGCGGGCGGCTCCTGCCCCCCGCCGGGGTCTGAATGACCCCCTTAGTCTTCTGCAGTGACGCAATTCTATGTGCGACAAGATGGTTGTTATGTGGCATGAGTCAGGGTGCAGAGGTATCTGGTGGTATCCCGCTCCCAAGTCCATCTTTGAAAACCACTTCGATCTTGCTAGCTCCCCGATGATCTTGTCATTGATGAGGTCAAGAGTCTTTCCCTCGTGATTGCAGGGTTAGATATTTCATGTCAACACATATCCTCAGTGCCTCTGCTTATTTATTTATTTTTAAATGCCAATAGGGTAGATCTAGGACATGGGCCCTGCAACTTTCTCAATGATTCATGCTTCCTCTAGCTTCTTGAGATATTGTTCTCCCATAGGGCATAGGTGTAATGTCACCCTCCAGTGGTGTACTGCAACATGCTCAATCGATTTGTCTATGTGCATGCAGACAGTTTGCTCTTGAGGCACCCAATTTCAGTGAAGAGTGCAGGGAATTACTCCAGGAGCATGTCCACCTCTGCAGCAAGAATGGAGAAAGCATGACTAACAAGTCCAAGTTCCTGTGCTGTCAGCCGGGGAGGAAGCAGGTCCCTCCCTTAGGCACGTACACATTGGTGAGCATGCTGGTGTTGTGGCGACTGATGCTCATTTAGAAAACCCCTAATATGCACAATGGTGTGACACACCCAAATGCATTGGACCTTAATGTTTGTGGGCTGGAGGCCGGAAGGCTTGGGTATGAACTCATACAAGTCTCAGGCCATCAGGTTGATTGAGGCCCCCATGTCATTGAGGACTGTTACTGGGGTGTCTAGGATGCAGAGTTGGCACCTTGGGGTGGCATGGAGGTGTGGGTTTCCAGGGTGTACGACGTGGATGACGTGAACAGTTCTGTGGTTATCATCCATATCGCTGTACTCCAGGTCATCTGGTTCAACCTCAATTGCAGGCACATGCTTCTTCCGAGGCATTGTGGTTTTCGGTGTACAACAGCAGATTTTCATAAAATGAGTCATATTGCCACATGTGGGGCACTTCTTACCTGCGGCAGGGCATTCTCTCATGTGGGGGTTCTGACTCCCACACAACCAACAGGAACTCACTAGCATTAGGGCTCTGCTTGGGCTTTGGGGTGTCTTTCAGAAGCGTTGGTCGGTTCGGACTTTACTGGGCTGCCTTTCACCAGAACTGTCTCCATGTGGGATGCCCTGGCCTTGGGCAGCTCTTTGGAATGGCCTACTGCCAGTATGTCTTTCAAGGGCATGCTGGAAGTCTGGTTGATATACTCTCAGAGTTTGGATGAGGAGCAGCCTTGTATAAATTGGGCGTAAACCTCGTCATCTTTATCTGGCAGGGTACAGGTGCTGGCCAGGTCTTTGAGGCACATGAAAAAATGGCCTTGGGCAGCTCTTTGGAATGACCTACAGCCAGTATGTCTTTCATGGGCATGCTGGGAGTCTGGTTGATGTGCTCTTAGAGTTTGGATGAGGAGCAGCCTTGTATGAATTGGGTGTGAACTTCGTCATCTTTCTCTGGCAGGGTGCAGGTGCTGGCTAGGTCTTTGAGGCACATGAAAAAAAGTCCACTGACTTGTCTGGGTTCTAGTCAGCTTGTCGCAGGAGGAACTGCTTATAGTCAGGGTTTGTTTCAAAGAAGGGGGTGATGGAATCTCTGAGACTGGCATTTCTGAGGAGAGGACCAGCTTAAACAATGTTTTTCAGAATCTTGTGTATGTCTACCTCCGCCAGGTGAAGGAGCATCAGCGTTATATGTTCTTCAGCAATATCAGAGTCCCCAAAATAGTTTTCAAGCCAGTCTACCCAATCTTTCTAGTGGGCAACTTGGGTGAAAGGGATTCCACTGACCGCAAAGGGCTCCATTGCCAGGATGGAAGCCATGGTTGTGGCATGAGGGGTGTTGTCCCTGGTGTAGGCTGCAAGTGGCAAGGGCTCAGTGATGGCAAGGCAGGACAGAGGTGGTCTCCTAGTTTGGCATCAGCACCTGCTCGTGTATGCGAAGCTGGAATGCAGGTGGGGCCAGAAGGTATTTTTTTATTTTATTTTTTTAACACTTTTATAGAGTGCAGGGTTACTGAAAGTGGCCTGGTGCTAACTCTAAGTAAATCGACAAAGCTGATGTCTAATTCATGAAAAGCCATGTCTTCAGCTCTTTCCTGAAAGATAACAGACTGGAGGCAGATCTAATATGGAAAGGTAATTGATTGCTAATTTTAGCAATGCTAATAAAAAAGCTTCTTCCATTCCAGTTAACTCTTTTGAATTTGGATACCACTAAAGTCTTGATGCCTGCAGATCGGAGATTTCTTTTGGACTTGTACCAGTGAAAGTTTTGCGTTAGATAAAGTAACCCTTTATAAGCAATACAAACTGGTTTGAACTTGATACGATGTCTGACACGTAACCAGTGTAGATTCCTAATTGCCATGGTTGCTGAGTTAAACTTTAGGATCCCATTTAATAGTCTTGCTTCAGCATTTTGTAACATTTATAATTTATTCAGATGTTGTTGCTGCATATTGAGCTATAACCCATTGCACTAGTCATTTTGAAAAGCACCATAGATGTGACTACTGTTTTTTGCAAGTTTGAGAGGATATATTTGAGAATGTTGTTATCATTCTCAATGTACCAAAGGTAGCAGAAGTAACTGCGTTTACTTGGTCCCCGAAAGTAAGCTTGTTGTCCATTTGAATGCCTAGGTTTCTGGCTTTGCGCATAGGCATCAGAAGGGTACCCAAATCCTCCAGCCATCAAGCAAGCAAACAAAAGGAAGTGTGATTTCCGAACAGGATGACTTCAGCCTTGTCAGAATTAAGTTTTAAACAATTCTTTCCCACCCATTTACTGATGGCAAGCATACAATTGTGAAACCTAGATCCTGTATTTTCAACCTGATTAGATAATGACACGATGATTTGCGTATCATCCGCATAGGAAGTAACCAAAAAGCCATAACATCTTACCAATGGAGCCAATGAAGATACATAAACATTAAACAATGTGGGGCTCTGTGAAGACCCCTGTGGGAGTCTGCAAGGCAGGGAGAAAGGTTCCTATGCAAAGGAATCAAGGGCAACAGACTGAGAATAGTTTTTTTTATCGAGGGGAGGATGGGCTCCACTTTTCATGATTTAGGGAATTTACCTGATTGTAGTATCTGATTAAATATCGAAGTTAGGTTTCCTGTAATAATAACAGGAGCAAGTTTGATCACCGACCGTGGACATGGATATAAATGAGAACCAGATTTGGCTGCTTGAATTTGACTCAGAACTTGTTCCACCATTAATGCATTAAATTCCAAGAGGGGAGTGGGTTTACTATCAGGTACCTCGTGCCCAGCCTCCTCTTCACCATTACCCCTAGGTGTTATGGACTTATTGTATATCTGTTCCAATTTGTTTAGAAAAAAGCTTGCAACAGAATTGCAAATCGCTTGACTACCAACGACTTGTCCCTCACCCGGACTAGCCATACATTTTGACACTGTCTGAAACAGTTCCTTTTGTGTAAAATAAGTTGCTTTTCCTTGATCAGTAGGGCCTTAAAATTTGCCGGAGATAGTTAATAGATTTCTTTATTTTGAAGACTGTAATACATCCTGCATTTGCGGTTGAGCTGTTTACTTAGGGCCAGATGTATCAAACGATTTTGCATCCGCAAACGGTGCAAATCGCAGAATTCGGCCGTTTGCGGATGCAAAAACGTGGTCTGAAATGCATGAAAAGCATTCGCAGGCCAAAAACAAGGAATAGCAATAATTGTGATTTTTTGCAAAGTGACATGGTTTTGCATGTCGCATTTTGCATCTCGCAGTTTGCGACATGAAATACCGAATCGCTATTAGCATTTCGCAAATTGCGACTCGGAATAGCGACTCGCAAATACAGATTCGGCATTTCACGTCGGAGATTGCGAGACGCAAAATGTGACACGCAAAACCCATGTCGCAATTCGATGCATCAAAAATTCGCAAAATGCGAATTTTCGCAGAATGGCCTTTTGCACATGCAATTTACCATGGATTGAAACCAGGTGGTAACCAGGTGCAACCTATATAAAGAGGCCCAGAATGCCTCAGACTCTTTTCCACAATGGCTGCACTCTACATCACAGCGAGAAGAATGAGGATCTTGGCAGGTTTGAGGAGAGGAAGGAGGAGACAGGAGCTCATTTTCAGAGCGTGCATTACCCTTTTTGACCAGACTGAGGAGGAAATACATGAGAAGTACGGGTTGAACTCAGCCATGATACTTGACCTGATAGCTGAGCTACAACCCATACTGCAGCGCACAACACACAGGACCAATAGCATACCCACCCATGTGCAGGTATTATGCTCCCTGCACCTACTTGCCTCAGGGAGCTATCAAGGGGTCGTAGCAGCAGCTGGAGGGGTATCACAGAGTGCCCTCTCTAGATTTTTCAATGCATTTCTAAACGCCATGCTGAGTAGGTTACACCAGTACATCAGATTCCCCCACACCCCACAGGAAATACAGCAGACAAAAATAGATTTCTACCAGATAGCACAGTTCCCTCACTTCCTAGGTGCCATAGATGGGACACATGTTGCAATCTGTCCACCATCGGCCAGAGAGTATGTGTACCGCAACCGTAAATACCAACATTCCATGAATATACAGGTGATATGCAAATGCCTCCTATATCATAACTGATCTCGTGGCCAGGTACCCAGGGAGCACACATGATTCGTACATCTTTCGCCACAGTGGGATTCACACAAGACTGCGAGCTGGGGAATTTGGTGAAGGATATCTACTAGGTATTTTCCCTCTTTACAATGGTGCATTGATGGCAGTGTGACGTCAGTTGGCTCAGCTACTCATTATACCCTCTGTTTCTTCCAGGAGACAGTGCCTATGCAGTGCGCACCTACATGATGATGCCCTACCTAAATCCTGCAACACCAGCAGAGCGGAGATACAATTCAGCACACAGGGCAAACCGCAATGTGGTGGAGCGCACCTTTGGCCTGCTGAAGAGTCGCTTCAGGTTCATCCACAAAAGTGGAGGGGCACTACAGTACAGCCCGGACACGACCTGTAGAATAGTGGCCACATGTGCGATTTTGCACAATATAGCTACCACCAGGGGCATACCTGTGGAAATATCAGAGCCAGACTCAGATGATGATGATGATCCCATACCACCCCTACAGCCGGCAGACAGGACCAGTGCAGCAGAGGGCAGGCAAAGGCATGCTGACATCATGCACAACCATTTCAGATGTAAGTCATGACAACACAACCTCATTGACATGTATTCTGGTAGTTAGCACCCTTATTACCTTGACTTCAGGTAACATACGTGTCACTAGGACAAAGCAATACACATGTGTAATAAATGAGCCATTTACAGTGTTGCACTATTGTCTTCATAGTTTACTGTACTTTAACATGAGCAGTTAGTCCCCTGTGGCCATCAAAGTCATTTTTTGCGGCAACGCATTTTACTCGAGTGCGCAGTGGTCTCGCCGGCACCTCTTGTATCAGCCTCAGTGGCAGTGCTGTGCCTGGCTGCGACACCTAGGATCCATAATGGGCACTGCAAGGCTGCTGAGGCTAGATGACTCCTCAGTTTCCCCAACTCCAAGATCACTGAGTGTAGCACTGCGATTTGCCAGCATAGTATCCAGAACGTTCGTAATCTGGACCAGTCCCTGGGCAACATCCCGACTGCTATGTGCTGCCTCCACCTGTGCGGCCACAGCACGCCGTGATATGAGGGCAGTTGATGTGGCTAGGCGATTGACTGATAGACAAAAGCCACGGAGCATCCCCTTGAATCGCCTTTCATGCCTGCGGTTGCTGACTCGCTCATGCCTGATCTCTGTACAGAGTTCCTTTACTGCATTGGTCAGTTCCTTGGTGTTCTCCGCAGCTGTAAGCTGTCCCTCACGCAGCTTGCAAATGTTTGTATTAAGGCACTCCAACTGCTTCTGCAGACCCCCCATGTTAGCATTGTGTGCCTGCATCTGCCTGTGCATTGCCCTCATGTTTTTGTTTTGCAGGCGCTGCACTTTAAGCATTGATGATTCCAGGCTACCGAAGAATGATGGGCCCTCACCTACTTCCATGTGCTGTGTGCCTGCATCGTGAGGCCTCCTGCGGGTGTTGAGTGACGCTGGGGCAGGGACTGCTGCCTTACAGTGGATCTGGTTTCTGGGGATGGAGTGTGGCCTTCATACTGCATGTCATCCGAGTCCAGGCTCAAATCGGGGAGAGGTAAAACCCTTGCCCTGCGTCTGGTTGGCGCAATACTCAATGACTCGCTGGTGTTGGAGTCTGATGGAGGCTGTGTTTCAGCATCCCCCACAATGGCACAATCTGCTGCTGCTGGGCCTGGGCCATCTGCAACGACAATGCGCAGCATGTCATTTATGTATGTATCACCAAATGTTGCACAATGGTAATAAATGTACACTTACATCGTATCACTATGTAGTGGGTGTGGTGTTCTTCTGGGTGTCGCTCTATTTAATTACATTCTATGTGCTACTTTCAGCTCTGGGTTGTGGACTACCACTCCCATAAGGCATTGTTGTGCCGCATCTAAGATGTGGAATGGAGTACTTATCACAATGGTTTGCACTACTTGCTATTTCCTAAGGGGCATGTATACATACACATATGGGGTTTCATTTCATTATTGTACTTACCTTTACTGGTGCTGGGTGTGCCGGACGTGTCTATGTCAGTGACCCCAATTACAGCTTCTGGAAGCAGTGTCGACTCCATTAGGTCTTCCATGGGGGTGGAGGGTGTCTGGGTGGATGGTCCGCCTCCTGTGCTCCTTGCTTCCTGTAGCCTGCTGGCTACCCTCACCTTGGCACGGGAACGCAAGTCGTACCACCTCTTTCTTATCTCCTCCACTGAGCGCTGCACAACCCCCACTGCGCAGATTTTGGTCTGTATGTCAGCCCAGAGTTTTCGCTTCTCACTCTCTGGGACCTGGAGTGAGCTCTTCCCAAAAAGCCGGTCATGGCTCCTCACCACCTCCTCAGTGAGCACCTCCAGTTCTTGCTCACTGAGCTTCAGTTTTCTCTTCCTCTCTCCCTTCTCCTTCCTATTGGCAGCATTGGCCATGGTGATGTGAAGTCCTGGCTTGCTCCCTGGGGCTGGGCTGTGTCTCTCTCACTGCTCCTCTGGGTGTGGCTCCTGGAAACAGCCTGGGCTGACTCACTTCCTGCTTGTGATGTCATCAGGCTGTGCCAGGTGTCCGTTTTCGCTATTTGCGATTTTCAAATACCACAGATATTTTTGCGATTCGGTATTTGGGCCTTCCAAATTGCACTAGCGATTTTTAAGAAATCGCTATTTCCGAATCGCAATTTTGTTACATTGCATTTTGCGACTCAGAAATAGCGATTTCTTCAAAATCGCTATTTGCGATTCGCTAAGAGTTTTTTTCATACATCTGGCCCATAGTTGTTTCTGTTTCCTAAAACCATCATTATACCATGGGGAAGAAGGCCTGATTCACTTAGAGCATACAGATTTCTCAGGGCATTTAGATAACTGAGTGCAGCCAGTTAGTATAGGCAGAGACATTATGGTCAACATCTTCAGAATAGACAGGTTAAGTGCACGTAAGAGCACCTTCATAGCCATCTTTATTAATCTTGTTCCAGGCCCTAGCTGTGTGCGACCCTGGGGCATTTTTGATTTGTACTTTAGATAAGTGCTCAATGTCAAACATGATTGTGTAGTGTTCAGTGGAAGGGAGCTTTGGAACTTAAGACAGGCATTATTTGAGAAATTTCCATCCACCAATGACCAGCAGAGTGGTTGGGGCCTTGGACTAATTGTACTAAACCCACGCTAGACAACGTGTCCAGAAGTGGCGGTGTAGAGTTCATGGTGGAAATTAAAATCGCTGAGCATCGTGTAATCTTTAGTCGTTAGTCCCTCTTCTAATAATGAACCCACATTCTGTGAAAAGTCATTTCTGGGGCCAGGGGGACTATAGACTAAGACTCCCTTGAAAGTTTGTTGTTTAGATAATTGTAGGTAAATGGCAAGAGCTTTCCAAACTGGAGAGGACATAGCGCTAAAGGTAGCTGATATAGAGTCACATAAATTCTCGCTAAGTCGCCACCCCTTTTCACCCCTTCGCTGCCAGGCCTTTTCGCCTTCAGGTGCCAGGCCTTTTTTTGGCTATTTAGGGCAGTTCGCGCTTAAGCCTTCATAACTTTTTGTCCACATAAGCGACCCACGCCAAATTTATGTCCCTTTTTTCCAACATCCTAGGGATTCTAGAGGTACCCAGAGTTTGTGGGTTCCCCTGGAGATCCTACTAGGTTTTCCTACAGGAAATAACATCTGAAATAAAAAAATATTGAAATTTGAGGTGAAAAAAACAGCCGTTTCTCTCCATGTTTTACTCTGTAACTTTGTCCTGCGATGTCAGATTTTCAAAAACAATAAACCGTTACGTATGGTTGATTCTTCTGTTTGCCAGGATATATAGGGCTTGTGGGTTCATCAAGAACCCTTGGCACCCAGAACCAATAAATGAGCTGTACCTTGTAATGGGTTTTCCTTGCATACTGGGAATACTGCAATGTATTTGGTAAAATATAAACAGTCAAAAATAGATATCAAAGAAACCTTTGTATTTCCAAAATGGGCACAAGATAAGGTGTTGGGAAGCAGTCGTTATTTGCACATCTCTGAATTCCAGGGTCCCCATACTAGCATGTGAATTACAGGGCATTTTTCTTTTTTACACACTGTCTTACATTTGGAAGGTAAAATGTGGAGAAAGACAAGCGGCAATAATACTTGTTCTTCTATTCTGTGTTCCCCCAAGTCTCCCACTAAAAATGCAACACAACAGAAAACACAACATGGGGATATCACATTTTTACATTGAAATCTGACGTGTTTTTTGGAAAGTGCCTAGCTATGGATTCTAGCTCAGCCGGCACCTAGGGAAACGTACCAAACGTGCATTTTTAATACCTAGACACCTAGGGAAATTGTTACCCAGAATCTTTGGAAACCTCAAAATGTGGCAAAAAAATACTTTTTCCTCACATTTCAGTGATAGAAAGTTCTGGAATCTGAGAAGAGCCACAAATTTCCTTCCACTCAGCATTCCCTCAAGTATCCCGATAAAAATGGTACCTCACTTGTGTCGGTAGGCCTAGTGCCCGTGACAGAAAATTCCCCATAAAACAATGTGGACACATCTTTTTTTCAAAGTGCGTAGCGGTGGATGTTGGCCTCTAGCTCAGCCGGCACCTATGGAAACCTAGCAAACCTGTACATTTTTCGAATCTGGGCACCAAGGGAATCCAGGATGGGGTGACTTGTTGGGCTCTCACCAGGTTCTACTCTTCCTTCTACTCAGGGTTCCACCAGGTCTCCTGATAAAAATGGTACCTCACATGTGTGGGTAGGCCTAGTGGACACGACAAGAAATGCCCCAAAACACAGCATGGACACATCACATTTCCCCAAAGAAAACTGATCTGTCCTTTGCAAAGTGATTAGCTGTGGAGTTTGGCCTTTAACTTAGCCGGCACCTAGGGAAACCTAGCAAACCTATATATTTTTTTAAAGTAGACACCTAGGAAAATTCAGAATGGGGTGACTTGTGGGGCTCTCACAGGGGTCTGTTACCCAGAATCCTTAGCAAACCTCAAAATTTGGCCAAAAAAAACACTTTTATTCTCACATTTTGGAGATGGAAAGTTCTGGAATCTGAGAGGAGCCACAAATTTCCCTCCACCTAGCATACAGTGTCTCCCGATAAAACTGTATCTCACTTGTGTGGGTAGGCCTAGTGCCTGAGACAGGAAATGCCCCAAAACACAACATGGACACATCAAAAAAGAAAACTGACCTGTTCTTTGCAAAATGCCTAGCTGTGGATTTTGGCTTCTAGCTCAGACGGCACCAAGGGAAACCTAACAAACCTATGTATTTTTAAAAACTAGACACCTAGGGGAATTCAGAACGGGGTGACGTATAGGGCTGTCACCAGGTTCTGTTACCCAGAATCCTTTGCAAAGCTCGAAATTTAGCACAAAAAAACACCTTTTCCTCACATTTCAGTGACAAAAAAAGTTCTGGAATCTGAGAGGAGCCACAAATTTCTTTCCACACAGCATTCCCCCAAGTATTCCAATAAAAATGGTACCTCACTTGTGTGGGTAGGCCTAGTGCCCAGTACAGGAAACATCCAAAAACACAACATGGACACATCACATTTTCCCAAAGAAAACTGACCTGTTTTTTGCAAAGTGCCTAGCTGTGGATTTTGGCCTCTAGCTCAGCCCACACCTAAGGAAACCTAGCAAACCTATATATTTTTTTAAACTAGACACCTAGGGGAATTCAGAATGGGGTGACTTATGGGGCTCTCGCCAGGTTCTGTTGCCCAGAATCCTTTGCAAACTTCAAAATTTGGCAAAAAAACACTTTTTCCTCACTTTTCGGTATTGGAAATGTTTTGGAATCTGAGGGGAGCCACAAACTTCCTTCTACCCAGCGTACTCCCAAGTCTCCCAATAAAAACTGTACTACACTTGTGTGGGTATACCCAGTTTCCGCATTAGGAAATGCCCCAAAACACAATGTGGACACATCAAAATGATCTATTACAAAACTACCTGTTTTTGCAAGGAGGGGATATCTGCGTGTTTTGACCCAGGTGCGGTGGTCATCAAGGGAAACCTACCAAACCCAGACATTTTTAAAAAACAGACACCCAGAGGAGTCCAGGGAGGTGTAGTTTGGTGGATCCCCCAACATGTTCTTACCCAGACTCCTTTGCAAACCTCAAATAAAGCTAAATTAAAAAAATCTAATTTTCCACACTTTTCTTTGTAGGATCATTGTGCCGGTACAAATTTCCTACCACCCAATGTTCCCCTTGGTCTGCCGATAAAAATGATACCTCACTGGAAGCAAATGGCTTCCAGCGCGTCCCCCGCAGCATTTGATGCCGTCGGTGCACAATGAGTGCGCCAACGTCATCAGATCGCGGAGGAGGGGCGTTCAGGGTGGAAGGGGAAACGATTCCCCTTCCATCCCTGACTGGCGGGTGTGGCAAATTCAGTGCTGTGTTTAGCTAGTGATCTGGCATTCAATAGTACACAGCATGATATGCTGTTAGTGCTTTTATCTGTGATGGCAGTAATCTTATTGTTAACAATATCAGGTGTCTGAGTGGTCATATTAAAGTTCCGCAAGCTTCACATAAAGGTGGTCATTATTACATTGGCGGTCAGGTGACCGTGACACCAGCGATGTCGGTAATACCGCCGCCAGGCCGACGTTAATGACCGCCAGATTATGATAATGGGGGGAATTCCTCCCATAGACAGCCAATGTACCACCCCAACCGCCAGTGCGGTATGACCACTGGACACGGCGGTAGCCCTCCTCAGGCAGGCGGAAGAAAAGGATCCGCCCACCATATTATGACGTAGCAGACCGCCAGGATTTCAGGGGCAGTAGCAACACCACCAAAAACCTGGCAGAAACACATCATATAAAAGGAGACATTCACCTCCAGGGACACAGAGGAGTCAGCGGCCGCCATGGAACCAGAACTGGAAGACTTTCCGATGCTGTACCATGCCATGGCCGTCCAGGAGCACCAACACCGACGAAGACAGCGTCAGTGAGTACAGTCACCTAGCACACAAGGGAGGGAGGGAGGGGAGAGTGACACACACACACATGCACAACACACATGATACACACACACCACACACACAGAATAATCTGCAGTGTCAATCAACAGCAACATAACCCAGGAGCAAAGAAAGCTAGGACAGATACCTCTGGACCAACCACTGTAATCCTGTTGGATAACGAGCGTAAATCTAAAACATGATGAAGGACATATGTACAAGCAGGCCCACTGGCCATTCCAAAGTCCACAAAAAGTCCAAAGGGCAATGTCCAGGGGCCCAACTTGACTCCTGACAACAATGGGACTCCACTGGGCAGGGGAATCATGGCGGAAATAGGTAGGCACCTCACAGGACAGGAGAGGCTTCTTTTTGGAAGGAGGGTCCTTGGGCTTGGGTTTTGAAGGGGGCGGGTCTTTACCCTTCCGTTAAGGAGGTGGAGGAGTGGGCTTAGGTCAAGGGGCCAGAGTGCCACTCTTGGGCCCCTTTGTAGCAGATGAAGTCTTCAGGGAAGGTACAGGGGCCCATTTGGGGCTGGAGGTAATGGGCTGGGGGGACTTTCTGCTTATGGGCAGGACGGGGGAGGGAAGCGGTCAAGGTGGGAAAGGAAAAGCTTCTTAGGACCAATGGGGCGGGGTGTGGGAGGACATATAGGAGTGGAGGTAGAGGGAGTGGTTGTAGGAGGAGGAGAAGGTGTGCTGGGCTTGGGTGCAAGTGCACAGGCAGTGTGTGTGTGTGGGGTAGATGGCTGTTGGTGTCTGAGTGGAAGTGTTTATGTGTCTGGTGGGGGGCAGACAGGGTGGGGAGGTCAAACAGGACATGTGGATGGATGTTGGGGTGGTGTCTACAACTGAGGTGGACATGCTGCATGAGGTGGTAACTGCGCATGTGGTGTGTGGAGTGCATGTCTGCGGGTCTGCTGTTGTGGTGACTGTAGCCTATGCTGTGCAGGTGGCAGGATCTAGGTTGTGCATGCAGGTGTGAGTGCTGATGTGACTGTGAGGGAGGAGAGGGAGACAGTGGAGGCAGTGGCTAATGTGTGCATCTGTGTGTTGGCTGTGTGTGTGCTTGTGGACTAAAGTGTGCCGTCTGTGTTTGTCTGTGCGAGGCTTGACTGTTGTTTTGGGTGCATGTTTGACTGAATGTGTGCATAGGATGGGTTGGGGAGAGGAGACAGGGACTGGGAAGAGCTTTTAAGGGGGGACGGAAGGAACAGGGACACTGGCTGCCGTCCGAGAGGAGGCCAGAGCCTGAAATTATCCTTGTAGGGCCACCAAGCCACTGTGAATGCCCTCCCAGGAAGGCATTGCATTGCTGCATCTAGGATGCCAGCCCCTGGATGGCATTCACTATAGTTGACTGCCCTACAGAGATGGATCTCAGGAGGTCAATAGCCTCCTCACTGAGGGCAGCAGGGCTTACTGGGGCAGGGCCTGAGGTGCTTGGGGCGAAGGAGACGCCCACCCTTCTGGGTGAGCGGACACGGGCAACTGGGTGGGGGGCTACTAGGAGGGCGGTGCTGGTACGGGGTTGGCAGAAGATGAAGTAGCTGGGGTGGTCCCAAAGGGGTCCGCCACCACCAGGGAACTCCCATCAGAGGAGGAATCAGAGTCAGTAGTATCTGCTCCTGTCCCCCCTTGGTGCTCCCCTTGCCCTCCGTCCCACTGGTCCCCTCGGCATTGGTGGACTCTGCCTCCTGGGTCTCGTGGGCTGCAGCTCCCTCACTCCCCAGTGCCCCTGCTCCTTTGCCAGATGATGCTAATGCACACATGGACAGGATGACAAAAGGAGAGGGGGGAGAAGGAAGGGGAGCACAGGGTCAATCACAGCACCAACAGCACAGATAGCATACACATCACTATCACTCACTGGGACTACGAATGGGCAGCAAGGACCACATTAGCATACCGACGGCTAGGTACTACATCATGTGGAAGGCAAACACTGCCATCTGCACATTACTGGAATTAACTAAGCCCTGTCTGCCATGGAAAGCCAGCTATCTAGCCATTTTACTCATGCATACCACCCAACATACCTTAGCTGGACCACGCAGCAATGTCTAAGCTGCCAGAATGGGGTATCCACTGACTAGTACCATACACCCAAATCCCATGCCAGGCAACAAATGATGTAAGTCACACACACTGTACTCACCCCCTTGTACCTCTTGTGCTGCCCTCAAGTGCCCATCCAACTCAGGATTGGCCACCACCAGTATGCAGGCCACTAGGGGGGTCAGGCTCTGACAGTCACCCCTCCCTCTTTGGGAGGCCATCCCCAGCTGGGCCTCCGCGGTCTTCTGGGCCCAGCTTCTCAGGTCCTCCCACCGTTTCCTGCAGTGGGTGCTCCACCAGCTATGGACCCCCAGGGTCCGCACGTCCTTGGCAATGGCATGCCACAACCCCTTCTTCTGATTGGCACTGACCTGCAGAGGAAACACAGACAGAGGGACACCATGAATCAGGCAGTCAAGCCAGTCACACATCTGGCCTACATACAGCATTTGCCCCTCAACAGGCACACACATCACCCGTACCTCTCCATTCACATTGCCTGCAGATGTACCCCCCCAAATGACACACTGCCAGCTCACACATACATCCACCTGCAGCCATGTTGCATGCAACATACCCATTATGTACTCACCTGTTGTTCTGGAGGCCCATACAACTGTCCATACAGGGGTAGGACCCCATTCGCGAACCTCTCCAACTCCTCTGACGTGAAGACTGGGGCCCTTTTCCCTGTAGCACAGGCCATGGCAGGTTCCAGACACAGGTCACAGCAGCACACACAGTGGAGATGAAGTCCAGTGGAAAGTCAGGAATGAAGTGAAGTAGTAGGAAGAAAATGTGAGTCACGTCCACGACGGTGAACACCGTCACCGCCGGCGTTGATCATCATGGGTTTCTGTACTCCATTGAGTCCCATGTTAGCCAATGAGGAAATGCACGGCAGTGCTGATCACCTTCCACCATGACGCATAACACAGGCGGAGTAATGTCACTTCCACCTGTCCCTACATACATGACAGGCGGTTGCCATTTCCTACTGCTAGTACACATGTATTGATTTTAAGGTGCGTCATTGGTGTCGACTGTACATGCCTAGACTAATCTAGTGTCCACCATACATACATGCTCTGTGTACCCTGATGTAGTGTGTCCATAGGTCCTGTTGTCACTCCCTTCTCATTTTTGGGTCATTTAGGTACCAATCACTTAGGATGAACAGGAGGAGGAGGCAAGCACCCGTGTACAGACACCTAGTGGACTTGGCAACACTGGAAGACAGGCATATCATACTCACCTATCGTCTGGACAGGGCCACTATCACTGAGCTGTGTGCACAATTGGAGCCTGATCTGCTACCTGCTATCCATTGCACAACAGTAATCCCCCCTGTTGTGCAGGTACTATCAGTGCTCCATTTCCTGGCAACAGGTCTTTCCAGGTGACAGTGGGCTTGGCTGCAGGAATGTCACAGCCAATGTTCTCAAATGTGCTGGCAAGGGTTTTGGCTGCCTTGCTCAAACACATGTGCAGCTACATCGCATTCCTCTAGGTTGATGATTTGCCCACAGTGAAGGCTGGATTCCATGCAATGGGACATATACCACATGTGATAGGGGCCATTGACGGCACCCATATTGCCTTAGTCCCCACCCCCAGGGCCAATGAACAGGTGTACAGGAATAGGAAGAGTTTCCAAACACTCAATGGCCAGATGGTGTGCCTTGCTGGCCAGTACATCTCCCACGTCACTCCCAAGTATCGTGGGTCTGTCCATGATGCCTTTGTCCTGAGGAATAGCAGCGCCCCACAGCTAATGGCACAGAGTGTGGCTTATAGGTGAGCCAGAGTACCTCCCCAATGTATGTCAGTGTATGGTGCACAACACTGTATGCACAGTTCCATAAAAAATAGAATGAAAAATAATCCCAGTATGGGAGAGAAGAGCAGGTCCCAGTGAAGATCCTAAATCAGGAACTAGAGCCCTAACTCACCTAATGGTAACATGCTTCATCATTGGTCTTTGCTCCTTGTCAGGCCGGCGCTGCAATGCCCAACGGGCCCCTCAAGGGGGCTCTTTACCGTAGATCTTTTATTAAGGATATTAGCCTGTGCGTGATTGCAATTATGTGGGATTGGTAACAATGCAAAATGACTAGGGGAAAAAAAAAGTACTGTGATGTTCATTGATCCGTGTCTTTACCATTTGTGTAGTCATTCCAATATAGCGTAGATCACAAGGACATATGATCATATAAATGCAATTTTTAGTACAGCAGTTAGTGTGTTTAATTAACTGCCATTTATTGGTCTCCCCTAGACCAATCTCTGAGGCGATCATAGACAAAGAGCAGACATTGCAGCTTCCACAGGGATCATGACCTACCACCCCAAGCCAAGATTTGGTGGTATCGTACTTCTTGGTATGTGTAAGTCTGGTATGTACTAGTAAATCCCTGATGTTTTGTGTCCTCTATGTTGGTAGCCTTGTGCGCTTAACATTATTTTCCTGTTTTTCTTTGAGACACATGATATGATAATATTAACAACCTTTTTAGATTCCGACTGGCATTATATAGATTGACTGGTTTGTAAGTGTCTACAACTGGAAGGATTGATTCACTATGAAATTTATATTTAATTGTTTCTCTACAGTTATATGTATGTAGATATCCGCAAGTGATTGGACCATTAAGGCTGCTCGCCATCCCTGTGGTGCCCATCCTTTAATGTGAGGAGGGTAAGGATGGTAATCATTAATATTTAAGAGTGAACACTTATTTACACTCACGAGTGGTTGATCACTTCACAAGGGTTTCGTTCACCAATGTGTCTTGGCCCTCCCCTTTTTCACTATTGCACTTGGTATCAGTGATGTACTATGCCTTATGTTCTGCTTTTTTCTTGCAGGTTCCAGTAACACACGGGTATTTTAGTTTTTCTGAAAAGTGAGGATTAGGTAAATTATTTACGGTCCTAAAGAATCGCACCTGATAACTATTGACAACTTGAGTGAGAAACATGATGACTTATTTTTGGGCAGTATGGGGATTCCTGACTCTGCCGTTATCACATCCCCAGATTATAGGTTTTGTGACTACCTGACACTTTATTTGAGTAGGGTAAAATAGACATTATTCTGATTTTCCCCTTTCTTTTTGTTTTTAATCATGACAGAGGCGGTTATATTCTCTCAATAAAATTTACCTTTTTTTTTTCCTCTAGTCATTTTTAACAGCATTTGTTACCAATCCCACATAATTGCATTCACCCACTGGCTAATATCCTTAATAAAAGATCTCCAGTAAAGAGCCCCCTTGAGGGTCTCGTTGGGCATTGCAGCGCCGGCATGGCGAGGAGCAAAGCCCGATGATGAAGCATGTCACCATTAGGTGAGTGAGGGCTCTAGTTCCTGATTTAGGATCTTCACTGGAACCTGCTCTTCTCTCCCATACTGGGATTATTTTTGATTCTATTTTTTTATGGAACTGTGCATTCCGTGTTGTGTGGTTTATGAGAGCATTATGCACAGGACAATTCTTTATCTTTTCCTAAAAACCTCCCACTACTCAGTCCCTCTTTTTGTTTTTGGTGACAGTGTATGCCTACAGGAGTCATACCCCATGGCATTGTGCAAGGTTAATGTGTGTCCCTCACTTCTTCCAGGTGACACCAGCTACCCAAAGCTGTGCTGGCTCTTGAGCCCTGTTAGGAATCCGAGAACAGGGGCTGAGAATAGGTACAATGATGCTCATAGGCATACAAGGAGGATTGTTGAACATACCTTCGGTCTCCTGAACGCCACGTTAAGGTGCCTCCATCTGACAGGTGGATCCCTATGCTACTCCCCTGAGAAGGTCTGCCGGATTGTTCTTGTGTGCTGCATGCTGCACAATTTGGCCCTCAGACGCCATGGGCCCTATCTGCAGGAGGAGGGGGTGACAATGCACCTGTGACAGCAGTAGACACTGAGGACAATGAGGAGGAGGAAGATTAGGAGGATGTGGACAACAGGACTCACATCATACAGCAGTACTTCCAATGAAACTCGGATAAGACTATTGAACTATACATATTTCCATTTGAGTGTCGTACTGTGTGGCTGTAGTATACTGCCAGTTGCTACCTTTTGGATCCTAACTGACTGTCACCTTTGCCTTCCCTTACTGCAGATGCTGGTGTGGTTACAACAATGTAATGCTGTGATGTGTACAAACTGCTGATACACATATGTAGGATGGATGAACACATTACAGGACATTTGCACAGGCTCATGCAGTTCAATACAGTTCAGTACATTGTACATTTCCTTCAGATAAAGCACTATTACTCAAGTTGTGTCCAAGGGTATTTAATTATTATTCAGGTATACAATGGAAAGTGCAATAGGGTGGGTGATGGTTGGGAAAAGTCCAGTGCAGTGGGCCAGTCTGTTTGTAGCAAGGTCCAGTGTCCAAGGGGCCATAGGAAGAGGAGAAATGGCAGTTCAAAGTGGACATGATTACACACTGGGACACAAGGGGGACATCCTGAAGGGGTTCATTTCCTGGCAGTGGTCTTGGCAACTGTTTCTGGTGTCTGTCTGGGCTGCAGGGAACATTTGCGGGGTGGTTCACCTTCTGCAGGGGGAGGGGTGCTGGTGGCCTATGGGTCCTGTGGCAGGGCCTCCTGTCCACTAGCTGAAGCAGATGTGGAGGGCTAATCAGTACACTGGCTAGTGTTAGGGGCCCGCCGGTGTGCTGTGTACTCCCCATGATGTTGGCCATGTCACCCAGCGCCCCTGCAATAGAGGCCATGGTGGTATTCAAGACCTGCAATTCTTGCTTGACCTCCTTGTTGTGTTCCCCCTGCACCCGCTGGTTCTCCTGCATGATGTTTAACACCTGACCCATCCTGTCCTAGGATTGTTGGTATACCCCCAGGACATTAGTGAGTGGCTCCAGGACAGTCGGTTCCCTGGGCCTGTCCTCCCCCTGGCACACAGCTGGCCTCCGACCGCCCCTGGGCCCCTGTGCCCTTGTGCCCCTGTGCCTGTGTCCCCTGAATGGTGTGCCCACTCCCACTGACCCCAGGACCCTCATTGTCTTGCCTGTGAGGTGTGGACTTGGGTCCATGTACAGGTGGGCACACTACTGATTGATGTGTCCTGGGGACAGAGTTCTGGGGGCGTTGGCTGGCTGCAGTGGTGTTGGATTCTGAGTGGGGGGCTCTGTAGTGGACTGGTTGTGGGATGGGGTCGCCGACTGACCAGTTGTCCTTGATGGGCCAGGGAGTTCATCCAGGTTGGGACATCCAGAGTTGCTGTCAACACTGAGGGCATCTTCTGGTGGGGGACTGGGTCACTGTGGCACCTCCTCGCCGCTGACATTGGCTGGGACATCTGTGGGGATGTAAGTGATATGTTAGGGTAATTGTCTGAGATATATTTTGCATTCCTTGCTTTCCCACTGTTATTGGTGTTGTGTGGTGATGGATTGCGGGATTGGTAGTCCTACATGCTGTGCATGCATTGGTGGTTGGTGTGCATGCAGAGCTGAAAGGGATGTGCTTGCTGTGGGTATGGCATACAGGGGTTGACATTTAGGTGTAGTAACTGGGGTGGAGCACTGTGTGAGATATAGTGGGGTGAAGGGAGTCAGGGTGAGGGAGTGAGATGGCATGCAGGTATGGGGGTGACAGGTTGTAAATGTTGAGTCACCAGTGTCCAGTCCTCCGGCTAATCCAATGAGTCCCTCAAGACCTGCTCCTCCCATGCTGTCAGCTGTGGGGGAGGAGGTGGGGGGTCCACCGCCATTCCTCCTGATGGCGAGCAGGTGCCTTGCTGCAATGGAACGCACCTTCCCCCGTAGGTTGTTCTACCTCTTCCTTATGTCGTCCCTTGTGCGTGGATGTTATTCCACAGCGTTCACCCTGTCCACAATTCTCTGACTTAATTCCATCTCCCTGGCAATGGAGATCTGCTGTACCTGTGCTCAAAACAGGTGTGGCTCTGCCCTATTTCCTCAACCATGAACTGCAACTCCTCATCAGTGAAACGGGGGTGCCTTTGTGAGGACATGGGTGGTGTGTGGTGTGTGTGTTGTGCAGAGTGTCTAGAGTGATGTGGTGGGCTGTGTGGTGCGTGAGGGATGTATGGGTAGTTGTTTGTGTGAGCAGTTCTCTCTGAGAATGGTGTGGCAAGGTGTGGCGGTCTACTCATGTTTACAAAGGTTTGCAGGTGTTGTGGGGGTTAGTTTTATAGTGCTGTTGGTGGGTGTCTGGAGTGTGTGTGTATATGTGTCAGGTGTGGGTTTTTTGGACTGGCCAATGTTGGCTTGTTTGGTTATGGGTGGCCATTTCCGGCGCGGCGATGTGCACCGCCAATGGTTTACTGCCGTTCAGTGTCCGCTATAGTAATTCATGGGTCATTATTTGAAGGGCGTTGCTTTGGTGCCGTAACGTTATGGGTGGTAGTTCCGACAGTTTATCGCGTTCAGTGGGTCTGGCTGATTTGTGGTTGTGGCTGTTTCTGTCGGTTTAGTGTGTATGTGTCATAATCTGGCGGACGGATGTTCGCCTCCGCAGCGGTATGTTGGCGGCAGTCAGCACAGCGGTATTCAGTATTTACCGCCAATGTCATAGTCTCTTTAATGGGTGACCCAACATCCAGGTAGATGCAGTTTGAGGTCTTACCTGTAGTATTTAAAACTGGAATAACGGCGGGAGTCATTCATGGGGGGATCAGGGCCAGCAGAGTAACGGGTGCCAGGCATGATCCGAGCACAGACCGGTGCAGACAGGCTTGCCTTTGGTGTGCAAGAGGTGCGTCCGCTGTGCGGACGCACTCCATGTGGAGTTAAATAATACTCCATGCGAGGGGGGGTGGCTACTACCCAGTGCTTCACAGTGCATGTGTCCAAAACAGGTGGGTAAAATAAATAGGTGCAGAACCAGAATTCAGCAACCCCGTATTCCGCTCGCCTGCTCCCCTGTGAGGGTTTAAAACTGGTAAAATCAACAAAGAAAACTAAAACAGGAGAAATTGATCCCATAAAATGATTAAAATAGGCAATACTCCCTTTTAAGTATGGCGCTCGAGCAGAGCCAGGCACCTCCTGAAAAAGCTAGCACGTGACGTGCTTTTACAAGGAAAGAAAATGGGTGGTTCGTGCAATCAGCAAATACCTACTGGTTTCCATAGAGTCATGTGGGCCCTGCCAACGCTGGGTTTCCACAGCACATGCGGCGGATGCGGCTTGCTAAACTCTGGAGTTGCCCGTTCTACAGGTGAGCTAGGCATAAACATTTCTGGGCCTGATTGTGTGGAATGGGCCACAGTGCTGCTGAAGAACCAGGAATCAGCGACAGTGGGCAATGCTTGTGAGGTCACTGGGCCCATGTAATGGGCTAGAGGCCGCAAAATCCAAAGGCTGCACTGGCAGGCGTGGTGGTCCCCAGGGGAGAGCGAAACTGCAGTTAAGGAGATGGGCAGCAGTTGTTAAAGGCAGTAGTAGCACTGGGGGTGAGTGCAAGGAAGAGCACACACTCAAGTCGCCAGGGCGCAGCAAGCACTGTACAGCCAGGCAGACAGCACTGCAGCCAGGCCGTGGAGGTCTGGTCACGCGGGTCCGGTGGGCTGATGGGCCATAGGTGAAGATGTTAGTTTGGGCTCTACTTCACGCCAGTGTACTGGCTGGCCTAGAACAGATGTTGTACAGTTCTTCATTGCCTGTCCATGTGACTGGGCCCCTTTTTTGGGTCGAGCCTGCGAGTGCATGCGCTTGTGTCTCGTATGTGAGACCCTGTTGTGCTCAGTACAGGCTTGGAACCCCCCTGTCGCTCACTATTGGTTGGTTTGTGTGGCACTCTTCTTTACAGCCATGTAATTTGTTAAGGCATATCTGCCATCCTTTCTATTCCTCTGTGTGGGGCAGGGATCAAGCACTAATTGATTTCAACTTAAATAGTGTTCATCTGCTGCTCCCAACGTGATTGAGCTACTATTTTGTTCTAACTTCCATGCCCCTGCAAAAAGAAGGCTTGTGACTGGCAAAAACGTGCCCAGCAGGACAAACAAAATAGCAAAGTTTTATTTCTTTAAGCTAACTTTATTTTATTTTGTTAAGTCATCTTTTCTCAACTTTCACTTGTGTTTTTTTGGTTTATTTTTTTTCTCTTGGGCACTATTGTCAAAAGATGACAATTAACTTGCTCATAATAAGCGAGACCTATTGCATTGCATTGGAAGATTAAGCTTCACAAATAACTTTTATGTCTGAACATGCAAATGGAATGAGTACCTTGCCCACCGGACTGGCAAGGCGTGACTGCAAGCTTCTTTGTGCACTTGACGCATGCTGCTGCCCCACCGCCATTTGGCAGCTCTGGAAGCCAAGTTCAATTTCAACTTTGTCTGGCCAATAACAGAGTGGCTGTACCAAGCTCTGCCCCCTTGTTTCTAATTTTCACTGTTCCACGCACTTCCTACAATGTGCCAATGGGCTTTTTTAATGGAGTGAGGACTATGGTGTAGCAATTGTGCTGTGGGCCCTCATGCAAGCAATGGAAATGGCGTTGTAGCAACAGCTTAGTAGCAAAACGCAGTCATTATTTTCGTCTAAGTGTCTCCTCACACCACTGGGTCTGGTGCCACAACACCTATTGTACTATTAATAACTACGCCCTTGAGCGAGGAGTCATCCAAGGTAAGAGGCAAACAGAAATTAAAACTGCACTTGTGTAAATAATAGGAAACAGCAACCAAAAGGGGTCTTACAGTTTGACCATTAAAGGTTGTGAATCCCTGGTTAGAAATGCTGGCACTGTTACTGAATCCCTCTTCCAAACCCATGATAAGTTCCTTGGGTATTTGCCTCCAATTTCATGCAATAGGTGCAGGCCCTGAGAGTTCTACATTATTCTGCACAAGAGGCAGGCTCATGCTGGCCTTACTGTGCGCCCAAACAACTTTGAACAACTGCTTAAAGGGACAGGGCCACCACAAGAGGAAGCAGACACTGGGCCTGCTACATTAGGAACTGAGAGGGATTTTTCTTTCTTTGGGGAGTTGGGCTTTTTTTACCATTTGAATAACTTGCATAAATGCCACTCTGAGGAGGAGCCACAGCCTGCATGCCAGAGCTTCATGGTTCAAAGATTCATGGCAGAACTGTTCGCTCACCACCTTCAGTGGTGTGGCCGACAGTGGAAAGGAATTAATGAATGAAATACTTATCAAGGTCAAACATCTAGCAGGGAGGCATCTTGGCCCTAGGCTAGTGAGTGAAGAAAAGGAGCTATGTCAGTGCACTGCTCTTACCTGTTGCATGCCCACACCTTCCAACAGGCAGCCCTATAGAATCTTATAAGGAGGCATCTTGGCCCAAGGAAAGTGAGCGAAGAAAATGAGCTATCCCTCCAATCTCAGTCAGTGCACTGCTCTTACCAATTGCATGCCCACACCTTCTAACAGGCAACCCTATAGAATCTAATAGGTCTTCCTGGCTTCCAATGAGGGTCTCTAGAGATACAGAAACTGCTTCAGTACTATGAAGAATACGTCTGCACCTGTGTATGTGCTTTTTATATTATCAGTGTTATTATAACATGCTAATCAACCACGAGGGTATCCAGGCGCTCTGTAGTAGGCATGTGGAGGGCTTACTCAAAGTACCATGTCGTCAGCTTCTTGTAAGAGTCAAGAAGAGAGGAGGAGACTCTCATGTGTTGTAGGAGGTTGTTACAGGCTTTAGGAGCGAGGTGTGAAAAGGCTACTCTGTTTGTGTATGTGTGGAGTGTATGCTAATCTGATTTTGAGTATGTGTTGGGTGTGTGCTGGTAAGAGTCCAGCAGAGCTGAGGTGTCTGGAAGGTTGGTGGAAATGAATGTGGTTATTCAGGTAGGCAGGGACTCCACTGTGGAGTGCTTTGGGTGTGGGTGGGGAGTTTGAAGTGTGTGCTTGTGTATTAGGAGCCCCTGGAGGTGTGGGGTGATGTGGGCTTGGCATGGAAGTTGGAGGGCTAGTCTGTCTGCTGCGTTTTGGATGGTCTGCAGCTTTCTTGTGAGGTGGTTGGTTATCCCTGTGTACAAGGAATTCCCATTGTCTAGTCTGCTGGTGATGGGAGCTTGGATTATCATTTTCCGGGTGTTTTCTGGTAGCCACTTGAAAATTTTCTTCAGCATCATTAGTGTGTTAAAGTAGAGCAAGGCCACTGTGTTGACCTGGGCAGCCAAGTTCAGTTTATTCTATATGATGATTCTGAAATTTCATGTTTGTAAGCAAGGAATGGGGGTGGCTCCCATTGCTGTGGGCCACCAGGGGAGTCTCAAATCGAGGCTTCTTTCCCGAAGACCACCACTTTGGTCTTGCCCAAGTTCAGTTTGAGGCAGTTGGATTACATCCAGGTTGCCACTTGGATCATGCATTTGATGAACTTGTTCCTGGTGTTGTGTTTTGCCAGAGAAGGACAGTGCTAGTTGTGTGTTGTCGGTGTATGTGAGGATGTTTAGGTTGTGGGTCTATGAGACTTCAGCCAGAGGAGTCATGTAGATGTTGAACAACGTCATGCTCAGCGAGGAACCCCGGGGGACTCAGCAGATGAGGTCTTGTGCTTCAGAGGAGTAGGGGGCATGCTGATGGTGAGAAAGGAACAGATCCATTTGAGGGTGTGTCCCTAGATGCCTTTTTCATGAAGTAATTAGATTAGAATGGGATATGAGATGTTGTTGAAGGCTACTGATATGTCTAGGAGGAGAAGGGCTGCTGTTCCTCCCCTGTTGAGGATCGTCCAGATGTCATCCATTGCTGCTATGGGGGCTGTTCCCATGCTGTGGTTGGTTCTAAATACTGATTATGTGATGTCTAGAAGCTAGTGATTTGCGAGGTAGTAGAAGAGGCACTATTTTGATGGCTTTCATTCAAGACCTTGGCTGGGTAGGGAAGGAGAGATATCAGTTGGTGGTAGGCGGGTTTTGTTTGGTTGGTCGATTGTTTCTATAAGAGCTGTTCGCCGCTGTGTGTTTCCATGGTTCTGAAAAGGTAGCTGTACTAATGGAGGTGCTGAGGATGGGGCTAAGGGCCTTGCTGATAGGGATCGCTCCTATGACAAAGGTGTGATGGGGCAGACTGTATAGTCTTCATTAATGTTGTGGTTTCCTCTGCGCTGATGGTGTCCCATGTGGTGTTTGTTTTGCCTTTGTTCATCATTAGGAGACTGCTGGAGGGTGTCAGGGGATCTGGTTGGAGGAAACGTTACTGTAGATGGTTGTGATTTAGCAGCAAAAGAAGTTTGAGAAGTTATTATACAGGTCTTATCAAGGGTTGATGTTGCTGATAGCAGCCATGAGTGTGGTTGAATCTTTGATGATTACAAAGATTTCTTGCTGGAGCTGGTGTTTGTTTGTTCGACTAGAGCCTTCCTTTTAGTTTCTCAGATTGGCTAGTGATACCCCCTCTGGGTGGCTTTGAAGGAGTCTTTTTCCACTTTCCCTTTGCTGATTCTACATTTTCATTCTAGTTGATTCTTATTGTTGTTTAGTCATTCGGAGGTCTTCTACGTAGCAGCTGGCTTTTGGTCTAGTTTTTGATGCGTGGATTAATTTCTGTGCGGCATATTCTGGCGCAGTTGGTAATTCACTTGTTGAAGTTTTGGATGTCATGTGCCCAGAGACCCGTGAGTTCCGGTTTGTTTTCATGGAGGGCAGTTGTTCCAGTGTCGGCATGTAGGGCCCAATGTGATGGGTTTTCTGTGTTTATGGATATTGATTGTGAAACTGACTAAGGCGCGGTTGGTCCAGGTGATGGGTCTTGGTGTATTGATCGCGATGTGGTTGCAGAATGTGAAGACAGGATCTATGTGTACAGCACGTGAGTCGGCTGCCCCGGTTCTAAAGATGTCGAGAAGGGAGGCTGAGTTGCGGTTACCCAGGTCTTCTAGATAAAAACTGAGGTCTCCTAGTAGGATGAATGCTCTTGAATTGAGGACTACGGGGCGATGAAGTCTGCAATGTTGCTAGTGAAGTTGACTTGGGGGCCTGAGGATAGTAAACAAGGTACCTTCCCATGGTGATGTTTGCTGTGATTTGTAATTTAAAGTTGACGTATTCCATGTAGTTTGCTCCTGCTTCAGAGGAGGAAGTGCAGTTGAAGTTCTCTTCATAGACAATGGCGATTCCTCCTTTGGGCCTGCTAGGTGGTCTTGCCTGGTGATCTTGTAAAGGCCCAAAAAATCATAAAAATGTTACCAGACCTGCAGGTCTAGTAACTTGAATAATCTACTTGACCTAACTGTAATGTACTTGACCCATAGACAGGTCGTAAATTGTGTGATCCTAGGCAAATAGTTTACAGAGTCGCCTTCTTCAATCATACATATGATTGCACCTTTAAATATGTGAGCTCAGCATTGCTGCAGTACCAAAATACCTCTTTTGTTTGATTACATAGATGAAGGTTTGCTGCATGCATCACAAGAATCTAACACACATATGGGGGACACATGGCCCATGACTTGCTCTTAGTTTACTAATAGCATTGACATCAGGACAGGAGTGTTTCTCAGTTTGTTTAAACTCTCACTTTAAAAAAATATATTACTAAACCATGATGTGGTAGCATACTATTATCTACACACAGTACATTTCCAAGATGCCCAAAATCATTTCCACTAACTTGCAGCCTTATTGATAAAACTATGTAGTGTATTAACAGTCTGTGAAAATTGGGTTTCACATGCACATCAAAATGTATTCTGATTTGTTTTCATCGTATTAAAGTACTTTTTTCATCACGCAGAAATACAAAAAATGGCCTTTATTGTGAAATGTTTCTTCGGTTGACTTAGTCATTTAAATGGTGTGTTAGGAAACACTTGACACCCTGTAGCCTTTTGTTTTGCACTCTAAACAGCAGGTCAACAGTTCACCTTTCAAAATTATGTAACTCTGCAGTTAGATGGAAAATTAATAGTAACACAAACTGACTTTTGACTTGTGTCTGTGAACACAGAACAAATGCGACATACAAGAACAGGATTTAAAGGCATATTTTAGTGCTCCTCCACTTTCTGACTGATGGTGGCAGTGATGTCCAGTGTTTTTTTATTTTAAAAAACGTATTAGGTTTTGAAATCCACCAAGTAAAGTATAATTACAGCAGTATCTCACTTTCACATTATAACTAACCATTTGACAAATCACACCCCCAACCACAGTATGCCCCAACCTCCCCGATATCTTAACATGCTTCGCGGACAGCGTTGTGCGGTATAAATAGAGTTTTCGAGTTGAGCACACTAGTCTACTCCTGCTCTCCTTTCCACCAGGGACGGGGCAATGAGGGAGTTCCATTTCCTGGCAATGTCTTGCTTAGCAACCAATGTGGCAATACCCACAAGCATACTGTCAGCCCGGGACCAGCTAACCTCATCAACCATGCCCAGCAGGCCCAACCCAGGAGATCAGGCCAAGATCCTGCTCCAAGACCTCCGAAAGTTCACCCAGTATACACTGCCAATGTGCAGAGATAACCAGGCAGGCCCATACTAAGTACTAAAAATGATCTGGTGCTGCGGAACAGGGGAAGCAGGCGAGTTGGGAGATTCTGTTGGCATGGTAGAAGCATATTAGGGTGAGGTACGTCGTGTGCAGGTAACTTAATTGAGTCAGACGGACGCGTGTGGAGCTAGCCAACATGCACAATTCCAGCCTGGTCTCCTTCCAAACCACCTCATAAAGCTCACCAACCCAGCCCTCGCAGCAGAGCCGGAGTGTGTCAAAATCATTTTGGGAATTCTCAAAAAGTGATCAATAAATGTGGGAGATTGCGTCTTTGCCAATACGGCCCATCAGCAGCTTGGCCTCCAGGGGATTAAATTCTGAGACCTCAGTGTCAGACGGGATGTTAGCTAAGAGTGTGTGGCATAGTTGCAGTTATTTATAGAATCACATTTGATTAAGATTGTAGCGATCCTGTAGGTCTTGGAAAGGCAAAATGTGTTTTGCTGCCCAGACATCCCAAAGGAATGTGTTGCCAATCATATCTCATTTGTGGAAATCCTTTAAGCCAACTCAGTGGTGGAGCAAATGTCCCCTCCATAAGGGGTTTACCACCGTCAATTTGCCGTTCCAACCTATGAATCTCAACCCGGATCTCTAGCAAAAGAAAATCACATGAGTGATGCCAGGCAGAGATGTGAGTGACTGGTGCATCATATAAGATTTCTAGAATGCGGTTGAATCCCAAAGAAGAAAGCTCACCTCGATATGTTGGATCATCCCACCTCCGCTGAGCCAATTGTTAACAACAATTAGTTGGGAGGCCTGATAATAACATTGAAGTTCCACCATCCCCCAGCCCACCATCATTCAGAGATTGCTTACCATTGGGAAATGCGATTCGGGAGCGACCACTTTGCCAAAGAAAGGAGCAGAGAGTGGGGTTGAATGTGTATAACCAGCTTGAGGAAATTGGGAGTGGAAAGTGTTGGAATACATATAGAAAACGAGGGAGGATCACCATTTTGAAGAGGGCGATTCGGCCAATCACATGCAGTGGAAGTTGCAACCATTTCTGCATGTCGCTTTTTATTTTGGACACTAAGGGGGTCAAGTTGAGGTGTCTTGTGAGTTCAGGGAGATGTGGAACCCCCAGGTAAGTGAAGGAGAGACACCTCACCAGGATATCAGAATGCCATGAGTGGGTGCTGGTATCGCCTCTGATCGGGACCAGTAAAGATGTAGATGCGTTCATCTGGAGGCCTTGCCAAATAATGCAAGGATTTTGAGACATCGGGACCCCCAAGTCTGGGGGCTGGCTAAAAACAGTAGAACACCATCTGCATAGAGAGCGATTCATGTTCTCTGGCCTGCCCTTCCATGACCACCCCAGGATTTGGGCAAGGCAGAGGATAAGTCGCGCTAGTGGTTCAATCGCAAGGGTGAATAGTAATGGAGAAAAAGGGACAGCCCTGATGAGTGCCCTTTAAAATAGGTAAGCAATTCAACGGTGAACCAAATGATCTGGATCTTTGCAAGGGCTGGTGTTAAGGCATCTCATGTACTTCCCTAGCTCGGCACATTCAAGGACAGCCTTGAAAAAGGACCAGTCCACCATGTTGAACGCTTTTTCGAAGTATAGGAGAAGTAGAACTGGTGGGGGATGGGAGACATCTAACCTAGAAAGTGCCAACTCAACCCTTCTGCTGCAGTGTCTCGTGCTTATCCGAGAATAAAGCCACATCAGTCGCAGTGAATTAAGTATGATAAAGCGAGTTGCATCCGATTGGCCAGGATTTAAGCGTAAAGTTTAATTTCAGTATTGAATAAGGAGACAGGTCTGTACAAGGAGCACTTCTCAAGCTGGTGTCCCAGTTTAGGGATAACTACTATAAAAGCAAAGTCCAACCCAGGAGAGAATGCACCCCACTTAGCCACCTCAGTTTAGACCTTGAGCAGGAAAGGGGTCAACTCAGTGCAGAACATCTGGTAGTACTCGATGGGAAAGCCATCAAGCAAGGTGTCTTGCCAGGTGGCATATCAGATAAGGTGGAGATAATATCATCTTCAGTCATGGGCTCGTCTTACTCTTGGGCATAGGAGGAGGGAACAGTAGGCAGCAGGGTGTCAAGTGATAGTGGGTGTTGTACCTCACAGGGAAACGAGGCCTGCATGTGTACAGATCAGGTTAAAGGCTGACAAATTTGCTACGATATTGGGAGTTTTGGGCAGGTGTTGAACATCCACAACCATCAGTTTGGGTATGATTCGGGAGATGGTATCATGGATGGCGAGTCGGTAGAGAAGTTTCCCTGATTTGTTGCCATGCTCATAAAGGTTACACGTTTCTGCCCGTCAGCAGTGAGGGCATCTTCAAGGGCAAGTCGCCACAGTTGGCACCTGGTGGCCAAGAGCTGTCACATATGATCAGTGTTACGTTGGCCAAGGGCCTGTCGCTCCAGGGTGTGGACCTGGGCCTTGAGGGCAATGATTTGTGCTAAATTCTCCCTTTCACCCCTATGCACAAGCCCATTTGCCACACCACTGATCACTGCCTTACCAGCCTCCCACAGGGTAGCCGCTGAATCAGCTGGTTGGTTAAAAAAGAGGACTGGACCTTGGAGGTCAAGGAAGCCTCAAATTGGGGTAATTGAGGTATACCAGGAGTTAATATGCCAGATAGGCCTCCGGGTCCAGTCAGTGGTGTCAATTGTCGTGGTAATAGGAGCATGGTCTGACATTCCCCTCGGACGGATGGCCACACAGTCCACCTAGCATACGCCCATAGCCAGCAGCAAGAAAATTCGAGATTCAGTTTTGTGTGCTGCCGAGGTATAGGTATGTACCAGTTCTGAGGGTGCGAAAATCTCCATACGTCACAGAGCCCCAACGTGTTCATTCAGGTGGAGAGTTGGCAACACTGGAGATGCACCCATGGGTGAGGGGACCAGAGCTATCCCAGTCAGGGGTGAGCACTGTATTAAAGTCACCACCAAGGATGGAGTTGCTCATGTGCAGGTTTGCAAGCAGGGCAGTCAGCAAAGACAGCATCTTCACAGGTGTTTGGTTAGGCAAATGGACCAAGAAGAAGTTATAGTGTCGGCCTTCAAGTTGGCCCTCCACTTCACGTATTGCCCTTGAGGGTCTGTATGTGAGTCGGAAACTGTGAAGAGAAATCCGAAAGGTAACAGGATGGCCACCACTCAGGAGCCCCGACTGAACCTGCATGGAACATTCTATCGTACCCATATCTTCGAAGGAAGAGATAGCCCAGTAAATGAGTTTCATGAAGCATGAGAACTACAGGCTGGAAACGTGTGGCACATCAAAAGGCAGCAGTACATTTAATGCGGTCTAGGAGGCTATTCATATTCCAGGACATCAGTTTAAGTGTGGGCATGGCAGACGTCGTTGGTGTTCCAGGTCGGTACCGAGGTGACACCTGGATTGGAGCATCGATATCATAGCCCTGGGGGTGTCACGTGTGAGGTTTGGGGGCAGGAGCTGAAAAATCTGGTGGTGGCTGCAACACAAAAAAAACAATATGCAGGAAAATGGCTCCCTGTTGCAGTTACCCCCACTTTTTGCCTGATATTGGTGCTGAATTGACTGAGAAGTGTGCTGGGACCCTGCTAACCAGGCCCCAGCACCAGTGTTATTTCACTTAAAAATGTACCATTGTTCCACAATTGGCACATCCCTGGCAAACAGGTAAGTCTCTTGTAAAAGGTACCAGTGGTACCATTGGGCCCTGTGACCAAGGAAGGTCCCTAAGGGCTGCAGAACATGTTGTGCCACCCTTGGGGGATCCCTCACCTAACACATGGACACTGCCATTGTAGATTGTGTGTGTTGGTGGGGAGAAAAAGGCAAAGTCGACATGGCATCCCCCTCAGGATGCCAAGCACAAAAAATGCTGCCTGTGGCATAGGTAAGTCACCCCTCTAGCAGGCCTTACCCTAAGGGAGGGTGCACTATACCACAGGTGAGGGCATAGCTGCAGGAGCAATATGCCCCTACAGTGTCTAAGTCTATTCTTAGACATTGTAAGTACAGTGTGGCCATATTAAGTATATGGTCTGGGAGTCTGTCAAAACAAACTCCACAGCTCCATAATGGCTACACTGAATACTGGGAAGTTTGGTATCAAACTTCTCAGAATAATAAACCCACACTGATGCCAGTGTTTGATTTATTACAAAATGCACACAGAGGGCATCTTAAAAGATGCCCCCTGTATTTTACCCAATCCTTCAGTGCAGGACTGACTGGTCTGTGGCAGCCTGCCACTGAGATGAGTTTCTGCCCCCCTGGGGTGGGAGCTTCTGGGCTCTCTGAGGACAGAAACAAAGCCTGCACTGGGCGGAGGTGCTTCTCACCTCACCCTGCAGGAACTGTAACACCTGGCAGTGAGCCTCAAAGGCTCATGCCTTTTGTTACAGCACCCCAGGGCATTCCAGCTAGTGGAGATGCCCGCCCCTTTGGCCACTGCCCCCACTTTTGGTGGCAAGGCAGGAGAGGATAGTGAGAAAAACAAGGAGGAGTCACCCACCACTCAGGACAGCCCCTAAGGTGCCCTGAGCTGAGGTGACCCCTGCCTTTAGAAATCCTCCATCTTGGTTTTGGAGGATCCCCCCAATAGGATTAGGGATGTTCCTCCCTCCCCTCAGGACGGAGGCACAAAAAGGGTGTAGCCACCCTCCAGGCCAGTAGCCATTGGCCACTGCCCTTCTGACCTAAACACACCCCTAAAGTCAGTATTTAGGGGTGAGCCATAACCCAGGAAATCAGATTCCTGCAACCTACACAAAGAAGAAGGACTGCTGACCTGAAAGCCCTGCAGAGATGACGGAGGCGACAACTGCTTTGGCCCCAGACCTACCGGCCTATCTCCAGACTCAAAGAACCTGCACAGCGACGCATCCGACAGGGACCAGCGACCTCTGAAGCCTCAGAGGACTGCCCTGAACCTGAAGGACCAAGAAACTCCTGAGAACAGTGGCACTGTTCAAAAACAGAAACAACTTTGCAACTTTTTAGCAACTTCCAAAGAACTCACTCTTCCTGCCGGAAGCGTGAGACTTCACACTCAACACCCGTCGCCCCCGGCTCGAGCTCCAGAGAACTAACACCGCAGAGAGGACTCCCAGGCGACTGCAACTATGTGAGTAACCTGAGATGATTCCCCTGCACCCCCACAGCGACGCATGCAGAGAGGATCCAGAGGCTCCCCCTGACCGCGACTGCCTGGGACAAAGAACCAGACGCCTGGACCAAGCACTGCACCCGCAGCCCCCAGCATCAAAAGGAACCGAACTCCAGTACAGGAGTGACCATCAGGCGACCCTTTGCCTAGCCCAGTCGGTGGCTGGCCCAAGAAGCCCCCCTGTGCCCTGCCTGCACCGCTAGAGTGACCCCACGTCCCTCCATTGACTTCTATTGAAAATCCCGACGCCTGCTAAGCACACTGCACCCGGCCACCCCTGTGCCGCTGAGGGTGTGTTTTGTGTGCCTACTTGTGTCCCCCCCAGTGCTCTACAAACCCCCCCTGGTCTGCCCACTGAAGATGCAGGTACTTACCTGTTGGCAGACTGGAACCGGAGCACCCCTGTTCTCCATAGGCGTCTATGTGTTTTGGGCCCTCCTTTGACCTCTACACCTGACTGGCCCTGTGTTGCTGGTGTGACTTTGGGGTTGCCTTGAACCACCAACGGTGGGCTGCCTATGCCCAGGAAACTGAACTTGTAAGTGCTTTACTTACCTCTGGAACTTAACCTTTCTTACCTCCCCCAGGAACTGTTGATTTTTGCACTGTGTCCACTTTTAAAATAGCTTATTGCCATTTTAACCAATAATGTGTACGTTACTGCTCTAATTCAAAGTTCCTTACTTACCTATGTGGAGTACCTTGCATTTTATGTATTTACTTCAAATATTGAATCTTGTGGTTCTAAACTAAATTAAAAAAATATTTTTTTCTTTATAAAAACTATTGGCCTGGAGTTACGTCTTTGAGTGTGTGTTCCTCATTTATTGCCTGTGTGTGTACAACAAATGTTTAACACTACCCTCTGATAAGCCTATTGCTCGACCACACTACCACAAAATAGAGCATTAGAATTATCTAAATTAGCCACTATCAACCTCTAAGGGAAACCCTTGGACTCTGTGCACACTATCTCTCACTTTGAGATAGTATATACAGAGCCAACGTCCTACACAATACAACAAACCATTCCATGTATTCCCCCAACTCCTCCCTCCCAATACTTCCCCCCCTGAAGCATCTGTCACCCAAACTGGACCTCAACTAAGGTAGAGAAAATGAAAAAAAGAAATAGAAAGCAAAGAGGGGGGCATATAGTGAGAGCAAGAATCCAAATATATCCCCTTCAGGTAGGACACTGTGCCGGAGATAATCAAGGTAAGTGCGGCATACAGTTACCAAGGAGTAGGATCAGTCTCCGTGTGACACAATCGCCAACTCTATTTTCAGAGCCATTGAAATAGGCCTAGACAGGATCAGGCAGGGGAATCTCTCCCTCGGGACCATGTTAGTGAGATCTCACTCAGTTGTCCATCAGTCTCTGCCATCCTAAGTGTGGTGGGCTCCAAGTCCGAGTCTTACGAACCGCTTCAGACATTGTCACCATTAAGGTGTTTAGAGGAACAGGTCCGCCACTTCTTCTGGTGCCTTGGAGGCATTTGGTTGTGCCTCGGCATAGCCCACTGCAGGGATCCAGCCAGCCCAGAAGGGCATGCAGGTCTCTTGTGTCATCAACCCACTCCCATGCCTGGTCAGTGGACTCAAAAAAGAATGCCTTTGATTCAAAGAGGAGTTTGACTTTTGCTGGGTAGAGGAGCATTTATTGGAGTTTTAGTGCCCAGAGATTTTACTTGGCCTCTGTGAAGGAGCGCTGGCGTTGCTCGACAGCCCTGGTGTAGTCAGGAATCAGCATAATGCATGTGTTCTGCAAAACAGAGGCCAGACTGCCCAAGAGCCTTTCAGGTTTACTTACCTCAGCCGTCATGAAAGGGAATATTCCAGCTAGCTGTACTCCATTATTATTAGGTCGAGTCTAGGCAGCGCGCATGTGTTGTCTGCAAGACTTGTTGGATGGAGTATGGGACTTTGCTCCTGCCTGCCTCTGCCTGCCGCTTACCATAGGTTGAAGGCTGTGTCGCTCTTGTTTTGCTGCCTCCTAACTGGTTTGGCAGCTGATACGTCACTTCCTGCACTTGGCTGAGGAGCATCGGCCAAGTATTGTTTAATTACGCCAGGAATGTTTTTCTGTTGCTTGGACAGACTATTTTTCTTTGTTTCCTTCCTCTCATGTTTGTCAGCAAGCACTCGTGTTCATGTGCGCGGTTCGTTTTCGGCATTTGCCCTTCAATTGGTCCTTACTTTACATAATTAGTAATTACAAGTAGTTGTGTTATGCATTTGTTTTGTGCATTTTTTGTGGCTTTATATAGCATGAAATCGACCCAGGAATGAATCTTCAGCAGCTGCTCTCCCCGCACAGCAGAAGGGCCAATATTACAATATTGACTGCTCTCGGGAGAAACTCACCGCATAATGCTTTGAAGGCATTACTTTCACAACACATTTTGGCCCATAACTCATCCTGTGGTGGTCCTAGGGCAACGGGTCCACCACCACAACATTCAGAACGATGTGCTCTTTCTGTCCAGGCCATCTTGTGGGTCACACTAGGTTAGATGGGGCTCAAAAATCCTAACCTATTCCACTATTCAATCCATATTTAAACTCTCTTATAGCTCGAATGTTTGTTTTTACAGCTGAGAGGAGTTTGTGTTGTAAGGGCCTTATTTATAATTATATTCTGACAGCCTTGCTCGGCCTGCAAATGTGTAATGCACTATGCTCTCCAAGGGCTGAAGGATGATAATTGTCCCAAGGTGCTACTAACTCAGTAGGCTCCACAGGGACATCTAGCCATGAGCAGTGGTATTGCACCTTCTGCTAGTGCATAAACACAGTTTATTTCTGATAAAGGTTTGATGTATGCACAAAAACTCACCCCATAATGCTTTGCAGGCATTCCTTTTACAACACATTTTTGCCCATAACTCAGCCTGTGGCGGTTCTAGGGCAACAGGACCACCACCAAAGCATTCAGAATGATTTGCTCTTTCTGTCCAGGTCACACTAGGTTAGAGGTGGCACAAAAATCCTAAACTCTTCCACCATTCAATAAAAATGTAAATTTTCTTTTAGTTGAACATTTTTTTTTTTTTTTTTTTTTTTTTTTTTTTTTTTTATACAGTTGAGAGGAGTTTGTGTTACAAGGGTCCTGTTTGTGATAATACTCTGACAGCCTTGCTCAGCCTGCGAATGTGTATTGCACTATGCTCTCTAAGGGCTGAAGGATAATAATGACCCCAAGGCAATACTAACTCAGTAGCCTCCAGAGGGACATCTAGCCATTACCAATAATATTGCACCTTTAGCCATTTCACACTTCTCCCTGGACTCTGAGCGCTTTTGGTTCCACAGGGACATCCAGCCACAACCAGTGGTACTGCACCTTCTGCTGTTGACTCTACAGGAACATCTAGCCACAGCCAGTGCTACTGCACCTTCTGTTGTTGACTCTACAAGGACATCTGCAGGAACATCTAGCCACCACCAGTGGTACTGCACCTTCTGCTGTTGACTGTACAGGCGCATCTAGCCATCAGCAGTGGTACGGCACCTTCTGCTATTGACTCTACAGGGACATCTAGTAATGACCTGCGGCACTGCACCCTTGTGCCGCTGAATCAACAGTTAAATATTTAAAACGTCTGCTAGGCCTGAAAATGTGTAATACACTATACCCTCAAAGGACTGATTATATGGTTACACTGCAATGTTCCTTATCATTCTTTTTATGGGATTATGCCCTCTGGGAGCTGAATATATGGTTACATGACTATGGCCCTCATTACAACCCTGGCCCTCGGTGATAAAGCGGCGGTAATACCGCCAATAGGCCGGTGGTAACCAAAATGGAACTATGACCACGGCGGAAACCGCTCAGACAGATAGCCACTTTAACACACAGACCACCACAGCGGTATCAGCAAGCACCACAGCAGTATCGCCAACAGCCAGACGGAAGACAAAATACCGCCCACAGTAATATGACCCACCGACCGCCACCTTTTCCAGGGCGGTACCAACGACATCAAAAGCGTGGCGGAAACACTGCACAGAAGTCAAAGGACTCATCTCTGGAGACTCAGGGAACGACCACAACGCCTTGGAGCCCGAGCTGCACAAATTTCCGATGCTCGTCTACCTTTTTCTGCATTTTGAACATCAACGCCGGCGAAGACGACCACGGTGAGTACTGCCTCCTAGCACACAAGGGAGGGGGAGAAGAGAGTGACACACACGCAACACCCCCACCCCCATACACACAACCAGATGCACAAACATTACATATTCACCCCGTACCCGTCAAGAATAATGCAAGGACAAAATGATTTGTAGAAAGTGAGTGAAATACGAGAAAATAACACGCATAAGTGCATCAAAATACAAATGTATTTACATATTACAAATGTAGGGACACTGCCCAGTCCTCAATGTCCGTGGGCCATAGGGCCACAACACATAGGCCAAGGCCCCACCTCACTCGTGCAACAACACGGAGAAAACACTGCAGGGGCATCAGGTAAAAAATACACAGGCACCTCAGGGGGATGGGGAATGGGGGGCACATCTGCCGGAAGATGGTACAACACCACTGGTCCTGGAGTAGGCTACATGCCCTGTGCGATGTCCTGGGGAGTGCAAGGCCACAGTCACTCAAGTGGGTGGGATGCCCACTGCTTGGTCCTGGGGCGTGCAAGGCCACAGTCCCTCAAGTGGGTGGGGTGCCCACTGTTTGGTCCTGGGGAGTGCAAGGCCACAGTCTCTCAAGTGGGTGGTTTGCCCACTGCCTGGTCCTGGGGAGTGCAAGACCACAGTCTCTCTAGTGGATGGCTTCTTCCACTGGTTCTGGAGAGGGCCTTGTGCCCAGTGCTCTTCATCCTGGGAAGGATGGGGTGAGTGGATGGCTTCTCCACTGGTTCTGGAGGGGGCCTTGTGCCCAGTGTTCTTTATCCTGGGAAGGATGGGGGTGAGTGGATGGCTTCTCCACTGGTTCTGGAGGGGGCCTTGTGCCCAGTGTCCTTCATCCTGGGAAGGATTGGGTGAGTGGATGCTTCTCCACTGGTTCTGGAAGGGGCCTTGTGCCCAGTGTTCTTCATCCTGGGAAGGATGGGGTGAGTGGATGACTTCTTCCATTGGTTCTGGAGGGGGTATTGTGCCCTGTGATGCAGATCTTGGGGAGTACAAGGTTACAGTCTCTCACCTGGGTGTCAGACCCACTGGATTTGCAGGGGCCAGGACGCACAACAGCCCATGGAGGCAGAACTACACACTGTCCACCGGTGGTGACGGCTGCTCAATGGGGGCAGTGGTGGGGCTGGTGGCGCTGCTGGAAGTGGTGGGAGGAGGCTCCAGCCCATCCCCTGCAGCCTCGGACGGCTGCCCACTGGGGCTGCTGCTGCTGACAGTGGTGCTGGTGGTGGTGCTGGCAGTGGTGGGGGGAGGCTCAGCCCATCCCCTGCAGCCTCGGACTGCTGCCCAGTGAGGCTGCTGCTGCTGTCAGTGGTGGTGGTGGCGGTGCTGGTGGCGGTGGCTGGTGGTGGTGGTGGTGGTGGTGGTGGCAGTGCTGGTAGCAGTGCTGGCAGTTGTTGTAGTGGGAGGCTCCAGCCCATCCCCTGCAGTCTCAGACGGCTGAACCACTATGGTTGGTGGTGGCGGCTCCGAATGAGTTCCAGCACTAGGCCTCCTGTCTTTCCTGCCTGCTGGTGTAGGTCCCTTGCCCTTCCTATCAGCAGCCAGGGATTGTCCTTAGCCCTTCTCTCCTGCAGCTAGTGGTGCCTCCTTGCCCTTCCTTGATGAACCTGGTGCAGGCACCCTTTCACTGTTGCTGCCTGGTGCCCGCGATCCTCTCCCACCTGCAGTACCTGTTGACACTACTGTGCCCCTGGACCGGGTGGCTGAGGTGCTTGCCTGGGTTTTCTTCACCCTGGCCTGATGTGAAGGACAGGGGGTAGGAGGGGTAGGGAAGAGGTAAATGGTGGAGAGGAAAAGCTTCTTAGGGACATTGGGGCGGGAAGTGGGTGAAGGTTTGGGAGTGGGGGAAGAGCAAGTGGTTGTAGGAGGTGTCTGTCTGCTGTGTTTGGGTGCGGGTGCATGGGCTGGATGCTGTGATGAGGTGGATGGCTGTTGGGTGTCTTAGTGCTTGAGTTTGTGTACTTTGGGACGAGGGGGCACAGACACAGTGGGAGAGGTCACAGGGGACGTGTGCATGGATGTGGGGGTGGTGACTGCCAGTGAGGGGCGTGTAGTGATAGGCATGATGGTGGTAGTGGATGAGGATGTAGTGCATGCAGGTGTGAGTGTAGACACTACTGGGAGGGAGGTGAACGAGGAGGAGGAGGGGTACACAGTGGAGGCAGTGGATGTTTGTATGTCTGCATCTGGATGGTGTTTGTGTAAGTGCCTGTGGTATGATGTGAGGTGCTTGTGTTTGCCTGAACCACTCCTGTGTGTTGTCCTGGGTGCATGCTGGGCTGACTGTGTGCTTGGGATAGGTTGGGGTTGAGGGGATTGGGTAGAGGAAGTTGGAGGAGGGAGGCTAGAAACAGGGGCAATGGCTGCCATCAAGGAGGAAGCCAGAGCCTGGCTTGATCTCTGTTGGGCCTCCATGCCAGAGTGAATGCCCTCCAGTAATGCATTTGTTTGTTGCAAATGGGCTGCCAGCCCCTGGATGGCATTCACAATGGTTAACTGCCCAACAGAGGTGGATCCCAGGAAGTCAATAGCCTCCTCACTCAAGGCAGCAAGGCTAACAGGGGCAGGGCGTGAGGTGCCTGGGGTGAAGGAGATGCCCACCCTCCTGAGATAGCGGGCACAGGAAACACACTGAGGGGATGCTGGGAGGGCGGTGCTGGTACGGGGGTGGCGGCTGTACCTGTTGTTGGGGTGGAAACAGAGGTGTCCGACACCACCAAGGAGCTTTTCATCGGAGGAGGTATCACTGTCAGAACTGTCCCCTCCAGTCGCTGACGTGGTGCTCCCTTCGCCCTCTGTCCCACTGGTGCCCTCACCGTCGGTGGATTCGGCCTGCTGGACCCTGTGGAATGCAGATCTCCCCGTCGCTGGTGCCTCTGGTCCTCCGCTAGATGATGCTATTGGGACACTGTACTCACCCCCTTGTGGCTGCTGTGATGCCCCCAACTGCCAATCCAGCTCCGGATAGGTGACCGCCAGTAGGCGGGCCGTCAGGGTTCGACAGGCGCCCCTTCCTCATTGGGAGGCTATCCCCAGCTGAGCCTCCGCTGTCTTCCGTACCCAGCATCTCAGGTCCTCCCACCGTTTCTGACAGTGGGTGCTCCGCCTGCCGTAGACCCCCAGGGACCGCACGTCCTTGGCGATGGCATGCCATATACCCTTTTTTTGATGGGCGCTCACCTACAGGGAAATACAAACAGGAAAAGGTATCAGTCAGACCGTCCTGCCAGTTACATTCAAGGCCCACCATAGCCCTCACATCACCTTACGCACGGACATTGTCCACCATACATGCAGCAAGCAGCCCAGGGCCCTTCCACCAACCCCCCCAAACACAAGGCCCTCACACACAGCACTCCATGCATTCTTCCCCCTTGCATCCTGCTCACAGTGTGCTCACCTGTTGGTCTGGAGGCCTGTAAGGAAATGCCTCCTTGGCATGGTTACCCCCTGACCTTTTGCCTTTGCTGATGTTTTTGATTTGAAAGTGTGCTGAGGCCTGCTAACCAGGCCCCAGCACCAGTGTTCTTTCCCTAACCTGTACCTTTGTTTCCACAACTGGCATACCCTGGCATCCAGGCAATCCCTTGTAACTGGTACCAAGGGCCCTGATGCCAGGGAAGGTCTCTAAGGGCTGCAGCGTGTCTTATGCCACCCTGGGGACCCCTCACTCAGCACAGACACACTGCTTGCCAGCTTGTGTGTACTAGTGGGGATAAAAAGACTAAGTCGACATGGCACTCCCCTCAGGGTACCATGCCAACCTCACACTGCCTACAGGTATAGATAAGTCACCCCTCTAGCAGGCCTTACAGCCCTAAGGCAGGGTGCACTATACCATAGGTGAGGGCATAAGTGCATGAGCACTATGCCCCTACAGTGTCTAAGCAAAACCTTAGACATTGTAAGTGCAGGGTAGCCATAAGAGTATATGGTCTGGGAGTCTGACATGCACGAACTCCACAGCACCATAATGGCTACACTGAAAACTGGGAAGTTTGGTATCAAACTTCTCAGCACAATAAATGCACACTGATGCCAGTGTACATTTTATTGTAACATACACCCCAGAGGGCACCTTAGAGGTGCCCCCTGAAACCTTAACCGACTAACCGTGTAGGCTGACTGGTTCTAGCAGCCTGCCACACTCCAGACATGTTGCTGGCCACATGGGGAGAGTGCCTTTGTCACTCTGTGGCTAGTAACAAAGCCTGTACTGGGTGGAGGTGCTTCACACCTCCCCCTGCAGGAACTGTAACACCTGGCGGTGAGCCTCAAAGGCTCACCCCCTTTGTTACAGCACCCCAGGGCACTCCAGCTAGTGGAGTTGCCTGCCCCCTCCGGCCACAGCCCCACTTTTGGCGGCAAGGCCGGAGGAGATAATGAGAAAAACAAGGAGGAGTCACTGGCCAGTAAGGACAGCCCCTAAGGTGTCCTGAGCTGAGGTGACTCTAACTTCTAGAAATCCTCCATCTTGCAGATGGAAGATTCCCCCAATAGGATTAGGGATGTGCCCGCTCCCCTCAGGGAGGAGGCACAAAGAGGGTGTAGCCACCCTCAGGGCTAGTAGCCATTGGCTACTAACCCCCCAGACCTAAAACACACCCCTAAATTGAGTATTTAGGGGCTCCCAGAACACAGCAAGATAGATTCCTGCAACCTAAGAAGAAGAGGACTGCTGAACTGAAAAACCTGCAGAGAAGACGGAGACACCAACTGCTTTGGCCCCAGCTCTACCGGCCTGTCTCCCCACTTCTAAAGACACTGCTCCAGCGACGCGTTCCCAGGGTCCAGCAACCTCTGAAGCCTCAGAGGACTACCCTGCATCTAGAAGGACCAAGAACTCCTGAGGACAGCGGCTCTGTTCCCCAAAGACTGCAACTTTGCAACAAAGAAGCAACTTTGAAACAACACACGTTTCCCGCCGGAAGTGTGAGACTTTGCACTCTGCACCCGACGCCCCCTGCTCGACTTGTGGAGAACAAACACCACAGGGAGGACTCCCCGGCGACTACGAGACTGTGAGTAGCCAGAGTTGACCCCACTGAGCCCCCACAGCGACGCCTGCAGAGGGAATCCCAAGGCTCCCCCTAACCGCGACTGCCTTCTTCAAAGACCCGATGCCTGGTAAAGACTCTGCATCCGCAGCCCCCAGGACCTGAAGGATCCGACCTCCAGTGCAGGAGCGACCCCCAGGTGGCCCTCTCCCTTGCCCAGGTGGTGGCTACCCCGAGGAGCCCCCCCCCCCCTTTCCTGCCTGCATCGCTGAAGAGACCCTTTGGTCTCCCATTGATTTCTATTGCGAACCCGACGCTTGTTTGCACACTGCACCCGGCCGCCCCCGTGCCGCTGAGGGTGTACTTTCTGCGTGGACTTGTGTCCCCCCCGGTGCCCTACAAAACCCCCCTGGTCTGCCCTCCGAAGACGCAGGTACTTACCTGCTGGCAGACTGGAACCCAGGCACCCCCTTCTCCATTGAAGCCTATGTGTTTTGGGCACCACCTTGACCTCTGCACCTGACCGGCCCTGAGCTGCTGGTGTGGTAACTCTGAACCCCCAACGGTGGGCTACCTTGGACCCAAGTTTGAACCCCGTAGGTGGTTTACTTACCTGCAAAAACTAACAAAGACTTACCTCCCCCAGGAACTGTTGAAAATTGCACCAAGTGTCTAGTTTTAAAATAGCTATATGTCATTTATATGAAAACTGTATAGGCTATTTTGCTAATTCAAAGTTCCTAAAGTACCTACCTGAAATACCTTTCATTTGAAGTATTACTTGTAAATCTTGAACCTGTGGTTCTTAAAATAAACTAAGAAAATATATTTTTCTATACAAAAACCTATTGGCCTGGAATTGTCTCTGAGTGTGTGTTCCTCATTTATTGCCTGTGTGTGTACAACAAATGCTTAACACTACCCTCTGATAAGCCTACTGCTCGACCACACTACCACACAAATAGAGCATTAGAATTATCTCTTTTGCCACTATCTTACCTCTAAGGGGAACCCTTGGACTCTGTGCATACTATTCCTTTCTTTGAAATAGTGCATACAGAGCCAACTTCCTACAAGGCCCATACAGCATTCGGTATTGGGGTAGGACCCCATCCACCAGTCTCTCCAACTCCACAGTGGTGAAGGCAGAGGCCCTTCCCCAGTGACACGAACCATGGTCGGTTCCAGAAACGGGTCACAGCAGCACATGCAGTGTAGGTCCTCTCCTGTTGAAGGTCAGGAAGCAGGTGAGTGAACAGATAGAAAATGGCAGTCACATCCACAGAGGTGCGTACCGTCACCACCGGCGTACATCACCATTGGCCACTGTAAACCATAGGGCCCAATAGTATCCAATAAGGAGTTGCACAGCGGTTCTCGACCGCCTCCCACAATGGCGCACAACATCAGCGGAATTAGCTCATTTCCACATGTCCCTCCATACAGGACAGGAGGACGCCATTTCAGGGGTGGGGGGCAGGCTGTGGCACCTAACTGTCTCACAGTATACATTGGTATCATTTGGGCTATCCCACAATATACTGTTACAGTCACATCATGCAATGCAGTGTAGCATTTGGCTATATGGAATACTGACCAGCTGCTCACCGTTTGCCCCCTGGATTGCAACTGCTGCAGATGAATAGGAGATGGAGACATCCCCCTGTGTACAGACCCCTGGTGGACTTGGCAACAATGGTGGACAGGCACATTATCCTGACATATAGACTGGACAGGGACACAATCACAGAGCTGTGTGCCCAGTTGGAGCCTGACCTGATATCTGCTATCCGTCAGCCCACCGGGATCCCTCCTCTTGTGCAAGTCCTATCTGTGCTCCATTTCCTGGCAACTGGCTCCTTCCAAGTGACAGTGGGCTTGGCAGCAGGAATGTCACAGCCAATGTTCTCAATAGTGCTGACCAGAGTGTTGTCTGGCCTGATTAAACACATGCGCAGCTACATCGTTTTCCTCCAGGTGGAGGATTTGGCCACAGTGAAAGCTGATTTCTATGCAATGGGACATAGTCCCAACATTATTGGGGCAATTGATGAAACACGTATTGCAATTGTCCCTCCCCCGGAGAAATGAACAAGTGTTCAAAAATCAAAAGAGCTTTCACTCCATGAATGTGCATATAGTGTGCTTGGCGGACCAGTACATCTCCCATGTCAATGCAAAGTATGCTGGGTCTGTGCATGATGCCTTTATCCTGAGGAATAGCAGCCTCTCATTAGTGATGGCTCAAGTCCAGAGGCACCGGGTGTGGCTAATAGGTGAGCCCTGGTTCCCACCCAGTAGGTGTTGGTGTATGGGTATGGTGTGGGCCCTAAGGGTTAGTGTGTGTCTAACAGTTGTCCCTCGATATTTGCAGGTGACTCTGGTTACCCGAACTTCTCATGGCTACTGACCCCTGAGAGGAATCCCAGGACAAGGGCAGAGGAACGTTACATTGAGACACATGGGTGAACAAGAAGAATCATAGAAAGGACATTCAGCCTCCTGAAGGCCAGGTTTCGTTGCCTCCATCTAACAGGTGGATCCCTGTACTACTCACCCAAGAAGTCTGTTAGATCATCGTGGCATGCTGTATGTTGCACAAACCTGCCTCACGTCGCCAGGTGCCTTTTCTGAGGGAGGAGGAGGCTGGAGATGGGCGTGTGGCAGCAGTGGGCCCTGTGGACAGTGAAGATGAGGAGGCAGAGGATGAGGACAACAGGAGTGCAATAACAAAACAATATTTCCAATGACACACAGGTAAGACACTGTAAATTCACTTTACATTGACAGTATTGTGTTTGACATTGTCACTGGCAGGCTGGTTTCCCACTTCTATGGCCACTTACTGTACCCTTTGACATCTCTATTTTCAGATATTTGTGCCCCATTATCGCTCCTGGTGTGTTGACTGCAGCCAACTATAGGTCATTCCTGTATATACATTACTGTACAGTTGTATTGCAGTGTTTAAAGCTTGTTAAACAAATACATAGTTCAATCATTTGACAGACTCCATACTTGTTTTTATTCAAATGGTGTTTATTTAGGTGCCAATAAGTAGAGGGGGATGTGCAATGGGCTGGGTTGATGGTGAAGGAAAGTCCAGATTAAAGTCCAGTCTGTTTGTATCACAGGTGCATTGTCCAAAGGGGCATAGGAAGGGGAGTAATGGCAGTTCAAGGTGGACAGGGTGACTGAGTGGGACACAAGGGTGACAATCAGGAGAGTCTTATTCCTGGCGGTGGGCTTGAAAATAGTCTCTGGTTTCTGGCCGCATTGCAGGGACCATTTGCGGGGTGGTTCTCCTTCTGCAGAGGGTGGGGTGCTGGTGGCCTGTTGGTCCTGTGACAGGGCCTCCTGTCCACTAGCAGCAGCGGAGGTGGGAGGCTGTTCATCGGTTTGGCTAGTGGTAGGGGCCCGGTGGTGTGCCACTGCCTCCCTCATGGTGTTGGCCACGTCTGCCAGCACCCCTACAATGGTGACCAGAGTGGTGTTGATGTCCTTCAAGTCCTCCCTGATCCCCAGTTACTGTCCCTCCTGCAGCCGCTGGGTCTCCTGCAACTTGTCCAGTATCTGGCCCATCGTCTCCTGGGAATGGTGGTGTGCTCCCAGGATGTTGGTGAGTGCCTCCTGGAGAGTCGGTTCCCTGGGCCTGTTCTCCCCCTGTTGCACAGCAGTCCTCCCAGCTTCCCTGTTGTCCTGTGCCTTTTTCCCCTGAACCGTGTGCCCACTGCCACTGACCCCAGGTCTCTGATTGTCCTGTATTTGTGGGGTGGCCTGGGGTCTCTGTAGTGGTGGACACACTGCTGATTGACGTGTCCTGGGGACAGAGGTATGGGCCCGCTGGGTGGGTACTGTGGTGGTGTTTCCTGAGGAGGGAGGCTCTGTGGTGATATGGGACTGTGCCTGGGTAACCGACTGTCCGGAGATCCCTGATGGGCCAGGTTGGTCATCCAGATTCAGGCATCCAGAGCAGCTGTCATCACTGTGATGGCATGCAGGTAGGGGGGGTGATAGTTATAGAAATATGACTTACCAGAGTCCAGTCCTCCTCCTACTCCTGCCAGGCCCTCAGGATGCATGATTGCCAAGACCTGCTCCTCCCATGTTGTTAGTTGTGGGGAAGGAGGTGGGCGTCCACCACCAGTCCTCTATACAGCTATTTGGTGTCTTGCTGCCACAGAATGCACCTTCCCCCGTAGGTCATTCCACCTCTTCCTGATGTCGTCCCTTGTTCTGGGATGCTGTCCCACGTCGTTGACCCTGTCCACGATTCTCCGCCATAGCTCCATCTTCCTTGCAATGGATGTCTGCTGCACCTGTGAACCGAATAGCTGTGGCTCTACCCGGATGATTTCCTCCACCATGACCCTTAGCTCCTCGTCTGAGAACCTGGTGTGTCGTTGTGGTGCCATGGGAGTAGTGTGAGTGGTGTGGGTGAGGGAGTGTGGGGTGATATGTTGGGGTGTGTGATGTAAGGTGCGTGGATGGTGTATTGGTGATGGTGGTGTGTGGCTGTGGTCTTTTCTGTGGTCTTGCTATCTCTCTTGTGGCAATTGTTTTTAGTCGTAAAGGGTTGTGGGTAATGTGAGTGGGTGTTTTATAGTGGTGTGGATGTTGTGTGTGTATGGGTGTCAGGTGTGTGTTATTCAAATTGTCTAATATAGTGTTGTTTTGTATGTGTGTGTGTGTATTTTGAGCGCGGCTGCATATACCGCCAATGGTTTAGCGCCATTAAATGTCCGCCACAGTGATTCGTGGGTCATAATGCTGTGGGCGTAGTTCTGGTGGCGTAATGGTGTGGGTTTTGGTACCGCCAGTTTATCACTGACCTTTGGGCTGGCGGAAGTGTGTGTGTGGCTGTATAGTGATGGATTACTATGTGTGTGTCATAATATGGGTAGCGGTAATCCACTGCGGGGCGGTATGTTGGCAGCAGTCAGCATGCCGGTAAGCAGGACTTACCGCCAATGTCATAATGAGGGCCTATGTTTCTTCCAAATGCTATTTTTTCTGTGATGCTCTGTAGGGGCTGTTCAGACCATTACAGTCTAATGCCAAGTGTATGAAGGAATGTACAAACACAGTTTACTTCGCATAAAGGTTTAATGTGCTGCACCGCGAAATATTTATATGGTCCCAAATGCAAGGTTGTCATTATCGTTTACAATACCAACAGCTCTAACTTTTGCTAATGCAAGGCCTATTGCATTGCAAATGCTTGTTACACTGTGGGTGAATAATATAGTATTATTCACCATTAGTGGAATAAAAAATTGACAGAAAAAAAGAGAGTGGAGCCCCAACTGACGTCTATGAGGATGAGCTGTCACTTTGTTCTTGGCACTGAATTTGCCACCTCTGAGGCCTGGGGTTACAAAGGCACTGCCAGGGGTCGCAAATGGCACACCAGGAGCCCCCTGGCAAACCCTTAATGATGTCCATGTCCATCCATTCCCTTGATTTTTCCCCCTTCACCACTAATTAGGAGCTGAATAGGTGATCCAGATAAAGGAGAGGAAGTGATCATCTAACCTGTGACTGAAAATAAAAGCCACACCACACTTGACACCCCCCAAGCCAAAAGCGCCCCAAGTAGAATTAAGCAAAGTCTATAATGTTCTCATCCTGCACTCGCAGAGCCAGATGAGGTCTTTTAAGCCAGGTGGCACAGAGGAAATGTGTGATATCAGATTCTACACGTCAAACACGAGCAGTGCGTGTTGAAGACGTTTTTAACATCATCAGATTTCAACGCCCGTTTGAGACACCCTAATGGGTCCTGTGAAATCGTGCCTTCCCATTAAGACAATTTGGTGGGTAAATGTGCTTAATGGTTTGTCTAAATACAACAACCTAGCACACTTCACTGTACTTTGAAGGCAAGGCTGAAAACTTAACCCCTTCTGTGCCGGGGACGTAACCATTACGTCCTCGCAGATGAGCTCAGAGGGAGCGCTAGCACTCCCTCCAGGGGCTTCCCTCCCACCCCGCCAGGGCAGGGATGGAAGGGGAAGCCCTTCCCCTTCCAACCCCGCCCCCAACCTCCCCGTGACGTCTGATGACATCAGCGTGCGAACGTGCACTGACCTCATCAGAGGCCACCTCCCATCTTCCAGCGCGATCGGAAGAGAAATGCAAAGCATTTCTCTTCCGGTCATGTGATGGGGGCCTGAGAGGCTTCATAGGGAAGAAAAGGAATTTCCTTCCCTTTGAAGTCTCTCGGAGCATTTTAGTAGCCAGATCGTGAAGCGATCTGGCTGCTGAAATGGCCACTAGACACCAGGGATTTTTTCCAATAAGGAAATTGCCATGAGGGGAGCAACCCCTTGGGCAAGTGTCGCTCCCCAGGGCGGCAATTTTTTTCAAGGCCTTTTCTGCCCCCACTGGGGGCAGATCAGCCTATTGTTATGCAGGGGGCAGAAACCTCTAGGTGCCAGGAATCATTTTTTTAGGTAAGGGTCCCTCCCCTGGGGGACAAATTGTATTTAGGCCATTTCTGCCCCACTTGGGGGCAGATCGGCCTATTTTTATTAGGCCAATCTAGAAACCACTAGACACCAGGGATTTTTTTTTTTACTTGTGCATAAGGGGAGCAGCCTCTTGGGCAAGGGCCGCTCCCCAGGGGGGGGAAATATTTTTAGGCCTTTTCTGCCCCACCTGGGGACAGATCGGCCTATTATAATTAAGCCGATCTGACCCGGGGGGACAGAAACCCCTAGACACCAGGGATATATTTTTGTTTATGTTTACTTTTGTTTTTTATATATGGAGAGCGACCCCTTAGGCAAGGGTCGCTCCCCTGGGGGGAAAATTGTATTCAGACCATTTCTGCCCCCCTTGGGGACAGATTGGCCAATTTTTGTTTGGCCAAACTGCCCCCAAGGGGGGCTAAAACCACTAGACACCAGGGATCTTTATTTTTGTGCATCAATTTCACGCAAGGGGAGCGACCCCTTAGGCAAGGGTCGTCCCCCTGGGTGGGGCAAATTTATTTTAGGCCATTTCTGCCCCCCTTGGGGGCAGATCGGCCTATTTTTATTAGGCTGATCTGCCTTCAAGAGGGGCAGAAACCACTAGGCACCAGCGATTTGTTTTGCACCAATTTCACACAAGGGGAGCTACTCCTTAGGCAAGGGTCGCTGCCCTGGGGGGGCAAATTTATTTTAGGCTATTTCTGCTCCCCTTGGGGCATAGCAGCCTATTTCTATTAGGCAGACCTGCCCGGGGGGGACAGAAACCACTTAGGTACCAGGGATTGGTGTGTGTGTATGTATTTGGGGTCAGATTGGCCTATTTTTGCAAGGCCCATGTGCCCCCAATGGGGGGCAGAAAGCCCACCAGAGACCAGGGAAGATTTTGTTTTCCAAAATAAGAGGGTGGGGGTATGGCCATACCCCAACCCCCAAACCCAAATAAATGGGGCCAAAGGTGTTCTGATCCACACCCCTGGGGGGGGGGGGGCAGAAAGTCTACTAGATGCCAGGGAATTCCCCCAAAAAATAGTGGGGTGGTGGCTACCAACCAGTATGAGCCCGGTTATGCCCCCACCCCAACTGAAGGGGGTAACAGTCTTTCAGCTCTCCCCCACACACTAAAACATCTTATCCCATGGCAAGCAACAGAACATTTGATTATTTGGGGTTTTGGTTTTACATTTGGGCCATGAGAGCTTCGCTAACTCTCAAAATCGTCCCACTTGGAGTGGTAAGAGCTGCACTTTATGGACTTTGGGACGCTGCCATGTAGAAAAATCCACAAGACCTAGACACATCTGAAAACTAATCATTTGGGTGATTCCAGGGGGGTGTGCCTCACATGCACCCCGCACCATTTTCTTACTCACAATGTCCTGTAAACCTCCAACTTTGCTGGAAATCACACATTTTCCCACATTTTTGTGATGGAACCTTCCGGAATCTGCAGGAATCCACAAAATTCCTACGACCCAGCATTGTCTCATCTATACCGATAAAAAATTTGCCCTACTTGTCAGCCTAAAAATATCTTTTTTTCAAACTGCCCTTTTGGGCCCGCTTTGGTTCCCCCTCAGTTTCAACATGTTTTTGGCTCTTCCCTGTCACAAGCACTTGGCCCATCAACACAAGTGAGGTATCATTTTTACCGGGAGACTGAGGGGAACGTTGGGTGGTAGCAAATTTGTCCCGGTGCGGTGATCCCACACAGAAATATGGAAAAAATTGTTTTTTTAGCTAAATTTGAGGTTTGCTGAGGATTCTGGGTAAGAAAACATTGGGGGATCCACGCAAGTCACACCTCCCTGCACTCCCCCGGGTGTCTAGTTTTCTGAAATGTCTGGGTTTGGTAGGTTTCCCTAGATGGCTGCTGAGCCCAGGACCAAAAACGCAGGTGCCCTCCTGCAAAAACAGGTAGTTTTGTATTTGATAATTTTGATGTGTCCAAATAGGGTTTTGGGGCATTTCCTTTCGCGGACAGTAGGCTTACCCACAAAAGTGAGGTACCATTCGTATTGGGAGACTTGGGGGTACGCTGGGTGGAAGGAAATTTGTGGCTCCTCTCGGATTTTAGAACTTTCTGTCACCAAAATGTAAGAGAAAAATGTTCTTTTAGCCATATTTTGAGGTTTGCAAAGGATTCTGGGGAACAGAACCTGGTCAGAGTCCCACAAGTCACCCCATCTTGGATTCGCCTAGGTGTATAGTTTTAAAAAATGTGCAGGTTTGCTAGGTTTCCCTATGTGCCGGCTGAGCTAGAGGCCAAAATCCACAGCTAGGCACCTTGCAAAAAACAGCTCTGTTTTCTTTGGGAAAATGTGATGTGTCTCCGTTGTGTTTTGGGGCATTTCCTGTCGCGGGCGTTAGGCCTATCCACATAAGTGAGGTACCATTTTTATCGGGAGACTTGGAGAAACGCTGGTTGGAAGGAAATTTGTGGCTCCTCTCAAATTCCAGAACTTTCTGTCACCGAAATGAGAGGAAAAAGTGTCTTTTTGGCCAAATTTTGAGGTTTGCAAAGGATTCTGGGTAACAGAACCAGGTCAGAGCCCCATATGTCACCTCATCTTGGATTCCCCTAAGTGTCTAGTATTCAAAAATGTGTGGGTTTGCTAGGTTTCCCTAGGTGCCGGCTGAGCCCTATTTCTCACTTTTTATATTTCACCAAATTAATTGCTGTATGCCCGCTATACAATGAAAACCCATTGGAAGGTGCATCTCCTTTATTGGCTCTGGGTACCTAGAGTTCTTGATGAACCTACAAGCCCTATATATCCCCACAAACAGAAGAGTCTAGTAGATGTAACGGTATATTGCTTTTGAAAATATGACATTGCAGGAAAAAGTTACTGAGTAAAACGTGGAGAAAAATGGCTGTTTTTTACCTCAATTTCAATATTTATTTTATTTCAGCTGTTATTTTCTGTAGGAAACCCCTGTAGGATCTACACAAATTACCCACTGCTGAATTCAGAATGTTGTCTACTTTTCAGAAACGTTTAGCTTTCTGGGATCCAGTGTTGGTTTCACATCCATTTCTGTCACTAACTGGAATGAGGCTCAAAGCACAAAAAAATAGTAAAAATGGGGTCTGTCCCAGTAAAATGCCAAGATTGTGTTGAAAAATGGGGTTTTCTGATTCAAGTCTGCCTGTTCCTGAAAGCTGGGAAGATGATGATTTTAGCATCGCAAACCCTTTATTGATGCCATTTTTAGGGGAAATACCACAAGCCTTCTTCTGCAGCCCTTTTTTCTAATTTTTTTTAAACAAATGGAATTTTTGCTGTATTTTGGCTAATTTCTTGATCTCCTCCAGGGGAACCCACAAACTCTGAGTACCTCTGGAATCCCTAGGATGTTGGAAAAGAAGGGCTCAAATTTGGAGTGGATAGCTTATGTGGACAAAAAGTTATGAGGGCCTAAGCGCAAACTGCCCCAAATAGCCACAAAAAGGCTCGGCACAGGAGGGGAAAAGGCCTGGCAGCAAAGGGGTTAAGGGGATGAAGGGTCTCTGCATTTGTATTTGTTTACCATGAGGACTGGGGAGCAGTCTTGGTTCTTGTTAGCTTGAGTGTCCAAGAGAACCTCGAGCTGTACCAGAGCCAGGCTCGAGCCTTCAAGTGCTCGCCCACCTGTACTTTAGACCAATGATTCTTCACGTGTTGTCTGATGACACATGGCGGTCCACAATGCCTACTCAACTAATCAAGTGGTCTGTGTCTGTTTAGAAAGTTAAATATTAGCAGATTAACAATGAATATCTACATAAAAAAGCAAGATTGAACAGTTTAAAATACTCTATAAATGTGAAGAAATTTAAAATGGACTGCTAACAGTTAAAGTGGTATCCTCATCTTGACTCGTTGGATCAGTGCATGTTGCATGAATTGAAATACTGGTATCCGCCCTCAAAGAGAGATTTTTCATTGGAGCAAGCAAAGACAAAATCATACACTAGTGAACAACAAATAGCTTCATCTTTTAGGAGCAAAAGAGTGAGGCATATTTATTAGCCCCTGGTGCCATTCTAATGCCACATTAGTGTCACTTCTTGACGCTACTGTGCCATTAGAAGGCCAAAAACGCTACGCCATATTTACAAAGTGGGGCCACTTTGCAACCCTATGCAGAACATTATGCCTGCACCAGGCATAATACATGTGAAGGGGTGTTCCGCTGTTAGGGGGGGGACAGAAAAAATGGCGCAGGGAAATCTAACAGATTTCTTCGCGTCATTTCTTTTGTCACTTTTAACACCTTCTCAGAACAAGCAATACAAGGGGGCATGCCATTGAATACAATTGGCCCCTATGTACTTTGCAGGAGTAGCACCAAAATTGTGGTGCTGTTCCTACAGAGTACATCAATAGCTTAAAAAAATTACGCTAGTGCCCCCTACCATGCGCCATGGTACACCGTATTTTAAATACAGCACACACATGTTGGCAGTAGGGGGGCGCCAAAGGGCACAAGAAAAGTGGCACTGCACTGTGTGCAGCTCCACTTTTGTTAAATATGCCCCTACATTTGTTAAATAATCTAACAGTCAGATTAAAATTGCCACTTTCCATATGTTTTTGTTTTCGAACTAAATACATTATGGCCCTCATTCCAACCCTAGCGGTCGGTGATAAAGCGGCGGTAATACCGCCAAATTATGACCATGGTGGAAAGAGCTCAGACAGACAGCCATTTTACCACACGATCGCCAGGGTGGAATCAACAGCCACCACGGCGGTAGCCACCAACAGCCAGGCGGAAGCCAATGTTCTGCCCAATGAATTATGACAGGCCAATGCGCCACCTTTTCCGGGGCGGTACCAATGACATCAAAAGCCTGGCGGAAACACTGTACAGAAGGGAAACGACTCACCATTGGAGACTCAAGGAAGAACCATGCCGCCATGGAGCCCGAACTGCAGATCTTCCCCATTATTTTCTAAGTCCTGCTTCACCACGAGCACCAACGACGGCGAAGACGACCACAGTGAGTACTGCTGCCTAGCACACAATGGAGGGGGGGAGGAAAAAGAGAATGACACACACACACACAACATGCAACACCCCCATCCCCAACACCATACACACAAGCAGATGCAGTAACATATTTACCCCGTACCCCCTCAGGAATAATGCAAGGACAACACCAATAGATGAAAGTGAGTGTAATAATATAAATATTGTAGAAATACGAAAATTCAATCTAAAAGTATATACATATGTTCCAACAAGGGACACTGCCCAATCCTCAATCTGCGTGGACCACAGGGCCACATTACAAAGTCCAAGGCTCCACATCACTCCTGCAACAACACGGAGAGAACACTCCAGGAGCATCAGTTCAAAAATAGGCAGGCACCTCAGGGGGATGGGGAACGGGGGGGCACCTCAGCCTGAAGATGGAACAAATCCACTGGTCTTGGAGGAGGCAGCATGCCCTGTACTTGGTCCTGGGGAGTGCAAGGCCACAGTCTCTCAAGTGGGTGACTTGCCCACTGGCTCTGGAGGGGTCAAATTGCCCTGTGCTTGGCCCTGGGGAGTGCAAGGCCACAGTCTCTCAAGTGGGTGACTTGCACACTGGCTCTGGAGGGGACAACATGCTCTGTGATCTTCATCCTGGAGAGGATGGGGTGAGTGGGTGTCTACAACACTGGTTCTGGAGGAGGCATCGCGTCCTGTGATCTTCATCCTGGAGAGGATGGGGTGAGTAGGTGCCATACCCTCTGTTTCTGGAGGGGGCAACATGCCCTGTGATCTTGATCCTGGAGAGGATGGGGTGAGTGGGAGCCATACTCACTGGTTCTGGAGGAGGCAACATGCTCTGTGATCTTCATCTTGGAGAGGATGGGGTGAGTGGGTGTCTTCAACACTGGTTCTGGAGGGTGCATTGTGCCATGTGATCTTCATCCTGGAGAGGATGGGGTGAGTCGGTGCCATACCCACTGGTTCTGGAGGGGGCATTGTGCCCTGTGATCTTCATCATGGAGAGGATGGGGTGAGTGGGTGTCTTCAACACTGGTTCTGGAGGGGACATCGTGCCCTGTGATTTTCATCCTGGAGAGGATGGGGTGAGTGGGTGCCATACCCACTGGTTCTGGAGGGGGCATTGTGCCCTGTGATCTTCATCATGGAGAGGATGGGGTGAGTGGATTCCATACCCACTGGTTCTGGAGGGGGCATCGAGCCCCGTGATGCAGATCTTGGGGAGTGAAAGGTCACAGTCTCTCAGGTCGGTGTCTAACCCACAGGATTTGCAGGGAGCAGGCCGCACAACAGACCATGGACACAGGGCTACAGACTGTCCGCCGGCACTGACGGCTGATCAGTGGTGGTGGTGGTGGAAGGAGGCTCTTGCCCATCCCCTGCAGCTTCGGACGGCTGCCCACTGCTGCTGCTGGTGTTGGTGCTTCTGCTGATGGTGCTGATGCTGCTGGTGGCGGTGGTGGGGGGAGGCTCCTTCACATTCCCTGCAGCCTCAGACGGCTGCCCACTGCTGCTGGTGGTACTGAGGCTGCTGGGGGCGGAGGCTCCTGCCCATCCCCTGCAGCCTCAGAAGGCTGCCAACTACTGCTGGTGGTGCTGGCGGTGGTGCTGATGCTACTGGTGGTGGTGGGGGGGAGGCTCCTACCCATCCCCTGCAGCCTCGGACAGCTGCCCACTGCTGCTGGTGGCGGTGGTGGAGGGAAGCTCCTGCCCATCCCCTGCAGCCTTGGACGGCTGTCCACTGCTGCTGGTGGTACTGGGGGTGGTGCTGATGCTGGTGGTGGTGGTGGTGGGGGAGGCTCCTACCCATACCCTGCAGCCTCGGATGGCTGCACCACCATGGTTGGTGGTAGGGGCTCCGTCTCAGTCCCAGCACCAGGCCCCTTGTCCTTTCTGCCTGCTGGTGCAGGGCCCTTGCCCTTCCTGGCAGCAGCTGGGGATTCCTCCTTCCCCTTCCTGGCAGCAGCTGGGTGTGGCACCTTGATCTTCCTGGCAGCAGCTGGGGATTCCTCCATCCCCTTCCTGGCAGCAGCTGGGGAGGGCTCCTTCCCCTTCCTGGAGGCACTTGGGGCAGGCACCCTTTCCGTGTGGCTGGCTGGTGGCTTGGTTCCTTTACCACCACAAGTTGCTGTAGATACTACTGGGCCTGTGGACTGGGTGGCTGGGGTGCTTGCCTGGGTTTTACACACCCTGGCCAGACGTGAAGGACGGAGGGAGGAGGGGTAGGGAAGAGGTCAATGGTGGAGAGGAAAAGCTGCTTAGGGACATTGGGGCGGGAAGAGGGAGAAGGTTTGGGAGTGGAGGAAGAGGGAGTGGTTGTGGGAGGTGTTTGTCTGCTGTGTTTGGGTGCAGGTGCATGGGCTGGATGCTGTTTTGAGGTGGATGGCTGTTGTATGTCTGAGTGCTTGGGTTTGTTTACTTTGGGAGGAGGGGTGACAGACACAGTGGGAGAGGACATAGGGGACGTGTGCATGGATGTTGGGGTGGTGACTTCCAGTGAGGTGTGTGTTCTGATAGGTGTGCTGGTGATGTAGGTAGTGGATGAGGATGTAGTGCATGCAGGTGTGTGTGTAGACGCAACTGGGAGGGAGGTGGAGGATGAGGAGGAGGGGGCCACAGTGGAAGTAGTGGATGTTGGTATGTCTGCATCTGGATGGTGTTTGTGTAAGTGCCTGTGGCATGATGTGTGGTGTTTGTGTTTGCCATGTCCACTCTGTGTGTTGTGCTGTGTGCATGCTCATCTGCCTGTGTGCTTGGGATAGGTTGGGGTTTAGGGGAATGCGATTGGGCAGAGGATGTTGGAGGGGGGAGGGTGGAAACAGGGACAATGGCTGCCATCAGAGAGGAGGTCAGAACCTGGATTGATCTCTGTTGGGCCACCAAGCCAGTGTGAATGCCCTCCAGAAATGCATTGGTCTGTTGCATTTGGGCTGCCAGCCCCTGGATGGCATTCACAATGGTTGACTGCCCGACAGAGATGGACCTCAGGAGGTCAATTGCCTCCTCACTGAGGGCAGCAGGGCTGACTGTGGCAGGGGCAGAGGTGCCTGTGGCGAAGGAGATGCTCACCCTCCTAGGTGAGCAGGCACGGGCAACTCAATGAGGGGGCTGCTGGGAGGGCAGTGCTGGTACGGGGTGGCGGCTGTACATGTAGCTGGAGTGGGCACAGAGGTGTCCGCCACTATCAGGGAGCTTCCATCGGAGGAGGTATCCGTGTCCGAACTGTCCCCTCCAATCTCCACCATGGTGCTCCCCCTCGCCCTCCGTCCCACTGGTGCCCTCAGCGTTGGTGGACTCTGCCTCCTGGGTCCTGTGGGATGCAGCTCCCTCCGTCGCAGGTGCCTCTGCTCCTCCACCAGATAATGCTAATGCACATAAGGACAGGGTGACAAAACAAAAAGGGGGAGGGAGAGACAAAGGATACACATGGTCAATGGCTACACCAACACCACCGTTGGCATACATACCACCCTCACACACAGGGAACAGCCCTACGCACTATGCAATGCACTATCATTAACAATGCTAGTCACTAGGGCATGGGGAGGGACACTTAACGTCAACTGCAGCATACCTGGGACCCACACAGCCCTGCCCAGTAGTGGATGCCTACTAGTTAGGTAGGAGGAATATCAAATCAGAACCCTGCCCAACATGGAACCTACTCTGCAATATCAGGCCTGGTCTATGGCCACCCACAGACACGCATGCGCCACCCAGATACCACCCCACCATGCATAAGTTGTAATGTTGGGCACTGTACTCACCCCCTTGTGGCTGCTATGATGCCCTCAAGCGCCAATCCAGCTCTGGATAGGCCACCGCCAGAATGAAGGCCATAAGGGGGGTCAGTGTTCGATGGGCACCCCTTCCTCGTTGGGAGGCCATCCCCAGTTGGGCCTCCACCGTCTTCCATGCCCAGCGTCTCAGGTCCTCCCACCGTTTCTGACAGTGGGTGCTCTGCCTGCCGTAGACCCCCAGGGTCCGCACGTTCTTGACGATGGCACGCCATATACCCTTTTGTTGATGGGCGCTGACCTGCAGAGGAAATATACACAGGGAAAGGTATTAGTTAGACCGTACTGCCTCTTACACTCATGGCCCACCATTGCCCTTCTTATCCCCTTTCGCACAGACATGGCCCAACATACATGCTGCCCAGGGCCCATCTACCAACCCCCCCACACGAGGCCTTCACACACAGCACTCCATGCACTCATGCTCCATGCATCGTGCTCACAGTGTGCTCACCTGTTGGTCTGGAGGCCCATATAGCAGTCCGTACTGGGGTAGGACCCCATTCACTAGTCTCTCCAACTCCGCAGAGGTGAAGGCAGGGGCCCTTTCCCCAGTCACACGGCCATGGTAGGTTCCAGACACAGGTCACAGCAGCACATGCAGTGTAGGTCCTCTCCTGTTGAAGGTCAGGTAGCAAGTGTTTGAACAGATAGAAAATGGCAGTGACGTCCGCGACGAAGCATACCGTCACCGCCGGCGTACATCACCGTTGGCCAATGTACCCCATAGGGCCCAATTTCATCCAAAGAGTAGTTGCATGGCGGATCCCGACCACCTCCCGCAACGGCGCACAACGTCAGCGGAATTACCTCACTTCCACCTGTCCCTCCATACAGGACAGGCAGACACCATTTCGGGGGGGGGCAGTGCATGGAACATAACTACGTCACAGATCACAATTGTACATGCAGGACATATGCCACTAATACATTTATAATTCACATCATGCATTGAACTGTAGTGGCAACAATGTACATTTTATGACCGGCTCCTCACTCTTTTGCCCCATAGATTGCAACCGCTTCGGATGAATAGGAGATGGAGACATCCCCCGTGTACAGACCCCTGGTGGACTTGGCAACAATGGAGGACAGGCACATTATCCTCACCTACAGACTTGACAGTGCCACAAACACAGAGCTGTGTGCCCAATTGGAGCCTGACCTGATATCTGCTATCCGTCACCCCACTGGGATCCTCCCTCTTTTGCAAGTGCTATCAGTGTTCCATTTCTTGGCAACTGGTTCTTTCCAAGTGACAGTGGGCTTAGCAGCAGGAATGTCACAACCAATGTTCTCAATTGTGCTGACAAGAGTGTTGGGTGCCCTGATTAAACACATGTGCAGCTACATTGTTTTCCCCCAGGTGGAGAATTTGCTCACCATGAAGACTGACTTCTATGCAATGGGACATATCCCCAACATAATTGGGGCGATTGATGGAACACATATTGCATTTGTATCCACCCAGCAAAATTAACATGTCTTCAGAAATAGAAAACGTTTTCACTCGATCAATGTGCAAATGGTGTGTTTGGCGGGCCAGTGTATCTCTCATGTCAATGCTAAGTATCCTGGGTCGGTGCATGATGCTTTTATCTTGAGGAATAGCAGCATCCCAAATGTGATGGCCCAACTACAGAGCCACCATGTGTGGCTACTAGGTAAGCCCTGGTTCCCACCCAGTGGATGTTGGTATATGGGGATTGTGTGGGCCATAAGGGATAGTGAGTGGCTAACAGTTGTCCCGTGATATTTGCAGGTGACTCAGGTTACCCCAACCTATCTTGGCCACTGACCCCTGTGAGGAATCCCAGGACAAGGGTTGAGGAACGTTACAATGAGGCACATGGGCGAACAAGAATGATTATTGAATGTACATTTGGCCTCCTGAAGGCCAGGTTTCGGTGCCCTCATCTGACTGGTGGATCCCTGTGCTACTCATCCAAGAAGGTCTGCCAGATAATCGTGGCATGCTGCATGTTGCATAACCTTGCCTTGAGACGCCATGCACCTTTTCTGCAGCAGGAGGAGGCTGGAGATGCCCCTGTAGCAGCAGTGGACCCTGTGGACAGTGAAGATGAGGAGGCAGAGGATGAGGATGGGGACAACAGATCTGCAGTGATTAGACAATACTTCCAATGACACACAGGTAAGACAGTGTTACATCACATTTCATTGGCAGTTTTTTGTTTCACATTGTCACTGGCATGCTGTTATTTCCCACTTCTATGGCCACTCACTGTACCCTTTGGCAACTCTTTTTGCAGATGTTGGTGCCCCACTATTACTCCTGGTGTTGTCACTGCAGACAACTACATGTCTTTCCTATGTTGACATTACTGTACTGTTGAATTGCAATATTTAAACCCTGTAAAATGAATACACACTGAAATAATTTGACATACTCCATACTATTTTTTCAAAGTGTGTTTATTGCAGTGCTATGAAGAAAAGGGGGAAGTGCAATGGGCTGGGGTGATGAGGGAGGAAAGTCCAGGGTATAGTTCCAGTCTATTTGTAGCTCAGGTGTATTGTCCAAGGGGGCATAGGAAGGGCAGCAATGGCAGTTCGAGGTGGACAGGGTGACAGAGTGGGACACCAGGGTGACAATCAGGAGAGTCTCATTTCCTGGTGGGAGTCTTGACAATAGTCTCTGGCTTCTGCCTGAATCGCAGGGAACGTTTGTAGAGTGGTTCTCCTTCTGTAGGGGAAGGGGTGCTGGTGGCCTGTTGGTCCTGTAGCGGTGCCTCCTGTCCACTAGCGGCAGCGAAAGTGGAGGGCTGTTCAGTAGTCTGGCAGGGGCCCGCTGGTGTTACACTGTGTCCCTCATAATATTGGCCATGTCTGCAGCACCCCTGCAATGGTGACCAGGGTGGTGTTAATGGCCTTCAAGTCCTCCCTGATTCCCTGGTACTGACCCTCCTGCAGCCGCCTGTTCTCCTGCACGTTGTCCAGGATCTGGCCCAGCGTAACCTGGGAATGGTTGTATGCTCCCAGGATCTCAGTGAGTGCCTCCTGGAGAGTCGGTTCCCTGGGCCTGTCCTCCACCTGATGCACAGCAGTCCTCCCAGCTTCTCTGTTGTCCTTTGCCTCTGTCCCCTGAAACGTGTGCCCACTCCCACTGACCCCAGGTCCCTGATTGTTTTGGGTTTGTGGTGTGCCCTGGGGTCCCTGTAGTGATGGACACACTGCTGATTGACGTGTCCTGGGGACAGAGGTATGGGTACGCTGGGTGGGTGCTGTGGTGGTGTTTTCTGAGGGGGGAGGCTATGTGGTGATGTGTGACTGTGACTGGGTAACCGACTGTCCGGGGTCCCTGATGGGTCAGGTTGGACATCTAGGTCCAGGCGAGCAGAGTCACTGTCATCACTGTGGGCCTCTTCTTTGGGGGGACTGGATGTTGCTGGTACCTCTTCTCCAGTGACATTGGCTGGGATACCTATGAGGATGTAAATGCAGTGTTATTGTGTCTGTGTGTGACATATTGTGCATGGATGGGTTGCCCTCTATGGTTGTTTTTGCCCTGGCAGCTTTCACTTGTGTATGTTGGCGTATGGTGGGATGATTAGTTCTCTCTAGTGTGCATGCTTTAGTGATAGGTGTTCATGTAGTTCTGTGAGTGGTGTCCATGCATTGGTATGGCATGCAGGGCTTTGCATTGGGATGAGTGGGTTGTGATGGTGGGGTGTGTGGGTAGTGGTAGAGTGATGGGAGTGAGGGTAATGGTATATGATGGCATGCAGGTAGGGGGTGATAGTAGTATAGAGTTGACTTACCAGAGTCCAGTCCTCCTCCAACTCCTGCTAGGCCCTCAGGATGCATGATTGCCAAGACTTGCTCCTCCCATGTTCTTAGTTGTGGGGTAGGAGGGGGGGGGGGGTCCACCGCCAGTCCTCTTTACAGTGAGTTGGTGTCTTGCTGTAACAGAACGTATGGGCGTAGTTCTGTTGGTGTAACGGTGTGGGTTTGGATACCACCAGTTTATCACTGACCTTTGGTGTGGCGGATTTGTATGTGTGACTGAATAGTGACGGATTGGTGTGTGTCATAATATGGTGAACGCATATCCACAGCAGCGGAGGTATGTTGGCAGCAGTCAGCATCGGGGTAAGTGGGATTTACCACCAAATGTGCTTATTTGTTGGTTATACACTTGTTCCCTGTGTTTTGTGTATTGGGTTGAGGTTCCAATCAGAGAAGTTATTTAAGCGCGAGGTCCCGGCTTCCCATGGTGATTCAGTGGGGGTCCACGGAAGGGAAACATTTAAGACCGTACTCTACCATACTCCCAGAACGTATGTCTATCTACGGGCCTGTGGCAGCCCGAGAGTCAGTGTAGGACACCTAATGTGCCCATATAAATCTATAGCATAAAGCTTTTAATTCTAAAGCTCAATGTTATGCGGTAAATGCCACCTGACACGCTAGACGAGAAATCGTCGGTATGAATGAAAATGGATAAATAATGAAGTTTTAGTATATTATATTTCAATACCGACATTGAAAACAAAGTCCACCGTGAGGCTCTGATGCCAGCTGGTGGAACTATATGGAGGAGCAACACACTAAGAAGCAAGTTGTCTCGTACTGAAAACAAACGCTAAGAATTGTTTTTTCAAGTCATATTAGACTCGGCGCTCACTTTCGTCCCCTGAGTTAAAGCGTAGGTCAAGCGTATCAGTTTACAGCTTTTCATGCTTCACACATGTCTAGACTTTCTCCACATTTACTATCGACCCTTTTAGTGGCACAATTGCAATACAGGAACAAGGCATGTGGAGCCAGGGCCTAGAATACCTGCCGAAATCAGCGTCCTATTACGAACCAAACAGGATCTCATGCTAGTGACTGCACACTGATCTCCCAGGGAGCGCTCTAACAAATACAACATGGCGGCAGCACTGAGAGTCCAGCACCCTCCATAGAATAGCTGCAGAAATTAGCGTCCTTTTATGAGCCAAACTGGATCTCATGTCAATGACTGCACACTGATCTTCCAGAGACATACATCATGGCGGCAGCACTGTCAGTCAAGAGCTCTGGAATACCGTGTTCACCCTAAATTAGAACCAAATTATGGACACCTCCAGAAAGCTTGTGACAGATGTGTGTCCATAGGGTTCTTTTTTTGTTAATATGGCACTTTGGTCTTAACTCCCCCCTCCTTAAGAGCACATTTTTGGCACCTGTCCTAGATTTGAAGTCGATAAAAGGCGATGGGCAGAGTTATTTACAAATATTGACCAGATGTAACCCTACACCAGTGTCCTCCTGTAACTTCCTCATTCTTTACAGGCCACCACCTAGTAATGCAACATTTCCAGACACGTTTCTAGACACAGTTTCAAACTTTATGACCGGACACTGCAACCTATGGTTTGACAAACCCAATATGCTGCATCTAAGAACTATTAATAGTGGTAGACACACTGAACCAACATCAGATCACCCACAAATCCACACACATTGCTGAACACGTCCTAGATGTAATTTTTGCTAATCCAGAACTAGTTACCTTTCAAAGGAATACTCCAGGCACGGGGTCAGACCACCAACCGGTAGCTTTCCAGCACAAAACACCACAAATCAACATATCTAAGGCCACCTTACATGCATCCACCTATCCACTGTAGAACAAACTCAATTTTAAGCACATAGAAACACAACTAACTTCCAAGACAGATATGGACACAATATTTTCCATTATTAATGTTATGAGTAGCTCCAGGAAATATTTGACATCCTAATACCACTAAGAACAACAAAACAGGACAAAAAAAAGACAAGCATCTTGGAGGAAAGCAGAACAAAAAAAAAGATAATACAACAAATTTCAAAGCTGCAATGCACAGAGCTAAAAAAAATAGTAATCAAGACAAATTTCACCAACACAAACTTACTGAATATACAAGTCAACAATCAAAAGAGCTAAAAAAAGGTACTATTCAGATGTAATAAAAAATGCTAAATGTGCAAACAGGGGTTAAATCAAATTTTATTATCAGTGCATCTAGTTAATGAAAACCATTGCACTTATACAAAGTAAAACAATAAAATCAAACCGTCACTTTTAAAAGCAAAAGATCCATAACACATAAACCCATGGTGTTATGTCACATTCAAGACAGGTGACATTGATACTGGGGTGTCATGGTTTCAGCTTCCTGGCAAAAAGCTTGTTACAGAGTCTTGTTGTCAGTCATGAGTCAATTGGCCAGGGCGCGCTCCATGCCGTCCAGGTATCTCACTTTATGGGTGATCAGTTTTTGGTTGGTGGTATTAAGACAGGTTACTGTCACCTGTCTGCATGCATGGACGGCGATCTCAGGAGTCTGAAGCACACCTACATGGTCCTGGGGCATAGGCAGAGTACATGAGGCAGCATTTCAGATGTTAGTCCACACAGGTGGCATAGTCTGTCCTTAGGTGGTCGTCGCCAAGGCCTCTCATGTATTCCTATGGGGAGGACCCCCAAACGGTGAAGCAAGAACTTCCTCTTGATGCTGCAGGTAAAAATTTCACCCAGATATGACTGGGGGGCTAGGACCTTGTAGCTGTTTAGAACTAGCCAGGTGTGGTGCCTTTTCTCAAGGGCTATCTTGTCTTCAGTGAAGGACAGCCGCTTTGTAGATCTTTTGATTAAGGTTTTGAAAAGTTTGTGGTTCAGCTCTGATGACCATGGGCCCTCGATGCCAAACTGCTTTATTGAGGAGTCAAGGTATATTTTTGCCGGTGATCGGGGTTTCATCATTATTTGTTCCCAGATGTCATGATTTATGGTGTTTGTGGCCACAGCCCTTGTTTTGTGAATAAAGTTGGTAAAAGCTGCTCTCCTTGCTAGGGGCTGTTTGAGTAGGCCGAATTCCAACCTTATCTGTGCTGGTGATGTATGCCTTGGGAGCTTGAACATTTGCCTGTAGATGCTCACTACTATGGCATCCATGACCTTTGCGTCCCTGCTGCAGAGTGCAATACTGCCGTTGGCTAATGCTGTAATCATCTTGGCTCTTGCTACTTCTAGTAGTGGGCTGTGTATGTACTTGTTCAGTTTTATCAACAGTGTCCGTAGCCCCATGGAGAGCACACCCCACGTCTGTTTTATTTCTTCTTTATGTCCGAGAAAGGAGCCGTGATAGTCAAACATAAGGCCTGGATGTAGGTTGTTGTTTCATCAAGTGTGCTTCCACTCATCCCCCATGTTGTTGCCCCCTTCAGGGATCTCTTGCCAATTATCATGATTTTACATTTCTTTGTGGTTGATTTGTAGCTCGTTCTCAAGGGTGTAGTCTTCTGTGGCTTTCAGGAGGAGTTGCATGCCTACCCTAGTTCTGCTGAGCAGCACAACATCGTCTGCATATAGCAGATTTAACAGTTGCTTCTCTCCCAACCGTGGTGCTTGGGAGTTGACTGAAGATAGAGCCATTGAAAAGTCTGCCATGAAGAGATTGAATAGGATTGGGGCCCGTTGCACAGTTTGATCCTGATCCACGTGCTGGTGTACAGGGTCTCAATGGCTTTCAGCTGTTGCTGTGGGATTTGCCAACATTTACGTTTGTCCTAGAGTCTGTTTCGGTTGATGCTGTCAAAGGCTGCTTTGAAGTCGATGAAGCAGAAATAGAGTGGGAGCTTCATGGCCTTTGAATAGTCCAGTATGAGGGATAGTGCAATAATGTTAGTGTCCATGCCTGAGTTGCTTATAAACCCTGTTTGGTTTGGGCTATTATTGATTTTTGACCAGCCCAGTCAAGCAGGTGTTCCAGAAGAGCGCTGGTGTAGTACTTTGCTTTGTTGACTATGAGTACGATCAGGTGGTAGTTGCTGAGGTTCGACTGGTCGCCGCCTTTTTATATTGGGGAAATTATGGATCCCCTCCAGGATGTCGGGATCGGTTCACCAGACAGGGAGTGGTTAAAGAGGGAGGCCATGACTTCGGCCCACTTGGGCAGGTCCTGTTTGTAAATAGCTTGAGGGACTCCGTTTGGGCCAAGGGCTCCTGTCTTCCTCTCTCTGCCTATTAGCCATGGATTCCTGCACAGGGGATGGCTAGTTCACTGTCCACATTACTGGAGTTGCCGTTGATTGGGTTGTCGACCTTGGTTTGCCTGGCTGGGTCACTGATGGTGACGTGTTCTTCGCTGCCTTTGGTTTTCTGGAAGTGTAGTTTCAGAAAAGATGCCAGTCCGAAATGTTTGAGTCTGAGATTGGGCCTTGTTGGTTTTTCAGGGCATTTACAGACCTCCAGAATTTGCTGGCATTCTTATGTTTAATGTCCCAGATGAGTTTGGCCCAGAAATTCTCTGTGTGTAGCTTCCTTGTTTCTCATACCACCTGTTTCAGCTTTCCTTTTGCTTGTTTCAAATTGAAGAGGTGGGATTCTTGGGAAACCGGCAGACCAGTTGGAGTGCTTGATTAACTTTTCTCTTTAGCTGTTTCAAACTAAGCAAGGTGTAGGGCTTCTGTGTGGCTCTTTGGGGTTGGCACCTGGTGACTGTGACGTTTCTGGCGAATTGCTGGGTGTTTGAATGAATAGAGAATTTTATCAAATTCACGTGAACAAGGCTACGGCCGAAACGCGTTGGGAGGAGGACCAGTTTGTTTCTCTCAATACATTTTGAATCGTCCGCTTTGTGTCTTGATTTTCTATCCTGATGGGTGAGAAAGTTTGGTAATATATTATGGGATTCCCGATCCCATATCAAGACCGTCGGAATTGAGCCCCAATAAGTCAGGTGTTTTTTTTGGATATATATATATATATATATATATATATATATATATATATATATATATATATATATATATATACAAATATGTATATATATATATATATATATATATATATATATATATATATATATATATATATATGGTTATGTGCAAGTAAATTCAGAACGTAGCTATAACGTCCCTGTAACATTTGGAGGCAGATTTATGTAAAGTGGTGCTGCACCTTAGCACCCCCAAAAGGCCACCATGTGTGCGCCGTATTTAAAATACAGCACACCATGGCGGTAGTTAGGGAACTAGTGACATAACTTTTGATGCTAGTTCGGAGCTTTGCAGGACTAGTATGAAAAATGATGACGCTAATCCTGCAAAGCACCCAGAGGCCCATTAAAACCAATGGGAGCCTCCTTTTAACACCTGTTCAGAGCAGGCATTAAAAATCCCAGAAAAAATGACGCAAATAAATCTTTTAGATTTCTTTGCGCCATTTTTTCATCTCCACCTAATTGGGGAATGCTCCCCTTGCATACATTATGCCTGGCACAGGCATAATGTTGCGTAAGGGGTTACAAATTGGTGTAATGCATGCATTGTGCCACTTTGTAAATACGGCACAACTTTTTTGGCCTTCCAAGCAACATTAGCGTACAAAAAATGATGCTAATGTGGTGTTGGAATGGCGCTATGTCCTCTTAAATTAAAGGAGGGAAATGACTACTGACTGACACATCTAGACTGGAACCTTCAATCCTTGCAGTGTCAAGACATAACTAGACATTCAAATCACTTTCTGGCTCTCTCTTCCATTCTGTAATGGGATGGAAGAGAGCGAGAGAGAGAGAAAGTGACAGGGCCACAGGCATATTTGTGTGCAGAGACACAGATGAAATCTCTGCTTTCTGCAAACAGGAGCTGTTGAACAGCTCCCTCTTGCAGAAAGCGGAGCTGTCAGCTCCCACCAAGCAAAAGCAAGCAGCTACCAGTCACAGTTCCCTTTCCTCGGGATCTGCACGCTGCTGAACAAAAGGCCAACCTCCCGGCGTCACCAACTCAGAAGGCTATTATAGCACATAGTTATGATGAAGCCAGGCGGGGGGAAGGGAATTAGCATAGGGAACTGCAGGGAGAGAGATCTGAAAAGAAACGGTTAGAACAAATATGCATGCATTCATTCATAACAGTATAACTCACCAATAGACTCTTGAATAAAGGCGTCTCTGTGACATCAGATTGAGACCCTTCGTCAATTGGGCGTAGCCCCTTCTTTGAATCATGGAACAAGAACAAACTGCAACCTCTAAACCTAGAGATGGCAAGAGCTTTGGACTATGGTCATACTCTAAATATCAATCCTATAACAATTATGCATTCATAAGATAAACTTTTGATCTCAGCCTAGAAATTCTCAAAGACTTAAATATGTATCTCACATATTATGCGTCCCAAAAAAAACAATGAAACTATAATTTGCTTATCTCTGAAACGTTTTCAAATTTGCTACCTAGGCCTGAAAGTTTAAACATTGAACTTGAAGTGTTTTATTCATTGAGGAGAAGCGCCTTGCTTGTTGTTCATGAAGCGCTTTAATCATCATACATGAAGCGCTTTGTTCATTAAGCCAGAGAGCGCTTTTACTTGCTTTGTCTGAAGCGCTACGCTCGTTATGCCAAGGGGCGCTTTACTCATGTGGCCTGAAGCGTTTTGATACTCGTGCCCAGATCGCTTTACTCATGTAGCCTGAAACGCTTTGATTGTCGTACCAAGGGCACTTTACTCTTGTGCCTTGAAGCGCTTTGCTCGTTGTGCTAATGGGGCGCTTTTACTCATGTGGACTAAAACGTTTTGATTCTCTTGCCAAGACCGGTTTACTCATGTGGCCTGAAACGCTTTGATTGTCGTGCCAAGAGCGCTTTACTCATGTGGACTGAAAAGCTTTGATTGTCGTACCAAGGGCAATTTACTCATGTGAACTGAAACGCTTTGATTGTCGTGCCAAGGGCGCTTTACTCATGTGGACTGAAACGCTTTGATTATAGTGCCAAGGGTGCTTTAGACGTGTGACCTGAAGCGCTTTGCTCGTTGTGCTAAAGGGCGCTTTACTCCTGTGATCCGAAGCGCTTTGATTGTCGCACCAAGGCCGCTTTATTCTTAGAATTGGAAACGCTTTGCTCATTGTGCTAAGGGGCACTGTACTTTTGGAAGTAACAACTTCCTTCAAGATTGAGCTTATCAAGGCCTTACCGCCACGAGTACGACCTACTCGTATCTGAATTCACCATGGAAACAAGGATACTCTGACTTGCTGTCAATCTGCCATGCAGGAAATCTGCTCTTCTTCAGAAGAACCCCCACGAGGTCTGACTGCATTGAAGTCTTCAAAATAGTGAGCAATGTGCTTGGGTGTGGCTGGGCTTTATAGGCCTGCCACACCCCAAGATGGTCGCTGCCTCTAAAAACCTGGGAATTGTAGTTCCTTCATAGAATAGCACTGATAAGTGCATCTTGTCCACCAATGTCCTGACCCTGCAGCTACATGAGCTTTACCACAGAGCAGGCGATGCTGATGACCACTTTTAGAACAGGAAGGGATGACAAGTGGTGCGCATGAAGCGACGCAAAAAAGCGCAGTGGAATTTCGGGCGGGACCTGGACCCCGCACAGCCTTATTCCTGACATTACACCCCTCTCCTAAGCGCTGTCCATGGCCCGGCTTATCAGGATGAAGGAGATGAAAGCGTCGCAACAAATGTGGTGCATGGACATGTCTTGCAGGTTCCCAGGAGTCATTTTCCGGTCTGTATCCTTTCCAGGACACTAAGTACCAAAGGGAAGACCCACGATATCTGGAGTCTAAGATAGATCGCACCTCATACTCCCAATGACCTTGTACTAATAGAGGAGCAGGTTGGGTGACACTTAAGGGCGAAGCAGGTTTAAGAAGTGAAGTGTGAAACACCGGATGAATTTTCAAGGACAATGGCAATTTTAGTTTATATGCTACTGGGTTCACTTTTCACAGAACTTCATAGGGCCCTATGAATATTGGATGAAACATATTTTTATTTTTGAATACAAAGTTTTTCGTGGATAACCAAACTCTATCTTTGTCTGTATACTGAGGACCAGGCTGGTGTTTTTTCTCATATTGCATTTTATATTTTGTCTTTGCTTGGTGTAGATTTGTTTGCAATTGTGAATGTACCTTTTTCATGTGTGTTAACATGTCCATGACTGCTGGAGTGGTTTGAGTAGAAACAGGTAGCGTAACTGGCAAGATGTGTGGATGACGCCCATATAAACCATAGAAAGGAGCTGAGTTTATTGAAGAGTGGTGAGAGTTGCTATAAGCCAGTTCTGCAAGCCACAAAAGATCCAGCCAGGTTTTAGAAGGCTTTGTTGCATAACATCGTAAGTATTGTTTTAGAGTTTGGTTTAATATCTCTGTTTGACCATCCGTTTGTGGATGATAACTAGTGGATAAAGTCAAATCAATTTGTAAAGGCTTGCACCATTGCTGCCAAAAACGTGCAGAAAATTGTGGTCCTCTATAAGAGAGGATGACTCTTGGAAGTCCATGAAGGCGAACAATGTTTTCTAAGATGATAGTTGCTAAGGTGTCAGAGGTTGGGAGACCTTTACAGGAAATGAAATGAGCATATTAAGACTATCCACCACCACTAAAATGGTTGTAAATTGCTTTACTTGAGGAAGACCAGTAATAAAATCCATAGAGATATGTTCCCATGGATGATTGGGAACGGGTAGAGGTATCAATAGACCTTTGGGCTTGCTATGTTCACTTTTGCATCTTGCACATACTTCACATGATTGTAGCATTTGTTTTAAGTTATGAACAAATGTAGGCCACCAAAAATACCTTTTCATGAGTTCTAGTGTTTTTTGAGGACCTGGATGATCTGCCAGAGGATGACTATGCAACCAATAAAAAGCTGTCTCTCTTAACTCCTCAGTGGACAGGAATACTCAAGATTCGTATAGAGATAGGCCTTGTTTAATGGACCTTTTGGTGTCTTGCTGTAACCACTCTTGCCACTTGATGATGTGAAAATGATTACGAATAAGATCAAAGAACTTTTCGGCTGCTATTAAACACAACACTTTTGAAGGCGTTATAATAGGCATGGGTTTTTGTTCAGTATGTGTGATCAAAGAATCTTGCCTAGACAATGCATCAGCCTTACGATTATCTACTCCTGGTCTAAAAGTCACTATGAAATCAAATTCTGCAAAGAATAGCATCCATATCAGTTGCCTAGGAGTTAGTAGTCTGGCGCAGCTCATAAATTGTAAGTTTCTATGATCAGAGTATACAGTTATGGTGTGTTTTGCTCCCAATAGATAATGGCCCTCATTCTGACCCTGGCGGTCGGTGATAAAGCGGCGGCCAACCCGCCAACAGGCCGGCGGTCCAAAATATGCAATTCTGACCCTGGCGGGAACCGCCAACACAGCCCGACGCATTAACACTCCGACCGCCACGGCGGAACAAACAAACAGCGCGGCGGTCACCGCCAACAGCCAGGCGGCAGACAATGTACCGCCCACCCTATCACGACCCACCAATCCGCCACCTTTTCCGGGGCGGGAGCACCGCCGATAAAAACACGGCGGAAACAGACTACGAACGGGAAAACGCTCACCTCCACATACTCCACGCGAGATTCCGGCAGTATGGAACCCGAGTTACAGGTCATCCCCGCACTCCTATACCTGCTCCTGTACCAGGAGCACGCCCGGCGGCGCGGAAGACATCGGTGAGTACTGCACCTACGACACAGGGGAGGGAAAAGATTACCGGCACACACCCACCCACCCACACCCACTACAACACACACATCAATGCATTCCCACAGATCACTGTCACAACCCACAAACCCCCCCCTCCGAAATAATGCAAAGACCAAAAGAAGAGATCTTAAACGGGCAGATATATTGAAAAATGGACAGCAGTAATCCAAATAAATAAATAAACTATGTACAAAATATATACATCTACTATATGTAGTCCAACCACTGTCCGTGGACCACAGGGGTCCTGAGCAAAGGGGCAAGGCCCAGTCCCACGACAAGAACTCCACGGAGAGAACACTGCAGGGGCATCAGAAAGAAAAAAGGACAGGCACCTCAGGGGGAAGGGAAGGGGGGGCACCTCAGCCACTTGAGTACACAACGCCAGATCCACGAGGGGACTCCATGACCACTGGCCCATCCTGGGGAGTGCAAAGCCACAGTCCATACAGTCCATACAGTGGGTGGCCTGCCCACTGGGCCATCCTGGGGAGTGCAAAGCCACAGTCCATACAGTCCATACAGTGGGTGGCCTGCCCACTGGGCCATCCTGGGGAGTGCAAAGCCACAGTCCAAACAGTCCATAACAGACTCCACTGCCACTGGAGGAGGCATGTTGGCCAGAGGACATCCTGCAGCCCTGCCCGAGACAGATCCTGCCCTGCCACGTCTGCCAAAGGGCCAGCGGTTCTTGCCTGGAAGGGCCCAGTTCAGCGGTTCTTGAGACGGCGGTCCCCAGCGGAGCGGTGCTGGAGACGGCGGGGCCCAGTTCAGCGGTTCTTGCCTTGAAGGGCCCAGTTCAGCGGTTCTTGAGACGGCTGTCCCCAGCGGAGCGGTGCTGGAGACGGCGGGGCCCAGTTCAGCGGTTCTTGCCTTGAAGGGCCCAGTTCAGCGGTTCTTGCCTTGAAGGGCCCAGTTCAGCGGTTCTTGAGACGGCGGTCCCCAGCGGAGCGGTGCTGGAGACGGCGGGGCCCAGTTCAGCGGTTCTTGCCTTGAAGGGCCCAGTTCAGCGGTTCTTGCCTTGAAGGGCCCAGTTCAGCGGTTCTTGCCTTGAAGGGCCCAGTTCAGCGGTTCTTGAGACGGCGGTCCCCAGCGGAGCGGTGCTGGAGACGGCGGGGCCCAGTTCAGCGGTTCTTGCCTTGAAGGGCCCAGTTCAGCGGTTCTTGAGACGGCGGTCCCCAGCGGAGCGGTGCTGGAGACGGCGGGGCCCAGTTCAGCGGTTCTTGCCTTGAAGGGCCCAGTTCAGCGGTTCTTGCCTTGAAGGGCCCAGTTCAGCGGTTCTTGAGACGGCGGTCCCCAGCGGAGCGTTGCTGGAGACGGCGGGGCCCAGTTCAGCGGTTCTTGCCTTGAAGGGCCCAGTTCAGCGGTTCTTGAGACGGCGGTCCCCAGCGGAGCGGTGCTGGAGACGGCGGGGCCCAGTTCAGCGGTTCTTGCCTTAAAGGGCCCAGTTCAGCGGTTCTTGCCTTGAAGGGCCCAGTTCAGCGGTTCTTGAGACGGCGGTCCCCAGCGGAGCGGTGCTGGAGACGGCGGGGCCCAATTCAGCGGTTCTTGCCTTGAAGGGCCCAGTTCAGCGGTTCTTGCCTTGAAGGGCCCAGTTCAGCGGTTCTTGAGACGGCGGTCCCCAGCGGAGCGGTGCTGGAGACGGCAGCCATTCTATGGCCAACTGCTCATTGCCTGGTGGTGCCCTCCTGGGCAGCGGGGATGGTGCTCCTTCAATGCCCAGCTGGGCTGTGGGTGGTGGGGCCCTCCTGGCCAGCTGGGCTGGGTCCTCCCTGGGCAGCGGCTATGGGGGTGGTGGGCTCTCCCTGGGCAGCTGTGCCAGTTCCTCCCTGGGCAGCGGCTATGGGGGTTGGGGGCTCCTCCTGGGCAGCTGTGACGGGTCCTCCATGGGCAGCAGGCCTGCTGCCTGACTTCTCCGCCTTGCTGCCCTTGCCCTCCTTAGTCGGGAGTCTGTGGCCCTTTCCTCCCTTTGGAGCTGTGGCTGTTGACGGTGGCTGGCTAGTGTCCTGGGGGATATAGAACCCGGGCTCCTGCGGCGGCCCTTCCGCCTTCTGCTCCTCTTCCCAGGGGGTGGGCTGGCTGTCCCCTTGCTGCTGGGCGAAGATCCAGACCTGCGGGCTGGTGGGCTCCAATACCCCTGCACCCTTGTCAAGGGGGCTGCAGGGCTGGTGGTGGCTGAGGTGCTCTTCTTACCCCGACGAGAAGGAGGGGGGGGCTCAGGGTCAGGAAAGAAGGTAGCAGTTGAGAGATAGATTTTCTTGGGACAATGGATAGTGGTAGGTACAGTGGGTATGGGAGTGGAGGGAGAGGATGTGGTTGTAGGCGAGACAAGTTTGCTGTCTTTGGGTGCAGGTGCAGGAGCGGGAGGCTGTCGTGAGGTGGATGGATGTTGGGTGGGTGGGTGGCTGCGTTTGTGTGGTGTGGAAGAGGGGGTGACAGACACAGTGGGAGAGGACACAGGGGACGTGTAAATGGCAGTGGGGGTGGTGACTGCACGTGTGCGAACTGTACTGGAGGGTGTGCTGGTGATGGAAACACTGGCTGATGGTGAGGTGAATGAAGGTGTGAGTGTAGACGTCACAGGGAGGGAGGAGGGAGATGAGGAGGTGGGGGTCACAGAGGTGGTAGTGACTGTTGGCATGTCTGCATCGGAATGTTGCTTGTGTGAATGTCTGCGTGATCTGTGGTGCTTATGTTTGGATGAGCTGCTCTTGGGTGTTGAGGTGTGTGCAGGCTGGTCTGATGGTGTGGGTGGGACAGGCAGAGGAACAGGAGACTGGGAGGAGGGAGTTAGTAGAGGGAGGCAGGAGACAGGGACAATGGCTGCCGTCAGTGCTGAGGCCAGAGCCTGGAACGATCGCTGATGGGCAGCCTGACCCGAATGAATGCCCTCCAGGTACGCATTGCTGCGATGAACCTCCCTCTCCACCCCCTGGATGGCATTCAAAAGGGTAGTCTGCCCAACAATGAGCGTTCGGAGGAGGTCAATGACCTCCTCACTGAGGGCAGCGGGGGTAACAGGGGCAGGGCCTGAGGTGCCTGGGGCGAAGGAGATGCCCGGCTTCCTGGCAGAGCGGGCACGGGGCGAACGCTGAGGGGCTGCTGGGAGGGCGGAGATGGTGCGCTGGGTGGCGGCTGTACCTGTAATGGCGGGGGGCACGGATGGTGCCACCCCCGCAAGGGAGCTCCCTTCCGAGGACGTGTCCGTGTCGCTGCAGGGTCCAGTCGTCCCCGTTGTGGAGCTCCCCTCGCCCTCCGTCTCACTGGTCCAGTCAGACTCTGTGGCATGGCCCTCCTGGGCCATGTGAGATGCAGCTCCCTCCTGCCCCGATGCCACTTCTCCTCCGCCTGATGATGCTGATGCACACAAGCACAGAAAGACAAACAAAAAGGGGGGGGGAGAGAGAAATAAAGAGATTTTGAGTACATGGATCACCGGTACAGTTAGCGGACATGACAGACACAGATGCCCCCTGCACTAAGTTGCGCACTTGGGGTCCGCTACGCATTCCGTGGAACATGCCCTACACGCCTAGAGTTGACAACTGCACCCATGGATGACACTGCCCAGGGATGGCTGTACTGGCACACTACTGAGGGTGGTGGCTGGGGAAACAGGGGCTTACGGGGGTGCCCAGCCTACAGATATCGCCCTGGCCTAGGGGGACCCACAGCCCTCCTCCCCCACCCAGACACCTCCACTGCGCGACAACAGAGTAGATTATGCTTGTACTCACCCCCTTGTGTCTGCTGTGCTGCCCTCACGCGCCCATCCAAATCAGGGTAGGCCACCGCCAGGATCCGGAACATCAGGGGGGTCAGTTGACGGCAGGCACCCCGCCTACGTTGGGAGGCCATCCCCAGCAGAGACTCGGCGGTCTTCTTGGTCCCGCGGCGGATGTCCTCCCCCCTCTTGCGGCAGTGGGTGCCCCGTCGATGGTGGATCCCCAGGGTCCGGACTTCCTTGGCGATGGCACGCCAAATCCCGATCTTCTCATGGGCGCGGACCTATGTGACACGTACAGGGAGGGAGAAATACCACGTTCAAGTTTGTCTGCATTTTCGTTGCCAGTGGCCCAACGCCCCCCATCCCCGCCAGGCCCCCCGCCATGCCCCCCGCCAGGCCCAACATGCCCCCCATCCCCGCCAGGCCCCCCGCCAGGCCCCCCCGCCAGGCCCAACATGCCCCCCATCCCCGCCAGGCCCCCCGCCATGCCCCCCGCCAGGCCCAACATGCCCCCCATCCCCGCCAGGCCCCCCCGCCAGGCCCCCCCGCCAGGCCCAACATGCCCCCCATCCCCGCCAGGCCCCCCGCCAGGCCCCCCTGCCAGGCCCAACATGCCCCCCATCCCCGCCAGGCCCCCCGCCATGCCCCCCGCCAGGCCCAACATGCCCCCCATCCCCGCCAGGCCCCCCCGCCAGGCCCAACATGCCCCCCATCCCCGCCAGGCCCCCCGCCAGGCCCCCCCGCCAGGCCCAACATGCCCCCCATCCCCGCCAGGCCCCCCGCCAGGCCCAACATGCCCCCCATCCCCGCCAGGCCCCCAAGCCAGCCAGTGGCCCCAAATCCATATTGAATTAAACTCACTTGTTGGTCTGGAGGACCGTAGAGTAGCGCATACTGGGAGGACCCCATCCACAAGTTTCTCCAACTCTTCTCCAGTGAAGGCAGGGGCCCTTTCCCCAGGCGCAGCAGCCATTGTCCCTTCCAGACCGAGGTCACAGCAACACTTGCAGTATAGGTCCTCTCCTGTGAAAGTTCAAGTCGCGAGTGAATAAGTAGATAGAAAATGGCGGTCACGCCCGCGGCGGTGCGTACCGCGGCGGTGCGTACCGCCACCGCCGGCGCCCTTCGCCATTGGCTCCTGAAACCCATAGGCTTCAATGTTAACCAATGCGGCTTCGCGCCGCGGTCTTCGACCGCCGACCGCCGCGGTGTGCCACGCCAGCGCATTGACCACACATCCCATTGTCACACTTCACAGGTCAGGCAGCCGCCATTTCGAGGGTCCACATGGCTCAATTTCAACTGCGTCACACAGGCCTAGGCCTTGCATAGCCACTCAGACACGCCATTCACTGCATAGAGAATCGTTTACTGTGCAAGCTGTGAGTACGTACCTGTGGGTTGTTTGACTGTGTGCTCCATGTTGTCCTTCCTAGGCACCGTCCGCTGGGTTTGGCGAGGAGACGGATGAATCCTCCCGTGTACAGGCCGCTGGTGGACCTGTCGACAATGGAAGCACGCCACATTATCCTGACCTACCGGCTTCCCCCGGCTTGACCGTGCCACTATACATGAACTGTGTGCCCAGCTGGAGCCCGACCTGATGTCCCCCATCCGTCAACCCACAGGGATTCCCCCTCTGGTGCAGGTCCTGTCAGTACTCCATTTCTTGGCAAGTGGGTCATTTCAGACAACAGTGGGAATTGCTTCTGGGATGTCTCAGCCCATGTTTTCGAAGGTGTTATCCAGAGTGTTGTCTGCCCTGATGAAATACATGAGGAGCTACATCCTTTTCCCTGAGGTGGGCGAATTGGCTACAGTGAAGGGTGATTTCTATGCCCTTGGACATATTCCCAACGTCATTGGTGCCATTGATGGGATCCATGTGGCTTTGGTTCCCCCAAGAGACAGGGAGCAGGTGAACAGGAACAGAAAAAGTTACCATTCCATGAACATCCAGGTGGTGTGTTTGGCTGACCAGTACATCTTGCATGTAAATGCCAAATTCCCTGGGTCAGTGCATGACGCCTACATCCTAAGGAATAGCAGCATCCCTTACGTGATGGAACAGCTAGAGAGACACCGTGTATGGCTATTGGGGGACTCTGGGTACCCCAACCTGTTGTGGCTACTGACCCCAGTAAGGAATCCCCGGACCAGGGCAGAGGAACGGTACAATGAGGCCCATGGGCGTACTAGGAGGGTGATCGAACGCACCTTCAGCCTCCTAAAGGCCAGGTTTCGGTGCCTGCATATGACAGGTGGATCCCTAATGTACTCACCTAAGAAGGTGTGTCACATCATCGTGGCCTGCTGCATGCTTCACAACCTGGCTTTGCGACGCCAGGTGCCTTTCCTGCAGGAGGATGGTCCAGATGGTGGTGTTGTGGCAGCTGTGGAACCTGTGGAGAGTGAAGAGAAGGAAGACGACTGGGATGAAACAGACAACAGGGACAGAATCATTGCACAGTACTTCCAATAGGACACAGGTAACAATTCAAACATAATTTAGTAAATGTAAAATACTCTCCTGCATCTCTGCTGCCTGTCTATTTGCCCCAGTGTATGATGACTGAGTTGTGGCTTTTCCCTCCCTATTTCAGATCTGGGGTCCCCACTACGAGTCCTGTGCTTCGTTTCCCCATGGACTACAGCTTTGTGGCAGCTGTTTGTTGACTTCACTATGTACAAGGACATATTTGCACTGTCATGTCAATTACAATATTTTGAAATCACAGCCAGACTCCAGATAGTTTTGTGCAAAATAGGTGTTTATTTCAGTGCTCAAAATGGGATGGGTGGTTTCAAGTGGGTGGGGGCTATGGTGAAGGAATGTGCATGGCAGAGTCCAGAGTAACAGTCACACAGGTGCATTGTCCATAGGCCTGTGGAGAGATGGAGCATGGGCAGTTCAAGGATGGACAGGGTGACAATGTGGGACAGTGGGATGACATCAGGTGGTATCCTTTGCTGGCGGGGGTCTTGACATCCTACTCTGTCTTCTTGCGAGATCTCAGGGCCCTCTTGCGGGGTGGTTCTTCTCCTGCAGGAGATGGGGGTCTGGTGGGCTGCTGTTGTGCGGGGGCCTCCTGTCCACTAGCGCCGGCGGAGGTGGTTGGCTGTTCTTGGTCCAGGCTAGTGGCAGGGGCCCTTTGTTGTTGTTGAGTGTCCGTCCTGGTGTTGATGAGTTCCTGCAGCAGCCCTACCATGGTAACCAGGGTGGAGGTGAGGGCTCTGATGTCCTCCCTGTACCCCCGATAGTGTTCCTCCTGCAATACCTGGATCTCCTGGAACCTGGCCAGTACCGTCGCCATCGTCTCCTGGGAGCGGTTGTATGCTCCCATGATGGTGGTGAGGGCCTCGTGGAGAGTGGGTTCCCTGGGCCCCCCCCCCCCCTGTCGCACAGCTGCCCTCCGAGTTGCCCTGTTTCCCTGGGCCTCTGCCCCCTGGCCGGTGTGCCCACTACCACTGCCCCCAGGTCCCTGTTGTTGTTGGGGTGGTGGGTTATCCTGGGTGTCCTGTAGTGGTAGACACACCGCAGATTGACGCGCCCTGGAGACAGAGGCATGGGCCCGCTGGGTGGGAGCTGTGCTGGTGTTCCCAGAGGGGTTTGGGTCTGTAGTGGCCTGTGCCTGTGTGAGGGGAGCCGACTGTCCAGAGGTCCCCGATGGTCCGGGCTGGTCATCAGTGTCCAGGTCGACAGAGCTGCTGTCATCGCTGACGGCCTCTTGGGTGGGGGGTGTGGAGAATTCTGGGCCCTCCGTGGCGGTGTGTTGGCGGTCGGGTCCTGCAGGGGTATAGAGGTATGGTTATAGTTTCAATGTGTGCCATATGGGTGTATCTGTGGGTTCCCGTGTCCCCAAGTGCTGGCATTCGTGTGTGGGGGCTTTGGTGAGGGTGGCTTGTGGGGGGGATGTGTATATGCATTGGGCATGCTTTGGTGATGGGTGTCCATGCTTAGTGGACGCATGCAGGCCTAGGTTTTGGGATGTGTGGGTTGTGATGGTGAGACATTGGCAGGGAATAGGTGTGCTGGGGGTGAGGATGGTGGTGGGGGTGAGGATGGTGGTGGGGGTGAGGGTGGGGGTGAGGATGGGGGTGGGGGTGAGGGTGGGGTTCGAGGATGGGGGTGAGGGTTGGGGTATGATTTGGCATGCAGGTGGGGGGGAAGCAGTATTGAAGCTTCAACTTACCAGAATCCATTCCTCCGCCGACTCCTGCGAGGCCGTCAGGATGCAGGATGTTCAAGACTTCCTCCTCCCATGTTGTAAATTGTGGGGGTAGAGGTGGGGGTCCTCCGCCAGTCTTCTGCACGGCGATGTTGTGCCTGGATACCATGGAACGCACCTTCCCCCGTAGGTCGTTCCATCGCTTCCTGATGTCTGCCCGATTTCTGGGGTGCTGTCCCACAGCGTTGACCCTGTCGACAATCCTCTGCCATAGCTCCGTCCTCCGGGCAATGCTGGTGTATTGGACCTGTGTGCCGAAGAGCTGGGGCTCTACCCGAATGATTTCCTCCACCATGACCCTGAGTTCTTCGTCTGAGAAGCGGGGGTGTCTTTGGGGTGCCATGGAGTGGTGTGTATGATGTGTGGGGTGGAGTATGTGTAGTTAAGTGTGTTGAGTGTGGTGGTGTGTGTTGTTTTGTGTGTGGATATTGTGTGGTGATGGTGTAGTGTGCCTCTGTGTGATGGTGTTCTGTGATCGCTGCTGTGTCTCTCAGTGCTTCTTTTTGGATTTTGATCGAAGGGGTTTGTGGGTGATGTGGGTGTGTGTTTTATATTGTATTGTGTGTGTGGGAGTGGTGTGTGTATGTGTATCAGGTGTGTGGAATTCAAATCGTCCAATGTGGCTGAGTTTTGTTCGTTTGTGTGTATTCTGACCGCGGCGGTGTGTACCGCCAATGGAAAACCACGTTTGAAACACCGCCGCGTGGATTCGTGGGTCAGAATGGCATGGGCGTATTTCTGTTGGCGTGACGGTGGAGGTTTGGTCACCTCCACTTTTCCGCCGACCGCTGGTCTGGCGGTCTGTTGTGGCTGTCGGATTTTCGGAGGTTTGGCTGCTGCGGGTCAGAATGACCGTGGCGGATTACCGCGACCGCAGCGGAATTATGGAGGATTTCTGACCGGCGGTAGGCGCCTTTTACCGCCGAGGTCAGAATGACCACCAATGTCTCCATTCCTTGAAAGCATTGCGAATTGCTAGTAATTCTTTTTCTGCTATGGTGTAATTTTGTTCTGCTTCATTCAGTTTTCCTGACACATATGCTATGGGGTGCAATTGTCCAGTTTCTCTGTGACGTTGGGATAGGATGGCCCCAACAGCGACCACGGATGCATCGGCTTCCCCAATGAATGGTTCCTCCACATTGGGATGAGCTAGAATGGGAGCTGAAGTAAAAGCCTTTTTTAAGTCTTGAAATGCTTCCTCTGTCTCTTGGGACCAGTTGAAGACAGCCTTTTTCCTTAGCAATTTGGTATTTGGTGGGACCTTTTGGGAGAAGTGATGAATGAAGTGTCGATAAAAATATGCAAAACCCAAAAAACATTGGATGTCACGTACTGATTTTGGTGTGGACCATTCTGATACTGCTTGAATTTTTTCTTTCAGTCATTTGCATTCCGTTAGGTGTTAAAATGACTTCCAAAAATTCAACTTCTTTGGTATGCAATTCGCATTTACTTAATTTGCAAAAAAATTATGGTTTCATGTAGTTTGCAATACCTTTTTTACATGTTCTTCATGTATTTCTTCAGAGTTTGAATAGATCAATATATCGTCAATATAAACGATGACAAAGATGTCTAGGTATTCTCTCAGAACATCGTTTAGGAAATATTGGAAAGCTGCTGGAACGTTACATAGACCAAACGGCATCACTAGATACTCGAAGAGACCATAATGAGTCTTAAAAGCCGTTTTCCATTCATCTCCAGAACTAGGTGATAAGCACCTAGTAAGTTAAGTTTGATGCAAATAACGGCAGATTTCACCTGGTCTAACAAGACTGGTATGAGAGGTAGTGGATATTTATTTTTAACAGTGATCTTGTTTATCGCTCTAAAGTCAATACAATGTCTCAATTCGCCATTAGCTTTGGGGCCGAAAAACAGCGGAGAAGCCGCTGGAGATCGTGATGGCCGAATTAGCTCATTGGCCAAGCATTGATCAAGGTATTGTAGTAGGACTTGATTTTCTTACTCTGATAATGCATAGATTCTACAATTTGGTATATTGGCGCCTGGTACAAGGTTGATCTGAGAGTCGTACGGCCTGTGAGGTGGTAAGGAGCTCGCTTTCTTTTCACAGAAAACGTCAGTATATTCTGAATACTGCGGTGGCAGCTCAATTTCCTTCTCGACTGCAGTAGCAATAGATTGTTGAAGATTTCCTTCTTTGTCTCGTCTTGGTTGAAGATATTTTTTTGAACAAGAAGAAGAAGAAAAACGCAAAACCTGGTTGCGCCAGTCTATGCATGGATTGTGTAACATTAACACGGCATTCCTAAGATAAAACCATATTGGGGTGCATGGATTATATTGAAGCAAATTATCTCACAGTGGTTCAGATTCTCATCATCTTTGCAAATCATTTGTATTTGTGAGGTTTGTTTAGTAACGGGGCCTCCTGCCAATTGACTACCATCAACTGCATAAACAACTTCAGGGACCTTTTTCTTGACACTGGGTACATGTAAATCTAGTGCAGTTTGTTGGTCCACAAAATTTCCTGTTGCCCCTGAATCAATTAGAACTTGTACATTATGGCCCTCATTACAATCCTGGCGGCGGTTGGTGTTAAAGTGGCGGTAATACCACCAACAGGCCGGTGGTAAAAAAATGAGATCACGACCATGGCGGAAACCGCCAACATAGACAGCCACTTTAACACTCCAACCGCCACGGCGGTAGAAACAAACACAGACAGGCAGAAGACAAGGTTTCGCCCACTGTATTACAAGAGGCCTATCCGCCACTTTTTCCGGGGCGGTACCAACGACATCAAAAGCACGGCGGAAACAGTCTGTGGAACAGAAACCACTCACCTTTCAGCACCCAACGAGGACCCAGGACGCCATGGAGCCCGAGTTATAGGTCCTGCCCATGTTGCTTTACCTCCTCTTTTATCAGGAGCAGTAAAGACGCCGGCGACAACCATAGTGAGTACTGCACCTAGCACACAGGGGAGGGGAGGAGGGAAAAGAGAGTGACACATACACGCAACACCCCCACCCCCACCCTCACCCACAACACCATACACACAAATACATGCAGCAACATTACATATACACCCCTTCACCCCCTGGAAGAACGCAAGGACAAAAGGAAATGATTGTAACTAGTGTAATCATTGAAAAATCAGATAGGCCAAATCAAAATATCAGTATATACAAATATGTACACCAACTACACAAGTCCGGATATGAATGACATCATTGTCAGTGGATCTGTGTCCCAAAATGCATGGACGAAGCCCACACAAGATACCTGACTCGAAACGGAGAGAACACTGCAGGGGCATCAGATGTAAAATAAACAGGCACCTCAGGGGGAGGGGGGCACCTCAACCCGATGAACGGACGACGCCACTGCTCCACGAGGGGGCACAATGCCCACAGTTTGGTCCTGGGGAGTGCAAAGCCACAGTCTCTCAAGTCTCTCCAGTGGGTGGTTTGCCCACTGCTTTATTCTGGGGAGTGCAAAGCCACAGTCTCTCAAGTCTCTCCAGTGGGTGGGTTGCCAACTGCTTTATCCTGGGGAGTACAAAGCCACAGTCTCTCAAATCGATGTGATTCTCCACTGGTTCTGGAGGGGGCATTGTGCCCAGAGTGCTTCATCCTGCCAAGGACAGAGGTAGTGGATGTGATTCTCCACTGGTTCTGGAGGGGGCATTGTGCCCAGAGTGCTTCATCCTGCCAAGGATTAGGTGAGTGGATGTGATTCTCCACTGGTTCTGGAGGGGGCATTGTGCCCAGAGTGCTTCATCCTGCCATGGACAGAGGTAGTGGATGTGATTCTCCACTGGTTCTGGAGGGGGCATTGTGCCCAGAGTGCTTCATCCTGCCAAGGACAGAGGTAGTGGATGTGATTCTCCACTGGTTCTGGAGGGGGCATTGTGCCCAGAGTGCTTCATCCTGCCAAGGGCAGAGGTAGTGGATGATATTCTCCACTGGTTCTGGAGGGGGCATTATGCCCAGAGTGCTTCACATGCAGTGTGGCAGGTCCCATTCCCTTACCTGGGTGTGTGTGCCACGAGATTGCCTGGAAACAGGTAGCATGATACTCCATGGAGGCAGAGACACTCTCCACCCTGCTGCGACTTCGCCTGCCACCTGCAGGTACAAACAGTGCTGGGTGTCGTACCTCATGTAATCTGTGCAGGGTCCAGGATGTCTCCTGCAGCCTCGGACGGCTGCCCACTGGGATGATAGCCATGTCAGCTGTGGTGGCACTGTCTGAGCACGTCACGGGGCTGGTGGCGGTGGTTGCGGCAGTGTCTGTGGCGGAGGTGCTGGCGGTGGTGCATGTGTCAGCACCTGAGGAGGGACACAGCAGGACATCTCCTGCAGCCTCGGACGGCTGCCACTGGGGATGATGCTGGGGACTGTTGCTGAGGCACCAGATGTGAAAGTGGCGCTGCAGGTGGCGGTGTCCACTGCCGTACAGGGTGATGTTCTGGTTGACAGAAGGGGTGACTCTGGTCCCTAAGCCGGAGCATCCGTGCCCTGTCCTGACTTGCTTTTCGCCTTGTGTCCCTTACCCACCTTTGATGTCGCTGCTGGTCCCTTGGCACTGTCCCCTTTTGGCTTGGAGGAGCCCTTGCTTGGTGGTTGGTGCGGCTTCTCCCTCTGGCATGTGGTCACCTTCTTCACCTTGGCAGGTGGCGGGATGGCCTGCTCCTTGGCCTTGCTAGGTGGCACACTGGCAGCGATGATGGGTGCCCCCCGCAATGTGACCGGACTTGCTGAGACCACTGTGTTGGATGATTTGGTGGCTGAGGTGCTGGACTGGGACCTGGACAGCCTGGCCCTAGGGGAAGGAAGGGGGGAGGTGTAGGGAAGAGGTCAATGTTAGCCAGGAAGAGTTTCTTAGACACACTGGGACGGGAAGAAGGAGGGGGTTTGGGAGTAGAGGAAGAGGTAGTGGTTGTAGGAGGTGTACGTCTGCTGAATTTGGGTGAAGGTGCATGGGCCGGAGGCTGTTGTGAGGTGGATGGCTGTTGGGTAGGTGTGTGCCTGCGTTTGTGTACTTTGGGAGGAGGGATCACAGACACACTGGGAGAGGACACAGGGGATGTGTGCATGGTAGTGGGGGTGGTGATTGCACGTGAGCGGTGTGTGGGGATGGGCGTGCAGGTGATGGAGGTGGTAGATTAAGTTGTAGTGCATGCAGGTGTGAGTGTAGATGAGACAGGGAGGGAGGAGGAGGACGTGGAGGAGGGGGATACAGTGGAGGCATGGGATGTTGGTGTGTCTGCATGGGGATGGTGCTTGTGTGAGTGCCTGTGGGATGTGTGGTGCTAATGTTTGCCATGTCCACTCTTGTGTGTTGAGGAGTGTGCATGCTGGTCAGATGGTGTGCTTGGGATAGGCTGAGGTACAGGGATAGGCTGAGGTCAGGGTAGAGGAAGTTGGAGGGGGGAGGCTGGACACAGGGACAATGGCTGCCATCAGTGCTGAGGCCAGAGCCTGAAATGCTCTCTGTTGGGCCACCGCGCCTGAATGAATGTCCTCCAGGTATGCATTTGTTTGCTGCAAATGCCTCTCAACACCCTGGATGGCATTCAAAATGGTTGATTGCCCAACAGTGAGGGATCTCAGGAGGTCAATAGCCTCCTCACTGAGGGCAGCAGGGCCGACTGGGGCAGGGCCTGAGGTGCCTGGGGCGAAGGAGATGCCCACCCTCCTGAGTGAGCAGGCACGGTAAACTCGCTGAGGGGCTGCTGGGAGGGTGTCGCTGGTGTCTCCTCCTGTCCCCGTCGTGGAGCTCCCCTCGCCCTCCGTCCCACTGGTGCCTTCGGACTCCGTTACTTCACCCTCCAGGGCCATGTGGGATGCAGCTCCCTCCTGCTCCAGTGCTACGCTCCTCCGCCAGATGATGCTAATGCACACAAGGACAGGGTGACAAAACAAAAAGGGAGGGAAAGACAGAGGAGACACATGGTCAATGCCTGCAACACCATTACCGTTGGTGGACACAACACACAGGGAGCAGCCCTATGCACTAAGCTATGCACTAACAGGGCAGGGGAAAAGCACATGCCCATGGGGGACTCTGTCTAGACCCATTTCATGCACAGCTGGAACCCATAGGAGCCTGACTAGGTGTAGAGGGCAAATACCACCTTTGGGATTGAAGTGGGACAGAGCCTGCAAATCAATGGATCTACCTTTGCACGTCTGCCCTGGCCTAGGGGAACCCACAGCCCACCTCTCCCACCCAGACACCTCGTCAAGCGTGCAGAGTCAGCTGAATGCGAGTGTACTCACCCCCTTGTGGCTGCTGTGAGGCCCTCAAGTGCCCATCCAACTCAGGATATGCCACCGCCAGGATCCGGTACATCAGGGGGGTCATGGTGCGACGGGCACCCCTTCCACGTTGGGAGGCCATCCCCAGCTGGGCCTCCGCCATCTTCTTGCTCCAGCGGCGCAGGTCCTCCCATCTTTTCCGGCAGTTGGTGCTTCGTCTATGGTAAACCCCCAGGGTCCGCACTTCTTTGGCGATGGCACGCCAAATACCCTTCTTCTGGTGGGCGTACCGTCACCGCCGGCGTACATCGTCATTGGCTCCTGGAACCCATAGGGCCCAATGATAACCAATGCTGAATTGCGCAGCGGTCTTCGACCGCCTACCGCGAAGCTGCACAGCGCAGTTACCTCATTTCCCCTTGTCCCACCTTGCAGGTCAGGCAGCTGCCATTTCAGGGGGCCACATGGCAGACCAACTAACTGCGTCACACCTATTTAGGCCAGGAATACGGACAGGCAAAGGCACATAGAAAAAATTTAACGATTGTGCTAAACAGCCTTGTGAAACCAATGTGGTGTCTGACCCTCTGCTCACCGTTCTCCTCCATAGGGCACGTCCACTGGGGCAGGTGATGAGATGGCGGCATCCTCCGGTGTACAGACCCCTGGTGGACCTGTCGACAATGGAAGACAGACACATCATTATCACTTACAGACTTGATTGTGCAACAATCCAGGAACTGTGTGCCCAGTTGGAGCCAGACCTGATGTCAGTTATCCGCCATCCCACAGGAATCCCCCCTCTAGTGCAGGTCCTGGCAGTGCTCCATTTCCTGGCAAGTGGGTCTTTTCAAACAACAGTAACCATGGCATCGGGGATGTCACAGCCAATGTTCTCTGACGTGTTGTCCAGAGTGTTATCTGCCCTGCTGAAACACATGCGCAGCTACATCGTTTTCCCTCAGGTGGAGGATCTTCCCACAGTGAAAGGTGACTTTTATGCCCTGGGACATATCCCCAACATAATTGGTGCCATTGATGGTACCATTGTGGCATTTGTCCCCCCCCGCAAGAATGAACAGGTGTACAGAAACCGGAAAAGTTACAGTTCAATGAATGTGCACATGGTGTGTTTGGCAGACCAGCACATCTTCCATGTGAATGCCAAGTATCCAGGCTCTGTGCATGATGCTTACATTTTGAGGAATAGCAGCATCCCTTATGTGATGGGGCAACTCCAGAGGCACCGTGTGTGGCTAATAGGTGAGCCAAAGGTCCCCACACAGTTTAATTTGGTGTCTGGGTATGGGAGATTCCCTAATGTTTGAAGGATGTCTAACAGTTGTCCCTCGATATTTGCAGGTGACTCTGGTTACCCAAACCTGTCATGGCTACTGACCCCAGTGAGGAATCCCAGGACAAGGGCTGAGGAACGCTACAATGAGGCACATGGGCGAACTAGGAGGATAATAGAGCGCAACTTCGGCCTCCTGAAGTCCAGATTCCGGTGCCTCCATCTGACAGGTGGATCCCTATACTACTCACTGAAGAAGGTGTGCCAGATCATCGTGGCATGCTGTATGTTGCACAAACCTGGCTTTGCGACCCTGGTGCCTTTTCTGCAGGAGGATGGGCCTGATGGTGGTCTTGTGGCAGCTGTGGAGCCTGTGGACAGTGAAGAAGAGGAGGCAGAAGAAGAAGATGTAGACAATCTTAACAACATCATCATGCAATACTTCCAGTGAGACACAGGTAAGAGGATGACACTGCTTTCCACATCTCATACTATTGTAGGACCTAGCATAGATGTGCCCGTTTACCTCTGTGTATGGACCCTGACTTGTCACTTTGGCTTTCCATTTCACAGATCTGGGTCCCACTTTGTGCCCTCTGCTATGTTTACTGCTGGCCAACAACTGGGTAACAATGGTATGTGAACAAGTACATTGGCATTACTATATTTCAGAGAGGTTGCAATTACACATTTGTGAAAGCACAGACTGGCTCCAGATTGATTTGTGATTCAAGGGTGTTTATTTCTGTGCTAATAAGTGGAGGGCTGGCAGTAACGGGAGTCAAAATCCCCAGGGCAGCGCTGCTTGCAGCGCTGCCCTGGAAGATTGCGACTGCCGGGACCGCCATGCCAGTATACCGCCGGTCCCGGCAGTGTGACCACGGCGGTACCGCCGCGGTCAAAATGTGGCATTTCGTACCCCCAACCTGTTGGCGGTACGAACGCCACTTTAACCCTGGCGGTCGGTGACCTCCAGGGTTAAAATGAGGCCCTATATGTGCTATGACAAGTCTAAATAAGAGAAGTGTGTATGCGTGTGGTTCAAACTGCTGTCAAATTTGATGCTGACGATGGGATGGCCTCTTGATCACTGTTTCAGGTGACACAGTACTCACTTGGACAGTGCCATACGACATTCAGACATGTCCTCTTCTCTTGGGTCAGTGTTTAAAATGTGGCTTAAGAAGCTAGGTAGCTGTCATTGCAGTAAATAAACCTGACCCTACAGTAATGTGCTGCCATTTGCTCATTTAGCTGGGGAGTGTGCCTGTGCAGTTTTCTAGAGTCTCTCAAACACATTAAATGAAGAAGATTATATGGTGCTGTAAGGTGTGCACCATGAAAATCAAACCAACAATATTGATGGGACAGAAAATTAAAGGACAAAATATTGAAAAAAACTATTGACAGGTAAGTCTATATTTTATACTTAACTCCACATATGTATACCTACTTGGTTCGTATGTCTTCATAGTACATAACTGTGGAGTTAGAAACAATAAATCTATACTTCCCTATACGCACTTAACTTTCTACATTTTGTTCCTCTATATTCTGTCCTCGATATTCCTGTACCATGATATTCTTGGTGTCAGTATTCAGAGGTATTACAGTGCTGAAATAATAGGGCTTAGAGCATACTAGTCCGAATGCTGATTTTGAAAGGTTCAACATGAGGAGAGCTAGGCAATGTGAAGATTAATCATTCAAAGTTTTCCACACCTAGAAAACACATGCAATTTATTAGATTTTGGTGTTGAAGTAAGATCTCTCATTTTCCGGATATGCCAGTCTGCCAAGTGGCTGATCTTGAAGAAATCAGGTATGTCACTCGACGAATTCATGATATGTCGAGGGCTAATGCACTCACAGTTGCTAGAGCTGAATACAAGGAAGGCTTTGTTATGTCCACAGTCGCAGATGCCTCTTGTTTACCACGCACGTGATACTGGAAGGCTTTGGCTGGGTAAAACTCTAGTGACTTGTGCAAGACGAGTGGGGACCCAGCTGTGGCGCTGTTGCCCTGCTAAGAAGCACTCCTGCAAATGCTGTGGGAGCTGGGCCTCTTGGCATGAGGATGAAGATCTATGGCTACGTGTGAGGGTACGTTTGGGTGAAAGACAGACAGTCAAGGCTGGATAGGTGGCCTCCGTCAGCCCCCTGCTGTCTAAAGGTAAGAATGTGTCCACTGAGGAAGATACTATCGTGTTCTCCACTGGGGAAGTCATGCATGTTGCAGGCTAAATAGACAATGTCCCCGCATGTGTAGAGGTCTAGCTCAATGCCAGCTAATCTGCCCTTATCCACACTTGAGCATCAGTGCATCTGATGCTCATACACCACTTTCAAGGCCTGAAGCCAAAACTCGAGAGAAGACACCCTTGATGGGTGGGGGAACATTCAAGGGTAAGGAGTATGGAGGAACTAGAAACCCAACCTCCCGGAAAATGTATTTTCAGTGGGTTTATCGATTGGCAAAAAAATCTACCATATGCCATATTAGTGCTGATGGGCCACACCTTGTTGGAAGCTCTCAGGATGGTCTGAGAATATTTTCCAAGACACTTCATAGGCGGCACTGGTCGTTGTTCTCAAGGACTTTGATAATGTGTCAAGAACTTTTAAGTGAAGTTGCATATTGACCCCACTGTGTGGAGTCTGGGAGGTGCTGGAGCACAGAGTTACCACCAAAATGTGAGAGTTTGATGACTCAAATAACAATTCTGAAAGTTTCACTTTCTTTGGAAGAGAGAGACAATACTAGGTCGTTTGCAAGACCAGTAGCTTTGTATCACTACTGCATCCATTTCTGCCTTTGCCACAGGGGACAAGAACAGTTGGCAAATCAAAACAGCCTGACACAGTTTGCATCTGTGTTGACTTGCAAATGCCTAAGAAAGTGATCAAGAGAGAAAGGCACCACCACCAACAGGTAAACATCATGGCTGACGTCAGAGAGTCATTCTCTTTCTCTAAGCATAAGCTCTATTAGACAATTACTCACTGGAACTTAATCCAGATTATAGGTGATTGAGAACTTTTACAAAGTTTGTAGGGTTGGTGCAATACAAACATCTCAACTTTGGAATTTCAGAGGCTGCCAAGGGTCCCAGGAAGTAATTCAAGATGTCCTTATTGTCTTCCAAGGAGTCCTCAATGTGAATGACGACATACATTTCTATGCCCGTAGAGAGAAGTGCCTTGTGCGCCTAAGGCCAGTACTACAGATGCTGAGGGACATAGTTTTCATTCAGCACACATTGAAAAGTGACTCTTTGAAGATGTCACTAGGTGTTGTCAGTGAAGCTGATGTGTCTGCAGATTCATTCAAAATGGGAAGGCTCCTGAGCCTCATTTATCTAGGGAGGGTCTATGGCGATCATGTTCTGAACCCAACAAACGCGCTGATGGAAGCCTGTTGTGCTCCTTTTATGATTCTAGCAGACACCCACCAGGGAACTGTCCTTGGGTCCTGTCATGATTCGAGCAGACTCACACCATGGAGAGGATTTTGTGATTTTCAAACTACAGCTGACACAAAGCAGAGAGAGGCTGTTGTGATCATGTTATGACCTAAGGGGGCACAGACCCAATGAGAGTCAGTTGTGATCGCCTTCTGACCCCTGCAGACACACCAAATGATAGATTGGTGGAATGAAGAAGCAGTTACTTTTAGTACCCTTGCACAGTGTTTGTGTGTTCTGATACTAATATCATTCTTGCAGCAAAGACTGAAAGAAAGAAAATCCGAACCAGAGATATGCTTTTTAAATCTTCTTCTCATTAGGGTAGAGGGTCCATTTAGACAGAGCAAACCCCTTCATTCAAAAGGAAAGCATATATTTGGACCCCCTAGACCCCCTCCACCCTCACCCAGTCGGAAAACAGGGTGCATGCTGAAGGACAACATGCCTTTGAGGCAGGAGGGTTTTTCTGATACAATTTCACCTTCAAGATGGGATGGTCTGTTCTGATGCAGACACCTCCCGTTGAGAGCGGACAATATATTCTGGCCTGTGTCTTTCACTTTAAAAGGGAACCCATCGATAATGCACCCTACCCACCTCTGGCAAAGTCCACTCACTCAGCAAGGCATAGATCACTAACCCTGGGTCCCTTAGGGAATCATTCATCATAAGAATCTCCATCTGGAGGGGATCAACCGCTGAGCATCGTCTATAATTGGGCAGTTCTGCATGATCATTGCCCACGCCTGCATATGTTCAGCGCTACACAGACCTCTCTGTGCTTATAATTTCAACAGGGCTTCAGACCGTTTAGTCAGTTCAGGTTTTCACCTCTGAAGAGTAGGGCCCGTGGATAATTTCCAAGACATGGGCAGTTGACTTCAAACCAGGATAAGGGTCAGGTTTGTGAGACTTATAGTTGCCAGTTTAGTTTTAGGCATGGGATACAACCTCAACAGGCAGGCCGCAGCGACTTGTCTAGGTTTCGTTCCATGGATGTGTTAATGAGGTCCAGGACCATATTCCAGTAATGCGTGAGAGTCGGGCAGTCCCATACCATATGAAAAAAATGCACTTCCTCCAGCTGGCTCCGCAGACAGTCTTCATGCACTTCTAGAAATATGAGGTTTACATGTTTTGGTGTAAGTTAAACACTATCCAGTTAGTAGTATTGGATCAATTTGATCCAGGCATTTCGGGATGGACAAGGGAGATACGCCAGGACATTGGGTTAATCTGCATCTGAACCCTAGTTAGTTCACCCTTAGCATTGGTCAGGAGTGATCAATAAAGAAGGGTAATTGCCTGTGTGCGCTCAGTAATCTTACAACTATCTTTTAAGCAACTATTTTCAGCAAGTTCCTAACCGCATTTCCCATAGGAACACCATAAGACAAATGTAACAGCGTTTTATCGTAGAAAGTGTTGCAAAGGGAGCACAAACTCATCCGTCAGGTTATGAAAACTGCAGTGTCCATTAAGTACCAAGCTTCCAGGGTGGTCATGCCCCTTCGGGTCCAGTCACATAGGCCAGAGCAGTCGCCATGATGTGGGAGCTCTATTATGGCTGGTCTGGGAGAAGAAGATTGTTTGCATAAGGGAGCTTTGTCCCTGTGCACTGCAGAGCAGGAGCCCACATATAATGGAGTGTAGAGTGCATTCGGGTGCTGCCATTGTTGAAGCTGGAGATTAAGCAGAATAGGTGCGGGGAGGGGTGACTTGCATATTAATAGTTGCCTCACCCCAAAGGTCAGCTCTCCAACAGGCCACCCATTTCAACTGTGCGGCTAGATAATAAAATTCCATATCGGGAACCGCCAGCCCAACTTCATCGGCGGGGAGTCAAAACTTTGCAAGAGTAATTCTTTGATTGCTCGTCCCTCCAGACAAGGTGAATCAACAGTCTATCTCACAAAAGAGGGTTTTAGAGGGGGGGACTGATCTACATTAAATGAACATAATGCTCTTTATGAAGCAAATAATTATTTGAATTTACCTAGCTTGTGTATCAATATTATGTCTGCTTCCCTCATTGTTGGTTAACTCTCACCGATTCTGGAATGAGTTGTAGAGTTTGTTAAGGTGGTGTGCTATGAGCCAAATAAACTTCTTCTAAAAAGAGACCAATCGGCCATCAGGACTTCATGCTTTGAAAGAGTCCATCGGGCCATCAGGACTAGAGGCTTTGTTGATTTGTAAATCTCTATCGCCATTAATGTCTCCTTCACCCTGAAGGTCTTTCCTTGTCTGCTTGCCAAATACTGACAGTTTGAGGTCATGAAAGAATTGTGTTACCTTCTGTGAGTCCAGTACCAGATGTTATGTACCTACAAAGGTGGCAAATGGCAATCATTTACCCTTTTCTGAGTTTATTAGATCTCCATCTCTGTTGTCTGCCAGTCGTTTTGGTATTCCTGGGTACGCTGCCCTAATCGTTTTGACCTCTGTCATGAAAAAGTGGTACCTCACAGGTCCCAACCCAAGGTCCATGGTCTATGTCTCTACACAAGGCTTCTGATTTCTTATGTACCTGCACCCCCTGAAGACCCAAGATAGATCATGTCACAGCACTCAGGAAGGCAATCCCCCTTCAGCTTTTTAACTCATGGTTGCCACCAACAATGTACAGTTTGCCTACAGATTTGGTACCTTGCAGCTTCAATGGTTGAGGAATTATCATTTCACTTCAAAAGTGGCCAATGTTGAAAGAGTTAACAGGGAGCTCACCGCTATGATGCTGAAATCACTCTGACGCAAGCCATGCCTTGGTCTATTGCAACCAGGGATGTTACCGTGTCTGAGCTTCATGGGATGGACTGAATGCTAATATGTAGTTTTTCCTCCCACCCTCAAAGGGTAGAGACCATGAACCTAGTAGACGTCAGTGTGCCTTTATGAAATTTATTTTAAAAATTGGGAGAAGAAGCAGTGGTTTCTAAACTGGCACCCCCCCCATGCTCACATTGAGAAAGTAAACCACACAAACTGTAGCTGCAAGTAGGAGTGGGCGATAAATTCCGCTCCTCCGGAAGAGTTGAAAGGAATTTGGCCACTCCGCCTTACCCTTGAAATGTGGAGTTAAGGCCAAATTCCTCCAACCGCCACGTGGCAGAATTTTTGCTCATGTACGGCTCATCAACTTTAAGTTGGCAAGCTTCAGCTGGAATTGACATCCCCTAGTATGATTTTCGAGCGCTACCATTTGCAGTGAGAAAGCTGCAGCTTGAGTAGAAAATCCACTCGACTGGCAGCAAAATCAACTCGAGCACCAATGACTTCTGGCACCCTGCGTGGTGCCATTCAAGCTGATCTTCAGCACGGTAACAAGCTCCTGGTGCTAAACATCAGCGCAAGTAGCTCGACATGCTGATTTCTGCCCATTTGCACAGCTCTGCGGAATCTCACAGAGTTTCCACGTCAATTCTGTGGAATGAAAGTCCACAAGTTCAGCCCACCCCAAGCTGCAAACTGTGCCTTACTGTAGTTCATTTGGAAGTCACTTCCTCGGTAATGTACCTTTTTAATGAAGGCCTAACTCACTTAGTACTACTATTGGCCGTGAGGGTGCTACCAAAAAGGAATGTTTGAAGAAACGCTATTGAGATACAGACTTTGGCTCCAGCCTTATGTTGGGTCTTTTGATCACAGCATTTTACTGGGCAGAAGTTGTGCGCTTCGGTTAAGAAAGAATGCTTGTATTTCAGTTTTTTTGTCTTGTGGTCAAGCTCATTCATGATGCAGCAGAACTGAGTTGCTTATGGTTACTAGATATTGATGAACACTATAGGCCTGATCAGATAATTATGAAAAGTTGTGACAAAGGATGAAGACTTGACATGGTTATTTTGAAAAACATATATTAAATCTACTAGGACCTTAAGAATGGATTGACATCATACTCTGTTAAAGCTTGTAGACAGGGTCTTTGTAACAAGGAATCTCACCAAAGTTGGCAAGGGTTGTGGTGTTAGTTACCCCTGTGGGGCAAACCCACTTGATAGGAGATTTACACATTGAGGATTCTTGTTATGCCATTTTAGGAAGGGTTGTATATCATTTTGCCAACTGTATGCTTGTACATATTTTCGAAGTTTATTCAAACTAAGAGAGTTGCTTTTGCTACACCCAGTGATGATTTTGATTGGGCAGAATTTATGTGCTTATGCTGAAAAAGAGTGCTTGCATTGTACTTTTTGCCTTGTGGAAAATCTTGCCCTCAATACAGCAGGACTCATTTGATTATGGTGATAGCAATTGACAGTGGTGGCTGGTAACAGTTGAAAGTGTTAGGGCATAAAAGTTGGGTATGGCTTTTATTAGCGAGTGAAGCGAGCAAGCCTAATGGACAAACATGGGGTCCAGGGTGGGTCCTCCTTCCAAGAAAAAATTGAAAAAAATGGACAAATGTTTCATTTCAAAGCAAATGAATTTAGCGAGAAAGCGAGGTTTATGAAGAAGTGCAAATGTATAGCCTTGAGATTTTAAGCACATTAAAAACCGCCCCTTATCTTACTGCAATAATAAGTTCAACAGTTATTGTAATGTGCAAATTGTACAGCGTGACAACTTCAGGCCCTTTAAAGTGTGTGCTTGTGCAGTGTCTTGCATTGCATGCAGCATGAACTTTGGAAGAAAATGTTCTAACCAGGCATCGGGAAGCATCCACAGCTTCTGGCTGTAATCAGTCATACAGAAATATGTACAGACAGGTCTTTAAGTAGGATGAAAAAATTGGGGACTCTCTAAAAGGGGCATGTAAAATAAATTTCTGTGATTCCCTTAGTGTACCACTTGACCTGTATTTTGGTTTCTCTTTGAGATGTTATTGCATCTAAAAATATAACACATAAACTGACATACACCTAACACTTGTCAGTCCTATTGGCTTTGTCAATGGTTGGTATATGTTTAAGATAAATGCATAAAAACAATGATTTCTTATAAAAAATTAACATTGAAAATGTTTCAATTCTAAAATTGCGAGACTATGAATTAATTATTATTGAGGCCTGAAGAAGGAGTATGGCCTTCAGTTATGTGTACTTTATGTTAGGTATGTCTGCCCTATTTCCCTGCACATCTCATCCATCTGCACGTTTTCAATCTCCTCTCTTTCTTCTTTAGCACCCTCTTTTCACTGTCACCTTAATGCAGTTCCTTGCATCTCCCTCATTTTACCATCTCAATTGTACACTGCACTCATACACATTTGAGCACTTTATTTTGTTTTGCTTTAGACTTCTAAATATTTTGACCTCTGCACAACCTTCGCACACATTTATACTGAATCTCAATTGTATCTGGAATACATGACCATTGCTCTGTGTGCTCTGCATAGGTGCCAACATACTGACAGGCACTTTGCTTTGCCTTCAGCCAAAGCACCTCATAAACACCTGGCATAAGTCAAAGTTTGCATTATGCAAGAGTAATAAAATGCACAAACTAAATACAGAAATTGAGCATGATAAAAACTGTTAACTCTCTTGGTGAATGCAACATTCAGTAAAATGTGAGAAAAGAGAGGAACAAAATCACTGACACACATTATCTTAACATTTCTAACATTCATTGTTCGCAAATCAATCCATGTTTTTGGCATTAATGCTAAGGGCATGAAGATAGGGCCAGCTTTAACCCATACAGCAGATAAATGCCTTTCCTGCAAGGACATGTTTCTCACTTTGAGCTTGACTCGGATATGTGGATAAACTTTGCAAGGGAAATCAGAACCTGCTTGTCTTTTTGAACAATTTAGCGGAGGAACAAATACAGCAGCTCCACCTCGGAAGGGGCCAGTGATCTGCAGCCAGAGCATAGGGTGTCAAAGTGGGGGAGGTTAAGGTGACAAGGGGTCTCAGCACAATATAAATAGCCCAAGATTACCATTATAACACTTACCATTACCGAGGACAAGACACTAAATCAGACTTGCTCGCATTAATTCCTACTGCGTGTTGAATGGGAAATAGTGGGATTGATGCCTGTGAATGACAGATGCCTGCCCACGCGCAGGGATGAAGACTCCAACATCCAAAACCATAACGCTAAAAGCGTCACTGGCCTATAGTGGATATCAACGTGGACCACAATGGAAATGAAGAGCTTTAGAAAGCTAAGCCCTGCATTGTGCATCACAGTGCAGAGTAGTGAATTCACTGCCTGGCTTCTGTCTCCTACTTCAAAGCGAGGTGGGACAGACAGCCTGGGACAAACAGCCCAGAGTTAAATACAACAATTTGTTTAGAGATACGATCGATCGTATCTCCAAGCAAATGGATCTATTTCATATTTTTTTAATGTTGATGTTCAGGAATTTCAGAGGGGCACAGCCCCTTAGCCCTAGAGGAGAAACTGCCCCTGGCCATTGATCAAGTGTATATGCCTGAAGGGTTCTTTAGAAAAATGAATGTCATAGGTCATAGGTCAAATCATTTTATTTTCAAAATGTATGACACATGCAGTAGGTCTGACATCGTGAAAATCATATATTTGATCCAGCAGGCCATTAATGTGAAGTTTTATTACACTGTGTTAAAGCCTGTAAACAGACGATCATAGTAGGCAAGGGTTTTGGTTTTGATTTCCCTCACTGGTTTTTCCCTGTGACAAACCCTGTAGGTAAAAGATTTGCACTTTGGTAATCCTTGTCAGCCTTCTTAGAAGAGGTTGTTTTGCCTTCTGTAATTTTCTGTATATTTAACCTTTTGACTGCATGCCAAGTGGGAAAGCTTATGCAAAATTCAGTAGGACTGTGTTCATTATGGTGATAAGCCATTGATAAAGGTTATAAGCCTGATTGGTTTACTGGGAAAAGTTATGGCAGATGCCATAGGTCCTGGTGTTTATTATGAAAAGTTACAACAAAGGAGGTAAGCCTGGCCAATTTACTGTGTAAAGAATATGTTTAAGATAACAGGCCTTTAAATGGTGGATTGTCATTACACTGTGTTAAAGTCTGTAGATAGATACATTGTTACAAGGAATCTCATAGATTAGGATAGAGCCTGGTGTTGATTATCTAACAAAACTATGGGGGCTTAAACATTTTGTATTTTGAAAATCCTTGTTAGACACTCTTAGGAGGGGTTGTATATTATGTTGCCAGCTCCAATTTGTGACTGTACACTTGGTTGTTACCTTGGAAGACTGACTATGCTCAATATAGTAGAACTGAGTTGGTTATGGTAATGAGCCAATGATAAAGGGTATATAAACTTGAGCAGTTCAGCATGAAATGTCATGTAAGATGCCATAGGTCTGATCTTTCTATTATGAAAAATTACAAAAAAGGCAGTAGGGCGGACATGTGCTGTGAAAACCATATATTAAAGTCAATAGGCCTTTAATGCCTTTAGACAGACATTTTCTTACATGGAATCTAAGTAAAGGTATTGTTTATGTCCTTTGTAAGCCTTGAGGTAGCACTGTTGCCTTTTGGGTGATGTAATTTCGCCTGGACACATGCGCAAATCCACCTGAAAGTGAATGTGCTTTCATGTCTGTATTTGTGGCCACTTCTTTAGTTTTCCATTTTTCATTTTATAAGTCAACTTCCATTTCTTTTCTTCATTGTGTTTTCTACTGGGCTGCTTGTTGCTACCTTATTTCATCTGCAGTGTGCTGCATCCTGTGCAGCCTTTATTTCACATCTAGACAGCCACCTTGGAGAGGTGTTATCCCAGTAGATTACTGTTTTACCGCTCAAAGATATCCACCATGTTCAGTATTATGCTGGCCGTCTTTCTTCAGTACACCAGTGATATACTTAAGCATTGCGATGTTTACTGAGCGGCCATGGAATGGAAATGTGCAAGGTGTATTGTTGTTTTACGCACCAAGAAGGCCAACACATTGCGGGTACGATACTCAATGTACATAGACCACTGCAAGATATCTAGCTTCTGCTTTGCTTCATTTTATTTCTGTATCGCAAACATATGCATGTCAAATTGAGATGGCAGCGGGCTGTGTTTTTCTGCTTTTATTCTTTTATCTTCCAAACACTTGCTTGTGTGTTGGTTTATTGTGAAGGGTAAGTGGGTGGGCGTGAATGGATGTATGACCTACCGAGTGCTTGAACTCATTAGTGACGGAGGAGGCACTTTAAGTTATAAGCTTTCCCTATTGGCCAACGCTTGTTTCTGCTTCTAGACTCAGATTTCAAAATACACGAGCCTTCACTGATGTTACATCCTGTTACCACACGCAGACGCCTGAAGTCAGGCTTTAGAGATGTGGCACATGCACCACACCCCGCCGGCTGTCCCAGCATGCACCTAGGCACCAGTATCTAGGAGTGGCAGACTTCCAGGTCAGAGTACAAAGTGTGGTTCCTAAATTGCGAATGCCTTACTTAATGGACACTTAGGAGACGGTGCATCAACGACAAACACAGGGTTTGCTGTTGTCCTTTGTGCTGAGTTTATGAGCGCAGGCTCACCTTCAGATTAAATGCCTGTTGTCATGGTGTGTACACGTGACTGTACACCAGGGCCAAGTAGAAAACTACATCTTTTCCCAAATCAGTATTAAATAACATGGCCAAGAGAATCAACTTCCAGTGTGGTCACTGAGTCTGCATTTTAAGCACACATACGGCACGGTGTAACGGAGACAATTTGCAAATAGTGGTTGCAAAATGCGCACTATTTGCGACCTCTCTTTGATTTTGCAATTCCACCGATTGGCTAATAGGTCACATTCAAAATGTCCAGTCACAGGGGGCCACAAAACGACTTGTCCAAAGATATTATTTGTGACGCCTTGCAGTTGGTTACAAACACAAGGATGGCAGTCTTTAGAAAGCATCAGACCACCATGCCTGTGTTCGCATTCCCAAATGAGAATTTTTGTTTTAAAAACAGACCGTCTTCCTTGCTACTTCAAAAAAAGGTCCCATTTGGGAAAGCATCGGGGAGAGAGCAGGCAGTGGTCCCCTAGATCCGTACTCCCTCGAGACTGTGAACATAATTCACAAGATGAAGCGGTCACCTTCCCCTTTGCAATACAAACTATCTACTTTGAGGTGTCAGTGATGAAGCAGAAAAAGAAAGACTAACAAACATTCATATATCATGTAACAAAATCGTATAAGACAATGTGATTTTAGCAAAGAAAAATAATGTATGTAGAAAAATGTGCCCACAAAGTAGATCGCCATTAGTATAAACAAGCTTAATTAATCATGAAAACCGACAAATGTACCAGTATGTCATAACTGAAGCTATATTCTATGATTTTCTTATTAAACTGTTATATGCTTAGCTTAAATTTAGCAGAGGCTTTGGCCTAGTTGCCTGGTCTCAATTTTAACTGCGTAGTTTTCACTTGTATTAACAAAGACGTGTTTTAAACCTTTAAAAGCTGTATTTTTCCAGTAGAATGACTAATACACTTATCTCAAGGTTGCGTGTTAGGCAACTTTCATCCCCTTTGAAGCAAGGTCAGTTTCTGCAGGTGCAGACAATAAAGACACTGGTGCAGAATTAATTGGCAACTTTGTTGCTACTTGTGTTCCAAAATTCCAAGGACACCTTATGCGTAGATGAGTATTAAGAGAAAAGACACTATTCATTGGTCAAAGAGAAATCACCCCATGGACCCTCCAATGGAAGAACCTGAAGAATTTGGAACTTTTCTTACTTAATCCCATCGGACGGGGAGAAGCCAGCCATTTTCTTTGATGCCATTTTGAAGCCAGATTCGAGAAGCCATTTTGATGACACTTTGATGCTTTTTCTCTATCCCAGAGAGAGAGACTTTAAAGAATTCTCACCCTAGAGACTTTAACTTTAACTTTACCCCGTCTTGCCCATACAATAACTTTTGCCCCTGTATCCCTTGCTGCTGCAAGGAAAACTTAACTTACACTTTGCCCCCTTGAAGTTTGCCCCATGCTGATCGAACCGGTACCTGAAGGACGAAGACTTACCTTGAATGCTGATTGTTTGGTAATTATGAAAGGATAAATGTATTATGCGTTGTATTTTCCTTCTTAGGTACCAACTGCTTATTTTGACAGAGCCCAAGCTAGAAGTTTTCTAAATTTATGTTGATTAAATTCATTTTTGCATGAAGCTCCACATGCCAATGCTAATCAGAGGTTAGTTTGATGCACCATGCTGAATTGAAATCTTGTTATGCTGACAAATGTATGCAATAAGCCAAATTCAGTTATTTTTATTAGTGATTTGCATTGCTATAGCCGAGTGCATTATAATCCAAGTTTTGCGTAGATTGCGTTTCTTTCGTCGCTATGGACAGGCAGTAATGTTTGTATATGTGTATCATTTGATTTTGAGACTTACTTATATTGTGTTAGCTTTGTTAATATTGGGAAATAAACTCATTAACTTTTAATAAACAGGTGTGGTTATTCATGACTGAAAGGTCATGGTGTGTCTAATTACTGATTTTCTGTTTAACTAATTTATTGATTGATTACTAATCGAGTATTGGTTATTGATTATAAATGATTATTGATTATTGATTTGAGGGATCCGACAATTCTTTGGATGAGGAGAACTCAACCCGGTCAAAAGGTTCACCGACCTCCGGCGTGTCCAAGTATAAGTAATTTATAAGGACTGGACGTGCTATCAGTAGATGGTAGCAGAGGATGGTTTGGCCCTTTGGGACCCCATCCGAACAATAGACGGATTCAAGTTAGAATTTTCTTTAATAAAACAAATTGGAGAGATGATGATGCCCTAAATCCCCAATGACTTTCCTGGAATCTTGGAGCTTGCGAATGGAGGAAATGGAGGTGTGAGAATGTTTTCGGTGTTTCTAGTGATGGTATGAGTGAGGTTAGGGTTTTGCGCTTGCATAGCTTATGCCGCAGATGAATTGTGAAGTTTGTGAGGATTTTAGGGGGTTACGAACTCCAATTAAAATTTTAGAGGAGTGGTACTCCAAAGTGTGAAAGTAGGGAAGTCGTCGAACTTCATATGTGTGTAGCGCTTTGTGCAGGAAAAATTGTCCACGTGGTTGTTGATGTTGAGACGGGCCCTGCGAGGTCAAGAGACTCCGGAGTATGTTGAAAAGTGTATGAGACACTTGATTGATGTTGTAATTTGTTCGGTTTAATAGGTTGATCGGGCGTGGTCAACAAGTCAGTACGAATGTTGAGGAATAAATGAAAATTTTCGACTTTGAGATTTGACGAATTCTAAGGTGCACTAGAATAGTTCATTGATCAGTTGAGAGTAAAGTTTGCAGGTCAAATTTTGCTTGCGAAAGTGGGAAACCGAGAAAGATGGAATAACTGTCGAGGCTAGTGAAAAATCCCTAAGGTTTCTGAAGCGATTGTATTACCCTTTCCTGTAGTAAACCGACAGATTTGTTTTCTTCTTTTTGATTAGTGCTCGTGATATATCACAGAAATTAGTTTTGAGTGAAGCTGAATGAAGGAGGACAAGCAGCAAGACTTTGTCAGCCGCAGTGTGTCAGTGTGATGTCACTAGGAGCCGCGCTGGGATAGGTTGGTTGGTGAGAAGGGTCGAGCACGGATTGGACGCAGTCCCTGAAGCGCAATTAGTGGGGAAAGGCCAGCGAAGAGTATTCCGGGAATTAAAGTCACTTATTGATTAAATTTTTTGGGAGAAAATAAAAGACGGAAATATTAAATTTTTCAAAGCATTTAAGAGTGCCTTGAGGGGAGATGTATATATTAAAGCAAATGTAGGAGAAGAAACACCGCCTGAGGGTACACCAGCTTACATCGTAATTGAAGAAAAGGGTGTTGCACATGTCTTTGGTTAAAGCAATGGTGTAAATTAACAGAAAAGCATGGAAGTGTAGCGTTTCCTATCCATGGGACGTTTAATCTAAGAGTTTTGGAGAATTTAAGATTTGCGCTATATGACATGAAAATACCTCCAAGACCAGCACAGTTTGAAGCATTAGCAATTTTTGAACAAATGGCTAGAAGGCAACTACAAAAGAAATTTGAGACAAGAATGAGAAAAGTAGAAAAGACACTAGCGGATGCTAGATGGGATAGTGCTCAAAAGGTTTCTAGATCAGATATATTGCAGGGAGTTAAATTGTTTCCAGCAATTACTGACGAAGCAGAGATGGAAGGAAAGAAAGCTACCCATAAAACAAACAGGAGTCAGTCCAAAGATAGAGAAAATAAGAGAACCTCGAAAAGGTCAGACGAATCAGACGATGAGGAGTTCATTCTGCAATTGTTAAATGACCGTCCACCACCATATGTGGAAAACGAAAATGGCCCAAGCACTAGTACTGCCCCTCCAGAACCGATACAGGGTACTGTAACACCAAATTTGAGAAAATTGCAGAGGCAAAGTAGTCCTGATATGCCTTTTACATAAGAAATACCACAAGTTCAGAGAATATATCCTGACATAACTAAACTGGAACCTGTTAATGATTATCAGCCACAGGTCCAAAGACGCTATTATGATGAGCATAATTTGGAAATGACTTCTAATTTAATGGTGCAGAGGGGACAGAATTACCAAAGACCGACATTGATTCAAACGGAACCAACACAAATTTTGATGCCTCAAAAGCAGATGCAAGAAATGCCAAAGTACATTCAAACAGCAGAAACACAGTTAGACATGTCAGCAATGATGAACCATAATGTGGGAATTAACATGCCACAGAATTTGGGTAACAGACGGAATCCGGACCAATATCTTTGCCTACCACTGTAGGTCCGCCAGTACCATTATACATACAAGCAAAGCCAAGTGTATGCGATCAAGGTGTAATGACACAGAATGAGACAGGAAGGAGATACATAGAAAATACTCAAGAAATGACTCCCGTAGGAACACTGTCAAATAGATCTGGGTCTTTGTTGGAATTTAGTCCAATTCCAATTTGTGTTCCGTCAACTGTGGTAAGGTCAAATCCACCACAAATAATACCGCAAACCTCAAAAACAGAAATATTACAGAAACCATCAGTAGCAGTAGACGTAGATGCTACATTAATGGGACTAAACGCACAACAGTTAACACAATGGTTGAACAGTCTCAATACCCCACAGAGTACACCCAAGGGGAAAGGAGAAGAATATCTGAATCAGATAAGATTGGGCATGGAAGCAGGTGAACTCGTAGATGGAACGATGGGTCTGAACAGGTTAGAATCATACACAGAAGAAGAGCTGAGATACATTTGCCCTAGATTTACAAGAGAAGTAAGGGGCATACATAAGAGGTTACAAGAAATTGCAGACAGACACAAAATAGACATAAATAAAGCCAAGCACTTGAGCAGAAGTTACAGGTTAGACTTTGAGGCAAAAGATTTTGAACACATGAGGTCTGCAGGAATGAAAACACACCTTAAAGAAATACTGCAAAGCGTGCAGGTTTGGAGATGTTTAGACAAGTGGGAGAGTAGGTGGGTTAAGAAAAAGGATAAGAAGAAAGAAAGTACCCCAGATCAGAATGATAAAATACAACAGAATGGTGATCTTATATCCATGTTACCAATGAGAGAAACAGCAGGAGGAAAACTTATCCATGTACCATGGCACAGGTGTGACATTCAATCTTTTACGGATGATTACACTAGATTAAGAGAGAAACCGATCGAATGGTATCAACAAACAGATAGATTTGTGAAACTCGCAAAGTGTCTTTGGGAAGGCCTGAATACTTTATTCGAAATTGTAGTTCCAGCAGATTTGTGGGAAGATTGTAAAAGGGCTGTAGATTGGCCAACAAGTGAACCGGAAAGAGATAAGGACACAGGTGCACCATCGCCTAGGGTAATGAGCATATACCATAAAGTGATTGAGAGTATCTAAAAACAAAAGTTGCGTCGAAAAATGTAGATTGGCAGAAAATTGACAGAACAGCACAAGAAGTTAAAGAGTCGATACATGCATACTATGAGAGATTGTTGAAAGCATTTAAAATGTATAGTGGCACGGAAACGATTGAGGCAAAGGACATGCTCCATTTTGTATTCAGATTTGTGGAAGGATTGAGACCAGAAATTAGCCAGATGATTAAAATGCATTTGATTTGTTGGCAGTCAAAATCGATCGATGAAGTGTTGAACTATGCAAAATACTACAGTGATGAGATTGAGACAAAGCAGAAAAGGTTGAAAGAAAAAGTGATGGTGATACAGATTAGAGCAGCTCAGACAGGTTTGCAAGGTTTCCAACAACAGTTGCCGCAGCAACAACAGCAGGGAAATGCTATGTTTCAGCCACAGATGAGAGGCAGAGGCCGAGTAGGTTTTGTGAATAATGGTCCTGATTTAAATACTGTTGTGATTCCTAATAGTATGCAGGCAATGAAGAAAGTGATGCCATGTCACTCGTGCGGAATCGTCGGACAATGGAAACGGGAGTGCCCAATGTTTGTGCAGGAAGGTGTAGGTCAGCAAAACAATGATGTCAATACATTTCAGAATGTGAGAGGACCAAAATTGAGAGGTCCAAACCCAAATTTCCCAAACAATGTAAATCAGATGCAAGGTCTACAACCTATACAACAACAGCAGGTGCAAATGCCCTGTGTACAAATGGTACAATCACAGCCAATGCAACAGCAGTTTCCTTTGGTACCTAATCAGCAACTGCAAGTACCTTTAGCACCAATGAATCAGCAACAAGTAATGCTTCCTCAACAGGTCACAGGTCAAGGAATGAATCAAAGTAACATAGTACACCAATTCCCGTTACACAGTGAGAATGGAATAAACAATGAATGGGAGAGTGAAAGTTCAGATGAGGAGGGAAATTGTATGCTTGCAGCATCTTTGGAAGTTGATCAAGAGGGACCATATGTGGAAGGAAGAGTTATGGGTCACAGTGTTTCATTATTGGTTGACACAGGAGCTACACGCTCTACAGTTAGAAGTATTGAAGTACCAAATTTGCCACTTTCTTCATAAATTTGTGGTGTGTGACTCAAGTCCAATATCCCTATTAGGAAGAGAATTATTATGCAAACTAGGATGCTCGATTATGTGCTCACATAATGGAATTAAAATTCAGACAAACCGTGATGAGGAAGAAGAGGACAGTTTAGAAGAAGAAAAAATGGAAACTGTTGATGAAGAGTATCCCCTGATTACTCTTTATCCTATGCTCACTGAAGCAGATATTCCAGCTGATTTACAATAAACTGTTGAAAAGGAAGTGTGGGATATGACAGGGAAAGAAGTAGGATTGATCAAAGGAGCAGAACCACTGAAAGTGACTGTAAAACCTAATGTCAAATTTCCTCAGACTCCACAATACCATATGCCACAAGATACGCTCATGAAAGTCGCCCAACTCATTGACAAATTTGTGAAACAAGGAGTACTGAAAGAAGTACTAAGTAGTCCATGTAATTCACCAATCATGGGACTAATAAAACCAAGTGGAAAAGTCCGAATTGTTCAAGAATTGAGAAAAATAAATGACATAATAGTCAAATGTTGTCCCGTAGTACCAAATCCAGCTGTAATAATGTTTCAAATTCCCTGTGATGTAGAGTGGTTCACAGTCATCGATTTGTCACAAGCATTCTTTTCTGTGCCTCTTCATGAGGACAGCCAATTTCTCTTTTGTTTCAAATTCCTGGACAGAGTCTACAGTTGGTGTCGAATTCCTCAAGGGTTTTCAGAGTCACCATCAATTTTCAATCAGATTCTAAAGAAAAATCTGGAATCATTGGAATTACCTTTTGAATCAACTTTAGTACAGTATATTGACGATTTACTGATTGCATCCAAAACAGAAAATGACTGTACAGTTGACACTATTGCCTTACTGAACCATTTGGGAAGGAATGGACACAAAGGGGGTCATTCTGACCCTGGCGGTAAAATCCACCAGGGCCAACGACCGCGGGAGCACCACCAACAGGCTGGCGGTGCTCCCTTGGGCACTCTGACCGCGGCGGTACAGCCGCAGTCAGAAACGGAAAACCGGCGGTGTACCGCCGGTTTTCCGCTGCCCTGGGGAATCCTCCATGGCGGCGCAGCTTGCTGCGCCGCCATGGGGATTCCGACCCCCATACCGCCATCCTGTTCCTGGCGGTTTTGGCCACCAGGCAGAGGATGGCGGTATGGGGTGTCGTGGGGCCGCTGGGGGCCCCTGCAGTGCCCATGCCAATGGCATAGGCACTGCAGGGGCCCCCGTAACAGGGCCCCACCAAGAGTTTCAGTGTCTGCCATGCAGACACTGAAAATCGCGACAGGTGCAACTGCTGATGCATGTTCCTTGTCTGTCTTGACTCAAGCCCATGGTGGTGTAAACAGACCAGTAGCATATTTTTCAGCTACTTTGGATCCAGTTGCAGCAGCCTTACCAGGATGCTTGCGTGCTGTAGCAGCAGTTGGTATGAGCCTGAATCAGAGTGAAGGAATAGTGATGGGACATCCTTTAACAGTTATGGTCCCTCACTCAGTCGAAATACTTTTGACACGTTCCCGAACACAGCACATGACTGGTGCTAGGCTTACAAGGTACGAGACAATAATTTTGGGATCACCTAATGTGCAATTAAAAAGATGCACTACATTAAATCCAGCAACTTTGTTTCCCAGTGAAAATGTTGAAATCGAAAATGTAGAGGACATTGAACACGATTGTCTTCAAGTGACTGAATTTTGTACTAAACCAAGACCTGATATCAAAGATACTCGATTGGAAGAAAATGATCAGATTATTTTTGTTGATGGTTCATGTTTAAGAGATGCACTAGGAATATTGAAAGCAGGATATGCTGTATGTACAATAACTGGTGTTCTAGAAGCATCTTGGCTTCAAGGAATTTATTCTGCACAAGTAGCGGAACTAGTAGCCCTTACTGGAGCTTGCCAACTTTCCGCATTAATGAAAGTCACCATTTACACTGACAGTCAGTACGGATTTGGAATAGTGCATGATTTTGGACAATTGTGGTCACAAAGAGGCTTTATGACCTCTTCTGGATCACCAGTGAAAAATGGTGAAAGAATAAGAGAATTGTTACATGCTATCCAGTTACCAGGAGAAATAGCAGTGGTAAAATGCAGTGCACACTCGAAATCACAAGACTTTGTTTCTTTGGGAAATGGATATGCAGATCAAGTCGCAAGGTTTTGCGCATTGAACTGCATATTGCTCAGAGACGAATGGAATTTGATAAGTGAGCCAGAACTTGAACCAAAGGAAGCCTTTGCTCTAAAAGTTGTAGACACAATAGAAGAATTGAAATTCCTACAAAATAATGTTAGTAAGGATGAAAAACTCTCATGGAGTAAATTACAATGCGTAAAGAAACCAGATGATTTGTGGGTTTCAAGTGAAGGGAGATTAGTTTTGCCAGACAGTCTTTTGACACAAATAGCTAGGCTATACCACGGACAAGCACACATTGGAAGAGATGCCATGATTAGATTATTCAAAATTGATTGGTTTAATCCCAAATTTCGCCAAGTTGCTGAAGCAGTTTGCCATTGTTGTGTCATTTGCCAACAAATGAACGCAGGGAAGGGAACCGTAGTAAATTTGAGCCACATTGGAAGAGCAGGTGGGCCGTTCAGCAGGATGCAAATGGATTTCATTGAGATGCCTTTGCATGCAGGCTTGAAATATGTGTTGGTGATTGTGTGTATTTGTAGTCACTGGATTGAAGCATACCCTACACGCAGAAATGACAGTCTCACAGTTGCAAAACTACTCTTGAGAGAACTAATACCACGTTTCGGATTTCCGATCTCTTTAGAATCAGATAGGGGAAGTCACTTCAATAACGAAGTAATAAAATTACTATGTGCAGCATTGAACATTGAACAAAAATTGCATTGTAGCTACCGCCCTGAAGCATCAGGACTAGTGGAGCAAATGAATGGCACGCTGAAATCAAGAATGGCGAAAATATGCGCATCCACAAACTTGAAATGGCCTGACGCGTTGCCTTTGGTGTTAATGTCAATGAGAAACACACCTGATAGAAAAACTGGACTATCACCACATGAAATTCTCGTGGGCAGAGCCATGAGACTTCCAGCAGTTCCTGTGAATGCCCTTGTAAATATTACAGATGATATGGTATTGGACTACTGCAAAGGTCTGGCTGATGTGGTCTGCTCTTTTTCTCACCAGGTAGAGGCAACCACCTTGCCACAGATCCAAGGTCCAGGACACACCCTGAAAGCAGGTGACTGGGTTGTGGTAAAGAAGCATGTGAGAAAATCGTGTTTGGAACCCCGTTGGAAAGGACCTTTTCAAGTGATTCTGACAACTACCACCGCTGTGAAGTGTGCGGGAGTTCCCAACTGGATTCACGCCAGTCACACAAAAAGGGTGGTGTGTCCCACAGAAGAGGAAATTGAAGCACTGAAATTACCAACAGCTAACGGGAAAGTACCAGGCACTGAGACAGAACGAAGAGAGCCTGAAAGCGAACAAGAAGAAATTGAGACAGAAGAAATATTCTCTGAGGAAGACGCAGTCGATCCTTTTGAGGAAAACAGAGAAGAAGCCTCAGGAGGTGACAAAGATCCTATCTCAGGTGAAGAAGCAGGAGAGCCTAATAAGAGGAGGGCTTTCCCAGAAGCAGACAACACAGGAAAAGAAGAAGAAAACCTGACTGACCTCCCAGGTGAAGGAGACAAAACAGAGCAAAGTGAAATTGTTCCAATTCTTCCAGAACCAGTTGCAGGTCCATCAGGTGAAAACAACGCGAAACGGAGACAAAGCATATCACCAGTGAAATCAAAGACTAAAGAAACATTAAACGAAAACAAATGGCCAAAATCGAAGGAGAAAAGAAAGGAAGTGTCTATCATAACCACATCGAATGAAGAAAAAGACACAGCCAAAGAACAAGACATAAGCGAAAGAGAATCGAAAGGAGATGCAAAATTGAAAAGGAAAAGAATAGCGAGCAGAAGATATTCTGGTCCAGAATGGGCATACACAGCCACTAATGATTGGTCAGACGAATTTCTGTCTCTTAGTCTTGAAAATGAAGAAGCAGAACAACACTTTGGTACTTGAAAAGTGAAATTTCATGAACATTACCGAATAAGACATTGATAACCTGATTGGCTTTTGAAACCGATTTTGAGACAAAGCTGCTAAACCGATAAGAGACTAAGGGCCAGATGTAGGAAACTTTTGCGAGTCGCAAATGGCCCGAATCGCAATTTGCGACCCCGCAAAATCGGAAATGGGATGCAAAAATCCCATTTCCGACTCGCAAAATGCGACGCAAGCCATTACCGACTCGCAAAAATAGCAACCCCATTTTGCGACCCGCTAATAGGAAGTCGCAATTTGCGAGTCGCAACCCAAATGCAATAGCCACTCGCAAATTGCGACTAGTCGCAAAAAGCCCATTTTGCACTTCCAATTTACCACTAACTCAGAGCAGGTGGTAACCAGAACCAAAGTATAAAAGGAGACCCAGAAGGCACCTGGGTTACTCAAGATGGCGGAGATATATGTGATAGGAATGAGGAGGAGAGCCCATGCGGCCCAGCAGATGAGGAGGAGGAGCCAGAGACAGGAGAAGATATACAGAACCAGGCAGACACTTTTCCAACAAACTGAGGAGGAGATTTATGATAAATATAGACTCAGCAGTGCAGCAATACTAGATTTAATAGAATTACTCAATCCACAGCTACAACGCCAGAATGTGCGCGGCTGCGCCATCCCTACGCATGTGCAAGTGCTTTGCTCACTGCACCTCTTGGCCTCGGGTAGCTATCAGGGGGTCATTGCCGTGGCAGGTGGGGTATCCCAAAGTTCACTCTCACGGTTCTTCAGGGCATTCCTCGATGCCTTACTCACACACATGTCCAGATACATATACCTACCCAGGAATGAGGCAGAAATCAACAGCACCAAGTTGGAATTCTACAGGATTGCCAACTTCCCTCATGTCATAGGGTGTGTAGACGGGACACATATACAAATATGCCCTCCTGCAAACCTGGAATATCTGTTCCGCAATAGGAAGTGTACCCACTCACTGAACATCCAGGTGGTATGTGACGCCCATTATGTTATCACTGACATGGTTGCCAAATTTCCAGGGAGTACACATGACTCCTACATTTTCAGGCACAGTGGGATACACCAACGCCTAGAACGTGGGGAGTTTGGAGACGGATACCTCCTAGGTATAGCTGAATACACCTTGCAGACATACACACAGGTCAATGTGGAACCCATCTATGCCCAGCTAACATTGTACATTTTGTGCCACACAGGTGACAGTGCATATGCACTTCGACCATGGATACTTACCCCGTACTTAACACCCAGCAATGAGACAGAGAGGCGATACAACAGTGCACATAGGAGGACCAGAAATATCAACGGACCTTTGGACTGCTGAAAGCAAGATTCAGATGCCTCCACAGAAGTGGAGGTGCCCTCCAGTATACACCAATAACAGCTTTCAAGATCGTTGTCGCATGCGCTATACTGCACAACATTGCCACCAGACGTGGGCTACCTCTCACCCCTGAAGACCCTGATTCGGAGGATGAAGAGCAAGAGCTACCACATCGCCATCATGGGGATAGAAGCATCGCAAATCAAGGCAGACTGAGACGGGAACACATTGCAAACCAATACTTTGGAAGGTACGTGCTAACTGTCACCACACTCACTAATGTCACACACAAAGAGTCCAGGTGTGAAGTGGAACTAACAAGTGATTTAATTTGTGCAACTAAAAAAACTATATACATTGACAACAGTTCAGGGGCTGTAACAGTCCACCTGGCATGAGGACACATTGACCTCATGTGCCCCAACCCCAGGACAGTGTGGAGATCATATCCTACGCCGGCCTCGGCCAGCATGGCTGGTACCAGGGGTGTCAGCAGTGCCCTGCCTTGCGCTTCCACTGCGCAACACCCTGGTGTCACTGGCAGAGACACTGCTGATGGTGGGGCCCTCCTCGCTGTGTTGCGGCATGTCAGCCGCGCCCCTGGCCACCTGCCGTGTCTCCATTATATCAACAGCGTGGCTGAGACGGCCCAGTCCACGTGCCACATCACTGGCAAAGTGGCCCATGTTAACTTGGAGGCTGACCATGCGCCTAGAAAGGCCAGTAGTGTTCACAGCCAGCCTGACTATGGAGGCAGACATGCGGTCCAGCCGGTTAAGTAGCTGGCTGTCACGACGCCTTGCACCCTCTCTCTCAGTTATGAGTTCGGCCACAAGTTGTCTCATGGAGAATGCAAGGTCGCCCACATGTGTGTTCAGTTGTTGCAACTCCGTGTGTACAAGCTGCATACTACTGCTTTGGTTTCGCTCCATGCGCCGCATTGCCCCTGAAATTCTCCTAATCTCCTGTGTTTGCAGGCGCTGACCCCGTAGGAGTGCGGCCTCAGCACGCGACATGGAGGCGTCCCCTGACTCTGCCTGCGGCTCTGGTGGTACATTTACACGTCACCTGCGACGCAGTGGAGGCTCCGTGTCTTCTACAGTGGCACTGTGGCTGGGACCAGGTGCTGGATCACACACCAGTATGGCAACTGGTGTATCATGAGGGGACTGAGTGTTGGTGGTGCAGGTCTCAGTGGTGGCTGGTCCTGATTCATCTGTTGGCTGGTGGCTGACCAGTGGCCCCTGGATGTTTTGGCTGGTGGGGGTGCCTTGTGGGAGACCTGTGGGACATAGGGAACACACTGTCAGTATCTACTATCTGTTATCAACTTCCTAATAAACTGTTGCCTATCAACTGCCTACTTGACTACATTGCCCATAATGCACCATGCAGGTGGTTGCTACTCTGAAATGGAGCTATTTTGGTTGTGCATGCTACTGTGTACAAGGTGGGTGGGGGTATGGCCTAATTGAGGGTACATGCATGTCTCATGGTACTCACCGGTTGATGGTCCTGGCTCTGATGCATCCAGTTCTCCCATCCCGCACACTGCCTCTGGCTCAAGGGTCTCCTCAACTCTTTCCTCCAGTGGTGGTATTGTGGACGGTCCCCCTCCAGTGCCCCTCATCTCCCGGAGCTGCTCTGCCACCCTCTCCTTGGTCCGGAAGCGCAGGTCATACCACCGTTTTTTTAACTCATCGATGCTCCGGTGGCTGACACGCAGGAAGTTCACTTTGTCTTGGATGTCCGTCCAGATTCTTCTCTTCTCCACCTCTGGCACGGTGAGGGCTGCCCTCCCAAAAAGTTGGTCATGGTGCTGGCAGCACTCCTCTGTCAGCACCTCCAGCTCTTTCTCTGCAAATTTAAGTTTGCGCTTCCTCAGTGTCTCAGCCATGGTAGCTGCTGTTCTCTCTGTCTGCAGTTCTGCTGTTAAAATGGGTGTGGTCCTCCCTCCTCCCAGGTGTATTTGTAAACTTCCTGGTTGTGATGTCATCATCATGAGCCAGGAAGTGTTTTCCAGAGTTTTCTGCAGCACCTGCATTCAATTTGCGGCACAGTCGCAATTTGCGACACCCACTCGCAAATTGCGTGTTCGTTTTTAGCGCGGTCGCAAAAAGCGACCTCGCAATCAGCGGACTCGCAATCTGCAGTGCGACTTCATTTGCGAGTCGCAAATTGAAGTCGCGTTTTCTTCTTGGATACCATTTAGCGAGTCGGAAATTGCGAGTCGCAACGACTCGCAATTTCCGACTCGCTAAATTTTTCCTACCTACATCTGGCCCTAAGCTGCTAAAGAAAACCGTGTGAACTTTGACCTCATTGATCCTTTATATATATCTGCAAATTTGATTTGATGAAGTATCTTCAACTTTCTGATTCTATAGAGATCATGACAGACAATACTACACAAGGACATAAAATGAAATATTGTAAATACATGTGTATAGGTCTAATAGTTGCATGTGTACTAATAATTATGGCAATGATTCTTGGAATGCATGGAGGGAATGAAAGAAACGCGAATGATGCTTCTACTTTTAAAACTACGACTGAATTAACTCCTTTGAAGAAACTCAAACGAGACGAAAAATATTTACATGACTATACTAACAACAAGAAAGAACTCTCATCTAATGTTTTCTATCGCTTGCTGAGTGAGTATGTTGAGACAATGGATGCGAAAGATTGTTATATATGTACACAAATCCCTACCTCAGTAATAGAAGGGGTAACATATCATAGCATGCCCCTTACGTATGGAATAACATGTAGTTTGTTACTAACCAGATTTTATGGCCAGGAGTATATTCAATACTTCTATTCCAATCATGATGTCGTATTTTCATATGTCCCCATAATTGAGTACTTGAGTAAAGTAGCAAGAGATTATTATATCAAATTAGTTAGGGGTTTCTTTGAACCATTATCACCTTTTTCCACAGTTCACGCACATAAAGAAAACCTTACATGCTTACTTTCACCCGTAGAGAAAAGCTTTTTAGATCACACTGAAGATAGATAAGGGAAAAATTAGAAAAATAATTACATAAAAGGACATCTGTAGATAACTATGCTTTTGCCGCAATAAAGACACAAGGGAAACTGGCTTTAGATGCATTACACATAGGGAAACTTTGTATATATAGACCTAAATCGTACTATGACACAATCTTTGTAGGAACGAGTGAATGTAAACCCGTGTTTTTATTCCAGAGTAAATGGACGTTCATGTTAAATGGACTAGATCCAGCCACTCCAGGGGTATATTATATTTGTGGACTTAATGCCTATTATCGTCTTCCAAAAGGATGGTATGGGAGATGTTATTTGGGAATAGTATTTCCAAAAATTTATCAACTAGATGACTTAAAGAAATTTCCAAAGCTGTCTGAATTACATCGTATTCAGAAAAGCGAGACAGCTTCTGGTGTGGTAGGAGACATATTTAGAGCAATAATTCCTTCAGTAGGAGTTATATTGAATTCAATCAAAATACGAAAGTTGTCTACTATTGTGGATAACATGCTGACAAATTTCTCAGGAGCAATGATCCTGAATGATACTGAACTTGCTGCAGAAAGAGCTGTGGGGCCAGATGTAGGAAGGCTTTTGCACCTCGCAAACGGCGAAAAACGCCTTTTGCGAGGCGCAAAAGCCCTTACGCGATGCAGAATCACATTTTGCGAGTCGGTACCGACTCGCAAAATGTGATTCTGACTCGCAAATAGGAAGGGGTGTTCCCTTCCTATTTGCGACCGCATCGTGATGTAGAGTTGATTTGTGACGGCGAAAGCAGTCGCAAATCAACTCGCAGGTACCATCCACTTGAAGTGGATGGTAACTCATTCGCAAACGGGAAGGGGTCCCCATGGGACCTCTTCACCTTTGTGAATGCAAACAAAAATATTTTTTCAGAGCAGGCAGTGGTCCTATGGACCACTGCCTCCTCTGAAAAAAACCGAAACAAAAAGGTTGCGGTATTTTTTCTATTTGCAGCTCGTTTTCCTTTAAGGAAAACGGGCTGCAAAGAGAAAAAAAATAACTGCTTTATTTAAAAGCAGTCACGGACATGGTGGTCTGCTGTCTCCAGAAGGCCACCATCCCCGTGAGTGCCTAGACTCGCTATGGGGTCCCAAACTGCGACCCACCTCATAAATATTTATGAGGTGGGTCTTTGCGACCCCATAGCGAGTCACAGAAGGTGTCTGAGACACCTTTCTGCATTTCCTTTTGGGAGTTGCAAATTCGCAAAAGGAAACCTACCTACATCTGGCCCTATGACTCTTCAAAACCGGCTTGCTTTAGACATTCTTTTAGCAAAGAATGGCGGCGTTTGCAAAATGCTTAGTGCACGTCACTGTTGCTCATATATACCAGACAACAGTAAACAAATTAGAAATATGCTTACAAATTTAACTAACGATAGTACAGATTTGAAAGAATTGAAAGAACCAGGAGTATGGGAAAAGGTTGGAAAAGGATTTGCTTCCGTGGGAAATTGGCTCAGCAACATTTGGAACAGAATATTACTGAAAATAGTAAAAGGGATATTAATAATACTAATTTGCTTAATAGGTATTTGGGGAATATGGAAAGCTGTTAAAATACTGAAATCAAGAAACAAGAAACAAGAGAAGGATTGAAAAGAAAGAACAAAAAGAAATGGTAAAATTATACAGGGAAAAATTAAAGGGAGTAAAAAGGAAAAGGGAAATGATTGAAATGCAAAATTATTAAAACAGAATTGTAATGAAATAAAATTTGTGATGGAAGATTTAATGTGATGACATAATTAGTCATCAGAGGAGGGATTGATGAAGCAGAAAAAGAAAGACTAACAAACATTCATATATCATGTAACAAAATCGTATAAGACATTGTGATTTTAGCAAAGAAAAATAATGTATGTAGAAAAATGTGAGCACAAAGTAGATCGCCATTAGTATAAACAAGCTTAATTAATCATGAAAACCGACAAATGTACCAGTATGTCATAATTGAAGCTGTATTCTATGATTTCTTGTTAAACTGTTATATGCTTAGCTTAAATTTAGCAGAGGCTTTGGCCTAGTTGCCTGGTCTCAATTTTAACTGCGTAGTTTTCACTTGTATTAACAAAGACGTGTTTTAAACCTTTAAAAGCTGTATTTTTCCAGTAGAATGACTAATACACTTATCTCAAGGTTGCGTGTTAGGAAACGTTCATCCCCTTTGAAGCAAGGTCAGTTTCTGCAGGTGCAGACAATAAAGACACTGATGCAGAATTAATTGGCAACTTTGTTGCTACTTGTGTTCCAAAACTCCAAAGACACCTTATGCGTAGATGAGTATTAAGAGAAAATACACTATTCATTGGTCAAAGAGAATTCACCCCATGGACCCTCCAATGGAAGAACCTGAAGAATTTGGAACTTTTCTTACTTAATCCCATCGGACGGGGAGAAGCCAGCCATTTTCTTTGATGCCATTTTGAAGCCAGATTCGAGAAGCCATTTTGATGACACTTTGATGATTTTTCTCTATCCCAGAGAGAGATATTTTAAAGAATTCTCACCCTTGAGACTTTAACTTTAACTTTACCCCGTCTTGCCCATACGATAACCTTTGCCCCTGTATTCCTTGCTGCTGCAAGGAAAACTTAACTTAAACTTTGCCCCCTTGAAGTTTGCCCCATGCTGATCGAACCGGTACCTGAAGGACGAAGACTTACCTTGAATGCTGATTGTATTTGGTAATTATGAAAGAATAAATGTATTATGCATTGTATTTTCCTTCTTAGGTACCAACTGCTTATTTTGACGGAGACCAAGCTAGAAGTTTTCTAAATTTATGTTGATTAACTTCATTTTTGCATGAAGCCCCACATGCCAATGCTAATCAGAGGTTAGTTGAGGTATTCATTTGATGCACCATGCTGAATTGAAATCTTGTTATGCTGACAAATGTATGCAATTAGCCAAATTCAGTTATTTTTATTAGTGATTTGCATTGCTATAGCCGAGTGCATTATAATCCAAGTTTTGTGTAGATTGCGTTTCTTTCGTCGCTATGGACAGGCAGTAATGTTTGTATATGTGTATCATTTGATTTTGAGACTTACTTATATTGTGTTAGCTTTGTTAATATAGGGAAATAAACTCATTAACTTTTAATAAACAGGTGTGGTTATTCATGACTGAAAGGTCATGGTGTGTCTAATTACTGATTTTCTGTTTAACTAATTTATTGATTGATTACTAATCGAGTATTGGTTATTGATTATAAATGATTATTGATTTGAGGGATCCGACAATTCTTTGGATGAGGAGAACTCAACCCGGTCAAAAGGTTCACCGACCTCCGGCGTGTCCAAGTAAAAGTAATTTATAAGGACTGGACGCGCTATCATCAGTAACTAATCAATTGTTTGTGATCAGCAATACTGACTCAGAATTCGGAATGAATGCCCCTTCCATGCTCCTTCGCAAATGGAATTCGGTGTGGATCGGTAAACCCAGTGTGCAAGTCGGAAATGTTTTTCTGACACGCAAGTGGCTTTCCAACGTACCATAAAGTCATTTTGCAGTCGCTTAACCTGTGATTTTGTTAATGGCAAAACGGTTTGCAATGTCTGGCCCATCGTCTCTTGGTGTTTCAATTAATATACTGGGCCACCACGTTTGGTGAAATCTCCAAGTGATGCTGTATTGGGAACAGCAGGGCTTGCATGCATGGAACCCCGCTGTTCCCGACCGAGTATATCATTGGACAATCGCTGGAAATGTGGCTCTGTTGCTAACAGATGCAGTTCTCCTGGTCACAAATGTACTTTCTTAAACATTGATACATTGTGTTTTACTTGCTCAAGTCTGTGCACCTCTGTGACTAGCGTGTCCTTGAAAACAGTTACTGTCCATGGGCCACGCACATTGGGGTTATAGATGTTTCCTCTACAATGCCTATCTCACACGAGAACTCCATCAACCACCTTCACAATGCTCTGTATTGCCCTCCGCTTTTGGCTTGCCTCCCATTATTCATTTGTCCTTTCAGATGAGTTGCACCAAGAGTCGAGGTGCCTTTCAAGGAGCTGCAGAAATTATGTTTCTGAAGACATGAATACACAATATCAACAGTGATGTTTACTGAATATTGCAATATGGTGTGTTTCTGCAAATACTTAGAGAGGTGTGTATTGACAACTCAATATGTTCTTGTTTCACCTCAAGATCGTAGTTGTCACGTACTTGCAGTTTCTTCTAGTAATCCACTTAAGGAAAGGATTCCAGCCTTTTCTTGAACCATGTATTTAATTTGTACATTTTATGGTGGCCATGTTGCATGGAATGGATCACCTTACCTTGAAGATCCTGTGGAATCACTGTTTTGTCCCTTCACAACACCAGTTCTTTTTCCAAATCTACTCAGCTCATGATCACTTTCCACATCTCAGTGAGTGTGTGTGTTGCACTGATATATCGGTTGAGGTGTCCTCAAATACATTCTTCCATGAGTTCTTACTTTCTCTCTGCAGCCATTGTCAATCATAAGCATTCATCATTAGCTTGTGACCATGCAGTCTCTTGTTGCTGCATTACTTTATGAAAAGCGATCTGTGATTTCTCCTACTTCATGACCAGCCTGATAGCAGGTCAGTCTGCTGGGTTATCCAAACATTTTTCAGTTCTCTGGGAGGATGCAAAGTAGCTCCCTGGGATAGCAGTCCAAGAGGTTTATGCTGAGAATCGACATGTAATTCATTTCCACAAAAGAAGAGATGAAAAAGTACACACCCCATTTAACAGCTAGCGCCTCTTTTTCAATCTGGAAGTACTTTTTTCTATTCATACTCATAGTTTCAGCTACTAAATGCAGTTGGGCTCCACTGATCTCGCAATTGTTTTTGAAGCAGCATAGCACCCAACTCCTGAACTTGCACCAATCACTAGTTCTGTGTTAGTTTTTGGGTCAAAATATCTTGTCATTGTGACACTTAAGCCTTCATTTAGACTTTGGCGATCTTTTGCGAAGATCGCCGTCGAAGCGGGTGCCAAAAGACCACCGTATTACGTGTCACCAACTGATTTCCGCCCATAAACAGGCCGAAACTGGACACCGTTGGCCTGACCAACGGCAGGTAAAAGGCAGTTCCAACACCAGCACCGCCACGCCGGATGTACTCCACTCATCATATTACGAGCAGTACTATGGCACGGCGGTCCTTGCACAATGGAACTGCCGAAATCCACCCCCTCCCGGACGACCACCTTGGCGTGGACTGCTGTGTGGCCCAGACAGGTAGGTGGATCGCCCTGAAGAGAGTGCGTGTGTGGTAGGTGCATGTGTGTGGTGTGTCTGTGTATGTGTGTGAGCATGTGTGTGTGTGTCGGAATGGGTGTGCATGTGTGTGTGTGTGACTGTATGCATGCGTGGTGGTGTGTATGTGTATGTTTGTGGAGGGGGGTGTGTGTGAATGTAGGCGGATGGTGTGTGTGTGTGTAAATGTATGCAGAGGTGGGGGTGCGTGTGTGAATGTATGCTGAGGGGGTGGAGTGTGTGTGAATGTATGCAGAGGGTGTGTGTGTGTGTGAATGTATGCGGATGGAGGTGTGTGTGAATGTATGTGGAGGGGGGTGTGTGTGAATGTATGCAGGGGTGTGTGTGTGTGTGACAGCAAGTGGGGGTGCTTGTCTGTTTGTGTTCGTTTGGGTGGGGGGGGTGTCTGTGTGCGAGCGAGTGGGGGTGTTTGGATGTCTACGTGCGGGTTCATGGGGGTGTTGGTATGTATGCGTGCAGTTGGGTAGGGGTGCCTTTACATACGCGTGCGGTTGGGTGGGGGTGCCTGTATGTATGCATGCGGTTGGGTGGTGGTGTCTGTATGCTTGCGGTTGAGTGGGGGTGTCTGTATGTATGTGTGCGGTTGGGTGGGGGTGTTTGGATGTATGCATGCGGTTGGATGGGGGTGTCTGTATGTATGCATGCAGTTCGGTGGGGGTGTTTGGATGTATGCGTGCGGTCTGGTGGGGGGGTGTCTGCAAGTGTGTGGATGTGTGGAGGGTGTGTCTGCAAGTGTGTGGACACATGAGGGTGTGTCTGTAAGTGTGTTGACATGCGGGGGTTGTCTGCAAGTGTGTGGACATGTGGGGATGTGTGTGCCTGCAACAGGAATGGGGATTCCTGTTGCCTGGTGTGTTACTGCGAGAGTTTTTGTGGCAGGGCGACTGCCGCAAAAAGCCTGGTGGTTTGCTGCCTCCTTATACGGCTAGCGGTTTTAGGCATGCCACCAGCCCGGAGGAGCTCACCGCCAGCCATGCTGGTTCGACAGCACAGGTGGGACTGGCGGCGTTGTGGCAGTTTAGCTTCGGCAATACCACCAAACTCGTAATTTGGTGGCAGCGGTAAGACCGCCATCGCAAGTGTGGCAGTCTTAAGACCGCCACACTCGTAATGAGGGCCTTAGAATAGAAGATTTGGATTAAGCAATGCCTTCTCATGTTCTTCAGGCTATTGATAGGCTGACTTGATTTTAGTGCAGTTGCGAAGCTGCTATGTAAGTGTAGCTAATAGGGACTAATCTTCAAAAGGAATCTGCCATTCCCAATGAATACCCCTGCCAGACAATACATAGCCAAAGGTGTTGATTCTGTGCTTCAAAAAAATCACATTTGACTCAATGCAGGGCAAGGCCTCCTTCAGCTATGCATTGTAGAGTTGCCTTTAACCTCTGGTAATGTTCTACAAGGCTTGTTGGATAAAGGAGAATGTTGTTACTTACATTTGTGGCTCAATTTAACTCTGAGAATGTCTCTCATATTACATTTTTTAACTTCTCAGCCCCTGATGACACCCTAAATCAGATTTTTTGTATCACCCTAAGCCTACATAAATGAAGAACATTGTAATCTAACAACTAAGTCTGTTGAGTTTTAGCTGGTGTTAGCCAGAGTATAGGTCCAGTTTTGAAAACCGACATTATGGTCTGATAAAATGTCAGCAAATGTTGGATTTAGACTGCATTCTCTGATTAGGCAGTGTTAGAAATGCGGTCGATTTGCACCCTGTCCAGGTAGGGACTCTCGCTCTAGTCAGTATAAGGGAGATAACCACTCAGGTAACACCTGCTCATCCCCTTGGTAGCCAGGTACAAGCAGTCAGGCTTATCTCAGAAACAATGTGTGAAGCATTTGCACATAACGCACAATAACACAGTAAAAACACTACAAAAGGACACCACACCAGGTTTAGAAAAATAGCCAATATTTATCTATCTAAAACCGATCTATTGAAATACGATAACAATCTAACATACAGTAATAAAAATATGAATTTTGCTAGAATTAACTTACAAATACAGTTCCTTGAAGAGGATAGCTCCAACTGGGGCTATCACAGCACTGTGATCAACAACACCAACAGTTCAGGCAGGCCGCAGCATCGTGGGCCAGTTATGGTGTTGGGAAGACCGGCAAACAGTACCTTGGGAATTGCATGGCATCGTGATCCTTGAGATGAGATCCGGACAGCAGCATTGCTCGTGTCACGGTCCTGGTTGTGGGGTCTGTGCAGGGTTCATCGGGCCCTTGAAGTCACACGCGTTGCAGATCAAACTCCGGGCTGATGAAGTCAGGAGCGCTGTCATGAATGGTGTCAGGGCAGAGAGACGATGCGACGTGAACTGCCCACAGGTTACGGTGCAGGCAACGGCTCTGTGATAGCGTCCAGCGGCATTGGTAAGACCAGGGCTGTGGTGTGAAGTAGGGCGGTGGGGCGGTGCGGCGTGTGGTGTCACTAGGTCTGGGTGCAGGCAGCAGCGTCGTTGTTGCTGAAGCACTGTCATTGGTAGGCCCAAGTTGGTTGTGCAACACGGGTCGGGCTCCGTGCAGCGTGCACGAGTTGCGGTGCAGGCAGGGACATCTGTTGACAACAATGGAGTTGATGTTGCTAGCGTCGGTAGGCCGGGGTTGCAGTTCGGTATGGGACAGTGCTTAGTGTACCTTACAAGCGGTGTCCACAGGCCACGGTGCAGGCAGCGGCGCCAGTGTCAGCAGGAGCGGCGGTGTTGGGGATGCCCAGGCTGTAGTGTGAGCAAGGCGATGCCAGAGTGCAGGCCCCACAGGTCACAGTGCAAGCAGCGGCTCAGTGGCAGCATCAGATGGTGGCGTCAGTGAGACAAAGGGTTGTGGTATGAAGCGGGGCAGTGCGATTCCGTGTGGAGTCGGCAGGTCACAGTGCAGGCCAGCGGCATCATTGGCGGCGGCGCAGTGTTTTTTCTTCTTGAACAACACAAAACACACAGTTTCCAGTGCTGTAGGCAGATGAAACTGAAGTCTTTGATATCCCTGAGACTTCAAACAGGAGGTAAGCTCTACTCCAAGTCCATGGAGAACTTTCTCAAGCAAGATACACAGCAAAGTTCACCCTTTTCTCTCTTTTAAGGCAGAAACAGCAACTGCAGGCCAACCCAGCAAAGAAACACAGCAAAGGGGCAATACTCCTCCTCCAGCAAGTCAGCTCTTCTCCTTGGCAGAGTTTCCTCTTGATTCCAGAAAGAATCTAAAAGTCTGGGGTTTTGGGTCCACTACTTATACCCCTTTCTGCCTTTGAAGTAGGCATACTTCAAAGTAAAGTCTCTGTTGTTCACAAGATCCTGCTTTGCCCAGTCCCGGCCCCAGACACACTCCAGGGGCTTGGAGACTGCATTGTGTGAGGGCAGGCACAGCCCTTTCAGGTGTAAGTGACCACTCCTCCCTTCACTCTACTTCAGATGACTCATCAGGATATGCAGGCTACACCCCAGCTCCCTTTGTGTCACTGTATAGAGGGAACACCCCAATTGTCAGTCTGACCCAGATGTGGAATACACAAGCAGGCAGAGGTACAGAATGGTTTCAGCAAGAAAATGCACATTTTCTGAAAGTGGCATTTTCAAACTAACAATCTAAAAACCAACTTCACTGAAATATGTATTTTTAAATTGTGAGTTCAGAAACCCCAAACTCCATATTTCTATCTGCCCTCAAAGGGAAACTACGCTTTAAGGTTACTTAAAGGCAGCCCTCATTTTAGCCTATGAGAGAGATAGGCCTTGCAACAATAAACAACAAATCTGGCAGTATCTCACTGTTAAGACATGTAAAACACATCAGTAAATATCCCACCTTCAACATACGCTGCATCCTGCCCTTGGGGGCTACCTAGGGCCTATCGTAGGGGTGTCTTACGTGTAGTAAAAGGAAAGGTTTGGGCCTGGCAAGTAGGTACACTTGCCAGGTCCAATTGGCAATGCCAGATTGCACACACAGATACTGCAGTGCCAGGTCTGAGACATATTTACAGGGCTACTTATGTGGGTGGCACAATCAGTGCTGCATGACCACTAGTAGCATTTGGTTTACAGGCCCTGGGCACCTCTAGTGCAGCTTACTAGGGACTGACCAGTAAATCAAATATACCAATCATGGATAAACCAATCAACAGTTCAATTTATATAGGGAGCACTTGCACTTTAGCACGGATTGGCAGTGGTAAAGTGTGCAGAGACCATAACCCAGCAAAAACAGAGTCCGGTATACCATAAAAACAGGAGGTCAGAAGGCAAAAAGACAGGGGAGACACGCCAAAAAGCTGCCAGGTCTAACAGGCAGCATGAGGTAGTCTCATATCGAGGTGGATGTGCACTGATTTTGGTTGCCTTGGCTTGGTCACTAATACCAGACGTGACACTATGTCTTAGGCCCTGTGGACCTCTTGATTAAGTCCATTTTATCCAGTCTTTTGGGTTCGTCGTACTTGGGGCTTTAGATGATATTGACTCTGCTGTCCCAGAATGCAACTGGCTTCACAGTTTTGTCAGCATCAATGAACTTCAATGCTAGATTGATTGGGTGAATACTTCTTTTCTTTCTTAGTATCATTATTGTTGCAGGTACTAGCTAGTTCCCTCAATCTGACATAAAAATTGTCTACTGATTGTCCTGCTCGTTGTTAAGCTTGGCGTAAGACAGATCTCTCATAGTCATGATCTAGTTGAGCATTGAAGCACACTTGTAGAGTCACCACTGTTGCATCATGATTTGCTTCAACTTCTATATGTAGGTAGGTTCAAAACTATTTAGATATTTCTTCACCTGCATAATGTAGAAGTAGGGTGCATCCCACTCTGGGAACCATCACTCTTAAAACTATAAACCAGCTGGTGGGGAGGCCCATCCACACCGCTCATCTGGGCTACTCCATTATGGGAGCAGTTGCTGAATGGGGTAGCCGACATGCTACCTCGCTTCCATATGTGAGGAGCACCAGCAACCACAGGGGTAGCACCTTGCGCTTGAGCAGGCACAATCTAGACAGGTTGCTGATCATTATTTCTTTCGGCACAACCATTTGTCCTGTCATTTCTACATATGGTCAGTACTCTGTCCCAGATCTGTATTATTCGCGTTGGTAGGTAAACATGGCTTTCCGGGGTTAGAGGTTGAATTGCGGATAGAGTGAGCTCTGTTATTGATATTGACTTGCTTGTCTCTTGCATGTGGTTTTATTTTATTCTTCAGTTGAGATAATTTATTTTTTAACTGTCTCTGCCATTAATTTATGATGACACCATGCCTTGGACACCACAGCCACTTGGGAGCAAAGCATGTCACCTCCAGACAGTTCAGGGGGGCTCCATGATGCACTTCCTTCATACAGTCACCAGGCCTTTCTATCATGGCTTCATACTGATAACAGCAGCCCCTCCACGCATCTGATGCTGATGATGATATGGGGCTGAGTCATGCAGTAAATAAAACAGGGATGAGTGGAATGACTGAAATAATCTCAGCCACTGGTAGTTACTCGAGCTGCATCCCAGTCCATTTTTATTAGGTTCACCATGCCACCTTAGATTAGACCCAGCTACATGAAAACCAGCCTTGGCCTGCTCCAAAAGGAACAGTCAAGTCCAAACTACTAAGCCAGGCCTTCTCTGAACCAGAACACAAGCAAACCAAGACCAGCTTTACCCTGATTGAGGCTCAAGAGAGTAGTGAGAAATTTAAAATAAGCCCCACCTTGAATAAAAGCACTAACGCCACCATACAAGCAATCATGCAAGCCTGACTCTGCCTAGAACAATTCCCTGACTCTTTTATCTAAGGATGTATCCATTCATGCTTTAACCCTTTCATTGACCTGCTGATATCCACCATTTCACCTTTCTATTATGTAATCCATTCGTTCTTTCGACCATCATTTAGTTCTTCACCGTTCTTCCAAGCCATGGACCATTCCAACCAACCATGCATACACATATCTATCATCTTTGCATCCATCCAAACATTCATCTATCCATTGACTTAGCCATCCATCAATAAATCCATCTAACCATCAATTGATCCATTTGCCCATCCATCTTTTCACATTAAAGCCTTTTATTTTATTCTACTATCCATGTATCCATCTATACATCCATACTCTAGCCTTCCATCCAATCATTTATCCTTGCATCTGATCACCATTCCTACATTTATCTCACTCTTCCTTTAAATCTTCCTTTTTTTGTCTGTATCTACCCATCTTTTTTCCTCACCCGCTTATGAGTGCTTGTCTGCAGCCTTGCAGACAGAAAAGGCCCATAAACAACCCCATGCGCTGTAGCTGCTAAAGTGGGGGATTCATGACACTACTGTTTGGGTTCCACAGTTGGGTGCAGATTGGCTTCAGTGGCAAAGTGAGCACAAACCTATGTCTGATCACGTCTGTCATATTTAGGGTGTTGCAATGAAGTAAATAAAATAGCAGTGGGTGTAATGCTTGACTCAGCATGCTGAGTAATGCTTGAGTTGTGCAGGTGAAAGGGAACAGGCTGCAGGACTAAACTAAGCTAAAATATGTGTGCCCAAGCAGAGTGTAAAATGAACCCATGACAAGAGTGCAGTTCTAAAGCTACAATGCTCCCAAAACTTAAAACATGAAAGGATGTTAAAATATACATGAAAAACAGGCATTTTCAATGCAATCGGTCTCGCATTTTTTTTAATTAGAGCTATTGGCATTGTAAATTCTGAACTGAACTTTTCTTGCCACATAAATTAGTCAACCCTGTCTCATAATTTCATCTTTTCTTGCCGAGTTTTGGTGGTCACTGCTGGGTACTGACATCAGAAATCACAAGCCCTTGAGGAGAGACGAGATGACTGCACTGCCTTGCGTTGTGTAAGGCTGGAAAAGTATTTTCTTTTGATTTTCACATAATGAAAAGTCTTGCAAGCATTCCTGCCTCTCATTTATTTCAAGGAGAAGAGCAGCCTGAGAAGATTTATGGCCCCAATAAAGGAGCTAAGCAATGCCCTGTGTGTGATGTCCTGAGTGTTGGCAGGGAGGGGCCCTGGAGAGAGAGACTCTGTGAGGCTAAGCAAGTTTCACATCATTGCTTCTAGGTTTAGCTACATTCTACCAGCAAGGGCATATCATGAGCAGTGAGCTAGCCCTCTGGGTGTTTCTTTTGTTAAATAAGCTTCTTTAATGAGCCAGAGGTAAACAAGGACAGCACTGAAACAAAGCCAAAGCAAATGTCAGTGACAAGGGAGGAGATGGGAGGAATGGAATGCTGCAATAAAACGCAGGCAGCTACCAGCCTAAAACACCCACAGTGACAGGAGAGCACCAAAGAAATAACAAAAAAAGTCCATCAGAGCAACAGATAAAGAAACCAAAGTTGAATAATACAGTAGTTGGTCACTGCTCTGATATAGAAAAAGGAGGGAGAAGAAGGTAGAACTGACCGTTAGTGAGCAAACATTTTTAAAGGACACTGCAACCAACAAATGAAATCACTTTAAGCCTTTAAGTATAAACCAAGTTGAACGCTTACACTCAACCTAATAAAAATGTCGAAGATGACAAGCAAGGCAGGCCAATAGGCAGGCCAATTTAAAGTGCAATTTAGTAATTTAAACAAAAATGGCATTCAATGAATTCAACAATAACTATGGTCCTGCAGGAAATCTCGGATGTCTTCAATATTGATGGAAAGCAATAAGGATTCCACCTCGGGAGGCAACGAATTGACCAACGTGTTAACTGAAGGATCTACAGAGCATACGTGTGAGAAGTCTCAACCATAGCACCGGCTGAGGGGGCCACATTCCTTCCAGCAGCAGATGTAGAAGGAACCACAAAATCTTGCTAAACTGAAATGTGGAAATGGGCAGATTAATCACCCTGTGTGTTAGCCATACTGCTGATGGAATTTCTACTATCATAAAAGGCAACTTTTCCAATCTTTCAGTATTAAGCATGATGTAACTTGCTTCTTTCTTAGCCATTATCTGTTGTTATCTGGTCAAATTGAAGGCAGCAAATAACTCGGTAGAGTCAACATGCTGCCAGGGCATGCAGCTACTTCTAAGAACCGACAGTGTCCAGCCCAGCTGAAGAATGGACCTAAGTTGCCTCTGTCCATAATGTAAAAATGACATATCATTCTGAATGATGCCTATCTCAGATGACACAATGTTATTTGGCATGTAAATGCAGTTAGATAATGTGTTCATACCATTATTAACAATGGCTACAGCCTTTTCCATGTTTTCTTTGTCGACCTCCCTTAAATGTGCAGCAGCTTCCATTTGTGATAGCTTCCAAATTTTAATATATTTGGCATATAAAATACCTTTTGAGTGTTGCTTTCTAGGACCCAGCAAGAAATCTTGTACGCCGACCTCTTCTGAAAGGCGACTAAGGTGTTCTTTGACAGCTGCTAATGTGGAAGAACATAATCACAGTTGGCAAAGTTTACCCACACTTTGGCCCCCATTATGACCCCGTTGGTCCATTGACTGCCAGGGCCGCTGTGGCAGTCTCACCGCCGTGGGACTGGCGGTGCAGACTGCCAAATTGCGACTGCGGCAGTTTGGCCCTGCCAAACCGCCACATGCACGCCTGTCCTGCCACTTAGTGTCACGGTTTCGGGTGGGTCTGATCAGGACTCTGGTTGGGACACCCCTTGAGGTCACTGAATATCCTAAAGAGGTAGTGTACTGGGGCAGAAGAAAGGACAGCTATGGACAGGCACAGAAAACAGGAAAGTAAAAACAGAGCAACCCTTGTGTGAACAAACAGGAAACTGATTACTAATGGACAAACACGCTGGGGTTGTACACAGAGTAGGGCACAGAACCTTCCACAGTGACAGGGAATGTCAATGCCTCTGTGCAGTTTGCTCTTACAGATAGTCAACCTGCCAGCCCCACAGAAAGGAGGCAGCAGAAGTGATTCTGTCTCTGGACCCTAGAGCACAAACAAGGATAGTACTTACATACACAAGGCACGCTCTTGTGGGTCCAGCTGGAAACACAGTGGCGATTCCTGCAAAAACAGCAATAGCACACTGTCACTGTTAGGCACAAAAGACAACATATTACACTAGACAAGGATGGGGGCTGGAATTGCCTCCTGGAAACCAGGAGCCAACTCCAGTACAAAGGAGGACACTTATTCATTGGTGATGACAGATAGAACACTTACCAGACACAAATACCGAGAGGAAACAGAAACAGAAGGGACAAACTAAGAGACAGAGGCAGGAACTGGGAACAGGCTCAGGATGAAGCAAATGCAGAACTAGGACTGGAAAACAGGGTGCAAACTTCTGGCTGGAGCAAACAGAGACAAGACTGGGAAACAGAGAGTAGGCTCTGGCAAGGACAGGGCTGGAATATAGGGAGTAGGAATAAGCAGTAAACAGGGCTGGGAAACAGAGAGCAGGATCAGGCTGAAAGAAGCCAGGAGGACAGAGAAACAGGGAGCAGGATCTGGAAGAAACAAACAAGTACAAGGCTAAGAGGTAGGGAGCAGACTGGAACAAACAGGAGCAGGGCAGAGAAGCAGGAAACAGGTTCAAACTGGAACAGAACAGGAACAAGACTGGAACTCCAACCGATAAAGGGTCTGTAACACAATGGAATCAAACTCCAATGCACAATGGGAATCTTGAGGAAATGGCTGCTTATAAGCAGTTCCAAGCTGGGCTGCACAGGAGAGGTCTCAGGTGTGTGTAGTGTCAGACACTTGCAAGTCCTGGAGGAGAGGATCCGGTGAAAAGGAGCAACTGGACTTCTCCCATAGAAAACATTGGGAAACAGAATCCAGGCTTTCCTGACTACCAGGCTGTGCATTATGGGATTTGCAGTCCCAGGGGGCAAATGTAGTACTACACAAGTATACCATGGCCAAAAGAGAAACAAACCGGAGTCAGCAAGGGACTCTAGATAACTGTTCAAGGTGATTCCCAGGCTTCCAACAGTCCCCGTACAGCACCTCCTAGAGATGGGACGACTGAGTCGTAACACTTAGAGGTTTCCACCTGCAGCCCGGCGGGAGTCGGATAACCGTCCAGGGTATTTCTGACTTGGGACACCGCCAGCATTTTCCTGGTGGTCTCATCGTCACAAAATGCTGGCGTTCCTGTTGTTGGGATACCCCCCAAAAACCTCCTCACACACGCATGCATGCACCCACACACACACAATCAAACATAGACACACCCCCACTAACATACATACCCATACACATCACACACGCACTCATACACTCACCATCCCCCACTCCCTCCCTTCAACTACATCCATACATACACACACCTGCATGCACTTACTCACACCCCCCCTTACTCCTTACTCATTCACCCATGCACTCACCCCCATCCCCGTCCACATTCATACACACACACACACGCATCACCATTGCCACATTTACAAACAGGCACACACGCATGCATGCACGCACAGACAATCCCCGTCCCTCCCCCCCACATTCATGACACGCATACACATACTCACACAAAACCCACGCCCCTCGCCTTGCGGACGGCACTTACTTCATCCAACGAGGTGCTCCTTCAGTAGGAGACGGGACCCAGAGCTCCTACCGCCAGCACCGGCACGCCACCAAAAGATCGCCACACAGAATTACTGGTTGTAATTCTGTGGGCGGTCTTTTTCTGGCGTGGCAGTACTGGCAGTGGAACTGCCTAAGCAACGCTGACGGCAAATGCTGCTGGATATCTGACCTCCGACGGTGAGGATATCTGGTGGTAGTCATAATACGGCAGTTGGAAGACCGCCAGTACTGGCAGTCTTCCGGCGGCCGCAACTGGTGCGGTCTTGGCAAAAGACCTCCGCAGTCATAATGAGGCCTATGTGTTGGGACGATACCTGAGTGTTGAACTGTGACATAGTGAGGGTCAGGTTGACTTGCTCTGAAACCCTGTGTGGAATTTACAAAATGTGGCTGACAACCATTTGTGCCCCTTGGCCACAATAACCACCCACTGGGACATGAAAGTGAGGAATTAAAGGTACCGTTTTGAACCCGACTAGTGAACTGTTCTTCTGTGACATTCAAAAGTGTCTGCCAATTGTTAAATGTAGATGGTGTTGGGATACAGGGTATTGGACCTGGCCCTTTTTACAGGGTCATCCCCAAACTTTTTGATTCCTCCTCCTATTTTTTCTGACCTCTTTTTGTTGGCTCTGGGACTTTGGGCACTTTATCAGAGCTGATCAGTGCTAAACTGTATGTTCTCTCCCTTCTAAACGTGGTATGATGGGCTTACACCTGAATAGCACATTTAATTTACCTGTAAGTCTCTTGTACAGTGGTATCCGTTATACCCAGGGCCTGTAAATTAAATGCTACTAGTTGGCCTGCAGCACATCTTGCACCACTCACAGAAGTAGCTTTTCAAACCTGTCTCAGGCCTGCCACAGCAGGGCCTGACGGTGCAGTTTTCTGCCACATTGACTTAGCAAGTCAAACTACTTGCCAAGGCATAAACTCCCTTTTTACTATGCCTAAGTCACCCCTAAGGTAGGCCCTAGATAGCCCTATGGGCAGGTCCTGTGTATATAAAAAGTAGAACATATGTCTTTATGTACTACATGTCCTATGACAAACAGCCTGAGTGCTACTCCTCCCATAGGATTGCATTGGAAATGCCCTAACTTATGTCTAAGTGATATTGTCTGATCTATGAGGGGTGGTGTAGGCATGTTTGGTATGGTTGGAATGGTAGTGAGAAATGCTGCTTACTGGTATAGGTGGATCTTTTATTACCATTGTAGAAAGGCCACTTTTCGTAAGTGGGCATTTCTCTGTGCTTATAACTCAGGTGTTTTGTAGCTCGGCTCCAATCCACGTCTGGGGTAGAGTGACAGCTGGGCTTTGTGCATACTTCGCAGACAGCATGTACACAGAGAGGGTGGAGGTGTCACAAGAGTGCATCTGCATACTGAATGGTCTTCCTGGGCTGGGAGAGGTAGAGGCGGGGCACACATGCATCTGTAAAGGCTGTGCCCTGGCCTCACTCAAATAATTCATTTACCCCTACTGATGTCTGGAGCCAGGGCTGAAGGAGAAAGGGGGTGTTCCTGGAACCGGTTAGTGCTGGTTGGAGCCCATTCCCCCCCTTTTGTGGAATCTGCACAAAATGAGTATAAGTACAGGGGGGCCGTCCCCCACATTTTGAGACAGCAGGGTATTACTGATCCATGTCGTTTTTGTCTAATGTTTTATGTGCAATACAGTTTATTTTTATATAACTTGTTGCAGTGTTTCCTTTGTGGTGCATTTATTGTGTCACTATTGTTATCTGTGTTGTGCGAACGCTTTATACATTGCCTCTGGGATAAGCCGGACAGCTTGTGCCAAGCCACCAAGGAGGCGAGCAGGGGTTATCTAGTGTGTGTAGCTCCTTTGCCCTGACTAGAGTGGTGGGTTCTGCCTGGATGAGGTGCATACCCTAGCCAACCAGAAACTCCATTCTATTACTAGACGCATGCAATTTTAATTTTGCTAACCCCAGGCAAGTTGTTTGCTGAACTGTGTCATTCGGAAATATTATTTGTAAAGGAATAAGGAATGATCTGAAAAAAAGCTTCCCTACCCTGTATTTGCCAATCATGTGTTCCTCATACAATCTTTGAAACAACAGATTTTTTCCAAAATTCATAGCCCTCAATGGCCAGCCGGGAAACAAAGAAATACGAATAGATTAATTCTGTGTTGGTTAGCAATATTTTTCTCACCTTGAAAGGAGCTAATTTAAAGTAATATGACTGCATTTTTAGCATCATGCCCAGAAAAATATGCAAACTTTTCTACATACGTTTGGGAACTTCCCACTGGAGGAGTCAGACAATGCTCCCATTGTGTGTAATTAAAAACTGAACTCGGGTATTAGCTCAATGCAGAAAGTGATGTCCATAATGGTGGTTTTAGAACATTTCCCCATAATTTGCTGTATTCATACATACATCTTAACTTTCAAATACAGTCTACAATTCAAGCACAGAAAGCAGAAATGTCCACAAGGGACAAGTCTCTTCGGACTTTATGGGAAGAAAGGTAAGGTATCAAAACCGTATCAACCATTTCAATAGCAGAGCATTCAGGAAAATAGTGACAATTTATCAATGAAAGGAAAATGAGGACAAACCCAATCCAAAGCAGAAAGGCAAGCAATGACATCAGTATCCATAGATAGTATCATAGATAAAACAAATATTGTTTTTATGCCAGTTATAAAAGCTTATGTACTGCTGAAACAGGTGCAGTCACAGATTCAGAGGAATTTGAAGAAAAGTTCTCAATGTAGACAAAATAACCAGAAGCTGTTTGTGCAAAGACAGGAGCTGGTGCAGAACTGGTAGATGGGCCCAATGGTGGTGGTTCATAATAAACTATGTTATTTATCTGTTGAATCGGAATAGTAGGGATCCATAGTTTGGATGTTTCTTGTCAGTGAAGTGGTGACAGGAAGTAGCAGAAGTTCATTCTCTGCTCCCCCCCCCCCCCAAGCTCGGGGAGACAACTGTAACATTGGTACTTGCAGAAGCATTGTTGAGTGTTTAAAGAGGAATATCCTGTTGGGTAGTGAGGGGAGCAAAGGAACTACCCAGGAATCCTCATGGTCCACTGTGCAGTGCCATATGGTGCAATTTGATTTTGTCAATTGAAACAAAATGCTTTTCTTTAGAATCAGGCAGTGGTGGTATGATGACAGTTCTGGTATCGTGTATTCCCAGGACTGCAACTGGTGCTCTATAGGATGGGCCAAACTCCTTTTTGTACAACATTTTTTTCTCATATTAGATCCCCAACTTTAGGAATCTAGCCGGTATATGTTGTTGGCAAATCTCTCATTCCAAAGGTGGCAATATAGGCAGATGAATTTTCATCACAGAATTGCTGTGTTTCCTGTAAAACAGTGAAACGTTCATTTGTGTCAAATAGTGTTTCTACCGCCACTGCACCAGGGCCTCAAAATCTGGGACATACATAGGTATCCCAAACAGGACTTTGTAAGGGGTGAGTCCTTCCAAAGACCTTCTGGGAAGATTATTTAGTAATCTCTGGACCCCATATTGGTGATGAAGCCAACTACGACCAGAACCTAATACCCTTGCTGTTAAGGATTGCTTTAAGTCTCGGTTCTTCTGTCCCACAACAGAATTTCCCTCTGGATGATATGGAGATGAGAAATGAAGTTGAACACCCATTGTTGTCATGGGGGCCCTGAATGCCCTGGACGCAAAGGCAGGGCCCTGGTCCAAGTGGAATGCTGCAACCGCATATGTCCCAATGAAGACTTGCATATCTTTAATAACAGTTGGGGTATCAGCCAATCATTGTGGCCATACCCACAGGAATGTAGAACATGAATCAACAGTGACTAAAATGTATTTGTATGACCATCAGGTTGTAAAGGACCACAATGGTCTAGGTACAAACATTGTAGTGGTTTGTTGGACACTAAGGGGTCATTATGACCCTGGCGGTCGGTGTAATAGTGGCAGTAGTACCGCCAACAGGCTGCCGGGACATACCGCCATATTATGACATTGGCGGTTTGGCTAAAGCCAAACCTCCAATGTAACACACTGACCGCCACAGGGGTATTAACCGCTGGGCTGGAGACTACAGTCTTCATCCCGGCGGCCGTTACTAGGCTGTCCATGGCATTATGACCACACCCACCACCATGGTTTGCGTGGCTTCTGTACCGCCACAAAAACCATGGCGGTAGGCACTATCAGTCCAAGGGAATTCCTTTCCTGGCACTGATAGGGGTCTGCCCTGCCCCCTCCCCAGGGTTCTCCCCCACCCCCCCAAACCCCCAACATACACACACCTAGACGCACATACATACACACTCATACACACATGCATACCCACATTCACCCACGCATGCATAAATTCATATACACTCACAGGAACACTCACTAACATACATACTAGCACACACGCAATCACATGACACAACACACACGTACACTCACACCCATTCATGCACACACGGATTACACATGCCCCACACCCGCATGCACGCACACAGAAACAGTCACACACACGCACAACACCCCCTCCTGTTGGAGAACCAGACTTACCTGCTTGCAGGCGGTCCTCCGGCAGGAGACGGGACGCCGCGCTGCTGGCAGCAGCAGCATCCACCAGCAGAACACTGCCAGGCCGTATCATGGCTCATGATACAGTTGGCGGCGTTCTACTGGCGTGCCGGTGCTGCTTGCAGCAGCGCCACCTTACCGCCGTCCGCCACCATGACCGTAGCCGGAATTTAGCCAGCCTTCTGGCAGAATTCCGTCTACGGTCATAATTTGGTGGACGGTCGGTATCCACGGCGACGGTATGTTGGTGGCCGTCGCAGTGGCAGTAGGTGGCATTTGCCACCAATGTTATAATGAGGGCCTAAGAGGTGTGTCTGCAGTGGGCATTTGATGGTGGACCCTTTAATATGTTGACAGATGTCACAGCAAAGGACTGTTCAGTCTGTATGTGTAGACCTGGCCACCAATAGCATTTTTGTAACACGGAAATAATAGCTGCCACACCAGCAGGGGCAGAAGCAACACTCTTGTGTGCTGCTTTAATAAGATCTGATCTCTGATCTTGGTTGGGGATCACACGATCACCCACCCATGGAATTGTTGCAAATGCAATATTTTGGGCACTGAGGGGGTAGGTATATTTAGCAGGGTATGCTTTTGGTAAACGCTTGCAGCCAGCTGAAGCTTTCACAGCAGCCAATGTCACATTATCCAATCTCATATGAGAATGTGTAATTGCAGCAACAGAAGCCGTATCTACTGCCGATTAGGCAGCTTCATCAGCCAAAGGATTTCCTACAACGTGTACTCCTACTAGTTGGCCCATAGTATGTATTACATGAGCTCTTGGTAGTCTGTCCTTAAGATCTGCTACCCTCCCCAACAGGCTTTTGTGTTTGAAGATGTTTCCTTTTAAGTCTCTGAACCCTTTCAGGTGCCAGTGATATAAGTAATCCTTGTCTGACTGGGCACAGCAGTACGAATCACACACAGTCAATGTGGACTATTCAGGATCTGTAAGTTACAGTGCCAAAATCAGAGCCTTAAGCTTTTCAGGTTGTGCAGTCCCCTAAGGTCTGTGTGTATGTAAATTGAGGGTGAAATGTACCATCCCTCAATAGTTCGCTAACAGCTGCGCAAGCAGCAGAGTACTAGTGTTTTGTACTTACAGGTGGTGGTTCTGGTGAACCATCAGTGTAAGTGATCATTCTGTACTGATTAAGATGCATGATGATAGAGGGCACAGGGTGCTCAAGTTCATATTATAGAAATTCTTGGATCTGTAACTTGGGGTAGAAAACATAATCAACATCAGTGGTGGTCAGAGACGTTGCCCATTGAATCCAACGTGGATGTAATGCTTTTGTTTTTGGAACACTAGCTTTAGTTCCCGCCTCAAGGGCTGGAACCGGGTAACAACAATAATGCGTTTCCCTTGGACAAATGTTCTCTCCTTAATGACAGCCACCAGTAAAGAAGTTAGTATTTTTTCTGTTGGTGCAAATCTTTATTCTTTATTAGAGTATAAATGTGATTTGTATGCTATGGGTACCATGTCACCCTCATTAAGTGTGACATAGGTGAACCCGATGGCACCAGGAATTATTCTATTTTGTTGTCACGTATGTGTGTGTTGTGCTCCTAGCGTGTCTTGTTGTAAATCTCTGAGTATGCATGTATGTTCTGGTGCCCAGTGTTTGCTTGAGAAATCTGGACAAATTAAATCATAAAGTAGTTTAATGCATTTTGCATAGTCAGGAATGTATGTTCTTCCAAAATTAAAGAAACCCAGTACTGACTATAGCTTCTTGATGGTGTTCGGAGGTTGAAGTTGAGCGCACTTTTCTGCGGGGCTAGGCTTTTGCCTTCATCAGATTATTTGTATCCTAAAAATAGGCAGCAAATCCTAAAATGATGCGATCCACCCAGGCCAAATGTGCATTGAAGTCGACATCTGTGAGGTAGATGTCATCAACATAAGAAAATGCCCCAGGGTCAATATTAGTAATATTGATGTTACATGGGCAGAAAATACTCCCGAGCTATTCTTATTCCCTTGGGGCAGATGACAAAAATGTCTCTAAGAGCCTAGTGCACTGAAGACGCTTAGATCCCAGCTGTCTGCCACTAGATTTTGGCCGAAAAAAACATGGAAAAGGTCCAAGGCTGTTTTGTATTTTTTATGCACTAAATTGTTGATAAGTACAGTGCCGTTTGCATTCTGGATTGAAAATGTGTGACCGTTTGTTGGTGACTGAGTCAAACCCACACCATCTTGGCAGTTGTTGTCCCAGCCCTTTCAGCTATCCAGCAGCACCTCACCCAAACCTGAACGAAAAGGTGATTTGGGGCAGCCTGAAGCATGGCACTCTGTGGCTTCTCAGAGGAAGTCATGGTCGGCAAATCTCACCCCTTTCTCTTGTTAGCAAAAGGTCTCATACACAGACATAGGCCAAAGGAAAAGATGGAGGATGGTTTTCAATACATTTATTGAAAAGGCTGCAATCTACAATAAAATATATGAGCTGCAATTATTAGGGCAATGAGACATAACAGGATTAGGATGGTAGTGACCAGCGAGAAGTAAATAAACAGTCCCAACATATTAATAACATACATAGATTAATTCTACCTAACCGCCACATCACCCCACTGGCTCAGAGCCAGCAGCTGAAAAATAAAACAATATTTTATTATCATTTTATTTTTCAGCTGCTGGCTCAGCCAGCATGTGCACGGAGGGGCGGAGCTGGGCAGTGGAGTGCACTTAAGTGTGCATGTCAGTTTGGCCGGCCATCTTATGCCGGCCAAACAGACATGCATGCTTAGCTTTCTCCAATCCAGCTGTATTTGACAGCCAGATTGGAGAAACAGCACAGACTCCCTGTGCCTGAGTGAGAGGTAAACCAGCCCACTTAGGCCAATCCCTGCACTGCTCTCATGCTTGCTAATAGCATGACAGCAGCACGGGGTTTGCACAGAGGCCTTGAAGCTGTCCCGTGGACTGCTGGGACCAGGAAGCAGAGGAGCATGAGGCAGCCGGCAGCACCAGATAAGTGTTTTATATATTTTTTATTCTTAAACTCCCCCATGCCCCAGCGCACAGTCCGCCCCCCGCATGCTCCCCCCACACCCTCAACCTGCCCCACTACTTTTAAATTGTCTAGGCCACCACTGCTAACCCCTAACCCCTAAGCGAGAGCAAAGAGGTGATAACCCAATCTGTACGTACTTAGTCTTTGAGAGGAGCACCCACCCCCATTATCTGAAAGATTGGGTCTGCCCACCATCTCCTGGGCTTGTTGTAGAGCTAGGGCAGAGGTCAACAATGAAATGGCATGCAGCGTAGATGGATATCCTGGCCAGAATGACCTCCCTATTGTCCCTTGGACATGTAAAGTGTTTTCGTAAGAAACATATTTCTGTTCTGTGAAAAGGCTTGACGTGGGCATGTGCCTAAGTGTCGGACTGTTTACATACTCTTGTGGTGACAATTGCTAGCTGAATTATCATGTACTGTTCTCGTCAGCCTGGGACAGATGTACACGATGAAATGTTGTGCACAGAATAATAATAACAATGCTTTCACAGACTTACAGCTGTTTAGAACATAAAAACATCCCTGCTGAAAAGTAGGCTAACTAAAAATGAATAAAACTGAATGAATGAAATCTGAGCGCATATTTAGGTGAAAGGATGACAGGCCGCAGGCCTAAGCTAATCTAAAGTATGTGTGCCCAAGCAAAGTGTAAAATGAGCCCACGACAACCTCAGCAGTTAATAACTAATTAAGCCTCCTTCCCAGTCCATCATTATTTTACTAATCATGCCACCTGCAATTAGACCCAACTGTGTGGAAATCACATTGGTCCTGATCCAGTAGGAACACCCCTGACAAAACTGACAATCCAGGCTTCTGAGACCAAACACAGGCAACCCAAGACCAGGCTTACCCTGATGAGGGCTCTTCAGTCAGGTACCGCTTGGTTCCAGTGGCTTTGTGAGGAAGGGACCCACGTATGAGCAATCCTATGACACTGGAGGAATCGCACTGAAAACAGTAATAAGTGGAATGCTTCAATCCATCTCAGCTGCTGGTAGTTAGTCAGGCTGAATTGCAGTCCATCGTTATTAGGTTCACTATTCCACTTTACATTAAACCGAGCTATTTGGAAATCAGCCTTGGTCCTCCTCCTATAACAACCATCCAGCTCCCATCACTGCCAATCATTGAACAGGGGCTGCGTACACTCACACCAATGAGCTTTGCGATGGTGACGAAAGAATGCATCGGGCCAAAATCCTTGTTGCATGTGTGATGGTGCATGTGCAGCACATCAAAAATAGTACAAGAAGCTGGATGATTAGGGTGACCATCCGTCCACAAATTTCACGAAAGGTCTGTTATTTTGGTATCACATCCATTGTCCATCATCATTCTTTTTACGGATGCCTTTTGTCCGTAATTTTGGGGATTGCAGCAAGCTGTGCTGTTCCCCTGCAAGAAGACCCAAGAATTTTAAAGCACTCACTGTTGGGCCAGCTCAAACTTTCCTTTTGAACTCTAGAGGCTGCAGCAGTCCTTCCTCAACCTCACACAAACTTTGGAGTAGGCCATTATCATTCTGTCTGCGGCTGATTGTCACATGCAAACTGACAACGGATCCTATTGTAAATACAGTATGTAGTATGGTTTCTGCTGTTTCCACCTAGGCCATGGCATTCTACTTTTGTTGAAGAGCCATGCTGGTGGACTATGCTGCACTCTGAAATATCAAACTAGCTCATAAGGAAAGACTTCTGTGTTCTTTGCGTGCCTGCATTTTTTAGGCTCTAACAGAAATGTCAGCCTAACTGTGGTGATTAATGTATCTCCTATAGAGATCTGAGTTTTGCCTAATCCCAGTTTTGACTCATCATAAAGTAGAGCAGAGGGATAGTGCACCTCTTGCAAAGCACAAAGTGTAAGATGTAGATCAAAAAATTAATGTGGAATATATTAAATAATTATTAGTAAGGACAATCCTAAAAACTATGTTATGTTTTAAATCCTGAGTTTGTTTTTCTCCAGGGCAAACACTCTAAACATATAGTCAGGGCCACTCAAATTATACAATTATGCGCCTGCAGAGTTTTTTGCATAATTATGGATATGCTGCATTTGCCACATAATCCATCTTCTGCTTTATAATCTGAAGAATCTAATTTAAAAAATAGTTTCTAGCTCAAATGGTTCGGAAGTTACTAAACAATGCAGTGACACATGGTGCAAAGGCCCTTTGCAAAGGTTAACTAGTTAACTTTCTTTACATATTGCTATGTTTGCATGTTAAACTGGTATTAACGAGGTGTGACCTACGCCCAGAAAGTGTTAACTAGTTCAAAAATGACAAAATAATGTAATCATACTATCACAAAATTGACCACTTTATGCTGCATTAATTCCTCTTTCTTGCTGCATATTCTAGTCAACCCTGCAGCATAATTTGGCCCTCCCCAGCTGCATAATTCCAGTGGCCCTGCATATAGTGCCTACCAGAATGGATGACATGTGACTGTTACACGTTGCAGCCCTCACTGTCTTAATCAATATTTCCCATACATTGACTTACACACTTATATGAGTCATTGTCTCTGAATAATGCATGTGAGGTGAAGTGCTCTTGACACCCGACGTTGGGATGAGATGAGTAGCACTACACAAGAAATTAAATACACATGAGAGAGGGTCTATGTAGAGATAAGAGGCACCATTGTTGGTTGATAGTGAGGGAATCTGTGCAGGAGGAGGTCTTTGGTGCAGGGGGGCGTAATGAATGCCCCTACATCTCCTGCATTGCTGGGGGCAACCCTTCAAGAGAACCCAAACCTTCAGAAGACCCCCATACAGCCCAAGGCAATGTACGTCCGTGAGGTATGGGAGACTCAGGAGCCCTGGCTTTTGTGGGAGGGTGCACCAACGAAGATTACCTCATGGGTTGCCACCAACACTAATGCCGGCCCTGCCAGAGTCCTAGCTATTATTTCTGCAGCCTGTGCTGTGTCGCAGGCCCTGAGATAAAAGCACTACAGGAGTTGATTATAGGACGGACTAGTAGGAAAGCATAGCCGATGATCGGAGGGTTTTTTTAAATTATAACCTGTGTTTCTGTACATTTTTTTTTCAATATTTCGAGTTAATGAAGAACGAAGACCATAGTTAAAAATTTCTCAGATAAAAAAACTGGTGTGCACTAATGCCAAAATGTTGTACTTCCACAATGTAATCGGCCAGACAAATGCTACAAGCTGGAGCCTTGTATACATTTCTCCCTCGTTCTGCGAAAAAGAGCCTTTTTTTTTTTTAACAAACTGTGATTTTCTATCTGTATGTACGTATGTATATGTTAATTCTGTAGTGTGACCCTAGCCAAAAACACAGCGGAACTCTGTACAAGGCCCAAGACAAAATGTATGTATGGACACCTGTGCCAAATTATTGATGCAGACATTTACTAACATTTGATGCAACACAACGCAGCAAGTAGATTTCCTGTGCTGTGATGCCCTCAAACAGAAGGAGCACAGCAGCACGGTATTTTTTAATATATGTTGCAGTCCTGGTCTCTTCTAGCACCGGTTGCTGCTCAGTGCCAATACATTGTGGTCAGGTACTTTTTTGTGCAAGAAGGGAAAACTATCCTTTGCCTCTGTTTCCTCTTTGCATGTGTGCTGCAAAATGCAGTACACATGCAAAGAGAAAGTAACAGAGAGAAATACATGTATGTGCCCTCATTTCACCAGCCTCAGATAGGCACTCCATTTTAGCACAAACCTATGTTTTTTAGTCTTTCTAGAAGTGGGTTTACATCGAGATATATGGGTAGATTAATGGGAATGCCCATGTAGCACCTATGTAACACCTACTTGACAGAAGGTAATGCAAGGCAGCGCTGTGCAGTGCATTGCGTTACTTGTTTACAAAGCCACGCCAATCAGGATTGGCACCACTGTGTGCTAGAAAAGCTTATTAAAATTAGAAAGAACGCGACTACTTTCCTCATTCTTGAGACGACTTATCTTGGTAACTGATAACACCCTTACCATAGAGTGCTGCCAAGAAACACCGTTTGGTCAGGATGATGGAGGTAAAGCAAGAGGATGACAAGGTAGCACACCGGGTTTTACTCTCTTCCATAGCTGCTGTGTGTCTCTGTGCCAGGCTGGTCACATTTTGTCAATCTTTTTTTAAACTAAGAGAGCATTGCAGGGGTGTAATGCAGGGCTCTGCGCTTCCTGTTGCACTGTGTGGGAGGGACAACCCTTCAGACGGCCGATATTCAGCCCCTGGTCTACGATTATCTGTGAAACAAGGAAGGCTTAGAGGCCCTCACCATGTTCTGTGGGGGGAGGGACTATTATTTTCTGTTACACCACTGGAACACTACATTCTGGGACATGTGGTTCAATGTAGTTTGACCTTTGGTTATAACTAGAGGTGACACACATGATATGCAGGTGTTTAGCAACAGTAATATTTCATGCCTTCGTATGTCTTTTGGCAGTACTCTGTTCAGTGGTAATAATTTTAAGTCTTGAAAGGATGGGTTGGGCCGACCACAAGCATCTGCAACATACATTAAATCATTCAGGGTTTTGTATGTTGATTTTATAATGTAGTTCTTCTGTCCAGGGAAACCTGTTTCATTCATAGGTGAAAGCCTCACTTTCCAGGATATATGACTGTATGTTGGAGGTTATTGTGTTGTTTGCTTCATACCGTCAAATGGGACGATGACCAGTCTCACTTTTGGCCACTCTCAGAGACTTATTGATTTGAAAAGGAGTTTTCCAAATGCCGGCAGTCAACTGCAGATGACAGACGCTAGCAGCTCTCACAGCCCCTTCAGAGAGAGCAAACACACTGAGTTCCTGAAGCACTGCTGCTCTTGGGGAAAAGCAGAACGTATTCTCATGCAGTAGAGTGATATTTCAGTCACCTCCTGGGAAGCGAGAAAAAGTAAACCTGGGGATGACGTAGTGTCTTTGAGTGAACAGTGTCAACATGGAGTTTGTGTAAATGACCAGGACGTTCAGTGACGATCAGTGTGCAGAGGAACTTCAGGGACAGGAAAGAGAGGAGGAGTTCTAATTACCTGCAGTTGAGCAGTAGCATTAGGAACTGAAGGTGATGAGAAGCTTCAGGAACTCTAGCGTGAGGTGTGTTACAGAACTTGAGGTTAAACAGGGTGAGCAGGAGCCTCTGGGAACTAAGCTGGGAGTCTAAAATTTAGCCTCTGAGGCTTAGGGGTCAGCAGGAGCTTTGGAAATCTGGTGGTGAGTGGGAACCTCAGGGTCTTAGTGTTTATGGAGCATCTGGAATAAACTGAAGTATCAGGGAATCTCATGGTGAACATGATCTTCACTGTCTTGAGGGTAAGCAGAAGCTTCCAGGAAGGAGTGAGCAAGAGATACAGGGCCTAACGGTGAACAGAGATCTAAGCAGAACTAATGTTAAGCAGGATTGCAAGACACCAGGGAACGAATGGAATTGCAAGAACACCTAAAAGTGAGGAGAAGCCTCTTGGGTTCTCTGTATGAGCAGGATCCTCAGGGGCTTCTCTGAGCAGAAGTCTCAGAGGACCAGAGAGTGGAGATGAGTTTAAGGGTTCTGGGGATCAGTGTGTAGTTTTAGGACCAACTGATGATGAGCAAGAGCCTCACTGTCTTAGGTCCTTCATAGTGAACAGATGTCAGACCTAAGGGTGAACACGTCCCCTTGGCCGCCTGTAGGGTCAGTGGACAGCAGGGATCCCCATGAATGAGCAGGGGTTTCAGGCAAGGAATGGGGAGAAGATGCTGGGATATGAGGGTGAGCAAGGGCAAGGGGAGACTCATGGACCTGAAGATGGGTGTCAGTAGGTTAGCAGATAGGATGCAGTGGAAAATGGGAATTTTCAGTCCTATCCAATGTTACTGGCCTACGGGCTATAAAAGGCTTTATTTATCACAAAGCTCTCCCAAAATTAATCACATGAGACTAACCGATAACAGCTTCAAGAAAGGTTGCAATACACAAATGTGGGACTCATTTTTTCGGGGTTCTTATAAATGGTTTGCAGGTGGTTGGCGAAACAGAGGAAATAATGGGGATGAGGAAGGGGAAGCATGACACGCTGGGGTGAGTAAAACTGGGAGCCAGGGGAGAAACAAACAAGGAGAGAAGAACACAGTAGAGAGAGACAAGGGAGAGAAGAATACAGAGCACAGAGGGGAAATCAAACACAAAATCTAGATTCACCCAAAAATTACAGCATCAAAAGCAGGGGCAGAGATGCACACGAGGGCAAGAACAACACTGACTGTGAGGAGGGTGGGTGAGAAGTATACAAGAGAGAAGCACAGCATAAGGGTGGGTATTTGTGGTGAGCACAAAAAGGTGAGAAGGAAAGAGCTAAAAAACATATGTACTCTCATGGGGCGTTCAACCCAAAAGGGAAAAAGGTTTGCTAAAAGCGATCAGTGGCATGCTAGACACCAGCCAATAAGCAGGCTATGCTCCGAGGGAGAGAAAGATACAAGATGGACGAGCTGGGACATTGAAATATAAGTTAGTAAATGAAAGTGACAATAAAGGCAACCAAAGGTAAGCAATGGCGGGCTGTAAGCCCCTTGCAAGTTCTTGAACTGTCTGACAAGCTCGGCCTACCAGTTTACTTCACACGGTATAAAACAGATTCCCCAGCAACTTTTAGAATTGCTGATTAACTAATTATATACATTTAAATTGTTTCATCTAACAGGCACTATGGAGAGAAGGCTTGTTTCTTTTTTTAGCCGTCTGTATATCCTCTTGCTTCACATCATAAGAGACCCTCTCTTTCCTTTTCAGCCCAAGGCTACTGAAGATCAGGGTTAACTGTTCAGGAGTGGTTGTTTTTAACAAAAAGTATGAGATCTGCATTGGTAAATTTAAGAAAACCTGTGAATGTCGTTCTCAGGAAATACTGTCAGATTTCACCTTAGTTTCTACAGGAGTGATTGGAATTTCATGAGGAAAGTTTCCAACTTCACCCACTACTGAGACAGCTCAACACAAGTCAAAACCAATCTAGGTAAAATGGGGGATGAGGGGGTGGAAAAGAAAGAAACACAGGTCCCATGGATTCAGCGCAGAGATGTATGTGTTACACGGTTTTGTTCTGTACGCCTTCCTGAGTAAAACAGAAAAGAAAGTGGGAATCAGGGACTCTGCTAGTGAATAGAAATGGTACAGCGTGTGTAGATTTAGATTATTATTGGTGTGAGAATACCTGAGTGAATCCCCTATTCCATTAGGTATACAAATGTTTAGGTAAATGAAGTTGGTAGACTTTTCATCCTTGGCGTGGTCTCCCTTAACTTTTTGCCTCTGTTTCCCAGGTTGTTGATGTGTGCTGGACTCTGATTTTGCTGTTTTTGTTACTCTGGGCACTTTACCACTGCTAACCAGTGCTAAAGTGCAAGTGCTCCTTTATAAAACGTGTATGTAATTGGCTAATCCATGATTGGCATATCTGATTTATTAGTAAGTCCCCAGTACAGGGCACTAGAGGTGCCCAGGACCTATAAATCAAATGCTACTAGTGGGCCTGCAGCACTGGTTGTGCCACCCACAGAAGTAGCTCTGTAATCATGTCTCAGACCTGCCACTGCAGTGTCTGTCTGTGCAGTTTTAACTGTAAGTTCGACTTGGCAAGTGTACCCACTTGCCAGGCATAAACCTTCCCTTTTCTTACATGTAAGACACCCCTAAGGTAGGCCCTAGGTAGCCCCAAGGGCAGGGTGCAGTGTACGGTTAAGGTGTTGACATATAGTAATGTGTTTTATATGTCCTGACAGTGAAATATTGCTCGATTCGTTTTTCACTGTTGAAAGGCCTGTCCCTCTCATAGGTTAACATGGGGGCTACCTTTAAAACTGATTAAAGTGTAGATTCCCTTTGGGAGTGGCTGTACATGTGGAGTTTGGGGTCTCTGAGCTCACAATTTAAAAATACATCTTTTAGTAAAGTTGATTTTGAGATTGTGTGTTTGGAAATGTCACTTTTAGAAAGTGAGTATTTTCCTGCTTCTACCATTTCTGTGACTCTGTCTGTTTGTGGAGTCCCTGTCTGGGTCAGTTTGACAGTTGGGCTGGTTGCACCTCACACTATACAGTGACACAAAGGGAGCTGGGGTGTAGTCTGCATTTCCTGATGAGCCATCTGTGCAAGGAGGGAGGGGAGGAGTGGTCACTCACGCCTGAAAGGGCTGTGCCTGTCCTTGCACAATGCAGTCTCCAACCCCCTGGTGAGTGTCTGGGGCCTGGCCTGGGCAAGACAGTATCTCACATTCAAGAGAGACTATGCTTTGAAGTAGGCCTACTTCAAAGGAGAAATTGGGTATCAGAAGGGCACCCAAAACCAGAGACTTTGGAACACTTCTGGAAACCAATAGGAACCTCTGCCTGGAGAAGAGCTGAGGAAGAAGAGCTGCCCTGCCTGTGATTGTGCTTTGTGGGGCTATCCTGCAGTTGCTGCTTCTGCCACAGTAACAGGGCAAAGACTGGACTTTGTGTGCCTTCCATCTTGCGAAGATCTCCAAGGGCTTGATTTAGAGCTTCCCTCCTATTTTTTGAAGTCTCAGGAACAGCAAAGACTTCTCTCTGCCAGCACCTGGAGTCTCTGGAGAGACCCCTACTCTGCCAAGTGGTGCCCATCCAGTTCCTGGGACCCTGAAAGGATAAGCTGGCAGCCTAAGAAGAAGAAATCCATGCACAGAACACCGTACGGGGAAAAGATCGACACTACTCCGATCTGCGGCTGAAAAATCGGCGTGCCGCCGGCTTTGTGGCTGAAAATCGATGCTCGCCTGCAACGCGACCGAAGAATCGACGCATGGAGCTGGAGAAACGACGTGCAGCATCGCTGACGGAGGCTGGTGAAATGGCAATCTGCGCTGCGTGGTTTTCGGATCATCGTGCGGCTGGATTTCCGACACAAGTACCGATGGGCGTGTAAAAACAACGCAAGGCCTGCCCGGACCCGAAAGTGCTGACCGGATCGACGTATCGATCTCCTGCGGAGAGAAGAAACAACGCGCCCGACCCGATGAAAGGAGAAACGACGCAAGGTCTCGCTCGTGACTGAAATCAATGCATCGCAAGCCCTTTTTGACACACACTCGCCCATGCTGGGTTATTTTTGACGCACCCAAGGTACATTTTCACGCTAACAGTGTTAGTGTGTGTTTAAAACTACATGAAGACTCTTTTTGCTTTTTAATTGATAACTTGACTTGTGTTTTGTGGATTTTTGTCGTTTTGGTCTTGGGTTGTCTAGATAAATATCCTGTTACTGTGTGTGTTGGTACAAATACTTTACACCTAGCACTCTGACGTTAAGCCTACTGCTCGTGCCAAGCTACCAAGGGGGTAAGCAGGGGTTAGCTGAGGATGATTCTCTTTTACCCTGACTAGAGTGAGGGTCCTTGCTTGGACGGGGTAACCTGACTGCCAACCAAGGACCCCATTTCTAACAAAATTAGTATATCATCTAAGGAAATATAACAGAGTGTAAAGAGTTATGTGGTACCAAAAGTAAGAACACAATATGCCCTATATACCTATGTGAGGGTTAAGCATACCTTGTAAACTTCTGTTCATGGTGGTAATTAACAACTCACAACCACAGAAAAATATAGAGTCTTGATAAGAGTCCTTAGTACTTATTTCTTAAGAGTTCCAGAACAAGTACTTATATCTATGACTTATGTTCATAGGATTACCTCCCCATGTTGATATCAGATAAGTATAATACAGTAAACAATCTTAGAATTGCAGCACGTGTTACTACTAACTTGCTTGAAGAATACGATTCCTTAAAAGTTCTGTTTTGTCCTTTTTGACTCTTTGCAGGACCAATTTCAGGAGATAAGCAGGAGCGGTCACACAGGACATCAAAGAATCCATGAAGCAGGGAGAAGGCTGATGAAGTACTGATGAAAATACCAAACGCGGCATGCAGTGACCCGCAAGCAGGAGGTAATTGCCCCTCTAAACAAGAAACTGCAGGTGTGAACACTAGAACGTCAAGCAGTTTCCTGCCGGGCAAAGGCGGCTTTATGCCTGCCGTGCCCCGCCCCTGCCACATTCGGATCGCAGCAGGTGCAACGCATACTGTCCACTTTAAAACTTTGTGCAGGACCCTCAAGCAGAGTTCTGGACATATATCTGCAACCTGTGCATTATCCCTCTCAGCTTCACTAGCAAAGTATAACATTGGGATTTAAAGATCTGACATGCAAGTTACAAAGTGAACTCTCACTTAATCTCAATACTCACGTCCTGTCCAACCTCTTTCTCTTTCTCTCTCTCTCTCTCTCTCTCTCTCTCCATTTCTCTCTCTGTTCCCTCCTCTTCCCTACCTTGACATTCATTTCTGCCTCACTTATTATCCCACATGCTTTCTCTCTGTTCCCTCTACCTCACCTTTTATATAACCCCCTGTACCTTTTTTCTCCTTTCCACCTCCTCTCTGTCATTCTCAGCATTTTTCTACATCTGTTTTTCCACTCCTTTCTCTGCCACATCTTCTTATGTGATCCTCTTTTCTTTCATCATTCCTTCTTTCTCTCTCAGCTGACCGACCCTTGCTTACTTTCTTCTTTCACTGTTCACTCCTTCTGTTCCAACCTTCAGTCTTTCCATCTTTGCAAATATCCTTCTATCCTCCTTTCTCACCATAATATTTCTCTCAGTTTCAGACTCTCTAGTAGTGCTACAGCCTGGGAACTCTAAGTCTACTTTTGGTAGCATAGTGCTGCTTCTGGCACTACCATTCGTGGTTTGCTGTCAAATTTTGCTTGGAGTGTGTATGCAGGGGCGGCCCCCCCGTTATGGTGGAGGAGTGTCGCCCGCTGCTGAAAGCAGAAAAATAAAGAGATAATAAAAGTATTTTACTATCCGTTTATTTTTCTGCTTTCATAGGGCAGGGTGGGCCAGCATCCTCCACGTCAACAAGTGGAGAAGGAGTGGTGGTGCCCTTCTAAGTGTGCATGTCAGTTTGGCTGGCCGACTGAGGCCAGCCAAAGTGACATGTGCACGTAGAACTCTCCACCCAGCTGTGTTGCATAGCCGGGTGTAGACCAAGCGCAGTGTCCCATTCCCTCCCTCAGCAGCTCAGGCCAATCCCAGTGTTTCTTTCATGCTGGTAAGAGCATGAGAGAAGCATGGGGATTGGGTAGGGAGAGAGAAAGAAGAGGAGAGGCGGTTGGAGCGGCATAACACGGAGATGGCAGGTAAGTTTATTTTTGATTTTTTATTGCACCCCAGGACCAACCACCCTGACTTGCCCGCACCGCACACTGCCCGCCTCCCCCACCCCTTCCTTGCAGCAGCTGATGCTGTCTGTATGTTTGCTAGTTTTTCATCTTAAAATACGTCCAACTATACCTGAATGTTTGCTCAACACTTTAATGTGAAATACAATTAAAGAACATAAACCTACTTTGGCTTGTACTTATGTCAGCTGTCTATTTTATAATCAACACCCTCGGATGTGGCTACAAAAATGACCTTTTGTCCTGAATGTTATGCTTTTATCCTAAATTTTGATCCTTTGTCTGGAATATTTCTGTCACTGTCTAGAATTCGCCCTTTTGCCAGGTGGCCACCATATGGATTTTTGTGCTCCAGGAATGAACATATGCGCTCAGGCTGTCCTGTGATTCATTCTGTGACGACATGCCGACTTTATGGTGTGTACATGTGTGGCTGTATACGCCGGAAGCACACTACACATGTTTTCTTGCTTTTAAGTTCTGCATCATGTTAACTCAGCCCGCAAATGCTTTCTTGACAGAGAAATACCTTTTCAAAACCTACTTGTCTGACCTTTCAAACTCGGAGATTTAAAATGGAGGGAAACGTATTTCATAAATGTATTAAAAAAATTAATTTTAAATTATAGAAACTCAAACAACATCACACAAGGTTGTTTTACATTTTTAATACAAACGAACTGCAGCAAACTGCAGCAAAGTGATCAGAATTAAATTTTGAAAAAGGAATACTAGTTAATCTTCCACTTACAAACCACAAGAGAGGCGCCATGCATTGTTTTAGAAAAAAAGTATTTTAGATACTTTAATTGATATCTTGCCAAGCGCGGTGTCTTTTGTTGCTGTTTCTAGGTGCATCAATGCTATGCCTTCTTATAAAGAAATCCTCAGAAGATCTTTAAATAAGATGGCTGAGACAAGAAATCCACAGAGACGAGAAATCCTCGTACTCCGGGGAAAAGTATCTGTTAGTGAACATCCAGTTAAGACATGCGTGGACCTGTATAAGATTCTCAGCTGACAGGCCTACTTGTCAAATATGTCAAAAAGTATTTCTGTGCAAATCCAAACTATCCAAATGTGAGTAGAATTTATTGCATCTAGACACTGCAATAAGAACCAGAGGCATTTTCTTCTGCAGCTGAAAGAGCACATTACAAATACACATCCAGATGATGTGTAACTTACCCCTCACATTCACTCATGCCTGTGCCATCTACCCTGGATCAACCCATGCCAAACTGATCCTGCTGATTACTTTTCTGCCTGGCCTCATGAGAAGACATCAACCCCACAGGATACGAAACGCTGGACTGTTCCACACACATCAAAATAACCCACAAATGGATTCACTGTCATGGGTAAATTGCTCACCTAATAGTCATGTACACCTCACTTAACATTTGCATGTTGTTAGCCCATGTAGGAAATCAGACTTTTGTGCACGGTCCCCCCATATTTTTTGTCTGTTGCTGGACCCCATATTTTTGTGGGCTTTAGAACTCTGTGAGCTTTACCCCTGCTACCCAGTAGTAAAGTACCCTGTGCTCCTCCTCTCAACATGATGAAAGTGGTATACTCCTAGATGGCATATTTAACTTATCTATAAGTCCCTAATATATGGTACAAAGCATTCCCAGGGCCTATAACTTAAATGTCATTAGTAAACTGCAGCATCTATTGTGCCATCCACTACAGTGATGGTGGAAACATGGCTTCAGGACTTCCAGTGTAGCCTGACTGTAGCAGTGTAAAAACTGCAATTCAACTTGTCAAAATAAACCCTTTTGGCAGGTCAGAACCTCCTTTTTAAATATTAATGTCATCTCTATGTAGGCCTTGTAGTGCACAAGTCATGATATTTGAAGAGGACATGTTGAAATGTAATGCTAACATCCTTATGGTGACTAGCACGCGGAAGCTTTTTTTCACTTGGCAGGCCTAGTTATCCTATGTAGAAAACTAGAGTAGAGATTAAAATCCTGATACTGTATCTCAGGAATGGGACTAGCTGGAAAAACAATTAAACACTATTGTTAATAGTTATTGAAAATGCAATCCAATGGTGAAGTTGATTTTTAATGAATATTAAGGAAAAGTACATTTTAGAAACTTACCTTTTCCCTGCCTGGGGTTCCTGGAGGCTTATCTGGATTTGCTCTCCGACTTCTCCCAACCAGTGATTAGCATTTGATTATTTATGAAAATGGTGTGAAATGCTTCCCAGAAGCTACACAATAGGGCACTGTGATTGACAGGTCATTCTGAAAAGGCAGGGATGGCTTCTTTGAGCTCAGCAGATAGGTGGGGGATGAGAGCATCCTCTTTTACATTAGTGTCAAATCCTGCTTTAGTGTCAAATTGAACTTGACAAGCCTGCTGGATTCACACAACGCTTTGGGCACACTTTAACCCAACATCGGGCTCTAGCTGCAGAGGACCCTGACGACAATCCTGTTGTTGAGAAAAAGAATCAGAAAAGTTTGTGAGTGTTAAGGTAAAGGTTTGATCAGGATCAACCCTGCCCATGAATCTGAGCCACACTCGATCACAGTCGGGCAAAATATTGGCGTGGCTCCGAACCCTCACTTTCAAAGCTCATGGACAACTGCTAAGATTGAAAAGCAGTGACTTGCAAAAGTTTTAGGAGTGAATTGCAGTGGTTTATAAAACCTTGCACAATTCATAACTCTGGTTGTCTTCATTAGATTTTTGTTTTTTTTGGTGTATCTTTAAAAAACAAAAATATATCATATTTTTATAAATTGGAGTCTGATTTTTATTTTGTTGTATTTCTTACTTATTGACTGTTTTGGTACTGATACATTGTTAACACTTGTTTTCCTTTGAGTTGGCCTGACTGATTGGTGCCACAGCTACCAAGGACTGAGTCAAGGTTTAATTTATAAAAACGTAATTATTCCTGGTACGGAATAGTGACATAATTACTTAGTGAGGCCCACAAAACCACCCCAACTAGTAATTCTTATGTATCCACTGTCTGGCTGCTGAAAAACTTTGCTTAGTCCTACCAAATGTCTGTCTCAGGGTTTATTGTGGGTAGTACAATGGCTGCTTCAAATTTGATGTTAGTGTTAGATGTGAAAGGATACCAGGATTACCATAGTACATTCCCACAGAAACTCCTCCAGACTTCAGACACCAAGGCCCTCATTACGGGTTTGGCAGTCAGTGGACCTCACACTGCAGCGGGCCTGGTGGCATAGACTGCCATATTACGGCTACTGGAAAGGTACCTGCAGAACACAGTCAAGTTTCCATACGGACCCCCATTGTGGACGGACCGCTTTTGCTGGCAGAAGGCCTCTTCAGGCCGGCGGTCAGACTGTTTCCACCCACCGTATTACGAAGTTGCACACCACCAGGACTTCTGGGGAGGTCTAACCGCTGCGAAAACCATGGCGGAAATGAACAACATAAAAGGAAGCACCCACCTTCTGGAACACAGGCATGTCTGTAGGCGCCATGGCACATGAATTGCAAGACTTTTCAATGCTCCTGTTGGCCATTGACATCCAGGACCAGCTACGCCGACACAGACACCAGCTATAAGTACCCCAGCCTAGCATACACTTGAGGGAAGGACATTAGTACACACACACACGCACAAACGCACAGTCACCATACACACATGCACAAGGAAAGCCAGGACAAGCTATGTAGCATCGACACCAAGGGTACCGTTGTAGAGAAATATTATTTGAAATATCTAATATGTCATTATAACAACTATTTACAAAATGCCACAAGGGCCAGTGCACCATTGTCCAAATGTCCTGGGCACACTGGGCATGTGAGGACTGGCCAACTTGACTCCTGACTGCAATGACCAGACCTCCACAGGGCAGGGGCATCAATGGGGCATGCAGGTACCTCAGTGATTGGGGTGGTGGGGGAGGGTTGGTGTGGGGAGGGGTTTGCATGGGGGGTCTCACCTCTTCTTTTTAGGCTTCCCCTCCTTACTGTCCTGCTTTCAGGGGGATGCCCTACCATTGCCCCTCTTTCCTGACTTATTTGGTGGGACGGCGGTGGAGGCCATCACAGCAGTGGACTCAGATGGAGTGCTAGCAGGGCTGGAGGTGTGAGGGGCGGGTGTGCCTGTTGTGGCAGCACTGCAGACTGCTGTCTGCAGGGCATGGCTGAACTCAGAGGAGGACAGGAATGGGGAAGGCAGGGGTCTGGGATGGGTAGCAGAGCATTTGGGGGGAACAGGGACTGAACCAGGGGACGGGAACAGGGAAAACTCATGCAGGAATCTTTTTTTAGGGACAGCTGGTAGGTCATGGGTAAGGCGTTTGGGAGTGGAGGGAGAGGGGATGGTTGACAGGTGTATATGTGGTTTGGGTGCTGGTGCGTGTGTGTATGATATGTATGTGCTAGGTGTGTGTTGGGTGAGTGAGTGTGGGCATAAAGGTGTGCTAGGAGGAGGAGTGGAGGAGACACAGGGAGATTGCAGGGGGGATGTGTTAGTGAATGTTGGGGTGTTGTGTGCAGGTAGGGTGGATGTGCTGCATGTGGTTGTGTTGACTGTTGTGGTGCATGCAGATGAGGTGTATGAGGTCCATGTATGGGGGTCTGCTTTTGTGATGACGGTGGCAGTGACGGCACATGTGGCTGAACCTGAGACTGATGATGTTGTGTCTGCATGTGTCAGTGGTGATGTGACTGTGAGGGGGAGCAGGTGGGGGAGTCAGGATGGGTAGTGGATGTTGTTGTGTGTGCGTCTGAAAGGTGGGTGTGTGCATGACGGTCGTGGCGTTTGTGGTGTATGTGATAGTCCTTGCACTCCAGGTCTGTTGGAGGGGATACCTGCTGGTATGAAAGTGTGCTTTGGGTGGGAAATGGGAGAGGAATGTGGGAGTGGGAACAGGTAGTTGGAAGGGGGACGGTAAAAGAAGGTACACTGGCTGCCACCATTGAGGAGGCCAGAGCCTGAAACAATCTCTGAAGGGCAGACCGGGCACCGTGAATGCCTTCCAGAAACGCATTTGACTGTTGCATCTGGAATGCCAGTCCCTGGATAGCATTCACGATGGGTTTTCTGCCCAACAGAGATGGACCTCAGGAGGTCTATAGCCTCCTCATTGAGGGCTGAGTGGGGCAGGGACAGAGGTGCCTGGGGTGAAGGAGATGCCCACCCTCCTGGGTGAGCTGGCACGGGCAACTGGGTGGGGAGCTACAGGGAGGGGTTGGAGGACAAGGATGGTGCAGACACAGGGCCTGAAGAAGAATCAGAAGATGGTGTAGATGTTCCTGTCTCCCCGGTGGAGCTCTACTCGCGCTCAGTCCCACTGGTCCCCTTGGCTCTGCTGGTATCAGCCTCCTGGGTCCCGTGGGATGTAGCTTCCCCACTCGCCGGTGCCCCTTCTTCTTCGCTAGATGATGCTGATACACACAAAGACAGACGAAGAGAGGGTGGGAGGGTGGGACAATGAGAGACAGGGTGGGAGAAAGAGAAACAGGGATCTATTGGTCAGTGCCAGCACAACAGCCACACACAAGTCACTGCAACATACTCTAATGCCATGTCATTACATGCCATGCCTTTACACACACATGCAACTGCAATGATAGCCCATGCGTGCCACCTCAGTCATGCACATGAGTTTCACTCATGCTGACACACAATCTAACCTGTACAGGATGAAAGCCATACCCTCAACACATGCCTGACCCAGCCCATTGGCTCATGGCTCTATACGATCACTAAACCCAAATGTAATATTCTAGGTGCGTTTGGAGGCATACTTGCATAGCCACATAACCCAAGCACATATAGCATATACATGTATGATGTGAAACCTCAGACTTCGCAGACTACACATACACCACATGTCAGCAGATAGGGATATGGCCTCAGCAACACTGATTAGATAGTTGGGAGTGCAATTTGTATTAACTCCAGAACCAGGAACCCAGTATGCATCTAGGACCCCACTCATGTACTACAGAGTTGCCCTGTCATTGCTGCCACTTAGCATTTAAGTCAACCTCAACTCACATCCTGCACGGCATATGAACACATGTATGAAGCACATCCGTCCTCTATGTATCCCAAGCCTAGTCCGACAGTAGCTACCTAGTACACATTCCACAGCCTTCACACACTGCACAGGCTGCACCTATCACTCACCACATCACCTAAGTACGAATGTGAACTCACCCCCTTGTGGCCGCTGTGCTGCCCTCAAGTGCCCATCCACCTCAGGGTACACCACTGCCAAAATGCGGGACATAAGGGGGGTCAGGGTCCGACGGGCACCCCTCCTTTGTTGGGAGGACGTCTCCAGCTGGGCCTCACCGGTCTTCCTGCAGTGGGTGCTCCACCGGGCATGGACTCCCAGGGTCCGCACTTGCTTGGCGATGGCACGCCAGATCCCCTTCTTCTGATGGGTGCTCACCTGCATGGATAACATGGAAAATAGGAGACACTCATGTAGTGTGGCATCTTAAGGACTGTATTGGACACAACACATCCCCTGTACATACTCACATTTCAACCTTTCAGTTGTCCTCACAGCCCTCATCCAGGTCCTTCCACAAGTCACTCATCCTCGTCCCAAGGTCTCCACTCACATTCGTACCACTCACAGACTGTACAATCATAGTGCACTCACCTGCTGCCCTGGTGCCCCATACAACTGGGCATACAGGGATAGGACACCCTCCACAAGCTTATCAAGTTCTTCCTGTGAGAAGGTGGAGACCCAATCCACTGCAGCACGTGGCATCTTGGCTACCAGTGGCAGAACACAGCAGCACACACAGTGGAGGTCTTCTCAGCATGAGTGCCAGGATTCAAGGGAACATGAGCACATGTATTGGCGGTTATGGCCACTGCGGACATCACCGCCGGTGGTGATCGCCATTGGCTCATGTCTCCCATAGGCAAACCTGTTAACTTATGAGGCGTTGCACGGCGGTAGTGACCGCCTCCAGCCATGACGTCACTTCCATCTGTCCTGTGCAAGCAGGACAGGCAGCTGCCATTTTACTTCTACAATGTGTACAGAGGGGGTTTATGAGGTACGTCATTGATGTTTAATAGTAACCTGTGCATAGCTCCACTGCATCCACACAGTCCTTTCTGCACATAATGATTGCCACTCCCTCCTACTCCCAGGTATGGTGGAAGAATGATGGTGAGGAATGCTTCTGTCTACAGGCACCTGGTCAATTTTGCCACCCTTGAAGGGAGGCACGTCATCTAGTGCTATCGGCTTAACCGTCAGACCATCATGGAGCTTGTGAGGCTGTTGGAGCAGAATCTGTGGCCTGGTATTCATCATCCCAATGCCATCACACCCACAGTACAGGTGTTGGCAGTTCTCCACTTCCTTGCTTCAGGGTCCTTCCAAATAATAGTGGGCTGGGATGCTGGAATGTCCCAGCCCATGTTCAGTAACATCTTGAAGAATGTCCTATGTGCCCTACTCAAACATATTTGCAGCTATGCCAGGTTCCCCCAACGTGACGATCTGCCCACTGTGATAGCAGCCTTCTAAGCTGTAGCATATGTGCCACATGTGATTGGGGTTATTGATGGGACCCACATTGCCCTGGTGCCACCCAGGAGGCGTGAGCAGGTGTTTAGGAACTGTAAAAACGTCTGCTCAACCAAATTTCAGGTGGTTTGTCTCACAGACCTCTACATCACTCAAGTGACTGCCCGGTTCCCAGGGTCAGTGCAAGATGCCTACATACTGTGGAACAGCAGCATTCCACACCTGATGGCACCTCTGCAAAGGGATCGTGCCTGGCTCATCGGTATGTATCGTGTCATATGTGTGCCTTTGTATTCTGCACACTCTACACCACCTTCCAGATTTACCTACAGTTTTCAATATGCCTATTACCTCTGTGCACACAGGTGAACTCTGGTTATCCTAACCTGCCATGGCTACTGACACTACTCAGGCATCCGACTACAGCAGCAGAAAACCGTTTCAATGAGGCCCATGGTAGGACCCGATGGGTAATCAAACGTACCTTGGGAGTGCTGAAAGGCAGATTCAGGTGCCTGCACCTTACTGGAGGGGCCCAGCTGTACAGACGAACGAAAGTGTGCCAGATCATTGTAGTGTGCTGCATGTTACACAATTTGGCTCTCAGATGTCACATCCCATTACTGGATGCTGAGGAGGGTGCAGCTCTGCCAGTGGCTGATGAAGAGGACATGGGGAGTGATGAGGAGGAGGATGACAAGGATGCACCTGATTCCAGAGCAGAGCTGATACAACAATACTTCCACTGACTTACAGATATGTGTCCAAGCCATGCAATGTAACCAGTAGCAATGTGTGCCTTGTGCAGGGCTGCTACCAGGGTTGTGTGTTCAGTGTGGGAATAGAGTGAACTCATTACATTAGATGTGGTGCTGTTAACTGTATTACAGAACTTGTAAATGATTGCTCCCCCTTCTAGCACTGTCACGTGAATTGGTAGCTCAATGGTCTTCCCATTACATATGTCATGGCTATATATTTTGTATTCATGGTAGATAAAGATGTAGACAGAAACTGTGCTCAAAGGTGTTTATTTTTATAATACAAGTGCAAGGGCTGATGAGTGGGGTCATGGCGAGGGGGATCATCAGAGTACTTATCCCACCTGTGGGGAGTCGTTGTCCAGTATGATGGCCATGTGAAAAAGGAATAATGACAGTGGACAGCCAACACGGTGTCGCTGTGACACACAAGGTGGTATGTTCTGAAGTGGCTCACTTCCTGGTGGTGGTCTTGGTCGTAGCATCAGTGGAGGCTGGATGTCTGGTTGGACGTCCTGGCTTGCATGGGGGCTCCTCAGCTACAGGGGAAGGGGTGCTGGTGTCCTGCATGTCCTGTGGCAGGGCCTCCATTCCACTGGTTGTGGCTGACGTGGAGGGCTCAGATGTGATCAGGCTAATGGAAGGGGCTTGCTGGTGGGAGGTTGACTAACGCAGGATGGGGGTAAGTTCTGTTAGCACCCCTGCTATGAAGGCTATGGTGGAAATTGTGGGTCTGCCACTGATGCATGGCCTCCTAATGGTTCTCCTTCTGTAGCATCTGGGTCTCCTGCAGGGTAGTGAGGATCTGAGCCATGTTGTCCTGGGTTTGGTGGTATGCACCCAGGATGTGGGTGAGGGGCTCCTGGCCAGTATGATGTTGTTGCTGCCCCCTTCCTTGGACCACAGATCCCTTCCCACTAACCCTGGTCCCCTGTGCCTGTGCCCCAGGCACAGTGTGCCCACTCCCAGTAGCACAAAGGTCTTCATTGACTGCGGCGGGTACCCTTGACTCAGGCCCCTGTACTGTGGGGCACACCTCTAATTGAGTGGTCCCTGAGGTGAAGTTTTGGGGAGGAGGGGCTAGCTGTGGTGTTGTACCCACACGGGAGGGTAAGTCCAGGGTGTCTAGGTTGGGGCTGCTGGAGGTGAACTGGCCAGTCACTCCAGATGGCCCAGGCAATTCGTCGTTCTCTAGACATTCACTGTGGCCTTCATCCTGGGGAGGGATGTTTGACCCTGGCATCCTCTGCAGGATAGCAGTAGCAGGTTTAGCTGTGGATGGAAAGGTTGAAATTTAGTATGTAGAAATGCCATTGTATTGTCATGGTCTGCTTCTTGCAGGGGGTGGAATCGTTACCCAGGGATGGCAATGACATTTGCAGTAATGCTGACACTGCATGGTGAATGGCCTTAGGGTAATGCTTGTCATATCAATTGTAGATGTGAGTTTGCTGTTTGACATTGCTGTAATTGGCATAGTTAGTGAAGTGGTGTTGGCCAGCAGTCTCGGTGGGGTGTGGGATGATTGTCCATGAAGGTGCACCATTGTGAGGTGTGAGTGTGATTCGGATCCGGCATGCTTAGTGATGGATTGTGGGAGTGGTAGTTGAGGAGATAGTGAAGGTTTAGCGTGCATTGTGCGGGATGGGTGTGTGGATGGTGGGAGAGGGGTGGTGTGCCATGCAGAGTGGGAAGGTGGGGTGAAAGTGGGGGGTACAATCTTGTGGTTTGTGATATGATGGGGAGTGGTAGGTGCTTGGGAGGCATGCAGGACTGGAGTGGTTAGTGCTGGGGGGGGTAGGTCCCTTACCAGTATCTATCCCTCCAATGATTCCAGTCAGGCCCTCAGGATGCATGATGTCCATGACCTTCTCCTCCCAGGTTGTCAAGTCAAGGGGAGGAGGTGGGGGTCCACCACCAGTCTGGTTGAGGGTGATTTTGTGCCTGGATACCATGGAACGGACCTTCCCCCTGAGGTTGTTCCACCTCTTTCTGATGTCCTCCCGTTTGCGTGGGTAGCTGCCGACTGCGTTCACCCTGACAACGATCCTCTGCATTAGCTCAGTTTTCCTGGCCATTGATGTTTGCTGGATTTGTGCTCCCATCAGTTGTGGCTCTACTCTGACAAGCTCATCCACCATGCCAGCATTTCATTGTCGGTGAAGCGTGGGTGCTTGTGGCGTGACATGTTGTGGGGGTGCATGCACCGTGTGAATTCAATGGTCAATGTGCAGTGGTTCGTGGGTCGTGTATCTGTGGGTCATGGTAGTATTCGCAAGGGTTTGAGGGGGATGATAAGGGGTATGTTTTATGGAGCAGTGAACAGGTGTTTGTAGTGTGTGTATGTGTTTCAGGTGTGGTATATTCGAACTGTCCAATCTGGTGTTGCCTTCTATTGGCGGTGATGGTTTCCCGCTGTGCATGTTCCACTATGCTGAAATCTGACTCATAATATGGCGGCCGGTGTGGTGTCGGCATGGTGGTCCCAGCAGGCTGACAGGCACTCTTTCGCCATCAGTGGCATTGGGGGTGTTGGATTTCTGGCTGTGTTTCATCGGCTTGGTGTTTGTAACTCGTAATACAGCAGTCACTGCGCCACCAACACTGGCTGGATGGTGACGGTATTTTCCATGGGGGTCTTGCCCAAAGACCGCCAAACTCGTAATGAGGGCCCAAGTTTAGTGTGACCGAAGACTTTTGTCATCTTGAAAATGTCCAAAGTGGGTAGGGTTGGACAGAGGAATTTTTACCCTATTGGTTGGGTCCTTTCCTGTAACTGCCTGGCTGGGCAGTGGCAACTGGAACTGGTCTGGGCCCTGCTGTTTTCCCCTGCATGACACCTTGTGAATCTCTAAGTGCTTCCCCGAGGTCCTTTTGGACTTTAGAAGTGTATTCCTGTGGTAGATTGTGACTTAAAGCACAAAGGGCCTGATTTATAGATTGGCGGTAAGCATACTCTGCTGCAATGTGGACGGAATATGCTTACCACCAAGATAATGGTCTGCCCACCAGATTTAGATGTGGGTTGACCTTAGGTTTAATCACAGTGGAAACTACTCTATCTCTGGTACGATGAAACCCTTACTCCCGCCTGTGGAGTAAGAGCCTTAGGGGGTAGACCTGTAATTCCACCCACCTGATTTAGATGGGAGGAATTAGAGGTCACTTCTCACTACCTGACACCACCAGGAAAACCTTGGTCCTAAGGGTCTGTGAAAACTGCTAAATGCTTCCCTAGCAATGGGAGAGGAGTTTTTTTTATTTTTTAAAAAAAATCCTGTTCATGTTGAAGGAGTCCTCACAGACAAATTTACTGACAGCAGTTCCTGGCAATGCTTTATAAATTACTGTCCACTTAGCAGTCACTTATAAATCTGGCAGGCGGTTTTCCCAGCTGTGCGATGGAGTAATTTACCCATCACCATGGAGAATAATAGGCCACCCGCCATAAAATACATATGGTCCTAAGTCAGAGGGTAAATTCTTATCTGAACCATGCTCATTGCCGCCAGCTTCAAATTGTGCTTAGGTCCCAGTCATTCATGACCATTGAATATCATTGCCCTTTTTGGTTCTTGGTGCTATTTCTACTTAAAAAAATAAGAACTCATATCTATGGTTCTCCTTGTTGGATGGTTACCACTTTGGTGTCATATTGTTATTAAGTTATACTCTAGTCTTCTAATTTGGCTTGGGATTTTTCTTGTTATGCATGTGACATTAATACTGTTCTGTACTGCATAAATACTTTACACATTGTCCCAGGTTAAGCTTGTGTGCTCTGTGCCATGGCTAGCAGCTGAGTTTAGGTTGATTTAGTGACTTTGAGGGTTGATCCTGACATGGGTTGTGATTATTCCATGAGGTGAGTAGTCACTCACCCCAAATAATAATCTAATTTCTTACAGCTCATATTACTCAGCAGGATGATACTGGGAAGAATGTTTATTTCACACCATACAAAGTGCAATGTGAGACACCAACAGCACTATGATCGTGACCACACAAACAGCCTAACATTGGATCAGTTGACAGCATGCAACTGTGCACTTACCCCAGTCTCTGCTGGCAAGGCTAAATTCTAAACAATAAAGTCATTTGTTATTAATTTTTACTCAATTCTTCTAATTTGGCTTGGGATTTTTATTGTGATACTTTTTGACATTATTACCCTTTTTGGACTGCATAAATACTTTACATATTTGCCTAAGTTAAGCCTGTGTGCTCTGTGCCATACCTACCCCAGGGCTGAGTGCACATCCTAGCCACACTCAAGCCCCAAATCCCCCATGAACCAGCTCCAATCTTCCAACGCTTTCCATAACCTCACAACAGCTCTTCAGAAGGATCCCATCATCCTAACCTCTGCTTCTTCTTCTACAGTTTGACCAGTGCTGTGGGTGCACTTAATGCCAACCTTGCCACATTTGGGACCCTACAAGAACATTTCTGATGAACCCCCAACCTTTCTTCTGATCATCACTCTGCCCATTAGAGCATTCTCAAAACTGGCCATGGAAATCCTGTATCGTAAGCACATCACTCACCATAAAGGCTGATGTTTAAGATTGTACTACTGAATATTGACCCCGACTATTGTGATACAAGAATACAGAGGACAGAATATCAAGGGACAGAATACTGAGAGGTAAGTGCATATAGTGAAGTATCGATTTACTGTTCCTACATCCAGTGGCATAACAAAACTTGAGGTCCTCCACTCCTGCAAAGTTCATGGAGGGGTGTGCCCCATCCTCAGGACCCAGTCAGGAGCTCTCAAGGCAGGGGTCTGCACCGGTGCACAGTGCCGAAGGGGTTCATACGGAGCTCGGGGGCTCCCCACACCACAGAAGCTGCAGGGGCTATTGTTACAGCACTGCTTACCTCCACATCTACATCCTTTGAAGATATATACATTGCATAGGTACATACACATGGAGTTAGGTATAGAAAATCTAGACTTACATACCTGATTAAAGAAAAGGACTCTGTGTGTATGATCACCCCTTCAGGCCTCCACGTTTTTAGACTGATGCTGCCGGGTTTTTGACTCTGAAGTGCACTCGGCCCTGTTGACAAGACCCCAGTGCATGTGTTTTCACCCCTCAAAGTATAAGTGTAATTGGCCATTTCCTGATTGACATATTTAGCTTATCTATAAGTTCCTCGGATATTGTAAAAACTGTACCAAGGGCTTGTGGGTTAAATGTCACTAGTGACTAGCAGCACTTATGCTACCACTGCAGTGACAAATTGAAAACATGTCTGTAGGTCTGCCCCTACAGCGTAATTGGGCTGTTATTAAACTGCCAACTTTATATGGCAAAATAAACCACTTTATCAAGTCCAAACCTTCCTTTTTATTATTTATAAGTCCCCCCCAGGTAAGGCCTTTCTAGCCCAAAAGGCAGGGTGTTAATGTGGAACCTCAATAAAAGAAACACAGACAACAGTCAAGTCTCAGGCAGTTTTATATATGGTTTATGGGGGCATGAGTAAAGCAGCATTTCCAGTTTAAGGAACTTTCTACGGGTGTTTAATACATGGAAACCACAAAAGGTGTGTAGATACATATCCAATCACAATACAGAAAAGGTCATTTCTTCAGCATTATGAATAAATACTTGTTGAGTTGCTGGTCACAAAATGCAAGAGTTATGCACTTATTATTGCATAAAACCAACTATAAAGAAACAAACAGCCTGTGATACAAGATGGTGACAGGTAAGGTGTCTACATATCCTGATGACTTAGATCATCAAATGTGTCAATACAGGCGTTTACACAATACCTGTGCAATCAACTTTCGGCTTTTCTCCTTTGCTATATGTGGGCATAGATTGATACTTTCTTGTTTGGAAAGTATAGCAGCAACTTGTTACTGGAATTGTCCATCTTGTGACATATCATTGTGTAAGCTAAAATGACCTAGGGCATCATTATTGAATAGCATATAAAATGAGCTTCTACACAAAATACTAAAAGGAAATAATGTATATTTTATGTTTGCATGTCCTTACAGTGAAAACTCACACTTATTGTTTTTACACTAGCAAGGCCACTAGTCCTATTGGCTAACATGGAGTTTCAGTAGCCCAGCCCCTAAGTGCTAACTTCCATTACGAACCTCCAAATGTTCAAAATAGTTGTTACATTGAACCCAACTTATTGCTGAAGTCGGATTTGAGGTAACTTTTAATATAAAAGTGACTTTAGATAGTCACCACTTTCTTTCAAAGTTCTAGTAGCCGTTCCTGATTCACCACAGCGTTGTTACTAGAGGCAGCCTACTGTTGGGTTGCCAGGAGGTGTGAGTGGCTCTCATGAAAGGGGAACAAAAGACCTGCAGAAGAGAGGAGGCGTGACCTCGTCCTGACTGGATGGAAAGATGACACAGCTTCAAAAAAGCTGCAGTCTCTGATTGGCTACTAAAAGTCATAACTTAGCTTTTCTGTTTCTTTGTGTAGGTAGACAGGCTGGCATCCCTTCTAGAAGGGGAAATCCTGCTGCAGGATCAGTTTTCCAGGAAGTGTGGCTCATTATACTCATCTGACCCAGGGAAGAAGTCTTCTGACCTCCTGGATTAAAGCAGTGACATTATTTAATGCCAACCTCCTATGCAGTGATGTAATAGTAGATAGGGTTGCCCATGGGAATTTTGTCTCAATTGGTATGGGATCCTTCAAACCCACAAACTCAAAATTGGCATAAAAGTGACACCCCTGGCTTCCAGCCTCAGAACACTCCTAGACTCAGAAAGAACAGAAGGGATGCAACTGCTAAAATTGTGGACCTCAGAAAGGAAGGCTGCACTAAGAAAGACTGCACCAGCTGAACCAAGACAGGACTTCAGAAAGAGAAAGGCTGCTCCTGCTGTTGACTTAATGGAGGGAGACCCCCGAAGGCTGGACTTGTTCTAGTGGTTAATTTGTGGAAATGAAAGTGCCAGGACCCTTCTTAGGAGACCACTGCAGCCTGCACCACACATTACCCCTGCCAATTCTGCCAATAACAGTACCAACACACTTACTAACTATTGTAATTCTACAACTGTGACTATTCAGATTATTCGAAGCCACCCAAAGCTAAAAGAATGGTGTGGAATAGTCTGAATAGTCATTTTGAATGTATATTGAATTATTAAACACTATTGTTTTGCTCATCTCAGAATTAGAAAGACAGTGTGGTGGACTGTCATTAGTGCCGATTTTGATAATTAAGTAGTGGTGCCATGCACCAGAAACCATCAGCTCAAATTAAGCACTGACCTGCGCCCACCTGTGCACAGGACCAGTGAGTGGACTCCAAGGACCAGTTGGCTACTCTTCTGTTAAGCTTCAGGGACCAAAAAGGTAAAGAAGCACTCCTTCTGCACATTGTCGAGTGGACCAGTTGCACTGGACTTGCCCTGGACTCCACTGGTGTAGACCGCAAAATCGAGGCCTAGCCCTGAAAAGGTGCCCAACAGGTCCTAGACTCTTGGCTCGTGCTAGAGTGTACATTTTTTCTCACAGAGCTCCAACTTGTGAGCCTAAAGCAAAACATAACTGATTTTGGCACAGAATTTGAGGTTCTTACACTATCTCTATTTACCGGTTCATAGGTAGCCTTGAATGCCTTTGTGAACCAAGGCTTCCACCAGACTCCTGGACTTCACCTGTCCATCGATGTCGAACCCAGTATCAGACTCAAGCTGTAACGGACCCCCTATGACAAGCCTGTTGTTGAGAAAAAGAATCAGAAAAGTTTGTAAGTGCAAAGGTAAAGGTTTGATCAGGACTAACCCTGCCCCTTCATCTGACCCGCACTTTATCACAGCCATCCAAAACTTCGATTTGGCCCCAAACCCTCACTTTTGAGGCTCATGGACAACCGCTAAGAGTGAAAAGCAGTGATTTACAAATGTTTTAGGAGTGAATTTCAGTGATTTATCAAACCTTGCACAAATCTTAACTCCGATTGCCTTCATCAGATTTTTGTTGTTTTGGTGTGTTTTAAAAAACAAAAATATATCATATTTTCATGAATTGGAGTGGGAATTTTTATTTTGTTGTTTTTCTTACTTATTGACTGTTTTGGTACTTATACATTTTTTACACGTGTTTTCCTTTGAGTTGAGCCTGACTGCTTTGTGCCACAGCTACCAAGGACCAATTCAAGGTTTGATTTATAAAAACCTAATTAGTCCTGATATGGAATAGTGACATATTTGCTTGGTGAGCCCTTCAAATCCACCCCAACTAATAATCCACTTTTTCACATTTGTCTATATATATTTTTGTTTGTCCCATTGATATTCTGGGGTCAATATTCAGAGTGCACACCATGTCCATGTCTCTCTGACACCTGACACAGAGAAAATTGATCCCTCGTGCCAAGAAATCCACCCTCCACCTTCCCCCTCTCCCCAAAGCCTTTCCTTTTGTTCTGATTTTAGCAGATGTCCCATTGTTAACACCAAAACATAGAGGTGGCTCATCTGCTAAGGCAGAGGAGCATCACCCCATTGCATTGTGGGGAAAGGAAAAATAAAATGATGATAATGCTACATTATTATCATTTTATTTTTCCTGGGAGAAGGGGTGGGGATGGACTGGAGGGAGGGGGCTGGAGGAGTGCTATGTGCACCACAAAGTGTGTATGTCTGTTTGGCCGGCCGTGTTGGGCCCTCCAAACAGACATGCGCACTTTGCATGATCTCTACCCGGCTGTATTGCACAGCCGAGTGGAGAACATGCTGAGGCTCCCACTCTGTGCGACAAAGCAAGACCCTCAGACCAATCACGACGCTGCTGTCATGCTGGTGACAGCAGCGTCGTGATTAGCTGGGAGCATGTGTGCACCCTGGAACAGGAAGAGGACGGAGGGGAGACGAACGCATCTCCTCTAAAGGTAACTGGTTTTTTTTTTTCACCTCCCCCCCCCATTCTATCCAACCCAGCCACTACCGTTGAGTGGCAGCCGTCACTGCAAAAACTACAGAAGATAATATACAACTGAAAAACAAGATGATCCATTGCATTGACTGTCAGGTTGAGGGAGGGGAAGACACATTTATGGTGATATCATTATGGTAAGAAGAGTCTCCTGATGGAATAAGACTGAAAGCAGAATTGTAATTATTTTTAGGGTAACCAAACTGTCTAGTAATAGACTGCATACATTATCATGAAATAAAACTTCTTGAAGTAGGATTAGGGTAGTTCCCCTTGGTTTCTTCTATAAACCATATTTTTATACAAGGCAACATTGCATTCCAAGGGATGTAGTGTGTAACCCGCCTCTTTATCATGGTCTCTACATAGTCTTTCGACTGCAGCACTTGACTGCATTCCATTCCCTCGACCTCTGAGAATCTGGGGCGTAGAAATAAATCCTGGGTCCTTGATGTTGCAACAGATTATGCAGCTTTCTCAGGCACTTTATTGTCCTTTCTTAGAACATTGCAGGGCTCCTGACAAAACTGATAATTCAGATTGGATCACTCTCAATAGCAATTTATTGTTATTAAACTTCAGGAAACATGATATACAATGCCCTGCTATTTAGAAGGTTTAGCGTTCTTTGGCATTCCTACTTCCCCTTCCCGCCTGCAGGTACAGCAAAAGGCAGTCTTAAAACTTTGGTGCCATTTTCTTCAGATTGCAAGGCAACTACTTTGAATGCTGACTCATTTAATTTTCAGGCTACTCTGTTAAGTCCTAGAAACTTAACAATTATACTTGTGGTAAACGTTTACAGCAACAATTTTCAAATAACTCTGACAACATTAAGAAGTTCAGTGTGGGATTTTAAGAGCTCTACAATTTATCCCATCTACATAATTTTAAGTTGTGGCTGCAACCTGCACATGTGCCCACAACAATTCCAGAGTGCTGTTGCGTTTGATAAACTCCCATTATGTTAGTAAATCTGCCCACTTGAGTATCCTAACCTTTACAGGGAGAGGATGCATTACTTTTACCAACGTTATCTATAGGCAGAAGACATTAAACAATCACATTGTAGTGCTTAGGGTTATTGCAACTAATTGTAATTAACACAATTTGTATTTTTGGCACGTTTGTGGAATATCAGTAACTCACTGCAGCTATACCTATTCAAGATCTGAAACAATTCACAATGATAACACTGCGATTCGTTGAGCTCGGAATCTATCTAGATTTGTTCTGCTGTATCAGGGAGGTGGTTTGTTGTTTAGATGTTAATTGTTATGCTGTTTTGCCCTCTTTTGATGTGATTTCTACTAACACTAAGAGATTATTGACTGCCTCTTCTAAGCAAAAATCTGAAGAAAAAAAACAGCTGGCTGAACTAATTCTGCTCTGTTGCTCACCATAACCTTTTATTGCCTTAAAAAGCTTGCTGTGACTAATTAGTGGCCATAGTGTGTAGAAGAAGAACGCCCTAAATGCCACAAAATCGTCACTTATAGAAGAGGCATAGGGTGAGCTTATAGCTGCCTCAGCTTTAAATGATTATGTGGCTTACTGGAGGGTGGTCAAAACATCTATTTTGGGGGATTTATCGTATAGGCTGACACCTGGGTAAACCCATTTGAGTAAAATATATTCAACTTCTGTTCCTACATCTCAACTTGCCATCTGTGCTTTCCATTTTCTTTACTATTGAGGAGAGAGCTGAGGCTATTAGTAAATGTCCTAAAGGCAAAGCCTCCAAAAATATGACTTGTTCATTACAAACACTTTAAATTTTGCCTCAGGCTCCAATTTTTCCCCTTCTTGGTCTAAATCAATTATTGTATATGTCTATAAGAAGGTGGGGAAAGGAGCTCCAGATTATCACAAACAAATCTCCAATTGATCCAAATGTGAAGACCGACCGCTCATAGAAAGGTTGATTCATGGGCCAACAATAACAAAATTAACTCAGATCCTCATTACGGCTTCAGATCTGTTTTGGGAACCATCTACCAATGCCTCACCCTACACCTATTAAATATGAAATACATAATCACAAAGTCTAGTGCCATGTATCTAGCATTCATTGATTTTACATCAGCATTTAACTGAATAAAAAGCTCCAAATTGTGTTTGATTATGTTATTCCTGGGGGTGAAAAGAAGCATTTTTTTGTTCCAGCTCCACACCAATCTCACAGCAAGAGTGTGATACAAGATTGAGCCTGAACGTAGACTTTAATTTCAATTAAGATGGGTAGTGTGCCAGCGCTTTGTCTTGGCCCCACTTCTTTTACTTGGCACAAACATCAGCTTGAAGGTGCTTTGATATCCAGATGTTGTGACAGGTTCTCACCCCATTCCCCTATTGTTGTACGCTCATGATGCCATTTTGTAGAGCAAGCCTGCTAATGGCCTGAAGAATTTACTTGAGTTTTCTATTGCCTTTATGAACAAATTAAAATTAAAGACAACCTTCATAAACACATATACTATGATAATTGGACCCAATTCAACTAAAACCTTACCATCGAAAGAGCGAAATGCGTCCCCACTGTAGGCTGCAGAGCTGCAATTTGTGGTTGTCCCACAGATACCTCTTGCAAACCAAAGCGAAAATGTTTCAAAGATGTTTTATCTCTTCCTCCTACTCGTTTCTTGTTTATCTGTGACTTTGGTTTGGTACACTTGAGGACAAACTTCGACCTCTATCGGTTTGGATCTCGAAATGGACCAATCCTGAATCTGGAATAATAAAATACTGCTTACCCTTGGATGAGTCCTTAATATTGCCTGGCTTAAGCATCTCAAAACCATATTTTTTTAATTAGGCAGACCAGATTTTTATCCAGTTCCTCATTACTTACCAAACATGACTTGATCTGGGTCAAATCTACATTTTAATAATAATGTGCTGATAGGTGAAATTTCTGAATTGCAGAAACCAACATTAAGATCAAATGCCATCTCTGTTTTCCAGTTAAATATAAAGAGGGGCAAAGAAGATCTTGGTTGTCACAGACCAACTCTAATGATTAAATCATTTAAAGAGATTGAAGACCAAATCCTCATGGAAGGGTTTGATCCAGTGGCCCAATGATGATAACATCACCTCAGATTTTTATGACAGCTATTTAGAACATTCACAATACTTGCAATACACTCTACTGAAAACAGTTCCATCATTGAGGATTATCCTACTTTTTTGCACAATACAAGGCATAGATTTCTTCTGAGATGTTTCATGTTGCAATTTTTGCTGAACTTCCATAAAGGTTGGTCATCCAGAGACAACTTCACCCTTATGACTCAGTTTCCGTCCAATCAATATTGCATTCTGTTATATTTTGTAATTTTTTTAATCATTTTCACAGGCATTATTTATGAAATCTTCTAAAGGACCTGGGTTTTACACAAGTACAACTAGCTCTAGTCTGCAAATGTTACCTTATTAATTCACCTGTTTTACAATACCTAGATTTCACAACAGAGCCCTTTATATTAGAATATTCTATCTGTTTAATATTTTATTTTATTATCTTTTTTCTATTTTAAGTTTGTATTTTACTGTCATTTTTGATTTTTTTAATTGATTTTACTATTTATCGGAGTATACCTTTTTATCGCTATGGTTTTATAGAGAAAACAAGAATAAACATTAATTAATGCATCCATTTTGGAACACATTGCCGTTCTTGAAAGCATTTTTGCTAATCCTATTTAAACCTTTAAATGTTGGATATAAATAACTACACACATTTTTGGTAAATGGTTTCTTATGAAGTCAGAACACATAACCATATGTTTTAGGATATCTCTGCCCATCCATATTCAAAAGAACTAAAAGCACTTAAAACCAAATATAGGTAAGAAATAAGGAAAATGAAAACTCCTGAAATATCCTGAGAGTGCTGAAAGAGATGTACAAATGAGGGCTGTTAGACTTGGCATCCTTGGTGTGGTCTCCCCTAACTTTTTGCCTCTGTTTCCCAGGTTGTTGATGTGCACTGGACTCTGTTTTTGCTGTTTTTGTTACTCTGGGCACTTTAACCACTGCTATCCAGTGCTGAAGTGCAAGTGTTCCTATATAAAATGTGTATGTAATTGGATTTACATGATTGGTATATTTGATTTACTGGTAAGTCCCTAGGACAGTGCTCTAGAGGCGCCCAGGGCCTGTAAATCAAATGCTACTAGTGGGCCTGCAGCACTGGTTGTGCCACCCGCATTAGTAGCTCTGTAAACATGGCTCAGACCTCCCACTGCAGTGTCTGTTTGTGCAGTTTTAAACTGCCAATTCGACTTGGCATGTGTACCCACTTGCCAGGCCCAATCCTTCCCTTTTCTTACATGTAAGACACCCCTAAGATAGGCCCTAGTTAGCCCCATGGGCAGGGTGCAGTGTATGTTTAAGGTAGGACATATACTCATGTGTTTTATATGTCCTAACAGTGAAATACTGCCAAATTCGGTTTTCACTGTTTTCACTGTTCAAGGCCTATTCCTCTCATAGGTTAACATGGGGGCTGCCTTTAAATATGATTAAAGCGCAGATTCCCATTTGGGAGCTGATAGACATATGGAGTTTGGGGTCTCTGACCTCTCAGTTTAAAAATACATCTTTTAGGAAAGTTGGTTTAGAGATTGTGGCCCTCATTACGACCCTGGCGGTTGGTGATAAAGTGGCGGTAATACCACCAACAGGCTGGTGGTAAATACTGCTAAATTATGACCATGGGGGAAACAGCTCAGACAGACAGCCACTTTAACACACTGACCACCAGGGAGGAATCGACAGGCCCCATGGCGGTAACCGCTTAAAGCCAGGAGGAAGCCAATGTTCCGCCCACTGTATTAAGACACAGGAAACCGCCACCTTTTCCAGAGCAGTACCAACGACATCAAAAGCCTGGCAGAAACTGAGCTCAGAAGTCAAAGGACTCACCTGTGGAGCCTCAGAGAAGGACCATGGCGCTATGGAGCTTGAGCTGCACATATTCCCAATGTTGATTTACGTCCTGCTCCACTACGAACACCAACAACGGCGACGACGACCACGGTGAGTACAGCCACCTAGCACACAGGGGAGGCGGGAGGAAAAAGAGAGTGACAAACACACGCACAACACCCCCCCACCCCCAACAGCATACACACAAGCAGATGCAGTAACATAACATATTTACCCTGTACCCCTCAGGAATAATGCAAGGAAAACTCCAATAGATAAAAGTGAGTGTAATAAGATAAATATAGTAGAAATACGTGCATCCAAATAAAAAACTATATACATATTTACAAATGAAGGGACACTACCCAGTCCTCAATGTTCGTGGGCCACCGGCCCACATTACAAAGTCCAACGCCACACTTTTCTCCTGCAACAACACAGAGAGAACACTGCAGGGGCATAAGGTCGAAAACAGACAGGCACCTCAGGGGGACGGGGAACAGGGGGGCACCTCAGCCGGCAGATGGAACAATGTCACAGGTCCTGGAGGGGGCAACATGCCCTGTGCTTTGTCCTGGGGAGTGCAAGGCCACAGTCTCTCAAGTGGGTGACTTGCCCACTGGCTCTGGAGGGGGCATCGTGCCCAGTGAGCTTCAACCTGGGGAGGATGGGGTGAGTGGAAGGCTTTTCCAACAGTTCTGGAGGGGGCATTGTGCCCAGTGAGCTTCATCCTGGGGAGGATGGGGTGAGTGGATGGCTTCTCCACTGGTTCTGGAGGGGGCATCATGCCCAGTGAGCTTCATCCTGGGGAGGTTGGGGTGAGTGGATGGCTTCTCCACTGGTTCTGGAGGGGGCATCGTGCTCTGTAATGCAGATCTTGGGGAGTGCAAGGTCACAGTCTCTCAGCTGGGTGGCATACCCACAGAATTTGCAAGAGGCAGGCCACACAACCCATGGAGGCAGGTTTACAGAATGTCTGCCGGCGGTGACGGCTGTTCCGTGGTGGCAGTGGTACTGCTGCTGCTGGTAGTGGTGAGGGGAGGCTCCAGCCAATCCCCTGCAGCCTCGGATGGCTGCCCATTGGTGCTGCTGGCGGAGCTGGTGGTGGTAGTGGTGCGGGGAGGCTGCAGCCCATCCCCTGCAGCCTCGGACGGCTGCCCAACGGTGCTGCTGGCGGAGCTGGTGGTGGGGGAAGCTCAAGCCCATCCCCTGCAGCCTCGGACGGCTGCTGACTGGTGCTGCTGGTGGTGGCAGTGGTGGGAGGAGGCTCCAGCCCATCCCCTGCAGCCTCGGATGGCTGCCCACCCATGCTGCTGGTGGAGCTGGTGGTTTTATTGGTGCGGGGAGGCTCCAACCCATCCCCTGCAGCCTCGGACGGCTGCCCACCGGTGCTGCTGGCGGAGCTGGTGGTAGTAGTGGTGGAGGGAGGCTCCAGCCCATCCCCTGCAGCCTCTGACAGCTGCCCACCGGTGCTGCTGGCGGAGATGGTGGTGGTAGTGGTGGGTGGAGGCTCCAGCCCATCCCCTGCAGCCTCCAATGGCTGCCCACCGGTGCTGCTGGCGGAGGTGGTGGTGGTAGTGGTGGGGGGAGGCTCCAGCCCATCCCCTGCAGCCTCGGACGGCTGCCGACCGGTGCTGCTGGCGGAGCTGGTGGTGGCAGTGGTGGGAGGAGGCTCCAGCCCATCCCCTGCAACCTCGGACAGCTGCCCACCCATGCTGCAGGCGGAGCTGGTGGTGGTAGTGGTGCGGGGAGGCTCCAACCCATCCCCTGCAGCCTCGGACGGCTGCCCACTGGTGCTGCTGGCACAGCTGGTGGTGGTAGTGGTGGAGGGAGGCTCCAGCCCATCCCCTGCAGCCTCTGACAGCTGCCCACCGGTGCTGCTGGCGGAGATGGTGGTGGTAGTGGTGGGGGGGAGACTCCAACCCATCCCCTTCAGCCTCCAGCGGCTGCCCACCGGTGCTGCTGGCGGAGATGGTGGTGGTAGTGGTGGGGGGAGGCTCCAGCCCATCCCCTACAGCCTCGGACAGCTCCCCACTGGTGCTGCTGGCACAGCTGGTGGTGGTGCTGGTGGTGTTGCTACTGGTGGAGCTGGTGGTGGTGGTGGGGGAGGCTCCAGCCCATCCCCTGCAGCCTCAGGGGATGCAGACTAAGTCCCAGCATCAGGCTCCTTGTCCTTACTGCCTGCTGGTGCAGGCCCCTTGCCCTTCCTGCCAGCAGCTGAAGATGGCTCCTTGCTCCTTTTGGCAGCAGCTGGGGATGGCTCCTTTCTCCTTTTGGCAGCAGCCGGGGTGGCTCCTTGCTCCTATTGGCAGCAGCCGGGAGTGGCTCCTTGCCCTTCCTTGCTGCAGCTGGGGGTGGCTCCTTGCCCCTCTTTCCTGCAGATGGGGCTGCCTCCTTGCCCTTTCTTGAAGCACTTGGGGCAGGCACCCTTTCCGTCTGGCTGGCTGGTGTCCGGGATCCTTTCTCACCTGGAGTTGCTGGGGACACTACTGTGCTCATGGACTGGGTGGCTGAGGTGCTTGCCTGGGTTCTGACCACCCTGGCCAGACGTGAAGGATGGGGGGAGGAGGGGTAAGGAAGAGGTCAACAGTGGAGAGGCAAAGCTTCTTAGGGACATTGGGGTAGGAAGAGGGAGAAGGTCTGGGAGTGGAGGAAGAGGGAGTGGTTGTAGGAGGTGTCTGTCTGCTGTGTTTGGGTGCAGGTGCATGGGCTGGATGCTGTTGTAAGATGGATGGCTGTTGGGTGTCTGAGTGCTTGTGTTTGTGTACTTTGGGAGGAGGGGGCACAGACACAGTGGGAGAGGACACAGGGGATGTGTGCACTGATGTGAGGGTGGTGACTGCCAGTGAGGTGTGTGCTCTGATAGGTGTGCTGGTGATGGTGGTAGTGGATGAGGATGTAGTGCATGCAGGTGTGAGTGTAGACGGAACTGGGAGGGAGGTGGAGGACGAGGAGCAGGGGGCCATAGCGGAGGTAGTGGATGTTGGTATGTCTGCATCTGGATGGTGTTTGTGTGAGTGCCTGTGGGATGAAGTGTGGTGCTTGTGTTTGCCATGTCCACGCTTGTGTGTTGTCCTGTGTGCATGCTCGTCTACCTGTGTGCTTGGGATAGGTTGGGGTTGAGGGGAATGGGACTGGGAAGAGGACGTTGGAGGGGCGAGGGTGGAATCAGGGACAATGGCTGCCATCAGAGAGGAGGCCAGAGCCTGGATTGATCTCTGTTGGGCCGCCAAGCCAGTGTGAATACCCTCCAGAAATGCACTGGACTGTTGCATTTGGGCTGCTAGCCCATGGATGGCATTCACAATGGTTGTCTGCCCAACAGAGATGGATCTCAGGAGGTCAATAGCCTCCTCACTCAGGGCAGCAGGGCTAGCTGGGGCAGGGCCTGAGGTGCCTCAGGCGAAGGAAATGCCCACCTTGCTTGGTGAGTGGGCATGGGCAACTCACTGAGGGGCTGCTGGGAGGGCGGTGCTGGTATGGGGTGGCAGCTGTACCTGCAGCTGGGGTGGTCACAGAGGTGTCCACCACCACCAGGGAGCTTCCATCGGAGGAGGTATCTGTATCCGAACTGTCCCCCCCTGTCTCCACCGTGGTGCTCCCCTGGCCCTCCGTCCCACTGGTGGCCTGAGCGTCAGTGGACTCTGCCTCCTGGGTTCTGTGGGATGCAGCTCCCTCTGTCGCCGGTGCCTCTGCTCCTCCGCCAGATGATGCTAATGCACATAAGGGCAGGATGACAAAATAAAAAGGGGATGGGGAGAGACAAAGGATTCACTTGGTCAATTGCGGCACCAACACCACCGTTGGTGTATACAACACACTCACACACAGGGAACAGCCCTATGCACTAGGCAATGCACTACCAGTTACAATGCTAGTCACCAGGCCATGGGTAGGGACAGATACCACCAACTTCAGCATACCTGGGACCCACACACCCCTGCCCAGTAGTGGATGCCTACTAGCTAGGTTGGAGAATTTTCACATCAGAACCCTGCCCAACATGGGACCTACTCTCCAATGTCAGGCCTGGCCTAGGGGCACCCACAGGCCCACATCCCCCACCCAGATACCACCCCACCAGGCGTAAGTAGTAATGAAGGGCACTATACTCACCCGTTGTTGCTGCTGTGATGCCCCCAAGCGCCCATCCAGCTCCGGATAGGCCACCGCCAGTATGCAGGCCATCAGGGGGCATCAGGATTCGACAGGCACCCCTTCCTCCTTGGGAGGCTATCCCCAGCTGGGCCTCCGCCTTCTTCTGTGCCCAGCGTCTCAGGTCCTCCCACCGTTTGCAACAGTGGGTGCTCCGCCTGCCGTAGACCCCCAGGGTCCGCACGTCCTTGGCGATGGCACGCCATATAGCCTTCTTTTGATGAGCGCTGATCTGCAGAGGAAATACACACAGGGAAAAATATTAGTCAGACCGTCCTGCCTGTTATACTCATGGCCCACCATGCCCCTTACCATCCCAATTAGCACAGACATGCCCCAGTATACATGCTGCACGCTGCCCAGGGCCCATCCACTAACTACCCCCTACACGAGGCCTTCACACAAAGCACTCCATGCATTCATGACCCATGCATCGTACTCACAGTGTACTCACCTGTTGGTCTGGTGACCCATACAGCAGTCGGTACTGGGGTAGGACCCCATGCAACAGTCTCTCCATCTCTGCGAGGTGAAGGCAGGGGCCCTTTCCGCAGTCACACGAGCCATGGTAGGATCCAGACACAGGTCAAAGCAGCACATGCAGTGTAGGTCCTCTCCTGTTGAAGGTCAGGTAGCAAGTGAGGGAACAGATAGACAATGGCGGTGACGTCCGCGGCAGTGCATACCGTCACCCATGGCGTACACCACCATTGGCCACTGTACCCCATAGGGCCCAATGATTACCAATGAGGAGCTGTACGATGGTTCCCGACCACCTTCCGCAACGGCACACAACGTCAGCGGAATTACATAATTTCTACCTGTCCCTCCATACAGGACAGGCAGACGCCATTTCAGGGTGAGGAGGCAGGCAATGGATCCTAACTGCGTCACAATTCACAATTTCACATTCTGGACATACGCCACCAAAATATTGTAACAATCACAATATGCATTGTACTGTAGTGGTAACAATGTACAGATAATGGCCAGCTGCTCACTCTTTTGCCCCGTAGATTGCAACCGCTGCAGATGAATAGGAGATGGAGACAGCCCCCTTTGTACAGACCCCTTGTGGGCTTGGCAACAATGGAGGACAAGCACATTATCCTCACCTACAGACTTGACAGGGCCACAATCACAGAGCTGTGTGCCCAATTGGAGCCTGACCTGATATCTGCTATCCATCACCCCACTGGGATCCCCCTCTTGTGCAACTTGCTATCAGTGCTCCATTTTTTGGCAACAGGTTCTTTCCAAGTGACAGTGGGCTTGGCAGCAGGAATGTCTCAGCCAATGTTCTCAAAAGTGCTGACCCGAGTGTTGTGGGCCCCGATTAAACACATGTGCAGCTACATTGTTTTCCCCCAGGTGGAGGATTTGGCCTCAGTGAAGGCTGACTTCTATGCAATGGGACATATCCCCAACATCATTGGTGCGATTGATGGGACACATATTGCATTTGCCCCCACCCCGGCAAAATGAAAAGGTCTTCAGAAATCAAAAAAGTTATCACTCTATGAATGTGCAGATGGTGTGCTTGGTGGACCAGTATATCTCCCATGTCAGTGCTAAGTATCCAGGCTCAGTGCATGATGCTTTTATCCTGAGGAATAGCAGCATCCCAAATGTGATGGCCCAACTCCAGAGACACAGGGTGTGGCTAATAGGTGAGCCCTGGTTCCCACCCACTGGATGTTGGTGTATGGGTATGGTGTGGGACATAAGGGTTAGGGTGTGGCTAACAGATGTCTCTCAATATTTGCAGGTAACTCAGGTTACCCAAACCTATCATGGCTACTGACCCCTGTGAGGAATCCCAGGACAAGGGCTGAGGAACGTTACAATGAGGCACATGGGCGAACAAGAAGGATTATTGAACGTACCTTCGGCCTCCTGAAGGCCAGGTTTCGGTGCCTCCATCTAACAGGTGGGATCCCTGTGCTACTCACCCAAGAAGGTCTGCCAGATAATCGTGGTATGCTGCATGTTGCACAACCTTGCCTTAAGAGGCCATGTGCCATTTCTGCAGGAGGAGGAGGCTGGAGATGGCCGTGTGGCAGCAGTGGACCCTGTGGACAGTGAAAATGAGGAGGCAGAGGATGAGGATGAGGACAACAGAAGTGCAGTAATTCGTCAATACTTCCAATGACACACAGGTAAGACAGTGTTATTTCACATTTCATTGACAGTTTGATGTGTGACATTGTCACTGGCAGGCTGTGAATTCCTGCTTCTTTGCCCACTCGCTGTACCCACTGGCATCTCTTTTTGCAGATGTTCGTGCCCCACTATTGCTCCTGGTGTGTTCACTGCAGCCAACTACAGGTCTTTACAATGTATACATTACTGTACAGGTGAATTGCAATGTTTAAAGCAAGTTAAACGAATACACACTTAAATCATTTGACATACGCCATACTTGTATTTTCAAAGAGTGTTTATTTAAGTGCTAAGGAATAGGGGGGCAAGTGCATTGGGCTGGGGTGATGATGGAGGAAAGTCCAGGGTATAGTTTCAGTCTATTTGTAGCACAGGTGCATTGTCCAAGGGGGCATAGAAAGGGGAGCAATGGCGGTTCAAGGGGGACAGGGTGACAGAGTGGGACACAAGGGTGACAATCAGGAGAGTCTCATTTCATGGTAGGGGTCTTGACAATAGTCTCTGGCTGCTGCCTGGATCGCAGGGAGCGTTTGCGGGGTGGTTCTCCTTCTGCAGGGGTGCTGGGGGCCTGTTGGTCCTGTGGTGGGGCCTCCTGTCTACTAGTGGCAGCGGAGGTGGAGGGCTGTTCAGTATTCTGGCTAGTGTCAGGGGCCCGCTGGTGTGCCACTGCCTCCTACATACTGTTGGCCATGTCTGCCAACACCCCTGCAATGGAGACCAGGGTGGTGTTAATGGATTTCAAGACCTCCCTGATCCCCAGGTACTGTCCCTCCTGCAGCCGCATGTTCTCCTGCATCTTGTCCAGGATCTGGCCCAGCGTATCCTGGGAATGTTGGTATGCTCCCAGGATCGCAGTGAGTGCCTCCTGGAGAGACGGTTCCCTGGGCCTGTCCTCACCCAGGCACACAGCAGTCCTCCCAGCTTCCCTGTTGTCCTGTGCCTCTGTCCCCTGAACTGCGTGCCCACTGCCACTGACCCCAGGCCCCTGATTGTCCTGGGTTTGTGGGGTGCCCTTGGGTCCCTGTAGTGGTGGACACACTGCTGATTGACGTGTCCAGGGGCATAGGTATGGGCCGGGTGGGTGCTGTGGTGGTGTTTCCTGAGAAGGAAGGCTCTGTGGTGGTGTGAGACTGTGCCTGGGTAACTGACTGTCCGGAGGTCCCTGAAGGGCCAGGTTGGTCATCTGGATCCAGGCGGGCAGAGCTGCTGTCATCACTGTGGACCTCTTCTGTGGGGAGACTGGATGTTGCTGGCACCTCTTCTCCGGTGACTTTGGCTGGGATGCCTGTGGGGATGTAAATGCAGTGTTATTGTTTCTGTGTGCGACATATTGTGCATGGGTGGGTTGCCCTGGCAGCTTTGCCTTGTGTGAGTTGTTGTTTGGTGGGCTAGCTGATTGTCTCTGGTGTGCATGCTTTAGTGATTGGTGTCCATGAAGGGCTGTAAGTGGTGTCCATGCATTGGGGTGAATACAGGCCTTAGCTTTGGGAAGAGTGGGTTGTGATGGTGAGGTGTGAGGAAAGTGGTGGAGTGATGGGAGTGAGGGTGATGGTGGGGGTCTGTGATTGATGGGAGTGAGGGTGATGGTGGGGGTCTGTGATGGCATGCAGTTAGGGGATGATAGTAGTATAGAGTTGACTTACCAGAGTCCAATCCTCCTGCTACTCCTGCCAGGCCCTCAGGATGCATGATTGACAAGACTTGCTCCTCCCATGTTGTTAGTTGTGGGGGAGGAGGTGGGGGTCCACTGCCAGTTCTTTGTATTGTGAGATAGTGTCTTGCTGCAATGGAACGCACCTTCCCCCGTAGGTCGCTCCACCTCTTCCTGATGTCATCCCTTGTTCTGGGGTGCTGTCCCACGGCTTTGACCCTGTCCACGATTCTCCACCATAGCTCCATCTTCCTAGCAATGGATGTCTGCTACACCTTTGATCCAAATAGCTGTGGCTCCACCCGGATGATTTCCTCCACCATGACCCATAGCTCCTCCTCAGAGAATCTGGGGTGTCGTTGTGGTGCCATGGGTGTAGTGTGAGTGGTGTGGGTGAGGATATATAGGGTGATGTGTTGGGGTGTGTGATGTAAGGTGCTTGGGTGGTGTATAGGTGATGGTGGTATGTGGCTCTTGTTGCGTGTGTGCTCTTGCTGTCTGTCTCTGGTGGCAATGATTAGTATTCGTAAAGGGTTGTGGGGAATGTGTGTGTGTGTGAATTGTCCAATGTGGTGCTGTTTTGTTAGTGTGTGTGTATTTTGAGCGCGGCGGTATGTACCGCCAATAGTTCACCGCCATTGAATGTCCACTGTGGTGATTCGTGGGTCATAATGTTGTGGGTGTTGTTCTGTTGGTGTAACGGTGTGGGTTTTGCTACCGCCACTTTATCACTGACCTTTGGGCTGCCGGATTTGTATGTGGCTGAATAGTGACGGATTGGTGTGTGTGTGTGTCATCATATGGTTAGCAGATATCCGCAGCGGCGGCAGTATGTTAGCAGCAGTCAGCATGGCGGTAAGTGGGATTTACCGCCAATGTCATAATGAGCACCTGCGTGTTTGAAAATGCCACTTATAGAAAGTGGGCATTTTCTTGCTTAAACCATTCTGTGACTCTGCCTGTTTGTGGATTCCCTGTCTGGGTCATTTTGACAGTTGGGCTGTTTGCACATCTCTCTAGTCAGTGACACAAAGGGACCTGGGGGTAGCCTGCATATCCTGATGAGCCATCTGTGCTAGGAGGGAGGGGAGGAGTGGTCACTTACACCAGAAAGGGCTGTCACTGCCCTCACACAATGCAGTCCCCAACCCCCTTGTGTGTGTCTGGGGCCTGGCCCGGGCAAGGCAGGATTTCACAAACATGAGACTTTCCTTTGCCGTATGCCTACTTGCCAAAATGGGTATAAGAAGAGCACCCAAAACCACAGACTTTAGATCACTTCTGGAAATCAAGAGGAACCTCTGCCTGGAGAAGAGCTGAAGAGCTGAGAAGTGGTGCTGCAGAGCTGAGGAGAAGTGCTGCCCTGCCTGTGACTGTGCTTTGTGGAGCTATCCTGCAGTTGTTGCTTATAACCTGGTGAAAGAGGACAAAGACTGGACTTTGTTGTGCCTTCCTGCTTGTGAAGAAATCTCCAAGGGCTTGTCCTGAGCTTGCCTCCTGGTGTTGAAGTCTCAGGGCCATCAAAGACTTCCCCTGCCAGCACCTGGACTCCCTGCTGAGGCTCCTGCCCTGCCAAGTGGTGCCCTATCTAGTTCCTGGGGCCTTGACAGGTGTAACTGGTAGACCAAGATTGAAAATCCACTCACCGACTGCAGTGCAGGGAAATTTCCGATGCAACCTCTGAGACGCGGATGAAGAAACAACATGCCGCTGGCTTTGCGGCTGAAATCGACTCTCCATCTGCAGCGCGGCTAGAAGATCGATGCACGTGGCTGGAGAAACGACGCACCACACCGCTAGCGGAGGCTACCAGGCGGGTGAGCGGGGGTTAACTGAGGGTGATCTTCCTTTACCCTGACTAGAGTGAGGGTCCTTGCTTGGACAGGGGATAACCTGACTGCCAACCGAAGACCTAATTTCTAACAAGGGTCTATTCAAAAACTGCTTTTTGTAGCTTATTAGTAGTACTGCAATAGTACTACCAAATGCTATTCACAAACCTTCATGCAGGGTGAACTCCTCCGCCTCTCCTATTTGTATGTGCAGAGATCTCTGTACAAGTGGTTGTACAATTTAGCAGTATTGTGGGACAGACAGGGGGGAGTGGCTGGAAATTAGACAATACTTACTACTAAAGGGGAGGTGTCTCTGGAGGAGTAAAGAGGGATTAAAGTACAGCCAAGGAAAGGTTTACAGAGGGACATAAGCTCACCCACAACTAAAAACATTGCTATTCATAAATTGCACTTCTTAAATCACTACAGCCAAAAATGACATAAAACAGTAGTAAATGTACTCTAGCTCAGACCTGGAGGATGTCCAGCACCAAACGTGGCCAGCCACTGGTACTGCAACACTCTACAAAAGAAAATAATGGAGGCAAGGACTTTGACCTACATACCAAATAATGTTAAAATAAATAAATGTATAAAACATTTTAAAAATATATATACATTTATGTTAGTGGTAAAATATTATACATAAATGATAAATAAATATATTATTTTTAAAGCTTGAAATTACCTTTTTTATATAAAAAATAATTGTAAAGTTATTTTGAAATGATTAAATAAATTACAAATAATTCTACATATATCTATTAGTATATTTTAATTTATACTTAATAAATGTAAAATGTTTACTTCAAATGGATTTTCCAAAACTAATTTTAAAAAATCATTTTAAGTTAATTTAATATACTCAACATTTATTAACTATTTAGTTCACATTTATGTTAATAGTTCTGTAGCATGTTTTAAACAGTTATACTACTTTTAAAATGTATATATAAAATTAACATTAACATTGAACCTAAAAATATTTTAATTACTTTTCAAAACTTTAATAAACTTTAAAGCTTTTCCCTACACTTTCCTTTAGGGAATATGGCTAACATGAAATACAGTCATAAAGTCATTTCTAGTAGTAACTTTACCGTTGTATGTGACATTCTACCCATTTCACCCCCTGTTTCAAAGGGCATGGACATGTAAGTCCACACTTTTGACAAACTTTGCACTCGGAATTGGTGAACAGCCAAAAGTAATAAAGTTACTTGAAAGTGTAAGAGTAAACTTACACATATAGATTTACTCACATATATGTTTACCTTTATAGCTCCCTTGGTATTTACAATGGTACACTAAAAAGAACTGCGTGGTTACTAGGCAAAGGGCCTCATTATGAGGCTGGCGGCCTTCAGACTGCCAGCCCCGCGGTGGTTTTCAGGACCGCCGCTGCTGTGGCGGTCTGAGCACCAGGGTTCCACCAGCATCGCCAGGATCGGTGATCCTGATGGCCTAGCGGTGGCGGAGATCGTAATCTGCCTGGGCAGCACTGCCTGCAGCGATGCCCTGCGGATTAAGACCTTGTTCCCCACTAGCCTTTTCATGGCGGTTTCACCGCTAATGAAAAGGCTGGCAGAGAACAGGTGCAGGGGGTCACCCGGGGCCCCTGCGCTGCTCATGCACTTGGCATGGGCAGCGCAGGGGTCCCCTTACCCAGCCCCGTCGCAATGTTCACTGTCTGCTGTGCAGACCATGATCATTGAGAGGATTATGGTGCAACCTGCAGGCTACAGCATTGGCGCTGGCTCAATTACAAGCCGGAGACAATGCTGTAGCTTGTTTCTCGCTAGGCCACCGGGTGAAAACCAAGGTTTCCACCTGCGGCCTAGCGGGAAATGCCTAATAGGTCAGGCAGGGTGCTTACAGTTTGGCGGAAGCCACCCTGTTGGGAACCAAACTCATATTGAGGGCCAAAGTAAACACGAACAAGCTTAGTTTCATAAATTTTAAGATAAGTGAGGAACATAAGATGTTTTTAGAAGGTAGTATGCCACAGACTGGGCAGTTACAAGAGTGCTCCTGACTTACAAATATCATCTGATATTTGGCTGGATTACATTCTGAATGTATACAAGAACAAAAATTAACTGAGCTACACTAGAAAAAATATATATGTCATTGATACAGTCTTAGGGACCAATTAAAGTTTGGCGGCCCCAGCGCAAGACCGTCAACCTCTAGGGGAGGATGCCACCAGAAAGGCTGTTGTGTCCCCCCCCCCCCCACACCCGCCCTAGTAGAAGATTTCTGCCAGTCTGATCTGGCTGACTGGCAGAAATCTTGAAATAGAGCCTTCCAGCCAGTCAGACCAGCGGAAACAGTGCTACGAAATAGCACTCAGCTCCATTAAAGGAGCTGAGTGATATCTCGTAGCTAGCCTCGTAGTGTGGCGGTTGGACTGCCACAGCCATGGCAGTCCGACCGCCACCGCGAGTCTGGTAGTCTTGTGACTGCCAGACTCGTAATCAGGCCCTCAATCACATACTCACATCCAACACTGGCCTGGGACTGGACACACATACAACACAAATATACATCCATGTGTAATGGAACACACACAACAACACCATCAACACCACAACCCAGCAATCAACATACACACACAGAGCACATTGAACCTATCATGCCATGCACAATACATGCAGATACTAACTGTCAAAACACACAAAACGACACCTCACAACAAGACTGGCACAGCAGCGATGGGAGAAACAAAACCATGCATGGAAGGAGGCCGTACTGGGACACATCTCATGTTCAACAAGGCCCACAAAAACATGCCCACACAAACAGGCCCCACTCAGATGTCATGGATAAGCTATACCAACAACAAATGTAATGCACAGTCACACATATGGGTGAAACACAAGGCTACAAAGCATACGCTACTCCGAACACCATACAAGACACCAGCCAGCTCTGAGGGACACACACCTAAATAGTCACATAATCTCAAAAGCAAAGCACACTTGCACAACTCAACATACTCTCCATATCTGCACTAACCAAACTCCACAACACACACCACATGTACACAATAGCCACATCAGTGAATAAGGCATACACCATACAGGGCCACATTACACATCACTACAGCAAACACATATCACTACAAACACAACATAATACCATGACCCCATCATTTCAACTACATGCACATACCTATCACACAACACACACCCTACCCCTGGGGGACAACAGCACGGAACACAACCTCACATACTGCTCAAAAAATACATGAAGCACCAAGCAGCACACACAACAAAATACTGGCACACAACCAATGTCAGCCAGGAACAACTAGGGAAGGAAATGCAGGACAAAGATGTAACCAAAAAACAACAACTGGTTGGCTTTAATACTGGTAAAGTGCAAAACAATAAGAAAGTCGATCGCCATCGGCTAGTCCATAATTATAAACGTTTTTGCACCAAAGGCACAGAATGGTGCCCCAACTTGACTCCAGACTACCATGTAACCTCCATAGGTTGGGGCATCAAGAGGGCAGGAAGGAACCTCTGGGAGTATTGGTGGGGGGGGGGGTAGGTTGGCCTTGGGCTTGGGAGGGGTGGGTTTTGGTTTGGGAGAGGGGGGGGACCTTTTTCAGATAGGTGGACCTCTTCTTGGCGGGAGGAGGAGCTTTGGTGCTGGCAGGGGGTAAGGGATGTCATGGAGGTGGAAGGGATGGACTTGGGGAGGGTAACTAATCTTTTGAGGGTGTCACAGGGGAAAGACTAGGGAAAAGGTCAAGGTTGGAAAGGAACACTTTTTTAGACACATGGGGACAGTCATCAGAAGGGGGTTTGGGTGAAGGAGTGGTTGTCTGACATTTAGGTGTGGATGTCTTGGGTGTATGTTTATGGGAGGTGTGCTTGTATGTGGTGGGTGTCCATTGGATGGGTGATTGAGGGTGTTTTCGTGTCTTGGGCTGAGAAGGGGTGGAGGTACTGGAAGATACCGTGGTGGGTGGGTGGCTGTCTGTTGGGCTGGTGATTGCAGGTATGGTGGATGTGCTGCATGCAGGCGTGTCAGTGGCTGTGCTGTCTGCAGGTGTAGTGACTGGGGTGGATATCTGTGGGTCTGCTGGGGTGATGTCTGCAGGTAGGATAGGTGTGGTGGCTGGATCAGTGAATGTTGGTGTGGTGTCTGCAATTGTGCCAGGTGTTGTGTCTGTGATGCTGTGGCGTGGTGGAGGTGTCAGGGCAAGTTGTGACTATTGCTATGTCTGCTGGTGGATGTTTGTGTGCATGCCAGTGGTGTGTCTTGTGGTGCTTATGTTTGTCTGAGTTACCCTTGGATGTTGAGGTGGATGCATGACTGTCTGTGTGCTTTGGCTGGGTCGGGGAACGGGGGGATTTGGACTGGGAAGAAAATGGTGGAGGGGGACAGTAGACATGGGGTGACTAGCTGCTGTCAGTCTGGAGGCCAGAGCCTAAAATGATCTCTGAGGGCCACAGATTGCACAGCGAATTCCATCCAGGAACGCATTGTTCTATTGGATCTGGCTTGCCAGTCCCTGGATGGCATTCACAATGGCCATCTGACCCACAGAGATAGCCTTCTCACTGAGGGTAGCAGGGGGAACAGGGGCTGGGGCAGAAGTGCCTGTGGCATAGGAGACGCTCACCCTCTTGGATGAGCGGGCAAGGCCAACTGGTTGGGGGCTACAGGGAGGGCAGTGATAGAACTGGGGGTGGCGGACAGAGATGGTACAGGAATGGTTCCCGATGGGTCTGCCACCACTAGGGAGTGGCCACTGGAGGAGGACTCAGATGGGGATGTTGCAGATCTGGTCTCCCCGTTTCACTCCCCTCGCCCTTTGGTCCACTGGGTCCTTTGGTGTTGTCTGTGCTGTTGTGACTGGAGGTCCCTTGGTCAGAAGCTTCAACACTAGGCTGTGCCCGGTCTCCTTCCCCTGCCGGTGCAGATGCTGAAAATAGTGAAGCAGGATCATCACATACACATGATAACACTTCCATTGCAAAGAAGACAGAAATCGCACACATCATGTCCACTGACACCCTGCAGGAAGTTCAAATAAAGTGCCAACCTCATGTAACAACAACCTCATGTAACAACACAATGCATGTCCCTCATTTTCTCAACTGTCACACACCAGCAAAGCAAACTAACGGAAACCTACAATACCATGAATGAAGTAGACAAATCACACTGACCATACCATGACTAGGTGACTATTCCACTTAATACAGGTGCCCTGATTGCAACAACATAGTCAACCAGTAGACAAGCAAAGGATTCCCATTGTAAGGTAGCTTAGCAATTACACAGACACAATCCTTATTACACAAATACATCATCCAGATGTCATGTACCATGCAATAACATATGTTGCCAAGTAAAGGCAGGCAACCCTGGTACAAACAAGCCATACCAACATCAAGTGAAATAGATTTAACCATATCACTATGGACATATACCAACATTTGACATATCAACATGTCACACCTCACAAATGCTGGTCAAGGAGGTAGTACACATCAGACTCTTGTACACCAACTGGGATGTAGCTGGCAAGGAGTGACAATTGACTCAGGTCCAAGCAATGTAGGGAAAAAGTCTCCAGAATACAAACGATAATGGACATGTAAGGACCAAGTAAGCTCACACCAATGTCCCATACACAATTAGCAGTTTAGTATATTGTGTATGTATCAAATAGACTACTGTGATGTGTAGGAAAGAGGGAAAAGGATCGTGCTAACACCAGCACGAGTAAACCATTTTGTCTCAGAATGACAAGCAACATCACTACCCACATATCAGACACGTCAAGTCTGGCATCTGTCTGTGGTGGATTCCCAGAGGCTAAGCATAAGTGATGCAAGCCAACAGTCAGGTCAGACTTACCAACCTGCACACAGGTGCTTATGAACTGCCACAACTGCACCACATATGTTTCTTCTCAAACAGGAAGTTTCCAAACACACTGGCCTCATTTGTCAGATTTACATAGCTCCATCAAGTACACATGATACATTCCAACAGTGAGACATGAAAGTTGTGTTCAAAATTACACATGATGTTGACACAGTACTGTCTGGGGGGAAATGTCCTTAACAACGCATCGTTAAGGATGCAGACGTTTCCCACTCAAGCGTAACCACGCTTGCCTGACCAACGCATGGCTTTTTCTGTACCTTAACCACCCATGTGCTGAACTACGTGGTTAAGGCACAGAAAATGCCATATGTTGTTCGGGAGAAAAACAGAGGATGCGATGAGCCAAGTGGGGCTGGGGCAGAAGTGGGGGGTGGATTAGGGGATTGGGGTGGGTGGGGATTGGGCTATTTTTTTTTAAGGGGCAGGGTAGGAAGTTCAGTTTTTTTATTTATTTAGGGCTTAGGGTTAGGGGTGGGGTGGTTTATTTTTAAAGTGGTGGGGAAGGTTTAAGGAAGGGTGGGAGGAGAGAAGAGGAGGAAGGATCGGGAGAGTACGCAGTGAGGTAAGTGGGGTTGGGGCAGGGTTGGTGGGTAGTGGAGGTGGATTTAGGGCTTAGGGTGGGTGAGGGGTGTCATGTACTTTAGTTTTTAGGGGCAGGGGTGGGAGGTCAAGGTATTTCTTTTTAGGGCTCAGGATGGATGGGGGGTCAGGGTAATGTACTTTTTAGGGGCAGGGTTGGAGGGGTCGCAGTAGTTTTTTTTATTTTAGGGCTTAGGGTGGGTGGGGGTTGGGGTAGTATACATATTGAGGGGAAAGGTTTTAGGGCTCAAGGCGGGTGGAGGGTGTCAGAGTAGTTTAGTTTTTAGGGGTGGGGTAGTTTTATTTAGGGCAGGTGGAGGGCCTGGAAGTTAACTTTTTAGGGACAGGGTGGGGATAGTTTTTTTTAGGTCTCATTTAGTTTTATGGGGCAGGGGTGGGGTGGGTCAGGTATTTTTTTTTAGAGTTCAGAGCGGGTGGGGGTCGGGGTACTTTAGTTTATAGGGGAGGGTTGGGATCATTTTCTTTTTAGGGTTCAGGGAGGGTGGGATTTTGGGGTAGTTTGGGCCTCAGGGCAGGTGGGGGGGTTGCATGACAGAACCTCGCATGCCATTTTGCATGCAATTTCCACACATGTCTTTACTAGGCATGCTTTTACAACGAAAGTTGTTGTAAAGGCGTGCGTGGTAAAGGCATGTGTGGAAACAATGCAGTCGTGGTTCCGACCGCGTTGTAAAGGCGTGCATTGTTCTGGCATGCATGGTTTCATCATACAATCCTGTCTGAGCCATAGCCGTGAGTGGACAACCATTGCAAATGTATCATATCTACAAAAGTATATGATGGACAAACTATGTGTCAAGTGTCTGCTATCAGGACATCAGCATGGCAATCACATTCTTACACCTGATACCAACAAATGTGTCCCTGTGGAAATGTAGTATATGCACACTGGTAACCAGCATGCATATTGTCAACTATGTTGGGACATCACACGTCATAATACATTCCTAACTTACCAAGGAGAAGTACCTTGCAACAGGTGTGAAGTCATTAGCTATGTATGTCATGTGACATGTCTGATGGACACCACTGCATCAGATAATGCTGTGACACATCAGAAAGCAATAAACACTGGAGATGACTTGTCTCTACCTGACTTAAATTCACACATAGACATACTCCCTGATACACAGCAGAGAACAGAGATCAAGAATCGACCCACCTTTCTACCGTGGCATTAGGGAGGAATGATCTGTTGGTGGGAACTAACACCCACCAGCGTAGTAAAAGCAGATCACTGGAACCCAAAAGACACTGTCATATGTGCACCATTCTGTGCTACAGGTCTGAGGGGCTGCTGTAGTTGAATACCATGTCTCAAAACAAAATTAATGTGCCAATACATGACTTGTGTACATTAATGTAATCACAGAAGATGTTACCACATTGTCAGAGCTAACACCCTTTCCCTCATTCAATTACCTGTTAAAGGGGCAAACATGTCTTTGGTATGTACTTACCACCTTGTGGCTGCTGTGCTGCCCTCAAATGCCCACCCAACTCAGGGTAGGGCACTTCCAAAATGCGGGCCATTGGGGGGTCGTGGTCTGACGTGCACCCAATCCTTGTTGGGAGGACAGCCCCCGGCAATCTTCTGGGCTCAGCATCTCAGGTCCTCCCACCGCTTCTGACAGTGTGCGCTTCGCCGGCTGTAGACCCCCAGGGACCGCATCTTCTTGGAGATGGCACACCAAATCCTCTTCTTCTGATGGGTGTTGACCTGCATGGATGCAAACAACAAGTATATATATCATGCCCACATGTGCCACCCATGCTGACATATTGCCCACAAGCCTAGGCTAAACAAATCAAAGCTTAGTCAAGCTACAGGAACATATGTGTACATGGTACTCTTACCTGTTCCTCTGGTGCACCATAGAGCTGTTCATACAGGGGTAGGACCTCCTCCACAAGCTTCTTCAGCTCTTCTGGTGCGAAGGTAGGGGCTCTATCGCCTGTAGGACATGGCATGATTGCCCCCAGAGGCAGTAAACAGCACCTCAGGTTGTGGAGGTCTTGCTGGCAGCAGTGTCAGGAGACAAGTGAGAGATTCATCAGGAGATGGCGTTCACGTCCGCCACGTATACAACCGTCACTGCCAGCTGACACATCCATTGGCCTAAGACCGCCACAGGCAGCAATGTATTCCAATGGCAATGTCATCCGCCTACCGCCATGATGACTTCCGTTGCCGGTCGTTTCCTATTGTCCAGTGGAGTAGGTCAGGCAGTCGCTATTTTAAAGCCTTTCGATGGTCAGAAAAGTTACATTTATGATGCGTCACAATGTGGAAAACATTTCTATGCCATAATTGTTAGTGCTGGCATTGTTTAAAGATGTATATTTGTCCTGATTGAAGGAACATGTTGTCATGTTGTTCTGATTATTTCAACAAATCATTGGTGGTACAGTCAGCAACCTTGTTTTTTGGGTATTTACTGATAGGCATTTGGTGATGTTAGCATCACATAGGCTTGCTGACGTATTAGTTTATATGTACATATATTAATTGGGGCAAGGGGATGACCTGTAACTACTCTGCCACTTTTAGCATTGATATGTGCTGTGTATCTTGTTTTCATTGTATCAAATGGCTATTCACAGTTTTTATGGGACATATGTAGTGTCACGTACAAGGGACACAATGAGTAATTGACAAAACTTCTTATTTTCTCTCACATAGTTATCCTGTAATGGAAATAGTGAGACTACCTCCTGTGTACCGTAAACTAGCAGACTTGCAGAAGAGGAGGAGAACAGACATGCCATACAAACTTACTGCCTGGATAGGCAGACAATCATGGATCTCAGTCGTCAGTTGGAGCCAGATCTAATGCCTGCCATTCATCATCCAGACAGCATACCACCCATTGTACAAGTCATGTCAGTGCTGTACTTCCTGGGCACAGGCTCCTTCCACAATACAGTGGCGCTAACTGCAGGGATGCCCCAGCCTAAGTTCAGTCTGGTCTTGAGGGCTGTACTGTCTGCATTGTTCAAACACCTGGACAGCTACATCTGATTTCTACAACACAAGGATTTTGCTCATGTAAAGGCAGCGTTCTGTGGTTTGGCACACATCCCATATGTAGGGGCCATTGATGGTACACATAAAGCCTTGGTTCCCCCACATGGCAATAAGCAGGTCTATCGGAACAGGAAGAACTTACACTCCATAAATGTCCAAGTAGTCTGTTTGGTGGACCTCTACATTTCCCAAGTATGTACACTGTACCCAGGTTCAGTCCATGATGCCTTCATCATGCGGAGCACTATCCCACACCTGATGTCACAACAGTACCCAAAGAGGGTCTGGCTGGTTGGCACATTACATATGTCATGTGTGTTTGTATGCTATGTCTGCTATATGATGATGCCCTGGACTTATGTTTGCACACGTCACGATTCCTTACAGGGGAAACCCAACCACGCTAGGGGAACTCAGTTTCAACAAGGCCCATGGAAGGACACGGCGTGTTGTGGAGCGGGATTTTGGGCTCCTGAAGGCAAGATTCCATAGCATTGATAATTCTGGTGGAGCCCTCCTCTACTCACCCGCTAAAGTTTGTCATATCATTGTGGCCTGCTGCATTCTCCACAACCTTGCCCTGAGGCGACAGATCCCATACATCCCAGATGAGAGGGAGCTAGCAGTTCCACAGGTTGAGAATGCAGAAATGCCAAGTGAGGAAGACAATAATGAGGATGGAAGGTGGAGACATGTGGGCCGATCTCATCAATCAGTACTTCACCTGTGTGTAAGTATGTGGTGGTCTGTGATTTCACAGTATCCGTGGGGCTAGTGTGGGGGTCAGGATTTTTTTACAAGGGTCTCTATGTGACCATCAGACATGTCATTTGATACAGATTTTGAGGCAAGTACAGACTTGGAGTAGTGACTCTCGCAAGGATCTCCTTTGTTTGGGGCAGTTAACATGCACAATCTGAGAAACTACAAAACTTGCTACAGATTTTGCTAGCTAATGTAAGCTTTTACATGCCTACACTGTTTGTTTACCACTTTCTTCGTCCAGGTTTCTTCACAATGTCATCCTCCTGTGGACATTTCTGAGTTATGTCAATGGCAGGTGGCTTTAGCTGGTCTGACATGTGAAATAGAAATGGATTGATACAGGTACTATGCTGCATATTTTTGGCGTGTGTGAGTCCTATGCCCTGGCTGTCAGGAAAGTGGGATGGCAGAGGTCAGTTCTACACAATAGACCTGTTTGACATGGTGTGCGGGTCCAATGGTGTTGTGTGTGATCATGTGTCTTTGACACAAGTCATCCTGTGCAATACATTCTTTCAACATGCACATTTTATTGACAATGATCCTGTTTGACATGTATGTAGCTGTCATTGTGTTTCCTCATTGTGGGCCACTGTGCATGTGTATCAACAATGACATAGGTGAGTACCATGCCTCCAGATGGCTGACCATTGTAAGTGAAAGGATCTCTAACTAGGGACTGTTGTAATGTCTTCTGTTTGTATTATGGGGTATGTTGATTTGGTAGGAATGGTTTAGATATGTGATAAGGGGTAAGTTGATGACAATTTCCATCAATCTGTGAGCCTATTCAGAGGGACACAGTCTGTTGTGTCCCTTACTTCAGTGGTCTTTGGGATGCCTACTTGGCTATGAAGTTCCTGACATTTTGTCAGCCTATGTGCTGCACAGTATAATAAATAAAGATTGGTGATTGTCCACTTGTGTCATTGTGTTGGTATTGATCCCCACAATACCACCTGTTACATGTCCCTCCTCACATTTCTTTATTATGAGTAAATAATGAGCATGAAACATATTTCAGATGAAACTACTCACATTGATGAAAAATGACTATCACACTTAGGCGGTCATTCTGACCGCGGCGGTCGGTGGTCGCCGCCCGCCAAGCGGTTCCCGCCGAAAGACCACACCGCGGTTAAAAGACTGCAGCGGTCATTCCGGCTTTCCCGCTGGGCCGGCGGGCGACCGCCAGAAGACCGCCGGCCGGCCCAGCGGGACAGCCCCTTCAACGATGAAGCCGGCTCGGAATGGAGCCGGTGGAGTTGAAGGGGTGCGACGGGTGCAGTGGCACCCGTCGCGATTTTCACTGTCTGCTAAGCAGACAGTGAAAATCTTTGTGGGGCCCTGTTAGGGGGCCCCTGCACTGCCCATGCCAGTGGCATGGGCAGTGCAGGGGCCCCCAGGGGCCCCACGGCACCCGTTCCCGCCATCCTGGTTCCGGTGGTGGACACCGCCAGTAACAGGCTGGCGGTAAGGGGGTCGGAATCCCCATGGAGGTGCTGCAAGCAGCGCCGCCATGGCGGGTTCCCTGGGCCAGCGGGAAACCGCCGGGAAACCGCCGGCTCCCCTTTTCCGACCGCGGCTTTACCGCCGCGGTCAGAATCGCCCAGGAAGCACCGCCAGCCTGTTGGCGGTGCTTCCGCCGCACTCCGCCATGGCGGTCATGGACCGCCAAGGTCAGAATGACCCCCTTAGTGTACTAGTTGTGTTTATTTAGATGTGTACAGGAGATTAGGGTGAATGTGAGCAAAGAAATAATGTTCAAACAGTGAAGGGATTCATCATGAAATAGCTGCCACAACATTTTCAGTCCCAAGTCCAGTGTCCTACTATCCTAGTAAATTGAAAAGTGGTTGTAGAAAAGTCAACATGGTGCATCTGAGGCACAAGAAAGGGAATCTATCAGTTGGGGGTTACTTCCTGGAAGTGGTTGTTGTTTTGCCATCTACACCTCCTCGTTGTTTGGGTGGACTATCCAACATCCAACCTTGCTGGGGGGGTTCTTCAGCTACAGAGGCAGCGGTGTCTGAGGCAGGTCCTTTCCTTGGCAGAGCGTCCATTCTACTAGCTGCCACAGATGTTGAAGGGGCTGGTGTAACTTGGCCAGTGGAAGGGGTCTGGTGTTGTGGACATTCCATGCTCATGGTGGTGTTGATGTCTCTCAGCACCCCTGCTATGGCAGCCAGCTGGGTATTTTTGTGCCTCCCACTGCATGACTTCCTGGTGGTTGTCCCTCTGCAGCTGCTTGATCTTCTCCATCATGACAAGTACCTGGCCCATCACGTCTTGGGATTGTTGGTAGGCTCCCAAGACTTGGGAGATGGTGTCCTGGCCAAAAGTATCCCTAGCAGCTTCATGCTGCTGGCCCACACCATCCCTCCCACGTACCCTTTCCCCCATGTGCCTGCGCCCTTGGTACAGTTTACTCACTGCTACTAGTGCCTGGTCCTTCATTGTCAGGGATTTCAAGTTGTGACTCTGGCACCTGGACTGGGAGACACATGATAGTTATTACTGTCCATGGGACACAGGTTTGGGGGCGACTGGTTGCCTGGGATGTACATGCAACAGGGCTGGGAGGAGTCGATGTGGGCAGGGTGAGGCTGACAGTTGTTGTCTGACCAGGTTGCCCTGATGGGCCAGAGCCATCCTCAACGTCCACACATCCGGGAGTGCTCTCCTCACCAAAGGCTTCATCCACGGAAAAGTAGCTGTTTCAGGAGTGCTTTCCATGGCCCCAGTGGCAGTTAGACCTGTTGGAGATGTAAAACAGACAGTTACAGTTTGTTAAGTGAGATGTAGCACCATATTTGACAGGTAGATTTTTTTGGACTATGTATGGATTGGCTTTGCTTGGTCCCCTATATGACAGTGACACCTGCTTTCAATTATGAAGACCTGACATTTGGGGTACAGACAATTTCTTTTTAAGTCACCTTGCTACAGAATGTCAGAGTATCTTGGCATTTGGATATCTGTTCATTGACTCATATCTTGGCAGCAGTGTAGCATAATATGTTTCATGATACCTCCCAGTTAGCAATACTTCAATGTTGAGTTGACAGACAGATGCACAATGTAATGTGGACACTGACCTGGCCATCAGATTCAGAGTAACCATTCTACCTGGCCATATGTGACAGGTTACACAGAGTACAGCACACTGCATATATGTGAGCTCCCCCCAGGTGAGTGGAGTCCAATAGATAATGGGAAGTAGAAGGGACAGAGTAGCGGATGCCACAGTTGTGGCTGTGTGGGTGGGATATGTCGTGGTAGCTGTCCCTGACATTGCTGTCAATGACTGTCCTATGGCAACGACCTATACTATTGTTATTCCCCTTGGTGAGTACAGTTCTTTAGTTGATGGGAGATAGAAGGGACAGTTTAGTAGAGGACACAGCTGTAGCTGTGTGTTAGTGTTATTGTATTAGCAGATGTCCATAGCATGGCTGTCATTCCCACAGACTGTACAATTGTGGAGCATTCAGGTGTGTATTCTCCATTGTTCAGTTTCCATGCAAAGCTATTTTCGATATGGTACACTGTTCTGGTTTTCTTATTGGTAGAATAGTGCATGCTGGGAGTTGTAGTGCTGTCAGTCCCTGTAGTACCCACACCATACACAAATACTGTGTCCCTAGGTGAGTTAAGTTCACATGTTAGATGCCAGACAGGGGTATTCGGACAGTTGGACACAGGGGGGGTGAGTGGGTTGGCTGTTAAGGTGTCAAAAGGTGATCAGTGAGCATGCATGACAAAACATTTTGGTGGCTTTATTGATGTAGTGACTTACCTGACTCAACTTTCTAGGTATTCCTCTCAAGCCCTCAGGATGCAGAATTGCCAAGAACTTCTCCTCCCATGATATGAACTGTGGGGGTGGAGGTGGGGGACCACTGCCAGTCTTGTATACTGCCAGCTGGTGTCTGGCTGACATGGAAAACACCTTCACCCTGAGGTCATTCCACCTCTTCCTGATATCCTCCCTTGTGCGTGGGTAGCTACCTGTGGAATTCACCCTGTTAACTATTCTTTGCCACATTTCCAGTTTTCTAGCAATTGTAGTCAGCTGGACTTGGGATCGAAATAAATGTGGCTCTACTCTCATAATTTCATTCACCATGACTCCTAACTCATGTGGTGTTGTGTATTACTGCTGTGAACGCAGACCGCCACAGTTCAAACCGCCTCTGGAAGACCACCACATAAGAACTGCCATTGTGATTTATGAGTCGTAATCGGTTCGATGGATGGTTGACGGGCTGGCGGGGCTGGTGGTTGGACTGCCTATTTCCCGCCCTCCAGGGCCCTGACGGTGTCAGTTGTTTGGGTGTGTTTTTTTGCGGCTCTGGCTGTTCAACTTGTAATACGGCAGTCTGTGTGACCTCCAACATAGAGGTCTTTTGACAGCGCCAACATGGCAGTCAGACCGCCAAACACATAATGAACCCCTAAGTGTGAAGCCTTATTATATGTATAGGCATCTACTGACCCCATAACCCCATTAAACTAGGATAGGCAACACTCTGCCATTGAACTTTTGGGTTCACCTTGACCCAAAATACATTTTTAATCATGGAGTCAAGTGGGTGAAGAATTTATAAGGGAAGAAATGGCAAGGTTTCACCTTCTAAAGCCAAATCAGGTGAGATTAAGGTCCAGATTACGACCTTGTCGGATAGGATACTCGGTCACAAAGGTGACGGGTATCTTGCCCGCCATTTAACAAGTTGCATGGGATATAATGGAACTTGTAATATGGTGGACGGGATCTCCATCAGCTGAGCCACCAAGGTCATAATCAGGCCCAAAGTGGTGGGAGACCCATGGTGTTATGAACAGGCTTACCTTAAAACAATTGTATGTACTCTTATATTTTGATTAACTGCAAACAAAGTAAATATAAGCCGAGGACACAGTTGCGGCTCATAGGAGTTACAGGGGGTGGGGTTGTGCACGGGGGGAGAAAATTAATTTTAAAAAACGTACCCGCACGCCACGCCGCTGTGCCGCCACTCCTCCATCTCCTCAGCAGCAGGCAGACACAGGCTCCGAGCCTGCCCTGCGGCCAATCCGGACGCTGCTCAGAGCAGTGATAGGATTGGCTGGGAGCCTGTGCCTGCCTTCTCCAGCCTGGCAACCCAGTGCCGGGTTGGAGAGAGCACAGTGCACATGTGTGTTTGGCCGTCCCGAGAGAGCTGGCCAAACACACATGCGCACTGAAGGGAGTGCACAGTGCAATCCCCTCAGTACTTGTCATCCCCAATGCCCCGCCCCTTTAACAACAAAGGGATAATAAACTCAGTTTATTATTCTTTCGTTGTTAAAGTATTTGCAGAGGTTAATGCTGGCGGGTAGCGACCCTCCTCTTCCATTTTGGAGGAGCCACCACTACCAGGACAGAAGCAAATAATACGGGGTTGACAAACTAAAAATCAAGGAAACCAATGCACACCTAGAATATTGTAGAGCGACCGGCAGCTGAATGACTATGGTCTAGAAATGGTTTGTAAATATTAAATGTGACCTATAAAAATTATAAACATAGTGGGCATCAGTTTGGCCCCATGACCAATGGCCACTGGAATCTGTCCACAAAAACAGGAAAGGTACTACAAATATGCGACCTGATCAAATTAAGCACTTCCAGAGACACATAACCACAAGGGCACATAACAGAAAAGTACAGAAACTGCACTATGGTGAAAGATAAGACCATGAAACCCACTCAAAGCAATAAAATATTTCAGTATACCACACCATGCGAGGGAAATGATGTGGTGGACTACAAAGGTCAAGGAGAAAAAGAAGTAACTTCAGAGCCTTCATTGCTCTAGAGTAATACTTGAAGGGAAGATTGATGCCATTTTCATTGAGATTAATCTCCTCTGCACAGATATAAGAAAAATTGTAGGGTGCATCAATGAGGTGGAGAGAAATTACTAGCTTTCAAACAAGCCAAGATTCTGAAAGATATTGTTGGCATCCTAAAGAGTCAGACCCAGATGGTGGAAGAGAGTTGAGATGTTGAGAATAACGCACAACAAAACAACCTTATATTCTTCAGATTAACAGAGGGACTGGAGAGCCTGTCAGTTGAGCTATTTCACAAGGACTGGATCATTATTATCCTTAAGCTTAAGAGACTCTCTAAATATTTAATAGTCGAAAGGGTGAATAGGGCATTGTACCCTGAGCCATCATTACACATATGTCTAAACACAAAATCAGAACCCTATGAAAGTGGAATAACAGTACCAGAGGATAGTGCACTCATGGAATATACCAGAGATCTTGGAGGACAGCTTGAGCTGAACTGCATAATTGAAAGAGAGAAGGGAGAGAAGGCAATTGGCACCCACTGAAGGAAGTACACAAAAACGTTTGCAAGTTAACAGCTCACTGAAAATTAAACATGAAGTCTAACTGAAGAATGCTAGAAGCCATAAAGTATAACATTTGGGGCTGGGGAAGATTGAGATCTAATGTAGAACATGGTTTGCTGAATAACATAGTTGCAAATGTATAGCATGCTATAGCATATTGCAGCTTGTTTAGGAGGAGGGACTAGTTGTATTCAACATGAAAACATAGCAGGGATGCTATTTTTAAATATTGTTTGGTAATACACCTGTTATCAGCTGGGAATGTGATCCCTTGATAAGAAGACTAACCGAGGGGTAAAGCTGAGTGGCCTGCTGTATTGAGCCTATGTGCACCTGCCTCTGAAACCAGGCTTGGAGCCACAGGTATAAAAGAGGTCCTCTGTGTTACTGGTGTTATATCTACAATATAGGCAGTTTTAGGTTTTGCGATATGGGTTTGGTTACCTCAGTTTAGGTAGGTTTTCAGAGTAGTTTTGTTAGTTAATGGATCCACTGTGTCATCAGTGGGACACGCCTGAGGTAAAGGTTAATGTTTACTTAAACACATTCTGTGATGGGAATGCTGCTAGATGCATGCTATTCATGGTATCAACTTTTTAACCAAGCAAAATATGGTCAAATAATGAATGAGAATGTAACACAGAAGATTAGGGCAGTATAGGGTCCTGAGCTCCTTACCGTAAGCAGATGTCAGGTAACTGAAAAATTGCTATGTGGAACGTAAGAAGTTTCAATAATTATAAGAAATGCAACAGAGTCTACTCCTATGTAGGAAGATATTATATAAACATTGCTGTGCTGCAGAAGACATACCTATTACAGTAAGAGATTAATAAGATTTGTAAAAATGGATAGGACATATGTTCGGAGCAATATACACTAAATTTACTAGGGGAGCACTGGGTAGCACTAGGGATCTCACCTGCGATTAAAGAGATGAAAACAGATTCTGAAGATAGATATATGTTAACAGATATTACTTGGATGTATGTATGTATGTATGTATGTATGTATGTATTGAGTATTTATAAAGCGCGTTCCGGCCCAAGGGCATCGAAGCCCTAACTGGGTGAGGCGGGGTAACTTAACCGGAAAACTCCCAAACTTATTGAGGAAACAGCCAAGTCTTGACCAATTTCCTAAATATTAGATAGTTATGTTCTTGCCTTATGTTCAATGGTAGAGAGTTCCAGATTTTAGCAGCCGCAATGGTAAATGCTCTGTCTCCCCACTTTACTTTCTTAGTGCGGGATGTTTGAATTTGATAGGCACAGGCCGAGCGCAACAGCCGATTCGGCCTGTGCCATTGCAGCTTGGTGGTTAGAGCCTTAGGCCCAATCCCATGGACAGCCTTATGGGTGATGCAGAGAGCCTTAAAAGAGAGCCGCTGGATTACCGGAAGCCAGTGTAGATCTTTAAGGCACCTCTTAACAGAGGCCCCGCGAGGCAATTTTAATAAAAGCCTGGCAGCAGTGTTCTGTATCAGCTGTAGTTTGTGCAAAGATTCTTTATCCAGATTGAGTAAAAGCGCATTTCCATAATCTAATCTGGAAATGACTAAAGCCAAAATGACCGTAGTTCTGCAGGTTTGTGGAATAAAAGGAAATATTTTTTTAAATTTCTTCATAGTCCACATACAGGTCTTAATTATCAGATTGACCTGAGGTTTAAATGATAGTTGCTCATCAAATACTACTCCTAAATTTCTTGAGGTAGACCGTGGAACAGGAAGCGTCCCACATTCTTCAGGCCACCAGCTGGAAGACCAATGTACCCTTCCAATTCCAAAGCACAAAATCTCAGTTTTTTTCACAGTTGAGTTTCAACCAGTTGGTCTTCATCCAGTGATTCACAGCTGTCATACAGGCGTTGAAGCGGATGGCCACTTCTTCAAGATCTTTATTAATAGGGATGATGATTTGAGTATCGTCTGCATATGAAGTAGGAATAAAGCCAAAAGAGCGAACCAGCTCTGCCAGCGGTGCTACGTACACGTTGAATAGCGTCGGGCTTAAGGAGGAGCCCTGAGGGACCCCACACGGCAAGAGGTAGGCAGGGGATCTAAAGTCGCCACTACTAACTGTGGCCCTCCTGTCAGATAGAAAAGATTCAATCAATTTAAGAGCCTGGTCTCTAATACCTACCTGATATAAACGGTCTAGCAGGATATGGGGAGCAATGGTGTCAAAAGCTGCCGACAGGTCCAATAGCACCAGAAAGACCCCCTGCCCCTTATCCACCAGTCTGCGTATGGTGTCCGATGATGCAATGAGAGCTGATTCAGTGCTGTGGGATTTCCGAAAACCATGTTGCGAGCTGTCCAAGCCCTTAGAGGCAGACAGGAAATCAACCAATTCTTTATTAAGATGTTTTTCTAAGATTTTGGCCGCATAGGGGAGAAGGGCTATTGGGCGTAAGTTCGTCAAGTCATCGGGTTTGCCAGCTGCCTTCTTTTTTAACGGAATAATAGTGTTTTCTTTCCATGCCCTGGGGTATGAGCCCGTTGCAAGCACTTCCTGAAAAATAGGGGCCAGCATAGAAACCGCTAGCTCTGGTACTAATTGGAGGATAGCAGGGGGGCAGGGATCCATAGGGGAGCCTGATTTACCTTCCAAGATATACAGGATGTGTGTCTGGCTAATATTTGGCTAATATTTATGTGCTTAATAGGGATGATAAAATATTCTTTCGAAACCTATTAGAAATAATCACAAAACATATAGATACAAAATGAATATTGGCACTATTGCACAATTAAAAGATGAAAGAGGTAGAGACATCATGACACAAACAGGTATAAATGATGCATTTGGGGCGCATTTGATAAAACCCTATGAACAACCAGATGGAATAAACACATATGTTATTAGAGAATACTTGTTAAATCTCATAGAAGCATACTTTATAGGAAAGCAGTGACAGTTTCTCAGTTCACATTCATCAAATATATACAGGGTTTTGGTAGATAAATTACTTGAAGTTTATCTGCATTCATTTGAAACTGGATTACTGCCATATACCATGAGAGTAGTCCGCCAGTCCTTATACCTAAGCCCGATCAAAACCCCATTAATGTGAACGCATACTGGCTGTTATCTATGATGAATGTGCATGTTAAGATGTTGACTAAAATACTAGTTAATATGCTGCTGAAAGTGACTGAACACCTAGTGCATGGAGATACAGGTGGTTTTATACCACATGGAAACATGCTATTTAACATATGGCCCTTCACACGTGATCTAAATTCTGTTAAGAATCAATGAGCACTATGCCCTGGCACTGCTACAGAAAAAGCATTCAATACAGTCGGATGGGAATATATGTGGAATGTGCTAGGACTTATGGCATTGGACAGACATTTGTGAAATTGGTTACATTGTTTTATGGAATGTCCGTAGCCAGAGACAGAACAAGAAAAATAGTGTAAGAACATGCCTTAAAGAGAGAAACCAGACAAGGAGGCACCTCTCGCCTCTGTTGTTTGCATTGACAGGGGAACCACTAGCTTGCAGCTTGAGAATGGCTGTGTATGACTGTGGAGTGAGACTGGTAACAGCAAATCATATCATATTTCTATAAGCTGATGATGCCATAATATACCTTAAAGACCCTGGGCAGTCAGCACTCATATTACTGCATAATGCATGTGATGATGAGATATGGGGAATGTTCTGGACTATGCACAAATCATGATACGTTTGAGTTATACCCAGTGGGAGCCTTGAAAGAGATATCTACCCCAAAAGTTGGTGGATCATGGTAGACTAATATCTTCTGTTATGTGGGTGCCATTATATATCACATGATATAGGAACACGTCACCTTGAATATGAATAGAATAATATATGGATTACGATCCTCCATACCATTTTGGAAAACCGTACCACAATATCTCAGTGATGGGCAAAGTATCACCCGCTAAGATAGTTATTTTACCAGATGCTTACATACGCTTTAAAGGAGTCTATCCCCAATTCCACAAAGAGATATCAAAGCATTGGATTAGTTCCTTGTATCTTTAGCATAAACTGGAAAGAGGGACAGAATTAAGTTTGGCACACTTAATGTACCATGGGGAAGAGATGGACTAGAGATTCCAACACAACTACAACACACAAATCACTGGTTAGATGAGAACATCAACTGGCAAACTCATAATAAGTGGTTCACACAAAACTGTACACCTACAATACTTAGGACCTGATTTAGAGTTTGGCAGATGGGTTACTCTGTCACAAACGTGACGAATATCCCCTCCACTGTATTGCGATATCCATAGGATATAATGTAATCATATTATGGAGGACGGTATATCCATTAGTTGTGACGGAGTAACCCAATCCACCAAACTCTAAATCAGGCCCGTAGTAATAATGGGAGGAACTATACCAAACCATTTCCCCTGTATAACAAGAATTTGAAATGCAACAGGTCTTTCATTTGCTTGAGTTAGAGCTGTTGGCATCGTAATTGCATAACTAGACTTTTATGCAGTGGTCAACCCTGCTACATAATTTGGTCCTTTCTGCCACAAAATTCTAGTGACCTTGCATATAAGGAAAGCACTTCCATTTACCTTCTTCCTCTATCTGCAGCAAAAAATGAAAATATTGCCATTATTATTATTTTGGGGTCCTCCCAAATCTAATGTGGGGACCCAGAGATGACATAGACAGAAAGAGCACGATGAGTGGTGAGCTATGGGCAAAAATGTTTTGGAAAAGGAATGGCCCACGAAGCATTAAGGAGTTAGTTTCCGAGTGCAGCAAATATTGTAGTGTCTTGACTGTAATGCTCAGAACAGCCCCTAGAGGACCCCTTAATAAAAATAGCATTTGTAAGAAACATGATCATGTAACCATAGTGTCAGTCCCAAGACGGCACAATGACATGAAAACAAAATAGCAGAAAGTAATGCAGTGTAACCATATATGTAGCTCCTAGAGGATGTAGCGCTTACACATTTTGAAGCCTAGTAGGCCTACTGCAATACTATTACAAAGAAAGCTCTTAAATACAAACTACTCCCAGCTGTAAAACAAAAGCTCTAGCCACGAAAGAGCTTAAAAGACAATGAATGGTGGAAGAGGTTACTATTCTGCCTCCCCCCGACCTAGATGGGTCCCAGAGATGGCCTAGACAGAAAGAGTGTGTCGTGCTAAATGTTTTGATGGTGGTCTTATTGTCAAAGGAACACCTCAGGCTGAGTTATAGGCCAAAAACTTTTGAAAAAGAAATGCCCCACAAAGCATTATGGGGCGAGTTTCCCCAAATGCAGTGAATATTGTAGTAGCTTGACTGTAGTGCTCAGAACAGGCCCTAGAGGACACCATAATAAAAATAGCATTTATAAGAAAAAAAGGTCATGTAACTATATCGTCAGCCCCTAAAGAGCCTAACAATATAAAACCAGAATGTCAGAAAGTGATACAGTATAATCATATATGTAGTCCTTAGAAGACAATGCGCCTTACACATTTTGAGACCTAGCAGGCCTACTACAATACTATTACAAAGAAGGCCTTTAAAATACAAACTACTCCCAGCTGTAAAATAAACGTTGCAGCCATGAGAGAACTTACAAAGACATTGGATGGTGGGAGATGTTACTATTTTGGGGTCCCCCTCAACCTAGTGTGGGGGTGCAGAGATGACCTAGACAGAAAGAGCGAACTTTTTGGCTGAACCACAGGCTGAGTTATGGGCAAAAAAAATTGAAACAGAAATGCTCTGCAAAGCATTATGGGGTGAGTTTCCCCAAGTGCAGTGAATATTGTAGAAGCTTGACTGTAATGTTCAGAACAGCCCCTAGAGGACACCATAATAAAAATAGCATTTATAAGAAACAAGATCATGTGACCATATATTCAACTCCCAGAGAGCCTAAAAATATTAAAACAGAATGTCACAAAGTAATGCAGTATATTCATATATGTAGTCCCTAGAAGACATGGAGACAGATTTAAGAGCCCCTAGCGCCTCCTTGAGCCACATTAGCATCATTGTTTTTACATCAATGTGGGCCACTGAGGCCAAAATCAATGCGCCAAATTTACAAAGTGGTGCAATGCATGCATTGCGCCACTTTGTAACCCTTTGCACTACATTATGGCTGCGGCAAGCATAATATATGGAAAGGGGGCGATCTCCCGTTAGGAGGGGGGCGAAAAAAATGATGAAAAGAAATCTCAGAGATTTCTTTGCGTCAATTATTTCGCACTTGTAACGCCTGCTCACAGCAGACATTAAAAAGAGGCACACCATTGTCTACAATGGACCTTAATGGGCTTTGCAGGATTAGCGTCAACGTTTTTTACGCTAATCCTGCAAAGCTCAGAACTAGCGTCCAAACTTTTGAAACTAGTTCCTTAACTACCGCCATGGTGCACCGTATCTTAGACACAGTGCACACATCGTGGCATTAGGGATGGTGCTAAGGGGCGCAAGAAAAGTAGTACTGCACTGGGTGCAGCACCGCTTTTCTTAAATCTGGCCCATAGTGCCTTACACATTTTGAGGCCTGGCAGGCCTACTACAACACTATTACAAAGAAGGCCCTTAAAATACAAACTACTCCCAGCTGTGAAAAAAAAGTTCCAGCCATGAGAGAGCTTACAAAGACATTGGATGGCGGGAAATGTTACTATATTGGGGTCCCCCCAACCTAGTGCGGGGGCACAGAGATGACCTAGACAGAAAGAGGACATCGTGCTGAACGCTTTGACAGTAGTCCTATTGACCTAGGACCACCACAGATTGAATTGTGGGCGACAATGTTTTGAAAAATAAATGCCCTGCAAAGCGTTATGGGGCGAGTTTTCCAGAGTGCAGTGAATATTGTGATATCTTGACTGTAATGCTCAGAAGAGCCCCTAGAGGACACCATAATAAAAACAGCATTTGTAAGAAACATGGTCATAGAACCATATAATCAGCCCCTAGAGGTCCTAACAATATGAAAACAGATTGTCAGAAAATAATGCTGTATTATTATATATGTAGCCAGCCCCTAGAGGGTGTAGTGCGTTGCACATCTTAAGGCCTAGCTGGCCTACTGCAATACTATTACAAAGAAGGCCCTTAAATGACAAAAGCTCCCAGCTATAAAATCCAAGGTTCCGGCCATTAGAGAGTTTTAAAATATATTGAATTGTGGGAAAGGTTACTATTTTGCCCCCACACACTCAGTGTGGGGACCCAGAGGTGACCTAGACAGAAAGAGTACATTGTGCTGAACGTTTCGATGTTGGTCCTGTTGTCCTAGGACCACCACAGACTGAGTTATGGTCAAAATGTGTTGAAAAAGAAATACCTGCAAAGCATTATGGAGTGAGTTTCTTAGAGTGCAGTGAATTTTGTAGCATTAGCTCTCCCGATGTGCCGGCAGAGCCGCATTGAGGATTTCTGTATTTTTTTTAACTGTGGTAACTGCTCCAGTTTGTATATTTGCAAATGCTAAACTTGTGGTAGTCCTGTGAAAGCGCGCCTTAGATCAGGTTCGCTCTATATGAAACTTCACTGTTATGTAAAGCCTGCCTTCGACCATGTTATCGCTATAAGAAACTTCACGTACTCATGTAAAGCACTTCTCCGTTTGTTCTATGAACCTTTTTTTAAAAAAAATTAAATAAATGTGAAATAAATAAAAAAAGAAACAGCCACATCCCCGAAACAGGGAAGAAGAAGAAACAACATGCAGCCACACAGCGCGAAGCAGCAAGGCAAAAGAAAAAAATGTGCGCCACACTAAGGTATCTCACTGATCATGCAATATTCCCTGTAATATGGTCAGTCTCCAAGATAGTAACAAAAGTCTCAAGGCGAGACAAGCGTAAATCATTTCCCTACGAAATCTCAGGAATTTTGAAAGGCAGGCACAGGAATGAATGAAAGTGATGGGTGTGAGATGGGCATGGTTAAACTTAAAGCCCATAGAATAGATTACAACAGGTCGAAAAGAGCAGCGCTTGTGTGCTGCTATACCCGACCTAAAAAGGGAATGAGTGATGTGAGGGAATGATAGGTTAGAACGGTGTCCAAATGCCCACCGTTTACAAATGACATTCCATTATGGAGTTTTAACTTCTTTAACCACATAGCGATTTGGATGGGTGCAAACGTTTGGCTGATCTAATCCTGGAAATAGATTCACTACATTTGCCGCAAGATTCTTTCTGATTGGGAATGGGCCAATCCTTACATTATGCACAAAAATTGCAAAAACCGCCAGAGAGACCTAGTACACATTCCCGAAATGCTTCAAAACTACACAAACTATGGGCAATATGCTGGCTATGGCACACAGTACGAGGGACACAGTAGTAGTAAAAGCACTTATGGAAGGGGACTCCACAACAGATAGGGCTATGTGGATCACAGGTTGTGAGAAACATCTCAATGAACAAGAATGGGACACAGCATGATACTGGGTAAAATTAATAGCTAGTAACACTAGATACTTAAAATGATTAAATTCAGTTTCCTAAACAAACCTTATTTGACTTGGCTTAAAATAAACAGGATATATGCCGGAAGCTCACCCCATTAAACAAGATGTCAAGAACTGATTTCTTGCATATGTCATGGCAGAATACAGAGATACAAACTTATTGGTTTACGGTAGTGGAAAAAACTGCAAGAGTGCACTAGATGCCTTCCCAAGTTGACACAGAAATAATTGTTGATGGGACTACTTCCTGACAAAAGAAAGAGTAAAACTAAAGAAAGTTTGCTGCTCTGCGGACAAGACTAGAATAATGCCGAATAGCTTGTGAGACTTCTGGCCACCTAAAATCAAAAAGTGGGTGACAGACAAAATGCAGTGGGTGACCCAGATGAAAGGTCAATGGAAAATACAAGAAATGATTGTAAATTTAAAGAGTATTTGGCAGAGTGAGAAGCCATGTTACAAAAATTCTCTGACCCTAGAGAGGCTAGATCTTCTTCAGGAAAACATACCAACACATTAGAATATAAAAGGGTAAATATGTCAAACGAAGACAATATAAAATCAAATTCCTTACATTAATTAATCAATTATTCAGTAGCATATAATGAGACACACAACAAAAAATCCTGAAGAATAAAGAAGAATGATAAGAAACGATACTAATTACATAATCAATAGAAGATAGATCAAATTGAACCGAAGGACTACAATGTTACCACTTACAATAACCATTTCACACTATACAACTGAAATTGTAGAATAACAGAATACCATGTAATTAACACACGCACCATAAACCTTATGTGAAATGTGGGAGGTTGGGGAGTAGAGGAGAATCAGTTGAAATGTTTTATTTTTTTCATCTCTTTATATGTTTCCAATATGGCTGAATGGACAATAAATTGCCGAAACATACTTGTGATAATTAATTGCCAAGCAAAACTCAATAAATATTATTTAAAATATAAACAGGTTAACGTGCAATAAATCTTTCTTACAGAAAACGGCATTATTGAAGCAAGAACAACACGTACACTATCTAATTAACATCTTTGATTTACATGTATGGATTACATTGATTTAGGTCCGACATCCACAGTCAAAAGAAGATTCCTGTTGTTTTTATATTTGCCCCTATTAGAATTCGGGTGGAAATGGAAGTTAAAAACGTCAGGAACTGTTAATTGCCAGTTAGCATGGGGGGGGCTTCATTCAGTCCCTCACTGACACTCCGGGATTGCGTTCTCCTTGAATGTGAGGATGCAATAACAAATGGTATAGGGCAGTGGTTCCCAGCCTTTTGATTTCTGTGGACCCCCACTTTAACATTAATGGAACCCAGGGACCCCCACTGAATCATCATGGGAATCCGGGGATCCCCGTCTGAGTCATTACTGGAAGCTGGGGACCTAATTTGTCAATATTTGTTAATATTTTTTAAGTTTCTAGGCTCTCGCGGACCCCCTGAGAAGGCTTCGCGGACCCCCAGGGGTCTCTGGACCACAGGTTGGGAACCACTGGTATAGGGGTTACTAAAGGTCGGGTAAAGGGGAGAAGGTAAGAGCTTACGCCATGGATCCTGGGGGTGGATGCCACCACCAAAGATGCGACCCCCAGCGCCGGATGAGAGGAAGGGGCATTTAACACATAAAACATTCGCGTATGTGACGGATCAGAAGTACGCTACGTCCCTTACGTACCGTTTTGAAATATACATGGATAAATATATGGAGCGGAAGATTACCACTGTCTTGTACATGGAAATAAAGGTGAATTACGCAGAGTGTGAGGGCGTATATAAGGAAGATCTCAACCAGGAGTTGCGGAACTTGCCTAAAGTTTGTTACTGATTATACGACTATGTCATGGGGCACTGCAATAACTGTCACTATGTTTGATGAGAGGCGGGTGGAATACACCATGTTCAGATACTGTTTTCTATTTATATTGGACACTCGTTTTAACTGTGGAAAATTACAAATACATTTTTTAAAAAGAAAACAAAAAAAAATTTACATTGTCAATTATTTATACTCGTTAGGGAATCTATTAAACATTTATTGTGTATTTGTTAACCTTACAAGATACTGACTGCAGCACATAAGATGTACTTTCAGGAAGGGAGGATGTAGGAACAGTAAAGAGGCATTAGCTTTATGTTTTGGATGAAAACGGTCACGTCTCTAGGCAAAAACACCCCACATGAAGTGTTAGGAAACATAAAATGTAGAGGAGGTGGAGAATGGGGCAATGGAAACTTCTTTTATAGAGGATAGAGACTTCGAGTGTTGGGTCCAACGCAAGCTGCCCTAGCCACCACAGGGCTAATATTTGACTTCGAGGTCAGATAAGGCATAGGCTTATGAAGGTTCATCTGACGGAAAGATTATTATCCAGCTGTGGTACTCAGAGTATGGCCTGCGGGCTAGCAGCAGCCAGGCAGACCTTGCTGGGAAGCCAGCGGACCTTTTTCTTGGCCCGCTTCTTGGGCCGCTGGAGCATGGTGATGGCAACTTCACTGCGTATGCTTCAGTGGCTCTCTTTTGTGTTTACTGAAAGCCTCAGTGATGTCACATGCTTGGCACTGGCAGGAAGCAAGGGCCAGTGGCGTAGCGTGGGTTGTCAGCACCCGGGGCAAGGCAAGTAATTTGCGCCCCCTAACCCGTGGATTTAGTCTCTTCCAAAATGTTGCACCCGGTGCGGCCGGCCCCCCCTGCACCCCCCATGCTACGCCACTGGCAAGGGCCCTTTGAAAGTCAGCTGTTGCACATTCAGAACTGACTTTTAAGGAGCATTTCAGCAAGCCCCTACTACCATTGTCGAGGACGTCTCTGCCTGCAACCGGCTCTGTCCAAGTCACTTGCAGCCTACTTTCTCCCGCACTTCTCTCTGCTCACTAGAAGGAATACACGCGCAGCAGGGGGACTCCTGTGGATCCCTTCCTCGCCTCCCGCCTGCTCGCCTGCTCGCCTCCTCACCTCTCGCAGACTAGCCCGTTTCCCTGCTTCGCCAGCCTGCCCTCTTATTCCCTGTAAAATCTGCCTGCAGGTGGCCTTGCAGGTCAGTGTGTAGACTGTTTTTTGGCTGATTGTGGGCCTGTTTTCTGGTCTGCTGGACCAGTCTGTACTGTTGATTTCCCTGATTTTAAAACGAACATTTCCTACAGCAAGCTCAAATCCATGCAGTATTCCAAACCTTGCAAAAAACTTGTACAGCATGTTTTTACAAGATAAAAACTGTCCCAATTTTCTGACATGAGCCACTTTTAAGGTCAAGGCAAGCATAGCAGCACGAAAGCGCTGTTTTTCCGACGTGTTGGTATCTATGTGGGCTTTTAATCATGCCAACCACACACCCATCACTATACCTTTCAAAAATCCTTTGATGACATTGGTAAATGCTTCACTCTTGTCCCTCCTTGGGGCAGTTTTGTTAGCGCCGTGGCCATCAACCATGTTACATGGATAATTGCACTTTTGCCGATATGTTTGACTGTGAGCGAACTTCTTTTTCTTTTTGTGTCTCTTCTTTGCGCTCACGCTCATGGCAGCCATGGTGCTTTGAATTGGCTTGCTTATGTCAACAGTTTTACTTTTCATTTTCAATTTATGTGGCAAGAAAAGTCCAGTTAGGAATTTACAACACAAATAGCTCTAACTCAAGCAAACGCAAGACCCATTGCATTGCAAATGCTTGATTAGTATTCTAATTGACTAAAGGGGGCCACTTTTCTTTTGGTCCAAGGGCCTATTTTGTTTCCCAGTTTGCCCCTGTCTCTCACGCTCCCCATGTCACTGCACTTCTCTTTTTATAGGTTAAAACCTGCCTCCCTGTCTCTGTTCACAGGTAAGCAACATCCCTCTTATTTCTACATGTCTGTTTAGAAGTGAAGGCTGGCTCACATGTAACTACGTGTGTGTAAAATATGAAAATTACTCATCTATCATTGCAAAAAACATCTACCAAAGAGTGCTTTACTAAAGATAAGCACACAGTTTATTTATTTATATATAATGTTAAGGTGTTTTTTCATTGTCATTGCAGCTCTGGTTTGTAAATTGCAACATGGCCCACTTTGTTTTAACCTATGTAATACACAAACAGGGGACTCCTTTATTTTGCTACCTGGTCTATTTTCTGTCCCAGTTTGACGCTGCTACTAAAAAAGGATTGCTGCTAATAATAAGGGTGACTTAATTACCATTGTAAAGCCTCTGCAGAGTCTTAAGACTAGTGGCGTCATCCTGGTGAGGGGCCATCATTGTGCAGCACTAGCAGTAATTGCCTTGACCACCATCCCCTGCCTCACCACCAGCTGCAGCCAATAAAAAAGGACATTGGCCTTCCAGCCTGAAAGTAGCCATGTTGTTGTTGTTCTTTTTTTTACATTTTATTTACTCTTAAGTTCCCTGTGGTTTATTTCTTTCTAGGATGTTGTGTTTCTGTAGTTATTTGTATGCAATATATTACTCTTGTGTGCTGTACTGTGAAAAAGCTGGCTGTATATCTGTGTGTGTTCAGGTTGTGGGCAGGTGTTTATAACAGGGCACAGTTGAAAACTGAGAAATGTGCATTGCCTTAGGTCTAAACTGCACACAGTACTCATCAGTGGGTCATAAATGGGTTCAGAATACATGCTCATCCAGAACTTGGACAGTCACTGAGGTGCGCATAGAGAGCAATGGTTGTGTATGCCAAATATAAGCGCGCTGTTATGTCAAAGTTTGTGAATGAGGAATACAACTGCTGAAATATTGCTATACTGTGGGACGCTAAAGTTAGGCTCACATTTCAAACAAAACTATAGAAATTCATCTGTTATAGTTATTTCAAGTAATTATAATTTGCGCCCTAAGGTAACTATAACTTTCGCCCCCACCTTGCACAGTTATCTGATTAATAATTTTACTGTGACATTATCAATGATGTTATCAAAGATGTCATGTGTAATATGTGAGGTAATTAGCAGTGCATGACAAGGGCACGAATTATAGTTACCTTAGGGTGCGTGTTATAGTTACTTGAAATAACTCTAACTATAACAGGTGAATTTCTATGGTTTTGTACATTTAAAGTGTGAGCCTAACTATAATGAGACCCTCAGCCAACCCCTCTAATCTCCCATACCTGCGCTGTGCATGGCCTTCAGCCGTGCGCAGCGGAGGTTGATTGCAGGGCCTGACCTGCGGCTAAGCCTTTAACAACCCAACTCCACTCTGCAGCCAAACCCCTATAACCACCGAACCTTGCACTGCGCACAGCCTTTGGCTATGAGCTGTGGGGTTGGCCACATGGTCTGGCCTGTGGCCAGTCCCTGCGGCTAACATCCCTAACCACTGAACCTTGCACTGCGCACAGCCTTTGGCTATGAGCTGTGGGGTTGGCCACATGGTCTGGCCTGTGGCCAGTCCCTGCGGCTAACATCCCTAACCACCCAACCCTATCCTGCGCATGGCCTTTGGCCATACGCAGTGGAATTTGGCCAAAGGTCCACGTGGTACCCTCCCAGTCCGGTTTTGACCCTAGAGACCCCATCCCCAGGTGCTTGGCCTTGAAAAAGTATTATGTTTTGGGGAGGGGGGCCCCCCTCCACTATCAGCCCCAAGGGCCCTATCCTCCAGGGCCCGGCCTAAACATTTAATTATGTTTGGAGGGGAGAGGGGCTGCGTGGCCTCCCTCCGCAGGCAATTCTCAGCCCAGGAACCCCATCCTCCAGAGCCTGGCCTAAACATTAAATTTTTTGGGGGCAGAGGGGCTGCCTGGCCCTCCTCTCCAGGCCGATCTCAGCCCCAAAGACACCATCCCCCGGGTCCAAGCCTAAACATTAAAACATTTTGGGAAAGGGGAGCTGTGGAGTTCCCCTTCCCAGGCCAATTTCGGCCCAGGGAACCCATCCCCTGGGGCCCGGCATAAATATTTAATTTTTTAGGGGGAAGGGGGCCACACAGCCACCTTCCCCAGGCTGATCTTGGCTCCGGGGAAGCCATCCCCCGGAGCCCTGCCTATGCATTTGTTTTTTGTGGGGAGAGGGGCTACCCAGCCCCCCTCCCCAGGGCCGATCTCAGCCAGGGGACCCCAGCACCCAGGGCCCGGCAATGTGACCTGGGCACCCCCCAGGGCACCCAATCACAATGTTGAGGAATGCGGGGGCCTGAAGGCCCCCGCGGTCGCAACCAGTTCCCCACCTCCTGTGGGAGGTGGCATTGCTGTCACTGAGAGGGCGCTACTAAGGCAACTCCCTCTCTTTAAGAGCACTATTTCCTTTGTTTCCCTACCTGCATTTCTGCGGGCAGGGAAACAGAGGAAACCTCTCCTTGTAGCGAGGGAGAGCTGTTTGACAGCTCTCCTTCGCTGCAAGCAGAGTGTTTGATCTGACTTGGTAGGAGCTGTGAAAGCTCCCGCCAAGTCACAGCGAACAGCTATGTCCCGATGGCGGGCAACCCCGGGAGGGCTGGGTGGACCCCCGCATTCCATTTCAAGTTGTGCCCCAGGGAGGTGGCGGTCTCCGGAGCTGCGGGAGGGGCTATGCAGCCCCCCAACATATCGATGAAAGTTGTACCCTGGAGAAGTGGCGATCCCCAGGGCTGCGGGGGGGGCAGGTGGCCTTCCCTAATCAAAATGTCAATGCCCCTGGGACCTGGCCTACCCGGGGGACTTCAATAAAACAAAAGCGGGAGCCCACGCTTGTTTTATAAAAAATGTTGACAGATCCTGCTGACATTTTTTTTTTTTTTTTTTTTTTTTAGCCCTGGCTGGGACCCTCTGGGGCCACGGCATCAGTGCTAAGGGGTCAGGGTGACTCTACCCTGGCCCCTTTTCTTATTTTTTTACTTTTTTTGGTGGGACTCGGCTGAACCTGAGTCCTAGGATGGCTGCCAACACTTTCTTGTTGAAGTGTTGGCAGCCAATCAGGTATCAGCAAGGGGACAGTTGGATCCACGGAGGATCTGTGTCCCTAGATATTTAAATGTTTTGCCCTTCAATATCTCCAAAGCTACTGAATGGATTAAGACCAAATTACAAAAAGCACAATCTGCGCACTAAGATCTACTGTCCTGCCAAATTTGGTGTTGTTCCGTTCAGCAGATTGGGCTGTAAGCGTGTCTAAAGAACCTGTGGAAAAATTTAGGGGAAAATGCGTTTCGGGACCCCCCTTTTTCCTCGGCCCCCACTTGCCAGATAACCCCAAATCTTTCAAAACAGCATCTGAACTGAGATTCGTCAAATGACGCCAAAGGTATTGGCAAAACAAAAAACACCCTTCCTATGGAAACTAGGTTTCATATATATATATATATATATATATATATATATATATGTTCTATATATATTCTCTACATATATATATATATATATATATATATATATATATATATATATATATATATATATATATATATATATATATGGAGAGACAGAGATAGAGAGACAGACAGACAGAAGGATAGATAGATAGATAGATAGATAGATAGATAGATAGATAGATAGATAGATAGATAGATAGATAGATAGATAGATAGATAGATATCCAAGATCCAGCTTTCCCTGATCTCCTCCACCTCATGGGTCGGTGGGTCAGTGCCAGGCAAGCAGGTGCAGGACCTGCTACTACACAAAACAGCTGGTTAACTGTATTTTCAGCTACTTCAAAGAAAAGGGCCCGCACTCCGGGATGTTGCTTGTCATCGTAATTTTATTGAGGCTCATGCGTATCGACCTTGTGTTCTTCCTCAGAGCTATATATATATATATATATATATATATATATATATAAAAAATCCTTTCCGGGATAGAGTGATGCATAAATTGTGCAAAAAGAAGGGAGAACTATGGGTAGTTACCAAGTTTAGGTGGAGAGCAACTCCAGTAAGAAGTACGCTGCAATACCAGCGACACTGTGGATTTGCTCACCTCGAATGTCTGTTTTTCTAGCAAAGTTTTTAAGCATAGGATTAGCATAGTGCCATCCATGCCAAGCTAGAAAGGGAAAAAGTATTTTGCCATTTGTACAGCAAAATCTTTAAGCATAGGATAAATATATGCATATCCACACACACACACACACACATATATCCTTTATAGGTTTGATCTGTGCCTCCCGCCCCCATAAAAATCACTTCTAGAGGTGAACAAATATCAAGTGTTTTTAACTGGGAAAGGTTGCAATCTTACTTCTGGTACATTTAAAAAAAAAAAAAAGTGAAAATGCTGGTCTCGAATTATCTTTCACCCTTAAAATATGCCCTTTTTTAAGTCGAGATTGCAGGCGGTACACATGTTCTGTTGCTTGGTGACCTATTGCTTCTTACAAAAAAATCCCTTAAAAGGGTCCTTTAGCCCGCCAATTACTTACAATTCGTTGGCATCATTATCACTCTTCTTTGCTGCTAAGTTGGCTCTGTGTTTGATGCTGCCACTTCTGGGATAGGCAGACAAGACTAGATGTGGTTAAGTAGGGTACCTTTTAGCCATCAAACTAGGATATGCGGCAAGCTGCAAGCATAATTGTAAAAATTCCCTCTTATAATATCCTTCTTTGGTCTTTGGGAATGAACCAAGGCCAATATGTATGTTAAAATGTAAATGTTTAATTCCAATGTGCATGCCTCTCTTTTTACATACCACTTTGCATGTTTAAACAAATAACATTGCTTTGATGTTGCTCACAGAGGTCTGTAGCTGAGATGCGCTGTTGGTACATTTGTGGTGGGCTGAGTGCTGGTCCTTTTGTCATGAGCCAAGGTACTGGTCCTTTTGTCAGAAGACTGTGTCGGTCGATCGGTCATGAGGTGGTGACGGTCCATCAGCCGTGAGGCAAAAATTCTGATTCCAGGTCCTTGTTACTTATTGTACAGTAACACATCAGCTGGCGAGGGGCATTACCCCTATGTCCCTCGTCCTTGTGCCAGGCATTACTAATGAGGTATACCAAAGCTAAAGTCCTTTGACCAACAGATAAAAACAAGCCAAAGAAACAAGGTATAGAAGGAATCTTAAATATGTACCACCCAAAGTTTCTATGCATATAAGAAAACAAATCCAAGTGCAAACAAATAATAAAAACCAACAATACCAAATTGAAACCCACGTCCTCAAATTCAATTGAAAGTCTGAGGCAGTATTTAAGTGATAATGCCTATCATACATATTTTCTGACAACCAAGTTGCCACCCTCTAAATCACATGGATATATAATTCCTGAAAATCTACCCAGGAAGTAATCATCCCTCTTGTGGCTCATCCCTGAAGTGGAAGATTTCCTGAATAGTCCTACCCTAATTGCAGAATTCCAGAATTAATCCATCGCTCAGAGCCATTGTTGTTGCCTTCTTACACCCTCAGATTTAACAAACTTCACAAATAACTGATCAATTTTTTTGTAGTGCTAAGACCTTTAAACGTAATTTAAAAAGCTCTTTCAACATGCAAGATACTCAATAATTCATTTAGGCATTAGAAAGTGAAGGACAGAAGGAAGGAAGAATTCTCTTGAGAACTATAAAAGACAGAATTAACCTTCAGAATAAACATTGGATCCGGTTTTAGAATTACACCATTGCCCATGAACCTGATGAAATGAGGATAATATCTTAAAGCATCCAGTTCACAATTCCTATGAGCCAAAGAAATGGACGTCGAGAAAATAACTTTGAAAGATAGAAATTTCAAATCAACACTCTCCAAAGGCTAAAAGAGATTATTTTGCAAAGCTGTTACTTTTGAACGAAAATCTCATGCTGGAGAGACAGAAGTTGGTATGGGTCTAACCACCACAAAATTCTTAAAACAGTCTAGAAATTAGAGAATCCACCTCCATTTTAGGTTCAGAAAATTCCCTGAAAGCCTTGATTACAAATCATTGAGACCTCAAGGTTTAAAGAGAGATGTTGAGATGAAACCCATCCAAATGAAAGTGTAACAACCCATACAATTCACATCCATTGTCAGAACCACTCAGGGTTCTTGATGCAATCTCACTCTCTGTGATAGATACTGCACATCTAACAATGAAGAAAAGCTGTCCTCAACTTCTGAGTATAAAAGAATCAATTTGCCGATAATGTGTATCAATGCTGATCACAGGCTGTCGAAATGTCACAGGAGATGACTTAGATGTAGGAATTGGACAGTGTGTACACATGCTACCATATGGCTCTCGATCTTTATCCATAAGCTAGCTAGAAACATTATGGTGGAAAAGAGCATGAGTATTGCTGATTGAAGTTGAATTACCTCTTCTCTAGAAGAAAGATATTTCCTGGATCTGTACCGAAGTGAGCGCCACTGAACACCAGATCCTTGGAAGGTCATAGCTGGCACTTCGAAGTTTTGAGAATGAGACCTAGACAAGTGGTGATCAATTGTTTGTTCACAGCTCTCGATTGTTTGATCCATATTTAGAGCCTGAAGCAACCACTCATGTAGGGATGGAAATAACAGAGCAATTATTTTTGTAAATACTCTCAAGGTTGACTTCAGACCAAAGGGGTGGACCTTGAACTGCCAATGTTCCTTCTCTACAGTACACCTTAAAATCTTGTGATGGTGCTTGCCAATTAGAACATGCAGATAATCATCCATGAGATGCAAGGTTATTAGGAAGTGATTGTAATGAATTAGAGCTAAGATCCTCTGTAACATTTCCATCTTGAACTTGATATTCTGAATGAAATTGTTGAGATCTTTCAAATTGATTACTAGATGTCAATCTCCTGATGACTGTGGGACTAGAAAAACATTGGGCAACACTTCCAAGTCCCTGTCTTCTCTGGATACTAGAAGAATTGCTTCCTCCATCTGTAAAGACAATACACCCCCTTAAGAGAGTTTCCTTCTTGATAGGGTTTCAATGTAGTAGAGTATGAAAAATCCCAGTGGGCATCAAGGTTGATTCAATCGCTATCAACTACCCCTCCTTTACTACTCCTGCTACTGAATGATCTATTGTGATTCTCTGCCATTCTGAAGGTTACGGCTGAATCTCTAATAGAGAATTCCTTGTTTTAGCATAGTTAGGAGGGCAGACTCTTGCTACATGCATCCTCTTTCTGCTGCTTGTAGGAATAAATGAAGATGACTTTGCCTGGAATTTGCAAGACTGATCTCGGTTTTGCTACCTTCTCAAAAGGTGAAGAAGAATGATCTGAACTTTGATGAACTGGAACCTCTTGCTAGTTGTCACTAGGAGGATGAAGAATACTTCCTCTCCTTAAAAATGCAATGGGATTTGTCCTCAAGATGTACGCCTAAAAGTCTGTAACTCTCAAATGGCACCTTTAATGCTGCTGGTCTCTACGCAGCATCCGTATTCCAGTCTTTGAGGTACAGCTTCCTTCTAGCTTTAATGGAGGCCCCACCTTCTAGTGCCGCTGACCTCACCACATGGACTGAAAAATATTTTCTTTATTTCTATTCCAGCATTCTTTATTCCATTTACATAAAAACTTGTTACAGCTGTGGAGAAATTATTATTATTTAAATAAACTGCCGTGTTGGCTGAGGCTGTTAAGAATGTTTATGGAAATGGAATAACAAATGCTGGAATAGAAATAAAGAAGATATATGAACAAAAACCTTTTTGGACTTTGGGTTTAGTTTGGGTGCACCCCCAAGTTTGTGATTTTATATTAGTTTGCTTTTGCAGTAGTATCACTTAGAGGCTGATACAAAGGACTGTTTGCACCAAACATATTGGCAGGGAATACTGTGGCTGGCTTGCAATATTCAAAACAAAAGGATGTTTCTAGGGTACAAGTCCTAAAAATTATAAGTTGGGGGACTAGCCAAGTTAGGCACTATGCAAGTGACATCATGGTACTCGACATCATAGCACGTGGCATCGCATGTGGCATCAAAGGAAGTGGTATCACAACATGTGACCTCACAGGAAGTGACATCATAAGAAGTAACACATATATTTAACAGGTCTATCGTGAGTACATTTGAGCACAAAAGGAGAATTAACAAACGAGATTTTGCATCACCATTGTGCCAAAAAAGTAATGCAACCCTGGCACAAAATATGGGCCTCAACTTATACATTTATTCTTTTAAAACTCTGCCACAAAGAAATTGGCAACAAGGAGAAACATGGTAATAAATATGTCCAGCTACTGAGTATTCTGTGTGCCCAGTAAATCAGAGGGAATACTAATAATGATAAGATAAGTCTGGAGGTTAACATATTTGCTGGAGAGATCTGTGCTTTGTCTAGCCCCAGTGTGGATTCAAGTAGAATTTATGGTTGATGTTTCTCATGCAAAGCACATCATGTAATATGCTGATGACAGATTTTCATTTTATGCAGGTAAGTGGATTACTGCTTTTAACACAGAGATCATTTTGTTACTTGCAGTTCATAAATTGTAATCCTTTTAATATTGCACAGTGGGCTATGAAGGGCATGTGACTCCTACACCGTGTTGTAACCCAGTCATATGTAACACAACCTGTATACTGATTTACACATAAATGATTTATTGTCAATATATAATGTGTACATGTGATGTAAAGCGTTCTACCACCCCACACTGGGATGAGTAGCGCTATAAAAGAAATAAAACAAAATAATCATATTTAAATTGTTATTTGTGTAAATACTTGGACAGACCAACACATCTGACATTTATACAGTACATAACCAGTAGACACATATCTCTTATATACAGGTACTAAACAAAGTCAAAACCATGCCTCGCTTAAGTATTTGTGAAGTAACAACAAGCTGTGTGCCTTTATTTCCCCTAACTTGGGTTTGCATTTAGGTGTGAGGCTATAGATACCTCTCAGTCAAGATGCTTGATCAAAAGGAGGCCCCTTTACTTCGGCCTTTGTTCAGGGCCCAGCTGGAATTTAAAATAACAAAGCCTATTTGTGCCTGCATGTTGCTGCTGGGAATTAAAGCAGACAACGTGCAGGCACTGCTGAATGTGTCTTCGTGTTTAAAAATAACACCAGGACGAGTTCAGCATATTTTACAGTGGAGCCCAACTTCTTGACAGGGTGGACAGTGTCCACCTTCTGAAAATTGTGTGTGGACACTGGCTACCCATTTATTCCCCCAACTTGCCATGTATACCACCAACATGTGCCCTGGATGTATACAGTAAACCCATATTTGATGGCTGCTGAAACTGCCTTAAAAAAGATTTGTCTGAGTTGCTGATCCCTCAAAAGGAGGACAGTTCATATTATCTCTAATGTGAGCTGGAAAATCTGACAACTTGCCTTTAGCAATATCTTTGCCTTTCTGATCAATGGTGGCAGGGGTTCATCACTGCAATTGGTGTTCACAGAATCAGAGGGTGCCACCATTTTTAGGTTGAGCGTAAGCATACAACCTCTTGTATACTTAAGTATACTTCTGTGGGCTTCCAGCTATTTCATTTTTTAGTTTAAGTGTAATTAAAAAATCCTTGCTTGCTAGTGGTCAGTCATGCCTCTTTGTCCCTCCTTCTTCTTTGCAGGAGCAGGAGCCAACTACTGGACAATTATGCTTTGTCCTATTTATCTGGTGTGTAGGGGACTTTTTTTTACTTTGCTTCCTGCTCGTGTCCAGGGAAGCTTGCCTTTTCATTTGCAGAGCATTTGTGCTCTGAATTTAGCTTAGCTGTAAACAGGACTATAAATAGGGCTATCTTGGTCACATTTCGACCTTTGTGGGCAGCGAGGGTGGAGGGCTTGTTTCTTTTGTCTGTCCCCTTCGCGTTCCATGCTGCTTTAAAGTTTCATATGGTGCGGACTCACGCCGAACAGCCATTCCCACTACCAAATCTCCAGGCCTCCTGGTGCAGGCTGAGGATGAGTGAGCGGCAGCCCTGCCTTCCACTACCATCCCAGGGGCCTGCTGCACCACATGGCCCACATGCACTGTGCTCTGGGGTCCCACGCGGCCCTTTCATTGGTGGCAAATATTTTTACTTGTTTTATCCTCTGGAAGCATGAATTCCGAAGAACATTTTTTTCTGAATCTCAACGCTTTTTCTCTTCTGTGTGCAGGAGAGCACTGCCCGGCCCCACAACCGCCCAGGTGAAGATTGGTTTTGTATATTTCCAAACACTTCTGCATTGCTCCACTAAACCTTTCCACATGTGTTCTTCATGTATTTTTGTGCTGCATTGAGGGCCTCGAATGGTCTATATAGAGCAGTTCACAGCACTATGAAGATCCATTAAAGGTAGATATAAACATGCCTAGGGTCACAGTGCTTAATTTGTAAAACTAGAAGTGCCGGGGCCAACGTTTGTAGAGAGTCCCACGGCCGGCGCTTTAGAAAGTCAGGGACTCCGAATTCCCCTGTCGTTCTCTCATGAGTGCCCAAGTAGTTCTTGGTACAATGTGAACTGGGAAAATAATTGGGAGTGAACCGTTTCCCACCAAAGTTGCAAACGTATCTGTTGCTCTGAGTGGGCCCTTTGTTGGGTTTAGCACTGACTGCCAGGAACTAAACATAACTTCTAGCTCCTGATCTGCACCTGGCAGGTCTGAGTCAGCCTGTCATGCTTTTGATGCTGATAAGGCAATTACCCTTGGGTTGTAGAAGCATTGATCAATTAATACTCCAGAAGATAATTTATTTTGATTTTCGCGCTTTAGTTACATGACCTGAGTGGTTTATAAACTGATGATTGCGACTAAGGTACTTTTCTAATCTTGGCTTCGGCACGTGACTGTAAAAATTTGATTGCGGCCAAATCACTTTATTGCCATGTGCCTCAAATTTTAAAAATGTAAAAAAAATACACAACGGTTAACTATGCCCTCTAGTAGAGTTTGAACGGTTAATATCATTATGTTGTGGTCAAAATATCAGTGTACAACAATATCGTCTCTAGTACACTATCAGCAGTACAGTGTAAATACATACTTAATAAAGATTTTCTGACCTTAACTTCACATCTACGTCCCTTCATCCATGGTGGCAGTAAATGTAATGGATGTAACATTTTTGCAGGTCAATATTTCATTTACAATCCAAAGAATAATCCCGACCCAAAGGCATATTTCACACCTCCTACTCATCACATCCTGGTTTCTGTAATTCGGTCCCACCCTGGTCCTGTTAACCCATGTTCTCTGCATGGTACCCCATGTTTGAGATGCTCCAGCTACCATAATAATGCTCACTTTAAAGCTTTCCGCTTCTCCCAGGAGCTTCATCTGTGCCTTATAAAATATCGCACATTTATGTGACTTGCTATTATGCGGCATAAACCAGAGCCCTGCGTTCTCTTTGCTTTGTACGTTTGTGCTCAGATCACTGTGGACTTTAGTACCTACTCCCACAGGCAGGGCCCTGGCAGCAGGTAGAAATGCTTTGAAATCTTGTGATTACATACATTACTATTATTTTTATCATGAGTTTCCCCCTTCTCCACATCACCTGGCAACACCATTGGTCTGCAGTACACATAGAACCAGTCTACCAGTCAGGCCTTCCCCTGGCACAGATCCATTCACCACAGACCACAGGGTGGTTATGGAAGGACGGACTTTTACCACGCTCTCCTGTGCCCTGTAGTTTTCTTCTAAAAATGGGTCTGCTTGTATATAATAAGTAGTGCCACCACATCAAGGCGCTTTCTGGAGAGACATCCTGCGACGCCCCGACGGACTGGCCTATCCAGCACCTGAGAACTGTTCCTTTTGAGGCTGCAGTCTCTGAAAGACAGTGAGATTGACCCTACCCCAGGCCTAACAGACTTCAATATACAACCTTGACAGATGACACACTCTGTCAGCCTCACTGTTGTTCAGAGTCTCTGAGTGACTCGATCTGTTCTGGTAGGACCTGACTTTTTGTGCCAACTCCTGTACTGGTGGTTGTTGATCTGTCTCTATCCATGGATTCATGAATCACTTTGTTTGCTCCCCCAAGCTCCTCCCACCCCCACACGGCCTAGAAGACCAGTGGCCACCTGGAGAGGCAAGTACTGTGCAGTATTCAACATCACATAATTTCTCACTTTAAACAGATGGAGCAAGAACAACTTCATTTTTTCCAATAGCTCACAAAGTGAGCTGAATCGTTTCAAGGCATATCTAGCACAATTACAGTGAGTGTATCTTGACCCAGAACTTAAACAATTCATGTGATCATATGTTACTGTTGATTTCTAAGATATTAAAACGTCCTTTTTTTACTTGGGAGGAGTTGTTCTAAAGGTTCTGCTTGTGCCATGTTTCATCGCATTTCCACTGGACATGGTGACTGCTGGTGATGTTTTCATTCTGGCTGTATCAGTGCTGTGGTAGACAGCAGTAAGTAGCGCTTCACATCATAGCGCCTCGTAGTGGCACTAAACCCCTGGGGCCCTGTCATGATGGGCCGTGCTGGCTCAGCACAGAGTTCAGTGCTTATTTTGTATGCGCCTGCAGTGTGAAAAGTGAATTCATGTAGCCCAGGGCATCCTTTTCGGCAGCACAGGTCAGAAACTGGAAGAGGCAAACCCTGCTCACTGTTTTAAGCTCTTACTTAAAGAAATATGGGGTTAAATTAATTACATTTACACGAGGTATGTGCTTTAGTTATATGCAGTGTTACTAGGATTATGTGGCAGGAAAAGACCAGATAATATGAAGGGTTGACCAATTTATGTGGCAAGAAAAGTCCAGTTATGAATTTACAACACCAATAGCTATAACTAAAGCAAATGCGAGACCTATTGCCAGCCATGCCAAGTTGCCTAGATCCATGAGTGATGTGCTGCTACAGTCCTGTTTTTTTCTTTGAATCCTGAGACTTGTAGTGTTGTTTATTGCTTTATAATACAGGACTACAGGTACCACAATTTAAAGAAAAAACGTGAACTGGAGCAGCACATCAATCATCATCATCATTTGAGCTTTATTTCGGCAGCAGCTACCATAAAAGCAATACAAATACACACGAGACCATAATTCTCAATACAACATATAAAAATACAATACTAAAATCCTTAAGATAAAAAAAAAAATGCATTGCCAAAGCCCAGGGCATGCAAAGCAGACACCAAATTGCTCTATAAAGGAATACATGTGGCTTAGTTTTTCTTAATATTTATGAGCCTATGGGGTAAAATATTTGACCAAGCTTATATTCTAGATCCAGCAAATAACACAATACAAACTGAGCGAATAAATTACGTTCCAAAGCCCTTAAAAATGTGTTCCCCTATTAAAAAGAAGTCTAGTATAATACAAATATATAGTCAAAATCTAAAATAACAATATTAAATCAATTAAAAACACAGTATCTATCCTTAAGTAAATGTTGTGTCAAAAAGCTTGCTCTAATATGCCATATGGTTGCTAAAAACTTAGCCACAGCACACACACCCGGCCCGTGGGTACTGGTACTACAAATCCTGAGAGCCGAATGAGGATCCCTAATTCCCATGGAGTTACAAAGAGGTCTTATTCAGCGTGCCCTTTGCTTTTTATATGTGGGGCAGTAGAATAAAAGATGGCTAATTGTTTCCCTAGTACTACTCCCCATCGGGCAAAGATCTAACAAACTAACAGTTTGCGTCCATCTGGAAGTAAGATCGCACAGTGTTAGAGATCCTAATCTGAATCTTAGGCAAAGTGCACGTGCCGCAGGATGTAAAATGGTATCAAAAGAGTGCTCAAACTCATAATGACACTTAAATGATAAAAAGCTGTCCGTCATACTACACGACGGAACAGCTGCTAGGGTTGATGTTTGTACACTCACCCAGTATGAATCTTTCAAAATCCGTGAGGTGTTTTTGGAAGATGCAAAGGATCCGTCTAATAGGAACCCAGCCCAAGTTTGAGAAAACCTCTTTTTACATACTGGCACCATGAGATTTTTCCAACCTGAGAGTCTCCTAAAAGCGCTCCTAGCCATATCCTATAAGGATCTAGCGCTGCAGTAGTCCAAATCCGAATCCAATATTGCAGTGGTCTCAAGGCAGCAACATCAGCGATAGAATGCAAATTTAAATCCATTCGGATAGGCAAAGTAGGAGAACTCAAGGGAACTTTTAGCAGGGCCTTGATAAAGAGGTTGTCTGCTCTTTCCATACTGTCGAGTTTACTATGGCTCCACAGCTCAGCACCATACAAAGCACTCGCTCTAGCCTGCACTTTATAAATATCCACTGCAGGTGTGATAGGAAAGGCGGGCATTTTGGCAGCAAATCTCAAAATGGCCCCTATCTTTTGTTTAAGGGACATAATACCCTTTGTCAGATGTGATGTCCATTTGTGGGAATTTTCTAGTCTAATTCCCATATAATCAAAATCACTAACACGTTCAAGAACCTCACCATCCAGCACTATATTCTTCTTTGCTATAAATTTTGATTCGCCAAATACCATTCATTTTGTTTTGGTGCAGTTATTTGTAAACCATTATCCTTACAGAGCCCCGAGAATATTTTTCCAGAAGCCTAGATAATCCAGAGGCAGTTTGGGATAAAAGCAAGGTATCATCAGCGAACAGCAAGCATGATGTCTTGATACCACCCAATTTCGGGGCATCATTTAAGCTATCAGATAAGTACAGGATACAGGCATTTATAAAGAGTAAGAAAAGAGTTGGAGCCAAAACACATCCCTGCCTAACACCTTTCTGTATGGGAAACTCGCCAGATAGCTCTCCATCCTTCCCCCTCCTTACTCTAGCTAAACTCCCTGAGTACAGCTCCCTAATCAAATTTAACAAGGGGCCAGGGACTCCAATTTTTGCCAGAGTCTCCCATAGCTTGGAACGGGTACCAGATCAAAAGCAGATCTGAGATCAACAAAGGCGACGAACAGCCTACCACCGTCCAGGTCCACCACCTTCCAGTTGATTGTAAGAAAGCGGAAGACCTGGTACACCATGGCTGTCCCTTGCCTAAAGCCCACCTGCAAGTGGCGTAAGGCCCCATTCTCTTCCACCCAGGCTCTAGGCCTACCCAAAACCTGGAAGGAAAAGATTTTCTGGAGATTATCTAAAAGGCTGATCGGTCTATAATCTCCCAGAGCCGATTTGTCCCCTTTTTTGTAGATAGGGACAATTATTGCACCCTTCCACGAGTAGGGAAAGATGTTGCTCTCCAGAATAGCATTTGAGACTCCATTAATATAAGGGCTCTATAGTATCAAATCAGACTTATACAGGTCAGATGGGATCCCATCTAGCCCAGGAGCCTTCCCTGATTTTTGGGCCATAATAGCTGCCTCTGTTTCTTTCCAAGTAAATGGTGCAATAACACCTGCCCCATCAAACTTATCTGTATATGCAACCTCTATGTCCGCTGAAGAAGCAAAATCCTGGCTGTAGAGTTTAGTAAAATAAGAGATCCAAGTCTTTGCGGGGATGTGGCAATAAGGCTTAGAGCTCAGATTTTGTACTTCTTGAGAAACCAGGGACCAAAGTCGCTTAGCATCTGAATCCTTGGCTGCTACCAGCAAATCTTGCCATATATCCTCCACCCACTGGGCCTTACTAAATTTAATTGCAGCAGCATAGTCATGCCTTGCCATCATTATGGCAGGTCTGTCCTGTTGTCTAACTGCTTCCAAAAGGCCATGCTTAGCCCTCCTGCAGGCATTGTTAAACCATGGATTTAATTTAAGTGCTCTACGCCTCCCGCTTCCCCTTTTTTCCCTAATAAAAAGGGCCTTCAGGGAAGCAAAGAGCTCAAAGTGTTTGGCCATGATTTGATCAGCGGAATAGGGGTTGGATACAAGTGCAACTGTATGCCTAGAAACCAAATCAGACATTTGAGCTACTAGGGCTCCTTTGTTTGTGAAAACCTCCCATCATAATATACGCTAATTGCTAGCCACCTCCAGGGAAGGCATGACACTCTGATCTTGGTTATTTGGCCCAGAACCCGGAAACCACCTAACCCACTCTAACAAAAGGGGGGAGTGATCACTATAGCATTGGTCTTCCACTTTAAGGTCCTTAATTTCCTGCCAGATCCTGGCATCAATAAGCTGATAGTCAATCAGGCTACTATAGGACCCTCTAGAAAAAGTGGAACGTGCTGGAATATCTGAAGGAAAATGCCCAGTCCCTGGCCATAGGCCATGTAGCAGCATTAGCTCAATAATCTGCAACACCCTTGGGCTAGATCTAGGCTGGTTGCTCGCCATGGAAAAGGATGGAATTCCCCATATTGCATCCTCTTCCTGGATTAACTCTGCAAATAGGGAATTGGGCTCTAGGGAAGCGTTAAAGTTGCCAGCTATGATAACAAAATGCGAGGGAAGTAGATCAACCACAAGTGTATTTAGCAGGGATATAGTTTCTGAGATTTTACTAGAGGGACCTGGTCTATGTATAGGTTAACACACAAAAATGGTGGACCCATTTTTGATTTAAATGAAACCGCCAAAATATCAGGTGAATTCACGTAGATTTCCTTCTCTTCCCCTACCTTGGAAATCTTTACCCACGTAATAAGACCCCCTCCTGCTCTCCCCGCAGATGAAGGAATGGCCTCTTTACAGAATTAAATATACCCTTGTGTGTATACATTAGTAGTAGCCCATGTTTCCTGGAAAAGACAAAGACTACAGGAGTCAATAAAAGAACCCCAATCTGGATCACCCATCTTGTTCCATAAACCCGCTATATTCCAGGAAATTAAAGAAGAGTGAAGAGGCCTAGGTCTAGGATGGGTGACATTGCCAACTTTATAGCAAGGGACTAAGGGCAGGGTTGCTAAATCATCTATTATCCCTGCCCTCCCGTCTTCAGTGGCACTTCCCATGATGAACTCCTGGGAACTACCCTCCAAGTTCCTACATAAGTTCCCCCCCCTCGTACAATGGAATAATATTTGGGGGCTATTGCTTCTTTCAGTCAATTAATATCTGATAGATTAGAACTTGACATTTTGTTTGGAGATTTCGTCCGCTTGCCCCGGGTCTCACACTCCCTCCAGGGAGTCTCCGCAGAAGGGACCGTTGGAATAGGAGAAAATAGCTCGACAGAGCCCGTAATAACAACCCCACTTTCGGGGATAGCAGATGATTCCTTAGCTAGGGTATCCCCGGCGGGACAGTTTGTTTGAAGAACAATATTCGATCCATTGCGTAATGGGTTCCGGGCCTCTAAGGATATCAGGCCTTTAACCAGGTCAGGGGTGACTAGAACTAGCTCAACAGTATCCAGGTGGCCTTGCTTGCCTTTATGGCGCTTAGCAAAAGTGATATCTGAGTGGATAATGAAACCACATTTCCTGACGTGCCTTATCCAGTGGGTGGCCTTGTAGCTTAACGACAGACTAGCTTTGCACGTGTTTGCTGCTAATTTCGGGGTGTTGCACATATAGATTGAATGGTTGATTTTGTAGTTGTCATTTGTCCCTATAGGTTGCCTAACAAGGGTATTACGTGGCTCTCCTATACCGGAGTTCGACTGCAAAGAATGGATGCTATGGCTAGGTGCTCTAGGGGCTTTTGCTGTTCCCAATGATGGTCCTGTTTTGGTCAATAGTTTATCGGGCCCCACTCCGGATTCCTTGCTCCAATCTTTAGCAGTAGGTAGGGTGGATTTGAAGCTTTTTTTATACGGAATCTCCCCACCCCTCTTCTTTACCCAAGGGCAAAGTAAGATGAGAGCCTCAGACAGCGTCCGTTCTAGATACTTTACCTCTTGTTTTAGATCCATGATTAGGTTGACCACTTCCATCTGGAAATTCCCACCCATACCCTGACTGCTTAACAGTTGGAAATTGGGATCCACACAATCTTTCTCTGGGTTTTGATCAAGGTCTCCTAATGCAGAAAAGCGATTGGAACAGGGCACTGTAACAATTCCATCAGCAGCACCCACATCTACCGTTTGTGTGAGACTAAGGGCCATATGTACGAACACATTTTCCCATAGACACAGAATGGGCAAAACTGCTGGCTACATCTGGCCCTAAGTCTGTTATGCCCTAGATCAGTTGCAACATCCAACCCCTCTGCAGTTATCGAGTTTAGGGCGGGATCCATGCAGCTAGCTGGGTTGGCCCTTTTGGATGCTCTAGGCCTAAAAAAGGATGAAAAGGGGGCACTGGTTGATCCTTTTGTAGCTCGGGTCTCCTTCCCATTTAACATAGACTCCACCTCTTAGATTGAAGTATTCATTTATTTGGTGGCACAGTTGGAAAATCTCTTTAAGTTTTTATGGGATTTAGGGATTTTGGATGAAGTAACTGCTGTCACAGGACTCCCTTATGCTTTAGGCTTCCCCATTTTGTAATTAATATTGAAAGAACCGATAGATATAGCCAGAAACAAGTATAATGTCAGACCAGAAAGCATCTACCTTAAGATCAAGAGGTGTGGCCCAGCCTCTTCCGGTTTCTAACGGGCGCGGACGGGCCCGCACTTGACCCGGGCTTTGCCCGGGTGCGTCCCGCGTTGCGGGGGTGCGCGACGCGCTTTCAAGCGCTTGTGTTTCAGGCTCCGCCCCCTCTCCTGGCAGCTGAATCCTGGGACACGGAGTCCCCAGACAACAAGGCAGCACAACAGCACGGCAAGGTTCCCGTGTTGCGGGTGTGCACGACACCCTTTCAAGTGCTCGTGTTTCAGGCTCCGCCCCCCTCTCCTGGCAGCTGAATTAAGTCAACATGTCCTTCACAGCCCAAGACGAAATCCTGTTAAAGTGCACCAACATACAACAGCGAGTGTTCTGCTGTCTCCTCCCACTGCTCCATGCTCATGGTAAGGTAGACATATTAAGAGCCTTCATGATGCTACATTTGAGCTGCTGAAACGTGTAGGATATCAGGTTCATTACGCAATTTAGAAACGAGATGTAAAAGCGCAAAAATATAAAAGGCATCCGTCTTGGCAACATAAATTCATAAATAAGATATGTTTTACAGAATGATAATTTATAAAAATAAGTGTGCTTCGTTCAACAAATTTGTATGTAGTGACATTAGACTTTTATGCCGTCAAGTCTGTGCTAATCCTGCAATGTAAAGAAAGTTAAATTACAAATAATAAGTGAGTTCTATTTAAACCATCGTTAGTGCCAATGCAGTATTTTACACAGAACATTTCACAATGGCCTGGGCACCTAATAGAACCAAATCTCTGAGCAATTTCAGGCAACATTGCGCCTTTTTGTTTATTTACGTATGATAAACAACTTCTGAAATGTTGGTAAAAACATGCAAACCAAGCAGTTTTGGCATGGACGCTACTTCTATACTGCCCCTCCCTGCTTGCTACTTGTTAACCAATTGCGGTGGACCGGTAGTACTCTGATCCATTTGTAGGCGTAAATGTCTGCAATTGATCCTGAAAGAAGAATCTTTGAAGGTTTTCCTACACTTTACTATTCTTTGCACATCCACGTTCGTCTAAGATGCGCAAACATTTTTGTGAATTGGTGCCCTTAGTGAGAACAGATTGCAAATATAGCAGGATAGGTACAGATTAAAGCAGAAGGATGGATATTTTTTAGCCTATAGGTCTGACATAGCGCAGACTACATCAATAACGACCGAGACCTGCACAAGAAAAGGAAGTATATAAAGCACATCAATCAATCAATCGGGAATTTGTAAAGCGCACTACTCACCCGTGAGGGTCTCAAGGCGCTGAGGGGGGAGATTAAGGGGGCGAGGTGCTGCTACTGCTCGAACAACCAGGTCTTGAGAAGTTTCCTGAAGGTAAGAAGGTCTTTGTTCTGGCGCAGGTGGGTGGGAAGAGTTCCACGTTTTGGCAGCGAGGTGCGAGAATGATCTACCACTGGTTGTAGTTCTGTCGGCGCATGGGGCAGTTGCAAGGGCGAGGTCGGCAGAGCGGAGATGCCGGGTTGGGGTGTAGAAGGAGAGCTGTCTGTTGAGGTACTCTGGTCCGGTGTTGTGCAGTGCTTTGTAAGCGTGGGTGAGGAGTTTGAAGGAGATTCTCTTGTTGAATGGGAGCCAGTGCAGGTTTATCAGGTGGTCTGTGATGTGGCAGTGGTGGGGGATGTCCAGGATGAGGAGTGCAGATGTGTTCTGGATGTGTTGCATCCTCTTCTGGAGTTTGGCCATAGTTTGTGCGTAGAGGGCATTGTTGTAGTCCAGTTTGCTGCTTACGAGGGCCTTGGTGACTGTTCTTCTGGTTTCTGTGGGTATCAATTTGTAGATCTTTCAGAGCATGCGAAGGGTGTTGAAGCAAGGGGAGGAGATGGTGGTGACTTGCTGGGTCATGGATAATGAGTCCAAGAAGAATCCTAGGTTGCGTGCGTGGTCGGTGGGATTCAGGGCGACTCCGAGCATGGCAGGCCACCAGGAGTCATCTCATGCGGAGGGTAGAGCCGAAGATGAGGACTTCTGTCTTGTCGAAAATGGGTTTGCGGCAGCTGCTCTTCATCCATTCGGCGATGGCCTTCATTCCTTCATGGAGGTTGGTCTTGTCGGAGTCCTTGGTGAGGGAGAGGATCAGCTGGGTGTTGTTGGCGTACGAGATGAAGTTGAGGTTGTGTGAGCACATCACACATGGACCTGGGAAATTTGACAGCTATGTATTGCACTGGAAATGCTTGTTTTTGTTCTGTTTGGGGCCACCTCCCCTTTAAAATTCAGGTACAAGACTTAGCTTTTATGCAAAGAATGGCTTTATTTTAGCTGTCTCCCACCTGAAATTGTCTCAGCTTCAATGGAAGTCAATTGACAAAATATATTTCCCCATTTTTTTGTTCAAATCTTCTACTTTCCTGATCGAAAATGTTGGCAAGTGTGGTAATGGCTGGGGCAAGGACAAAGGACGTAGGGGTAATGTTCTGCTGCTTTTTTCCCTGTAGCAGCACTTCAAGAAGTGTTCACACCTTTTAAAGTCATTCGGACACCATTAGTTTAAAATGAATTTTAAACGGCCAATATAACTGCATTGTTGAGCTCTTTTTTAAAATTGATCACTCGTATCACAGCTGGGTTACTGAAATACTGCACAAAACACATTAGAAATTTGGAAACCACGCACGGCAACTGAAAACTTGGCAGCTGTCTCCCCATATAAAGATGAGTTGAGCGATGCCTCCGCAAATCTGTGAAAAAACAATTAAACTGTGCTACCGGAACACAAAATTCATTAGTGTTCCTGTGGTTCGTTTCTACATGTCAAAAGGCCCATGCTTCGATGGGTTCCCAAAATTAATTGGAAGGTTCCCAATTAGCATTTTGTTTTTGTTTCTGTAGCAAAGTGCGACAGCTAAGTCCGGTTCATGTCCAATGTGCCTTCAGCTACATCCTCAGGCGAACTTATTCTGCAAACGCTGGCAAGGCTTATTTACTATTCTAGTCCCATGATATTTGCAGACAATACAAACTTCCCCAAAAAATGTTAGGAGCCTTATTTTAGCTACTAGCTTAGAATAATTTGAAAATATGAAACACAGGTTTGAATGATGACATTACAAATGCGTATATTGCTTCTGTAGACATAAAATAACAAAAGTTCCGAAATATAGGAAGTGAACGTGTGGTAATAATTTAGTCCTTCTTCTATGCTTATTGTACTGTCCTACACAAAATCACGTGGGCGAAAGCTGAAAACTCTGGGCCAATCCTAGCATTGTGCAATGACGCCTACAAGGAAGCAATCTGGAACGCCTTCTTACGGTGACTGACAGTGGACGCCGACCAATAATGAGCATGCCTCCTTTGACGGGTGACCCATCCCCTCGCCGGTTAAATACCGTCCCATCGGCATCGGATATGAATGACAGCGATGACTGTCAAATGGGAAGGCCACATAGCACTTGTTGACGGAGTAATCAACGAATAAGGAAGCAGATGTGGTGCTAGGGGCGGAGAGGTAGAACTAACCTAAGGAGCGGCATTTTTTTTAATTAATTTATTTATTTTCCGGGAGGTGTCTTAGTGGGAAGGGGCACAACGGAACAGTTGACGGAATTATAAAAAAAAAAGGAAACGGACAGTAAAAGGGACATCGGCATATCTTGGTCCGTTGACGTCACGGGGATTGCAGGGCGCGTGTGACGTCACGCGGGACCTGCCGCCTCAGCCGCCGCCATGGGGAACCGCGGGATGGAGGAGCTGATCCCGCTGGTGAACAGGCTACAGGATGCTTTTAGTTCCCTGGGCCAGTCCTGCCACCTGGACTTGCCACAGATTGCCGTGGTGGGCGGGCAGAGCGCCGGCAAAAGCTCTGTGCTCGAGAACTTTGTGGGCAGGTGAGTACGCATGTCCCCCGCTGTCCCCCTACCCCATGCCTGGATCTGCGCAGCGCCTGCGGAGCCCCCGGGACGTGAATACAGGGTGGAAGTGGAACAGCTGCGCAAGACACTTCATGACCCCCAGTTAGTGTAGCACTAGCCTACGTTGTTTCCTTAAGTGTTATTTGTGAATATAGCTGTGGCTCACCCCGCCCTAGGAGATGATCTTGATGAGGAGGGGGTGTCGATCATCTTTCGGAAATACTTGTAGTGCCCTCCCCGTTGTCACCTCCAGTTACCGACGGGAAAGCGGTTGTCACCTTCAAATTCATAAACGACATTCACGCAGTTGGCGTAAAGTTTCTAAAGGGCGATTGAGCCAATTGCGTTGTTTACGTGACGCATGAAACGTGTTAAAGTAAATGAGTGATAATGTGCCGCTCCGTGCGCTCTCTTGTCCAATAAAGTGACAACGTGGGGGCCTGTTTAATGGAATGACGCTGTACCAGGGAGAAGAGTTGTTTGGCTCGAAGGGCCATAACAAGAGCAGAGCCGATCTCAATGTGTGTGTTTTTTTAAAATGTTTAATCAGTTCCATTCCCCTAACTACATATCTGAAAACATTGAAGAAAGAAAACCTAACACAAACACTACCCTCGCTACTTCCCCTTGTCAAAACGATGTCATACTTTAGGTGGTCGAGCGCAATTGACATTAAGTGTTTATACACTTTACTTCCGCAGGCATTTCACCGTCTTTTGGATGCCCCGTTGGTCATTGTTTCTCCCTCCATATCTGGGGTCTTTCACCAAGTCCAAGAATTCATTAAGGGGATGGGCTCAATATTTTATCCATCCCGTCTCCCATCCACCCCAGTTTTTTCTCATGCTTCTTTTCCTTACCTCTGCCCCAATATATTTCCCTTTCCAGGACTCAACATCTTGTCATGCCCTCCCACCATTCATTGTATCCCGGTGGTATCTACACTTTCTGGCTATGTCTCTTAGCCACCATAAAACCAAGATTAATCAGTAGCTTTTGATGCCTGGTATGACCTGTTTGTCCCCATAGTCCCGGGAGTGCTGTTTCCGGTTTCAGTTCCAACGTATTCCCTGTGGCATCCTCCTGGGCCTGTCCCACTTCCCTCGAGAATTCTACAATCTTTGGGCAGCTCCACAGGGTATGATAAAAAGTCCCAGCGTCCCCCACATCCCCTCAGACAATTTGCATTTGTTTACTTTGCTAGCTTGTTTAGCAAGGATCTCGTATAGTACAGTGCAGTATTTTACGTTTTATTAGCTTAAGTGATGCAGGAATGGCTACCTCCACTGGGAACTTAAGATCCTTCACCAAGCCGGCCTCTTCGAGCTCCCCACAGTCCCTTCTACACTTCTCCCATAGTGTGTATAGTGAGGGTTGCGATTTTCTCATTACAGTGCCATATGTAAGAGAAATTAGTTTCCTTGATATATTGCCCTTCAGGAGTCGTAACTCCAGTGTGGGCATCCTCCTGTGTTGGTTAAGATCTTAAAAGCGCAGTTGCAAAAATGTTTATGGTGCTTTTCGTTAAGAACCTACTATATATAATTGAAAATAGAGGCAGGTCAGTACCGCCTCTAAGATCAAAGTGGAGTACACTATGGCTTCGGTTCTCATCATTGTTCTGAAAGCTCCTGCAGTTCCTTTCTTTATTTCTTGCTGCTGCTACTTCTTGATTTGGCAGGAATGCGTGTAACTAATGAAGTTGTTCATCCTGCTGTAGCTAAAACAAAAGAAATATGTCAAATTATTGTATTGTTTGTATATTTGTTTTTCCCGTCCCTAGAGGTCTGGGTCACGGCGTTAAATTTCATCCTCTGAGGCAGCTTTTTATAAACCATCTGGTAAAATAATTCAATTTGTTAGTGGCCTGGGGCAGAGGCAATTGATTGATAAAGGGTTTGTGTCAGACAAGTGTTGTGATGTTCAGCAGCAAATTGGAAAGCCAAGGCCCAGATTGGTACTTTGTGCCTAGTTCTATCTGATTAGACCAGAGGCGTGAACATCCTGGACTTCCTTGTAGACGTCGTAACCAATTTTTCTTGTATTTTTTTAAGGTGTTTTTTACCACGTCTGTGCTCTATGGGTAGCATTCTTCTCAGGCACAAACATTTAAATCCAAAGGTCCTGCCTGTGCATCACCATATTGTCTACAGCAAAGCATTGTATAAAGGGTCATGCTTTGGTCATTGCGTGGGCTCAAAGTACTGCAGAACGCCGAAGCCCGCGGATTCAAGCTTAGCTTTTGGAGCATAATATTATCAATGATGTGCCCTCTGCGGTTGCTTTAAGCAAAACTGTCTTCTTACAGGCCCTAGTAATTTATGTCCCTTGACGTTTTTTGGCCGATGTAGTGAGCCAGCTGTTGGAGACAATTCTTCTTGCTGTCATGAGTGTGATTACTTTCCTCCAAGTGTGGGTGCAAATCCCATTACTGGGTGGGCCCCCTAATGGAGTACCAAAGACAGCAAACCCCACCCTTGACTGTCTTGCCTGCAGGACTGGCCAGCAGTTCAGATGTACCAGGCACACCCTTTGCTTTCTGTATTGTAATGTTATTTGTATCTCATTGTTCAATATTGTAGTATAACGCAGTAAATTACACCCGAGTGTTATTTAAAATAGCCACCAACAGGTTTTCAACAACATCCTCGCTGCACTTTGATAAATTAGTGATTTGCTCCATTTAAACTGTGAGGGCTCTTGTGGCCATCAGCTAACTAAATTTAGTATTGATTTGTCCTTCTGACTAAATACATTGATTGTGTGGTGGCTAAACTGTAGATTTTTGTTCTATTTTTAGTGGCGTTTCTGAAATGTTACATGGCTGTTTTTTTTTTTTGTTTGTCTTAAACTGCTTTTGGTTGGTTGGATTTTATAATGTTAACAAATATGAGATTCTTGTAAAACAAAAAACAAAAAAAGAGGATGATAAACACAAACTAGAGTACGTTCTTTGTGTAATCGGTCTTGATGGACTGTGACATTTCCTTTAGGTTTCGTCACTTTCTATCATCTGTGCCTGCTTTGAGGCAAGACTCTTTCCCAGTTGTCAGTTTACCACTATTTTTTTTTCATTTCTCTTCCCTCACACGTGATGATTTCACACATTGTGTCCTGCTCCCCTTTTGATTGCAATTATGAAAACGCATGATGGCTGCACTCGGGGTTTGCTTCCTGGTTGGATAACTGAACTGTGTTCTGACTTGCAAATTCGCTAAGCAGATCAGTGATTTTAGTTGAGACTTGTGTGTTGCTGACTGGACGGCACAACAGACGAGCACAAAAATTATGAGAGCCCAAGGAAAAAAGCCTCCTACCACTTAAAGATGCTCCCTCCTGCCACCAACTGTAGCCATCTATTTTAAGGCCCACCCTTGCGAAGTTACAACCGTGCTGTGGGATGCAGATCCACTGACGACAGATGAGGCAACCCAAGCTAATTTGTTTTTCCCTGTTCCCAGCAGAGAAAGGAGACCTATACCCATGTAGTCTGTCTCCTCCGGTGCCTGCTGTAATACAAGACCCTCCATAGTCCAGAGCTTTATCTTGTTCTCCCACTGTTAGAGACATTTATTAAGTGTGATTATAGTCCTTAGTAAACAAGTGACTTTAGATGGCATCAGACTCTACATAAGACAATAGCTGAGTGTGACGTTAGTGATAATGTTTTGAGTAGTGACATCTACTTCAATTTAAATTATCCTAATCTTTGTCTATTCTCTTGTTGCCGCCACTCTGTCATATTGGAAGATAACTTGATGTATGTGTTGAGTGTTTGCAGAGAGGAAATTGTTTAATTCCTGGTGTTTTACTACTAGTTGTGTCTCGTGATTTCTTGTAGAATTGATTTTCTAAAGGAATGAGCACTCTGTCCTTTGGCTAGATATACCCCATAAAGTATTTAATGCCTTTGCTTCCCTCTCTGATGGTTACATCTCTCAGGCTTCAGTCTATTTACCCCAAACGCTCCCCACCCACGCCAACATTACCAAGCATGTGAAGCTCTCCTCATCTGTAAGTATGCGTGTTCCCATTTGTCCAGTAACTGGCTTGTGCATGCGTGCCCCATGCCTGGTCCTGTTAAGCATTGCTGCTCTTTAACTGTTGTACAGTATTCTCATGTCTTCCCTTCCAGTACAGTGACCAGATTTGTGGTTGAGGCTGGAACACCAGATCATCTCACCTTGTGATATGGAACCTGTGTTTCCTCCCTTTGGATGTGAGGTTTCACTTTAGGCTCGCTTGCTTCTCCTAAAGCGCAACCTACCTTTGACCACCAGAATATCTTGCACTTGAGCTGACCGCCTCTAAAGCATGTAGGTTTGAAACAAGTCTATTCATTCTGGAGTTCAATGTGCTTCCATTAAGAAGGCGAAATCCCAGACCAGCCCTTATCTGGGGCCTCCCATGTCTACGCCTTTGGAACCTTCTCTTCTTCCTTTTGTAGCCACTTTTTCGTATAGGTCGTCATATTACATTCCTGCTGTTCCTTAGTGTTGTCTATAGCAACTAATGCTTTAAACCAGTTTAATGTTACAAAGCATATTTACCTCGGAAGTGTTAAAGGCTGAATGTGCCTTTACTCTATTTGGACTCTGGTTTATATGTGTCCTTGGTGCCTGAATGCCCATGTTTGGTATATCCTGTGAAACAAAACTCTTAAAGGTGTTTTAAATGTAGATTTCGAACTCCCCATTTCTTATCCTGGGAGTTTTGTAGGTATTAACAAATGATTTTCCTTTGGTAATTGATAGCATGGAGCAGCTTGAGGCTCGTGGGTCAATCTGGAGGGAGAATTTCCAGGAGCTGCCCAGTCGCTAAACATGGTTTATAGTTGGTTTCTCCTGCAGCCAGCAGATTTTTGACTTCTGCCGTAGTTTGCCAGTCCCTGCCCCTAGACAGGTGCTATCAGCAAATTAGATCAATGGTCTGCACGATGGAAATCAACTTTTTTCCGCACACTTTTTTTGGTCGAGTCAGATACAAACTTAGACAGAACATTTTGCTATGTAGCTAGATTAGTTTTATTGGCTGGTGTGTCCGGTACATCTGGTTTAATTGGCCGGCTCGTGAGGGAAGTATGACGCAACCTTTGGAAGCCGGTTATGGTACCAGAAGAATGCCACCCTGCGGCATTTGTGGCCTAGTCATCGCACCTGACCCCACCAAACAGGATTTAGAACGTCTTTGCTTTCGATATTTACTTCACATTTCTCCTTGCTCTGACTTAACAGCTCCTGTTTAAAGGCCTGCGCTGTACCTGTTTTTCGGTTTCAGCCCTGTCACAAAGTGCATGCATGCACTGTCTCGCGGCCCTCAACATTTTGAACAGGTGCAGCACCGAGCCTGGAATTGCACAGCACCTGGTGCGCGCGCATTCAAAACCTTTTTAGGTTTCGTCTGCATACTTGCACAGACATATGTTACTAAGAAAAATTGTTTAAAGGGACTTAGAACAAGCCCCTCCTTCGCCCCCTACTTACCTGAGGTTCCCGTTTGTTCATCCAGACATCGCTTGAATTTACTTGCTTGTTATTGGCTAGCAGGTCGCTTTCTGTTCTGCTTTTGCCGTCGCATGGAGTATGGCTGAAGTACACCTTCCGTTTTTTAGTGATTGGTTACTTGTTAATGTTTGTTAAAAAAAAAAAGATGAACTGAACGCAAGTCCGTTCGTGTTGAAATGTGTATATGTCGGCCATCTTGCAATGAAGTATCCAGTGGAGATGAAAAGCAAGCTGCGAGTGGGCTCATTATGTTGTGTTTTTTATTACTTCATAATTACCTTTCTGGTGAATAACAGTTGTAAATATTACATTTGTGTTCCTTAAATTACTCTCTCATTTTTTTAAAGAAAAGTAATTTGTATAATTGGACAATATTTTATTCCGAATTGTTATTCTCTCTCTGTGACGTATAACTAGGCATTTACAAGTGCAGTTATCGTGCAGGCGCTAGGGGCATCGTTTCAGTGGTGCAGCAGGTGCAGTGTACTAGTGGCGCAAAGTGTCAGAACCTCTCTAAACACAGTTTATTGCCAAATTTTACTGCTGAACCGGCAGTCACAAGTGCAGTTACCTTGCAGGCACTAGGGTCATGATTTTAGTGGTGCCGCAGGTGCAGCGACACTGGTGCCAAAAGCTTTAGAAACCCCTCTAAACACCAAACATTACTAGATTCTGCTAGTAAACAGGCAGCTACAAATGCAGTTACCGTGCAGGCAATAGGGTCATCATTTGGATGGTGTAGCAGGTGCAGCGGCATCAGAGCTGAAAGTTGTCATAACTCCTCTAAGCACCAAATATTGCAATATTTTACTACTAAACAAGCAGTCACAAGTGCAGTTATCTTGCAGGCACTCGGGTTATGATTTGAATGGTGCAGGAGGTGCAGTGACACTGAGACCAAAAGTTGTTATAGCTCCTCTAAACACCAAATATTGCTATAATCTTCTGCTAAACAGGCAGTCACAATTGTGGTTACCTTGCATTTGAAAGGGGTATGATTTGAGTGATGCAGCAGGTGCTGTGGCACTTTACTAACTGCACATCACTATACTCTAATACAGTGCCATATTAAATAAGGTACAGATTACGAGTGTGGAACCCTGGGATATTAATTCAACATACATCGCAACATAACTATTACCAGTTTATCAAATTTAAAGCAAACAACACCATAACCTTTTTCTAATATTTATAATCCAGTTTGTAAGGTAGAATGCAAAAAAACAAAGGCAAAACTTATTGGCTGTGCGCATGCTTGTTGAAGTGGTTGCTACCAGTGTGTCTGTCTAGAACATAACTATGTTGTGGCTAGACTGCTCCAAATAAGTGATTTAGGATTGAACTGCTGTTTCTCAATATGTGGAAAACTTGGAACTTTAAAGATGTTGACACGTAATATCACCTAAGTGCGAATGTTGTCTGAACTTGCATATTTACTCACTCGTCCACCTATGGGTCGCCCCTCAGTGCATTATGGAACTGGCCTAGAGATCTGTCTCTAAGCTTCATGTCACTCTTGCCTTACCTGGATATGTTCTGAAAGCCATGAAAGCTTGTGCTAGCCTGTCCTGCTGGATCTCTTCTGCTGGGAACAGAAGATTGCATTTGCTGCCCTCTTTGAAAGTGTGAAGCTTGCTTTGTTAGTGCTATCCTGTACCAGTTCTGTGAGCAAGCAAAACATGCACTGCTGCAGCCAGATTTGTATGTACTTTGACAGGGAAAGCATGCTCTGCTGCTGCCCTACCTGTGCTACAGAGCTTGCACTATTTCTTCCCAAGGCGTACCTGTTCTATGAAAAGAGGTGTTTCTACTGTTGAATGGAGCCGTCTTCATTGCTTAGTAATGAAAAATGATATATGGAATGCACTTGCAGTTCGTTCTCTATTGTCAGGAACTTTTCAATTTTTTGATGTGAGGTGCCTTAATTTCTGAGGAAGTTACTATCCCCAAATGGTACTTTTTAAACACTGCTGGAAATGCCCCATTTTGCAGGGTTTCCCTTGTCTTTTTGCTTCTGAGCTCCTGTTTTTAGGTTAAGCGTAGCAGCACGCAAGCGCTGCCTTTCCGGCATATTGTAATCTCTATGTGGGCTCCAACCATCCCTATCACTTTCATTCGTTCTTTGGCCTGCCTTTCAAAATGCACATGCTTTCATTGGTAAATGTGTCACGTTTGTCCTGCCTTAAGGCTTCTTTGTTACCGCCCTGAAGACTGACCCTGTTACATGGAAGATTGCACGATTGGCCACATAGCTTCATCTGGGGCACAATTTATTATTATTTTTTTGAGTGCCCACTTCGTGCTATGCGGCCGTAATGTTGTTTCTTTGCTGTTCAGAGCATATCGCTCGTTTCATACTGAGTAGCCCTAAGTTGTTTCTTCACTGTTGGGGGCATGTGCTTTTGCACTGGTGGCCATATGTTTCTTCATTGTTTTTGGAATGTCGCTATTACGGTGGTGGTGTATGTTGCTTCTTCATTGTAGGGGGCGTGCCGCTATCACACCTGTTCGCTCTGTTGGCCATTTGTTGTTTTTTTTTTTTTTTTTTGGCATGACTCTATTGCGCCGATTCGTGCTAGTAGCTGTATGTTGTTTCTTTATTGTTTTGGGCATGCTGCTATCGCACTGATTCGCTCTGGTGGCTGTATGGTGTTTCTTCACTGTTTTGGGCATGCCGCTTTATTCTTCGTCTTGGGCATGTTATCATATTGTTACTGTTTACTTTCTACATGCTTTACTTAACCCCTTTGCTGCCAGGCCTTTTCCCCCTCCTGTGCCAGGCCTTTTTTTGCCTATTTGGAATAGTTCTCGCTTAGGCCCTCATAACCTTTTGTCCACATAAGCTACCCACGCCAAATTTGTGTCCTTTGTTTCCAACATCCTAGGTATTCTAGAGGTACCCAGACCTTGTGGGTTCCCCTGAAGGAGGCCAAGAAATCAGCCAAAATACAGTGAAAATTTAGTTTTTTTCCCAAAAATGGGAAAAAGGGGCTGCAGAAGAAGGCTTGTGTTTTTTTCTCCCTGAAAATGGCATCAATAAAGGGTTTGTGGTGCTAAAATCACCAGCTTCCCAGCTTTCAGGAACAGGCAGACTTGAATCAGAAAACCCAATTTTTCAACACAATTTTGGCATTTTACTGGGACATACCCCATTTTTACATTTTTTTTTTGTGCTTCCAGCTTCCTTCCAGTCAGTGACAGAAATGGGCGTGAAACCAATGCTGGATCCCAGAAACCTAAACATTTCTGAAACGTAGACAAAATTCTGAATTCAGCAAGGGGTAATTTTGTGTAGATCCTACAAGGGTTTCCTACAGAAAATAACAACTGAAATAAAAAAAATTGAAATTAAGGTGAAAAAAAAAACCAGTAATTTTTCTCTACGTTTACTCGAACTTTTTCCAGCAGTGTCAGATTTTTTAAAGCAATATACCGTTACGTATGCTAGACTCTTCTGGTTGCGGGGATATATAGGGCTTGTAGGTTCATCAAGAACCCTAGGTACACAGAGCCAATAAATGAGCTGCACCCTGAAGTGGGTTTTCATTCTATACCAGGTATACAGCAATTCATTTGCTGAAATATAAAGAGTGAAAAATAACTATCAAGAAAACTTTTGTATTTCCAAAATGGGCACAAGATAAGGCGCTGAGGAGCAGTGGTTGTTTGCACATCTCCGAATTCCGGGGTGCGCATCCTAGCATGTGAATTACAGGGCATTTCTCAAATAGACATCTTTTTTACACACTCTTATATTTGGAAGGAAAAAATGTAGAGAAAGACAAGTCTCCCGATTAAAAATGGTACCTCACTTGTGTGGGTAGGCACACGCCTGCGACAGGAAATGCCCCAAAACACAATGTGGACACATCACGTTTTTCTACAGAAACTAGAGGTGTTTTTTGCAAAGTGCCTACCTGTAGATTTTAGCCTATAGCCCAGCCGGCACCTAGGGAAACATACCAAACCTGTGCATTTTTTAAAACTAGAGACCTAGGGGAATCCAAGATGGGGTGACTTGTGGGGCTCTCACCAGGTTCTGTTACCAAGAATCCTTTGCAAACCTGAAGATTTGGCCAAAAAAAACACGTTTTCCTCACATTTCGGTGACAGAAAGTTCTGGAATCTAAGAGGAGCCATAAATTTCCTTCCACCCAGCGTTCCCCCAAGTCTCCCGATAAAAATGATAACCCACTTGTGTAGGTGGGCCAGGTGCCTGCAACAGAAAAAGGCCACAAACTTATAGAGATTATGGGGATAGCACAGCGAGTTGATAAGCACATATTCTTCTTTTATACATCTTTAGGCTGACTCTGCTTTGGGGACCCACGCAAGTGAGGTGTCATTTTAGTTGCGAGACTGAGGGGAATGCTGGGGAGTAGGAATTTTGTGCTGGAGCGGTAATCGTACAAAGAAAAGTCAGGAAAATATGCTTTTTTTTTTTTTAAAGCAAATTTTGAGGTTTGCAGAGGAGTCTGGGTAAGAAAATGTTGGGGGGTCCACGCAAGCCACACCTCCCTGGACTCCTTGGGGTGTCTAGTTTTAAAAAATGTCTGGGTTTGGTAGGTTTCCCTAGATGAAGGCCGCACCCAGGACCAAAAACATATGTGCCTACCCCCCCCCCCCCCCCCCCCCCCAAACACAGGTAGTTTTGTAATATATCATTTTGATGTGTCCACATAAGTGTGTGATGTGCCAAACACTAAAACTGTGAAAAGAAACGCACTTAGGTTATGTGAAAAAGACCCCTCTCCCGCCAACCAAGTTGGTGGCATGCTTCATCATTGGGGTCCCACCTGAGACACCTAGCGTGTCACAAGTGTGCTGCGACGCCTGATTACAGCGGAGCTGTTTTTTAATTTTTACCACACATACTGGTTGGATTTGGCACGAGGATGAGTGGTTCAGTAGATCAAATTTTATTAAGAAGAGATTTCACAAAAGTGAAATGCAGTGTTAATAACTGAAAGGCCAAAAAACGGAACCAATGACTCACAGCTCGTGAGCCGTAAAGCCACGGCAGGGCACCAACCGCTTTACAGTCCATTCACACACCTTTCATACATGGCATGCACAAGACCATTCACGCCGCCAGCTACGGGCCCATCACATTACAACACTCGCATCGACAGACAGCGCCAGTCAAGGGCCCATCACTTTCATACGCCCACATGCCTGATACAGCAATCACACCAGCTGATGAGTGTGTGGACTGGCGTTTGGCTGGCACTGCCAGCCAAGCGCCACCCCATGCACACTGCCAGCCAAGCGCCACCCCATGCACACTGCCAGCCAAGCGCCACCCCACGCACACCGCCATCACTTTTTGTTGTTGTTTATAAACAACAAGGAAACCACTAACTAATTATAAAATAAGTACAAAACTACAAACACAAAAGCTCTAACTAAATACATGACAGTAATGCCAACCGTGAAACTGAACATATGAAAATATAAAATAGGCCGTTCACGCTCACGGTATTTCCCAGAAGTTTTTCCTGGTGTGCTAACTTCTAAAACAGCCGGGCACACACAGCCCAGGCTTTGAAGGCCAATTGGGGCAGTACATCCGGCTCTCCCTCCGGATTGCTCTCCGAGCACATACTCTACATTTCTTTGTGGACAAGTCTTTTTTGGGAGTGGGAGGAATGTGATCTGGAAAGTGCCAATCTTTCAATCTAGCCACATCCTCCACCACTTCTACTCTATGAACTCTTTCCTGTTCCACCACAATAGGGCTTTCTATCACTGACTCCTGAAATTTAACAAATGTCATCCTTGACTCAGGTGAACAATCCTTGAACACAATAAAAGCATTAAAAGTTGCCAAATGAAATAAATGTAGGGCCAACTTTTTATACCACATGTCAGACTTACGAAGAGCAGTGTAAGGTTCCAACCTCTGATCTACTCTATCAACACCACCCATGTGCCTATTGTAATCCAAAATGCACGCAGGTTTGCGCACTTCCGCAACCTGACCCGAAACAGTCACAGGGGAATTACTCTCATCCTGGATGGTAGATAGCATGTACATATCCCTCCTGTTTGAAAATTTCAGAGCTAGCAGCTCATTATTCCGCAAGGCACTGCACTGTCCCCTCAAGTTTTTTTACAGACAAGCTCCCTTGGATAGCCTTTCCGGTTAGAACGGATTGTGCCACAAGCAACAGTGTCCACTCTAAACAACTCCTTGAACAACTGCACTCCAGTGTAGAAATTATATACGTAGAAATGGTGACCTTTGTTAAACAGTCGTCTACCAAGTTCCCACACAATTTTTTTCGCTAACTCCATAAGTGGCCGGACAACCAGGAGGGTCAATACTGGAATCCCTACCAGTGTAGACCTGGAAATTATACACATATCCTGTACTGCTTTCTGCCAGCATATACAATTTAATCCCATACCGTGCCGTCTTACTAGGAATGTACTGCTTAAAAACTAAACGCCCCTTGAAAATGACCAAAGACTCGTCCACACTTATCTCTTTGCCTGGAACATATACCTCTGAAAACCGATCTACAAAATGATCAAGGACAGGCCTAATCTTAAAAAGACTGTCACAGTCAGGGTGATCTTGTGGCAAGGTTAAAGCATTGTCTAAATAATGCAGCATACGAAGAAGAAGCAAATAGCGATTACGTGTCATAGTTGCAGGAAATATAGCCGTTGCCATCAAGGGACTAGTAGAGCAATAAGAAGCCAGTGACGGCTTCCTGATCAACCCCATCAAAAAAGGCAAACCTAAAAAAAATTTCATCTCTTCCAGATATGTGGGAACCCACTGAGTAGCTCTAGACTGAGGCCTAAGTCTGGCAGCGTTGTCCCTCAAATATTACTCTGCATACAAATTAGTCTGCTCCACAATCTCTTCCAAAAATACATCGTCCATAAACAAGTGAAAGAAATGGACAGGCAAAAAGTTTTCCGTATTGAATCTACACTTTGGGAAACCAGTAAATGCAGGTAACTGTGGCTGCTCCATGTTTGGGGCAATCCAGGTGTCAGGTCTTCTAATGGGAAACCCTTCAGCCCCAGGCTGCTGCACCATTGGCACTTCAATGTCCTCCTCTAAAAACAGGCCCTTCATCTGCACTGAGAGTAGCTTCCTCATCAGAAGAACACTCTCGGACAGAAAACTCACTGCCAGAATCTCTCACTTCCTCCTCTGCCTCAGATGCAGAGTCAGTCTCGTAATCATGGTCTGAAAACGACTCAAAGAGCATGCCAACAACCTGCTGAGCGGTCACTCTGCGGCTAGCCATGATCCTCACTAACAACAGATGGATTGCCAACAACAACTAGCACTAAAATAAGTAATAAACAAAGTGTAGCTTTATCACAAAGAGTTATGTACTAAAAAAACTATACCACTCACTTGCTTGAAAAAGCTACTCACCAGCAACTACTCTGCACAGACACCGCAATCACCAATGATATCCCACTAAAAAGAAAAAAGCCAAAACATACAAGAAGTTATTGCTCCCGGGGCAGCTACCCTTGCCTAAGGGGTCGCTGCCCAAAAACATAAAGAAAATAAATTCCCTGGTGTCTAGTGGTTTTCGGACCCCCCTTGGGAGCAGATCGGCCGAAAAATCCGCTGATCTGCTTGGGGGTGGGGTGGGGGGGGGCTGAAATAGGATTAATTATGCCCCCCAAGGGGTCGCCCCCCAAAAAAAAAAAACATAACCGAAATAGGAAAATAAAAATAGCCCCCAATGGGAGCGACCCTTGCCGAAGGGGTCGCTCCCCTAAATCACATTCACAAAGAATCCCTGGTGCCTAGTGGGGATTCCTGCTCCACGATCGCGGGCCCCGCCCGCGATCGTGGAGCAGGAATCCACTGAAAACAGGCACGGGGAAAGGAAAAACCCTTTCCCCCTTGTCTGTTTTCCTCCCCGAAACCCCCAAAAAGGGAAGGACTCACCTGTTTTGGGTCCTCTCCCTCGACGCGCCGGAAGCAAATGGCTTCCAGGCGTCCTCGGCAATACTTGATGACGTCGGCGTGCTGACGTCATCAGATTGCTGGGGGTGGGGGGGGTCGGGGTGGAAGGGGAAGGAATTCCCCTTCCATCCACGACCGGGGGGGGGGGGGTGGGTGGGCCGGGTGCAGGACGAGGTGATCACCTCGTCCAAGGCACACAAGGAGTTAATCTTGCATTCTGAGTGTTTGCTTTTTTTTTTTTTTAAGGATGTTGTCACTTATTTCACACCAGCATATTACTCTTGTCTCCCCTCCCTCATAACTGATTTCCCATTTTCTTGTTCTCCAGCGCTGCAAGGTCATGCAAGTGGCAATAGCGACATACAAATTTCAGCACTCCACTGCATATTTTTATTTATTTTTAAACAAAAAACAATGCCATTTTCAACACCAGTACCTCTGACTTTCACGAATGCCTGTCCTAATGCATCACAAATGCTTGTTGATACTGTGCTGAATTTCGTTTTTGTTGGCTTTAGGACTCTGGGCACTTTTACCAGTGCTAAAGTGCAAGTGCTCCCTGTCTAAATTGTATTGGTGACTGGTTTGTCCGTGACTGTCATATTTTGATTTACTTGTATGTCCCTAGTAAAGTGCACTATGTGTGCCCAGGGCCTGTAAATCAAATGCTACTAGTGGGCCTGCAGCACTGATTGTGCCACCCACATGAATAACCATGTAAACTTGCCTCAGACCTGCCACTGCAGTGTCTGTGTGTGCAGTATTAAACTGCCACTTTGACCTGGCAAGTGCACCCACTTGCCAGGCCCTAATCTTCCTTTTACTACATGCAAGTCACCACTTACGTAGGGCCAAGGCAGCCCTATAGGCAGGGTGCAGTGTATTTAAAAGGTAGGACACGTACTGGTGTTTTTTTACATGCCCTGAAACTGAAATGCTGCTAAAATCGGTTTTTACTATTGCAAGGACTATCTTTCCTATAGGGTAACTTGGGGATTGCCTTGAAATATCCATGAAGTGTAATTGCCAATTGGGAGCAAATTGAGATAAGGTGTTTGGGTTCTCTGAAGTTGCAACTTAAAAATACAACTTTTGGTGAGGTTGGTTTTTGAATAAGTTCGAAAATGCCACTTTTAGAAAGTGGGGATATTCTTGGTTTACCATTCTGCGCCTCTGTCTGTCTGTGGATTACACATCTGGCTCAGGATGACAGTTGAGCTGTTAGTGAATTCACTCTAGACAGTCACACAAAAGGAGCTGAGGTGCGCCATGCAATTCCTGATGGGTCTTTCCTGAGCTAGAGTGGTGGGAGGATCTGACACTTGCACCTGAATAGGGCTGTGCATGTCCTCACACAAAGCAGTATCCAACCCCCTGGAGTGTGTCTGGTCAGGGAAAGGCAGGGTACTGTGTGCTACAAAGACTTCTCTTTGAAGTTGCCTACTTAAATGACAGAAATAAGCGTGAGTACTGGACCTCTGACACCACAAAGTTGGAATCCTTCTGGAATGAGGGCATTCTGCTAGAAAGAAGAGCTGGATGCTGTAGGAGGGACTGCCACTCTGCCTTGGTGTGCTGCTTGTTGCTTCTGCCCTGTGAGTTAAAGTACTGGGCTTTGCTTTCTATATCCTGCTTCCAAAGGTTCTCCAAGGGCTTGGACTGAGCTTGCCTCCTGTTAAGAAGTCTCGGGAACATCAAAGACTTCACCTGCCAGCGCCTGGGCATTCTTGCTGAGAGCCCTAACTTGCCAAGTGGTGCCAAATCCAGTTCCCTGGCCACACTGAGTGTAACGATCACGACTAATGCCACAGGGCCAATGTCGCCATAGTGCCTCTGAACTCCTGCCACAGTGTGAGTCCAGAGCGTTGTTACTGACATTGCAGCACCTGTGGCCCCTTGGTGTGATTGTGACACTGTGAAGTCAAAGCCTCCTGTCATGACCTATTGGATTCATGCCCACCACCCACCCAGCTACTCCTCCCCCTCTAGCATGTTGTAAGGAACCAACACCTCACCTCCCCAGTAGCAGTAAGGAACCAACGTCACACTGGCTCCAGTTACACCTCATCTCCCCGACTCTATGCAACATCTTTGTTTCCTTATCGTTTTCCAAGTTATTGTACCTTGGATACATGCAACTCTGTGATCGACATGCACTCCCTTGGGAGTGGTGTCTGACTGTTGGGAACGACTCCGTCTGGACGCCATGATAGCCCCAGTTGAAGCTATTGTGTTTATGAGCGCTATACTAAGATTCCGTCTTTGAAAATTTGTATTTTTGCTTGTGCATGTTGGATTATTGTCGTTTTGGTCTTGTTTTACTTTGATAAATATTGCCTATCTGTCTAAACTGATGTAAAGTACTTTTGAGGTGTTTTCACTGTGTGTGCGTGTGCAAATACTTTACACATTGCCTCTGAGATAAGCCTGACTGCTTGAGCCAAGCTACCAAGGGGGTGAACATGGGTTATCTTGGCTCTGTGTCCCACTTACCTGATTAGAGTGAGCGTCCCAACTTGGACAGGGTGCAAATCACTGCCAACTAGAGATCCCATTTCTAACAAACACCAAACATGTTGATTAAAAAGAAAAGCAGGGTCAGTTGCTCTGTCTTCTATTTTTAATGTTGTGGCAGGGAGACACCAGTAACACCATTTTAACATAGATCTGAGATTTGAACAAAGGGAAAATAAATGTTGAAAAGGACCTGACCTTAGAAAAAACTAGGAAACCCATAACTGATATGCTGAACGAATAGTGAACAGTAGTACCTTTGAGTGTTCACAGTGCTAGTAGTGGAAACCTCAAATGAACCATTCCAGGCTAGGTAGGTGGTTTCATCTTCCTGTAAGAGTAAATGAATGTATGGTAATTCTGTTAGATTTGGTTCTTTCTTCCAGGTATGTTGGGCTTCTTGAATATTTGTGTGTTCAGAGAGACAGTACAACAGTTCCTTACCTTCGCTCACTGTTTTTTTAGGGTATTAGCTAACTAACTGTACTGCAGCAGTCCTGTTTTGAATGAGAGAACTGTGTGATGTTCCTGCTGCTACGGCCACCTGCCCTTTACTTATTCTTTGCATTTGTTACACTGCTACTGTCCATGTTGTCCTATGTTGTTTTGTGAAGCACAGTATTGAACTTTCCACTACACAAAAGACAAAACAATACCCATTGCCAGTGCTTGTCCTAATGCATGACGTGCATGAAAGAGTGAACCCTAACAAATTGTGTGAGCAGAGTTTACTTAGATTTTATGTGCGAAACAAGCAGACTTTGAGCCAGAATAGATGGCGTGGAAACATTTTAAAACATAACTGACCGGTGGCTCTAGGTAATGTAAAATATCTTCGGCTGGTTCTAGCATTTTAACAAATATCACTTTGCATTCTGGGGCTTTGAACCCATAGCAAAGTGGGATGACAAAAATACAAGCCCCACAATGTTGTATGCTGTTAGCTGAAAAGTGAGGTATGGCTGATATGTCGTAGTGCACTTGACTGACCAGAGCACTGCAAAATACAGTTGAATTCCGGACTGTATGCCTCTTTTCTTGAGGGTTAAGGAGCCCAGTGGGTGAGAATGCAGAGATAGCTTTTCAAATGCGTTTCGTAACATCTCACTCTTTTGGGGTGGGGGGGGGGGGGGGGCATGGTAAAGACAGTATTTTCCGGAAAAATGCAAGCAACAGAGATACTATGAAAGGAAGAAAATATTCTTGTACTCCTGTTCCCTAGCGTCTGCCTTCAAATGAGGCAGCACGAGCTGCATGGGATGCCCTGAGAGGACGCCAATACATGCACCTCCAGTAAAAATGGTTTTGTTGGAAGAGTGGGAAAGCACTTCAGCGGTCTGCATGAGGTTTGGGTGGCACCCATCTGAAGCCCGCGATAAGGAGCGGGGCCGAAGTTCATCCAGGAGTAAGATGGGCTCCTCCTGCCGGTAATCGGCTGTGGCACACCCTCCTGCAAAGCATTATTTGGGTGGCTGCATCGTACAGTTCCGCAGCCCACCGTCCCTTCAGTTAAGGAGCGAGGCCCAGTGAGGTCAGTGGTTTATCTAGGCATTGCGCTTGTAGTCGGGGCTCGAACATAGACTCTGGCTCTACCCAGAAACTTTGTATACCTAGGAGCCGAGTAGCGGGGGTCAAATTTTACGTTTCCCTTCAACTAATTCTGCAGACATCGCCATCAGTTTCCTTACCGTCACTGTTTGGGATCTCTGCCTACACGAGCCCAGACCTCCAGAAGCAGGATGTACCCCCTTCTCGTTTTAAGGACTATTCAAGCTCTCCGTGGGCGGAGTGTGGTCGGATTTACCCAGTGTGACGAGCCTCCTTATTTTGTAATACTACAAAATGTTTTATAATTGTGAATTCCCTTTACATCTGGTACTTTTATAATTTGGACTTCTGATAGGCCCTAATTATGAATAACTCGGCCACTAGCATTTGGAGAGTGGCGTTGCAGATACAAGTTAAATCCCTTAGGTATTTCTTTAAAATATTTGTGTGTATAAGGGTACTCTTAGTTGTGCTTTCACCACTACACATTCGTTAACTCACAAAATCTGAAAGAATCTTTGAGACCCATGTACGACCCCCGTTATGACTCAGCGAACGGGTTCACGGGTTGTCATTCTGTAGTTGCCATCACTCGCCCAACGGTGCTTTGGACCATCGTATTGATGAGCGAAATACGACAAAGCAAGCTTTTGATTGTTCTCCTTTTTTTACATTTTTTTTTTATTTATTTTTTTTAGAAGAGCTGGGTTTAGCCGTTAAAGCGAAACTGCTTTAAGGGTTTGTTTGTGAGCTTTGCATGAAAGTGTTGATACGCAAAAAGCGAGTGTCCCCGTGTAAGATTATACACACTCGCAGCTTTTGCCTGCCTTGTTTCTCGTGTGTAATGTCTCTCAGTATTGCTGCAGGGGAGTTTGAAGTGTTAAATCAATGTGGTGGTTATACTCTCTTGAACTGCACCAAACCGTTAATGCCACATCTCTTAAAAATGTTTGCCCTAATGCCGTTCGATATTCATGCCACCTTTGAACCTGTCAAACGCATCACACTGATAGGCCCCAGTCTTGAAGGTTCTGTGATGTTCATATATTCCTGAGCGGGGCAGTTTCTTTGTTCAGAGATTGTGAGGATCTGACTGAGGGTAGAATGTCAGTGTTCCTCAGTGAAAAGCTATGTCCTCGTCGCTTCTTCCACTGCCTTCTTTAAAAGCACCAAGAAGGGCTTATTGGTGTGGTGTTTATCACAGTGAAGGTTTGCACTGTACTGCTAGGGCAAGGCCCCCTGGAGTTACCCGCATCTTTTTTCTCATAGTGACGGATTTTCTACTATTCATCGTCTGCATAATTTGTAGGTTTTAACAAGAAATGTTTCTAGTGTAAATGTGTCAAAGGTTACCAAAAGATGGCTGCATCTGTTGCTGCACAGGCCCTTCACATAGGTTGATTGGCCACCTTTGTTGCTTATCTCTATAGCTAAGTCTTGCCCTCGAACTAAGGCGGTGGGTGGTTCCTTTACCCAGACACTGTTGCCATTTTTTTAAAAAATGGCATAGTAATGCCGTAATACTGTTACAAAATGTGCTGCCTTATGCCGCATAATTTGCCTTTTCTTGCTGCATAATTTAGCCAACCCTGCTGTATAGTTTGGTCCTCCACCGTCGCATAATTCCAGTAGCCCTGCGTTAGGGGCTGTCTTTTAATTATCAGCATATGCAGCTACACCTGCTTCACATCTTGTCACTCTGTGACAAAATACCACCCGTATGCCATCAATTTTGCCTTTTCTACACATGTTGACGTCGAGTACCACTAAAGTAACCTGGTGGTAATTGTGGCTAACCCCAACCTAGCAGTGGCCTCTCCTCGTCAAGCTGCAATTGAAGAATCCAAAATGTAAAAGTTCCCTGGGCCTCGGAGAGAGAGAATCCTACACTATTAAGTAAAAATTAGTTGCATTGAAAAATGGTCGGAATGTTCCGTGTGTCAAAAAAAAAAAAAAAATTGCACCCTCTTGTTCGAGTAAGTCTGTCGATGCAGCTTTGTTCGCCCCTGGCAGGTGCTGTTGGTGGACCGTCGGACGCTGAGTTTCTAGAGCGCTGTGATTTAGATGCACCAGATTGTATTGCAGCCACGGTAGAGCTAGAAATAACGCAGGCTCCAAATCCTACAACTGATGGGGATATCGGCCATGTCGATGTTGCCGGTGGTGGTCTTCTGCTTCCTCTTTATCTCTCTAAATTCGCACTGCCCCTGGATCCATAGTGATGAACGAGAATATAGAGCGCAGAAGGAGGTCTCCATTTCCTATAGGATGAGCATCCTGAGATTTGCCCTAAATGACCATAGAAGCATTCATAGTCCTACACAGAGGTATAAGAGAAAACAGAACCATACGTTGACTGCAGCTGAATGGCCTCCTACTAACTATGGAGATACATATACACGAGAGTGGCTTTTCACTGACAATAGAAACCATGATGCTGGCATACACTTGCAGTAAAAGATGCAACTCTCACTAAGCATAGATTCATATAAAGTTGATAGCAAGAGAAGTGCACCTCATTGTTAACCTAGATACAGATGGCGAGAGATGTCCTAGCTGACCAAGGAAATATATACAATCTAGAAAAGAAATGGGGCCTCTTGTTGAGCATAGAAACATGCACCCTGGTGGCAAAAAAGGGCACGCTTACCATAGAATCAAATACGCTCATAGCAAGAGTCTTATTCGGTTATAAGGACAATTGCCACAGTTGAGCCTTGGTGTGATACACTCGTTGATAGTTTTTATTGCCTCAGATACCTATATTTACTGTGGACACACATAGACTTATACTTGTAGAGTGTCCTAAAGCATTGCGCTCTGTACACTGAATTACCTAAAAAGACAAACTCTTTATCTTTTATACAAGAAATAATTAATACTTCACCTTGAGTCACTGTCTTCCAGGTGCTGAGGCTTTTGGATTAATCGACCTGGCATTGCTTTGTGATAAACGACCAACAGTCTCTTTCTTTTTGTGGCCAAGCATGGACTGCCCTGCAAATTGTGCACTTTTTAAAATGTTTGTATTTTATTTTTACTTTAGACCATAGACAATGTTTCTAAACCTCGTTATCAATTCTGTAGCAGTCTCTTCAAAACTGATTACCACTTTTTAGGGGGTCTTTCGTGTTGCTTCATATAACTAATTGCTTCAGTGGTAGGGAGATCAGGCTGGCCTAGCAGGAGTTAGCAAGGGCGTGAGGGAACTGCATGGTGGAAGCGAACCTGCAAAGCAGAGTGGGGAATAAATATAAAAATGAATAACAGAAAAGAGGCATAGAGGAGGAAGGATGGTTCGAGGGCAGGGACAGAGAAGTTTGGTTGGAGGCAGAGGAAGGTTGCAACAAAGGTTCTGTGGGAGAGGATTAAGCGAATACACAGTGACTAGGTGTTTCTTGAAGAGCAGGATCTTCACCTTCCTCTGGAAATAAAGAGAGGTACGGAAATGGCAGTGTTCTGATGGGGATGACGTTCCCAGTCCTCAGTCCTTAGCTAGAAAAAGACCTGCCTTCTTGTCTTCTCCTTCATGCATTTAATGATCCAAAGCCTCTCCGTGCTGCGATTTAAGGGACCGTAACCAGAGAAGATGTCACTTAACCCCCATGAAGATGGCAATAACATTTTTAAAGGCTTTCTTGGCTGGCAGAGGTAGCCGCTAGCACACTCTGTGGCTGGTCTTTCTTCTGAAGACGTCTGATTGGACCAGGCTTAGTATATCGGACACTTTTCACAGGACAGAGTAGTGCCTCTCAGTTGACAGCCATTATTGTATTAAGGGATCAGAAAATCAACCGTGCATTTAAAGGGCCAGTAGGGCTAGTGTAGAGGTGATTGATTATTCAGTAAGATGGTAATTGGAAAATGGAAGGTGGTGCCAGTGACAGTTATTTGCTGACCCATCCATTTTTTTTTTTGTCTGTTTGTCAACTTCTTTTTGTGAAAGACAAAGTAGACCATGTCCCCCCACCCTCCAATAGAGTGAACATACTGTCAGCCTTGCATCCATCCTAACAAAGAGTCTGATAATCAGCTTTTCATCTTTACAGCACATGGTAAGACGACTGTCGGTTTTCATCCCTGGCAGGTGACCTAAGGACCGTGTGTCAGCCCTTCATCTTTACCACGCAGGTAATGCCTCAGCCTTTCATCCCAGGCAGATAACATGACTGTCAATTGTTATCCTTCCATCCCGTGAAGTTAATAAATACATTAATTGTGTACGTTTTCATCCCAGGGTGGGAACCGTTTGAGGTCAGCCTTTCCTCCACAGCAGGTAACATGACAGACCATTGTCACCGGTTTATGCCCAGTGAGGCAATGCACCAACCAGTTTTCATCCCTAGCAGCTAACATGAGGACCACTCGTCAGGTTTTCAGCCCGCCAAGCAAGTGGCTTGATTAGATTGTTTCACCTTCATCGTTCCCAGGAAAGTAATGCCAGTCTTCAAAACCGAGTGGTAGCATGGCAACTGATAGCCTTTTGTCCCAGGAAAGTAACATCACAGCCGGCTTTCTGCCTTGGAGCCCAGTGTGGTAACATGAACAATTGCAGTGTTTCATTGCAAGGAAGTAACATGATGACCTGTTGATAGTTTTTCATTGCTTCCATGTATGTAACGTAACCCTTCTTCAAGACTATACGTTTCGAGGCTGCGGAATAATGTAGCATTTTTTCATTCGAAGTATGTCTTCCAGAGATACATTTAGGCTCTGTTGGCTAGTGGTGTGGATGAAAGTTACAGGTCGGCTGTTCCGTTCTGTGGTCGTGGTGGTAAAGGACTCGACCTTGCACCCTGTAATATCAAAGGCTATGTTTTTGTTAACATCTGCATTTTAGTGCCATGTTTTGTTCTTGATCTTTGATGTGCTCCTCTTTCGATTTCTGCAAATCCATGTTTACCCATAGCTGAGGTGCCAACACCTGTACCGGAGCCTGCATTGGTAATGTTTTCCGGGATTCATTTTAATCCTGGCAGTGAATTCATAGCTGTACCAAACGTCATACCGACTTACTCATACTCTGCACACTGTTGATTCTTCGGAAACCCTGTGAAAGAGATCAGCTCTGAGGCAACATTCATACATTTATGCGAAACCTTCGCCTGTAACGGCGCATAAAAGATCCGAGTAAATATTTGCCCTGGTACGTGCTTGTGTCTGTGCCTCGAGCGGATTTTGCACTCCTGTACCACCTTGTCCATGCTTTCTGAAATAATGACATCTTTGGCTCCCGTCGAGTCGACTCGAGGTGTCCCCGATGAGTCATGGAGGTTTAAGTGATTAAGACACGTGTATCGCACCAGACATTAGCGTGTGTCACTAACCTTCATGTCAAGATGCAGTCCTGTCTCCGCAAAGAGCCAAGCAGCCTCCCTTTGTTGCTTTAATGCTACGTGTGGTTCCCAGCTGAAACAAAGACAGTCCTGGAGAACTTGCAACTAAGTAGTTGCCTGATAACGTTAAAATCTTGCCAGATTGAAAAACCCCAGGGGGGAGTGGGTGATCGCTTCTCTGATTAAGTTTCTTGAAAGGTTTCTTCACTTCCTCCAAACCTGCCTCACAGTCTCTGGAAATGGGGCGGTGTCTTAGTCCTCTGGCACAGTGTCTGCTTGACACCTTGGCACAGTGCTTTGAAATCATCCCCTTGCAATCCGTAATTCACCCTCCTATGTTCAAGCCCTTCCTTGCAAGGAGTATAAGCGGCTGGGTGTTTTTAAATAGGCTCATAAGTAATTCCCTGCTGCTGGGAAATGGGCATGCCACACGTATGAAGCATAGAATTCAAGATTCAGTTTTCTTCACTCTGACTTAGTTTGTTTCTTTGAGAGCGCAGTGAGGTTCTCTTCTTGGATTAATCGCCAAGCCGAATCTTAACAAACTATCAGAACCTTTCAACAAATCTCCAGTATCCAGCAGTTTGGGAAATGTCCTTTCTCTTTGGAATATAAGGAAAACGAAGGGTGTTTGAGGATAACCTTACTTTTTAAATTTCTGGCTGGTTCTACTTCCCTAAATGAAGTACAAGATATCAGATCTGTGCTGCGTGTTCTACCTTTTTAGATTTGCATTTCACCTTTTGAGGACTGCTTTTCCTCTTCAGTTCAGAACTCACTGTAAGGGCAACTCAATTCTCTTCCGCAGCTGGACTCTTTGGTTTGCACCTTCACCTGGTCAAGTAGCCCTGGTCTTGGGAGACTCGTGGATTCATCTTAAATGGACTGGCTTTAGTATCCTGCTGGATCATGACTATGAACATCAATTTCTTGTCTAAAGAGCACTTGCTTGCATAAGGATTCCGTTCCCACAGAACAGACAAAGGTGATTGGACCTAGAGAGTACTCTCAAACGGCATCTAATGCATGTGGCCCCTCTCAGTTCAGCGGCTACTGTTTTGGGCATAGGTAATAGAACCAGACTGTCTCCATTTCTGGCTACCAACATAAGCCAGAATTGAACCAATTTCTGATGTAGCATACAAGGGGGTGTGCATGTGCACAGGCCGTGCATACAATGCAAGCACCACAAACGTAACATTTCACACTCATCACACAAAAATGCACATTTCATACACCTGACCATGTTACCCTGACACTGAAACCACACTATCCTGTGCTACACAGCAACAAGCGTTATAGAAGGCCCACAGCATGTACACATAATGTAACATAGTGACTGTTTCCTGAGTCTAGGCTGTTAAAGTCAACTCGGACTTGGGAGAACTACCAGAAGAGAAACTCTACAAAAATTGCAAAACAACTCCGGGGATCGAAGGACCGCATTTTATTGTAGGATTTCCCTTAATGGCTTTGTTAATTTTGCCTGGGGTGCCATTCTATGGGGAAGGTGGGCAAGCACTTACAGGAAGTCTGTCTCTTCCATGTATCCTAGCACAATGATGTCCCCATCCGGGGCCCACCAACATCAGGATACATTTCATATTATAAAGGGGCACGGGCCGTGTTGCCACAGTCTGAGAGGCTGGTTTACAGTTTGGCAGGCTCAATATCGACTCCCATTTCCGTACCAAGGTCACTTCATTTATTTATTTTTTTGGAGGAAGGCTGTGTGTGTGTGTGTGTGTGTGTGTGTGTGCGCAATACATTCAGTGCCCCAAGAGGAAAACAGGGGTGCATGACTGTAATTGAATTTATGTAGCGTTTATTACCCCTGACAAGGTGTTGAAGAGCTTTATGACAAGTAGCACAATACTCTGGAACCCAGTGTTAGTGGTTATTGTGATTAGTCATGATTGAATAGACTGATTTGTGCACCTGTTTTACTATCTGAAGGTGTGGCAAGATGCAGAAATCGAGACTGTTTTCCCCTTTTGTCTCCCTGGTGTCTTAGTGGAACGAGCCACATCTGAGAGCAAGGAATACGGCTAGCTTATGTTCTTTATGTCATAGCTTGTATTGGTTACTAGTTGCCAAAATTCTTAAGTTGTTGGGGACAGTCCCTGCATGGTGCTGCAAGTGGCGTTATCTGGTTTCACCAACTCCACCCATATGCGTGGTCACCAGAAAATTCAAATTCAAAGTTCTCTTCCTTGATGCAGGGTTGACTAAAGCCTTACAGCCCATACCATCTTTGCACAGGAATCTTGGGGTGTGGTTAAATTCCTAACCTGGTCAAATGGAATTACCGTGAATTAAACCTCTAGGCAAACTGTTGGCCACTATGCTTCATAGCCAGAATGATTAGGTACACTGAACTGTTAATTGGCCTTTCCACAAATGTGTTTCTCTAGAACAGCTAGCAGCTCTTATTAAAGCCAAGTCAATGGTGCATTGTCTCTTTTTTTGCCTCCAAGTCCTTTCACAAAAAATGTGTGCGAAAATGCTATGGGCAGTTCATAGTGAGAGGGCAGTCTTCTCTTTAGATATATATAAAAAGTGAATAGAAAAGTGGACTAAAGACTTCTCAAAAGAGTGCAGCAGTTGTTTCCAAATGTCATTGAAGCCAGACTTCTCTTCTATGTTGCAATGCAGACTTAAGAGTTCGCTAGCCGAACTGTGGCAACTTTTCCTGTTCTCATTGGATTCATATGCATCTTATTAATTTAGGATTTAGGTAACTCAACCTCACCATTTGCTTCCAGAGGCACGATTCTTTAATTCAAATTAATTTTCTCATTTGACTGACCTTTATCTCATCACATCTGTAGGAAGTTGGCTCTGTATGTGCTATTTCAAAGTAAGGAATAGCATGCACAGAGTCCAAGGGTTCCCCTTAGAGGTAAAATAGTGGTAAAAAGAGATAATACTAATGCTCTATTTTGTGGTAGTGTGGTCGAGCAGTAGTCTTATCCAAGGAGTAGTGTTAAGCATTTGTTGTACATACACATAGACAATAAATGAGGTACACACACTCCGAGACAAATCCAGCCAATAGGTTTTGTATAGAAAAATATCTTTTCTCAGTTTATTTTAAGAACCACAGGTTCAAATTTAACATGTAATATCTTGTTTGAAAGGTATTGCAGGTAAGTACATTAGGAACTTTGAATCATTTCAATTGCATGTATACTTTTCAAGTTATTCACAAATAGCTATTTTAAAAGTGGACACTTAGTGCAATTTTCACAGTTCCTGGGGGAGGTAAGTTTTTGTTAGTTTTACCAGGTAAGTACATTAGGAACTTTGAATCATTTCAATTGCATGTATACTTTTCAAGTTATTCACAAATAGCTATTTTAAAAGTGGACACTTAGTGCAATTTTCACAGTTCCTGGGGGAGGTAAGTTTTTGTTAGTTTTACCAGGTAAGTAAGACACTTACAGGGTTCAGTTCTTGGTCCAAGGTAGCCCACCGTTGGGGGTTCAGAGCAACCCCAAAGTTACCACACCAGCAGCTCAGGGCCGGTCAGGTGCAGAGTTCAAAGTGGTGCCCAAAACGCATAGGCTTCAATGGAGAGAAGGGGGTGCCCCAGTTCCAGTCTGCCAGCAGGTAAGTACCCGCGTCTTCGGAGGGCAGACCAGGGGGGTTTTGTAGGGCACCGGGGGGGGACACAAGCCCACACAGAAATTTCACCCTCAGCGGCGCGGGGGCGGCCGGGTGCAGTGTTAGAACAAGCGTCGGGTTCGCAATGGAAGTCAATGAGAGATCAAGGGATCTCTTCAGCGCTGCAGGCAGGCAAGGGGGGGCTTCCTCGGGGAAACCTCCACTTGGGCAAGGGAGAGGGACTCCTGGGGGTCACTTCTGCAGTGAAAGTCCGGTCCTTCAGGTCCTGGGGGCTGCGGGTGCAGGGTCTTTTCCAGGCGTCGGGACTTAGGTTTCAGAGAGTCGCGGTCAGGGGAAGCCTCGGGATTCACTCTGCAGGCGGCGCTGTGGGGGCTCAGGGGGGACAGGTTTTGGTACTCAGTCGTAGAGTAGTCCGGGGGTCCTCCCTGAGGTGTTGGTTCTCCACCAGCCGAGTCGGGGTCGCCGGGTGCAGTGTTGCAAGTCTCACGCTTCTTGCGGGGAGATTGCAGGGTTTCTTTAAAGCTGCTCCTTTGGCTAAAGTTGCAGTCTTTTTGGAGCAGGTCCGCTGTCCTCGGGAGTTTCTTGTCGTCGTCGAAGTAGGGCAGTCCTCAGAGGATTCGGAGGTCGCTGGTCCCTTTGGAAGGCGTCGCTGGAGCAGAGTTCTTTGGAAGGCAGGAGACAGGCCGGTGAGTTTCTGGAGCCAAGGCAGTTGTTGTCTTCTGGTCTTCCTCTGCAGGGGTTTTCAGCTAGGCAGTCCTTCTTCTTGTTGTTGCAGGAATCTAATTTTCTAGGGTTCAGGGTAGCCCTTAAATACTAAATTTAAGGGCGTGTTTAGGTCTGGGGGGTTAGTAGCCAATGGCTACTAGCCCTGAGGGTGGGTACACACTCTTTGTGCCTCCTCCCAAGGGGAGGGGGTCACAATCCTAACCCTATTGGGGGAATCCTCCATCTGCAAGATGGAGGATTTCTAAAAGTTAGTCACTTCAGCTCAGGACACCTTAGGGGCTGTCCTGACTGGCCAGTGACTCCTCCTTGTTGCTTTCTTTGTTCCCTCCAGCCTTGCCGCCAAAAGTGGGGGCCGTGGCCGGAGGGGGCGGGCAACTCCACTAAGCTGGAGTGCCCTGCTGGGCTGTGACAAAGGGGTGAGCCTTTGAGGCTCACCGCCAGGTGTCACAGCTCCTGCCTGGGGGAGGTGTTAGCATCTCCACCCAGTGCAGGCTTTGTTACTGGCCTCAGAGTGACAAAGGCACTCTCCCCATGGGGCCAGCAACATGTCTCTAGTGTGGCAGGCTGCTGGAACTAGTCAGCCTACACAGACAGTCGGTTAAGTTTCAGGGGGCACCTCTAAGGTGCCCTCTGGGGTGTATTTTGCAATAAAATGTACACTGGCATCAGTGTGCATTTATTGTGCTGAGAAGTTTGATACCAAACTTCCCAGTTTTCAGTGTAGCCATTATGGTGCTGTGGAGTTCGTGTTTGACAAACTCCCAGACCATATACTCTTATGGCTACCCTGCACTTACAATGTCTAAGGTTTTGTTTAGACACTGTAGGGGTACCATGCTCATGCACTGGTACCCTCACCTATGGTATAGTGCACCCTGCCTTAGGGCTGTAAGGCCTGCTAGAGGGGTGACTGACCTATACTTGCATAGGCAGTGAGAGGCTGGCATGGCACCCTGAGGGGAGTGCCATGTCGACTTACTCGTTTTGTTCTCACTAGCACACACAAGCTGGCAAGCAGTGTGTGTGTGCTGAGTGAGAGGTCTCCAGGGTGGCATAAGACATGCTGCAGCCCTTAGAGACCTTCCTTGGCATCAGGGCCCTTGGTACTAGAAGTACCAGTTACAAGGGACTTATCTGGATGCCAGGGTCTGCCAATTGTGGATACAAAAGTACAGGTTAGGGAAAGAACACTGTGCTGGGGCCTGGTTAGCAGGCCTCAGCACACTTTCAATTGTAAACATAGCATCAGCAAAGGCAAAAAGTCAGGGGGCAACCATGCCAAGGAGGCATTTCCTTACAACATCCAATTAATACACCTCGGCATAAGTGGTACAAGATGCACAACTATCTTCTTTTTATTCCTGTTCTCGTTGGAACCAGAAGTACCCGAAATATGATGAATTGCCTTTTAAAAGTTTACTACTAAAATAAGCCCCTTCAGTTCAGTTCTGTTATCTTTCTAACCAAACGTATGTATAGCTTCAAGTCCTGCAGTTTAACCTCAAGAAGCATTTGGAACCAGATCTTCGAATCATTTCAGCTCGGTTGTCTTTCAAACCAGAAATAACCCCCATAATCGGCCATTACAGTCTCTTGGAGTGTGCTGTCAGCACCACGAGAATCTTCAGCTCATTCCTGCTCTTTGTTCCAACTGGAGGAATCCTTCCTCAAAAGTGATATAATTTCAGAAATGGTTTACAGCCTACACCCCCGTGTGTTTTACTTCATCCAGTTAATGCCTACAGAGGGTTTTCATAAGAAAAAATAGTGCCGCTCTTTCTGTATCCATTCCTTGTATATTTAAAATGTGATTTTGATATAGTTCGCAGAATATCTATTGTGAATCTTTCCCTCCTAATTTAAGAAATTCCAGCCCAGATTTGCAACTGTGTAGTCAATACATTTATGACAGTTATTTAAAATGTATTACAGTGCTCTTTATTTATTATGAAGTACTCCCCAGCCTTCCAGGATCGAGTTATACCATAAAAAGCAAAACCATGGAAAATAAATGTTTAGCGTCATTTTTCCTGTCTGACATCAGACCGGCCATGGGGCTAGCTGAACCTAATTCTTCTAAAACTTGCTTTAGAAAGATTTCAGGTTATTTTTTTTTTTTTTTTTTTCGGTGTCTATTTTAGTGAAAGGGTCTGTCCAGGAGGTGCTTACTGTGTTCATTGCAACTCGGCTGGTCCATTTGCCCCTGGATCATTTATTTACTTACTTAACAAAAAAACCTTTGTATGCCAGGTGCTGTTGAGTTATTTTAAAAACGTTAGATCTTTTACAGCCCAGTCCTCTAAATAGTATACTTTAGTATTCGAATGAATACCGACCCCATATTTCACAAATCTAAAATGTTTTTTCTTTAATTCCAGATTGTTGGCAGATCACACAATTAATCCGAGTAAAGAGCTCCCTTTATAAATTTGTGTTCCTGAATTTCTTTTCTTTTGAATTTTAGATAGTGTTCTGTGAACGTAAAGGTTGAATCACGCAAGTCATTATAAATCATAAAAGAACCTCTTCGTTCCATTTTTGTACTGTCAACGCTGTGACCAACAACTGTCTTCGTTTACATCACTCTGAAAGAAATTGAATCCGAATTTCTAAATTTTGACTGAACTTTGCACAACTAGGCTTTAGAAATGGAACTTCAGACTGCCTCTGTTTTCAACAAACTCCCTTTTTTCTGTTTTACCCATTGGCCTAAGTGTATCCTTCAAATGAAGATCACCTGGGAAGTGTTGGAAGAGAGGAGCTTGTTTGCTCTGCCAGGTAGAGGAGAGCTAGGCACAGTTCTGGGTTTTAGTAGTGTATATTGCAAATTAGTGAGAACAAAGTAAACAGAATCTCAAAGCCCCCAACGCTATAATACAAAGGGAAATTAGTCGACGTACATTTTTTTTCAATTTATGCATTTTTTACGATTTATGATGCACCCTCTTATCACAGTTACAGATCTCTCCACTCAGTGCAGCACTGTTTCTTGAAGGTGTGATGGGTGTGTATGTTTAGTGCCTCAAAGCACTACAACACGAATATTGCACCCTGTTGTCATTGCCAAACAAATGAGAACGGAGAAGCTGCAGACATTTTTAAAGAGCGTGCAGCAGCACAGGTTCCAAGTTACTAAACCATCTGTGATCAAATAGAAGCTAATAGACACACATTTCTTATCTTAAAATATTCCCCAGGCATCTGATTGAATCCAGAAATTTTGAGCAATCACCTTGATTGCTGGTAGATGGCGTCGTTTGGCTTTGTGTGGTGTTGGCGTTGTCCACGCTGGAAGTGACATGCGTGATGCATATCTAGGAGCCACTCAGGGTGCTGATGTTAGTCAGTCAGCACAGATTCAGACAGGCTCTCCTCTTGTTTTTTAACTGTCTTTTTTTCAAGGTGTTGTAGAAGTAGACCAGTGTGCATTTTCCTCCTTTTCTTTTCTTTTTTTTTTTCTCAGTGATGCCCCCAAAGAAACTTACTGGGTTCAAGCTGTTTGGTGCCTGTCAGAGGCAGATATCTGTGACAGACTCCCACTTGTTGTGTTTATGGTGCTTGTAGCATGACCAAACTTTCCAGCCTGCACACACTGCAAGACCATGAACACCAAGGCTATCTGCAAGCGGGCCATGAAGCTTTTAAGCTTTTAGCTGTTTGTCACACGATTCCGGGCTGCTACAGGGCCCTCTGGCATCTGACTCTTGGCCTGCTCTGCGCTTTCCCGAGTTTCCTGGAGTCGTAGCGACCCACACCCAGCCGTAGGAAATTTATGAGTCTATTAGCCTAATGTTTGGGCAGTTGAACCCCTCTGGTGCGCTTTGGGGCCCCATGGGTTCGGAGGAGTCTCTGTCGGTGGGTCCACCTTCAGTGCTACCCAGAGCCTTCGGATCCGTTGGTTGATTCAGAGCTGTCCCAGTTTTGATGCGTGACATACTCCGTGGATCATTCCAGTGGCGCTGTTCCCCCATTGACGGTGCCAATCCCATTGTGATTCCGGACTCCGGTACGGAGTCGGACCGCCTTCCCCCTGCACCATCTAGGCCCACAAGGCCTAAATTGGAGACAAAGCTCTATTTTCCTGAAGGGCTGGCTGAGGAACACAAGTGGAGGGGATCTGAGGTACACTGAGGCTACTCTGACCCCCAGCAGAGTTTATGGCCGATGGACACCTAGTATGAGGACCTGGCTGACTCCAGTGGGCTGGACACCTCACCAGACACTAGCCTCCACTCTCCTCCCATAGAGGCTGTGGAGGACTGAGCTTCTTTTGCAGTGATGGTCTGGAGGGCAGCCGAGGTCCTGGATGTACAGATGCTCACGGTTGAAATCAAATCCAGGTCTTGACAGAGATGCTTCAACCTGGGGTATCCTCATCATAACCCTTACTCACCTTTTAATAAAGCCTTGAGATGTCCTGCTTGGGGCCCCGGCCTGGCCCATGACCATCGCCTCCCTTGGAGGACTCAGCCTTCCTCTCCCAGCACCCCCCACCCCTGGGAGCCCGGTGGGCCAAGCCTTAATCTCCAGGATAAATCCTGGTGCGCTCCCTACCACACCTTCGGTTAGGGAATCCAAGAGGCTGGAAACGGTCAACAAAATAATTTTTTCTGCCACCAACTTGGCATTGCAGTCTGTAAACACAATGTTTTTATTGGGCTGTTTTCCCCCCACTGAGTGGGATACAGATGCATAAGTGTTGCCCATGGTCCAGAGGAGCCCTAGCCATACTCCCACAATCTGTTGTTGAATGGAGAGATGCAGAAAAGTTCACCATGAGATGCGGCTTGCATACAACCGGCTTGCTGGGCAGAGCCATTGCTTACACAGTGGTGCGTTTATCATTGCGTCTGGATGAGTACAAGTAGCTATTCGATGGGTGTCCCAGCATCTCTTATGGACATGCCCTTTGATTGGACTTGCCTTTTTCGGGACATGGGGGATTAGGCTCTTCAGTGATTTAAGGATAATAGGGCCACTGCTAGGTCGTTTGCACTCACCATGGCCACACAACAGTCACAATCTGCTTTGCGCCTCTTCTGTGCTATGGTGGGGGCTATTGCCACGTCCCTATTCCCTCCCCCCCAGCCACCACGTGTCAGTTCTTTCGTGGTGGGGGATGCTGCTCCCATAAGCCTCATGTGAACCAGGGGCAAAAGTTGACCAAATCCTTTCTCAGGCCCCCGACAACTGCAACTCAAAAACCACTTTGGTCTGGTCCCCTACCATCATGGGCACCCAGTTGGTGGCAGGATTTGGCACCATCTGCCCCAATGGTGGTAAATAACCTCCTACAAGTGGGTGCTTCAGATCTTCCAGCGTAGCTATGCCCTGCCATTCCAACAGGCCCGCACCCTTTTCACTGTCCAGTGATCGGCTGAATGAGGAACATCTCACTGTTGTGAAAAGAAGTACACGCTCTTCCGATGCGGGCACCTTTATCCAGAAGTAAGTTGTGGTAGCCATTACCACTATTTCCTGGTGTCTACAAAAGGATGGAGGCCTACATCTTATTCTAGATCTAAGCCCTCTCAACTACTACCTGAAAAAGGAAAAATTCAAGATGCTTGGGCTCTGTCTGTCCTTGACCCAGGAGACTGGATGATAGCGCTGGACTTACACAGCACCTACTTCCAAATCTCCGGCCCACCTGCCCTCAGGCATTGTCTGCAGTTCACCAGAGCATTACCAGTTTGCCCTGCTCCTCTTTGGCCTTTCCACAGCACCTTAGGTGTTCACACAAGTGATGGAGGTGGTTGTAGCTCATCTGGGGGAGATCAGGGGGGTCTCAATCTTCCCCTACCTCTGTGACTTGCTGTTGAAGACATACTCTCCCCAGGCAATTGTCTTCCACTTATAGTTGATGGCGGACCTTCTGCAATTGCTGGGTCCACTATCAATGTAGCAAAGTCACACCTGACTTCCTCTCTGATGCTCCCTTTTATTGGAGCCATTATTTATGCAGTGCAGTTCAGGATTATCCTCTAGAACAGCGAGTCCAGGATATTTGGGCTATGATTCAGATGTTTCAGCCTCTATCCTGAATTGCAGTGACACTAAGAATGCTGAGACCTACGGCCTCCTGTATGCTGCTGTTGGCTTAGGCTGCCCTGTGGGGGGGATCTGAAGTCTCAGTGGGCACAGCATCAGGGGAATCTCTCTAACCTGGTCCAGATACCGTATGGAATTGCAAAAGATCTGCAGTGGTGGCTTATGGACTGCAATTGGGTCAAAGACAGACCGCCCCTCTCCCTTCCCCCATTCACAGCTCATGAAGTGACTGATGCACTTCTCTTCTCGGTTGTGGAGTGGTGAAGATCAGAGGACTCTGGTCTCCGGTGAAGCCTCTGCTGCACATCAACCTATAGAAACGGAGAGCGATTCGCCAAGCATTGAAAGCCTTTCTTTCATCCATCAAGGGAAGGTTGGTTCAGGTGTTCAGACAGCACCTCCGCCATGTGGTATTGCAGCAAGCAGGGCCGAGTGGAGTTTTGGGCTCTGTGTCAACAGGCCCTGCTTCTCTGGAAATGGTTCACACATCAGGACAATATTGCTCAGCATCTGGTGGACTCGCTGAACACCAGAGCAGATGAACTAAGGCCATTGGTGCCTCATGAATCCCATATGGTGTCTTTATCTGGATGTAGTGCAAGGTCCCCTTTAAAGATTGGGGAGAACCCTGTTTAGATCTTTTTGCTACCGATGAGAATGCCCAATGTCAGCACTTCTGTGCACTGAAGTTTCCAAGGCGACTCCTGCTCTTTTACTGTTTTTGTCCCGAGTGGAACTCTGGACGCCTTTATCCCTTTCTGCTTGATACCACTCCAGTCAACAGTTGTCGAACAACACCTTAGTGACCCCTGGCTTGGGCAAAAAGATTCTGGTACCAAACTCCTGAGCAGAAGCATTTCTCCGCTGATTAGACTGCCCCTTCAGGAGAATCTGCTGCTGCAGCAATTGGGCAGAGTCCTGTACCCTACCCTGCACACTCTCTACCTACATGCATGGAGATTGAGCAGTAACAGTTGGGGATGTTGGATCGCCTTCCCAAAGTGTGTGATGTCCTTTTGGCAGCCAGGCGACCCTCCACAAAAATGATTTATTCCTGCCGATGAGACTCTTTTGTGGCTTGATGTGCTACCATATCTGTTGATCCTCTGTCTGCACCCCTGCCTGAAGTCCTTTTGTTTGCCTTATCTCTTTCCCGGGTAGTCCTTGAATTGGGCACAGTTAAAGGGTACCTTTCTGACATTTCAGCCCTCCTGCGGTTTCCAGACCAACCTTCCGTATACAGGTCACCTGTTGTGACTTGTTTCCTTAAAGATTTACAACACGTTTCCTACTATGCTCTTTATAATGCTCCAATTGGATCTTAATGCAGTGCTCACCTTTCTCCTGTGTTCACAATTTGAGCCTATGCACAGATGCGTGCTCAGAGTCCCCCCCCCCCCCCCCCCCCCCCCCCCCCCGAATACACAACATTTTTCTCAGACAAATTGGCCTTTAGGACCTGTGCCTCATTTTCTTGCCAAAGGTGGTCCCACCTTTTCATGTCGAGCAGGCCATCACATTGCTTTTCCGCTCCTATTCATCCTACCAAGGAATTGGAAAGGCTCCACTGTCTGGCCCAAAAAAGGGCGCTATCATTCTTTTTGATTGTCCCTAGGACTTCCAGGTGGTGATCAACTCTTTGTTGGCTTTGTAGGTGCAAAGAAAGCCAAGGGAGTTCATGAACGAACCATGTCTAGATGGATCATCCTCTCTATTAAAATCTGCTACACAATGACCAAGAAGCAACCCCCTCAGGGTTTGCGGGTTCAATCATCAAGAGCTAAGCTGTAACACTGAGTTCGCAAGAGGAGTCCCATTTCTGGACATCTGTCAACCAGCCACGTGAACATCCGTGTTTGTTGAACATTACTGCTTAGACAGTCGGGTTCGAGACGGGCATTTTGCCCTTTCTGTCCTTCAGGACTCTTTATTTTAACAGTCCGCAGACCCACCTCTGGGGAGGAATTGCTTTGATATCTATTCTGAGGTAAGAAATCTGCGGCTAGAAGTCTCTATCAGATGAAGTTACTTATCTTTGGTAACACATTATCTCGCACAGACTCTAGCTTCAGATTCCTTACGGACCCTCTTAGCCTCCTCATTCTGTGAACTATGTACCTAACATTCAAGAGATCTTTGCAGACCTCTTGCTGGCACACAAGTCATTTCTCCTTATTTTGGCTTTGTGCTTCTGGTGTGGAAAAACAGTCAATAACTGAGGTCAACGTGCTGGGGGTGATGCCTATATAGCACCACGCATGTCACTTCCAGCACAAACGACCACCTACCAGCACACAAAGGGATTGTCAAAAGTTTCCAGATCCAGTCTGACGCCAGGGGAATACTTTATAGTAAGGAGTTTGCAGCCTACTAGAGTCTCTACCAGATAAGGCATTACTCAAGGTAAATAACTTGTTCTTTTGTCACTTTTTTTTTTTTTTTTAAGTTTTTGCATGCACATTAATTATTTTCCATTACTTTTCTAGGTGGTCTGTGCCTCTTAAAATGAGTCTCTTCTGGCTACCCAGAGTGGCTTGTTTTGCTAGTGTGTGAGTGCTTGCTAATACTCTTTATTAAGTGAGCCTTTTCTGACATTAATCCCACAGCTGCAGTCATGATCCAGCGGACTTTACTGCTTATAGTAATTCCTTCTAATTATTGCCTTTAGGCGGCTCCGCGATTGTCAATTAGTGCTTCCTTCCTTTACTTCTCTTCTGAGCCTAGTAACAGTGTCATCTTTGGGGTTTCTAAACGGATTTCTGCTGCTCATGATGTATAGTTTCCTTGATTAGTGCTAAAATAGCTCAGTTTGTTCAATACTGCTGCAGGTATATCTGTTTAACCTGCACATCACAGGTTCCACTCCTAGCAGGGACAAATGCAGAATGCCACAACATTTCTGTCCAAAGGAGGTGGGTCTTTTACTTCCATTTAATATGGCGGCCTTCAGTTTGTACTGAGAGGAAGAATTTGCTTAATCTGTACTCCGCCTGTGTAATGTACGATCCAACACGAACCACAAGTTTAATTAAGCAAGGGACCGGAAAGAATATAGGCTTGGGAAAAAAAACTTGCATCGTTCTGTCACTGATTTTTTTTTTTTTTTTTTTTTTCAAAGCTGGACCCAGAGAGGTGTTGAAGTGATTTTTCTGTTGTTGAACCATGTTATGTTCTGTTATAGAATTTGTAAAGCGCATGGCTACCCTAAGGCTTCCCAGCGCTAACGGGCCAAACCTAAACTTAGCATAGCAGACAGTCTATTTTAAAACAACCAAGTTTTGAGTGCCTTACTAAAGTTGTATTCCTGGCTTATAAGTCGACGTTTGAGGGGAAGGGAATTCCACAGCTTGGCTCCCAGATATGCCATAGTGGCACCACCCCATCTAGCATTTTTAACTCTAGGTAGGGTGGCCAAAGCTGTTGAGGCCGATCTAAGGTCTCTGGAAGGCTTGTAAAAAGAGGCAAGGGTTTTTAGAAACGGTGGGCCTCTATTATGTAGAGACCTGTGAATACAACACAAAGCTTTAAATTTAATACGCTGTTCTATCGGAAGCCAATGTAATGAGATCAATGCTGATTTCACAGAGGTGCATCTGGGAATGTCTAGGAGAAGGTGGGCAGCTGCATTTTGTATCAACTGCAGCTTCTTTTTCACATATGAGGGGGAACCAAGAAATAAACCATTGCCGTAATCAAGTCTAGAGAGAATAATTGCTTGAATAATAAGCCTTTTTGCCAGATATGGAAGGATTATAAAAACCTTCCTCAAGAGTCTCAGCAAGCCAAAACATGTAGCCGATGTATGCTTAGCATGCTGATCCAGCGTTAATACGGGATCCAACCATATCCCTAAGCTTTTGATGTGTTTCTTAGGGGGAGGAAATTCAACCAAGGTGCTTGGGATCATGAGCGACTTACCTGGGCCTGGATCGTAGCCCAAGATCATTAACTCCGTTTTATCACCATTAAGTTGCAATCTACTGTCCGTCATCCATCCTGTAAAAGCATGTAAACAGGAGGACAATGAGGAGCCATCCAAATCAGCGTTAGATGAAAAGGATACCACCCATTGGGTGTCATCTGCGTAAGACACCACAGATAGTCAGACCAGGAGACTGGCGTTGTAATCTAGGCGCATCTCTTGACCTGCATTAAATGGCCTGCTCAGATAAATGGTAGCCTCTGCTTTAGTTTCCCTAATTGTCCACATTAGCCTTCCTTCGCTATTGGAAGCGCTTAATAATAGATCTGAAGTGTTAAATAATTAATAATATGAGTGTATGGTTGTTTTATTGTCTAAACTTAATCTCAACCCTGCTTAATGTTTGGCAGAGGTGTTACAACAAAAGACATTAAGTACACATTTATAGGTGTCCATTATAGTGGCAATAATCCAAGTTAAAGAAATGCTACATCTAGGTATGCAAAAAGTGATAAAATTACACAGAGCAGATTATAGGTGTACTTCATGCCTAAATTGTGTTCCTTGGTACCCTGGCCATTCTTACAAGAAAGCACAAGACGTGAGTTTATTGCTGCTGATTTCTTAGTGTAATAAGGTGACCACTTTCTTTTCCCTGCACCTTTTTTTTTTAAGAAAGAGAGGTTTTGGACACCACCTCCTTACTTTAAAGTTCAAGAGGCACAGCAGGAAGGCCTGCACAAATGTTTTTCCTCAGAAGCTCCATTGCATTTTTCAGGTATTGTGAGCTCAACTTATCTTCAACCTTGTCTCACCTGCAGACTACAGAGGCCAAGAGAAGGAGCCCCCAGTCTTATCTGTAATTACGGCCACTTGAACAAGGGAAGAGATAATCTGATCAAAGGAGCCTCAAAATCGGTTCCATTTTCCAATTCATATAAGCAGAAGCCGTAGATAACTGGAATGCCCCTTGCACATGATTATGCTATATCTAACCTATAAGGCTTCCTCTTGCACACTAACATCTTCGTAGTAAGCCGTCGGGCATATACCGCTTTTGTATTACATTTATTCCACTTAACCATGCTTGTAAACTTTTAAACCGTGGTTGGTCCGGACTTTTAAAAAGGAAATGATCCCTGCAAGATCATCCTGCTGCGGTGCATCATATGTATTAACCAATACCTGACTCACATAAAAATTGGTTAAATGGCTACTATTGAATCTCTACTAGTGTTTGCCAAGCCATCTAAGAAGGCATTGGGCAGTACCCACTGACACTGTGATTAATTGTATGTGGGTGATTTATTTTTTCCTCTTCTATCTCTATATTGTTTTGGCTGTTTACTCTACTGCATGTGTTCTTGGCTCATGCTTCTTGGGAGAAATAGAACACTACCAATTTTAATGCAACGGAGATCAGTTTATGCCTTATTAGGATTTTGAGTTGAATATTACTTTTCTAGCACTGGGATACCTTTCAATTTCACAGTGTTTATAAGTATGGTGAATTCATTCATGTGAAGGCCCCTTTGTTGAAATACGATCCCTCATTAAGGGGCTCCTTATAACCACTATTCGCTCTCAGTCTTTAGTGGAATTGCAGTTGACAATGCGCAGGAAGTGCCAGAGGAAGGTTTTTCTTCTTGCATTGCCCATCAGAGGTGAGTTTCAGTCTCTAAGCGACAGGCGGAGTCGTTTTTAGGTTGAGCGATTGGACCAGTTGTAAGTATTGTGGGCTTTTAACCACGCCCGCCTCACGCCCATCACTTTACTCGTTTGTGGGCTTGCCTTTAAAAAATCTCTCTCATTGGTAAATGCTTTACGTTTGTCCCTTCCTTGAGGCTGTTGTTATCCCGCCTTGCAGACTGCCCCTGTTACATGGATTGTTGCATGGTTGTTGATAGGCTACAGTGTGGGCGAACTATTTTTTTTCCTTTTGCCTCTCCCTTTCGTGTTGCATGGAGGCCATGGCGCTCACAGCGTGAACAGACACAACATCGTGAACTCGATTGGCGGTATTGGAGCTGGTCACATTTGTTCACAGTTAACTAATCAGTCAATTATTGTGGCTCTTCCCTTAAAACACTTAAAATTGATAAATGCTTTATGTAAAACAGAAATCTTCAAAGCAAAAGCGGCTCTCCTGGCACAGCGGGAGAGCCGATACTACAATATTCACTGCATTTGAGGAAATGTGCCCCATAATGCTTTATGGGGCATTACTTTTGCAAGCATTTTTTGCTCATAACTCAGCCTGTGGTTGTCCTAGGACAACAGGACCACCACCTAAACGTTCAGCACGACACACTAGATCATCACTGGGTCCCCACACTAGGTTAGCGGGGGCCTGAATAAAATAACCCCTCCCACCATTCAGTGTCTTTTTAAGTGCTCTCTTGGCTGGAACACTTAATTTACAGCTGGTAATAGCCTGTGATGTAAGGGCCTTGTTTGTAAGGTCCTTGCTTGTAATATCATAACTATAGGCCTGCTACCCTTGAAAATGTGTAATACACTACGCCCTCTAGGGCCTAAATATATAGTTACACTGCATTATTTGTCATTTTCTTTATGTATGCTTATGCCCTCTAAGGGCTAATTGTATAATTTACCATGACCATTTACCATTTACCATGACCATGTTTCTTACAAACGTTGTTTTCATTGTGGTGTCCTCTTGGAGCTGTTAAAAACATTAGTCCTATCAACATACTAAAATATTTGTGGCACAGAAACGTGCCCCACAGCTTTGCAGGGCATTACTTTTACAAAATATTTTTGCCGGTAACTCAGTCTGTGGTGGTCATAGGACAATGGGACCACCTTCAAAACAGTGAGCACAATGTGCTCTTTCTGTCTGAATCATCTCTGGGTCCCCACACTATGTTAGTGGGGACTCCAAAATAATAACCCCTACCACCATTTATTATTTTTTTAAGCTCTTATGTGGCTGGAACTTTTTGTTTTATGGGGGGAGAAGTTATGTCTTGTGGGCCTTGTTTGTAATATCATTGCAGTAGGCCTTCTAGCCATGAACGTGTGTGATGCACTACACCCTCTAGAGTCTACATATATATTCACACTGCATTACTTTCTCCCATTCATTGTTTCATGTGGTTATGCTCTCTAAGGGCTGACTGCAGGGCATTACTTTTTCAAAACAATGTTGCTTATAACTCAGCCTGTGGTGGTCTTAGGACAGTGGGACCACCTTCAAAATGCTTTGTCTACATCATCTCCGGGCCCCCACACTAGGTTAGTGGGAAACCCCAAAATAATAACCCCTCCCACCATTCAGTGTTTATTATGCTTTGTCATGACTAGAACTTTTGTTTTATAGTTTAGAGAGGTTTTATTTTAAAGGCCTTGTTTGTAATATCATTGCATTAGGCCTGCTAGCCCTAAAAACGCCCTCTATGGGCTAAGTATGTTGTTATACTGCAATACTTTCTCCTGTTTATTTTTCATGGAGGTATGCCTTCTAAGGGCTAACAAAGTGGTTACATGACCATGTTTCTTACAAATGATGTTTTTGTTAAGGTGCCCTCTAGGGGCTTTTTTGAGCATTAGTCTAATGCCAAAAGTTTATTTCTGATAAAGGTTTAAATTATAATTGTATACATTTTAATAATCTTTCCTTATTACAAATATGGCAATAATTCAGGCTAACTTAACACTCTTATTACACTATGACTGTTTGAATACTCTTGATATGTTTGGGTGACCCTTGTAATTTATTTCTCCTCTGTGGCTGTCTTGTGTCTTTTTTGAGGGGATTGTGTTAGCCAGCAAGCAACTCTGATGGTGGGGTGGTGAAAGTGGTATTCTATTGGAATTAGCATGACAGATTTAAATTAGAATGCAAAATAGTAACATTTTCATTTTTTTCTGCAGATAGAGGAAGAAGGTAAATCTAAGTGTTTTGGTTATATGCAAGGCCACTGGAGTTATATGGAAGGAAAATATGAAATTATGAGGCAGGGTTGACCAATTTATGTGGCAAGAAAATTCCAGTTCTGAATTTACAATGCCAATAGCTTTAACTCACGCAAATGCGAGACCTATTGCATTGCAAATGCTTGTTTCCCCAATGGGACTTAAAGGTGCCAGAGCTTGTGACAGTGGCAATAATATCAGGGAAAGCTGCTTTGTCACCTGCCACAGTCAGGATCACAGTGCAGTTTGTCAAAGCACTTGTTGTTAGGCCCTTGCATCCAAAAAGTTTGCATCCAAAAAGTTTGCATCCAAAAAGTTTGCATCAAGAAATTGAAGAGTTCAGGTTACTTCTCTTGCTCTTCCACACTTTCAGCACAACTTCAGATGTAAAGGCTTTTTCTCTGAATTGTTGGTAAAAATGCTTCTTCACATACCCCCTCCAGCTCAAGCATCCCCTGTCTGTCAATTTCTCCGTTAAATATGAACATCTGTTCAGCACTGGGAGTACCTCCTAGTCTGTGGATTGAGTTAGTTGGATATTAAAGAAGAGTTCCTAAGGAATGGGTGGCGTTTAAACTCATCTGCAATTACGCAAGATCTGGGGGGAGGGGAGAAGGAGGGGTGCCTTGTGTAGCACCCATAGTTGCCGCAGTCTCGCTGGCCATTCGTTCTGGTTTACATGGCAACTTGCAGTTCTGCCAGAGGCTGTGCCACATCGATGACAGCCATTTTTTTTGCTCTCTGCATCACAGGAGCTGTTCATCTCTCACTCCAGTCTAGATTCTGAGGTTTCTGTGCTATTGTTTGGAGTGCTGTGGAAAGGTACGTATCGTGTGGGCTAAATAAGTATACGGTGTCCTGTGTAAGGACCAGAACTGTGTTCTTCTGTTGGTTACTGCGTCTGTGCATGATCCTGAAGCAGAAAGCAGGGAGGGATAGTGCCTGTTTCTGGATGGATAGGAAGTGTGTGAGTACTTTCTGGCCTGTGTGAGAAGTGGTTTGGTGTGTGTTGGAGGCTGCCCTGACCATGTTGCCTCCAGCATATAGCTGTGCGTACATATGCATGCAAGTGTGAGAAAGTGTGAGAAGAGAGACACCGATCCATGTGCATACCTACAATCTGTGCATATTTCTGTGAAATGCAGTTTGTCAATTGACTATGGCACCCTTTGAGGTGCAGTTACATTCAAATGTGCTAAATGTTGTCAAATACTCATTGTGGTGGAAGACGAACAACTCTTAGTAATGGGCATTACACAACCTGTCTTGTGTATATGTTGTGAGAGCTAGTCTACAGTGCTTGTTGAGGGCTATCACTGCCTGAGGAAGTGTGGCCTGTGGGCACAGGGGAAGATTCTAATTGTCCTAGCATTAATGTAGGTTACATTTCACAACAATGGTGCTGTTTACACTGAGCATATGCAGCCCAAGATTACGTTTCTTTTGGGCGAGATGTAAAGCGTATGCTTATAGAATAATAGCAGCATAGCATATGCTTTATTCTGGTGGTACTGTACTGGTTACACGAAAAAGTGTACATCAAATATATTTCAATTAAGGTGCGTTGAACACAGTTTAGATAATGTACTAACTATAATTAAATTTAACTCCTTGGTGTAGTTCATACAAACAAGAGCGATCACATCTGTTGAAATGAGCTTTCACAGTATAAATAGTGTAATCAGCATTGAGGACATAGAACACAGGGAGTCCAATAATATATTGGAACAGAATAATAGTGTAGATGTACAGCTATCTAAATTTTCTGCCAACGGGGCTGTTAACCCAGGCACATGCCCCTCGGATACAAGGTTAATTTTAGAGGGATTTAGCCCAATTAGTTATTGGGATAGCAGGCGCATAATGATGATTAACATTTATGCTGGTGATACTCTTGACACAGTTATTGAATTCTAGTATCCGTGCACTCTTACTTTTAATTATCAGCTTGATGAGCCTTTCCTGTATTAGCATGCTTGTAGGGTGTCTCCTTCTGATCTTCGGTACAGGCTAAAATCTATGTCAAACTTTGGACTGTGTTTCCCAGTTAGCACCACCATTTTTAGGCCCCACCATTTTTAGGCCCCACCTGGGTTTCCTGATGAATAACTCATGACTTTCACTTAACCACAATCAATTGAATTCATTAATTTCAAGTTTATTTCTTCAAACAGTTCATTTGATCAGTTCATTTCCGTGGGTGTGATAAAACGGTCATTAGTGGTTTTTGTGCTTCTTCCCCAATGCGTTTTCAGACTTTACATAGCCCTTAGTCAGGGGGTGTTCTGTTAAATAACCAAGAGTAATAGGTTCATTTAGTGAAACAGTTCTATTTTAAAAGCTTGATTGGTTCACAATTTCTTTTAGGATGTGACTCTGATCTTGTGCTACTGATACTAATGGTGATAGTAAAAAAGATGGCTTCTCAACCCCTCCCCCATATTATACTGATGATGCCTTATACTGTAATTTAGAAAACACAAGTGGGCTTGATGCTTCCCTTGAGATTAAGCTTGACTTGCCATAGGAGCTCCCAACTGATAAAGGTTTCTCATTTGCAGTGGTAGGTCGGAGCCAACCAAAGTACTAGAATTACAGCTACCCTCTATTGAGACAAGAAATAGTGTTTTAACATATATTTTGCAGCCCAACTCGGCAACATCCGAGCCCTTGCTCCCATTTAATGACCACCTAGCAGATAATTTGGTGGCTACCTGGCAAAACCATGTTTTGTCTTCCTGTTACCTGGCAGGTGGCCCGGTGACACAGATTTTCTCACCACGCATCCTACTTTAAAGAGCCTCATTGTATGTGCCTCAACAGTAGGGTGAATCCTACTTCATTCTCGCCTATAACCCGATTAGAGAATCCAAAAGGATTGATGCCTTTGACAAACATATATTTTCATTTGTCAGCCTGGCACTGGGATATGTAAATGCAAACAGTCCATTGGACTGATGTGCTTCATAGATCTACCTGTATGAGATCAACCAGATTTTCTGATGATGTAAAGCCACTGTTAATGGAGAAGCCTTTTGATGGATCTCACCTCTTTGGATAGAAGGCAGACTCCACCTTGGAATGCTTTAAAGATAGCACAGCTATAGCGTGCTCCCTTGAGCTGTTGACCCCCCCCCCCCCCAACCCCCCCCTGCAAAGCAATTTCCCAACCTTTTGAAAATGTAGGGGCTATTCCATACAGATGTGTATAGGCAGAGGCAGCCTTCCAAGCCATGACGTAGCAAATAGCCAAGTCCTTTTGGCCAGGGGACGCAGAACCAGCGTACTGCATGCACACCAACAGGAGCACTAGTCATACGAAATGCTGTAGTTTGTCCTCAGCAACTCATGCCCAACCAGTGGGGGCAGGATTCAGTACTTTCTCCAAAGTTGGCAATTTCTTACTTCTGACGTGTGGGTCTTACAGGTTGTTCTAAAGGGCTAAGCCCTACCTCTTATTTCTTTCATTCCCGATATTCTGCCTGCACAAGAATGACATTTGAAAGAGCACCTGCCTCTCCTGCTACCGGAGGTATGCTTCTTGCCCTCTAGTGATGCCATACACTAGGTACTGGATTTAGAGAATGGCAGGGTTGTTAGTCGTGCTATTTGCTCCCCCAAAAAAGGACATATATTAGGCCTAAATTTGACATCAGAACCCTGAATTTGTTCCTGTGGAAATACAAAATCTAAATGGTCACATTTGCTAAGATCTGTTTATTCCCTGTGCCTGGGAGACTGAAAGGTGTCCTTGGAGTGTATTTTCACATCCCCTTCCTGCAGACCCACAGGCATTGCCTGAGGTTCAAGGTGGACCTATGTTTCAGTTCAGCCTTACCGGTAGCCCTCAGGTGTTTACAAAAGTGAAGGCGGTGGTTGGTAGCCATCTTAGGATGTTGGGAGATCTGTGTTCCTAGATGATTGGCTGCTGACTATGATCTTACTGCAGTCAATTGTGAACCTGCTCCTGCTGACAGTGGAGCTCTTAACATAGTTGAGGTTTCCCATAAATGCGCTGAAGTCCCACCTGGTTCCATCATAGAGGCGTACATTATTTAGGGGTGGTCCTGGACACCTTGGAGTTAATCATTGCGTTTACTTCACTGAAATGTGTCTAAACTATTGGGATTTGATCCTGATAATCAAATCTTGAGCCTGAATTTCAGTGAGGATGGTTCAGGGGCTTCTTGGCCTCTTAGCCTTGTACATCCTCCTTATTAATGACGCCAGATGGCATATGTGAGCCCTGCAGAGGAATCTAAAGTCCCAAGTCTGACTTTCCAACACAAAGTTCTAGGAGGAGACGGCCCATGATCGGCAGAGTTACTGACCAGTTCCAATTTGTCCTACGACAGACCACTGTTTCTCCCCCACCCATCGCTAACAGGGATGACTGGTGCATTGCTGGTGGTGGTCAGGGGGACAGTTGTTGTCTGGTCTTAAGTGGAGAACCAAGTTTGGCGTGCCGTTTGTTTTGGTCCTGAAAGCTTTCCTGTCATCAATCGGGTAAACTTTTGCAGATTCCCACAGACAACACTACCACCATGTGATACTACAACAAGCAGGGCAGAGTGGAGTCTTGGGCCCAGTGCCAAGAAGCTATGTACCTCTGGAAGTGCCTGGGATGCCAGAACATCTTCCTGGCCTGCAGACCCTGATAGGGTCCTTGTATGCTATGGTGGATGAACTGGGAAGACGACTGACGACTCACAACTGGCGTCTACTTCATGAGGTGTTGCAGGACATATTTGACTAGTGGAGAGAGTCCTTGCTGTATCTGTTCTCCAGGGCCAAGAATGTGCAGTGTCAGTAGTTTTGTGTGTTGGAGATCATGGGAGAACACTGTCTAGGAGATGCCTTCCAGCTGGAATGGGCAAAGGACTTCTCATCGTCACATCTATTACCCTCCTACTGGCTGCCTATTTGGTTAGAAAGTTTGGTACCCACACCTCCCGAGTATGGGCATCTACTCTCTGACCATGTTACCACTTCCTGAAGATATCTTCTCTCAGCAGCTGGGCAGAGTTCTCCACACGAACCTCTGCAACTTACTCCTCCATTTGCAGAGATAGAACAACAATTGACTGCACTTGATTTGCTGCTTGAACTGGTGGATGTCATCCTCGCTGCAAGATGTCCCGCCTCAAAATCCATCTGTTCTGCATGCTGCAGCAGGTCTGTAGTCTGTTATGATGCCCAGGAAGCTTTCCACTTGCAGACAAAGCAGTCAGTCTTATTTTCATTTTTTTTGTCTATATCCCAGGAAGGCCTTTCAGTGGTTACTTTAAAAGGTTTTGTTGACTCTTTTTGCCTTTCTACATTTCCCAGACCAATGGTGTTTGCTTAAATGACACATTCCCTCCACAGTAAGACATTAATTTGATCTGGACACTCCTCATTTGTATACTTTTCGATTCTGTGCCTAGTTGCTGGCTGTCTACCCTCACTTTGAAGACTCTTCTTCATTACTACTGTGTTAGCTTGTTGTGTGAGTGAACTACACGCACTTTCAGCGCAACTGTACTACACCACCTTCTTTCCAGACAAATTGGTGCTGAGGACTTGAGCATCCTTCATACTGAAATATGTAACTCTTTTTCATGCAGATTATTCGACCACTCTACCAGCGTTCTTTACTCCCCCTTATCCCTCGAAAGAGACAGAGAGACTCCGTATCTGTTGGACTCTAATGAGCTTTTGAATTGATTGTACCAAGGAATGTTTAGTGGACGATCAACTTGTTGTGGCACTTTCCCAGAGCCAGGGAAGGCTGCCCAGCACCAACAATCTCTGCTTCAAAATTCTCTGGTTCCAGTCTGGTGCCTGGAGCATATTTTAAGGTGAAAATGTTCTGGTTAGAGCATCCACCGCAAACCGTGTTACTGAAGGCAAGTCATTTGTTTGTCTGATTTAAGCATTTGATCAGATGTGGTAGCGTGCCGAGTTGACGTCGAAGAGCAGCTTAGCAGTGATTGATCTTTGAACTACTCCTCAATTGAAGCAGAAAGGTGGTGACGTAAATGGGGGAAGCAACACTAAGTTCCAGAGATGAGTAATGGTTAACTGTGTAACAAGAGAGTAAGGTTCACAGGGAGTAATGGTTAACTGTATCAAAGGCGACCAACTAATATAGTAGAAGTGCAGCAACACAATTTATGCTCACCGTTGTCCTCTTGTGCCCTTCGTGGAGAACAGAGCTTATTTCACGCTGCTTCCAGTGTGGAACACTGTTTGTTGATTTTATAGGCGGTTATTTTCTTCAAACTTGTTTTAAACCTGAGTGAAAGCTGCACTTTCCGTCGGGTTTCCAAGAAATAGGTGGTTCGGTTCTGGTCTGCAGCTATCTGGGCCAGCTGGGTCGCAGCTGATTTCGCTTTATGATGTGTAGGCTATCTTTGTTTCTACTTGAAAAGGTGCCAGAAGATGGGAAGTTACTGAAAGAATTCCATCAAGTGGTTGCTGCAACTGTTAGTGGAATGTTCTTGCGTGTTTGCCAGCGGTGAGGAGTATGAAAGGGAACCTGCAGTTCCACTAGCTCTTGCAGCTCTTGGAGTTCAGAGGTGCATGAAGGAACCTAGTGTTGGATGTCTTTTGGTTGACATAGTCCTCTGTGACTTGGCTTCAGACAGTTTGGAGTTCGGCAGACTCTCAGAAATGTGAGGGACAAAAGCACCTTACCTGAAGTTGCCTTTTTAGAATATTCTGTTATTCCAGGTCTCATGTAGGAATCTAGGAATGTGCAGAATGGGGCGCTTAATGGACATTTATTATAACACTCAGGATTTGTGGTGTAAATACTACATAAGTGTATATCAGGGGCTGTGGATGCTATAGATTTTTACTGCACATCACAGTAGCTGTTCACACTCGGTTCCACAAAACCACATGGCTATCTTGAATCTTCTCTTACTGCGCCTACAGCCTGCTGCCCAGGGCTATAACAGGTCCTAGTCCTGAGTTATATACTGAAGCCACTGGCGAGGGCCTGTGATGAGGAAGGGACTTTTATAAACCTATATTGCCTGAGGCAAACCTGATGTAAGACAATTAGAACGTTCCATCCATGGTGAGTAGAATGTTCTAAATGAACAAACATTGGCAAATCCAATAGGTCTCACCTATGCAAAAGTTATTGGCTTTGCCAATATGTTTAGCCATGTTGTGCACCAGATTGGCAGCTGAAAGTTAGTGGCGTAAAGGAGAGTGCCGTGGAGTGTCGTTAAGTAGAGTGTAGTGGAGTAGGATGGGGTGTTATGGAGTGGTATAGGGTCAAGGAGTGGTGTAGAGATGAGTAGTATGGAGTGGCATAGTGTTGTGGAGAAAGTAGAGTGTCGTAGAGTGGAGCGTTGTCATGGATTGGCATAGAATACAGTGGTGTGGAGCAGAATGGAGGTGCGTAGAGGGTGTTGCATGGAGCGGAGTAGTGGTGTGTAGAGGTGAGCTGCGTGGTGTGGTGTAGTGTAGAGGGGAGTGGAGTAGAGTAAAGTAGCATAGTGTGGCATAAATTGAAGTAGTATAGTAGAGTGGAGTGTTGTAGAGTGGCCTAAAGTACAGTGGTGCAGAGTAGATTGGCATAGAGTGCAGAGTTTTAGAGTGAAGTGAGCCAGGGTAGAGTGCAGTGGTGTAGAGTAGATTGTTTCAGAGTAGAGTGAAGTGGTGCAAGATAGAGTGTAGAGTGCAGTGACGCAGTTACATAATGCAGCGGTATGGAGTGCAGTGATGTAGAGTGTACTAGCTTAGAGATGAGTGGTAGAGTAGAGTGCAGTATGACTTGGAGCAGTGCTTCCCAACCTTTAGATTTCTATGGACCCCCACTTTATCATTACTGTAACCCGGGAACCCCCACTGAATAATAGAATCCAGGGGACTCCTGACTGCTGGGGACGTAATCTGTTAATATTATTTAATTTTCTAAGCAGTTGCAGACCCCCTGAGGAGGCTTCACAGACACCCCAGGGGTCCCCAGACCACAGGTTGGGAACCACTGGCTTAGAGTTCAATGTTGGAGAGTGCAGTCTTGAAGAGTAGAGTGCTGTAGCGAGCAGTGGCAAACAGTGGTGCAGAGTAGAATAGAGTGGCATGGAGTACAGTGGGATAAAGGTTTGCTGAGTAGAGTATAGTGGCATAGAGTGCAGTGGCATACTGTGCATTGGTTTTGAGTAAAGTGGTGTAGTGTACATAGGGTGGGTAGAGTGACGTATAGTAGTGGCGTGGCATAAAGTGCAGTGGTGTAGGGTAGATTGTTTCAGAGTAGAGTGCTGCAAAGTAGAGTGGAGTTTTGCAGGGTAGGGTGGAGTGGCATAGAGTAGTGGTGCAGAGTGCACTGGCATTGAGTGGAGTGCTGTAGAGTGCAGTGGTGCATAGTAAGGTAGAGTGCATTGGCATAGAGTAGTGTAGAGCACAGAGGTATAGAATGAAGTGGCACAGAGTGCAGTGATGCACAGTAGATTAGAGTGGCATGGAGTGCAACGGTGGAGAGTGCAGTGTTGCAGAGTGCAGTGACATAGTGTTGCAGAGCAGTGTTTAGTGGCATAGAGTACAGTGGCGTAGAGTGGAGTGGTTCAGAGTGGAATACAGTGGTGCAGAATCCAGTGGCATAGAGTACAGTGTAGTATTGTAGAGTGCAGTGATATACAGAGTGGAGTGTATTGGCATAGAGTGGCATAAAGAAGAGTGGTGCAGAGTAGACTCCAGTGGCATAGGGTAGACTGGCATAGAGTTCAGTGGTAGAGAGTGCAGTGTTGCAGAGTAAACTGTTGTAGAGTGCAGCTGTGTATATTTGAGTGACAGAGTTCGTTGGTGTAGAGGTGCAGTGGTGTAGAGTAAAGTGCTGCATTGTAGAACTGAGTGGTGTAGAGTGCAGTCGAGTAGTGTTGTAGAGTATAGTGACAGAGTGCAGTGGCATAAGGTGCATTGTTTTATGTAAAGTGTGGAGTGCACTGGCGTAGTGCAGTGGTTACAGCAGAGTGTAGTGGTGTTGAGTGGTACACAGAGTGGAGTGGTGCAGAGCAGATGGTTTCAGAGTAGACTGAAGTGGCAGAGTGGAATGGCGCACAGTAGAGTGGAGTGGTGCAGGGTAGAGTGCACTGGCATAGAGTGTAATGGTGCTCAGATTTATAGTGGCTTGCACTGATGTAAAGTAGATTGGTGCAGAGGAGAGTGCTTTGGCGTAGTTGGGTGAAGTGGATTGGTGCATTGTAGAGTGGGGTAGAGTGCATTGGCATAGAGTGATGTGATGCAGATTAGAGAGGAGGAGACAAGTGGCATCGAGTGAAATGGTGCATAATAGAGTGCATTGATGTGGAGTGGCGTAGTGTGAGTGGTGCAGAGAACAGTGCACTCACTGGTGGAGTGGTGCAGAGTAGAATAGAGTGTAGTGGGATAAAGTGGAAACTTCATGGTGTATTAACACACTGCTATTACAGAAAACACATCTTCAAATTAAACGACTGTTATGTTTGCACAGACATACAGTTTTACTGATAAAAGTATACAGCACAAACTATAATGTGTGGAAATGTCATCACCTAGTGAATTCATTTGTTTTGATGGTATTAAAATGTGTTCCACCGCACTAGAGAATTACCCCTAGTAGCCAGCATGATTGTCACACTCAGATTGAAGTCGGAGAAAGAAAAGTAAACACCAAGCTCCCCTGGTATGCACAGCAAATGTGACAAAATAAGAAAAAGACTACCCCCCCCCCCCCCCCTCTCTGATCCTAAGCCTTTTCCCCCTCCTGTGCTAAGCCTTTTTTTTCTATTTGGGTCAGTTTGCGCTTAGGCCCCCATAACTTTTTGTCCAAATAAACTGCCCATGCCAACTTTGCTTCCTTTTCCCCCATCATTCAGGGTTTGTGGATTTCCCTAGAGGGGACTCGGAAATTACCCAAAATACAGCTAAAATGTGGGTTTTTAAGGGAAAATGGGGGGAAAAGTGCTGCAGATGAAAACATCTGTGTCCCCCCCCGTGCAAATGACATCGACCAAGGGTTTGCGGTGCTAAAATCACCATCTTCCCAGCTTTCAGGAACATGCAGGCTTGAAACAGCAAACCAAGTTTTTCAACAGTTTTGTCATTTTTCTGGGACATAGCCCATTTTTCCAATTGTTGTGTGCTTTCAACCTCCTTCCAGTTAGTGGTAGAAGAGGGTGTGAAACTGGATCCTGGAAAGCTATACATTTCTGGAACGTAGACAAAATTCTGAATGCAGCAAGGGGTCATTTGTGTAGATCCTTCACGGTTTTCCTATAGAAAGTTACAGTTGAAATAAAAATAAAATGAAATTGATTTGTAAAAAAACAGCTATTTGTGTCTGGGTTTTCATGTGTAACTTCTTCCAACTATGGCAGATTTTCAAAAGCAATATATTGTTGTGTCTGCCAGACCCTTCTCGTTGTTGGGGGGGGGGGGGGGGGGGAGGGGGGGTTATATAGGACTTTTAGGCTCACCAAGAACCCTATGTTCGCCAGAGCAAATAACTGAGCTACAACTTGCAGTGGTTTTTCATTGTGTACTGAGCATAAAGCAACTAATTAGCTAAAATAGCAAGAGTGAAAAATGGGTATCAAGGAAACCTATGTATTTACGTAATGGGCACAAGATATGGAGTTTAGAAGCAGCAGTTATTTGCACATCTCTGAATTTGGACACATCGTATTTTCCACTGAAAACTGACTTGTTTTCTTTTTTTTTGTACAAAGTGCCTAGCTATGGAATTTGGGCTCTATCTCAGTTGGCACGTAGGTAAATCTAGCATACCTGTATGTTTTTGAAAAATAGACACCTAGAGGAATCCAGGATGGGGTGACTTGTGGGGCTCTCACCAGGTTCTGTCACCCAGAATCCTTTGTAAACATCAAAATGTATCTAAAAACACATTTTCCTCACATTTTGGTGATACAAAGTTCTGGAATCTGAGGGGAGCCACAAACTTTCTTCCACCCAGCATTCGCCCAGGTCTCGCCAGAAAAATGGTACCTCACTTGTGTGGGTCAACCTACTGCCTACAACAGGAAAGGTCCCAAAATGTAATGTGGACACATCACATTTTTCCACTGAAAACTGACTCGTTTTTTGCAATGTGCCTAACTGTGGATTTTGGGCTCTAGCTCAGCCGGCACCTAAGAGAACCTAGACAACCTGTACATTTTAAAAAACTAGAAATGCAGGGGTATCCAGGGTGGGGTGACTTGCGTAGCTCTTCCCATGTTTTGTCACCCAGAAACCTTTGCAAACCTCAAACGGTGAGATAAAAAACACATTTCTTCACATTTCAGTGGTGGAAAGCTCTGGAAACTTTGTGGGGCCACAAAATTCCTTCCACCTGGCATTCCCTCAAGTTTCCCAATAAAAATGGTACCTCATTTGTGTGGGTAGAACTAGTGCGACACAAAACTGTCCAAAACACAAAATGTATGCAGAACATTTTTCCACCGAAAACTGACCACCTTTTTTTCCAATGTGGGTAGCTGTAGGTTTTTGACCCTACCTCAGCCAGCACCTAGGGTAACTTAGCCAACCAGAAAGACTGCTCCCTTTTTTGGGTTGGGGCATTGATAGGGCCATCATGGCCTGCCCCACCCCTAAACTAAATAAACAAAAAATACTTGGCGTCCTAGTGGGCTTTCTGCCCATGCCCAAAATCATTAGGGTGAGGAAAAATACTTACCCTTGGGGCAGCTCCCCCCTCCTGAGTGCCTAGTGGGTGGATCACTGCTTGGGGATTGCCCTCCTTGGGCGATCACCAAGCAGGGATCCACTTGGGAGGGGTACCATTGTCCCCACTCCAATGATCTCTCCCACCTGCCTCTGTGCTCGGGTTTTGAGATAGTTCCCTGAGCACTGAGGCAAGTAGTTATGACATGAGCCGATCACATCATTTCACTTTCGTTTTTATTGAAACTACATCAGCACACCTCCTGGCCGTCCCCAGCATGGATGGAGCTAAACGCCTGTTTACCGAAAGGAAGCACTCAGAAGGATGCAGTAAATAAGGTTTGGGCAAGGGAAGGGACGAACTCAAGCTGGGCAGCATAAAACAAATAAAGCCAGCAAATATAAAACAAGAAAATGAGTTTCAAACTAAACAGCCAATGGTAAGCAGTAGGTAGCTTTCTGAATGTCACCAAGATGTTGTTACCAAACCAGATAGTTGCGCTGGATGGTAGGCTTCGACCTAAAAAGGGAGAAACAAAGACAAACATAAGGATATTGGAGTCACAGGCTATACCAGCTATTATTGGTCCCGAACCTCTCCAGTGTCTGGTCATCCTAATATTCCAATGTTAAAATTGTTAAATTTTGCTAAGAAATAAATTCCGTTACAGAAACGGAAATGCTGTAGTCAAATAGACCAAATGTCAAAAGCCTTAGGTGACACTAACTCACTTACCAATAAATAGCCAACCCTCACCATTTCCTTTAATCTAAAATGACACAGCCCAGAAAGAGAGAAGTTGGAAAAACAATAAAGCCAGACACATAAATCTGTACTCCATATGTACAAGATTTAAACCCTTCCTCTTTGCAGTAGTCCAGGCTCACTGGCTGTTCCTAATCAAGTGACACTATTCTCGGGACCACCAGTCCACATTAGTGGCATCACTGCCTGCATTTTACGTAACACCTCTTTATCATAATATCACATAACGTTGAAGTTCAACAAAGATCTGCACATCTTCTTTTTTAACTCCTACGCCCAGCAATTGTCCTTTGAAGCCGCTGTATGTTACACATTTAGAGTATTTTCTTGGTTTAACAGGGCTTATGCTTCGGTTTGACGAGTCTTGTATATTAGGTGACAAATACATCAATTATTTTAAACATTGTAATAATTAGTGCTATTATTGGCTCCTTGTAACAGTTGCATATTGTAGCAGTGTTTTTAAGAGCCCATGTTGACTATCATTCTGTCCCTACTGCAGAACGCTACTAAACACACAAACACGAGCACAAACTTAACACAATGAATACTCAGGAAGGAAGAAGTCAAGAAACGCATTTTACTAATATATTAACTCGAACTGCAATTTCGGGTTCCGGAGTAGCATATTTCTCGCCGCAAAACGATTCAACGCCTCCTCGGGGGCAGTAAGCGCTATGCAAATACCATTTTCAATTTCCATTAAAACCCCTGGGCAGTGCTCATTCGAGCCTTTAGTCTGGTCTGCGTTTATCAGTACGTTTGTGAACTCTTCCGTGTTTTTTTTTTTTTTTTTTTTTAGCAAGTTCTGTTGCCGGACTCCCCCGGCCCGGGTCCCATGTTCTAGCATGCCTGGGGAGGTTATTTCCCGCTTCCTCTACCGCGCCCTGGCTGCGTCGGCTGCACAAAGAGGATGGTTGTGCCGACGCACTGCCCAGCAAAACAGGAACAGCCTATCTTTTGTTACAGGAAAAGCAGATAATTACACGCCATGTTTTTCTGAGTCTGCAGTTAGTCAGTTCGGGTGAATTTTAGCAAACGAATCGCTTTGATTAAAGGAGTCGAACATAACAGTAGCTATCGCATTCCAGTGGAGGGGACGTCATTACATTAGCGTGCATCTTACACAGACTTTTCCTTTTTCGCTAATAGTGGTGTTATTTTTCTCTTTCGCACATTGGAGAAGGCGCCTAGTACTTGAGGTTGAGGACCTAGACGTTTCCGTTGTTTTGCTCCCGCTTGATCAAACTGATGTGATCTTTGGTAAATCATTTTGCCTCTATTTTTCTTAGTGTTACGAAATAAGCTAAAACTGCTGTTTGGAACGTAATAATAATAATAAATAAAAAATATGGTTATTTTTCTCCACCCTTTAAGTGGACGTCCATTAAGTATTAAGGCAAGTGGCAACCCCTTTCCCTCTGTCAGAAATTAACCACAGTGACTTTGACGACCAATCTTGTCGCTAGAGGCTAATTCTGCACATCTCGCTGCGTACCAGAAGTCCTCTGGTATTGGTGTGGCCAGACATTAAAACTATTAAGTAAAAAAAGATGAGCTTTCCAGGAAATCTTTGAACTAAAGCCAACAAAAACATTGAGTGGCAGAGCCATTAAGTGTGCAATTAAGAGATAAAAAGTGCAAGTCCAACGAGTGTGCAACAGGCACCATGCCAAGTGTCTATTCTTCTACCTGGAATGCTTCATTCTTACATCATTTATGATTCATTTTCTTGTCCACACAATAAAGGACCCTCTGAGTACAAGCTTGCAGGGCTACAGTTGCATATTCTGCTAGGCTGAAAAGGTGTGCACATCAGCAGTTCAAAAGCCACTGACTCTGGGAAGCAGTGACATGCTCTTGTAAAGCTGCATCAGAATATCTCGAGGGCTCCACTGTCCACTTTGGAGACTTCTCTTGCGTATGACAGTTCTGTAGTCCAGTCCCAACTTGAAGGCCGACCCTGAGCCTTTACTTGGAAGATTTTTGAGTCTCCATACTGGTCCTCCAGTGCTCTGATCCTGGGTGTTGTTCTGCAGAGCCTTCCTTGAACCTCCCTTGTACTTACTTGCCCGTTCACAGGGGTTGGTTCAGTTCTGCCATCTTCCATTTCCTAAGGGCAGTTCAAAAACGTTTGCAGAAAGGTTTTCGGTCTCCTACAATCATAAATTGATGCCGCCGTCTGCCATCCTACGACACTTGGCCCTTCTGTCTCTTTATATGAATGCCCACTGCTCCAAGACTCAAGTTATGGAAGCAGTGTTAGTGTCTGCTAACCAATATCAGAATTTCTTTCCTGCCGGACACCATTGAGGTGTTTATCAGTGAATTGAAAAGTTCCAGATTGTTTTGACTCCTAATCACTGTGATGTCCACTTGTACACTACTCTAATTGCAGCCAACACCTTACAGGTTTAATTGGGCACTTCTTCAAACTGGGACACATGTCAGTTGCACAGAGAAGATTTGTGTAGTGTGCAGCAGAAATCAATCAAAGGATTTATTTAGCGCACAACTGCCAAAATGCATCCCGGCTCTCCCAAGAGGAGTATTTCGTGCTCAGGGGTCCAGGCTTCATTTCGTGCTCAGGGGTCCAGGCTTCATTTCGTGCTCAGGGGTCCAGGCTTCATTTCGTGCTCAGGGGTCCAGGCTTCATTTCGTGCTCAAGGAGTCCAGGCTTCAGTGTAAATTCGAGTGGGAAATGTGTGGAACCTAGTGCACTTCTAAGCCAGAGCAAGTCAGGTGGTATATTTCGAAGTCTTAATCATCCCAAAGCAAGAGCTCATAGTTTTATTAACCTGGCTCCCAGAGGTAAGAGTATTAGCAAAAATAAAACGCAAATTCCTGGCTGCATTCACTGGAGTAGGGGGAGACCCACACGAGTTAGGCCACCAACAGCTGTTCCAGATTTAATTATTAGCTCCAAAAATCACATTTCTGTGTCTTCACCATTTTTTTTAACCAATTCTGTGCCATCCAAGTCCTAACCTTCTATCATGCATGACCTGAATTTTTCAGCCACATCTTTCCAATCATCTACCACGGGTATGACAATTTGGATGTCATCAGCATAGGAAGAAACTTGGAAGCCCCATGAGCATACCAGCTGCACCAAGGGAGCGACGTAAAGATTAAATAAAGTGGGGCTAAGGGAGGAGCCCTGTGGTACCCCACAACGCAGTTGAAATAGACTAGCTCTAAAGTCCACCCCGCCCCCTCCCCCACTCACTGTGGTTATTATATTCACTAAAAAGGACTCTAGACGTTTAAGAGCCTCAGCCCGGCCTCTCGCAGCCTTTGAACCTGAAGAGATGGAGAAATGGTATCAGAGGCTGCAGACAGGTCAAGCATCCCCAAGATAGCCACTCCACCTTGGTTGATTGGCGAACAAATATAGCCCACAGCCATTAGCAAAGCAGTACTATGATTACTCCTAAAACCAGGCTGCAAGGGATCCAGGAGTTCATTCTAGCAAAGAATGTGGGTTAGCTCTTGATCAATATGTTTCTCCAGAATTTTAGCTGGAACCAGTAGCCGAGAGATCGGCCAAAGATTTTTCAGGTCAACAGTGTCTCGATTGGGCATTTCCCTCAAAGGGATGACTACTGCCTCCTTCCAACATTGGGAATACACACCAGATAGCAACACAGACAAATGGACTCTTACCAGGGATTCTGCAACGAACTCAGGTGTGATCTGGTGATCCTGATGTAATTTGCATTAGCAGGGATTTTACCCTGCGTAAGTGGGGTAAACCTAACTAAATAGCCACAAGTGGACTGTTCATCAGAGCTCCCTTTCCCCACCCTGGCAATAGACAGGCCTTCAGCTTCCTGAAAAGATATGAAGAATCTTTTCCCTAAAGTACAGGGCCACCTTATGACAGAATTCCTGGGAATTCTCCAGCGCCTTTTGCAACTGAGGAGATGAAGGTGGTTGACCATGTTAAAAACTTCTGTGGGGGTACTAATGGCCGATCTAATCTTTTGCAAGAAGTAAGCAGACTCGGCCTTGTTAATGGCACTTTTATATAGCCTTAATTAACTCTGTTTATTTTTCCGTGCTAAATTTGGCGCTAACCTCCACCTTCGTTCTTGCCTTCTGCACTGTCTGTAGCTTTTTCAAATCCTCAGAAAATCAAGGGGCCAAACTTTTTGTCCTGCCCCCCCGCTCTCCCTCCCCACCTTTCTTCTCTCTGATTAGGGCTAGCTCTTCCATGTCTGATTGAACCTACCTATTGAAATTAACTGTGACACTGTACTCTTTTCCCATTTGGTGATTGTCAGGATTTTCGCTAGATCGCTAGCTGCAATTCTGCTCCAATTCCTGATGACATTGCCTTTAGGAGGCTTTCCTGCAGTTTCACTAAGTATCCTAAACACAACTGCATCATGGTCCCACCAACTAAGAGGAAAGCACCCATCCACTAATAAGGTGTCTATATTAGTAAAGACTCCATCTAACGTGTGTCTTGCTAGATATGTGTCGTAATTCACCCTTTTGCGAAAATCCAAAATTGTCCATAAAATCTAGAAAAAAGCCATAACATCCTTATCCCCGTCCACTTCGAGGTGCAGATGAAAGTCCCCCAATATGGTAAAGTTGCAGCAGGCAATAAACTGATCTAATATCTGGTGCCAGTTCCCCAAGAACTGAATTTTCAAGACAGGAGGACGATATACTAAAAGGCCTTTCAGAATCTGTTGTGCTATTGGGGCATTTTGAGCCATTTGTCTGCTTGTTCAGGGTTTTTGCTATTGCAGATGCTCTGCTTACTTTTTCCAACACTTATTTGAGTGTGTGCAAATATAGAATTTGTTTCCCTCACCCAAGTTGATTGCTAGTGTTTCCCTCTTGTGACTTGCTAGTCAGTCTTCTTTTTCCAGCGTTTTCCTCTTGCTCTTTGTATGTCTCTGTCTCACTGCCCTAGTGTGCAGCAATCTCATTTTCCCAGTATTGGACTTCTGTTGCTCCAGCGTCTGTCTTCCTCTGCCCCAGTCTGGTTTTTCTCTGCCCTAGTATTGCATTTTTCTCTTTACATGCCCTAATCTCTGACCCTCCTTGCCTCACTGAGTTGTCTTGGTTATTTTTTTCGCTGCTGCAGTATCTGCGTCCTGATTGCCCTGACTGAGTGCCCGTATGAGTCTCTCTGCCTCAGTGTCTGTATTTTCTCTCCCTGCTCTGGTAGTTTGGCTTTCTCCTCATCGATCCCTGTTGGCCTCCCAGCAGGTTTTCTGAAGTTGAGGCAATTTGGTCTGATCAGATTTTCACACTATGAACTTCTTACTCAATTTCTCTGTATTCGTAACAGTGGGAGATGAAAGGGTGTCCTGACCTGTGCCAGGACGTGATAAAGTCCTGCTATTGTAAAAGAAAATTCCTCCCTGAATAACCTAGGATTCCCAGCACTACCCAATTTCTTACTTAGCTGTTACCCACTTTCGCTGTTTAGAATATTTTTTAGATGTTGTTGTGTCGGTCGTAGAGCTACTTAAAATATTTACCTTTAAACTACATTTAAACTTGATTATGCCGTTAACCACTTCAATCTCTGCCTTTGGGAACACTGTGGTGGTTGCCGGGAATGGCAGTCGTAACCCACGTGACTTATGTAATGTTTTAATCAGAAGGGCTGGTGGGGGAAAAAAAAAAAAGCATCCATATTAAGATAGGTTATCCAGCAGAGTCTAACAGTGTATTTTTCTTGGTAGCGATAGCCCTGCATGCTGCCTATCTAGGTGCATCGAACCCTGTTTTGTGGAGACTACCCATGTCACTGCTTGTTTGGAGGGAAAATACTACAGCTGATGCTTGAAGATGGACAGTTGCAATCGAATCCACTTTAAACTGAATCCCATCTAAATTCTTAATTTGTTTTGCAAATTGTCGTCTCCACTTGTTTTTTTTTCCCGCAGAATTGACATGAGCATAATTAGGCCAGTGAAATGTCTGTGTTTGTTGTTAGATGGCCTGCATATTTTAAATGTTCTAGTTTGCATTTAAACTTGAACTTTAGTTAAGTTGGCTCACCCAGCAGACAAGTGAGCTGCTGTACTCTGTTAATGTTTTAGGATTTGTTCTGTTGTGTTAAGGTATTTTTAGAGTGTGACTATACCCATTGGTCTTCTTTTCACTTTACATGAATGACATGAGGCTGTTGTATAAAATATATTACTCTACATGTTTCAGGTCCGTAATAATATTTGTTTTTTGCTAAGAACTCTTGAGGCAAAATGTAAGTTCAGGAGCCGAGGCACCTCATCCGAAAAAGATGTAACCCCTGGCGCTTTTTTTGTTTTGTTTTAAGAGAGCAGACCGTAATTCTCAAAGTTTTCAATTTCTGCCACTGAAAGCCTCGGCAGTGACAGAAACGTAAGGGGAATGGTGACCTTATCACTAAAGGCCTATGCGAAGATGTGCTAACAGCACGCTCTTTTGGGGTAGGTAAGCTATGCAAGTAGCCTTTTTAGTGACTCCTTGTGAAAGCAAACAGTTTTTCCAACTGCAGGGACCGGATTTTCCATACCCCTCATTTAATAAAATAAGACCCACATATTGCGTACCTGGGAAGGAGGAGTTTGGCAGTGGCAGGGCTATAGGGTGAAAGCCACAGACTAAGTTCTGTCTGACTACTATTACCTCACTTCCATTGAGTTTATTTTGAGTTTGTTCTCTCTCTACAGTTATTAATTGCTTGCATGCACTTGCCGATAGTTTCTTGCATTAAGGAAGGAGAGAAACTGATTGAAAACAGTTCTGAACGTTGTTAGCTCTGTAGTACATTGACAAACTGAAGGTTGATTTTAATCACTAAAATGAATAGTTGCAAGAAGATATTAAAGTGGGGTAAAGGGCAGGACCCTGGGATGCTCCATATATTAAATTCCCAGCAGTGACCTAATGTGAAGAGGTTAACTGCAGAGGATCGAGAGTCCAAGAGAGGCGCCTTCCAAGACTTTGTGTGCTCCTCCAGAGTTACCTAGGGGCTACAACTGGATCAGTGGCCAACTGTTAAATTCGGATATCCTGTGGAATAAAACCATGAGAGATGGCATTTGTTAGATTTCCTGTCCAAGATCGTTAACTGATCATTGGTGTATATCTAGGTGGCTAACTGAAAGTGGTCATGTAGATGATTTTCATTGAATGGCTCATGTTGAAGCGTGTTTGCCTTCCCTTCTAATTTGGCTGGGTGTTGTTGAGAATTGCCAAACATTTTGATGAACCAAAGTGGTCCGTTAAAGGCTTTTTTTCAGAAGGAGTCATACTTTAGTTTTATGAATGCCCAAATAGTATGGTTTGAGAGAGAAAATCTTACCCCTTATATTTCACGTATAGACAGCTTTTTAAAATTACTTTTCTATAACCTTATTTTTAATGGTCTTTCTACTATAGTAATTGCATAGAAGCACGTTTTGTTTGAATTTCTTTTTACTTTCTGGGATATTTGCAAATCAAACTTTATTTGAACTTGTTTGTACATTTTAGACAAAAAGATTAACTGCTTATTGATTTTCTTTTTTGATTGAGCACTAAGGGCCTCATCATGTGGCTGGTGGTCTTCAGTCCACCAGCCTCGCAGTGGCGGTTGGACCGCCACACTTCAGGCGGTCGGACTGCCAAATTCTGACCGTGGTGGTCGGACCACTGCCACCACCAAGAACATGGTTCCCAATAGGGTGACGGCAGTCGGGGTAAGCCACAACGGCACTGATCAAAATTCCTGTTTCCACCAGCCTCTTCATGACGGGGGCCCGCCATTAAAAGGCTTGTGGAACCTAGTGCTGGGGCCCCCCTGACCAGCACCTTTGGAACGCACACTGGCTGCTACAGCAGTTTATTCTGAGGGTGCTGGGAACACCCTCTGTGTGATGGCATTGGCCTTGGCTCCATGAGGAGCTGAGGCCAATGCTGCCGCACATTTTCCATTGGGCTGACTGGTGGAAACCTCTGATTTCAGCCCAGTGGAAACCTTACACTTTCCCTTTGGGGAGAGGGGCCACCAGCTCTGCAGTGGTTGACTCTCCACTGGGCTAGCAGGCAGACAGTCGCCCTGCCAACCTTGTAATGAGGCCCTTAGTTTCACTATCTGTTCCTGATGATTGTGCAGCCCCTGTTCAAACACTCCCACTGAACGCCCAAGTTTTCCTCCTACCCTTGGTCTTCCTGCACACTACCTCATTGACTCCTATCTCTTCATGCGAGCCTGCTGTCTAGCCTAAATGACTTATTGCTTACTTGCTGCTGTACTTTTCAGTTTCAGCTCTGTATACCTATGTTGACAAGTGTACTGTCTCTGTGAGCACATAATCACATCCCCCCGTTCTCTGCCAGCATTTCCCCCTTGCTTTCGGTCTCCTACCTTAAATGGCAAAGGACAAATTTGAGGCATTTAGGTCAAGGTCTCTGAGCCCCTTCCCCCCAAAAATACAGCCTTTTCCTTATAACCAAAACACAGTCAAACAATCAACACTAAAACATGACACTCACATAATGAGAATCAGAACAGAGGATTTCTGAGTATACTTCAGTTGATTAAGATTGAATGCTTTTGCCATGAGGTAAATGTAAAACTAATAAACAAGTGAAATCCAACCTCCTTCAAAACCAAGTTGTCTCTTCTCTAGTCACTTCTGTTAAAAAAAAAAAAGTATAAAATATTTTGGAAAGCAAATGGACCCTCTGGAGTTGAATGCAATGTCTTTTGGTATTGATCATGTGACAGTTTAATTTCCTTTATGTTCACTCGATTAGTTTTATTCAGAGGGCAGACCCAATGTAATTCATCCTGGCTCTGTCTCTATTTATTTAAATGCAATTTCATTGCCTTCTAAAGTCCTTGTAGCTAAGTTAAATCGAACTATGGGACATGTAAATGGTGGTGATAAAGAGGCGATTGTGGAAGTTGAGAGGTTGAGATCAGGAAATCTAGTGAATTAATAAAGTGTTTAAGTGTAACAGCACAGTATGTTTGTCAGCTGCTAATGCAAGATATGTAACCCATATGTATAAGATGTTCAGAATTTTATATAGCTGGATTAAAGCAGAGCCTTTACCGTTAGGGCGAGTAGTCCTAGTTCCTTAGGACTACTAAGGAAATAGTGAGATGTAAGCTGTGCTTACATTAGTAACAGCAGTTCCAGTATAAAAATGTGTGCCCTTAAACAGTTACGTGAATATACATCCAGAAGAGTGGAAGCAGGATTGATGATTTAATTTGAAAGCACACAATGTTCCCGAAGATATTAGCAACTTGAAAAAATAGAGGAAGGGTGCAGACAGTTTGGCTAAGCTATTGTGCAGTTTGTTTGCTTTCAAAATAAAATTTACCGCAAATTGTTTTTACATCTTGAATAAAAAATAAAAAAAAGTTTACAGACAGTTTTCCTAAACTGTAATACACTTTTAAAGACCACGTTAAATTACATTTCACAACTTTATATACCATTTCTGTGAAGCATTATTTAATTAAACATTCTTGATGCATGCCTTTTTTAAACCAATTTTTCGTTTTCAGCAAGGTGCAGTACACGAAATATCATGTCCTATATCAATTATAATACTCAAAAATGACAGAATCCGACTTTTCGTAAGAGCAGATGGTTCAGAACCTAAATACAATAACATTTTCAAACTTCAGATCACAACAATAGAGTCATCACATATGATTACGTTGTAGAGTTCGTGTCCGTTCTTGTCTTTATGCTCCTTTTTCGTCCATGTACACAGAACGCAATGAACAACTCTCTGCGCAGCTTCCCTCCTCCCCTCTCGTTGGTACATCAAGAAGTCAAGTCTGTTAATGGGGGTTGGGGGGAGGGGGCGGCGGGGCTGGCAATAGAGTACTAGAAGATATTTACTAGCTAGCACATGGTGGTGTGTTTCTACTGCTCTGTGGAGGCCTCTATCTAGATGGTTAGGAAGTCCTGGAACGTTTCCTATCTTGTAATAGGACATCCCATGATGGCGCTCTGGCGACCTTACAGAATCCTCTGGCTTCCTCCCATCTCAATGGTGTTGCCTCAGCTTTGTCCCACTTGTGTTGCTGTACATCAGTATTGTATGTTTGGAATGACACCTGCTTTCAGTTGCATCGCTATGAAGCAGTGAGTAATAAGCAATGGTAGGTTTATTAACCTGTTTGTTGTCTTTTGGGCTTTTTTCTGCTTATATAGGCCTAACAATACCCCTACCATAGTGAGTCACGCCCCATGAGTTCCTTTAGCGCTTCCCTTACCTCCTTCCACCGTATTGCAGCCTCGGGGCAGCTCCAGAACATGTGCACCATTTTGGCATTTGGTGCCCGGCATCTAAGGCATTGAGAAGGAGAGCCATACATTTTATGTAAACTCGCAGGGGTTCGGTAGGCATTGTGGAGAATATTATGCTGGATATACTGGAATTTAGCATTACGAGAGTGCTTACACGGGTAATGTAGCGCTCGGTCCCATTCACTAGTTGTCAGTTCTTGTCCTATGTCTCTTTCCCAGTACCTCTGCGTCACCAGTAAGGGGTCAAGGGTTGTGTGTGCCAGTGCTCTGGTGGTCCATGTAATGAGCCTTTGACCTCTGCCTAAGATGTGAAGGGTATGTACAAGCGGATGTTAGTCCGGTTCAGTACCTCTCATGTGCCATAATCAGCCCAATTTAGCCACTAGTTTACCATGGGCCAAGATATGCCCCACGAGTAAGTTGCATTCCTCCTGTAATTGGTCAAATGGCATTAGTGCGCCATCCCCAAAAGAGATCGCAAATGGCTTCCACCCCTGCCACAACCCATGCTGTCAGACCCTTCTGTGCTATTTGTTTACTGAATGGTTCGATATTGCTCACTCTAACTTCTGGGGAGTATGGAGTAATGCCCGGCATAAAGAGTAGACCTTGTCGGTAACTTTCATACACTATATGAAATAAAAAATTTGTCTCTCTAGAGTTCCACATATGGGAGCAACGCTCCTCCAATTACTGACTTCGCCTTAGTCATGTTTGTTGAACCCACCTCTTCTGTTTGTCGCCCTGCTAGCCATCTCGCATGCCATTGTAATAGTGCCACCAAATAGTAGTGCTTGAAATTTGCACTCTCCGCACCCCCCCCTCTACTCCCCCCCCCCCCCCCCCCCCCCTTTGGCTTCAGGCAGCTGCAGTTTGCGCACTGCCACCAGTCGCCTGCCTTAGTTCTATATGAATCTCCCTAGTGCTGTGTGCAAAGCATGAAAGACCGACCTTGGAATATGTATGGGAAGGTTGTGAAAGAAAGGGAAAAGCTGGAGGAGCATCCCCATGTTGGACTGGGACACCGGCCTTTGGACGATGAGTGGCAAGGTTCTCCAAAAAGCCATTTGAGGGCAAAAGGAGGAAATGGCTTGTGTAAGATTTCCATCTATGAGGTCTTGTGTATCATGATAAATACGGATACCTCAATAGCAGAATGTTCAGGGCTCCCAGCACAGTGGGTCGGAGCTCACTGTTATGATGGGAAACTCGCTTGAAGTGGGAAAACACATGATTCAGACCAATTTACCCCCAGACCCGATGCCCTGTGAAACTCTGAGAGGATCTGTGTGATCCCTGAAATCTCCTCTCGGATGCCATGGAGATATGTGATTATGTCATCTGCATATAGTGCGACTACATGCATCTCCTCATTTAATGGTATCCCTCCCTCCCTGCCAATGGAGTCGCTGATCCAGCTGCTTCATTGCCAGGGTAAACAGAGCGATGAGAGGGGCCCTCTGCTCACCGAGAATGGCGGCTAGATGAGTTGGCCTATTTGTACTCTGGCCATGGGCTCTGTGTAAAATAGTTGGATGAGTCTCTGGAACACCTCAGCACAAGACAGGCTGCATACGGCCAGTGGCCCAGGGCCATTTCCATCACCCTGTGCAGTCTGCGAACATTGAGAGTGGTACTTGATGCACGTCAGTGTTTTAAAAAAAAAAAAAAAAAAAAAAAAATATTTGGGTCTCCACATAAAATCAATATGTCTAGAGTAAAACCATTATGGGCCATGTTGCTTAAGAAAGTCACAAAAATGCACGAGCAGGTCTTTAACCATGCGTGTTGCTGATTTACAGCTTTCAGGAATTCAGAAGAGTTTACAGAAGTAGGCCTGGGAATTTAGGACACTTTCACATTTCCAGTCCAACTCCTTACAAACGTTTGTGGATTCAATGTTCTCATGAGCAATATATATGTGCGTATGTACGAAAATCTGTTGAGCATGTGTGATATTTATAAAATATTTTTTTCTTCCGGAGGAAAATATTTCCCCTAATGAAGAAACTCCCTTACTATTATAGAAAATGTTACTCCTGCCCTTGTTGGGAGTATGTTTTCAGCCTTTTCCACAGAGGGAAGGGGTTGCAGAGGAGTTTGTGAATATCCCTAAACAGGTAAGTTTCTGAGAGTGTAAAAACTCTCAGATCATTGCAGGCCTGAAAATACCACTTCCCGCATACATCCAGCCCCAGTGAAGAGATTTGCTTGCACAAAAATCATCATATGAGTAAATCCTTTTAGGAGTGCAAAAAAACTTTTTTTATATGTGTAAGCCAAATTTACATGGGTAGATAGCCCATAACACTTTGACTCAAGCATGACTTGACAGTTTATGTAGGTAAAAATATAAGTATCTAATCATTGAAAAAGCACTTAATATGTGTTTATTTAGGGCAAATAGGGGTACTGTGGCTCAATGAGATAAAATGATCTAGACAGTATTTACCCAATATGGCCAAGTGGAGAACATCAGACATGCGTAGGTCTTTCTCGTTGATCCTCACTTGACAAACTAGGTACTAGGCCGTAAGTAGAACCTGAGTTTATTTACAGTGACATTTTGCCAAATGAGACAAATGCTTAAAAATACATTTGCCAGACCAATTCCCTGGATGCTTCTGCAGAAACTAAAATGAATTCAGCTACAATCAGACCCTCAGGATAATGAAAGTGCCAGCATATTCATAGCCCAGCTGTGATGAGAAAGATCGCAAAAACGCAGTCCATTCATAACCAAATCCTCTGCATATGCAGAGTCTCTGAATATTCAAAGACTTGAGATAAATAGAGCCTTTGTATGTTCAGAGTCAGGTGTAATCAGAAAAACATTATCCAAGCCATTCTAGAACCCAAACCCTGATCCAGTAGGAGTGCTGGTTTAATTGTATCTGTGATGTGAGAAAATTGCCTTCCGTTTGTCACACAGCATGTCTCCAAATGGGGAAAGTGGATTTTTATAGGACAAGTAGAAATCTGAAGCATGTAGTCGGTTGAGCCAGTATATATTTTATGAAATTCCACACCCCTTTTATCTACTCTTAGTTTTTATAGCTCTAAAAAGTGCATAATAATCTTGGTATAAACATACCTTTGAATGATATGTTGTCAGAAATTAAATTTGATTTATCCATATTGATTAATGGTTAACCTGTGTATATGACTGGTGCCGCACATTTTCTTACTAAATTAAGCCATCATTGAGTGCTATAAAGTTGATCATAAATTTATCTCTGCATAATTTTTAAATAATAAATGGGAAATTTTCCTCCTGATTTTCAAGCAGCTATGAATTACATTTGGAAATTTGCAACATCTTATTAATCATAGTGGTATTTTTCTCTTTTCAAATCTTTTCTGTTATGTTTCAGCGTTGAAATGGGGAACAAGGAGGCACATGATCACTTTCCTCAGCATTTGCCCTGAATCTCTATTGGCACACACTCTTTACTCCTTTTATTTTTACCCGTCATCCCAAAATAATTAGAAATCAGTTAGCTTTTAGAATTTCAGATGGATTCAGAAACTAGTTTTGATCATTTTTGTGGAAATGATCCTATTTGTTATGATTACATAATGTCTCTGATTTTGAAATGTTATTTAGCAGTTAAAATGTAATTTTGTCCTCTAGTCAAGAAAAGTTGATGTGAACATCAGAGACTGGTAATATAAAGATTGTAAAAACTGAAGAAGCCTATTGAGGACTAATGTTTCAGTATACAAGCCCCAGCAAAATTGTAAATTTATAATTATGTAAAATCCCTGAGGTCAAAATATAAGCAGCGCTTGGAAGTAACAAAAAAGGCTTATTTGATGAAGAAATGGGAGCAAATGTAAGAAGTTATTAAAAGAGGGGACAGTCCTAATGTTTGAAGACTATTAAATAAATGTTCTGATTACCATTAGTGCCATTGAATATATTGTCCTGAGCTGAAGTTTGGATTCAGTGCTTATCTGATGTCTGTGCCCTCTGGTTTGGAACCCAGTGCATTCTTGTGTGTGGTTGATAAAGATCTACTTGCTAGTATGACTTGTGGGGTAAAATGTTTGAAGGGAATTGGCCCAATGACCTTTAGCCAGGTGTCAAGTTGTAAAAACGTCCCAGGGTTTTTATTTGGACGAAATGTGGAGGAGTATGCATAACGGCTGTGCTTCTTTATTGGCAAGTTATTGAGAATGGAAACGTCTGAAACTTGATTGGGAGTCTACATACAACTGATCTTTTAAAAATGGAAGCAAATGATTCTAGTGTCTTTTAGGTTTATTTCACTTATGGGTATATTGGCCAATCGTTTTGCTAAATATGTACCTTTTTATAAAGTAGTAAAACCAGAGTAAGCCTATTCCTTGAGCAGGCTTACATCTAGCCCAATGATTCCCCTGCGGACCGTTGTTTGGTGGTGTGGGAGGTGGCCTTGAAGTTTTTGGATCTCAAGGCTGCTTGATTGTCCGGTTCTGTGTGATAAAATAGAGGTGTGGCCTAATCTGTATTTTACTTTGAAACGATTGGACCAAATTAAAGGTCTCTAAAAAAGAGGTAGATTAACATAATAAATCTTTCCAAAGAATGGTCTTAAGCAGTGCTGGATCCTGACTCCTGCACTGTATTGCCTCTTTATAGCAGATTTTCCTGGTTCCTTGGAAAAGGCTAGACCGTTTGCACCTTTAATAGGCTGTAATCCTATCAGTTGTCTTCATGCAGATAATTTAGTTATTCGATTTAACACCTAATAGTTTTAAGAGAAAGATTGAGGCACTACATGAGTACCATGCAGCCAATTAATTAAAATTAAATTGAGATAAAGCAGTTGTAGTTTTTCGACTCAAGAAGGTTAATGATTTGTGGTGATTTAATGGCTAAAGGTTGGTATGGTTGAAAGAAGTACTTGAGTATGCTATTTATAAGATCACTGTTTTTGAGAACTCATTGGGAAGGCGTGAAGTCTTGAAAGCTCTGAAGAAAGTTCTGCAATCGCCCAAACTAGTTGTTGGCATTCACCTTGAAATAAAGTGTTCTTGGGATTATCTGGTGAACAATAGATGCACCAACTTTCCACATTGTCTTGAGAATGTTTCAGTGCTTAAATTGTCTTTGCTGTGATTGTTTAACTTGGGAAATCGTAAGTTGAGTTTATAAATTGCTGAAATTGGGTTTATGCCTTAACATTCTAGTGAATTAACTATTATGACAGTAAAATAAATATAAAATAAAAGGGTGCAATATGCTTGATCCAACCTAGTGATCAGTAGTATGTCCAATCTAAACTGTAAGTCCAGTTGAACGACAGCCTATTTGGACTGTGTCTATATGAAGTTTCAAACCCTTGTTTAAGGACATGGCTGGTGGAAAAAAAGATCATGTCTCGCATTTGAAGCTTTTTATGCCACTTGTAAGAGAATTAAGGCAAGTGTCTTTGTGTGTGTGTGTATAAAAAAAAAAAATGCCATATCCATCAATACTTATTCATTGGCCTTTATGTTTAGAATTATGTTGTAAATATTTACATCCAGTTTTTCAGCATGATGGTGTTAAGGAATTGCATGATGCCCCTTTGTTTTCTTAAATCAGATGTCTGGATGTCGTGATGGCATTAGAAAGATTCTTATTCGCTCTAAGACATTGGACGTTTTAGATCTGCATTTGCAGTTAATTTGTTTTCTGAATTTATGCATTTGTTTTTATTGGCAATTGCTTACATAAACATGATTTTGAATTGAATAGAACTGTGCTGCTTTATAACAGTGGAATGGTGTTTTTGTTATGTTACCTGAACACTTAACGGCGTGAAAACAAAGGGTAAATTGTTAGATCAAGGGTTTAATCCGATGTCTACCTAACTCGACTTGCTCAGATAGCTTTTCAAACCACATTTTGTTTTTGACTGATTGACACCTAAAGCTCGTCTTTGTACTGCATCTCCTAAATCATTGACTGGTGCATATTAAACCACTCCTGTTTCTCTGTGTGACTAACTTGTGCACTTATTGAAATAGCATGCATGTCCATTTAATATGCAAAGCGCTTGCTGAAAGTATATTAGGTTGTCCTTGGAAGGTCGCATTCGACATGACCGTTTCAGTGTTTGTGCTGCCAGCAGTTGCTGATTCATTCTTATCTTTTTGCTTCAGTACATTTAAATTCAAGGTGAAACAATACGCTGTTAACAATGCAGGAAAACATTGTCAACTGGAGCAGCTACATCATCTTGGGTGTGCATTGGAACATTTGAAGCCTTTCTTTCACCTGGCCTGTTTGGCCTCCTTACAATACTTTGATGTGCCACCACGCCCTTTGAGTGTCTGACCTACCCACTTTCCCATGGGGCACTTTCCTACCCACGAAAATGAATAGGAGTGGTTTTCTTGTTGCCCCCCCACCCCCCTGGTACCCAACATGGCAGTGGCCCTCATGTCACATGGAAGAAAAGAGGTGGCTAGGGTTGTAGAGCAAGTAGGGCGGGGGGGTGACTATGGGGGGAAGCTAGCTCATTGAGTTCAAAATCTAATCTGCAGTCCTCTCAGACTTCAGCTTTCGAGATTTGAATACCACCAGAGCTCCCTGTTGCATATAGCCTGTATGCCCACTTCTGTGTGGGCTGTGCTTGTGAGTAAAGAGTATTGGCCCCAATACTGATGTATGAAAAAGTTCCAGAGTGGGACAGGGATAAACTCCTGTGACAAAGGTGTTCCACTTTGTTCTCCACTCCAGCATTAAGAACACCTGGTGTGGGCACTCAACTTTTTTTTTTTTCCCAACTCGTTTATCATTTCGACAAAGATCTAAAACCTGGAGTCGATTCTGAGGTTGGAACCAACTGCTTCGACATATGTCTTCTTTTTACCAAACAACCTATACGTACTGTAGAAAGGTGGCTTCTAAGTTGTTGGCAAGTACCAAATACTCCCCAGAGCCTGGCCTTTTTCATCCCATTTTACTTTAGAGATGTTCCATGGTGGATGATACTCCAACAGCATGTCTTGTTCCTTTCCCAATTTTTTTCTTCCACTTTCTGATATAGCTCAACCCTGACTCCAGAGTGCTTTCTAGTGTTGTATAGAGAAATGTTTGCTCGTGGTAGGAGCTCTACAAACCCTAGGTGCTGTGTCTGCAATAGTATAGTTTTATCGTTAGGGTAGCATTTGCATGTTTGTTACAATCTTTCTTTGGAGTGCTGCATAAGCAGTTTACCCTGCCTTGAAGTTCTTTTGTTTAGGATTGTTTCATGGGCGATTGGCCAAATCCAGGTAGCTTTTCTGGGAGGAGGAGAAGAGTGATGTAGTGTAACCTTCCTTGAAATCAGTGTGTATGTCAGTGCACACCCTGCTGCTACTGCATTTTGTCATGTCTTGTTCATTTCTGTTGTAGAGTAGTCATCACCAATGTTCCCTCTAATTTTTCTTTCTCATGTGCAGCAGTAGAATGTTGGCGGGTGCACTTTTCTTGCTTGTGTGCGCCACTGAGTGATAAGATGTGCAACAAGGCAAGTCAACCAGCCACCCTTAAAGGTACATAACAAGCATTGGCAATAAGGATTACGTTTAATTTAAAGCTGCTTCTTAGTCACTGCGTGGTTTAGGCACTGAATAGGTCATCACACATGGACCCTGTCACTCATCCTTGCACTTGTGCATCCATAAATAACGTATTTATCTTGCGTTCACCAACGTACACAACCACAAAACAACACATGCACAAGTTAAGCCATATATGGAATATAAATTGAAAGAATAAATGTAGAAAAAATAAAATATGCTATTGCCTAAAAATAGCAGACATGCTTACATTAACAAAATTAAACAAAGCAGCAGGTGGACATCTTGCAATGGTATTGTACATAGCTGTGGACACCCTGCAATGGCATTGTACATTGATCCATATTTATCATAGTGTTGCTTCCCTTTGCACCATATAAGGGGGTGCGAGGGCAATGCAGCACTAATGTCAGATTGATCCAGCCACATGAGGCCATCTTGAATTGCCCTGCATGGCTTGATAAATCTGGAGTAATGCAAGGCAGCACAAATCGCTGCTTGCGTTACTCTGTCCCAGGGAGGCGTTCCTTCGGAAAAATTTGCTGAGTCACACTTCCTGTTTTAGGGAGAGGTAGAGGCCGTCTGGCTAAGGGATTCACTGTGTTACACCGCCTAAGACCCCCACTGCAGAAAACTTTATTTTCACTCACTGACTTAATCAATCACTCAAACACTTCTGCACTAATTCACTTAGCTTCCCATTCTCTCACTTGTTCACTGACACCTTCATTTTCTCAGTCACCACTTCAAAATCTTGGTCGTCATTCACTTCATGCTTCACTCACTTGCTTATTCACTCGTTTGAAAACTCACACTCACCAATTCACTTGTGCTCAGTCACTTACTCATTTGCTCACTCCTTCACTCACCTCACTAACATGCATAATTGCATTACCTTACAGTCACTTACTGACATCTATTCTCTTTTACATGCTTTCCCGCTCACGTACTTGCTGCTCACCCTTTAATTGCTTTTTGTTTGCTTATTCACTTACTAATTTGTACACTTGCGATAAATCCCTTACTGCTTCATTCACATACTCATTCCCACATTCAGTTGCTCACTAACTCACTTGTTCAATCACTTGGACACTCACTCCTCATTCATTAACCCATTCAATCACTGTTTCACTTATCTAATCACTTGTTTATTCCCTTACTCGCTTTGACAGTCATATGCTCATTCAAAAACCCACAAATCCATTCACTCGCCCATTCCCTCATACATCCACCATTTCCTATTCTTTTACCACTCACACTTTTTAACTTGCATACACTCTAATTCATTCATCCATTCATTCAAACGAATCTGTATAACATATCACCTCAGTCAACCATGTGTACGCAACCAAAATAGTGACTCCACGAGGTGCAAAGACAGAGAAATGAAGTGTGTGTGGACTTGGCAGACTGGACTCAGGCTATAGGAAAAGCATTGGAAATTCTCTCTAGCTGTTTCATGCTTTCCCTGCAGGCATTCACACATGCTCCATTAGCATTTCTAAAGACAAAAACGTGTCTTTAAAAATGCATTTGGAAGCGCAGCGTCACCACCATCAGCGGCACTTCAAAGGCTACAGTGAAGCATTTAATGAATGTAGCAGTGCTTCGGAGTGCGCGTTGATTGTAGGTGTCTGCGTGGAGGGAAACCTAGGTGTGCGCGCCCGCACAGGCGCACAGTTTAGACGGAACTATGGCCATCACCCATTTTCATTACTGGCTACTTCTCGGTTATCTGAGCTGGTAAGTAGGTATGCAGGGTCAGAGTCGGGAGAGTGAGAGAGCAGGCTACCTGTTTGGCATGCATGCATGGATGTCTTTCAATGTGTTTATCTTGTGTTACTTGGTCCTCATAGTGTTTGTGTCTTCATTGTAGTTCTGGGAAAATTGTTGCCCGCTTAGACTGGTAGCTCACGTCACAAGTTGCTTTTTTGGGTAGAACTGAAAGGGCTGATTGAACAGCAGTTCAGTTGGATGATTAGTTGAAAGTGGAATGTTCTTACGGGGCACAAAATGGAGGACATTAGATGATATGGCAAGTAAGTAATGGTAGGATGCTATCAAAACAACCCGTATCTTGGAGTTGTTCTCTTTAGATGCATATTGCTGTTAGACCTTACACGTTTTTTTATCCCTGATTGACCACTTATCTTTCTTGCACCCCTTGCCCTTTTCTTTCCTTTTTTGGACACCATGTGTTTGCATTCTGTATACCTTCTGTCCACTTGCTACTAATTTGCAGCACAGGTAGGTAAAGCAATATTCCTGAACACACATTTTTCGCTGCATGTCAAGTTCAATAATTTTCAACAATTAGACCACTTAACTACCTCCCCAGCCCAAGTGGGCAATTAGATGGTATTTAGATCTTAGTATAAAGCCATGCAACTTCTTAATGTGATCACTTAATAATTTTTTTGTTCATGTGCATGGTGTCAGTTTTTGTGTAGCTCAGCCCCCCCACACTTCCATTATCGGCCTATATTTATGGGTTTCTGGTTAAGATATTTATTTCCCTGACACAGCAACAGCATGCTTCTCTTAAAGGATGTGTATCCCCATCTTTAGGTTTTTTGGCTTTCTCTGAAACATATTTTTAGGGTAGAGCTCTCGGGCGCTCTGTCCCTGTTGTAACCTCTGTGGCCTTTTAACCTTTCCCAATACTTTCCTTGGTTCCTTGGCTTGGCTTTTATTAGTGGAAGGCATGCATACAACGTCGTTCCTTTTCCGGTGTTTAGCCCTCCTCAAGAGCCCTGGTCAACTACTGAAAACATACGAGGCTCCAACAGCATGCTTCTCTTGAAGGATATGTATCCCCACCTTTAGGTTTTTTGGCCTTCTCTGAAACATGTTTTTATGTTTTGTGTAGGTCCCTGTCTTTCAAGGTATTCTGTTTCAAGACCTTTGGCGACCCTGTCCAGAACAACTATGTTACTTCTCACTAAACAATGTCACTTTAACCATTTTCCTTCTAGATCACCTACGTTACTCTAAAGTAGCCACATTTCTTGTTTGTGGTCACTAGATGGTTCTGTAGGTGCACGTGTTTCAGAGCTGCATGGAGGATTAATTGCTACATATTTCTCACCAGACAGCTATGGGGCAGTTTTCTCCTGCAGAAGCGTTCTGGAGTTCTCGAGATTGCAGACTGATCATTGTATTTTTGTCAGAGATTAGGATATCCGATCCAGGGATTTGAACAAAGAAGTTCTGAACTCGGTCTCGGGCATAGATTAAACAGATCATTATCGTCAACCATCGACTGAGAGCATATAGAACTCTTCAAAGCAATAATTTCCATGTTGAATTTCTGTGTAAATTCCCAAAAGAAGATTATGAATGCAAGACCGAAAGACTACAAATATCTCAAAACCCAGCAAGTGGGAAGGGACCCGAAAGGCTAGGTTAGTGCTTACATAGGGATGTTGTATTCTTCCTTTGTAGTCAGAGGTGGCTATATTCTATAGGAGGCAAGACTCCTGAATCGCCCATTTTGCATTTTCCTTTATAATATCTGTTCTGGCCAGTGTTACCATGGTGTAATAATGTGTCTTACTACAGAATCGCTGCAGGTAACCATGTCATTTTGTAATGATTTCCTCGTCTGACTTGGTCTTACGTTCTTGTTTGAGTAGTTTGGCTGCTGCTGTGTAAATAGAAGGTGAGCCACTGTTCCGGTAGTCTGCTTCTTATGTGTGTGTTTGATTTATTTTTAAGTGAGGTGTTCTGTGTTAAAACACAATTGAATTGAGGATGGAGATGTTGGCTGTGTTTACAGTGCTGTGAAAGAACAATCCCCTTCTCAAGCTGCAGCCCTTCAGTGTATTCTTTCCAGCTGGCGCTCGTCAGAACTGGCTGTTTGGAATCCATTGTTTTAGGAATAATGACTGTTTAAAGTCATTTGAAAGTGGTGGATCAACTTTTGGTGAAAGGTAGTTGTTAAAAACAAAGAATGAGTACATTGTCTCTGATCTTGTGCAGTGGAGACTGACGGTGGCACGCACACATGAACCCCCTCATGTAGAGAATCCACTGTATTATTGAGATATCGTCAGTTGTGATGTACTAATGATTAACTGGGTTACCTTAAAAGATCTTTGTCTGCAACCACTGTCCTTTGCGATGGACCCTGTTACGACATTGAGATGCAGAACAAGGCACTTTGTGGAGCAATGCACTTAAAACTTTGATTTAGCTCATGAGAAGGGACCAGATCGGGCTGAAAACTTTTTTGCACCTGCTTTTACCACTGCAGCCATCCCTGGGTATGGATGGTATGTGTGTATGTACAGTAAACATGAATGCGTGCTTTGTCCTCCTGCCAGTCTTCTGGACATAAAGCATGGCCAAGTGCTCATCTCATCGCAATTTACAAAGCACCTCTTGAAGCCTCATCTATGACCTCATCTTGTCTACTCTTCAACCACACAGACTTCCAACAATTCCTACAGGCTTCAGCTTTTGCAGGCATTCGGATGGGCTCCAGTCTCCAGCCTGTCGGACATGGAAAGATTTGCTGGAAGACCACACCAGAAAATAAATGGACATAAAAAAACACTGAGAATAAGCACAATACCCTACACAAACACCAATTGTAGCAGAGTTTATACCCCCAATTTAGTCTCTTCTGCCAAATGATGCCATTGGACTAAGTAAGGGGTCTCCTCTGGGCATAAAGTGCCAATTTGGAAAAACTTGCTGTAGGTGCTGGGTGTATATTCGAGGTACTGTTGCCTCATTTTATGCTGCTCTGATTGTGAGATTTGGCCGAAGATACTACGTACAAGCTGGGGCTTTAGAGAGAGAGAGATGCCTATTAGATGGCTGGTGTCATTAGGAGGACCAATGGTTTAAATGGACAAGGAAGTAAGAGACTAGTAATTCAGAATGCAGCAAGTTCAGGCAGAACCGAGTATATTCATGGTTATTAAACACAAGATATAAGTGATAGGATAAGTATAAAAGAATGCTAAATGTCACAGAGCCGCAAATTAATCTGAACCTTTTGTTCCATAGGAATTTGGGTTATCTTAGTGGCTGATACAGTCCAAGGTTGTCAACACAGGACTGTAGAGCAGTGTGATCTATTTAAACAATGCATTTATATTTTGTAATGCTTCAAGGTGCAAAAGATGGCTACAAATTTGTTTCAGCCTGTGCAAGCGGCTTAACGGCTTCTTCATGGCAATGATATTTCTTTTAGAATTATAGAAACTCAGGCGTTCTGAAAACTGTCTTCAGAGGCAGGAAAGTAGGCGACAGGACATACCGTTAGATTGGTGGTTATTGGGGATAAGCATAACAAGAATAAAATACATTTCTGCTTGCCTTGTTAGCTTGCACAATATCCCCCTGGGTGGAAAGATGGGCATAGCCTAAGGATTTGTGTAAACCTGGGCCAAAAAGATTTAAACCAGCTAGCAGATCGTCAAACTGAACCGCCTAAGATGTTCCAAGATAAACAGATTCACATAGTTACAAGAGTGGTTCCACACAGTTTAGGCATTGCAGCCTCTCTTTCTGTGATCATCTAGGACCACCAAACACAAACGCCTCTATCCGGCCAAATGGAAACTATTCCAAACTCTAAATTTCAGCCAACTATAGGAAAATAGTCTTCTTGAACGGGAATTGCAGTGCCCCGTCTTCTTCCCGGAACTCATGTCTGAGATCTTTGCACTGCCCTCTAATTATGCCACATTGTATTAGTTGAGGATGCCTATAATCACATTTGTTTTTATCTTTTGCATTAGTTCTCTGTAAGAACCAGTTCTGGATCTTTTCCCTGCGTTGCTAATGTAAAGCTGTCTTGGGTCCTTTGGCCTAGTTCTTGCTTAAGGAAATTCCAACAAGATTGCTTTGTCAAGAGTTAAATGGTCGCCTGTGATTTGTGATCTACATGTTCCTGTAGTGAACCGGCAAGGATAACAGAGCCTTTGATCCTTTTGAGATCGGTACCTTGAGAGCGGTTACATTGGGTAAAAGTAACAACTTGTATTTACACCAGTTGAAAAGGACTGAGGTTGTTAAGCCCTATCTTCTTTCTTTTTTTTTTTTTTTTTAAAAAGGGTTATTAGTAGAAATAAAAAAAAAAAGTTATGGCCAAATTAGAAAAGGTTCTCGCCAAAGAGTCGAGACAAAGTGCTTATAAAGAGTTGAGAAAAAGGAAGGAAGTTTTAGTAATTAGAATCCTATTCTCCTCCCCCCCAACTCCCCCAACCCTCCAATGATTCCTTTAAAACGACTTTACATCTATAAACATTTCACATGCTCTTCTTTGGTTCTTTCTCTGAATGTTTGCACACAGGACATGAGATGGTTATGTTCATGAGGATGGATCTCAAATAACCTCGGCAGATACGAAAGTATAGAATTGGTTCTTCTGAGGTGATTTGGCTATGCAAAAGCACATTTCACCTTTGTTCAGATTGTAAACTGCTAGGTTACACCACCAATCCAAAATATTAAACCGTAACATGACAAGACTGGTTGGTTAGTTTGGTAGGGCGAGGGAAAACGAGTGTTTCCAGTGACAGTCACAATTTTGGTTATTTGAAGAGATGGGAGGTACGTTATGAATGAAAAAAGGTGCCATTGCGGTAGCGATCGGACCAAATGCAAGTAAGGACAATATGCCCCGGTTGGATAGTAAAAGACAGACATTAATGGGCCTCCGTGGGCCCCATAAAACGGCACCTCCTGCAGTAAAGATAGGGATTGCCTTAAATATTGCAACCTCATCGTGCCTTTTGTGACCATTTGGGAATTATCTCTGGTGGGTGAAACCAGGCGTTCCAAGTCCCGAGGATATGCATCTATAATGCATGGGAGCCTGCAACCCAGGTTTAAAAGCCTGTCTCTTCTTTTTCTTATTACAAGTGACTTGTGACGCATCTAGTCACTCGTAGTAATGAAATGACTACCTGCTCAACTGTAATTAGTGATTACAGTTGAGTTCTGATGTCATCACACCTGCTGCCAGTATCCATGTTCCAAGTCAGCTGCGGTTTAAACAACAAATACGGGAACTACATTTTCCATCTTCTGGTATGTGTTTCTAAAATGAAAGGCATTTAGCAGAACGATTTGTAGCAGCGGGTTTATTTTTTTCCCCATGCTATAGGTCATTACAGGAAAGAGACAAACTCTGCATGTTTTACCGCAGGATTTCTAATCTGATATATAGGATAACTGATCATGATATCTTTTGGTACATATTACTAACTGGCGTGTTTAATTTTGCAGTACAGATTTTGCTTGTATTTATAGACACTTAGGATTTAAGTGGGTTGGTGGAAAAATGATGATGAGAACGTGTGCCTTAAAGAACTTAAATACCCTCTGCTGTAAATTAAAAGGATATTGCAAGTCATCTCGGAGTTTTATGACTTCTGAAGGATCTCTCCCTTCGGCTTGTTCCTCTATATCGTTATGGAACTCCTCACTGACTTGCCATTATCTCATACTGTACGGCAGGCGGTACTTATTTCATATATTATCAACTGTTACTGAGGAGGCAAGATAGGTACTTTTTTTTGTAGTTAAAGTTGCAATTTGAAAAGGTAGAATTTTAGCTGCTCCTATACTTGGGGCACAAGTGACACTGATGGAGGGCGGTGCATGTCTTTTCGTGTAGTCTTTGCTGAGTTCATAGGAAGATTCCTTTTCCCTTTGACAAGGGCTACCTGCTCAAATTGACATTTGGTCAGTAGAGTATTGAAGAGAGCTCTCAATTTCACTTCAGACGATGTTGACTCATTTTTAAGATCCTTGAATGGTGACTTCGATGACATTCTTCAAGATTCTGCGTATAGCACATAATTTGGGGAATTCGCTTGCCAGTTCCCGGTTCTAAAACCTAGCAATTTAACTGAAAGTTTGCGATACTTGTCATGGTTGATATTAACATCTCTGAATGTTTTTTTTTAAAAAAAAAAACGTATTTTAACACGCATCATTTATTTTTGTCATTACGTACATTTTTTTAGCTTGAGTTTTCATTTTCGTTTTTTGGCTTTTTGGTTCAGTAGCAGCTTTTTTAGCGCTTGGGTTTCCTTACCTTCATCATACCTGTTACGGCAATGGGGAGGGTGTAGTGAATCCTAGTTTGTTTTAGCGGGATAACAGGAGTTAGCTTAGCCGTAGGCTTGTAAACTCGTGCCCCCGTCACCCAGTGACTTTTAACCTACTTAGCTTGCTCTGTCATAGTCCATTTAATTATTTATTTCCTTTAAAATGGCGGCCTTGTTTATAGTTAGGCCACTTGTTATGGGTTCTATTATCAGTGTCATTGCGCCAAGGCGTCAAGATCAAGCACGAAAGACAAACATACAGTAGGCATTCACACTTAGGGATTTTCCCTCTCTATACTTTCGAGGGATTGTTGATATTAATTGCCGTCCCAAGCATGCCTGTTATCTATTGTTATGAATAACACTTATGTCAGGGGACCTTGTAGATCTGTATAAATACAACACACTTTTAGACAGATAATCAGAGGGATTCCGACCAGAGGGCATCGCCACCATCGCTGATACCGATGCTGCAGTCATCTTGACACTGATCCAGTCTTCGTGTCCCTGCGGAGTCTGAGATAGAGACCTCATTCCAAGGTAACGAGGGTTGGGGGCTCCTCTCATGGACACTGTTTTGGCAGATTAGGTTTAACGAACCCAGCTCTTCTTTTTTTAGGTAGGAGGTTAGACCTAATCTCCTTAGGGTATTAGGGCTTATTCCATCTTTTACATATACATATATTTCTTTCATATATTGCATAATGGTGGGGGTCTTTATAACAATGACTCTCCTCTTTACAATACTGTTGCTTGGTATATTCATTATCCTAATCATTGCAGTTCATGCAACTTATCACAAATTGCAGTTATGTTGAATAAAAACTATTATAACTTTACTGCATCTGTGTTATTGCCTTTGTTTGTATGAGACATTTTAAATCTGTGAGAAAAGGGTAATTTCCGTTTAACCACGACAACCCTGAGATATTGTATTTTGAGTCCATGCGTAAGCGACTGCTACAAATCACCTTTTACTATTGTGTTTTTGGTGAGGTACTGCTAGTAAGCCGGTAAGGTTTGGACAACAGTTACAAATAGTTGTAGGAAGAGACTTAGTCACCTACAAACGAAAGTACTGTCATCCTGAGACCAGCAGTCTTGCTCAGAGCAAGAGTCCAAACTACGACAGTAGCTCTTCCTGTCACTCCGTAGAAATTTCTTGCAATCAACTGCCAAGAATGATAATTTCTGTGGCCCAGTGTTGCTCTAATGCCACTGAATATAGATGAAGTTTTGTTTGTTCTGTACACTGTTGGCTTTTGAAATGTTATAATGTATTCTGCCTTCATATGAAACATGACAGCTTATGAAATGTCCTTGAATTTAAGCATGCAGTTATAGCATTGTTTTCGCTTTATCTATTTTTAAACATTAATACAGTCAGAAAACAAAAACAATCTATTTTAGGGTCCTTGTTTGGTTGTATTTTGTAATTTATTTTTTATATAGAACAGACTGTTTCGACTGAATTGCAGCACAAGTTTACATCAGGGGAAGTAAATGGAAAAACATAGTTGAAATTCTCAAGGAAGCTTAATTAGCTGCAAATGTACGCATTTGTCTGCAATTCTGATATTACATGAACGTACTTGTATTATAAATATTGACTAAAACATGAAAACTTTAAAAGCACTGTTATAAAGCGGCGAGCCCAGTGACCATCGACATAAGCTGCTTACAGTTTTCCCAAACTACATGGTTTTTAGGTTTCGACTCAGTCAGCACTGCGCTGTCGTTGGTGAAATCTCTTGTACTCAAAAAGCTTAAAGTGGTCTATGGCCTCTCCCTTTAGTTACCATTATCTACCATTGGTTGGCTTTGACGTCACTCTCGTTGCCTTGTTTACCATTGAACAGCAGCTCAACCTACTTTCACTGTCTGTTCGTGTCTTCATGTCTTAAGTGGAGCTTGGACCAAGTAACAGCTTTCTCTTTCTCTGGTCTTTGCTTACTCTTAACCTAATGTCCTTTTTTTCGTTACCCTTTTTTTGCTTTCTTGATGGACGGAGGGGGAATGACGTGGTGAGGGCTGGATGTGCTACGGTGCCTTTATTTTTTTTATTACACATTTTAAGCCATGCTGCACAGCAGCTACCGTGCTGCGTGTTAGTATTATTTTTTTAAAATGCTATTTTGGGGTTTAAATTGGGTTGTACTATCCTTTGGAGTGAAGGTCGAACTATTCCCTAACGTAAATGCATATGGTGAACAGAACAGCCATTGGTCATTTTGATGGAGAGCAGGACTGACCATAGAGTTAAAAAAGGAGAAGATTGGCTATCCTCCTGAGGTGCAGAGCTTAATATGTACTGGTGGTCGTTGGTGTGAGCACCAGCACTAATATTGGGATCATTTTTCATCATCAGACCGTGACCAAGAACAAAGTAGAGACAAAGGGAGCAAGCTGAGGAGACCATCTTAACGCAAAGAGTGTTGTGGCCTGAAGTAAATGTCTGTGTGTAGCTATGTTTCCTGGCTAAGTGCATATGCCAGGTCTTTTGAAGGCCCTGGTTCCACGTTCATGGTGACTCCGAATCTATGAGACTCGGAATATATTAGCTGTTAAATTGGCAGTAATGTTTTATTCAACTTCCATATTTTGTACAGAGATAGCTAGAATGTCATTGTGCTATGTAACACCTCTTGATGAATGAGCTGAAGGAAGTGCACCCGTCAACTGAAGATATGCCCTATTTGCTCTCGAATTACAAAAGCAAACATCTGGCTGCAGCTTGCAAATCCAATTTTGTGTGGTTGTTTTTATTTTATTTTTTCAACTAAAAATCGAGTAGATACAATAAAATGAACTTTTTCTTCCTCCTTTCCAGCATGTTTTGTAAATTGTTTTTGGATAATCTATACTTGTGAAACCTGCTGTAAAAGTTGGCCGTCCTTTTATGTGAAAGGTATATTGCTGATTTCCTGATACCATACCTGGAACCTTTTTCTTTTAGACTTGCATGTGTTGCTTGTTGTAATGTAAGTACTTTTGTCTATAGCTTCTTCAGAGATAAGGATGCATGCCTTTGTGCTTCGCCGATAGCTAAACTTGAAGTCTACGGTCAATATCTTTATCTCTGGCATAACATGTACCATCATGTGTTTGGCCTCTGAAAGAGACCGCTTCGTCACCATTCCTAGATAGAGCTTCCTTAACACTGTTTAAATATCATGCCCTCTTAAAGGGCAATCTTATTTTACCAATTGTAAACATCTTGTCGGCTGTGATAGCAGACAGTCTTTCGTGGTATAGATGTTCCATGTCTTAGTCCACCAGAGTGAAATTCCCAGGGGAAGTGGTCCCTTCCAGCTGTGGGCAAGGACTCCCATGTCCTCCAAAGGAATATTTAAATGAGTTTATGGTTCCTTTCGTTTTTATGAAGCTTTGTGTCCTAAATGGAGCTCTAAAGCTCTCAAATTACTATTCCTGTAAGAGTTGTCCCTGTAGTACATTTGCCATGCTAGATATTTGTTAAAAGGGAAACTGCCAACAAGGGAATCATTAAAAAGCACAAACATGCAAAGTATAGTTATGTTTTAGATGGCCATTCTTTGCTTCATAAATAATGATTACATGGAACAATTTAAAACAACACACAGACATGCATGTATGGTGATTAAATCGAACAACTTATATTCAAGCACAGCAAGTACTGGGGTTCATTGAAGATGAAGTCCAGCTGTACATTGACAATGTGTTATCCAATAAAGGCTACTCTGTTCAATATTTTCTTCTGTCAATGTATCAAAAACCCACTCAAGTGAGAACATGTGAATGTTCATCTTAACATCAAGACAAAACCTGTGCAGGTTGAAATATTTTACAGGAGAGAGATGGGCTTGTCGTCTTTTTTTTTTTTTTTTTTTTGTCTCAAACCGTGTATTGCACCTGGCCCTTTTTGCAGAGTCATTCCCAATCTTTTTGCTTCCTTCTTCCTAATTTGTCTGACCAGTTTTTGTTGGCTTTAGGACTCTGGGCACTTTACAACTGCTAAACAGTGCTAAAGTGCATATGCTCTCTGTGTAAATTGTACTATTGATTAGTTTATCCATAATTGGCATATTTTATTTACTGGTAAGTCCCTGGTAACGGGCACCAGAGGTGCCAAAGGCCTGTAAATCAAATGCTACTAGAGGGCATTCAGCACTGGTTGTGCCACCCACATTAGTAGCCCTGTAAACAAGGATAAGACCTGCCACTGCAGTGTCTGTGTGTGCAGTTTTAAACTGCCAGTTCGACTTGGCAAGCGTGCCCACTTGCCAGGCCTAAACCTTACCTTTTACTACATGTCATGCACCCATAAGGTAGGCCATAGGTAGCCTCAGGGGCAGGGTGCAGTGTATGTTTAAGGTAGGACATATACTAGTGTGCTTTATATGTTTTAACGGTGAAATACTGCCAAGTTCGGTTTTCAATGTGCAACGCCTATCTCTCTCATAGGTTAACATAGGGGCTGCCTTTAAAAATCCTTAAAGCTCCGATTCCCCTTGAGAGAAGATAAAAATGTGGAGTGTAGGGTCTCTGAACTCACAATTTAAAAATACATCTTTTATTGGAGTTGTTTTTTAAGTTGTCTGTTTTAAAATGTCACTTTTAGAAAGTGGGCATTTTCTTGCTTAAACCATTCACTGACTCTGCCTGTTTGTGGATTGTCTGTCTGGGTCAGTTTCACAGTTGGGCTGTTTTGCACCTCTCTAGACAGTGACATAAAGGGGGCGGGGTGTAGCCTGCATATCCTGGTGTGCCATCTGAGCTAGAGGGGAGGGAGGAGTTGTCATTGACACCTGAAGGGACTGTGCCTGCCCTCACACAATGCAGTTTCCAACCCCCTGGTGTGTTTGTCTGGGGTTTGGCCTGGACAAGGAAGGATCTGTCAAACACATGAGACTTTGCTTTGAAGTTTGCCAACTTCAAAGGCAGAAAGGGGTATAAGAGGAAGACCCCAAAACCCAGACTTTTAGAATCTTTCTGGAATCAAGAGAGACCTCTGCCAAGGAGAAGAGCTGAAAAGCTGGACGAGTAGTACTGTCCATTTGCTGTGTTGCTTTGCTGGACTGGCCTGCAGTTGCTGCTTCTGCTTTAAAGAAGTGCAAAGGGTGAAATTTGCTGTGTGTCCTACTTGAGAAAGTTCTCCATGGGCTTGGAGTAGAGCTCGCCTCCTGTTGGAAGTCTCAGGGACACCAAAGACTTCAGTTTCCTTGACCTGCAGCACTGGGAACTGTATGTTTTCTGTTGCTTGAGGGGAAACCACTGCAACGCCGCCAACGATGCCGCTGGCCTGCACCGTGACCTGACAATGCCGCACGGAGTCACATTGCCCAGCGTCGCACCGTGACCCTGGTCTGACTGAGGCCGTCATCGGACGACTTCACAGAGCCACTGCCCGCATCGCGACCTGTGGGCCCTGCACTCCGGCATTGCTTCCTCACACCGCAGTCTGGGCCATCCTCGATGCCGCCGCTCCTTCTGACACCGGCACCGCTGCCTGCACCGTGGCCTGTGGACACCGTTCGTGAGGTACACAAAGCACTGTCCTGTCCCACACTGCAGCTCCGGTACACCAACGCCAGCACCATCAACTCCAGTGTCATCACTAGGCATCTTGCCTGCACAGTGGCCTGTGGACACCGCTCGTGAGGGTTACGAAGCACCGTCTCATCCCGCTGACTCGGGCCTACCGACGACAGTGCTTCAGCAATGCCACCGCCGCTGCCTGCACTGTGACCTGGTGACACTGCACTTTGCACCGACCCACTTCACACTGCAGCCCTGGTTTCACTCACACCGCTGGATGCTGTCACCAAGCCGTTGCCTGCACCGTGACCTGTGGGCACCGCACGTCGCATCGTCCCGCTTCGCACTGCAACCCCGACGCCATCTAAGCCAGCGTTCCTGACTTCGATCCACACACATGTGACTTAAAGGGACCGACGACTCCTGCACCAACTCCGGAACTGATCCCGCAACGCCACACTCACTGCGAGGATCATGACGCTCTGCAGTTCCAAAGCTACTGTTTTGCGGGCACTGAAGCTGGCCCGCAACACCGTAGCTGGCCTGAATTGTTGGTTTTGTTTATCACAACACCGTGATAGCCCCAGGTGTAGCTATCGACTTCCAGGAACTGTATTTTTGAGTAAATCTTGCAGAATTCATATTTCTATTACTGTATGATGGATCTTTATTGTATTTGGTCTTGTATTAAATAGATAAATATTGGCTATTTTTCTAAAACTGTTAAGGTGTCCTTTTGTAGTGTTTTCACTGTGTTGCTGTGTGTTATGTGCAAATGCTTTACACATTGCTTCTGAGATAAGCCTGACTGCTCGTGCCAAGCTACCAAGGGGGTGAGCAAGGAGTATCTGAGCGGGTATCTCCCTTATCCTGACTAAAGTGAGAGTCCCTACTTGGACAGAGTGCAAACCGACTGTCAACTAGAGACCCCATTTCTAACACCGTGTCGATCCACGAGTCCACCTTCAGGACCACTGAAATTAATGGAAATACATGAAATACACGAATGAGCCCACTCTTCATAAGAGATAACTTCATGACCGATTAATCATCTGGCAGCAGCTATTCAACGTGTTGTCCTACGTGCAGCGTTACTTTGAGTGAATGCCAACACATGATTGATTGGTCCTCTACATGAAGTTATCTCTTATGAAGAGTGGGGTAATTAGTGTATTTCCATTAATTTCAGTGGTCCTGAAGATGGTGCTGTGGATTGACACCGTTTGAAACTCAAACATCAATGACAAGCCCATCAGCTGTAAAATAATTCAACCTGCACAAGTTCTGTCCTGATGTTAAGACGGACTGTAGGAAAGTGCCGCTGTTGTCACGGTCACCCCCCCCCTACATTTTGCCTGATATTGATGCCAACTCTGAAACTGTGCTGCGATCCTGCTAACCAGGCCCCAGCACCAATATTTCACAAAATCTGTACCTTTGTTCCCGCAATTGGCACACCATGGCGCACAGTTAAGTCCCTTGTAAAAGGTACCTCTGGTACTAAGGGCCCTGTGTCCAGGGGAGGTCCCCAATGGCTGCAGCATTTATTATGCCACCCTGTGAGGCCCCTGACCAAGCACATGCATACTGCCTTTGCAGCTTGTGTCTGCTGGTGCGGAGAGAATAAAAGCAAAGTAGACATGGCACCCCTCTCAGGGTGCCACATTCACAAACCACTGCCTGTGACATAGGTAAGTCACCCCTCTAGCAGGCCTTACAGCCTTAGGACAGGGTGCACTATACCACAGGTGAGGGCAAAGCTGCATGAGCAATATGCCCCTACAGTGTCTAAGCCCATTCTTAGACATTGTAAGTGCAGTGAAGCCATATTGAGTATATGGTCTGGGAGATTGTCATTATGAACTCCACAGCACCATAATGGCTCCACTGAATACTGGGAAGTTTGGTATCAAACTTCTCAGCAGATTAAACCCACACTGATGCCAGTGTGGGATTTATTGAAAAAATGCACCCAGAGGACATCTTCAAGATGCCCCCTGTATGTTAGCTTAACTGCTATTTAGGATCGACCGGTCTGTACCAGCCTGCCACTTTCAGACGATTTTCTGACCACATGGGGTGAGAGCCTTTGTGCCCTCTGTGGTCAGAAACAAAGCCTGTCCTGGATGGAATTGCTTCACATCTCCCCCCTGCAGGAACTGTAACACCTGGCTGTGAGCCTCAAAGGATTAAAGCCTCTTGTTACAGTGCCCCAGGGCACCCCAGCTAGTAAAGTTGCCTGCCCCTCGGACAAAGCCCCACTTTTGGTATCCAGTCCAGTGGGAAGATTAAAGAAAACGGGGAGGAATGACCACCACTAAGATGTCCAGAGCTGAGGTGACCTGCTCCCTGCAGAATCCTCCATCATGGTTTGGAGGACAGAGACCATAGGGTTAGGTTTGTGTCCCCCTCCCCAAAGGGAATGGACACAAGAAGGGTGTAGGCACCGTCCGGGACAGTAGCCATTGGCTACTGCCCTCTGACCCCTGAAACGCCCCATAATCCAGGATTTAAGGGCCCCCCTGAACTCAGCTGTCCAGATTCCTGGTGACCTGACAAAAAAGGACTTCTAAGCTGAACCCTCAGCAGAGAAAAAGGAAGATGCAGACAGACTCGGCCTCACCCCTACCGGTCTGTCTCCTGCTTCAAAGAACCTGCAACAAGAAGGCAACGCATCCAGCAGGACCAGCGACCTTTGCCAAGCTCCAGAAGACTGCTGTGCATCACAGAGGACCTAGAACTCCCTAGGACAGTTGTCCTGTATACAAAGGAACTATACCAAGGGACTCCAGAGCCTCCCCGGAGCTGTGAGTCCTGACCACTCTGCACCAGTCAACTTGAGCCGGTGACAAGGTGGCCCAACCAGCTAGAGAGAGTCCTCAGGCAGTTGTGAGAAAGTGTCCACCCTGGGTTGACCTCTCCACTGCTCCCCGACGACACCTGCAGAGGGAATCCTGAGGACCCCCCTGACCGCAAAATCTCCAGTCGAAGATCTCTGACATCTGAAAGACCACTGCACCTGCAGCTCCCAGGCCTTGGAGAACCCGACCTCCAGGGCAGCTACGTTCAGCAGGCGGTGCTTCTCCCTGTCCAGCCTGTGGTTTGCCCAAGTCGACCCACTGGACCTCGCCTGCAGCATCCGAGTGACCCCCGGAGTCCCCTCATGGGCCAGCATTGGAAACCTGATGCCTTGTTTGCACCCTGCACCCGGCTGCCCCAGTGCCGCTGAGGGTGTGTGTTTGGTGCCTTCTTGTGGCCCCATCAGTGTTCCTCTAAACACCCCAGGTGTGCCCTCCGAACTCACGGGTACTTACCTGCAGGCAAGCCTGATTCCGAGTGCCCCTAGTCTCCATAGGAGCCCATGTTAATTTTGCCTCAACTTTGACCTCTACACCTGGCCGGCCCCGTGTTGCTGGTGGTGGGTGTTTGGGGGAAGTCGATACCCAACATGTGAACTTCCTACCCCCTGGAGACTGGAACTGTAAGTCAAGAACTTACCTGTAAATTGTACTAACTTTTCTTCCCCCCAGGAACTGTTTCTGAAAACTGCACTGTCAACTTTTAAAACCGATAATTGACAATATTTCAAAAACTGTATAACTTATCGATTTCAAACTAGTACTGTTGATAATATTCATGTGTGAAATACGAATCTGTTGAAGAACTTACCTGCAACTTGAATCTTGTGGTTCTAGAAATAAAGAAAATATATTAACTGTTGGTCTGGAGTTAAGTCCTCGAGTGTGTGCTTCTTCTGTTGCCTGTGTGAGTACAACAAATGCTTTGCACTACCCTCTGATAAGCCTAACTGCTCGACCACACTACCACAAGTAAGCATTAGTATTATCTACTTTAGCATCTAGGGAACCCCTGCACACTATGGCCCTCATTATGAACACGGCGGTAAAAACCGCTGTGTTCATGCTGGCGGTCTAAACAGTGATCGCCAGCGTCACCGGATCCCTGCCGGCCGTATTAGGAACATTCCTTTGGGCCGGCGGGCAGAAAGATTGTTTTTGCCCGCCGGCCAACAGGAATGCCTGGCCGGGACATTGATGGCGGCTCCACATGGAGCCGCCGCCAATGCCTCTGTGCGGCGGAGACCTGCGCGATGGGACACTGCACCGGGGCCCCTGCACTGCCCATGCCAAGTGCATGGGCAGTGCAGGGGCCCCCAGGGGTGCTCCGGTGCACCCCTTCTGCCAGCCTTTCCCTGGTGGGGAAACCCCCCAGGGAAAGGCTGGTGGCTGAGGAATCATTGTCTGAGGGGCATACCGCTGCCCTGAAGGATAATGTTTCTGACCGCTGCCTGACGGAGGCAGCCTGGCGGTGAGTGAGGGCTGCCGATAGCAGGCCTCATGGGGTTCATTATGTGGCGGTGTGGCCCTCCATGCCGGCTGGCGGTTTTACCTGCCATCGCCGGCATGGCAGGCCACACCGCCATGTTCATAATGACCACCTATATCTCATTTTGATATAGTATATGCAGAGCCAGCTTCCTACATGGACGTTCACGTGGTCTCACTTGAGTGGGTTTTTGATATGTTGACAGATGAAAAATATTGAACAGTGTAGCCTTTAGTGGATAACACATTGTTAATGTACGGTTGGAGTTCATTGTCATTGAACACCAGAATTAGTTGTGCTTGACTATACGATGTTAGATTCAATCACAAGATATGCCTGTCTTTGTTTTTTTTTTTTTCTTTTTTTTTTTTTTTCAGTTATCAGGTTGCTTTTTTGTAAATATTAATTTATGATACCATAAATGGGCATCTAAAAAATATCTTAGCTTTGCAATGTTTTTCCTTTTGAATGATTCCCTTGTTGGCAATTTACCCTTTTTATAGTTTGATACCCAAGCTCACGAGGGACTATTGCCCTTTTGTTTTTAAATGCTTTGAATTTGGGTATTCAGCCTTAACATTTCCTAACTGTTGAAGGATCTGTCCTTCTTGATCACAAGTGTATTTGGAAGCAAGGACTAATGAAAAAGTTTCCTTTGCCTCGGCTTAACCGAGCTCTCTTGCTAACAATTTTGCTCAAAAACTGATGTTTCCATTTATATGGCTTTATTAGTAGAGTGAGGAAAAGGGCATTACATAAAAAATGTCCTGCCCCAGGTAGCTTTTGATTACACTGTACTTATTCGATTCTTGAAGCTTTACTAAGTCCCAATATGTTCATAAGCCAGTTCTTAATTTTAGTAGACAGTAGTTATCTATCATACCATAAATATTCAAGGTATGGTTCCTTTTGTCACTAGATGCTTTTTCCATAGCCAGGACTCAAATATGCAGGAACCGAGCTCTCCTTCAGTGTACAGGTAGCTGCTAAGTCTGAACAAGCCAGAGAATCCACATCGTCTATGTTGCATGCGTCTCTGTGCAGGCGTAGTATAAGCAAAGCCTGCAGTGTGTGATCAAAGGGAACGAAACAACTCTGTTGAAAGTCAGAAGACTGATGACCTATGAAATAGTAGTCCCTTTTTAGGGTAAGTGTTCCACCTCGTGTATACTTTTAGTATACTTACTGTGGGCTTAAAGCTATTGAATTTGTATGTTTATTAGGTTGAGCATAAGCGTTTGACCTCGTGTATACTTTTAGTATACTTACTGTGGGCTTAAAGCTATTGTATTTGTTAGTTTAGGTGTCATTTAAGAATCCTTGCTTGCTAGTGGTCAATCATGCCTCTTTGTCCCTCCTTCTGTATGGGAGCAGGGACCAACTACTGTAAAATTACACTTTGTCCTGTTTATCTGATCTCTAGGGGACTTTTTTTTCTTTTACTTTGTTTCCTGCTTGTGTCCAGGGAAGCTACCCTTTTCATTTGAAGAGCATTCTAGTTCTGAGTTTAGCTTAGCTGTAAACAAGGCTGTAAATCAGACGGTCATCTTGGTCACATTTGGACTTTGTGGGCTCTCTGTGCCTCTCTCAGTTGCCCGGCTTCCGCCCTTCCTTGTTTTTTGTGTGCATTCCTTCACTTCAATAGAGTGTACACTTTACAGTGCACCTGGGGCACAAGAAGGTACTGACTTCAGTGTTTCTTTGTTTTTGGGAAAACCTGTGTGCTGAGGGGTTTTCCAGACCAGCTTGCCTCTTAGAGGACTTGTGCTGCACAGATGGTAAGCGTTGAGTCCTCCAAGCTGCCTCCTGCTCTGACATCACCTTGTGACAGCTGCATCGACTGGAGGGACCCCAGCACTCCTTTACCCAAGTTACTGTACTATTACCCTGCAATAAAGAAAACCTTTCTGTCCATTCCTTGTTTCCCACCAGACTCTTTCACTAGCTGCATTAAGCAAATCAAGAGAGCTGCATCAGTGTTAATCTCAAGAAGGGACTCTTACCTTATACAATGATGCCACGATGCCACAAAGTCCCATAAAGGTCTTGCAAAGAATCACTCAGACAGTAAAAGGCATTAAGTCACTTTTGCTGCAAAATCAGTTTGTCTTTAAAACTGAGCCTACTCATCCTGTGCTTTACCAGATTTTTTTTTTGTAGTTATTTAAATATGTTCTATCTACTGCTCTGTCCTTTTCGGAATACTTTAATCTAGAAAAGTTGGAGGTTTATGGAACTATTTTATTTAACAAAATTCGACATATGAAAACCCTTATCAGGCTGTAAAATAATTAAGTAACTCTCTCCAGCAGAAAAGAGAGTAGAAAAATGTGCCGGCAATTTGGGCTGTGGGGAATGCCGGATACAGCTAGCTGGCACATCCAAAATTCAGTAAAAAGCAACATGAATTAGTTTTACCAGTGAGGTTTACAACATACGGCTTTTCAATGGCGACTCTGGCTAATCTTGATGGGAGGTGGGTCATACAAACGTGAACAAATGATTAAAAATAAATAAATAATTAAAACAAGCATTTGCAATGCAACGGGTCTCACAAATCTCCGAGTTAGAGCTATTAGCAGTTGTAAACTCCCAATCGGACTTTTCTTGCCACATTAAATGGCAAAAAAGAGCGCGATCGTGCTGCTACAGTTCACTCGTAGTGAAACCTATCGGCAAAAGTGCAATTAACTACGTAACCGGCAAAAGTGCAATTAACTATGTAACAGGATCGATGTCGTGCAAAGCGCTCGACTCCTTCCAAGTGAGATCGCGCTACGAAAAAAGATAAAAAGTAGCCCACAAACCAGACAGAAAACAGCGAGCCTCATATGTTTTCAGTACTTGATCGCTGCGCTGGAGGAGGGCTAACCACCGGAAAAGGCATGACCTATACATGCCTTCCACTAATGAAAGCAAGCAGATTTTAAAAGGAAAGCCAACAAACCAATGAAAGACACTGACGTGACATGGACTGGGCCAGAGCCCTTTTCTAACTTCTAAAGCGTCTCGCAAGCGCATGCTAGTGCAGGCACGACCCTAAAAAACACAATTTGAAATCAGACAAGCAATGCTAGACCCATCTATACTGCCAATTTCTCTGGCTGTTCTTACGATCCAGCACTGCGGACAGTGATGAGAATAGGCATGGTCACTGACCACTTAGGTGGCTACCACAATCATTGTTCCTGTTTTGACATAGTTCGTTTTCCTTTTAACATCAATGGAACTATTAGTGCTGCTATAACCAAATATCTATGTCAATGGCTCTTGCTTCTACGAGGAGTGGTATTGGCACCTTTTGATGTTGTCTCCATCATCCATCCTGGAGCAACAAATGTTTTTCATTGAGCTGCTTTGAACCCTTGCTATAGCAAAAAGGTAATCCTCTCCCTTACTAGCAAGAGGATAAACTCTTTTAAAGCTCTGGCTCCTTTTGAAAATATTTGTTTTGTTTATAATTTGCATTTTAAATTTAGGCAGGTACCCTTGTTATTGAACGCATTTAAAGCTTGCTGGCAAACTGAGCGCATAGCTCCTTCTATTAAAACGGTTACCAAGTCATTTAATTTGGCCTTCACTTTAACTTATTTTAATTAACACAACTTCACACTGTTTACAGTCCAGGGACGTTTGTAATTCGAAAACGTGATAACATTTCTATACAGGGAAAAGTTACCCACATTCTAACTTTTGAAGAAATGCTCTAGGAGCTATGCAACAGCGAGACATATGGAACAGAAACATGATAGCCAGTGGGCACTTATGACATTCTATGTAATTGATCAGGTACCAAAATCAGAACGTGGTGGTGACAGAGAAAATAAATTGCGTCAACTGGAATCCAGACATATACTTGATATCCGATCTCTCACCCCGCTAGGTTTAAATCAGGATGAAGAGTTATTTGTACACCTATAAGTTTTGTCACAGCTCATAAGATGTTGCCATTCACTTATTTTATTTTATTTTATTTCATCAATTGACAAGATGCTCTCTTTCCTGTTGTCATTTGTCATATAGACATAATTTTGGCGCTATAAAAACAAGTTGACTGAAGGAATAATATCCAAACATTAATATTCTCACATCAGAGGTGCAGAACTTAGTGAGGGCCTTCTTTAATAAGAAACTTTGGGGATTGTGCTATTGTAGGTAATATGCAATAAATGAATATGAATCCAATCTGAATATAAATTAATAATTAATGAGGGCCCCTATAATTTTTGTTAATATACCTCAGAAATTGTTTTGAAGTCTCCATTAGTCGCTGAAATGAGATTTCATAATATATATTCAAAAATAATTTGATTCAATGACATGTTATAAACTACATATACCATAATGCATTGCAATGTGGAATTTAGTGAAAAACACTCTGGAGTGTAGTTAAAACACTGTTATAATTTGATAAACATGTATATAGAAAAGCGTTTAATTTTTTCCTTGTTAAAGTGTACATATTTAGTGATGTTATGGAGTAACTTTTGATATGTGGTGTAACTTTGAGTATTTTTTCTGTTACTTTGGAGTATTTTATTTAAAGCGCTAAAATTAGTACACAGGAAACACCTGTGAACAAGGTCCGGTGAGACCGAAACGCGTCAGGGGATTCCTGTTTGTTTATGATCTCACTAATGTATTAAAGTTAAAGTATTTTTGGGGCACAACGACAGAGTGCGGTTTTCTCTTGTCTACATAGAAAGAGAATCTTGTTTTCTGAAAAAATATATGTATATATATCCCTGATGCCTAGTGGTTTCATAGTCTGAAATGGCCTAACAAGCTGGGCTCGTCCAAGACACCTGAGGGGTTAAGGAGGGAAAAAAAGCACGCCCTTTTTATCTGAGAAACAATTTGTTAGATGTAAGCTTCTCCTGTCAGCATGCATTTGTATTGTGCTTCTAACCTATATAAGTTCTGGTTATTTTGGGCTCAAAACTCTTCAACTCTACTTTGTGTTCTTTACAATACACATTTAAAAAATGTGTTGTTACCACACTCTGATATATTTATGAGTTTACCCTACTCTCTTTTAGTGCATGGCTTTTTTTTTTTTTAAGCACGCATTTCAAGGTTGGTGGCAAGCTACATACTTTCATCTGTAATCACAAAATGTATTTCATCGAAACATTTCTTTGTTCAACCAACCCTTTTAGTATTACATTGGGACTTTACATAACTTTTACATAGCTTTCCATGCCTGCATGCTATGGCACTGTATTGGAGTGGAACTGGTTTTAACTAATGTTTGCGTACTTTTTCACATGCATTTAACACATGCTTTTTGTGGCAGCAAGCACAGCTGCATTTCTTTATCGCACACATTAATTTAACGGAGCTTCAGTAACTTATAATGCAGAACTACTCAAAATCTTCAAAAAAGAAAAATAATTATTAATCATATAGGCGAAACCTAATGCATTTACCAATGCTAGTTCCCTTTGTAATCCTTTAAAAGGAGCAAAACTGGGAAGAGGGATGTTCCAGGAATCCATCCCCCTGTGGGTGTAGCCAAGTGTAGGAGCACATGGAGCGACCAGGGTTCTGCACGCCCATCCTCAAACAAAAAAGAAGGAAATACTGGTGTCCGTCCAACACACATATTTAAACCTTTTGGAGGAGGGCCACTTTCGTCAAGGTCCCTATTTATCGCAGAAGTGTGTGGCTTGATTATATGTAAGGTACTTCTGCAATCCTGGCATGTCTAACAACCACACCTGGATTATGTTGAGTTTGTGCTCGCTAAGGGAGAGATTTTGTGTCTCTTTTTTGCTTGGCTGGCTCTCTACTGATGACTCTGAAGGTTGGTGAAACTGTTGGCATAAGGAATTCATGGGAGGGCAATAATAGTTTTATCTGGGCGAATGTGTCACCAGCTCTTCCATTGTTAGATAGGCATGTTCTGGTAATAGATCTTTTTCCTATTTAGAAAATAAGGGCCAGATATACAATCATTTTGTTTTGCAATTTGTGATTTTTATTTTAATTTTTTTTTCTTCTTTTTTTTCGTATTTTATTTTTTGGGTGAATCGCAAATTGTGAGCTGCAAAAAAAAAAAAAAGTACAACAGTGTCAACCACACTGTTTGCGATTCGCAAATGGGTTGCACAGGACCTACCTCTTTAATATTCATGAGGCAGGTTGCAATTTGTGACCCATTTAGGAATGGCTGCACTCATAGGGATGGTGGCCTGCGAGTGTCAGTAGACAGTCATGTCTGTGACTGCTTTTTTGGTCAAGCGCTCTGGCCTGTTTTAATCTATCGCTGGGCTTTTAACCACATCCACTGCACTCTCATCGCCATCACTCGTTCATGGGGCTTGCCTTTCAAAAAATCTGTTATCATTGATAAATGCTTTACTTTTGTTCCTCCTTGGGGCGGCCTTGGACACCCACCCTGTTACATGGATAATTGCATTATTATCCAATTCCAATAGAGAATCCTACAGAATGTGGGACTGCTTTACTGATTTACAGAATCAATGGATTGAAACTGAATAACAGGAAATAACAGCTGTCTACCTGTTCAAGCTGGTTGTCGTCATCTAAAGGAAATTAGTATCTCTCAGCTCTTGAAGATACATTAGGACAGGAAAGTGGAGACTTGGTTTGTTTGGTGACACTTAAGTGAAGGAAATTAGCACCTACATGTGCTTGTGGTCCTTACACAGGAAATTTGCCTCTGGGTGTGCTTTGTGGTACCTAGATTATGGTCTGTGCTTACTAGGCCTGTGCAAGAAATGGGTACCCATATGTGCCTGGTAGTATATATCCAGAGGAAAATAACATCTGTATTTTCTTGGTGCCCCTTATATGCAGGAAATGGACAGACAGATGTGCTTGGTATTTTTTTTTTTTTACCTACGGGAACTGTGTATTGTGATGCTCTTGTTGATCTGTAGGTGCAGGAAATGGGAATCTTAATATTATGTGTCCTTGTGCAGGAAATGGTATTTTTCTGTGCTTAGTGGTCTTTATGTGTAGCCGGTTAGTGGCATCTAGATTTGTTTGACGTTATTTCCATGCAACATATGGATATCTATATAGGCTTGGTGGTTCTGTGCGCATGAAATGGGCATCTGGATGTGCTTTGCCTTTCTGTTTCCTGGTAATGGGTATCTTGGTATGCTTTCACAATGCGAAGGAAATAGCCCCCTTGGTATGCTTAATATTCCTGATGGAAAGGATACATAGATATTTGGAAGTGCTGGGTAAAATGTATTTATTTTTTAGTAGCTTTTAAGAATCGCCAAAACATAATGGGTCTCTTGGCACTACATAGACTATTGACAGACTACAAACCTAAGAAGGAATCAAGTATAAGACAGAATTTATGTAGGAAATTGGCTTGCAGATGAACCACTTAATATATCCAGTTGATCATTTCCTTCATAAAAGGGAAAGATGGAAGGCCCAGTGGCCCCTATAGTCAAGGGAAATCGCATGTTGGATGTTATGGCGGGATGGGTGAAGGTGGGTGACTTACTACCTTCATGCAAACCGCAGGCTGAATTGCCCTGCTTTAGACAAATGTAAAGGTGGTCAGGGCCAAGTGCTTGAAGTTATGTGCCTTCAGTTGTGTAAATGAAATGAACGTATATTGCCAGAGCCCAAGAGAACAGCAGTTTGTAACACTACACCTGAGGCCTTTGCCTTTCCTGTTATCTCATCACAAAGCCTACACTAGAGCTCCCACTCAACCTTACTTTATAAAAAATAACTTGGTAGTTTCAAACTGAATTTTGTCTCTTAGTAACCTGTCACTAATGGGTATCGCAGTCACCCAACATAATGATATTCATTGACTTGGCAGCTAAAAGATGAACGGCTGAATCAATTGCCACAGGATTTGAATTGGAAGCTTATAGGTTGCACAGATATCAGCGGCCAGCGTTTAACTTGTTAAGTTACTTCCTCAATGAACACTAATACAGTAGTACCAAAGTAGTGATAAATCTGTTTAAATAGTGCTCGTTCAGCAATGGATTCAGACAAGTCAGATGTGGAGGATGAGTTTGGGAATCCTGGTGTGGTAGGAGACATTTTGCTAGTGGGCTGTTAAGGTGACATTCAGGAAGTTAGCAGCCCTTGAAATCCATTTAAAGTTATTATTGGCACTGGAAACAAGGAATATGTTGTGGACGTTGGAGTAGCATATGTGTTGCAGAAGATAATGTAGGGTTCATGCTGCACGAACTGGCATTGGGGTGGGAGCCTCCATAGGGCATACACTGTGGAAGCCAGCATTGGGTGTGCTCTGCAGTAGCTGGAATGCCGTACACACTGTAGAAACTGTCCTAGGTCTCTTTATATATGGGAGCTGGGTGCCTCGTATAGATAGATGCATTTTCCTAGATCTGACCTCGTTGTCCGGTTGGAAAGAAAATTGTCTTGGAGAATGAAGCATACTTTCTGGCCACAGCCAAAAAATCCAACTAGGCAAATCTCTACTAATGTTTAGGGTGGTTTTTTTGGGTTGAACCTGGGCAGCGTGCAAGCACTGTCTCTCGTTCCTTGGCCTGCCTTTTAAAATTCCTTTGATTTCTTAGGTAAATGCTTCACGTCTGTCCCGCCTTGAGGCTGCTTTGCTGCCCCTTGCAAACTGAGTCTGTTATATGGTTTACTGCATGATCTGCCATATAGCTAAGTGTGGCACTATTTTATTTCTTTTTCCTCGCCGATTCGCGCTGCGTGGCATTATGTTGTTTCTTCCTCTTCCTTGTTTTGGGCATGCAGTTGTTTCTGTGCAGTGTCTGAGCGCTTTACATGAGGACGTGAAGTTTCATATAGTGCGACCTCGTACTTATTTATTTTTTTTTTTTTTAAATGCATATTACTCTTGTCTATCCTCCCTCATAACCTGAATGCACAGCGTTAAAACTTTTCTCACAACTGGTGCATTGCTTCATTTTTCAGCACGGTGCCTGAAACTCATTGGGGATGTGTTGAATTCAACATTGCAGGGTGCAGTATGTTATTTGGCCAATGGAGGCCCAAAGGGACACCTCGGGACAGCCTGTGGTACTGCACCCTTCCCCTGCCTCGTCAACATTACATCAGTAAATGTTGCAGACTTTTTTTCAGACCGCATATCAGAAGTGCAAAAGCGTTAACTTAACCATGTTGTTCCTGCTTACATTCCACATGCTTTACTTAATCTTGAATTCTCTGAGTGTTTGTTTTTTCCAGGATGCTGTTATTTATTTTTTATTTTTTACATGAGGACGTGAAGATTCATATAGCACAACCTTGTACTTATTTTTTTTTTCTTTCAAACAGCGTATTACTCTTGTTTCCCCCTCCGTCATAACCTGAATGCACAGTGTAAAACTTTTCTCAAAACGGTGCTGTGCTTCATTTTTCAACACAACTTCCGAACGTCATTAGGGATGTGTTGAATTAAAGATTGCAGGGTGTAGTACCTTATGTGGCCAAAAGAGGTCCCAAGGGACCCCTAGGGACAATCTATGGTACTAAAAATTGCAGGCTTTTTTCAGCTATCATAATAGAAGTGTAAATGTGTTAACATAACCATGTTGCTTCTACTTATATTTCACATGCTTTACTTAATCTTGTATTCTGTAATAGGTCCTCATAACCTATTTCCCATTTTCTGGTTCTCCAGCGCTGCAAGGTCCTATGAATGGCAACAGCGCTATGCAAATATCATCGCTCCACTGCATACAAAAGTTTTTTTTTTTTTTTAAATGCCATTTTCAATACCAATAGCTCTAACTTTCACAAATGTGAGACCTGTTGCATTGCAAATGCTTGTTTTTTTAGTCTGTTAGGATGGAGGCTGCAGGGGTTCCTCGACTACTTTTCTGGGTCATCCAAGGGCGCATAGAAAAGCAGCTTGTATATTACAACCATATACGGTGAATTCTATAACCCTTCACACCAGTCCCCCCGAGTAAGCAGACTAAACAGTCCAAAATGACCGTCGTCTTAAAAGTTTTTCATTCGCCATTTTCCTTGTGCCTTAACTCGCTCTCCTTTTTTTTTTTTTTTTTTTTTCTACAGAGACTTCCTTCCCCGAGGGTCTGGAATCGTCACCCGACGCCCTCTCATCCTCCAGCTTATCTTTTCTAAAACCGGTAAGTGGGCTCACTGACAACAAAAGCTCCCGACAGACGCACAGCCGTGCCCTCAGTTCTAAGGGACTCTTCAGTTGATTTTTACAACTCACTTGCTGCGCAATGTTTGCGTACATTGTACTGGGCTTGTTTCGTAGGCAATTGGTATTACAGTATGTTTGCCTTTAGTAAAGCCTCTACTAACAGGCCATCTGTCTAGGGTTCACATGCTTCGCAAGTGTCTTCTACCATGCTATACTTTAATCTGATGGAGTTGTGTGCTGATAAAGGTCAGCGTGTACAACAAAACATAAGCACCGAGATCATCACTCCTCTATTTTGAAGCAAAGATATTTAACGCTTTTACTTCAGAAGTTAAGGGTTTTGGGGGTTTGTCTTTAAAAACATTTTAAGTGACTGCATATCAATTTTTATTTTGAAAACGAGGGTTATAATGTACAACATCTTTGTAGCTCAGAATTTACCAAAATGAAATTCTAAATCTTTTTACCAGGAATGTCTTATCAGAAGATGCAGTGATCGTGTTGCACGTCACTGCTGTTGTCACTGGTCAGGGTAGAATTTGACTCAAAACAGCTGAAAGCATGTGGCAGACTTACTTAGCTTTTACTCGATTTATTTTTGGGAAGAGGGTGTTCAGGTTGTTTCTCCTATGTGTTTCACTTGGACGATTGCCCTGCCTTTTGGGTTGTAAATGAGTCTGGTAGTTTATTGTAGCTCTGAGTAGACCACAGTTTTCAATTTCCTGAAAAGACTCACCCCGAGCCTCCATTCTCTAAGCATAATGTGTGAAAATGGGCCCTTGTTAACTATTATTTTTCTTTTTTACTGTGGGCACAACAGTCTGCTGAAATCAAATAGCTGTACAGTACCACAGCATCTCGTGGTGCTACAGTCTGCTACCACAACAGGTCTTAGTGGTATTGTCTGCTAGCATTACCTTGCTGATACTTCAGTCTGCTGGCAAATCAGTTTACGACTTCCCGCGCTTGGGAGTTAGTGGGCACCGGCCGTTAGGATGCTGCTGTGTGCTGGCATCACGTCAGTCTGTGGCCCCACACGCCTGGATTCTTCAGATGCAGGCTCCACACATCTTGGTGATGCCTGCTGCCTCCATACTCTTTGAGAACTCATATAATACTAAATTGACTCTTGGGGGATCAATCAATATACATCATTTAGAACAATAAAACATCAATTATTATTGTGCTAATATATATAATTTATTCTATGTATTCCAATGTTGTAATGTTTAGGTAGTTGTCCCTTAGATGTTTCTAGAGTGGCAGTTGGTTAATACTGCACCGAGTGTAACATTGGAATAAATAAAATAAATTATATATATTAGAACAATATTAATTGCTATTTTATTATTCTAAATGATGTACATTGATTGACCCCTCTAGAGTCAATTTAGTATTATGAGTTGTCAGATTACCCAGACTCATGGGGGGTATAATTGGGCAAAGCCCTACTTCTGCGCGATGTGTCCATACTCTTTGAGAGCATGTCAGTCCAGCGCTGGCTTTAGCACAGCTTTAGGAGGAGAGGGTTTGAAATGCACAGAGGTTTTTTTTTGGAGAGGGGTAGGTTTGGTGGCAGAAGGCTAGGTTTATTTGCCCGCATTTAGGGCAAGGAGAAGCCATCTCATGTATGGTTCCCCCCAGTATTCTTTCACTCATGTGTAGCAGTTGAAAGCAGGGGGAAATAATTTGAATGGGCCATACATAAAATAAAATTATACATACAGAATGCGTCAACAGACGACTCCTACACCCCGGCCTGTCATCTCCGCTCCGCCGATCTCGTCCTCGCAACCGTCCCACGCGTCTGCAGAACTACAACCAGCAGTAGATCATTCTCGCACCTCGCCGCCAAAACGTGGAACACTCTTTCCACCCACCTGCGCCAGACCAAAGACCTCTTTACCTTCAGGAAACTTCTCAAGACCTCACTCTTAAAGCAGGAACAGCACCCCCCCCCCCACACCCCTACCCTTCTTCCTTCTCCCCTCCCTCTCAGCGCCTTGAGACCCTCACGGGTGAGTAGTGCGCTTTACAAATTCCTGTTTGATTGATATATTGATCACTGTAAATACTGGGGATGTTTTTCATCTTGATACTTTAGTGACATCATAGGCAACTCCTGCTTTGCTCTCGTTCTCTATTTCATATCACTCAGATCCCCTTGGTGAAAAATGTTATTTTCTGTTAACCATCTAGAATTCTATTGTGTGGCTCTCACTGCTACCACTAGCCAGAATACTAGATTCTAAGCCTGGCTATTTGCAACCGTCAAGGAGTAGCAGTAGTAGACAAAATGTTGTTTCCCACTGTTACAACGTCGAGAAGCAGTGGCTCCTAATATGTGGCCCGGGGACCCTTGGGGTCCACAAAGCTTAATCAGTGCATGCTTAGAATAGTAAATAATAACAGATTACTAAAGTGTATATAAATAAAGAAGAAACATTTAATATATAAAGGTGAAGGAATTTGAAATTGGAGGGTATAAATTTAGTATTCTTAGATTGATTCGTAGGAGCACTGCAAGTGCCTAAGACTATAGAGTAGATGATGAGTGGCCTCATTTTTTTTTCATTGTTCAAGATGTGTTTAAAAATTATTATTTTAAAAAATCTAGTCACATAGCCACAATTCAAAACAAATGCCTTTCGTTGTGGCAATCACGTTTGGAACATTTAGCAACTTAAATTAAAAAAAATAAAATAAAAAAATCGGGCAATGCAAAATCAAAACATGTTAAAAACAAACTGCTGGGTGTAGATGTAGGTAGTTTCCACCAACTCCACTCTGTGGCAATTCACTTCAAAGACACGAGTGTTTGTCCAGATGAAGGGCAAGTGTTGCCATCATACGTCAGTTCCACAGCTCTCTGAGAAGTCCTACACTGTGAAGAAGTTATTTTGTGCGCAATGATAGCAAATGAAAATAGAAATGGGATGAAAGTTTGGCAGTGACTTTATCTGTTTGGTCTGGCCATTCCCGGTCTGGCTTGCAGCATCATGGGCCGTGAACGGGATGCCGCATCATGTGAGGGCCTGGTACCATCTGCATCTGCACTCCCATTGGTGGCTGCATTCCTTGTCCAGGTCCGACTTGCATCATCCCATGTGGAAGCATCCACATCATTGACATAATTGGAGGACCTGCCATAGGGTTTGCTCGTATCATCCCAAGCCAAGGAGGTCCAGCTGGAAAGTCTTGAAGATTTGGTGGTGGTGGTATAATACTCCCTGCTGATGGAGGGGCGGTGAAGGAAGAAGGCAGGATCTTTCCTTGTTGGAAGGCAGCCGTTGTTTTCTCTATAAGGCTCTGTGCTTGCTCCTCCATCCATTTCTGGTAGTAATCCTTCACATTTACCTTATATTTTCTGCCACTGCAGTGGGTTTTCCTCACCGACGGCGAGTTATGGGTGAGGTAGGTGTCACAGTAATCACCGTAAAATTTGGGCAGAGCTCCGTTTCACCCTGAACCCCTTACTTTGCTCCTTGGATCACCACTCTCTCTCCACCACCTAAGAGTTACCGTCAAAATTAACGTCACTGTCATGAGACGTCAGTTGAATTTAGAAAAGCTCCATCTTTCTCATTATAGTTGCCTTTTTTGTACATGTTTGTGATTTAGATAAAATATTTAATAATTTGTGTTTCTATTTGCTGAACACTTGTTTCTGTATTTTTGTGTATTATTTTGTGTTACAAATTCTCGCAAATGCGAAGGCCTGAATCCCTGGCTTCTAGTAATGACTCGGTCGCTAATGCCAATAATGATTCGTGGGGGTCCCTAGTTTGTTCCTGTAATGATTGAGAGGGGGTCCACAGAAGTCAAAATGACATTGCGGTGCCAGCTTGGTGAGTTCTTGCAAGGCAAGAAGAGCTCTGTGCTTGGGTTTATGCAAGTCTCAAGGGAGAAAGTAAGGCTGCACCCATGATTTCTCTAGCAGGGAACAAAGCTTTCCAGGAGACTGACAGTTGGTGTCCTAACTTGCTAAACCGGCTGGTAAAACCAAACAGTTGATTTTCAGGCCTGTTTACATTTTTTTTGTTAACCATGCCCTGTAGAGACAACACGTTTTGGTCCTAGGTCATGGAAAACAATCTAGATAGCCTTGTGAGCGGGAGCTTATGTAACTGTGAAATACACCGGGCATTGTATACATTTAGAGTGGGTTACTGTCAGTCTCCAGTGACTTTTTTTTTTTTATATTGAAGTGACATTTCTAACATGCACTGGTCTTCTTAACTTCCAGGCACTGTTTGTCTCTGAGATGCACACGATCCTTCTTGACTGGAACATAGTTTTTTCAGTCTTATCTTAGCCTCCTTTGGGAATCACTGGAGAGAATGTGAGGTTCTAGATTGAAAATAAAATAAAGGGGTATCAAAATATCTGAACCAGAAAAAGGATAACCTCCTTGAAAGTGATGCTTAAGTAAGATTTATTTTCTGTCCATCTAACATCTCTGGCGGACAATGCCAGGGGACCATACTCTTTAGAGTCTCTCTGTTCATGCTCCAAGTTTCTCTCTTCCCTGAACCGTCCCCTGTTTATTCATGCCTTTGAAGCCCTCTTTCTATCCAAATTGTTCATATTAAGTATGAAACATGTTTGCTGATCCTGTGAGTTTTTTATGGGTGCCTTTGGTACTTTGTAATATTGTGTATAATGTGAAAAAAAGTGAATGAAATCTCCATAAGAAAACCATTAATAAAGCTAGACATGTCCTTAGGACATTACCTTTTGTGGCTGAAAAACCTTGTTCTAGTGCCTACGTTTTGATTTTTGATTCTATTATACCATCCCTCCCCAAAAATCAAGGTTCGGTGGCATGTGTAGCTGCAGATACACATGCTGTGCATAGTCCGCCGTCTGGTGTTGGGTCGGACTGTTACAAGTTGTTTTTCTTCGAAGAAGTCTTTTCGAGTCACGAGACCGAGGGACTCCTCCCACTTCGGTTCCATTGCGCATGGGCGTCGACTCCATCTTAGATTGTTTTTTTTCCGCCATCGAGTTCGGACGTGTTCCTTTTCGCTCCGTGTTTCGGGTCGGAAAGTTAGTCAGAATCAACGGAAAATTAGTCGGTATTGTTTCGTTCGGTATCGGGATAGTTAGGGCAAATCGACACCGAGCCTTAAAGAGCTCCGGTAACCCTTAGGGGTATTTTCGATCCCCCGTCGGGGCCTGGTCGGCCCGACCGCGTGCAACATCGAGACTGATGGAACGGACCCCGTTCCGATTCTGTCCTAAATGCCACAGTAAATATCCTTATACAGACCAACATTTGGTCTGTAACTTGTGCCTGTCCCCCGAACACAAGGAAGAGTCGTGTGAGGCGTTTCGGTCGAGAAAAACGCTCAGGGACCGAAGAGCCAGGAGGTTGCAGATGGCTTCCACGCCGACAGGACAACAAGGGTTCGAGGAGGAGGAAGAAGAAGAAACTTTCTCCATCCGCGATTCGGATGCTGAAGAATTCGACGTCGACGTCGACGAGCAACCAACCGTGAGTAAGACGTCGAAAGAAAGATCACACGAGAAAACAGACAAAGCCCAGGGGACGCCACTGCCAACAGGCCATGGCATAACCCATAAAGTAGGTGACCGTCCATCGGCACCGAAAAAGGGCGAGCTGGTGCCGAAGTCGTCCGACTCAGGTCGAGACACAGGCACGCAACACTCTCGGGACCGAGAGAGTGGTGCAGAAAAGGCTCGACACAGAGACAGCGGCACCGAAGCTACTCGACACAGAGACAGCGGCACCGAAGCTACTCGACACAGAGACAGCGGCACCGAAGCTGCTCGGCACAGAGATAGCGGCACCGAAGATGGTCGGCACCGAGAGGCCAAGACACCGAAAAAGAGAAAGATCTCGCCGGAGCCGAAAACAACTAAAGACACGGTTTTGGTGCCAAAACACCCGGCAACCAAACCAAAAACCAGTTCCTACTCAGAGGAACAATCACTGTCCTCCCAACTAAAAAGACACAGATTTGAGGAGGAATTATAAACTACAGAGGTAGATCACACGCAAAAGCGGATCTTTATCCAAAGGGGTACAGGGAAAATCAGCACTCTTCCCCCAATAAGAAGGAAAAGGAAGCTTGACTTCCAGCAACAAGACAAGCCACCACAAGCAAAGGTGGTAAAGAGGGTAACTCCACCACCCTCTCCACCACAGTCAACTCATGTATCACCGGCACAGACTCCACCACAATCACCAGCTCATACCACCATGAGCCAGGATGATCAGGCAGCATGGGACCTCTATGATGCTCCAGTATCGGACAATAGTCCAGAGTCGTACCCAACTAAACCCTCACCACCTGAGGACAGTACAGCATATGCACAGGTGGTAGCTAGGGCAGCCGAATTTCATAATGGATCTCTACATTCGGAGCCATTGAGGATGACTTCCTCTTTAACACCCTGTCCTCCACCCACAGCCATTATCAAAGCCTTCCCATGCTCCCGGGAAGGCTAAGGCACGCTAAACAGATTTTTAAGGAGCCTGTTAAAAGCAGAGCAATATCTCCAAGGGTGGAGAAAAAATACAAGGCACCGCCCACAGACCCTGCTTTTATTACGTCACAACTGACACCTGATTCAGTAGTCGTAGGAGCAGCTCGTAAAAGAGCCAACTCGCAGACATCAGGCGACGCACCACCTCCGGACAAGGAGAGCCGCAAGTTTGATGCAGCTGGGAAAAGGGTTGCAGCACAAGCTGCAAATCAGTGGCGCATCGCCAACTCGCAAGCACTCCTAGCGCGATACGACAGGGCCCATTGGGACGAGATGCAGCATCTCATCGAGCACCTCCCCAAAGAATTCCACAAACGAGCGAAACAAGTGGTTGAAGAGGGGCAAAATATCTCCAACAACCAAATACGTTCTTCTATGGATGCAGCAGATACAGCTGCAAGAACAATAAATACTGCTGTGACAATAAGGAGGCACGCATGGCTGCGCACATCTGGCTTCAAACCTGAGATACAACAGGCAGTGCTCAATATGCTGTTCAATGAACAGTAATTGTTTGGCCCAGAAGTGGACACGGCAATTGAAAAATTAAAAAAGGACACTGACGCAGCCAAAGCCATGGGCGCACTCTATTCCCCGCAGGGCAGAGGCACATTTGGCACATTTCGCAAAACAACTTTCAGAGGAGGGTTTCGAGGTCAAGCCACAGAAGCCAGCACCTCACAAACAAGACCACCTACCTACCAGGGACAATATCAAAGGGGTGGCTTTCGAGGCCAATACAGAGGGGGCCAATTCCCAAGAAACCGGGGAAAGTTTCAAGGTCCCAAAACCCTTCAAAATAAACAGTGACTCACAGGTCACACAACCCCTTCACACAACACCAGTGGGGGGAAGACTAAGCCAGTTCCACAAATCATGGGAGGAAATAACAACAGACACTTGGGTCTTAGCAATTATCCAACATGGTTATTGCATAGAATTTCTCCAACTCCCTCCAAACGTCCCACCGAAAACACACAATATGTCAAAACAGCATATAGACCTTCTAGGACTAGAAGTTCAAGCATTACTGCAAAAAGACGCAATAGAATTAGTTCCAAAAACACAAAAGAACACAGGAGTTTACTCACTGTACTTTCTAATACCGAAAAAGGACAAAACTCTGAGACCAATATTAGATCTCAGAACACTAAACACCTACATCAAATCACACCACTTTCACATGGTCACGTTACAAGACGTAATACCACTACTGAAACAGCAAGACTACATGACAACGTTAGATCTAAAAGACGCGTATTTCCATATACCGATACATCCCTCGCACAGGAAATACCTAAGGTTCGTATTCAAAGGAATACATTACCAATTCAAAGTGTTGCCATTCGGAATAACAACAGCACCAAGAGTCTTTACAAAATGTCTAGCAGTAGTAGCTGCACATATCAGGAGGCAGCAAATACACGTGTTCCCGTACCTAGACGATTGGTTAATCAAAACCAACTCGCTAACAAAGTGTTCACAGCACACAGATTATGTTATACGAACCCTTTACAAACTGGGTTTCTCCATCAACTATGCAAAGTCACACCTTTTGCCGTGTCAAACACAGCAATACTTAGGAGCGACAATCAACACAACAAAAGGGATAGCCACTCCAAGTCCACAAAGGGTTCAAAATTTTCACAAGGTGATACAAGCTATGTATCCAACACAAAAGATACACGCAAAGATGGTATTAAAACTCCTAGGCATGATGTCCTCATGCATAGCCATTGTCCCAAACGCAAGATTGCACATGCGGCCCTTACAACAGTGCCTAGCATCACAATGGTCACATGCACAGGGTCAACTTCTAGATCTGGTGTTGATAGACCGCTAAACATACCTCTCGCTTCTATGGTGGAACAGTACAAATTTAAACAAGGGGCGGCCTTTCCAAGACCCAGTGCCACAATACGTGATAACAACAGATGCTTCCATGACAGGGTGGGGAGCACACCTCAATCAACACAGCATCCAAGGACAATGGGACGCACATCAAAGAAAGTTTCATATAAATCACCTAGAATTGTTAGCAGTATTTCTAGCGTTGAAAAGCATTCCAACCAATGATAACCCACAAATACATTCTTGTCAAAACAGACAACATGGCAACAATGTATTATTTAAACAAACGGGGGAACACACTCGACACAGTTGTGTCTCCTAACACAAAAAATATGGCATTGGGCAATTCACAACCACATTCGCCTAATAGCACAGTTTATTCCAGGGATCTAGAACCAGCTAGCAGACAGTCTCTCTCGGGAGCACCAACAAGTCCACGAATGGGAAATTCACCCCCAAATCCTGAACACTTACTTCCAAGTTTGGGGAACACCTCAAATAGATCTGTTCGCAACAAAAGAAAACGCAAAATGCCAAAACTTCGCATCCAGGTACCCACACCGGCAATCTCAAGGCAATGCTCTATGGATGAATTGGTCAGGGATATTTGCGTACGCTTTTCCCCCCTCTCCCTCTCCTTCCATATCTAGTAAACAGATTGAGTCAAAACAAACTCAAACTCATACTAATAGCACCAACATGGGCAAGACAATCTTGGTATACCACACTACTAGACCTGTCAGTAGTACCTCATGTCAAACTACCCAACAGGCCAGATCTGTTAGCACAACACAAACAACAGATCAGGCATCCAAACCCAGCATCGCTGAATCTAGCAATTTGGCTCCTGAAATCCTAGAATTTGGACACTTAAACCTCACACAAGAGTGTATGGAGGTCATCAAACAAGCTAGAAGACCATCCACTAGACACTGCTATGCAAGTAAATGGAAAAGATTTGTTTGTTACTGCCATAATAATCAAGTCCAACCATTGCATGCATCTCCAAAAGATGTAGTAGGATATTTACTACATTTACAAAAATCAAATCTAGCTTTCTCTTCCCTAAAAATACATCTCGCAGCAATATCTGCTTACCTGCAGATTACTCATTCAACTTCCCTATTTAGAATACCTGTCATTAAAGCGTTTATGGAGGGCCTAAAGAGAATTATACCACCAAGGACACCACCTGTTCCTTCATGGAACCTCAACATTGTCTTGACAAGACTCATGGGTCCAGCTTTCGAACCCATGCATTCTTGTGAAATGTAATACTTAACGTGGAAAGTTGCATTTCTCATTGCCATCACATCTCTAAGAAGAGTAAGTGAAATACAGGCGTTTACCGTACAAGAACCATTTATTCAAATACACAAAAATAAGGTCGTTCTAAGAACAAATCCAAAATTCTTACCAAAAGTTATCTCACCGTTCCACTTAAACCAAACCGTGGAATTACCAGTGTTCTTCCCACAGCCAGATTCAATAGCTGAAAGAGCACTACATACATTAGACATCAAGAGAGCACTAATGTACTACATTGACAGGACAAAAGAAATTAGGAAGACAAAACAACTATTTATTGCCTTCCAAAAACCTCATACAGGAAATCCAATTTCAAAACAAGGTATCGCCAGATGGATAGTAAAGTGCATCCAAACCTGCTATCTTAAAGCAAAGAGGGAACTGCCTATTACACCAAAGGCACACTCAACCAGAAAGAAAGGTGCTACTATGGCCTTTCTAGGAAATATTCCAATGACCGAAATATGAAAGGCAGCAACATGGTCTACGCCTCATACATTTACTAAACACTACTGTGTAGATGTGTTATCTGCACAACAAGCCACAGTAGGTCAAGCCGTACTAAGAACTTTATTTCAAACTACTTCCACTCCTACAGGCTGAACCACCGCTTTTGGGGAGATAACTGCTTACTAGTCTATGCACAGCATGTGTATCTGCAGCTACACATGCCACCGAACGGAAAATGTCACTTACCCAGTGTACATCTGTTCGTGGCATTAGTCGCTGCAGATTCACATGCGCCCACCCTCCTCCCCAGGAGCCTGTAGCCGTTTAGAAGTAGATCTTGAACATTTGTAGATTTGTAAATATATTACATTAAACCTTCATTTTGTACATACGTATTTATTCCATTGCATGGGCACTATTATTAGCATACACAACTCCTACCTCACCCTCTGCGGGGAAAACAATCTAAGATGGAGTCGACGCCCATGCGCAATGGAACCAAAGTGGGAGGAGTCCCTCGGTCTCGTGACTCGAAAAGACTTCTTCGAAGAAAAACAACTTGTAACACTCCGACCCAACACCAGACGGCGGACTATGCACAGCATGTGAATCTGCAGCGACTAATGCCACGAACAGATGTACACTGGGTAAGTGACATTTTCCTTATGCCACACTTTGGCTAATCTGCGATTAATGCAGACCACTGGAACAATGTGCAGTAAGTTTCCGGTCTCCTTATCAAATCTGTTCTTTTTCTACCTCTCCAGGGCAACAGTATGCCTTCATGTGGAGGTAGTGGCTATTTGTGATGTTTACCCTAGTGCGCACCACCCTTTGAATTGTCTCTTGGAGTTTAAACAAAAGTTGTAATTGCTCAAACTAAATGACACTCATTTTATCAACAAGATCGAATGGATCAGTTGATTTTTTTTTTTTTTTTTTTCGGGTTTGAGCCTATGCCCTCCAGGTTATACCCAGGTCTTCCCACTATATTATTTTAAAAGTTTGACCACTCTGGTTAGTATTCCATGCTCCAGATACACTGTGCCTGTGAAGGTGTACTGACTGCATTTGGTGAACTGTGCCATAGAAATGAGCTGCTGTCAGCAGTGTCTTCTTACTCGGTTAACTATGCATGATGTGCAGCCGCGGCATTGCTGACATTATTCACCACCCTTCTTGCCTCATTATTTACAGATGAGATTGTAGAGCAGGTTTGGTGCCTGCCGCATGGATCTTTGAACCCTGCAGGCCACAGGTTCGCCTGGCCAACACACCCGTTTGCCCTTCTGAAGTTAATGCATTGTAATTATGTTGTGGCAGCACGACATCTCCTAGAGCATGAAGACAATTCAATTTGCAGTACTTTATAAATTGATCTATTAACACTTCTTCGCAAAGGAGTGTCAGTTGGTGGCATTATGGTATGTTCTCTATTTAACCATGTCTAGGCAGAGTCATTTTTTGCAAGTGTATTTGCTTTCTCATAAAACCGTGGGGCCTGAGTGTCAGATCAGTATGTATTCCAAAGACCATAGCTGACAGTGTGCAAGAGCAGTTTTAAGTCTCCCTACTTGTGGCGTTTACTCCCTCCCCAGCATGCATCTTTCTTCCACTGCGCCCTTCCCCAACATTCCTCTTATTTTTTTTTTTAATTCCTTATTTATTTTCGTAAGAGTGAAACTCTGTAACAACTCCAGGTTTGCAATACTTATACTTATACATATTTGCAGTAGTACAGTGCTTAGTAACAATCCCAAAACCCTCATACGTAGAAGAAATTTGTTTAGAAACCCGTGCATTCCCTTCGTCCATACTAGCCCTCTAAACCTGCCTATTGTATGATCTGAGCCTGTGCCTCTTATGTCTCTCCCTTCCTTGTCTCTGGTATGTTTGGGGGATTAACTGGGATCCAGAATAATCACTCCACCTCTTCATTCTCCCCTTAATCTTCCACCACCCTACTGAGAGTTCCCTGCTCCCCTGATTCCCACACTTGTATCTGTCGGTTCACACAACTCGGACAGCATCCGCGCCCATGCAGCCAAATTGTCCTCTAATTTCTCATCCCTCCTCACATGTTTCTTCCTGACTTCTTTCGCCCCTGCCCATTCTGACGTATCCCAGAGCCATTCTGAAGAGCTAGGGGGCACCACATCCATCCACTTTATAGCAGTGCTCTACTCTGCAAGCATTATGCCCAATAAAATTAATTTCAACTAAGATTTTTCATTGCTGGTGCCGGAAACCGCTCCCACAATACCGCTTGTAGGGTGAGTTGCCGATATCTTCGCATATTGTAAATACTTTCCTGTACCTAGCACAAAGGATTCTATTGCATCCTCCTGCATAATGAGTTGGCCTATGAGATATAAATCTCCCAAGACTTCACTGCATCAGTCCTTCCATTTCTGTACTGACGTCACCTCCACTATTCTTGCAAACAGCTTCAGTGCCCATATTGGCATAGCCTGCTCATACGGTGCCTGACGTAGCACCCTCATGACCTCTCAATCCCACACCCGGCACCCTTGACACACAGGGAATGGTTTATCTGTCCGCACACATGCACCGCACATAAGCAATGCAAGAAGTGTTAGGCCTCTGTGAGACCCCTCCAAGAGGCTCTTTTCCCAATTGTCAGCGGTGTCTAGCCAGTGGTCTGCATTTTGTAAGTGTGCCTCCGTGTTGCAGAGTTCTGTGTTGGACATCTCAATCCCCCTGCACTCACAGGTCTGCTTAAGCATTTGGTAGCCCTATTCGTTTCCTCTTATTGACCCATAGCAAATCTATTATCAAACTATCTAGTTCTGTAAAGTATCACTAGGTGATCTCGTAGAGCACGCCCTGCAACACATACAGACACCTGGGGAGCACCACCATCTTTACAACTGCAGCCCTGCCCATCAGAGACAGAGGAAGATCCCTCCAAAATCAAATCTATGCTCACAGACCCTCCAGTATCCTGCCTAAATTAAGGTCTAGGATTTTGTTTTGTGTGGGCATTCTGGACTCTCACATATCGTATCCTTTCAGCTCCCCACAGGAGCCCCACCAATGGGAGTGCCCCTGTCCGTACCCTGGCCAGGGCACCCATCGGAAACATCTGGGATTTATGTTAACAGAGAGTCCTGGCACCTCCCCAAAGGCCTGTAAGACGTTCGGGAGTATGGGAGCCAGGTCCTCCAGGCTCTGCAAGTATACCAGTGCGTCGTCTGCATGCAAGGATACCACATGTGTGGTCTCTCCCATCGGGATCCCCCAGGGCCCTAGTGTTCGATGCAGCAGCTCAGCCATGGGCTCTATGGCCAATGCAAACGAGGGGTGATGAAGGGCACCCCTGCCTGGTGCCGTTATGTAGTTGGAACCTGTCCGACACCTTACTGAACATCCGTGTCCTGGCTCCTGGGTCCGTGTATAATATTTTAACCCATGCTATGTAGCGGGGACCAAGTCCTTCTTCCTCCAGCACTCGCCAGAGATATTTCCAGTGTACGGAATCGAACGCCTGTTCGTTATCGAAGAAAGCCAGGGCGCATAGGGCTCCTTACTCAAATGTGGCACATGGAAAACATGTAACAGTCATTTAAGATTATACATGGTGCTTCTCTGAGGAGAAAATGTACACTGATAAATGTGTATCAGTGTCGACAGATGTGGGAGCAACAGTTCCGGGAGCATACCACTAAGTATTTTTACATCTACATATAAAAGTGAGAGCGGTCTATAGGACGATGCATCTATCGGGTTCTTAATGGGTTTCGGCACCAAAACTTTGGCCTCACGCATGGTGGTCCTGCAAGAGCACCCTCTGAAAGGCCTCATGATAGACCTCCAGCAATTTGTCAACAACCAAATCAGCATGCTTTTGGTGGAATTCAGCTGGGAGACCACCGTCTCCCAGCCTTTTCACGGTTTTTAGTTATTGCAGTGCTGCCAGGAGTTCCTTGCGCATAATAAATAAGTTTAATCTATGGAAGCTTGGTTTTTCCTCCCCCAGCCTTGGAAGTTAGATCTCTGCTAGGAAGGAAGCTACCTGATCACCTGGGCCCTCCCTGTGCTCCGCATATGTCTTGCATAGATGGGCTCAGAATGACTCATTGAGCGCACACGTGTTGTTAACTAGGGTCCTATTCACTTCCTGCAGCACCATCACAGGATCTAGGTTTCCTGTTGCCTAACCATGCGTGTTCATTCCTCTTAATTTATTTACTCTTTTTGTGGGCTTAGTGAAATTTAAATTACTTTGCCATAATTTTGAGAATATTGTATTGCATGATATTTCCCAAATTACACCATTAATGCCACATTGCAAAATAGCGACACGTTTGCGACAAACTTATAGCATGGTAATAACTTGAACAGACAGAACGTTGGTGGCTGTCGTGCGCGATAATTTTGATCTTGGTGCTATTTGTTTAGCAAAAGATGAGTCATAGTGTCCTAAACGGACCGTAAAATGCATTTTATGGCAAAATATAGCTGTAAGTACCATATCTATTTCATTTAAAAAAATTGCATAGTAAAGTGAAAACAAGTTACACACATTCCGCACACATTTACTTTTTTTGTACAGCCTGTATTCCAGCTTGAGAGAATATTAGTATTTTATGTTCGTGGCAATAATTTGCTGGTTTTCTTAATGACATTGTATAGGTTTCACAGAATTGTACAATTCAAGTTACAGGGAAAGATGTAGGAGGGAGAATTACTAGTAATATGTATGGAGGCTATACCAAAAATGGAGGTTTATAACAGAGCTTTGGGAGATTCAGACACGTGACAGGAGAGTAGATCATGAATACAGAAGGTTGGATATGTTAAGTCCCTATGTAGGGTTGTGATTATCTACTGTATAGATATTGTGGAAAAAATACAGTGAGGATGGGAGACCGCAATCAAGAAGTTATAAGGAGATGTTTTAGGACTAGATTGGGGCTTTGGAACAGGTGGATATAATGTTTGCAGGTGAAGAGAAGAAAGAGCATGGTTTACTTTCTAGGTGTCTGTTAAGGTTCTGCTTTTTTCATTTTGTCTTTTGAAGATTGTTAAAAATTTTACTTAATTGAATTCAAATAATCTTTTGTGACACATCTTGGCTGCATTGATTGAGACTGAGCGAGAAAGAGTGGAACTTTTCCTGAAGCAGAGTTTCTAGACAAACAGCTGTCATTTAATTTAATTGCCAACTGATATAGCCAGTTTGGTAAGTATATATTTTGGAATGTTTATCATTAAGGTCTTGTTGGTGATGCCTATCATGTCGAATGAGCATCTGCCTACTAGTTGTAGTCATTGGACTGTGGTGAGGTGATCCTTCTTCTGGGTATCCGAAGTCTGGTAGTCTTGCACCCACGCTTGATATGCCTCTGGTAGAACCATCAGACTCCATGCCCTGCTGTGATGGCTTTGTCCATTTCTGCCACTTTCTGCTTTTATTTGGCTTGAGCTTAAAGTGTGATTTTTAGCAAAGAATAGTGGTTGCTGGAAGGAGATTTTTTTCAGCATAATATCTGCTTCAGGTGCATCTAACCCGATCTTTCCATTTCACATTGGACCTTCCTGAGATCAAGTTAATGATGGAGTTTTGCAACAGCTCTTATGGGTTGTAATGGAAACTGAGTTATTCACGCTGCAATATGAAGCCTTATCCTTCAGATGCGAGGACCCAGAAGATCTCCTAGATTTTCGATGGTTATTGGACTTTTATGGGATTCGACAGGAGTTTGTAAAGCTCATCTTTTGTACATTCGTTTTCTCAGTCTATCTGTAACCCTGTTGGGGTATGTCCTCAGAATGCATGTCCTGTTTTTCCACCGGCAGACTTAAGAAATACCATGCCAGGTCTTGGCACACAATACCTTCAAGGTAGCATTCAGAACCCCACCCTCAGGCCTGGAGCCAGGCAGAAGAACAAGCTAACAACTGTCTGTTCTGAATCATGCTTGTGGTCTGCAAGGGAAGCAATGTAGGTTCAGTGTGTAGGACGAGGGCTCATTTTTATTGTTTCCTTTGGGCTTCATGGTAACATTGAAATAATGCCCTGTTGTTAACCTTTAGTCTAATCCTAAGCCTGGCCTTGAGCTCAAGTCTAATGTTCTCGTTATGTTGAACCTTAATGCACAGTACCAATGTTAATGAACAGCATTTATTTTAGGGGCTTTATTAGAAATGGGAACTCTAATTGGCAGTGGTACTCACCCACTCCAATTAGGTACCACCATTCTAGTGAGAGTAAAACAGATACATGCTAAAAGATAACCTGTGCTCACCCTCTGGTAACTGTGCACAGAGCGGTCAGGCTTATCTAAAGAGACATGTGTAAGTGTATGTGCAACGCACGCACACACACACAGAAAACACCACAAAAAAGACTCCACACCAGGTTTGGAAAATAGGTTATTATTTTATAAATCATTCAAGACCAGAACCACAAAAAGTCCAATGAGTAGAAGCCAAAATATGAATTTTAGAAGAATAACTGTAAATATAGGGATTAGAAGCGAATATCGCTTTAGGTATTAATTGAGGTTGCGCTTGACTGGGGCAAAATCAGCAGTTCAAGCCAATCGCAGTGGAGCACAGACTGGGTGCAGTAGCCATGCAGGTTCAGAGGACAGAGTAGCTTGCTCCTGGTTGCAAACACGAGATGCGGAGTCGATGCATCACTGTCACTTCTGCAGTTGAGGGAGGCGTTGATTTTTCACACGTGTTGATGCCTATGCGTTGGTTTCCAAAGACGAGCGTCAGAGCCGCGATGCGTTGATTCCAAAGCCGATGCACCGGATTTCTCCACGTTGTCGAAGGGATGTGTTGATCATTCTTCAGCTATGGCGGTGATGCAGTGGTTTCAGTGCTGCACCAGTTCATCGGGTTCTTCTTTCAACTGGCAGGAGATATCAGTCGTTGCAGCAGTTTTGAAGATGCTGCTCCGGCACCAAGTGCAATGAACTGATTTTACACCTGCTACAGGGTCGATGTATGCTTTTAAGAGGCAGGAAATGCATCAATTTCACTTGTGTAGGTATCTGGGCACCCGTCCAATGAACCCCAGGAGCAGGGATAGAGGCATTTGGTATCCCCGAGTCCTGAGCAGCAGGAGGCAAGCCAGCAATCCCGTAGAGATCACTACAGGGTCAAGAGAGAGTCCAGTCTCCCCCAGCAGGGTCAGAGAGTAGTAGGCAGCAGAGCAGAGCAGTGCAGCAGAAAAGCAGGCCTTCCAGGTCAGCAGTTTAGCAGTGTGAAGTTTGGAGGAAGACCATTCTAAGGCTTACAGGTCTAACAGATACCTTACTTGTAGATTCCTCACCTTTCGAATGTTCCCTAGGTGTCGGACTGGGTCCAGAAACTTCGCAGCAGTACCTCTGTTTGCCGGTAAGTGACACGTTCTGCTCCAGAAATGACATGCGGACATTCCTTTCTGTCTGCTGCGCCACCATGTGTGGATCTGGGGCACTCTCATCTCTTTAAGATTCCTATTATTCCTCTTAAAAGTTTAAAGCCATGTGCAAGGGAAATACTCTCCCCCCTCCCCCCCCCCCAAAAAAAATGTTTTAAACCTTGTAGGGACTGTTGCAAAAAAATGTCTGACCCTCATCAGGTTTGCATATGGTGCTTGGAGTAGAGTCATGACTCTAAGGCCTGCCGTGATTGCACATTGATTAATCCAAAGGCCATTGAGACTGTGAGGTAAAACTACATCGCCACACACTAGAAAACTCTGTGACAGGTCCACTCAATTCGAAAGCTCAGTCCCATACCTCCTCTGGCAGTAGCACAAATCTTTCCAGAGGTTGGTCTTCCTCTTTATCAAAGTTGTTTAGTCAGTTGAAAAAAAACCTCAAAGAATCTAAGTGGGCTCTGCCCCTTCTCGCCACTCTCTCCCTCCTGCCACTGGGAGGGGATGGTGCCATACTTCTCAATCCCTCTCCGTAAGTCGGTTGATGTCTGAGCCTATCCCCCAGCTTGTTCTGGCATAGCCAGAGTTTCTGGGGCAGTCTGCCAGGCCAAAACAGATTGAAGAGTTCAGACTCTCTGGATCCTTGCTGAATTCTTCTGGTGCGCCTTCAGGCCCACGAAGCCAAGAAGCCCTCCATCTGGAATACTGCAGCCAGGTCCATGCTCAGCACTGGTTGGACCTTCCAAGGCCACCAGAAGGCCCCATCTGGCTCCAGTTCCGATTTCACATCCAGCACCGAGGCCCATGCCTGTTCCTGAACTTCAATGCCATGCCTAGTTCACTAATGCCAGAAAGAGGTACTCCTTGTATTCTCTGTTTCCGAGTCAGTGCCAGTGCGACCTCTACAGAGGCCACACCTGGCTACTGTTGAGATGCTGGTTCCTTCACCCAAGCCTTTACAGGGAACAAAACATTCTTCTTTGCATAATTGGCAAGGATTTGGACAACGATTACGACATGAGTGATAAGATTGGCCAGGCATTCAATAAAGAGACTTGGTACAGTAAGTTAAAGGAGGCTGATGGCCTTGATACCTCCACTGAGCTGGGGCTCCTCTCACTCCTTGGTCCTGCCATGGAGGAGAGTGCTTGTTACATTACAGTAATGACTTTGCCCAAAGTCCTTGACCTCCAGCTCGCTACCTTGGAGGTCAAGACCAATGTTCTTACAGAAGTCCTTCAGTCAGGGCAAACATGCACTGAGCTCCTCTTACCTTTTAACGAGGACCTTACAGACACTTTGGGGGCATGGGCCAAACCTTGCTCTGACTCTGACCAGCTACCAGATTTCACAATGCCACTGCTCTTCTCCGAGCATTGCAGTGTTTTTCTCAGCCTGCCTCCCCATCGCCCCCTCACCTCGCCTGGATGCTTGATGGTGCAGACATCTGCCAGGAAAACTAATCTCAACATGGTCCCAACTACTCCCTTGGATATGGAGCCAAAACACTTCGATCTGTAAATGCCAGCTTCCTGCTAAGGCTGCCAATCCAATGTCCTTTGGGATTTGAAGGCTCAAGTCTTCCCACATGTTCCTGAAGATCTATGACCTGGCCTCGCCCTGGCTATACAGGAAGGCTGTGACGGGCAAAGTTCTCAATTCATTGTGGCTTGGGCACCACCAGTTCCATCAGGTGTTCCATTGGCACCAGTGTCGCCATTTACCACCACTCTTGGCTGTGATCCACTGTTTTTTCAGGCAATGTCCAGTCATCCTGCATGGACATGCAATTAGATTTGGCTCACTGGTTTGAGGATAAGTACCACTCTGCTCTAATATGGTTCAAGGAGAGCAGAGACATGAAGTGCTCCCTAGACTTATCTGCTGCATCTTGCCAGCCACATCAGCCCTATCACTCCAATCGCTGCTTTGGCAGAGGTACCTCATGCTGCCAGTTGATCCAGCCTCCACAAGGTGCCCAGCAGTTTCGCAGTTGAAACAGTGGTGCCCCAGCACCCAAGATAATTGGTCAACCTAGACAATTATGCCCCCCGCAGCCCTACCTGCCAAAGCTCGTGAGCGGACTCTTGGTGGAGTACAGCCATCTGGTGGGAGGCAGGGCTCAGTGACCCACCAAAAGTCAGCCCCCGACCCCCCCCACCACCACCACCACCACATCCAGTGACTGACAGAGGCCAGTCTGTTTTCTGCAGCAGAAGTAGGACATGGTTATTTCCACTATTTTCTGGTGAGGGGTGCAGGCGCCATTGTCCATCCCATTTTAAACCTCCAGCCTTTCAACACCTTCCTTTAAAATGAAAAATCATAATTGTTTGCATACCTGCGTCTTCCCTCAAATCTGGAGACTGGATGGTGGTGTTGGACCTGCAGGATGCCTATTTCCATATCCCCGTCCTGTAGGCCCATTGGTGCTACTTGCGGTTCATGGTGGGTCAGTTTTCTGTACTCCCTTTTGGTCCCATCAGTGCCCCTTG